>NC_071540.1:16619163-17819163 GCF_026979565.1 Vidua chalybeata
TGAATCAGGAAGCTTTTGGTAGTGGTCCCCAGCCAAAACTCGAATTTGCACAATACAGGGTAGGAAAAGCAACCAATTTGATTTGGGGTTGTCTAATTTTAATGTAGTGGTAGTTCGATTAAATTTCAAATGTAAGAAATATTATGGGGTTTTTTAAACTTTAGTGAGGACATTTTAAAATAAATGAGTTAAAAGTTTCTGTAAGAAACAGATTGAAATTTGGTCAGAGTTTTAGATCTTGTTTCAGTCTTTCAGCCTTGTGAACTCAGCATTTCAACCTGTTTTTGTAATAAAGGTAGACTTAGACTAGCAGTGTGTTGGAGCATGAGAAATGGGGGTTTTTTAAGTACAAAGCTTATGCTATGTATGACACCATAATTGACTTCTCAATGATGCACAAGTTTTATTGCATGAAAAGATAAATTGAAAAGTCTAAGAAATACTGATTGTTTTACAGTATTGCTGAACAAGCTGCCTCTTGCTTTCAGCAGAAAGCTCTGCCACATGGTGGCACCCTCAGATTTTACTACAACATTTTTCCAGCTGGAATCATGTTATCATTACAAATTGGAAACAGTCTTATTAAATGTTTAAATGTAATAACATATAAATAAAATATATTCATTGCTTATACTCACTGGTTAAATTTTGTGTTAACAGCTTGAGACGATGTTTAAAAGTGATCCTAAAATGGATGTTTTGGATAAAAAAGAACCATTCAGATGTTTAGTCAAGTTTTCTAGTCCACATCTTTTAGAATCACTGAAATCCTTGGCACCAGCAGGTAAGTGTTCCAACTCTGTAAAATGGATGGAAATTCCAGAGTTTTAAATATTTTGGTCATCTTACATTCTGCTTGTATCTTGCATAAGGGAGCAACTTCACTGTTGGTTTAGAAAAAGAAATATAGTAGAATAAAAATGTTACCACTTTAAAAACTTATGTCTAAATATATAACAGTTTATTCTTAGAATTACTGGTTTGTACAAGGATACTCAAGCTGTGGTTTTAGTGGTTTCATTTTGTGTTTCAGTTTTATTAACAGTTATTAAAGGTAGTAGTGGTCAAGTACAGCTGCAATTATCTGTCTCTCTCTCTCCCCAGGTATGGCTGATGCACCACTTTCACCACTCCTTACATGCATACCACATAAAGCTAGGAATTATTTTAAAATTAGAGAGAAAAAAGGTTTACATCCAGAAAATCTTGTAAGCTCTTAATTTAAAACTGATTCATAGAGAAATACACAACTCATTTATTTTTTAAATATCTTATGATGATTTAGATTAATACCAGTAATAAGTTATTCTTTCTTAATACCTTCAACTTTTTTCCAAATTAGGGCTCTGCTTGAATTATTTTTTCTACAGTTGTCTTTAACAGAAGTTAGCCTTAACTAATAAAAAAAGCTAGTTGCAAAGTTAAAACAGAGATGATAGTTATTTTAAATTTAAATGTGATGACTGCTGCTAACTGTATTTTAATAGTATTTGTGAAGTTAATAAAGACAGAATAATAGCTGTAGCTATTCAGTTGGCTATCATAGCTGTAGATTGGCTGCAGTATTCCAGGTGTCTTTTCCTATTTTAGAACACCTGTCCTGTTTGGAACATGGGAACATTCCCTTTCAAATGGGTGGTGCTCCCTCGCTGCAGGTCAGGCATATTTTTATCTAAGTAGATAAATTGTATTCTAAGACTATTTCAGGGCATGGGGGAGAATGGACTTTTGGAATACAGATGTCAGTACAAAGCTTCCATTTAGTTTTAGGAGGTATTAATTAATTCAGCTTCTAAAGTCTTTCTCACCAAGGGCAACAGCCAGTAAGAAATACTTGAAAATCTGCCTGTTGGTATTAGTGTCTTATAAAATTTTGTCATGGAAGAGGCAATATTTTCTTTTGAGAAAGTTACATGTTTTAGAATATCTCAATATTTGATACTTCTGAAATCCTTGCCTGTTGCCACTGGATTTTTGCTTGGGAACAAAGATTATGGAATCAAGATGGCAACAGTCACTAATTCAAACAGCTTTGTAATGAAATTCTTTAGAGCTGGTAAACATTGGCAATTGTGTAGATATTTCCTGCTTTGTTTTTTGAGATAGATTTTATCTGAAGAGTCATTTAAAATGTACAAGTGTTTACTTTTAATTTTGTTATCTGGATTGTTTTATGTGTACTTGGTGTATGTAGAATTCCAATATACTTTCAATATCTCAGTGTGCAGAAGCAGACATATTTCCAGAGGTTGTGTGGGCATGTTTTTGTCTTTAGACTGTAAATAAATGTGTAAATTAAGTCTTCTCATAAAAGTTTGTTTGGCCTGACTTGAAAACATTACTTACCATATACAGATTTTTGGTATGGTTTTCAGCATCTCTATAATTAACACATGAAAATAGGTTTAGGACCTGGTAGTGGTATGGATTTTAGGAATTCCACCTGTGTGATTTAAATGTTGATTTGACAAAGTACTTCACATAACGTTAGGATTGTGGAAAAATTCCAGGTTTGGTGTGATAGACATTAAGAGCTGGCTCTTCACATATTTCACCATACTTCCAGGATTCAGATCCATTAAGATTCCAGCATTTATTTCACTGTGTGCAACTTGTTCTTCATAATGCACTCTCCCAAATAACCTAAATGCCTGAGAGGGCAGTGATTTACCATAAAGGTAAAGTTCCCAAATGCTCTAGAACACTGTGAGTACCTGGCCTACTGCCTCTTGTTTCTGGGAAACGCTGCCTCCATCCCCTTTTCAACATCCTCTTTTTAGTATCTCTGATTTTCAGAGATGTTTTTATCTCTAACTTCCTGTAAGCAGGGATATTCCAGGAATGATGCAGCATTTCCAGGCAAGGAGGTGTGTATTTATTAATTTGTCAGGAAACATCTGCAGCTCTGGAGTTCCTTCTTGCTGTGCAGGTGTCCCCATGGAGGAGGTAAGGAGAAGGAGGAATGTAGAGACCAATCTTGTCTTCCCCATTCCAGTTGGTCTCTTCCAGCAATTTGGAAGTTTGGGGTTGGACTAGATGGTGTTTAAAGGACCCTTTCAACCCAAACTATTCTGTGCTAACCCCAAGCAGCAGAATGCCTGCAGCTGAGGGCACAGAGGCTGCAGGAGGAACACACATACACCTATGGCATTGCTCTTACCCAAAAACTGGTGTTCATCTTTTCCCTTAACTTGAACAGCTAGAGGGGGAAAAACTTCTGTGTGTTGTGTTGGTGAATATCAGGAAATCATAGGATATTCTGAGTCGGAAAGGGACCCACAAGGCTTGTCAAGTCCAGCTCCTGGCCCTGCACAGGATACCCCAACAACCCCACCCTGTGACTTAAGAGTATTTTCCAGATGCTGCTGTGCCCACTTCCCGGGGGCGTTTGTTCTGATGTCCGACTACACTCTGGATGAAGAGCCTTTTCCTGATACCCACCCTCCCGCCAGAGCTTAGGCCATTCCCTCGTGTCCTGTCACTGATCAGTAGAGAAATCGGTGCCTGCCTCTCCGCTTCCCGGTGCAACACAATAACCGCAGCCCCTGGGCCGTGCAGCGGAGCCGCCTGAGCGGTGTGCGCCGGACGGGTGCCGTGCCCAGGCTGCCCCTCGCCGCTTCCCCCGCCAGTCCCGGTGCGCCGTGTGCGCGCGTTGTGCCGCGGGAGCGCGCCCGGGCCCGCGCCCGGCCGCACCGCTCGCAGCCGCCGCCGCGGGGCGCTGGCGGGCGGGGGCGGGGTCGCGCCACGTGCCTCATGAATATTCAGCAGCACCGCCGCCGATTGGCCGCCGCCCCCGGAAGCGGAGCGGGGCCCGAGCAGCTGACAGCAACATGGCGGCGGCGGCCGGGCGGCGTGGCGGGGGTTTGGGGCGGCCCCCCGCGCCCGTGAGGGACGTGCCGCCCGCCGGGGAGCTGGTGCGGCCCTCGGTGACAGAGCTGTCCCAAGTGCGGACCAACATCCTGTGCACCGTGCCCGGCTGCGGGAAGGTGCTGCCCAACAGCCCGGCCCTCAACATGCACCTCAGCAAGGCGCACCCGCTCCAGGTACCGCCGTGAGGCCGGGCCGGCCCCGCCGCCCCGTCCCGCTCGGCCCCTCACCGTGGCTGCGTGGCTCTGCCGTGGCGCAGCGCCGTGTTCCGCCCCGGGGCCTGCGGCCGGCTCGGGTCCGGGTCCGGGGGGCGGCTGCGGTGTTGGCTGTGCTGGGGTTTGGTTCGTAGTGAGACTGAGGGGCGGTGTGATTCCCCACCCTGAGAAGAACTGGGATTCTTCCGAGAGATTCTGAGACAGCTGGGATTGTTCAGCCTGGAAAGGAGGGTGTTTTGGGGTGACCTAATTGAGGCCTTCTGGTACCTGAAGGGAACTCACAGGAAGGATGGGGATGAGTCTGGAGTGACAGGACAGGGGTGAAATGGTTCAAATGGAAAGAGTTTAGGTTCGATATTAGGAGAAAGTTCTTCAGTGTGAGGATGGGAAGGCCCTGGCACAGGTTGCCCCATCCCTGAAAGTGTCCAAGGCCAGGTTGGATGGAGCTTGGAGCAATCTGGGATTGTGGAAGGTTTCCCTGCCCACGGTGCGGGGATGGAACGAGGTGATCCCCTTCAAGGATCCCCTTTAAGGTCCCCTTCCAACCCAAATCCTTCTGCGATTCCAGATGGGAATATGGAGTGTTTCTCGTTGGCTCGTGTTTAAATTTCCCCTCGTGAAAGGCCCCTGCAGGTCTCTGTATAAATACACAGGTGTGTATGTGAACGGGCTGACCAGTTGTGTTGAGGTTTCCTCTAAAATTACTTACAGAAAATAACCATTTTTGCACATTTTTGTAAACATAGCACAAGCAGTTAGAAATTCTTTGGGACTCGGCTTCTGTTGTTTTACTTGCTTATCACCAATCTTTCTGCAGTAAGATTTTAAAGCCCCACTTGTGAGGTGCTGTGCAAACATGCAGCATTTCCTAACCTCATCAGCTGGCAAACCATCTCCATCCCAATGCCGAGGGCTGCTGGGGTTTTGTTTGTTATTTAAAAAATGTCTGAGCTAAAAAAAACAGCAAAAACAGATGGATGCCATTTTGGAAACAAGCCCTCATTTCCATAATACTCCTGAGCTAAGCATGTGCTGGGGGGGAGGAGAACCACAGTTCAGCAGGCACACATTGAGAGTGGGCCTTTTGGAAAGATATCCTTACTTTTCCCAAAATTATAATGCCAAGTGTGCAAGGGCAAATTGTATTCCTGGAAAACTTCAAGTGCAGCATTCATAGCTGAAAGTGCAGCCTCAGTGGGTGAACAATAAACATCCCTGTTCTGTGAAATGGCTACAGAGTCAAGTGTGGGTCACACGTGCTCGTTGGTGAGGAACAGAAGGAAATAGTGTCAAGTGTACTTGCTGTCTTGTGTCTCTGGGATGTTTTAATTTCATTTCCTATACGTGCTAACAGCTTTACTGTGTGTTATGTGTTAGATCTCACATGTCCGTGTGGGGGGAGGTACAGCAGAAGTTCCAAGTGTTCTTTCAGGTCAGCAGAGTCATTTTGGTTGTGAGCTGATGCTCTGAGCGTGCAGTGCAGCTGGTGGGTTACATAACTCAGGGTACGATGGGTGAGGAGATGCTGCTTTCTCACCCAGCTTGCTGTTAGCCACCAGTGCCCTGTGGAATTAGAGCATACTCCATACACCTAATTCCTGAATCTGGTGATAGCTTGGAATAAATGCTGAAACGTGGATGGATGCGGACTTTCAGAAACTTCTTGACTTGTTTCAAGGGCATTGTAATTGAGACTAAAATGTTGCTGAGGCTTAAGGGAGACTAAATATTTTAATATTGACATTCCCTCTTAAGAGGTAGTTGATTTTCCAGATAAAAATAATTTAGTAGATTGCATTTATTAGTGAAGTATTAAATTGGTGAAGAGGCAACTTGGCAAATGAGATGGTAAGAAGCTATTGGGGAAGGAGAGAACACAGTACTCCTGAGGAGAAGGGAGGATGACTTGGTTAATTTTCTTTAATAAAAGTAGCACCAGTAGGATGTTTTTATACCAAAACCCATAAGGGATTGCGGTGGCAAACGAAAGACATTTACATAGAGATTACCCTGTAAAAACAGAGTCAAGTGCAACAGTACCAGGTTTTAGTCTTGTGAAGTGATAACAAACTGTTTGATCAGCTCTGATTTGTAAACAGAAATAACCTGAAGTGGGAAACACTTGCAAAATAATTTGATCCTACATGAATGAGCATTTAGGGTAAAGCTGCTTTGAGAAGGGCAATCCTAAAATGTGGCAGAGAGATATTCTGTCTCAGTACTGTAAGGTAAGAATCTGATTCAAATAAGTTAAAATGAACCCAGAAGATGTGTAGAAAATAACTGATAAGGGTCATGAATGGCAAGTGTTTCTGACAAAGGGAAATTAGAAAAATTTGGCTTGTTTTGCCTAACAAAGAAGATATGAAGTGTTGATACATATTTTTTTTTTAGGTCCTTGACAGAGGATAAGCCAATTAAAAATGAGAGCAGTGGATATAAACTTGAATTTTTTATTTTAATTCTTTGGTCTTTTGGCTATATTATTTTATGGGAAGAAGGGAAACTATGTGTGTGTAGTTTAAAATGAAGCTAGAAAAGTTCATGTAAAGGAGAGGATTCTGTGGATAGCTGGGAGGCTGTAGTCAGTGTGAACTGGAAAGGGTAGCACAACCTTGGGGTAGATTACTCAAATAGTGCACTATCACAATGGTTGTTATCATAAGAATAAATGCACTTCTCTCCGTGTCCTATTTAGTGAAGAAATGGCTGAGCTTCTGTTGCAAAAACCCCCATGTTTTAAATAGTTGACTACAGTCTACTGCAACATCATTTAAAATTAATCCTTTGGAGTAAGCCTTTCTGGGGCAGGAAAGCAAGACGTCACTAAGTTCACCTTGACTAAGTCTGTAGCAAGGACTATTAATTCCTGCTTTCCCAGTTGTTGTCACAAGCAAGTGCAAGTGTCTGCACTGGGAGAAGTACGTTGGACCAATATCTACCAATAATTTTTGTGGCTGGATGTTGTAGAAACATGGGACATAAAATCAGATAGGTAAGGAAGGAAGCTGTGAGAATGTCATAAATAGGACTGGCCAGGTGGGCTTTGAGAAGATGCAAGACTAACCATTTAGAGCCACGAGGACTTGGCATAGGTCAAAGCAAGATTACTGTCCGTGTACAATATCTTATATGTGTAGAGTATCTCTCAACTTGTCACAATTAATGTGTGGTGCTCTCTGCTACTGAAGGCTATGTTCCAGCTGTTAAAAAGGCATCTTACTGCCTTAAAGCTTTTAAACACTTGGTGTTATTCTATACCTTAGTATTTCAGTCATTTTAAATAACCTGACTGAGGTTAACCTGTTAAGTGGCTGAACATGTTTCCCATATTGCCCTGTCAGTTGTTGGGTTGTGATGTTAAATATAACACACTTCATAACTTTTTATTTAGGAATAAATAACTCTTAATTGCCAGTTACTCAGCATATTGGTATCATCTGCAATGGGAGAGGCCAAGCATAGCTTTGACTTAAAGGCAGATCTTCTTTTCTCCAGAGGACTTTGACATGTGATGAAAGTGTTCTGTGACGAGTCAGGGTTAAAAAGTGGAATTGGGGCTGGAACAACTAGATTTCTTTGTGTCATGTTCCTGTTTAGGGCAGTGGCTCTAGGAGATACAACAATAGTCACAGTGATGATTCAGCAGAGATAGAACAGGCCTGTTTATGAATGGGCTGTCCACAGGGAAAACTGCTGTACGAGGTGCTTAGAAGGTAAAAATGTTACATGAAAACTCCTTTTTAGAGCCTTATTCCAGGTTTTCTTGATATGGCAAGTGACCATTTTGGTCAAGAGGCTCTAAACGTTGCTTGAGTCTGGTATGTCATTAATAAAAATGAATTTGTGCCAATTTCAGCAAGTAGCAGTGTTGAGTGTGTGGAAATATAACTGAAATGTTGCTTGAAGGGATTACATTTTACAGATTATTTTAGCTTAAGGGGTCATTTGAGGGAAAACAAAATAATTGAAATATCCCCCTCCCCAGCTTCCTGAGGTATAAATGAAAGGACTTCAAAAGCAAGGTGTGAGTGGCTGAGGACAGCATTGTTGGGTTGTGAGTAACTGCAGGTGGGTAAGAAGAGGGGGTGTGAGCAGTGAAGCCCTTTGGGCCCTGCCAGCTGAGGTAAATATTTTGTTTGCTTCACATTGGGAGGACTGTTGTGCTTTGTGCATTCTCTGTCTTTGGTGTAACCTGTGTAAACATGACCAGCTGGAGATTTGCCCAAAGAGGTAGTTAGGGAGTGACTGGTGCGAAATCAACCTTCCATTACTGACTGTGCTCACTATGCTCATGCTAAGGAAAATCAGGTGCAGAGTTTAAACAAGGCATGGTCCCATTTCTTCCCTGAAAAATCATCTTGGTGATGCCATCATGGACTACAGTAACTGGCTCTGGGGACTATGTTTGGCCTCCAATTCAGTTTCAGGATGGAAGGAGACTCTCAGCTACTCTGAGCATCAGATTTTAAATAGTTTTAAATTTTTGCTTAGATACAGATGCCTGATGCTTCCACTGAGACCCTTTCAGTTAGGGCATGTCTAGAGATACATGTCTTGTCTGCTTTCCATGCCAGTGTCCTCAGAAGGAAGGGATTCTATGTAGCTGAACAATCTGGACAGTCTCACTAGTATGTCCTTCTTATATGTACATTTGAGGTCTCTTTGAGCAAGTTGTGTTGCTTTCTTCTATGTACATGTGAGGGTCAGTAAGACAGCTCACATGGAAAGTCTGGATAGATTGGTCACTTAGTGTTTGGAGGGTCAGAATTAGCATACCAGTTGTTTCATAGACTTAAGTGAGATTTGGTTTATGATCTAAATTAAGTGGCAGAGCATACTTGGCATTTTTCATTTTTATTACAAGTAAACTCTAAACAGTGCTAACAGAATTCCAGCATCAAGGAAGTGTTGTGTTTCAGTGACTAATCTTAATGGAGCTTCACATACTGTGCTACTAACAAGTAAAGCCACTTTGAATAAGCAGTCCATAGTAGTATCTGTATGGAATTTTTTTTTTTTTTTGCTCAAATAACAGGAAATATGGGACAGGGAGTGTCATGGTAAAAGTAAATAGTACAGTACCACTACTCCATAGAGATTATTGTAACTGCACCTGGTAATTTTGGTGGGATATTTGCAAAGTGATATTTGCAAAAGGGATATTTACCACACTGTTTGAACTTTCAAATCACATAGGAAAGTCCTTCCAACTCATTAAGATGTGTAAACTCAGCGAGCCATAGTTGATGTGTATTCTGATTATTGTCTTGAATATGCAAACCTGTAGAATTGTCAACTTTTCAACTGGTTCTTTTTCAGGATGGAAAACTTAATGCACCAATAAGGAAGGGTTTGAAAACTTCACAGAAATTCTACTGCTGTCCTATTGAAGGCTGCCCTAGAGGACCAAACAGACCATTTTCCCAATTTTCTCTTGTAAAACAGGTATTCCTGTTTCGTGAAGTATTTTCACACTGATTTAGTCCTGTCTCTACTCCAAAGAGTGTGTGCTTTTGCATACAGATATGAGCATAACCTCTCAGCACATAGGCAAGAAGTTAGAGAACTATATGCAGCAACTCCAAGTGCATATGTGATTCATGAGTTTGCATGTTTGCATGTTTATATTAGAGGACTTGAACCTTTTCATCTGACAGTTGCCAGTATGTTTTTCTAAACTAGATCAGAGCCCCTCTCCACAAATTAAATAAATGAAGAAAGATTAAAGAAGGGGGGGGGGGGAATCACAGTAGCAACTGATGAAGGTTTAAACTGTGGCTGCTGCTTTTAACTGCTTTTTCAAGTGGTCAAGAATTAAAAGCTTTTCTCTGCTTTAATATCAAAATGCATTTGTTTACTAGTTAACCTGTTTAAGAAAACATGTAAGACTTGTTTCTGCATTAGTGAGCAGAAAGAGCACTGTGCTGCAGTTGGTTACCCATGCTGAGCTGGGGACCCTGTAGGAGGTGAGTGGCTGGCACTTGGTGCCATAAATGAAAAGGAAAAATTCTGGTGTTTGCTCTAGTGTTGACCTGTATGACTTGAGATTATTTGCTCAGTTGTATATTCTCAGGAGCGTGCACATGTTGCAGCATAGACTTAATGTGCTCTTTTGGCAAGGTTGATCTATGGATTTATTGATGTCCACAGGATACCTTCAGTGGCATTAGAATGGGTAGATATTTATCTGTGTTTTTAAGATGCATGTAGCATCAGCAGATTTGCAAACTTCATATTCTCTCTATTGATTTCTTTAAATTTGTTTGTAGTAATGCTTTAAAAAATAATTAATGCTACACTTCAGCGATACTTAGCAACTAAAAATTGCAGATATTTTCTCCCCTAACCGTGATTTTCTTTTTTTAATCTTCACTGAAAGCTAATGTTTACTTTCCCTTGTGTATTCTAGCACTTTATGAAAATGCATGCTGAAAAGAAGCACAAATGTGATAAATGTAGTAACTCCTATGGCACAGAATGGTATTTGAAACGGCATATAGAGGTCTGTGGCAAGACTTTCCAGTGTACTTGTGGGTGCCCTTATGCCAGCAGAACAGCATTACTGTCCCATATTTACAGAACTGGCCATGAAATTCCTGCAGAACACAGGTAAAAGTGAAGCAGTGAAGTAATGATACGTTCATTACCAAGTCCTGTGTGTCTCATGAGTTGCCTTTTTGTCTCCTTTCTGTTGATTAAATAGGGAGTAGGATCATGTTGCTTTAGCTGCAAAGCAGTTAGCAGTTTCTTTGTTGCTTTTAGGAGTTTCTGTTTTGTTGAAGGCAGTGGTGATCATCTAATCAGTAAGATCTGGTTTCCCTGCATAGAAAACAAAAAGTACTGATGACACTGCAGTGCTTGGTATAAATGGTGGTGGTTCTTGTTGCATCTACTTTTACAGTTCTGTGAGAGTAGACATGATCTGGAGATATTTATAGCTGGTAACTGAGGTGTGGAATGCAGTTCAGGTTATTTTCTCTTACAGTCTAGTCATTGTTGCAGTTGTTGGTGGATGTATTTTTTACCACCTATGTTTAGATTTATAGTTTCAATATGTCCATATATTTCATAAAGGGCAATCTACTTTCTGAGGCCTAGCCTGTCTTTGAGGTTCAACTGCTGCAAAATTTAAGTTTTGTGTGAAAAATTGCTAATTTTTATCTTCCATTTCCATGAGAGACCATTACCCATACACATATTTTAAGAGCTCTGTCCCTTCAAAGCTCAGTCCAAGTCAGTGTCAAAATAACACATTAAGTCTTCAAATCAGTGTGCTTAATGTAAGAGGGGAAGACACCATCTAAACCTGCACATCCATTTGGAAATAGGTTTCCATAAGGGGTAGTATTTATTCTTTTTTAAAATGAGAGAGTAAGGAATGACATTTAGCAAAATTGAACTTCATGGAGTCTTTTTATGTTTTATTCTGGATTAATTGTCTTCTCGTATCCAACCTCATCTGTGACTTCAGTTGGTATTTTCAATGCAGTGACTCAAAAGAATGGAAGGCAGATGTTCTGTGTTGGAAAGAAGTGTAAATTATTGATCTCATGTTCACAGGGATCCTCCTAGTAAGAAAAGGAAAATGGAGTCCTCCATACATAATCAGCAGTTGGCAGAGAAAGCAAACGAAGCATTCAGCAATACCCACAGTACTGCTCCTGGCACTCAGGAACTGGAGTCCTCCGAAGTGAAAGTAGCAGCCTCTCTTGAAGGCTCCTGCAGTTCTAACTTCACGAACCAAATGCAGCCAAAATGTGCACCAAAGATGCTTTTACCCAAGCCCAAGGTGGCTTTGGTTAAACTTCCAGTGATGCAGGTTGCTCACTTGCCTGTGTATGTATCTGCAACAGACTCTTCTGTCAAACCTGCTGTAGTGGCTGTTGATAATCAAGGTTCAGTTGTAAGTACTGTTCATTTATTGCCTCAGTCTATAGGAATCCTGATTCCAGCCCTGGAGGCAGAAACACTTGTTTTTAAAGACAGTATGCCTGTTTCAAAAGTGATGACTTCTGGTGATTGTGAGCCAGTAAGTACTGGTGTACAAGTTGAATTGGACAAGGTTACATCAAATAACACAGGGCAAGAACTGGGGAATGTTTGTCACAAGAACAAAATTTCTTCAATAAATATACAGACTGACTTATCTTACATCTCACAGAGCTTTGCACCAGCTGCAGCCTGGACTCCCAATTCTTCTGTGTCCTCTTGTTCTCAGACAGATCTGTCATTCAGTTCCCAGGTTTCATTACCCATCAGTGTACAGACACAGACACTGCTGCCTGCTTCCAAACTGACTTCATCCATAGCTGCTCAGACTGATGCTTTCAGTCAGGGCTGTTTTCCAACGTGTGGCATTTCTAGAGAGACTCAAACCAGCAGGACACAGGACTGTATTGATGGAAGAGTACAGATGGACCAGGCTGTAATGTGCAGCGACATTTTTGACAATGTTCCTTCATCATATAATGTTTCTACTCACATTGAACTTCCAGAAAACAATTTAATGCCTGCAAGTATAGATCAAACCTTGCTGCAAAGAAGTAGTTGCAAGAGCCTGAATGAGGATACAGTTAAGTCTGAATCCCTTATCAGCTTCAATACACAGACAAATATACTTCCATCTCAAAATACAACAGATAATCAAACCCAGACTATGGATCTGCTAAGTGATCTGGAAAACATCTTTTCAGGAAACATGTCTGGCCAGACACTGGATAATCGTGGCCTTTTGTCTGAGACAAGTTCTAATGCTGACACACATCTTCCATCTGGTCCATCACAGAGCACAGGGATAGACTTCGACATTGAAGAGTTCTTTTCTGCATCCAACATCCAAACTCAGACTGAAGAGAGTGAGCTTGGTACCCTGAACTCTGAGCCAGTTTTGGAGTCACTGGACATTGAAACTCAGACTGATTTCTTATTTTCAGATAGTGCCACTCAATCATATAACTGCCGAGGCAATTCTAACTTCTTAGGTTTGGAGATGTTTGATACACAGACACAGACAGACTTGAATTTCTTTTTGGACAGTACTACCCATCTGCCTTTAGGAAATATTCTGAAACAGTCTAGTTTCTCGATGAGCACTGACTCATCTGATACAGAAACCCAGACAGAAGTATATATGGCTACTAAAAATACACCTGCTCAGAATATTGAAAGCAAAGTCCAGCTCAGTAGTGCTGAGACACAGACTATGGATAGCTGCTTTGAGAATCTGGGGAGTTTATTCCTTACCAGCAATGAAACACAGACAGCAATGGATGACTTCCTTCTGGCTGACTTAGCCTGGAATACAATGGAGTCCCAGTTCAGTTCAGTAGAAACACAGACCTGTGAAGAGCTGTGCTCCTTGTTCCAGAGCTCTGACAAGCCCAGCCACTGAGTGCTACATAATATAACTGTTCCTTGTGGTTTGAATTTAACTTATTGGGGTGGGAGAGATGGCTTTACCAAGTGATCCACTTTGCATTATTGAATGTACTTGTCACAAGCAGTTGACCTAAGAGACTTTTCATGCTGAAGGTACTCTATTGAATATGTAACTTTACATAAACTATGTGTGTATAAATAGAGGGGAAAGGGGGGGCTGTAACATGTTAATGTACATTTGAACCTTAAAAAATTATGTGGTGCCTATGTTTTTTCCTCAGACTTCTTTATGAAGCTGTTACTGCTTTCATCTAAGTGGAAGAACGTTTAAAGTTGTTCTCAGTATCTCTGACTCTCTGTTCCTGGCTTACATGCAGGGTTCCAATGTGCTGGACCAAAACCCTGACCTGTTCAATTGTGATGCTTCCCTGAACTTACGGGGGAGGATTCTATTAGTGTAAGCTACTTCTGTTTACTTTTTTTAGTAGCTTGTATTTTAAATCCGGCATGAACATAATCAGCCGCATTGTCTTCTTTTAATTTATGCCTTCACAGCTCTTTCTCCTGCATAAGCTGACATTTTCCAAATACCTGTCCAACACACTAGACACATAGAGATTCTTGAATTGTTGAAAATATTTATTATTAAAAAGGTGTGTAGAAAGCAGTATTTTTTTTTTCCCTGAGTGGCACTGATGCTCTTTGAAGGGTAGGAAAAGAACTTGGAATTCTAATTGTAGGGAAAATTAGTATGTCATCCTTTTAGCTAGTGTAATAAATGGGACTAACATTTTTAGAGTCTTCAGAAGGGATTTGCTTAAATTATTTCTGTCTTGAAGATGCAAATGTTACAGTGTGTGTGCCTCAGAGACTGGAATCATTTGGTTTTGCTAAAATTCTCCTAGCTTTATTGAGATATGAGTTGAGAAATGTTAATGTTACAGTGGTTTACTACCTTAAGAGAAATCTTTAAAAATGGACAATTAAATTCCTTAAAACACTCACCTTGACTTCCTGTTTTGGACTTCCTGCTTCCAAAAAGAATTGGAAATCCATACAGCAGAGCTGGGAGATCAGCTCACAGAAGCCCTCCCAGAACAGCTCTATCTTGCTTTTGCACTTCGATCTGCAGCCCTCATTTCCTGCAGCTTTCACAGTTTCCCAGAGTATAGTCAAATTCACACAATCTTATTTTTCAGAGAAGAAGCATATGACCTCTTGGCACCTTTTTTTTTAATGTTTAGGTTGCTCCTCATGCCACTGTTTGTGATATTTTTCATTTACATTAAGCCAGTTGTGAATGTATGTGAATGTGGCCTTAAGTAATTTTTATCTCTTACTATAATATCTGTGAAATGTAGGCCTCTGGTTTTGTACTGGACAGGTTTTAGTTTCTCTAACCTTAAAGGAAAACTCTGTGTGTCAAATTCCTGGGCCTGTAACGGACTTTACTCCTCCATTGTTAGAGGAGAGGTATTGGCTGTGTATTTACTGTACAGCCCAGCAGCAAATGTATGTCCAAGCCTTAGGTTTTGATGACTCCCTATGCTTTGTGCTGCATATTCTCAATTCAAGGATGTGGGAGTTAAGTTACTCATCCATTGCAGCCAGCTTGTTTTTGTTGCAGATGAGCAATACCTTTATTTTTCCCCCTTTTTTTTCCTTTATCTTTTCCTAATAGTCTTTATATTGCTGTGTTGAGTGTCTTTACTGAAATAATCTCTTCAGATTAATCCTGAAACTCACATTTTCCTTCTGAAACCCCATCTGTATTGCCTGTTTGATTTTTCAACATTTCTAGTTATGATTTCAGACACTTCCAGTCTGGCTGAAGAAACTGCAGAACAGAATCTTGCAGTTCTTCAGGAGAAAGTAACTCTGCTGTGAGGAATGCCCCCAGGTTTCACAATATCTGTAGGGTTCTCATCTGAAGGGTGGGATATATTTAAAAAAGGAAGGCCTCATTTGTAATTTTGTTTCTTGAGAAGATATGACTGAGTCATATTTACCTGCCTACTTTGAAATTGAGAGATAAGATAACAAAATTAGGTTAATTTATTCTATTGCAATATCTTTGTACTAATGTTGCAACTTCACATGTTAAAGTGTTTTTCCTTCTCCTTTCTTCCCCTGGCTGGAATACCAGAGAATGCTTCTTCCTACACTGATTTCTGTATCCCATGTGCAAGTTGTCTGTAATGACGTGTGAAAGAGAGGCAGTTACTATAAAGCTGGTTTGGAAAAAGGGTATTTTCCACAGCTGTAGAAGCTGTTCATTACCTCTGAATTTAGAAAGTTAGTCTTTACTCTTCAAGAGAAGGAATCTTGGGTGCTGAGGAGCAGAATTAGTGAAAGGTTTGAATTGTAGCCATCGGAGAGACCAGCGAGGTTTAAAGTACTTTGAAACTAATTTACAAATTGGAGTGATAATTGCCATGTTATTGTGTAAGCCAAAGCTCTTAGCATTAGGGACTGTCAGGAAAAGACCCAAAAGTTTGTGTGGATGAAATCTTATAATGTAATCGTTACCCAGTTATTGTACTTTTTAATTAAAAGTCTTCCTGAGCTTTGTGTGTTTTATTAGAACATGCAAATCATAATCCTTTCACTCATTCTATTTGTTTAAAACAGTTTGTACTTTAATTAGGTGAACACAGTGCTACAACATGAAGTCATTTATTGAAAGTGCAGTATTAAGAGATCATTAAATATCTGCCCTGTCTTAGGAAAGACAAAATTACCTTCTGAGCAAAATTAACTTCTTTCTTCACTAATTTGGTTCTCCATAAATTATTCATAACAGTGAAAAGCAGGTTTGGATCATGTATTTCTGGCATATGTCACTCAGTTTGGACTTATTAAGTACTTTTGTGAAAATGTGAAGACTGCAGCCAGACTTCATAGTTTGGTGAATCCCACAGAAAACTTCATGAAACCTGATCTGAAACACTATTGCTGAGTATGACGAATTCTTCACATTTAAACAAATTCTTAGAAAAGGGTGATTTTCTATTTTTGCCTTTGTTATAAAATAAACTTCAGACACAACTGTTTCTGGGTAGAACTAAAATGATACTTATCTCCCTTTTTCTGCAGTTTGTCTCTGATTTGATTTTCAAGGCACTGTATTGTAAGTATTGGTCAGCAGTGACTTACTGTCTTACTCTTTTTTGTATCCTCTATTGCCAGTAGAGCTGCTATACAGAAAGTAACATCAGATTCTCTGTAGCCTCTTAGCACAATTTTTTATCTGGAAGTGATACTAATGTTATGTGTACTTATCCTTTGTGTTTTCTGCTTAATTCTGTTAAGCTGTGATTGCTGGATCTTGATCTGGATGCCTGTGTAACACTATTATAAAATTGAATTAGTACTTTTGTAGTTTCATTTGTGTTTTGCTTTAGTATATAAAGAGTTGAACAAAGAAAACAGCAGATTTGGGGCTTGCATTCTGTGAGAACATAAGCACAAATATGCTGAAAAATGAAAGGTTTGTCTTGTTGCCTTCCGTATTTGTTTGTCAGAATGCTAAAAGTTTGTCTGACAGTAGATGTTTCTTCTTCTTATGGCTGTTTTTGTATCTATTTCTGCTAATACACCTGTAAATACTTTCTGCTGTGGGCAGGGAGGGAGTCCTCCCCAAAACTTTTTGTGTTGGCCTAGAAAAATTGATAGTTTTAAGTCAGAGTTTGCTAATGCTACATATTCTTAGTTATGTAAAGCTGCTTGTGTTTTGAAAATTCTCAGTTCCAAAGGATACGTAAGCATTTAAAAAATGTATATATACTTGCAGCTGTAAATTAAACCGCTGCAAAAGAAACCTTGTGAACCTCATTTAGTTTTGAAGAACTTGATTCAGTGTCTGTAACTTAATGTATGTAACTAACTCCTTAGAAATTTTTATTTCAAGGCACAATACACAGTTTTTTCTGTTGGAAACAAGAGGCTGAATTTCCCTGTTAGTCATATGGACCCCAGTTGTGTAGGGGCAACAGAACAAAGAACAATGGCTGCCTTCCACTATTCTAAATCCTTATGCTGCTAAGATGTGAATTGATTTTTTTTTTGTGAGGCTGGGTAGAAATGTAAGAGTTGGCAGGACTGGGGGCTTAGGGGGCTAGAGGGGGGTTAATAGCCTTTTAAATGTAGGGAAATTTAATAGAACTGATACAGAATCAACATAGAGTGCTCAGCTCACAAAAGAACACGTTCCTGAAATGGCAACTCTGAGGTGAACCAAATGTGCTTGCCTTTATCATTAAGGTTGTACAGCTTCCTTTGCTTTAATATATTTCTGACATGTGTTGGTTTTTTTAAACACGGTCTTAATGTACCATTTACTGTTCCAAATGCATTCACACCAAACTGTTGGTAACATTCTGGGCCTTGCAAGCTTTTTCATTCCTGTTTGGTTTAAGGTGCTGCTATGCTTGTGTCCTGGTAGGATGGGCCTCCAGTAACC
Source organism: Vidua chalybeata (assembly GCF_026979565.1). NCBI lineage: Eukaryota > Metazoa > Chordata > Aves > Passeriformes > Viduidae > Vidua > Vidua chalybeata. Next base: position 16,637,089 of record NC_071540.1, read on the forward strand.
ATTGATAACAGGAACACTGTGAGGATACAGCTGTTTAATGGTAGCAAACCAGTGTATGGTGCCATCATGCAGCTTCTGTTTCTTTTGTTGTTGTTTTTTAAGAGTTGATGTGAATTTAAATATGTGCAAGAAGGACTTGCTTAGGATGTGACTGAATTCTCTTGTTTTAAGTGCCATTGCTATGCAATGAACAGAACTCGGCGCTCAGCCCCGCAGTCAGGGTGAGGGAATGTTTGTGTTTGTGTGTGTGATTCTTCACTGAAAACGTAACCAGACAGCCTGAAATGGTGGAAATGCCTCAAGGAACTGCTGAGTTAAATAACAGAAGTCCCTTTACTTGTGACCGTTTTTCATATGCTGGCTTTACAGTACCTGCAACAAGTAGCAATGGAATATAATAGATGACTTGTGGTGATGTCAGCTCTACATTTCACAACATCCAGTGCTTTACATGCTTCAGGCACCTGCATGCAGAGCTAGATTGACAGTACCTCTATCTACAGACATTTTCAAGTGCATCTGTGATAAAGCTAGGTATGAAAGATGGCCATATCTTTACAGCTTAAAGACTTCAACACCTGATTACCATCTCATTTAAGTTTGTAATTATTTGGAATGAATGAGTAATAAATCTCATGGGTGAGTCTTTCCCAAAGCGTGTGTAAGTTAATCTCAGCAAGGCTGAGAAATGTCCTTAAAATATTTTTCTTCTCATTACTGGTGGGATTTTTTTATTTAGTGGACAAATCTAGTTTTCAAAGGATGTTCATGTTTAATCCTTGATATTTAAGCCAGTAAACTTGCAGTGACCAGAAAAAATCAAGCATTCATTTCTTAGACCTATTTTACAAGTGACAATCCCAAAGAAGGAATGTTGTCCTAGTAACTGTGAAACTTGTAATTACATTATTGCATGCAGAGAAAACTTTGTGCCAAAATACTGTTTCATATTTCCCTCTGTTGGAAACTGAAGTGTTACACAAAGCTACTAGTAAGTTATTCACAAGTATTGAAATTGTTTTGTTCACAAATGAAGCACTTATTCAGTCCTGTAAATTATACATATTTTGGAATAAAGTTAACTTCAATCATTTTTTGCCTTCTGTTTTAATGGCCATGATCTCTGCCTGCAGAGGCCTGGGTGGGGGATCCAGTGCCTATTGGCAAGTACCACCCATTGCTCCTGAACATCTTGGTTTTAGTTTACAAAATCTCTACCAACTGGAAAGCTTTCAAAACGTATCTTACAATGTCAGTTCTTGATCTCTGGGCAAAAGGGTTCTCTGTCTCAAACCTTTCATCAGCTCAAAATGTAATCTTTACCTTGTACATGCAGTGGAATGAGAACCTCTGCAGTTTCAGCTCTGTGGCAGATGCCTCACCTCTGTAACAGACTCTCAGGACAGTGCTCCTTTGCTTTCTTCCTCAACCTTACCATCCACCCCTCCTGTAGGGTGGTTTAAGATCTCTAGTATCATACCACCCAGTAGAAATTCACCTGCAGTATGATGATTCTATTCTAATGCCTAATTATTTTGTAATGTATTTTATTTAACTGACAATATATTTTTCCTACTCTGAATATTGAAAAAACCCCAAACCCTAGAGAAGCTTGGTTTGAGTGTGTCTCATACTCTGTCCTTTTTCTTCCTGCACAGCTCCCGTGCTTAGTGATGATCACACCATTTACTGTTAGTTGGAGGATATAAAATTCTGATTTTTCTTGTTACCTGTAAGCCTTGCATGTGTGATTCAGAGGAGGTGAATGAGCAGAAGCCTCATGACTGAAAGTTCTTCTGCACTGTTCCCTCAGCTGTAGTCATGAATGAAGCATTCCCTGATGGACAGCAGGAGGCTGCTGTGTTCAGCCCCATCACAGCCTGAGGTAAGCATTTGCAAGCAGCAGCATTCAGGTATTTCCAGAGGGGTAAGGGAGGTATTTACAGAGGGGAAGATGTCATAAATATCTAGAAACTAAGTTCCTGTTCAGAGCGTTTAAAATCATGGAACAGTCAGATGTGTAAGATCCTTCTAGGAATAACAGCCCTATTCCCATCACACGGATGGTTCTGCTTTAGATTAGGCTGTTATTTGAGGCTTTTCATCATTCAGAATGGATTTGACTTACAGGCAGAAGTCAGATATTTTGCCAGACTGCACCTCTGGAAACTTTCACAAATGGTAGACAGTCCAAAAGGCAGGAAAAATTAACTTTTGATTGAGAACAGACTGAGAAAGTGGCTGTTCAGAGATAGGGGAGCCCCCGTGTATTTTCAAACTACTTTCTTGCCTGCTGTTGCTGAGAATTTTGCTGGCAGTGAAATTGTTCCTGACGCGTATGGGTTTAGTTCTGAATTTCTTTCACGTGAAGAAATTGCATGCTGGCAAGCTGATTGTTTTCCATCAGAACAATGCAGCTGATTTTCTTTCTGGCTCCAGGATTTGACAGTGAATCAGTCCTTTGGATGTTTGGACCTAAAACAATAGGAGAAAAATGTTGATTTAACTTTCAGGTGTTCCATCATTGCATTTTCACATTGTTGTCAACAATTCACTTGTTTTGTTTTGGCACCTTGAATGGAGGAAGCACTTCTGGCTGATCCAGCCTGTAACTTTATTTCCTTTCCTTGAACAGGAATGGTGTTGTTCTTGAGAGAACTTAACACAAAAACAAGCTGCTGTTTCCTCTGCTGGAAGAACCCAGTGTATTCAAAGGCACATAACTTGATTAAGTTTGTGATGGCTGAAGTGTTGTGTATTTGTTTCTTTGTGTTCTAGGTCTTTGCTCAGCAGTTTTTCTGGCCTTCTGCTGCAGAATTATTCTTGTAGAATAATTCATGAGTGCTGTGTTCTTGTATCAGACTGTAGTAAAACCTCTGTCTAATTTGTCTGATTTGACAGTTTCAAAAAACACAGCAAAACTCTTACCTGGTATGAAACACTGGAAAACATGGAAATAATGTTTATCGTTTTCCCTGCAACTTTTTTTTTTTTTAATGTAGTCCTAAAAAACTGATTGTCTGCAATGGCTGCAACTTAAAATTAGTATAACAAACAGCTTTGGCTTTACTTTTAATTGGTATTGCATTCATTTTTAAGCATTCTCACTGAAGCAGCATTATTTTCAGTTGTCTGAATGGAAGAAATTATCTCCTTCTGGACTTCGAAAAATGTTTCTACTTTCACAGCTAGATATAGGGGTGTGTGTATATATATATATATATATCTTGCATTTTCTATTTAGTGAAAAATGCAACTGAAACAAGTATCTATGATTATCTTGGGGCTTTTTGTGAAGGATGCTTGTTTTGTAGAGGTTGTATTTTGTATATAAATATGGAAACCAGATTAGAAAATATTTTACCATAGGGGAAAGGTACAAAGAAGGGAAGAAAATGGTCTATTTTCTTCTAACTGTGAAAAAAAAAAATGAAGTATGCAACAAGCTTATTTTTGGTTCTATAAAATCATGAACTAGTACTACTGAGACTATTTGCAGTTGATAGAAGGCCCTTGGTTATTTTACACCATGGCATGAAGACTGAATCACAATGACTCTTACCTGAAAATGGGATTTGGGAACATCCCTAAGTGCATTTTTTCAGATACTTGCATGAAGAGTTGTGTTAAAAATTCTAGAACTGAAAGAGTCCCAAACCTTCTAAAAAGTGTAAAATTATTTATATAGGAAAAATAAATGCTATTTATAATTTTCTCCAGAAATGTGATGTTTATGTTAGGGTACCTTTTCTTTTTCACTATCTTAACTGGGCTTTTTTTTAAACTCTTAAAATTCTATTTTCTTAATAATGTCGTGTCTTCATTTGGGTCCCAATACTTAAAAAAAGAAAAAAAAAGCAACAACAAAACAAAACTAAAACCCTAGAAACCAATACCCAAGCACAAAACACCCTTTCCAAGTGTCACATGTCTTGTTTAGCAGAACTTTCAGCCTGCTGGAATTTACTCACTGATTGGACATCAAATGTTCTTGATACAACTCTATGAATCAAAGAATTTTCACCTTAATCGATAAAGACTGTATAACCTGGTTGGTAAAGATAATATTTGACACAGAAATCAATACCATTGTTCTTTTATATACCTCAAGCACACTACCTAATTCTAATCCGGCAATTCTTGAGATGTGACTAAGATATTTTCTTGGGGAAATAAATAAAGTCTGAGTTAATCATCAGTGTGGGAAGGTATTTTTAAAGCAGAAGCATGCAGAACAACTGTATCACGCAAGGCTTACAGACTGCCAGTGTAAATACCATTGTCACATTCATGTAGTCACATAAGATTATTAAATTTGGGGGTGATATTCTCATGTAACACCTACATAGTTCATCAGCTTCAAAGGAGCTGCACAAATGAGAGTAGAAGTTGACCTTTACAGTTCATGTACTGAGTCACAACTTCATCTCCAAAGCTGCTGTAACCGTAATGCACTTCGCCTTTACATCCATTTTATCTGCCTGCTAAATATAAACCTGTTCTGGAAAGTTAAAGTGGACATGTGACAGGGGCCACTTTGGATAAGCCCCAGCGCTCAGACACTCTGCCCTATTAATGGTTCCATCGTAGTTCTGCCTAATGCTCCCCAGCGCCGGTGTTTGCTTTCTCCTCGATTACCTGGACTCGACACAATCAATAAATGCAGCAGAAGAAAGCTCCCCGTTCACTTTCTGCTACAGTTCTGTCTCTTTCTTTGCAAATCGTTTAACAAAACGGGACCAAACGTCTCTGTTCATTTAGCTGGAAATTCTCAGGCATCAGGTGGATTTTAAATGCACTTTGGCATGGCAGAAATGTCAGGGGCACTCAGCTCACATAGGCAAACAAGAGGCTGTCTTTAAAAATTTTGACATCATCTGGAAGATGCAAAGACAGGTCAACAAAATGTTATTAGGACAAACCTTTATCCTGTGACTGTGCTATTTAAATCTTCAGAGGGAGAGGAATCTGGAGGAATGAAAACAATGCCTGAGCACCATTTCCTAAGGCTGTCAACACTAATTGCAATGTAAGACCTTCTGTTCTTCTTGCCCTATAATAGAGCAAACCTGCATAGCTCTAGAATTTACAGGATGCTGTCTCCATTAGCACTGGCGCCTTCAAAATTATCTTGTCATAAAAATACTCGTTTCCAGCAAAAAGATAATGGGTATTTCTTTAAAGGTAGCTAGGGCAGTACTAATGATTTCTGTATCAGCTTGGCTTTGACAGTATTATTTAGAAAAGAGTCTTGAAAAATGTCCTTACCATAGTGCTATAAAAGCAGAGACAGATTAGGCTTTGAAACTTCAGTTGCAAAATTTTGTGAACTAAATTAAGATCTAGAGGAGGTGGTGGATGGCTGCCTACTACTGCATACATTAAATCATAGTTTCTGTGTGTGGTAGTGCTTACTTGCTCTAAGGATTTCAGCATTTGCTGTGTACAAATATTTATAGTAGGCAAACCCAAAATTTGTTTTTAAATTTCCTTTTACAAATGGTGCCTGATGCTTCCCATCTTTAACTCGAACCACAGTTTCCACATCACAGAAGGATGCACAAAGCTGCAGGCTATTTAAGGGAATGTCTGCATGTGTATTTGTTAAATTTCAGTGCTCAAGATTTTCATTTACTGCATCTGTCTGAAAATTCATCGGAGGGGGCAGACCAGCCTGGTAGTAAGGACACCCTCAGAAGTGAAAGGCGTGGGTGAGAGTCCCCATAGCACACTTGGCAAGTGAGCAAGAGTAAAAAGAAAGCAGCAGCATCCTCAGATTCAGTGAGGCTTGCTGGGAATGTTTGGATTGGGAGAAGAAAGTGAGAAATACCATTGTGAGAATCCTGGTGGTGTTTACCCAGTGAGTGCTTGAGACAAGGCTGAGGTGCCCCTGCATCTCATGTTGCTTGACCTGCTAGTCCAAAGCTTATTGTGTTGGTTTGGGTTTTTTCCCCTTTATTTTCACTACAATTTCTTGGGTTTTATGCTATCTTTTTTTGCTTACTACTTTGGAGGAATCTGTATTTTCATCAGTTACATGAACTACCTCGCCAGAGAAGAAGGGAGTTGGGGTTTTTGCTTCCATGAAATACCATGGTTGTGGAAGGAAAAAGGAGACTTGAGAAAGCCAAAAAACAATAGTATTACACAAGTTTATGATAAGAAGTTGGGCAACTAACATTACCAGAAGAGGGGAAGTGCAACTTTACAGAGGTACCCTAGTTGTGTAAAGTACAGCAGAAGCTAAATTACTCCAAAGTTGTGTTCCCAGGCATACCACAAAAACATCCAGACCTGACTGAATGGGTAATTTGGTTTAAACCAATTCAGCTTATTAGTGCTGATAGTTTTGCAGTGGTTTAAAAATGCAAAAACTTTACTAATTGATGTAAAAAATAAAGTTCTCTACTTGATTTTAAGTGAAATGAACATCAGCAAAACCAAGTGTTAGTTCATTAGAAAATGTTATTTATGACAGAGAGAAATTATGGAAAAATTAATTCAAAAGGATGTAGCCTTAAAACCTGTTTGAATAATTATTTGAGTCTGTTCTTGTCCCCATATTAACATGAGTAGACAAAAACCAGACATGAGTTCATGTTCTTTTACTGAAATACTCATTTCTGTGATGGAGACAGGAAAGAGACCTAAAAAATATATTTCCCATGGTGTGTGTTAAAGGACAAGTGAGACAATTTAAAGATTCTGGGCTAATGAATTCAGATGTACTTATTTATGTTGTTACTATTTGATTTTTCAAGACTTGTAATCATGCTGCAAGTGTGAGACAGTTGCACAATGAAATATAATGGTGTCAAATTTAATACCGATGGGCATAATTTTCTCTACTTATGAATCATCTGTCATTAAAAAGATTTGGAAGCCAGCAGCAATAATCTAGGAATTATTTTCATACTTACTACTAAAGGAATTAAAGCTGATTGTTCTAATATGAGACAGTGGGTAACTTTTCCCTGTATTCTGGTGGCTTTTTTTTTTTCTTTGCACTTAGTTCTTATCGGGTTTACTTGTCCTATTCTTAATCTTATCAGCCGCATTTCCACTGTCAAAGGAACACCAAGTGCTGCAGATAAAATGCTAGAGGTGTAAAAAGCTCCTGCTCAGAAGCTAAATCAGAATCACATGTCAACACAGTTCAGGCTCAGGCTCTGGCAGGATGGTAGGATCATTGTTTTTAATGCCATTTACTAATTAAAAATGAGTCTCAGATTACGGAAAGTCTGGAATGAAGCGGCTTACTAAAGTGGTGGTTTAGCTCCTTGGACCGGCTACATCAGAGTCTGTCATTAAAATGTAATTTATTTGAATATTGCTCAGCAATTTCCAGATGCTCTTTTGACAGGAGGCGGCGCGGTTTATGCTTCACACAGTTATCTCCCCGTCTTTCGGCCGGAGCTCCTTTTACCCCGACGGATACGCGTGGCAGGACTGCGGCAGGTGTATTTTATTGGGCAGATGTACTGTAAACGCATTACAGCAGATCAGCTGGATTTCTTCCTTTAAATGTACACTGTGAGATCCAACTTGCAAGCCAGCTGTTTCTTATCGGCCCGCGTAATCTTCCCGAGCCCGGCTTTGCCGCTTCCTCTCGCAGCTATTTCTGTAACGGGATCGGACGAGCCGAGAGCACCGCTATGAATTTTAATGCTTCCACTGGGGAATCCCTGCCGCCTCCTCTTTTTGGATGAGATCCTCGAGGAAAGACCCAGAACAGAGCGAGGAGAGGAGGAGGAGGAGGAGAGGGACGGCGTAGCCGCGGTACCGAGGAGAGCGGGAAGGGGGAGCCGCGGGGTGTAGTTAGGGACCGTGGCGAGGCCGACACTGAGGCGGGCACTGGGGCGGGTGGGAGCCATGGGGAAGGAAGGATGGCTCGGGGCGTGTGTCGCTGCCTGACCGCGGCACGTCACCAGCGGCAGCGGCCAGAGCGCCGCGGTCCCGCCGCCGCCCCCGCACACATGCACCCGCCGGCATCCCCCGGGGCCGGCCGCGACCTGGACAGCGCCGACGGCATCCCGCTGTGTCCGGGCGAGAGACAGAGCCCGCGGGCCGGGCGCTAAAGCCTCGCCATCCGCACGCCGCGGTCCGAGAGGAGGAGCCCCGGGTGCCGCGCCAGCCGCCGGCACCGCCGCCGATCCCGCCGGCACCCCATGGATAAGGCGGGCTCGCTGCACAGCTCGGTGCCCGGGCCGCCGCCCCGGCTCTACCTGCCGCGCAACTTCAGCTGCAGCGCCTGCCTCTATGGCAGCCTGGCCGAGCAATGCAGGGCGGGCTGCAGCCCCGACGGCGACGCCGCGCCCACGCCCGTGGTGCGGGAAGCGGCGGGCGAGAAGCCGCCGCCGACCCGCGGCCGGGAGCCCACGCTGCCCGCCGTGCCCCCCAGCCCCACGCAGCGCCGCCGCGCCAAGTCGCTGCCCACGCCCGGCGACCGCAGCCTGCGCCCCGCGCTGCAGCAAAGCCCGTCGCGCCGCAAGACCGTGCGGTTCGCCGACTCGCTGGGGCTGGAGCTCACCTCCGTGCACCTCTTCTGCGAGGCCGACCTGCCGCGGGTGCCGCTGCCCGCGCCGCCGACGCCGCGCCCCGCCGACCTCCTCAAGACCAGAAAGCCGCCGGCGCTGGGCGACCTAGAGCCGGTGCTGTTCGGGCCGCCGCCGCCGCTGCTGGAGCCGCTGTTCCCGCCGCAGCCCGGCGCCAGCCCCGGCTTCGCGGAGCGGGTGCGGCAGCACAAGGTGAGGCTGGAGTGGGTGCGGGCAGAGCCGGCAGCGCTGCGCGGGGCCGTGCGCGTCCTCAATCTCGCCTACGAGAAGGTGGTGTCGGTGCGCTACACGCTCAATGGCTGGGCCAGCTGCGCCGAGGCTGCCGCCACGTACCAGCCGCCCGCGCCGGCCGACGGCATCACCGACCGCTTCGCCTTCCTGCTGCCCCTGGGCGCCGCCGCCGCCGCCGCCGAGACCACGCTGGAGTTCGCCGTCCGCTACCGCGTCGCCGGCGCCGAGTACTGGGACAACAACGAGGGCAAGAACTACCGGCTGCGGGGCCGGCAGCGCGTCCCGCCCGCCGCAGGGCCCCCGCAGGACCCCGACAGCTCTGCCTGGATCCACTTCATCTGAAACGGGGGAGCGCGGAGCCCGCGCAGGGTCGGGGGAGCCCTCCCGGGGGAGCTCGGCGCGTTCCCCTCGGCGCCTGCCCCGCCGCCTCCCCGCGAGCCGCCCGCAGGAGTTTTCCAGAGTTCTGTTTACAGAGGGGTAATCTGTGTTTTCTGTGTCACTAGCGGGGCCGGGGGAAACCCTGGCTCGCCTCCCAGGCGCTCACGGGGTGTGGGCAGGGAGGCCGGGCGCGGGTTCCCCTCGGTGTCCCGAGCACTGTGGCTTCCACCAAAGCAGCGGCTGCCGGCCGGGCTCCGGTGACAGGGGCCGGGAGTGTGCGGGATTTGCTGGTCAGGAGCGGGTGAGTGCACATCCTCCCGGCCCCGGAGGTCAGGCTGAGCTGCTGTCACCTCAGCAGGTTGCACGGAAGGCACTGCCGCAGGGCATCCCTCCCTCCTATTTGCCTAATCCTGCTCAAGCAAAGCCCGGCTCCGGCGAGGGCTGGATCGGCCCTCAGCGCCTCGCTGACCCGCTCGTGTTAATTGTCCCGCGGGGTCAAGGGCCTGATAGTGCAGGCTGAGGGACAGATTCGTTTTGAACCCAAAAAGACAGAAGTATGGATGCCCCAAGGCGTAGCTGTGTTTCATTATGCAGTGAAAGTATTTGATTTAAAGCAAAGTGGTTTTGGTTTTTTTTGTTTGTTTGTTTGTTTTTTTTTTACTTTTGAACCCTGTTTCAGGTATTTAATCATAGTTAGAAAGCAGAAAAATAGCATCGCATCCGATTTGAAACACAACTCACTGAGAGATTTTTAAAAGAAAGTGTTTTGGTTTAGAATTCGTGTGGTACGTTGATGGGAAAGTTTGTTAGGATCTGGTGTTTGTTTCAGTAGGACTGGTCCCACAGAGCTGCTTGTGTTCAGGTCAGCAGGCAAGTCGTGGAATTGCACCAAAAGAACGAGAGACGACAGGAGTTGAATTCGTAATTCCAGTCTGCATCATGGGCAACACCTTCATTTTTATTCCTTTTGACAGTTTAATTAAACAATATCGGTGCAGGAGCCTGCTTTCTGAATTTTCTGCTCCAAATTCTTCATAATAATTTCAGTAAGTGATGGATTTTACAAAACTGGTGAGGTTTAATCAAAGAAATCAAAGAAAGTTCTACCTTGCCATATGAAAGTGTATCAATCAGAATTACACAGCATACTGACTTCTGCCTTCACAGGTATGTTTTAAATTATATTAGCACTAAACAAAGCATTTTCCTTTTTAAACATGATTTTTCAGAAGTTCAGCTGAATACAGGTTGTGCTGGTGCCAAATCTGGGTGCTAATTTTCCAGGATTGAGGCATGAATGTGTTTGCTGGAGTGGGGCCTCTGCAAATATAATGACAGTGGCAAAACCATGTCAGTGTGATTTTCTGGTTGTGAAGGGCTGTAAGATCAGGCCTTTAGGTTTTGAATTTTCTGTAGGTTGTTTTGGGATGAAATGCAATTTTTTAAACTGCATTTTTGTGTTTCTTGGAAGGGTTAAGGGTCCCAAGCAGCTTGAGAAATGTCTGGAGTAAAGAGTTCTTGCAGAACCTTTTGACTCTAGTGAGAATTGAGAGCAGTTTTATCTCCTGAGGGTCTGATTCAGTGAGAATAATTAAAGTTATAAATTCTGGGGGAAAAGAGGTCTGGAAACTCAATGGGAAAAGAATATTTAATTTCATTTCTCTAGATTGCTGGTTCTGATTTAATGGAAGTAATAGCAAGGCTACTTTCTGTAGTATTGGTAGCTTGGTTTTAATTTCCCAGTCAGTGTCCTAATCCCTGTGCTTTTAATGAAACTAAACTTAATAGAAATACACTGTCAGCATCTACTGAGTATTTCACATTTTAGTATATTAAGGTCCCCATCTTGTAATACAGTAATCCTGTAAATTACTAGAACACATTTATAAAGCTAGAATTGCACAGCTAGGGTCTTAAAATGTTCATGATTAAAGCATATTAAGTGGTGTATTTGATAAAGCAAGCCCAAGTGTCTTTTAGTTGAACTTTACTTTTTATAAGAGCCTTAATACTGGAGAGAAGGAAAAGGACTTGTCTCCATTTGAAAGCACTTTGAAATCTGGTAGAAATATAGCAAACCATCATTTATTTATGTGTTGTAGCTTTCCAGAGCTTGGCCTTTTTAACTGACAGAGTGAACCAACAGCAGCTATTTGGACTAATGAAAATGCTTGGAGAAAAAAAGTCGTTTCTATGCATTTTAGATCAACTGATGCTGCAACTCTGCTTATGAAGTTTTAACAGGATTTTCTGTTTATTTTTTCAATGGCTTTAAAAAACACAGTGCTAAAAAGCATTTTTAACACTGAGCAATTCTAGACCTCCAAGATTATTTTCCAGCGATTGGTAGTTTTCATTGTTGTTTGATTTATGTAGTTTTCATTGTAATTTGATTTATGCAGCATATGCTGGTCTCCAACAATCTCTAAAAGTCTATAAAAAAGTTTAAAAATCTCCTTCTAGCACCTGTGGCTTCAACACTTCCAATTTGGATTACTTAAGTGGATGTATCAAGTGCACAAGGAGGTTGTTGTATTTCACTTTATTTTTGATCATGATTTAGGTGAACTTACTGTTGTTTTTGGTTGGAATTTTGCAGGCAGAATTGGGCTACAGCTTTATAATACTGTTCAGATATTATTGTTCTTTTATTTGTGGCCACCTTTGCCAAACACAAATCTGAATATTCAACCTTTTGAAGCATACTAGGAGAGGGTTTTACAAAACAGTCTCTTGAGCTTTCAAGCAGTTTATCCTGACCTTAACCTAAATTTTGTGAGTAACTTTGTGGGCTTGATCAGAGATTATTGATGAGACATGTGCAAGTCCAGTAAAAGACCTGGTCTTGTAGAAGGTTTAGAGACAGTTCCATTGTAATGCCTGGGAAAGGGAAGGCTGCACCCAGCCAGCTTTGACCAGAGAATGCTATTGATGAAATCTGTGGAAGGAGATTGAGGGGTTTTCATAGAAATTATCAGGAGCATATGCCAAAACCGCGCTACTTCAATTACACACTTGCACTTCTATCGCATGAATTTATTTCTGAGAAAGGTTTATTCACATTTCCAAATATGTGTTCAGTTCAGTGGTTGGGAGTATTTTTCCACTGGCAGCATTCATGTTTTCAATCCATTAGATTTCAATCTGAGCTCATCTATTCCATCTAATACTTGCTAGAAGCACTGTGATAAGTGGAGATGAAATAGCAACATCAAATGATATTTATATAATACATAAACAATGACTTTGAGGAGAAAAACCTGTGTTAAAGGGGGTCATTTTCAAGTTGGCAGGACACCACTTATTTTATTGGGAGCTTGAGCAAAACATCATTTCAAAATTGTATTTCTAAAGAATCTGTTCAAGAAAAAACTTTCACAAGCAAAGTTAAATATTTGGAAATTATCAAGGCAATCTATTTCTGGAAAAAAATGGTTTTAAATGCATGAATGGGGTCCATGCCCCCTCCCTTTCCAAGTGATACCAGGATGGTTTAGGCAAGGCAATAATCCTTTGGTTGTGTACTTCAGTTGTAAGTGAATTATTCATTGCTTATCTCTCTGCAGGTGTAAAAATGTGTCTGTAATTTATGGTGCAAAGTTGTAGCTTTATGAAATGTGCCATGTTGTTTTGTGGGCTCATTTATCCAGCTAGTCAAGTTGTACTGTATGTCTGATAGACATGGGTGTTTGCTGCTTCACACTGGAACTGGTAGGGTTTTTGCATGTGACTCTATGCCTTCTGTGGCATTATTTTGGAGATTTACCCTAATTATTAGAAATCCTAAAACAAATGAGAACTATTAAGTGACCGTAAATGGAATTTCAGCTAGCTAAACATATTATTTATTAGCATAAAATCACTAACTGAAGGTGTTGTATTTACTTTCACTAAATGTACATAATTTCAGGTAAATTAATTTTTTTCTCCTTTTACCAAGTAACTTTTTGATGTGAATGTGTGTGCCTCGGTATCTCAGTAAACAACAGAGTAAGTGCACACTCAGTTGTCTCAGCAGATGTGAGGGGCAAATATATCACTTGAATGAACAAATGTCTGTTCATGCATGAGCATCATCCCTTTACAGATATGTGAAATGTTTTTCCATAATGCCAACAGGCAAGCAGCTGCTAATTTTAATGTAAAGTAACCTGCAGAATACTCAGAATCTGATTTTTTGAACATATCATATATTCAAATTTTTATGTGCCTTTCAGCGTTTCCTAAAAATAAAGCTCACATGTTCCTTAGCTCTCCCACCACAAGTCCAATAATGAACTGGTCATTAAAATGAAGTTTTTATAAAAATAAAATAATCCTAATTCCTGACACATTTTTAGCTGTGCCAGAAATTGTGTATCTATAGCAGCCAGAAGGATTTGATAATATTTTCCCATATTACAGTGAAAGAAATGTCAGTCAGAAATATGTCTTCCTGGTGCACCTCTGCATTTATGTAGTTATGTAAAATAGAAACCAGTTGTGACTACAGTGAATATAGCAGAGTGTGTTTGTTGTATATATTCACTTCTTGCACAAATATTCTAAATCTATATTCTATCTGAAGCCAGAAGTTCTAGTTTTCTATGAAATCTGTCCATGGAGACCTGGCCTTTTCAACTTTTACTGTTACTTACCTGATGCTGCATAATGCATACTGTTAAATTTTTTTTTTGATGGATTTAATCTGTCTGCAGGGTTTATATCATTAAACAAAAGTGCTCAGTGCAAGGAATGCCTGAAGTTAATTACTTTTACCTTCCAGCTATTCTGCATGGCTTTTTGGCAAATCCTCGGTAATTCTGTTTCCTGTACAGACTCCACGTGCACATGCTTGGAGTAAGTAGAAGGATTATTAATGGAATGGAAATATTTTTGAGCACTGAAATTAAGGATTTTTCAAAATAAATAGTTCAAGGCAAGAAGTAAATATAGTCAGTCAATATTGCTGTAAAACAAAGACCACTGGCCTTATGTAGAGCTGATCAGTATTTTGTTTAAAATGGAAGACAGTGGTGTATTTCAAAATTAAACATGTTCAGGGAAACACACCTGTTTCAGTGAAGGTTTTCTCAGGTTCAGCTGACAGGAGAAAATTACCTAAAATAAAGAAGTGATAAGGTATTTCCTTACATCTGTGTATGGGCTTGAATGTAGGTCTTCCATGAGCAAAGCGGATACTGAGCTAAAACCATTGGCTACTGCTTGGAGGTTTTCTTTATCCAAGTTACAAATACTGTTTGAAAATACCCTCACAGAAAGGATTTTTGACCCTGGGTTTCCCCATCTCATATGAATATCCTCTTCATTAATCACTCTGGCTTTTGCTTGAGGCCTCTGTTGTTGAGGAAAGATTTGATTTTATTTTTATTCTACATAGGAAGAATATTTTACATTAGATTTTTGGAGGGGAAGGCAGGGAAATTTTTTCCTTGCAATTTTCATTTTTTACATATTAAACATGAGCATGAAGTATAAAAATTGCTTGAAATTACATATGCACTAGTGATTCCAAAGAATATAGCTAAGAATAATGTCAAGTGTGAGATGTGCTTTTTAAAAAACATGTGTGCTTTGATCTAGAAAGGCAGGGAGAAAGTCCTAGTCTCCAGTGCAAGCTATTAATGCCAGGGATTTCTTTCTATGCAATTCTATGATGCACCTGTTTTTATAGGGGTTAACTTGACTGGTGTAGTTCATGTATCAGTGTGTTATGTATAGAATACTCTGTTTAAAGTGTCATTAAGGAAATTGTGTGTCTTAAATGGTGTTACAACTTTAGGCTCTTTTTTGTCTAACCTGACTTCACTAAATCATAAGAAACTCCTCTGATATCAGTAACAAGACAATATTTCATAACATTGCATAATCAAGTCGCACACGTTACACTTATCACCTTCTAGGACAAAAGTTGTGTTACTGTTGTGAGTTTCAAAATGTTTTGTATTACTGTATCTTAAAAAGCCAATTTGTGCTACACTTTTAAACACAAAGAGCTGATAAGTGTGTTTGTAAAGCTGATCAAAAGTAGTCAAACTAAAATTGGCTGGGATTACTCGTGTGTCAAGTCTCTGAACTGTGGTATAAAAAATATTTGTGTACCTCCTGTGCCTCCTTCATGGAGGGGCACCCTGGGTGCAAAACCTGCCAACATCTTGACAAGAATCCAGGTTGCACTGCAGGAAAATTGCTGTGACAGAATTGCTGTTCTTGGAGAGGTTTGAGCAAACCCAACTCCTCCCTTGTAGCGTTACACAAACAGAGGTTCTGTCTGTTGAAGAGAGTGTTCTTCAACATGCAGGTTTTTATTACTGTTTCTTTGATTTACTGTGACTTCATTCTGAAAAAAAAGATTGTTACTTAACTCTGTACTTGACTAGTAAATTACTTTTAGTTGTAGTGTCTTCTGCAATGTTTCTATTTCACCAAATAATGTTTGTTTCTAATGTTTGTAAAAGTTAATGTAATATCACCAAAAGTCAAACTCAACATTTTCTAATAATGCCTTGTAATTTACCTAGCCTTACAGTATTTCAGAAAATTTTCCACCAAAACTGCATCTAGTCACTGCTTGTCACAATTATGAAAAAGAGATATTTATAAACCTGTAGCTTCTAGCTGCCATTAAAAATTAATGAGACAAATCATGAGCATGTGGTGACTATAAACTCTTTTTTTTTTTTATTTAATCCACAAACCATGATGACTTTTTTGTTGAGGATCTGAAGCAGCGATGTTCCAAAACCTCTACCGTGCATGTTGGGATGTACCTGCAAATCTGAGACAAATACCTGATATTTGGGACACATTTCCCAGCCTGTCCTGAGCGTTCTCCGTGGAAGCTGCAGGAGGAGTTCTGGTTGTGGATGGGATGGGAGTGGATGTAAAAGCATATGGCAGTTTTTATTGTCTTGTTTCAATAGCACCTTTTCAGTCCCATTTCAGCATTCTGTGGTTGAGGAAGGGCTGCCTGAACTGCAGAGCTGAGGCTGTCCCTCTATCAGCTGAATGATCCCAAGCATTCTTCCAAATATTCTTTCTCTGTCCATTGCCTACTTTAAAATACTTGTTTCTTGAATTGTTACGATGTGCTGCTATTCAATCTCTTAGTGTGTTCAGCATCTTCTCTTGCAATGCCAAGAACAGTTTTCAGCTTTTCTTTAACTAACACTTTCTAAGCCTTTTTTATAATACAGATAAAAGCCATGTAGCTGCAAGGAGAAAAAATGTTCTGTGTTTGTTCTCATGTAATTGGTACAACTTACTTTTCTATTCTCTTTCAGAAACATCTGCCTAGCTGTCTCATTAATAATAATTTTTTTTGTGCATGTGTTTCTTTGGAAGGGTTCAGTAATTAATATTAGCCCTAGATTTCTTTCCTTTTTTTTTTTTTTCAGAGGGTTTTTTCATGATTTAACATCCATCTAATCTTTCTGTTCAAGTAAAAATGAACTCTTAGCCCACATAAATTACAGAATCCAGAACTATTTTCTTAACATACCATTACATAAATATTAGACTGTATTAGTTAGAATCACAGAGTGTAATTTAGATTTCTTTTGGTAAGGAATATGCTTTGAATTTAAAACTGCTGTTATACTTGAATGGTCCTAAAGTAATGAGATTACAGTTCTGAGTGAAGATTATAATGAAGTTTAATGTAGTTTTATATTGTTCTTAGATTAATTTTTCTTTTAGTTCATTATTCCATGGGACAGTATATGACTATGGTAATTCATCTGATGATTAATCAGAATTACATGTTGTAGATAGTCTTATTAATAACAGGAATTAAAATAAGTATTCAGACAGTCCTACTACTAATGATAATAATACCCATTGTGGATGAGAGTGATACACTGCAGGAAAAAGGAGCTCTACAAGGGGGATTTTACACCGCTTTTACCACTGGCTTTGCCTTACCAGTTGTGGCACAAGTGAGGACTTCTCTGAACAGCTTGGACACTTAATTCTGTCATTTTCTCTTGATCCAGACCCACGCACTAAAGAAGGGAGGCAGGTGATGGCAGAAAGCAGAAGTTTGTGTCCTGAGAAGTGCAGACTCATCCTCCTGTCCTGTGGATTGACTTTCATGGGCAGAGAAAGGTACGAGTGCTGTACCTGCATTTAAATGTTTCTCTACACAAAATACATTCAACAGCATAAATAATTAAACACTATAAACAATTAACAAATAAAACAGCCTAATAGCAAAGGATGTAGGATATTTGTACTGCATTAAAAATAGATCAGTCTGAAGTGACTGAATTGTGCTTTGTCAGGGAGAGACATCAATATTGTGGGGCAAACTAAGCAATCCAGATACCACAGAGTCAATTCTCCTGCCAAGGACTGTTCTTAGACTGTCTCACAGTGTGGAGAGAGTGGAGAAAATTACATAAAGGACACTCCTAAGCTGCTCTCAAAATTTGTCTGTGCCATCTGCAGCATATCTTGATGGCAATTTGCAAAGGTTGGACGTTGCTCGAGAGTGTTTTAATGTTGCCTTACAGGCATGAGGTCCTGTTCCCTGGAAATACAATCCCCGAGGGTACTGTTCTCCATCAGTTCAGTCACATGACGATGGGTCCAAGGAAACTAGGTTTAAGTTAATTTCTTTGTTAGATGCAGTGCTGTGAGAAATGTGTTTGTGTGTTTTAAACATTTTCAATGGTGTCTTCATCTTTTCTGCTGCTCTTGCAGCTGCCCTGGGCGACCGCGTGGCCCCGGAGCTGCGCTGAGCCTGCGGCGCCGGGAGCTCCCTGCCCCGGCTCCAAGGTTCCAAGTGCCACCGTGTGGTGAATTTGTGCGATAATGCCTATTTTTAATTGCAGTCATTTCAGTCAGAGCACCGTCTGCGACCTGAAGCATTTTTTTCCACTGATGACCTGTGTTTATTAAATAATTCTGCGATATTCTTAGGCTTTCTTTCTCTCCTCCAGAATACTTAGTGCAGGTGGTGCAGTTCCCTTTGCCTCTTTGCCGTGTGAGCTGCCCACACCACGGCAGAAAAGCCTCGTGTGCCCAGAGGTTGATTGATTGCTGCAGTTCAGTTTATTCACTCGGCTGGGCTGAAGATGGATGTCGTGTCCTTTCTGTGTCAGTTTGGCAGATTAAAACTCAGTGATGGGAACCATTTCCACGGGGGTATTTTAGATTCCCAACCTATCAGTGTGAAGGAAAAGGAAAGAGAATCCTTAGCCAAAGGACATCACTTGTCTGCAGACACCAGTTCAGGCAAGCATTGGATACTGAGATTTGCTGCACTTCTATTCAGAGCTGCTTAACAGGTTGTCTCACTGCTAATTTAATGAGAGTGAAGATGACATTGCCCTTCTTTTATGCTCATCAAAACACTTGGCAGTGTTTTGATGTATTTTAGTTCTTTTAGTTTTAAATGTTGGGTTTTTTTTTCTCTCTCTCTCTAGTAAGAAGTAATAAATACATGATTTCTATCTATATACATTACAAGCCCAAGAGTCAGAGAGATGCAGCACCCCACTGGCTAAAAAACAGACAAAATGTAAGGTATTCAAGCTTTTGGGGACTGGCATTGATAAAAATCTTGGAAAATAAAATATGGATTGAAAAACTTAGTTCTAAGTTTAGCTTCTATTAGTCAGATAGATAATTGGGCAGATAAAGAGGTTGGTACTTGTGGAACAGTGAGGAAGTGTTGGCACAAAGAAAGATGATGATATAATTAACCCCCAGGAGATAGAGATGTTGTGGAATTATAACTTGCTGTAAAGCAAATCTCTCTATATTGAATCTATAATGTGTATAAATTACTCTGTAATTGTTAAGTTCTTAAGCTCAGGATCAAGACTTAAGAGGTCACAGATAAAGTGATTCTTTTTGTAAGAAATCACCCTTTTTATTAATTTTCTGTAGGAGCACACCCTGGTGAACAAGTTTGACGTTGTCCCCAACAATTTATACAAAAGCATTTAAAATTGTGTCATAGACCAAAGGTAATGCACATTCTCTCCATCTTTTTATGTTGATAAACACATTTGTTGTGGATTCATGTCAGCAAGTGCTGCATTCATGCTCTTGTAGTCTGCCTGAGGCTTCCTGCTGCTGCTGAACTTAGTGAAGTCATGAGATGCTTGGAGCTCTGCTTGGGTAGCAAACATCAAACAAGGAAGAACACATTGTTTTAGCAGCATAATTCAGGTAGTTGTGTGAATTATAAAAAGGTATAAAAATATTTGGCCCAATAGACATAATTTGTCCTAAACTACAGCACACCACAGCTCTTGGCATAAACCACACAAAAAAAAAAAAAAAAAAGGGAACAATAGTACTTAGCTGCTATTGTTCCCATTTTAAGAGGAATAAGTCACTTTAAAGTTGTATAAAATTGTAAAACAATTAGGGATAGAGATGTTCTTGATCCTCCTCTTTAAGCAACAGAACATCACTTTTCCACCTGTACACCATGAAAGAGAGGTTGAATTCTGTTTCAGGTACTTTTCCCAGACAGTTGTCATTTATCCACACTCATGTATGTAAACTGTTAATACAGTTTAAATGGGCAAAGTTTGAGAAGAGAACAGGTTCACCAGCTTTTATTGTTCCCTAGATCATTGCAGAAATTACTATTTTATTAATAAAAATAAAAGAATACAAACATTTTAAGGAAAAATGGTATAAAAATGTGTTACATTTTTATAATCTCTACAGGGGAGATCAACAAGGGTCACATGTTACATGGCAAAGAATGAAGGGCCTGTTAATCTCCAGCCAAGTGGGAAAAAAGTTGGTGAAAGAAACAGTATCAAGAAATATTTTCCTGCATTCCTACTTCCATTTGCCTACACTTACTGTATTTGAAACAAACTTTCTCTTTCCCACCTGAAGTGCACAAGGGGTAAAAGACAAACTGAGGCAGGGAGTTTGTAAGAGGCCGGGATCAAGCTCCCAGCTCTCTGAGCCCTGAATGTTGTCACAATAAATACTGCATGGAACTGTGAATAATGGATAAGTACTGAGAGCTTTTAAAACATTTGCACTAGGTTTACAAGAGCCTTCTGTTTATCAGCCACTGCCAAGTTAGAACTCCTTTGGAACAGTCAAACTCCCTCATTCCTCTTACTCATTTTGCAGTTTAACTCCTGTGGAGAAGATGAAACCATCTTAAATACACAGTGGATTCTCTCTTGGCAGGGCTTTGATGTGTGACTTGTGCAGCAAAGGTTTGCTCCTAGGATTTAAACCCAAAAACCACCAAAGCAATTACTTTGACATCCCTTCAGATCATAAAAGAAACCCTTTTTATACATTACAAAGGTTTCTATATTACCAGCAGTGTATTTAGGCACTTTAGAAGGCGAGTGATTCACATCCCTTTAGAAAGAAGGAACTTTCAAAGCAACATGAATTTTGCTTTAGTCATCTTACATGAATTAAGCATTCCCCTGCTTCCTCTTAGATCTACCTAAATCGTTGGGGTTTGTTCCCGTTTTGTGCTTAGCTGCTAATAACCATTTTAAAATTGTGGGAAAAAGTTTTAGACCAAAACTCTGCTGTACTATTGTGTTTTCCTAAAGTTCAGGTGTGTACAACTCCATCTTACCATCAGATGTCACATCAACTTTGAGTTCACATTTGTGGATTCATTAAATATTAAGTCTAATGGAATCAGCTGCTTTAGTTCACTGGTTTGCAAAGGGTAAGTTTTGGATTCAGTTCTGTGATGTCATTAGAGCAGTTGGCTATTTGATCTTAAATACAGCCACATGTGGATACATGATATGTCAAACTATTTCCACAAGTACCTGCTCTGGTGAAATCACAATTGCCAGGCAAAAGATGTAAAATGAACTCCTTAATTATGTGTGACTTAGGTAGTGTTCACTAGACAAAAATACAGCCTAAATAACCCACTGTAGAACCTTGATGAACAACCACTGCAGGAGCTTTGCACACTAAGAAAGCACAGAAAGGGGAAGGCAGGGCCCTCATCCCTCCTGTCTCAAAGGCAGGACTACTTGATTACACAGTAAAAAGAAATTTAAAAAAGAAGGAAAGCAAAGGATTAATAAGTTCTGTAAAGAAATAAAAATCATGCAGAGAGGTAGTTGATATGGCTTCTCCTTTTTTGGTATCATCTTTGTAACCCTAAGAAAGAATAACATGAGTAGGTTAGGAAGACACTGCTTTTCAGTGGTTTGGGAGCAATAGAAAAATATTTCAGGGAAAACTACAGTCCAGGTCATGAGAACAGTCATGTGCCTATGACAAAATTAACAAGTTTAGGCTGTTGTTACTAAATTTGATGTCAAATGAATCTATGGAACTATATATTTCAGCAAGTGAATTTTGTTTCCCAAAATATTATAGATAACATCTGCAGTTACATGAATCAGACAACACAATAAAAAATCCTCACAGGTACAAAGATGTGAAACACATTTATCACTGTAATTATTTATAGTCTTGTATATGTGATCTTAAGTGGTATTTTTCAAGTTGCCAAAACTGGATATTCAGTATTTCCTTAATTGATGACAAACTACACTGAGATATTTTATATGAATTTATTTCATTATTCCAGCTCAGTCCTCAATGGATTTTATGTATTTCTCATAGGCATCTTCGGTCATCAGTTCATCAAGTTCAGCAGGGTTTGCCACAGTCATCTTGATAAGCCAACCTGTAGTTAGGAAATTAAAAAGAATTGCTAATATCCTACAAGAACAATTCAATCATGTTACTGCCTTAGGAAAGCATTCCCAGCAGGAACAACTAGCCTTGGATCACTGAAGAATCAACCAGGTTTTTGTGCAGGCAGAACAACATTTCAGTATTTTAAAAAATGAATAACCAACCAACTCATCATAAGAAATGACTTTTTGAGTCAGAGCAGTTGTGTAATTTAGTGACAGTAACATAGGGAGATGCTGTCTCGAAAGAATAAAGGAGCCTGACCTCTCAGTGTCATGAACTCTTACAAGACCCAAAACCCAGAAATGCAGTCAAGGCAAATAGATTTAAATTCAGCCACAGTATATATCTGAAAATAAGATGTTGTAAAACAGCTGTTCAAAGAAGACACTGTGATAATGCTTTTATGTTAAATTTTACTGGGCTTGAACTATATTCAGTATATTCCATTTAAGTCTCCACACCATTAAACTGGAAAAACAGGAATTGCAGAGCCATTTGTAGTAGCAAGAGTCCACACAGTATTCATTATTCAAAGATAGAAGTGACATCTTACCATCTTGATAACAGGATTTATTGACAAGCCCTGGATTATCTGCAAGGGCAGCATTAATCTCAGTCACTTCTCCTGAGAGAGGGGAGTAGAGTTCACTAGCAGCTTTCACACTTTCCAAAGCCCCAAACTCATCTGAAACAGAGAATATGATTGCATGTTTCTAAGGGGAAAACACAAAGCATTTCCATTTGTTCAGTCAGACATCCTGGTGATGACCCAACCAGTGAAGAAATGTCTTGATCTTGTGCAAGAAAACGGATTGAAGTTACCCACTTTATGACATGGATCAGCATTATGAAATTTGATGTTTATGCTCTTGAATTCTGGGGAATTTGTGCTAGCTGGCTACTACAGAAGGGACAGGAATTCCTTACATTTGGTTAATCCTTTGTCTGAAGCCCACAGCACACATGATATTGACTTAGAAGGAACAACACCCAGCTCTTGCTGCAAGAGACTGAAATATGCCTTTTATCTATAATTTAAAACTTTTTATTTGTAATTTGGTTACAAAATCAACAAAGCCACAATTTCAGCAATCCCATTTTTCCTTCAGAAAGACTATCAAGAGTTATATTTGCACTCACTGGAAAACACACATTAGTATTCAGAAGCACCACACTGGAAGCACCCAGCAGCTCTTCCCTTTTTCCTGTTTTGTAGGGACTTATGGAAATGGTGCCTGGAGCAAAGTTAATCCAGAGCAGCTCTCAGCCACAAGCAAACAAGACAGAGGCTGAAGGAACAGGGAGCTGTCACAAGAGTAGATAGGCACCAGGACAAGGGATCTGAGAACAACTTGTTCTGGGAAAGCCTGGAATTAGACTGAGGCCAGAACGGGTAGAAAAGAGAAGAACTTAAATGGAAATTAAATTCCTTCAAATAAAGCAAAACTACAAGTTGGCTAATTAAAATCCTACACAGAGAGACCTTTTGTCTAACAGTCAGTATTCAGTGTAATAGATTTGGCCAAAACAGTTTGATGGGGATCTATTCCACAAGAAGGATAGCAGAAGAAAGGCTTTCTACTTTACCTCATAAACCCTCATTTCTTTTTAAAAAATTGTCTCAAAATAATGACAATTTTTTCTTCTTATACTACTGAGACAGCTCTCCACCATAATACAGGGAAAGATTTTTCATTTCTACCTGTTAATGTTCACTTGCTTTAACAGGAAAAGTTACATAATTGGATGATGAAGAATGTAACAACTTGTACATCACTAACAAGCAAAAACTGTGATCATATTTGATACCTCAAAATTACTGAGTCTTTATATTCATAGAAAAATTAGAGCTTGATATCAATTAGAAGTTTCACATCATGCAATTCACAAAGTGCGTAACTGGAGAATTACAAATAAACACTTGAAAGTTCAGATCATATTTTAAAAACAGAGTATAGATAAAATTATCACAAAAATATTTTAATACTTTATTTTTGAATCAATATCTTCACGGTTTAAAAAGTGTGTATTTTCTGCTGTTAAGCACAGTCTGACAGTGAGAACTGAAAATGAAAGCTGTCTCTTGTAGAAATACCTGAATTTATTTTGCATCCAGGAGCTTTACAATGGTATTAGTAACCATAAATATTATTTCAGAAAATTTATCTTTGCCAGGGAAGAGTGGGATGAGTAGAATAATCACTTCAGGAGCAACTAGAACTGAAACTTACCATGTTTACTCAATTTTGTCCCAACTTCTGGAAGACTACAGTAAACAACATCTCCTAATGCTTCCTTAAAAGAAAAATAAAAGCATTAGAGCATACATTTAACAAAACTACATATAGGGGAGAACTGTTACAGTGACTCTAGAATCTGCATATAAATATTCCCTGTCTCTAAATATTGTCCTCATTCTTTACAGATTGCATATTTTTCACTTTTTCTTAGCAAATACTTAATGTGAATGAACTGTTGTGTTATCGTGACCCAAATACCAAATTATTGTTTCTCTATTGCAGTGCTAATAACCCTCAGGCTCAGGGAGGGTTATAAGATGTTATAGGAATAACATCTGCTGATCTTAGCATCAGCTACAGAGAGCTGTTAGCACACAGTTTGTCCTCACTGACTTAACTGGGACCCTTATCATCATAAAAATTGTCTCAACTCTTCCCTGACACATGTACCCTATCTCACAAAAGACCAGAGAGTATTATTGACAGACTTGAGATTAAAAGAAATGCTGCTTGTTCTGAGAAACATTAATTCCGTTTATTGATAGCTTGTCCCATTCTTTAACAGCCCAGAATTTGCCCGTGACTATTCCAAATCAAGTACCTGCATGAGAACAAAAAATCCAAAGGAATTCCTGTCCTAGAGTAAAAACTATATGCCATGCTGTACATCTGTTCACAACTGTTCTTTAGCCAGAGGGATTTCACCATCTTTGTGTTCAAAGGAAATTTGACCTAAAAACGTACATAATGTCCTCTTCACACAGCCACGAACTGCCCAGGCTTAGACCTGAACACTGAAATCTCTCACCAAGTTCAGCTCTCCACAGGCTCAATCTGAAGCCATTGAGACCTTCTCAGAATGCTGAAGTGGCACAAATATCACAAAGAATGCTCACTGTGTTGCATATGCAATTAAAACAATTAAAAAAAAAAAAACCCGTAAATGTCCAAAGAGCAAGGACTGAGCAACTTGGCATAAATAAATATTGCAGACCTGGGCAAGGGCAGAGGGATCAATACCTGTGCAAAATTGCTGATTCCTACTGTTCCAATGCCATTTTCCACAGATATCCACTCGTGCTTGTCTGTGAATTTGCGGGCTGAAAGGAAACAAAGCTGACATTTCAGAAAGAAGTGACATGTTGCTCGCTTAAATACAGTAACACATTTGCAGGCTTAAACCGTGGGGCTTTTCACTGAGTTTGTTCATTTTTCTTGGAAAATATTTTAACCAGCACATGCAATTTACAGAAGCTCAGAGAACATGCTCAGTGGCAGGGCAGAGGCTCACTGGGTGTCCTGCTCAGAGTATTATCAGTTCCTGTGCAATCATCTGGAGACTGATAAAGTACAGGAGCAAAAAGAGCAGTTCTACTTCAAACAGAAGTGCAAATCTAAAGCTTAGATGTGTATTTTACTCGTAGTTATACATTTCTATGATAGCACAGTGGCTTTTCAAACATATTTAGTGTTTATTTCTGATAACTACTTATTATGGCTGGGAAGGCCAGTGTTGGTGACTCTAGAAACATTGTGAGCATTACAGCATCTCATTCAAAGTGCAAAGCTGGCACACTTCTGTGTATTATTAAGGCAAATTAATACAGGACAAATTAATAAGGCAACTCGTACAGACAACTGCTACTTAATAGAATTGCTCTCTGTTAATATTGTTACTGTGAGAAGAACACAGTAGTTATTCTGTATCACTTTGAAATAGGTCTGTTAAAACCTTGTTAAGTCCTTTCACAGCATGTTTACAATTCTCCTTACATTTCAGATCTGGAAGATTCAAAACAGCTTTATTAGAGGCAATTGTTTTTATAAAGTCATATGGAGAAACTTCAAAAGAAGTTACTGAAACAAGTAACATTTTTCTTGCTAACATTTTTCCTGGAACTTTTCTTACTCTGAGAATTTTCAGCCTGCCATGTCCATTTTCTCATTTCTACATAATACCCCTGTAGATACCTTCCTACTTTAAAAAAAAATTGTAATTAATTTATGTTTATTTTCCTCTTCCAGTACCCATCCAGTCAGGCAAGGGATGTTGCAGAAACTGGAAAAGGCAACTTCTGAAACAGCTCCCTGAGTGATTAGTGCCACAGTAGTACAGCTGCACCTTCCTTTTGAGTTCAACTCTCCTCTCAAGCTCATCCTGTGGGCTGAACTCTTTAAGGCAAACACCAGAGAAATTACACTTCTGCACCTGTATACTGGTATACTCCTTGTGTATTTTCTAAAATTGTACATGAAGGAAAACAGAAGCTCTCACTGTAGACCTGCTAAAATCTTTCCAGACAGTCAATACTTTAAGCTTCTTCAGTTGCAGTGATCCTCTTGTGTCTGAAAAGTTCAAGAGGAGGAAGTCTCAGATAAAATGGTTTGTCTTAGGGCCCAAATATTAGAGAGCTCAGTAGAACAATATGTGGGTTTGCAAGTATAATACACAAACAAACATGAGTCAACTGTAAACATGAAGTATTTTCCCATGAATTATCAGTCAAAAATCCACAGAATTTCATCTAGCACTACTTATAACTACAAAAAAAAAATCTCATTACACACTCTAATGAACAATCTTAAATGTCTCGAATCATTTTGGGTCAAGATGTTAAACTCATGGGGATTCTATTGGAAATGAGTAATGAACTGTAAGAATGGAGAATGACAATTGACAAATCTCAAGCTCAAGCTGGACATTAATGATGTTACACATTGCACAAAGAAGCCAACCAGTACATTGTTATTCAAGATAATAATAGTGTATGGAATCTGTTTTTAAAGCAAGGCTAATAAAAAAAATCAGAAGATTTTCATACTAGTTAGGAATACAGCAGTGAAATGTCCCGAACAGTTAGAAGAGCGTGTAACTTTCTTGTAGGACAAAAGGAAAAAAAACCCCAACAAACCAAAACAATAAAAACGTGAAAAATTAAAATTCTGAGCATGCAACAAAAACCACTGCAAATAAAGTAAAGGTCAAATTAAAAACAGTTAATAAGTAATCTCAAAATTTGAACTTTGAGCTTATGTGGTCAGCCCATTAAATAAATCAACCTAAAGGAATATGAAATGTCAATGCATACCAAATCTCTCTCTGCATTCTTTTACAGAAGAGCAGCAGAATTTACTCTAGCTTCATTCATTTCAACAGGACTTTGGTTTCAGTTTAACTAGCACACTCTGAACTCAGCCCTTCATTCAGTGCAAACTGCCTCTATTAAGTATTTCATATATACCTGAAGAGTGAACTCACACCTCCACAAAGAGGCATACAAAACTTTTCCTCTCTGCCTCAAACAAAAGCACTGTTTGTTATTCCTTCAAGTGATATATGTAGAAAAACAATGGTACCTTGGCCAGAATAGTGAAAAACAGCTTAGATCTTGACTCAGTTTGCAAGTAATGAACAATAAATAATATTTCTTTCACTTGCAGCAGAAGGCAATTAAACAGGTAGGTTTAAGATTGTCTGGAAAGAAATGGATGAACTCTTCTTAGTGGTAGTCATTATTTTTACAGCCTATTCTCCTCCTCTTCTTGTCCACTTTTTAAACATTTCTGTTTGTTAGAGTACCACAGGTTCTCTTTTTCAGACTTTCGTGGGTAACTTCCATTCAAAGGGAGCTTTGACAGCAGTAGATGCTTTCAGAATTAAGTACACCAAATGCAAAATCACAGCAAGCACCGATGCACGGGTCCATGCGCTGCCGTGCCGCTCGTGCAGCTGTGGCTGCACAGGAGCCAGAGCGGCTCAGGGCCCTGCAAGCCTGGCTGGGTCTGTCTGGCTGCCCACGCCAGTCCCTGCTGCGGCTCTGCCTTCGCCAGACACCCACCCCTGCCCCTCTCTTGTGCTGCTGATGCTCCTTGGAGCCAACATCGAGCTGTTTGTGAGCGGCAATCCCAGGAAAAGTGATCCGCTACTTTGGGCAAGCTGGTGTGCTCCCCGCTCGGCCCTCTCTGCGAAGTCTCTTTCCCCTCTCCCAGAGGGGACTGAGCCGCTTTGCTCCAAACTGCAGTGTGGAGATGAGGTTAAAAGTTTCTGGCCAACTAACGGAGGTGAAGCTGCTCCTGTGGGAGTGCGGTCGGGAGTGCCAGGAGCGCCCGGGGCAGGTGAGGGGCGCTCGGGGGTTCAGCCATCTTGCGAGGTTCTCCGGGCCCCGCCGACACCGGGGGGCTCCGGGCGGCTGCAGCATCGCGCTCCGAGGGGCCGCCGGGACACGGCACGGCGGGAGGCAGGGGAGGAGGGAGGGATAGAGGGACAGAGGGCGGCTGCCGCCCGGGGCCGCCAGCGGGACCCGCACTCCGGCCGCTCCGCACACCCAGCCCCGCCTGGCGGGGGCTTCCCCCGCGGGCTGGACCGGGGCGAGCCCCCGCAGCCCACCGTGCCCACCCTCCCCGGCACAGGCACCGCCGGCTCCCCGCAGCACCGGGCCGCCGTCCCACCCGCCCGCCGCGCACCTCCCTCCCTCGGGCCGCCACTCACCGGCCAGCAGCAGCGAGCTGGTGCCCAGCCTGCGGGCCGCGGGCTCCCGCGGCGGCAGCGAGAGGCGCGGGCAGCGCGGCGCCAGCACCGGCCCGACCCGCCGCAGCGCTCGCCACGCCATCTTTGCCGGGGGCGGGCGGGGGCGGCGCCGGCGGGCGGCGGCGATGGCGGCGGGGCGAGGCGGGGCCGGCGGTGGCCGAAGGGACCCGCGGGACCGGGGGAGCGGCCCGGGCTCGGCCGCTTTCCCCGCCGGCAGCGGGCACGGGGCCCTGAGGGAGAGGAGCCGCCATGTTCCGTGCGCCGCCGCCGCCGAGACGGAGAGGATGTAGCCAGACAGTGCAACAGCCGCTCGGTGTTTATTAAACAAATACAGGCGCCAAGACTACAGCAAGTGCACGTGGGACGTTTCGCCTTAGGGTTACCGCTATTTCTTAGGTATTACTCCAGAATAACGTGCCGGCAGCACTTTTAAGGGTGAACACCGCGTCGTATTCCCAGAATCACGGAATAGGCTGAGTTGGAAGGGACCCACAAGGATCGAAGTCCAACTCCTGGCCCTGCAGAGACACCCCAACAATCCCACATGTGCCTGAGAGCATTGTCCAAATGCTCTCTTAGGCTTGGGGCCGTGCCCATTCCTGGGGAGCCTGTTCAGTGCCCGAACACCCTCTGGGTGAAGAACCTTTTTCTAATATCCAACACAAACACCCCCTGACACAGCTCCAGCCATTCCCTTGGGTAAACCCATTTTAATCAGAAGCTGTAATAACCTAAGCCTATAGCCTAACCTAACTTTAACCACTGCAGCTGATAGCAAACAAGTAAATGCTTTGCCCACAATCAAAGTGACTTTTCAAGGTGGTCTTCAGTCACTCGTTGACAGGTTGTTCCAGCTGTTCACCAGCGACCGGCTTCCCTTCCTGCTTGCATTTTATCCCAAAGAAACTGAAGAGTTTCATCAGCATTAGATCAACAATCTCCTCTTCTTCTGAAGCCTGAAATAGTAACAAATAAGTTACTCAGAGGGGCACACCCAGAGTGGATTCAGTCTCTGTTGAAGCCAGGGGAAGTTGCAAGACAAAATCTCTACTTGAAGTGAAATAATCCAACTTTCAACAGAGCATGAGTGACTGCCAAGCAAAACGTTGTGCCAATATTTTTATCCAGACAGAAGCCCCACATTAGTATGGACACTACAGAAATTTTGGCTGTCAAATCACATAGAAATCTCTCTACAGGAGCCTGGAGTGCACTTTCCAGCTCCCATACAGCTCATGGTATACACAATGAGACACACACCATTTGAAGATGAAGTAAATGAGAAAAACTAAATATATATTGTATTCTATCAACCATATCCTTTGTTTTCATCTC
This sequence comes from Vidua chalybeata, assembly GCF_026979565.1. Taxonomy (NCBI): domain Eukaryota; kingdom Metazoa; phylum Chordata; class Aves; order Passeriformes; family Viduidae; genus Vidua; species Vidua chalybeata. Next base: position 16,667,031 of record NC_071540.1, read on the forward strand.
CCTTGACTTTACTTAAAGCATACAGGAATTTTGGGCAGTACTGGAGTGTTAAGATGGATTTCACACCACACTACCAATAGCTTGAATCGGTCAGGCACACACAGTGAGAGTTTAAAAGAAGCTGTAAAGCCTCATGCACTTCAGTAGCAGTTTGGCACTGATTTCAATAGAGCCCAGCACAAGCCTAAGAGTTTTTTGATGGATGTAGTATGTGAAGAGAAGGCTACAAATCAGATCTGAACAGGGACTCATCTGAACAGGAATGGACAGTGTAAATCTGGAAAATCTTGAGTGTACTTTCTGAGCAAATGTTGCCTTCTTAAGAGTTGGACTGAATTTACATGGCTTTCATCCATGGCTGAATACCTTAGTAAGCACTGAACAAAAAATGTTAAAAGCAAGAGAGCTTAGATGAACAAACCTGGTAATGCTTCTGCTCCTCACTAAAAGCAACCAGAATCACCGAAATGAACAGATTCAGTACCACAAATGTCATAAAAATGATGCAGGATCCAATTAAGAAGGAGCCTAAAATTGGATTGTAGTCCAAGACCTGTATAATGCATAAGGTAAGATATCAAAAAACCAAAAAAGCATACATACCTGTCTACATATATACATACAAGCAGTTAAGACCCAATAAGAAGTCTATCACCTTGAAAATCCTGTGTCTAATCAATTATGACATATGTATTATACACATATATAAATTTTCTACTCTAGTATTGTCCTTTGTTGATATGATATAGTACAAAGACAACTGAATATTTTATATATATGTGTGTGAATATGGGCAGTCTTCGGAGGTTTTTAAGTATTTGCATTTAATTGTGATGGTATGACAGTTTCACATGAAAATCCACAAACCTGGAGATCTGTTTATCCACAGAACACTTGAAGCTTCCTAATGCCTCAGCTTTCAAAATAGGTGAAATCCCTGTATGCATTTCATTTATTTTACTGTATGCTTTACAAAGAAGCACAGTCAGACTGTCAGAGACACTTATAAACCAAGGGTTGTGAAAAATCAAACCACTAATTTTTATATAAGCTACAACATAGGGATATATTTTCATGATTAACATGAATGGCATGTAGAGGTGAAAATGTGCCAAATGTGCCAAATTACTGATCTTCAAAGCCACCCATATCCTACTGGATCCATGGTCTAAAAACATCCACCAAGGAGGATGTTTTTCACAGTCAGAGATGTTCAAGAATTAATCCACAAAGAAATGTTCAAAGGATATTGAAATATTTGAAAGATCTTACTGAAAAAGAAGTATACAAAGAATAACAAAAAAAAAATAGCATAAAGTTCCCTTGTGGAAGGCCTTGCCTTTCTTGGGAAGATAGAGGGGGTGTTCAGAACAAACACAGGGCTTTGTTAACAATTCTATCTGTAGCTTTCTATGGAAATTGGTCAAAACTTTTTTTAATCAATTAGTAACATCTCTAGTTGAAATTTGAGCAGGATTCTTAATGAAAGGTTCATTATGAGCCTTCTCATGGTCGAAATAGAACATGAAAGAGGTTTCACTTGATGTCCTTTTCTTGCTTAGAAAGGATGACTGCTTTAGGGAGCTGTGGAGCTTGTAAAATTAGATTAATGTTTAGCACTGATTGAAAGTCCTTCTATTTGCTGGGTCAAAGCATATTTGATAGCTGAGATACCAATTGTATGGCTGTAAACTTCTCAAAATTAGATGTGGTACCTCCTCATAATTGAAGATTCCCAGCTGAAGACTGACCATGGTCTCTGCCGAATCAAGGAGAGTTTTGTAAGAGTAGAGCTTCCAGCCAAATATCAGGTTTGCCTGCAGAGGACAGAAGTCATGTCTTGTGTCATGATCAGAGTCCTTGCTGCAAAATGTGTTTAACTTGAAGACCTTTCATCATGGATATGAGAATGTCTTGTATCTGCTCAGCCTGCCACTAAATATATAAAAAATAGAACTATTTCCCACTCATAATTAGCCAAACAGAAAATGGCACTTCCTGAATGGTCCACAATTTAAGCTCTATCCAGAAAATCCTTTTTGTCACATGATGTTCTTTGTCACATCTATGACACATAAAGAGTCCTTATTTTTCAGCTCAGTTTTTGGTTTTTCACTAGATTTCAGTTTGCAAAGAACAGACAAGTGGATGTTTTAACTTCTTTCACTCATACAGAAGACTTGGGCTCCAAGCTGCTAAACTAAGATTTAGAGAGGCAGCTTTATTCCATTTTACATGGCAAAGCTATGTTGCTTTTAGCATTCAAAAATAGTTGATTTAACCTGACAGTACCTGGGAGCAGACTGCAGACAAGAGAAAGCACTGTGGTACTCACAGCAGTGGAATAGGCGAGAAACATGATTGCAATAACAGTGATGAATCCAGAGATATCACCCCATGCCCTCCTTAGTGTTGAAGTGATCATGTTCAGTTTAGGGTTGAGCCTCAGCAGATGCCACAGTTTCACTGTGGAGAGAAGCACCAGGAATGCAATCAGGTAGCCAAGAACTGCATCAGCTCTCGCTGTTTCACTGAAGCTTATGGAGCTGTTAGGGAAAAAAAGAAAATACATAATATACCATGCACACAGAATCTTTTGAAGTGCATAAATAGGTATTGCTAGAAAAGCCTGTGCTGGGGTTTCAGTGGAGACCTAATGTGTTCCTGCTTGAGTGTTCCCACCTGCACTTCCTACTGTGTGCACATAAAAAGCTCAGTTGTGCATGTCTAAGAATTTTAAGGAGAGGAAGTCTAGGCTATAGCCCAAATTCTGCTCATTATCCTGTGATTTTATCATCTCTTTTGTGTGTAACCATTTTTAAAAAGATATTATAATCTTCCATTTTGTACTAAATATTCTATTATTGTCCTCTGACCAATGGATTTTTACAACAAAGAACAAGGTAGTTTATGTGCTTTCTGGGTGGATGTCCTGTAGCAGAAAGGCTTGTTGGTTCACAAGAGGGTGATGCAGACAGGAAAGCAGGAGCTAAAAAAGGGAACTTGGTGCTCAAGTCTGCTGAATTTTATTAGAGCAGTATCAGAAGAAAATCCTATTGCTGACACAAATCTAAGCCCCGACACACTTACAGCCTTCAGGAATATATAGCCATCTAGGATAGCAATATTTAGCACAGAAAAGGTGCTATCTGGGGAGGAGAAAAATAGATTTATTTCTGCATAAGTAGCAACAACAAAGGATGCACTAAATAGCATTAGTACTTACTCCTCCTTATGTTCCTGGTAGTAGCTGATGTCCCGGGTCCCAAGGACCGTCCGTTTCACAAACACTGACAGAGCACTCCAGCTAATCAATATAATGGCCATCTCCAGGAGATTCCACTTGCTATGGAAGTATCTCCATCTCAGACTCTTCAGCAGCTTTCCCTGTGAGGAGTTTTACTGTTTCAGTCTCATGACTCCATATCACACAATGCACCCCTGAAGATTAGGGCAGTGCCCTCCATGATAAAGCAGGCTGCTCTGCCTTAATAAAACTACATCTTGCACTAGTTTCTCATTATCTTTCTCAAAAACAGCATCCAAGCCAAATAAAGTATTGCCTTCCTATTATTTAATACTCACACTCTACCTGATTCCATCTTCCATTGGTGTAGCAGCATCAGTGCTACTGAAATCAAGTACAGTCCTAAAGCTTTTGAAAGTGAAATCAACAGCAGACACAAGGTAATGCTCTCAGCCAAACTTTCCAGTGGGCCTCACCTGGACTATCATGTAGTAAACAATAAAGAGGAAATAAATTACTTCTGCTGCAACCACAAAGATGTGGAGGCTGTTGGTGTAGGGGTAGAGCCGGACACTTTGCAGCTCCGCACTTGTGAAGAAGGCTCCTGAAAAACAAACAGGGGTCACCTCAGGGCTCTTTGTGCTTTCATTCAAACAACTCAGTTCACCAGTGAGACTTCTGCACTTGCTTTCACATCAGTGTGAGCCTGAATCCAACCACTGAACTAAGATTTAGACTTGACTATGTGAGTAACCTTATAAGGGTTTGAAATTTTCCTCTAACAGGAATTTCAGAGAGTCAAGGCTTTGAGAATGGTAGTGCTTGTCTGCTTGAGTCTTGTGTGATAGCACAATAGTAATGCAGTAGGACTGAGTTTGGATTGGACTGCAAATGCAGAAATACAGCAGGACTTGGAATTAAAAAAAAAAAAAGCTGAATCTCATTCTAAACCCAAATGAGCTCAGTTTGGGCATTTTCTAATACTTAGACACACCCTAAGGAGGCTGCTGCTCAGATCAAAAGTCATCTGGAACAAAAAAGATAGACTGTTATTTGCATTTCTGTCCTAATATTTTATTGATTTGCTGAAGTGATTAGGAAACAGAAGTTTTCTTGTTCCTGTTGTAAATTCTCGAGATCAAGTTTCAGTGTCATGTTTTCTTCATCAGCAGATGACCACAGCATAAGCAAACATAAGATATTCCATTATGGTCTATATTATTTTGATGCTGCATTTTTCCTAAAAGGTTTAGAAAATTTGCATTGATTCTCTCATGATTAGATTTATTAATACACTTGTCTTTCCTGAAGAAAGGACTAGGAAAATACTGATAGTGTGTAAATCTTCTTTCAGTAGGTGCATTTCTTGCTATAATGTGTAACATAGGAAAGGCTCTCACCTAAAGCATTGCTTTCAAACATCAGGCTTATAATGCAGAACAGGTTCACGTTGGCATTGTAGACTGTAAATTCAACAAACACTGCTCTTGTGAAGGTGTCAAGCCAGACATTGTTGAAAAGGTACTGGAGAATTCTGCCAAAAGAATGTGTAGTCAGTGATCTAATTCATACAGGAATGATGAATCACATGGAGGATGCACTGATAATTTACAATACAAGTGGTACCTGGAGGCATTTTTAGGGTCAGTTCCCAGGTGAATCACATATCCCCCTCCACTATAGATGGCAAGTTTACCCCAGCTGGGGTGTCCTCTCAGTTTGGACTGACTCTGATACTGCCATGCTGAGCTCAAGTCAGAGGAGTTACCAAAGGCTGAGGTATTCCAGTGCTCCCCATAAACTGATGTATCTTCTGTTTGTAGGGAGTATGGAGCACGGCATTCCTCAATTACATGCTGGAGTCTGGGAGAAATAGGGCAGGTGTCTCCTTTCACTCTTACTTGGCGAATTCGAGCACTACCCACCAGCTTGGAATTGCCATCTGTAATGAATCCTAAACAGGAGATGGAAAAGAGCAGCACTGGCAATATGACAAAATTAATAATATTTCTTAATTTCATTTATGATTCACTGATGCATTAATATTTTGCCATATATTCTTTTCTTGGGAACACTGTAAGCAAAATTGTAATGAAAATGAAACCCTCATATTGATTTGAAATGAGTTCTTAAATAACATTCACAATTACAGAGTTCTGTCACCCCCATCTGTATTTTATACAGAAGGAAAGTGAGGCCTGGAGGAGAAAAGTGACTCGCCTTGAGTCCCATAGAAGAGTAGCTTTATGCAGTGCTCATGTGGCCTGTCATGTCCAAAGAACATCTCTGCTAATATATTTTAATAGTTACCTGTAAATGTGAGCTGGAAAATGGGCCATATTTTACTGGATATGGCTGGATAGAAACATGCTGATATTGCATAATTTGCCTTCACATTGATCCAAGTCATGATGCAAACAACTCTCCTGAGGAAAAGCTTTATGGTGCCACCTGTCTGCCATTCTGCCATTCTTTTTTTTTTTTTTTCTTAGTTATGGAGAGAAAGTAGTGTAAAACTTTCTGATATATCTGAATATCTGGAGTAAGTAATAAAAAATGTGAAAAATTTAGCATTGCAGTGAAGAACTTTTGGGTTATATTAAATATAAGGAAAATATCAGGGGATATTTAACTTAGGGTCAAGATGTGGGGTTTTGTTATTCACTGGTATTCCTATTATAAGATTCCTTGCTAGCTTCCTCACAGTCCCTTTCTCCACTCAAATATGCAAGTTAGAGTATTAAAGTATTAAAAATAATGTTTCAGAATCTGGCAAGCTGAAGGGAAACAATGCGACTGCACCTTTATAAGATCCATAAAGATTTTTGAGTAAAGTAGTGTTTGCCCACGTGAAAAAATCCTGGTAACTGTAGACATCATGGAATCCATCTGTAAAGCTGTCCTCAATGTGTTTGTTTAAATAGTAGGAATTGGGATCTCTCTGCCCATAGGCAACCAGTAACAGCATCCATAAAAACCCCAGATAGGCTGGAAAAAAACCAGAAAGAGACAGCACATGTGAGCTCTGGCTTAACAATGCTGTTCAAAATAGATTGCATGAACAATTACTGCTGCCAGCAGCCATTAGGCCAAGGAGGTGCTTTGTAGATTCTGAGTGACCAGTGCTAATGAATGCACCCAAGCTGCTTCATGTGCTGCAGTTTAAGTGTTTCACATTTGGAATATGAGTAGCTGTCAAGAAAATAACTGGGAAGGCTGAATAGAAGTAGTCAGGGTAGCTCCAAATAAAATGACTAGTCTAACTTTGTTCCAAGTAAAGTTGAGGTGTTTTTTTTTTTTTTTTTTTGCCATTGATTTTAGAGGAAATAAAACAGGGGCATAAATCATTATCTATAGATAGTATCTGCTTTTAGAAAGATGGCCTCCATCTGCTCTTTGGTTTCAGCTTCATGTAACTGTTCACCTCCTCCTTTTAGCCTTTCTGCTTTTCTTTAATCTCTCATGTTTGCAATGTGTTTCTTTACCATAAAATGAAGCCTTAGCCACACTTTTAGCTCCAGCTAACATTCCCACCTCCCTGCAGCTCCAGCTGCCAGGGAACAGCCTGTCTCTACATCATAATGGCTGGCAGAAAGCTGAAGATATGCCAAAACTTTGTCACCCAAGAGAACAATATTTTCACTGATGTAAAATTACTGATGAGTATTACTGAATAAAACAAGATCATGTACTTATGGGTAATACCCAGGATTTCTCTGATGAGGGCAAATGCTTTCTGCTCCTTCATGTAGCTGATTTTCATTTTCTCCACATCAGCAGCAGGAGGTGGCCGGTAAATATTGCTTCTACTGTCCCTTCGGACCCCGAAGAGAGGGTGTGAATCACCTGTGAGGGAGAGCAGTGAACCCTGGAATTAGTCAATTGATCATCCATGTCCTGCTTTTTGTTTGTTTGGACTTTCTAAGGAAACATTTCTATCTAACGATTTCCCTCAGGAATACAGAGGATGTGATTTAAAAAATTACTATAGCAATTGTAAGGCAAACAGGGGGGAGGGAAGGAGCTCACAAAAACTGTGTGTTGGGTTTAGGACCAGGTGTGGTCCAGGTGTCTCTCACTAGGCTGAGCATCTCAGAAGGTGGTGTATTCATAGCCTGGGGCTGAGCGGGGAGGAAGCTGTAGATCAGATAACTTTGCTATGCACTACGATTCCTGTCTGCTTGTGAAGGCTTTATTTAGATATGATTGTGACTGCAGAAGCCACTGCTAAGTTTAGGGGAATAATACAGATAATTGTGGCTGTGGAAAAGTATGTAATCTGAGAACATCCATATAGGGCTTAAAGGATGCAGGAAATTTCTTTGTGAGAGGTTTTAGTTATGCTTGTCAGATAAAGACCTACCAGTCTACATGAAGGGTGCATTTTTTACTATTCACTTATTTATTTTCACTAAGTTGTGGAATAGTTAGGGGTTTTGTTGCAAGCCAGTTGAGCTTAGTCACATATTCATTCATAAAGGACTCCAAAAGCTTGGAAATTTCTGCACGTTCTTTAATAATTTGTAAGTTTCCAGGCAGTTACCTGGTGCAGATAAAGGCCCATCAATAGCTGTGTTTTCTTCATCCTCATGTTCCACCTTCTTCAGAACCAGAGCAAAAAAAGCAGCAAATCCCAGCACCTGGAAAGAATCAGCCATAGACTCACCGTATTCCAATTTCATATGAAGAAGCTCAGGCTTTGACCTGCATCCCTTTGGATCCAGGCACTGCAGGAAAACAACTGTGCCTTGGGTTTGTTGAACCCATGCAGCTGAAGCCCATAAACAAGAGAACAGGGCACAGTGCTGGGGTTTGTCCAGCTAAACTGATTCTGTGACACATATTCACTTGTCAGAAACATCATTAAACCCTGACAAAGCAAGGGAGATGAAACTAATGGAGTTAATGTCAGCAAAAACCAACAGAACTCTGTAAACCACCTGCCTGCTCTTGTTTTAAGGGCAAAGACTTCTCATTTTATATCCCAAATCCCGCAGCTCTTTAGAACATGTTACATTGTCTTCCTGCAATGGCAGCAGGTGAGTTCATCTTGACCAGTGGTTGTATTTCTGAGGCTCTCACCTTTAAGGGCTGTGTGATGAAAAGACTTTCCAAGAAGGAGATGACCATGGAGATGAGCCATTTGATGGAATTCTCCTTGCCATAATGGAGTCCGTAGAGCATGGTGAAGAACCCCGACACACTGCTGGTGGCTGCCACAAGGAACCAAGCAATGAACACAAACCACCAGGGCAGCCCTCTGGGAGAAGAACTTTTCTTGTCATCATTGGACAAATTCGGAGTATGGGACCACCTTGAGAGTGAACCAGAAGAGAAAATTCAGTCTGCGATGGAACAGGAACCAAAATTGCAGTCATCAGGTTCACTGGGAATAGGCAACATCTTATGATATAAAATAAAAATATTCTTTTAATTAATGCAGTTATGTAGGATATATGGATACCAAAAAGTACAGTGAGAAAAAATAATTAAGTGTGCAGGGATCAGCTAAAATCAAAATAAATGTGATGGGCTTCTTTACTCCTCAGTTCATGCATAATTGAATCTCCAGTAGAATTATTGACAAAGCTATGAGTGTATTAAATCTGCTGAATGAATCTCTTGTGATCACCATAATGGCCAAGTGACGTGATTAGTGCAATTGTTTTCAATACTTCCAACTTAATTATCATATTTCACAGAACTATTTTTGTCTGCCTATTAATTTTTCTTTATCCATACATTTTAAGAGACTTGTGTGACTTTGGAGCTGGGTGATTATCCCAACCCTTTACTATCATATGACATTTATTGTAACTTTCCACTTTGGAGGCAAAAATGACAAACAGCAATGGTCTGTCATTATTGCCTTTGTGTGCAGTTCACAGTGCATGGCAATTTCTTTGTAGCTCCTGCAGTGTTATAATAGTAAGACTTATTTTTACAGATGTAATAACAGTTATCTAGCACATGTTAAGCAGTAATTATTTGGGCTCTGTCATCCTGCTCAATTTTGAATGCATGACCTGAATTTACTTATACTTAGAGTGAGAACTGGGTTACCCCTCACTGATGGATGCTGATGAGCAGATTTGGTTCTCCAGGAGGTTCTTCATATGCTGAATCTGACAAACAGCTTGTGTGTAACTCTGAGGCATCTGAAATTTATGGGGCCCCAGTAATTCCAGCTCCATCTCTACATGCTGGAGTTGCATGTACAAGCAACGATGGTAATCATTGTATTTCAGCTGGTCACAAATTCTCTTCTCTGGAGTTGGACTTCTTGTTTTTTCTGCAGACAAATATTTATTTATTTATTTACTGAGAAAATAAATAGATTAAAACACTGTTCAGTACAAAGGGTGGTTTCTCTGGAGCTAAAGATCATTAATGTGATGAAGTGAAGACTAACATATGAAAGGACACTAGACCTTAAAGCTCTTCTGCCGGAATGGCCTGGAACTTTTTCTAGAAGGCAACTGAGTTAAACAGCAGTCCTAAAATCTTAATAGACAGGTCAGATCAGATCAACTGTTAATTTGTTCATGGTTTACCTGTGTAATTAGTAGCTTGGAAGACTCCCTGGAAAAGCCAAATATGAGTGTTAATGAAATCAGTGAGGTTGTTTACTCATATATTCTTGTTTAATTGAGAGTCAGACTGAAAGGAACAACAGCATGAGACCAAGAAGAAAACAAAAAATACTGGTCAAAGAGTTTGTGAAACAAGTGATATTTGTGAGTCTTTTAATTTGTAAATGCTGATCCAGCTCCCAAGCCAGACTGGTAGCAAACATTTGATTCTACAGCGTAAGAAACAGGGATTTCTCAGTTGTCTTTACTTAGTTGGGTGCTCAGTGGTGCAGTGAAAGAACAGGAGGCAAAGGGCACATCTTAAAACATGGGAGATTTCTGAACATAGGAAAAAACATAGATATTGGACACTGGAGTAGGTTGTTCCAGTTGAGAATTTGTGGAATCTTCATCCTTGGGGACATTAAGCATCAGACTGATGTGATCTTAGGCAATCCTGCTCCCACTGACCCTGCTCTGAGCAGAGATCCCTTCTAACCTCAGCTATTCCGTGATTCTGTAGTTGCCTTAGAGTCAGAATGTAAGAAGAGCTTGGGTCATCACATCCAGTGCTTTCATTGCAAGGGTCTCAGCAGGTATTTCACAGTGTGTTATTTACCTTGGATATCCATTGCACCCAATGTGACAATTATAGGGCCATCCTTCTTGATCTCTTCATAAAACCCTTGCCCAGCTCTGTTCTGCTGACAGATGATATCCTCAACCAATGACAGGAGTGTGTTGATATTAGCTAATTTTTCAAGGTCTTCTGCTGAGGTGAGAGATGGAGTCTTCAGGGCTTTAAATAGTGAGTTGGCAATTCTTCTTATGTCCTAGGAAAGACAGCAGCAACACAGCAGTGACTCTGGCTGCAGTGGCTTAGGCTGATGTGATCTGACAGTACCACTGGCTGGGAGCTGCACCAACTGCTAAAATCTCCAGAATGGACACAAATAGCACATCCTGCAGTGCTGGATGTGACAGGCAGATTTCAGGGAGTTCAGAAAGGCAGCTTTCAGGGTTCAAAAGGGCAGCGTGCCTGCCTGAGGACCTAAGCTGAGGAAGATGTGGTCCATGATACCTTTTATCTTCACTGTCTTGCTTAGTGTTTGCTCTAACTGCTGAACACAGTGATTTGGTCATGCAATAACTGTGCAAGGGCTGGGATGTACAAAGGCAGACCTTAATGAAGGATGGCATTTAGGTGGGCACTTTGCACCAGTGGTAATTGGCTTTTCTCTTCAGACAGGCTGAAGAGCATCGAAACAGGGAAATTTGTGGAGCCGGGGAAGGCGGTAGTGTGTGGCAGCAGAGGGCAGTGCAGGACTCACTGGGACTTGCCTTTGTCACAGCCTCTGGAGTGAGAGAGGCAGCCTGGGTGGCCCCTGGGGTGGGAAGCAGGCTTGGAGACACTCGGCTATTCTTTCCCGGCTTCTTCTCTCTGCCCTGCTGGGCTGGCCGGGGTCGAATGTTCCTGAAGATCTGCACAATGAGCAGGTTGATGGGAAACATGAGGAGGGAGCTCTCAAAGCCAATCATCACTTCCTGCCATGTGAACTCGATCTTACCTGTCAAGATCAAACAGAGCAGAGAAGGAAAAATAACCCCAAGCAAAATAAACCATCAAGTCTCTCTCTTGTGAAAAAAACAATTTAATCAACTCTTGCTTCCAGATTCTGCTGTCTCTCTATTTGCCTGCCCAAGCAATGGTGAGGATTGTTACCCAAATCCATTTTCTGCTCAGCAGGATCCTTTGGCACACCCCAGAACATGATGCTGGTCAGCATGGTGCAGAGGAGCAGTGAGAAGCAACAGGACACGCGCTGGGCTCGTGTGAAGGAGCTTCGTGGGGAGCGGCTGAAAACTGAGTACCAGATGTGCCCATCCTGGAAACCCTTGGAGGTCTTCATGAAAAACAGATTTCTGGGAAGGAGAAGAGGGAAATCAAATGGATATGTGGAAAGGAGAGGGAAGAACCCTAATTCGGGGTCCCAACCTGTTTATGCTTCTAGGCACTATCAGCAGAAGTAATAACTAGGAGAAATTATCAAGTATCATGGCTTGATTTGCATAGAATGGTCATAGCTACTTATGTCCTTTTCTTTTGGACACAGCATAGGGGGAAAGAGAATAGTTCCGATTTAAATTGTTAAAATAATTACACTTAAGAGAAGATGTTTGGGTTTCTGTAGCTTTGTCAGGCTATCCTTCTTTAGCACCAATATTTTCACTATGGTACTACTGTTAGGGTAATGATTTATGTAACCATCATCCCTCTCTCCCTTATTCAGAGCCCTTTAAGGACAGAGGAAAGACCTTCCTTGTTTTAATTTTTTTCTAGGGCTTTGGTCTGGTTTTTTCATGCCTATTGTTCCGGACTGACTGCTATCAAGAGTAAAAAAATCCATGAAATAGGAGGTACCTGAACTGCTTCATGTCCTGTTCTGTTGCTACTGGGAACACTTTATCTAGGACACATTCTCCAATATCAATGGCTAGCCAAGAGTTACAGAGGAAGTACCATTTCTGATCCCATGCCAGGTCATGGACTAATACTCGATTCACATACCTGTTGGAAAAACACACAGGGCATGGTCACATACCACTGAGAGTGTGAAATCCAGAGCTCAACAAGACTGTGGAGGACCAACTCTGGCCTTCAGCTACTTGGGGTGACTAAACTGTAAGGCACAAGACATATCCCATCCTGTACTGGACATGGGATACGGGAAGCACTCCTGGTCCTGCACTTTAGGCTATTATTTGGTCTATTCAGCTGCAAAAACTAGAATCTAACACTTCTTTTCTTTCTAGAACTGCAGAAAGGATAATTTTCAAGTGCTAGAAAGGGAAAGCTGTTACCATTATAAAAAGTTATTTGTGGATTTTTACTTCCCAGGATCTCTAGACCTTCACTTACCAGGATGGACTGTCCCCTGAATTATCATGCCACAATCTAATACTCTGCAGTTCCCCAAGAGGGAAGAAGGTACAGAGGAGGAAAACATCCACTCCTCCACGTTCAAAGACTGGCGTATCAGGATCATTTAGATGGTGAGGCTCACTCTCTCCATCCAGTCCATACAGGGTGAGAGTCACCTGGAAAATAAAAATGCAAAATGAAGATTTGCACGTCTCAATCCTAAGTGTGATTATTTCTCCTTTCATTAAACCTAAGGGCTTTCTGTCTCAGACAGAGTTGTCCTGTTTAATAGCCTCAGGTGCTCTATTATTTATCCAGTTCTCTAAGCAAATAAACTCTCCTCCCACACAGTGCCACTGATACCTTGGAGGTTGTGGCTGCACCACGGCGGTGTCCTGTGAAAACGGTCACAAGGTAACGGTACTGAGCAAAGGGGTCATTGTCTTCCAGGACTGTGATTTTCACCTGCAGAGCCACACAACACAGGCAGCATGTTAGCTGTCCTGTAAGAACAGATTCCTGAAAGCTGTGAGTAGGAATTTGTGATCTTGTGAACAATGTTTACTTACCAGTAAACAGAGAGTTACAGGGAAAGGAGTAGGATTGGTTAAAGACTTCCTATTAAAACAGGCTAGGCATGGTGGGAATTGGCCTGAATACATTGACTTTATTAGCTGGAGACTTACTTTGGCATCATCCTGGATGTCTTTCCTTCGAGCCCAAATAACTACAAGCACATATATCAGAAAAATGCATCCTACAGTTGTCACCACCACAGGATTGTCCACGAATGTACCAAACAGCTGTGCTGTTTTGCTGACATCTATGGCATTGGGTATGACAAAGAATGAGCTCCCAAAGAAGGTCAGATGGTTGCAGAGGCACTGTGTGCTGCTAGGATTTGTTTTTGGTCCTACCTGAAACCCAGAAAAGATTTCTGATAAAACATCTGCCTTCAAAGTATTAGATGACTTACCAAGCAAATGAAAAGACAGTGCTGAGACTGGTAATTTAGTGTAGAGAGCTGCTGCACACCAAATTGTTCAAGTTCCAATAAGGAATATTAATTCTAACACTTAACCTGTAATGGGCATTACAATATATTATGGCCTTGTCAGAATGGTTCAATTTCTTATATAGAAGTTCATCCCAAGAAATGGGAATGTTGTTTAAAGGTTAGTTCAATATGACTAAACTTCCTGACTTTATTAAAACATCACAGAATGATCTTGTTTCATGGTGTCAGTTACTACAGATGGTGGTTATGAGGGCTGGCTTTGAAGTGTGTAACAGGCACATTGTTTTGTTTTGCTCTACTTACATGACATCCATAGCTGTTCCAGCCTCCCTGGTGCTCATCCCAAAATACACAGCGGGATGCAAAGCAAGTGGCATTTATGGTTAACCCCTCGTAGACTGTTGAATCCATTACCATATCTTGTAAAACCATGAAATAGTAGGTTCCCTCTCCAAAAATGAGTTCTTCTGGGCTGAGAACCCAGCTGTTCATCTCACCTTGAACATAAATATTTTCGTTTCAATGTATCTATAGAAGGCTAATTCAGAAGCATACATGTAATAAATGAACCAAAGAAACAGGCATGAAATCATTCTTAGCAACTCATTGATCAAATCACCCCAATCTTTGCTCTTGTTAATAAACATTTTATTCAAGAGATTGGAACATTGAAGCATGAGGTTTCTTTCCAGCTAGACACCTGAACTCATAGTCAAGGCTCATTCTGCAAGTTTATGAGTCACTAACCACTTATCTTACCTCCAGAAGTTTTCTTATAGAACAGATGATTTTTCATATCATAGCTGGTTTCATTTGGGTGATAACCATACCCCAAGAAAAGTATTAGTGGAATGTCGTGTTCAGATTCCAGGTGGATCACTATAGATGTGTTTTCTGAGGTAACATTGACTTGAAAAGTGCTATAATTGCCCAGATTCAACAGAATCTTATCTTCCCGTGTTGCTGAAAGCCTTGGTAATATGATCTGTTTTTAAACAAAAAGACATAGGTTTAAATACAGAAAAGCATTTTTCTTCTTAGCGTGCAGCCACATGCTAGATTATCTTTTTTCACAACATCAGGAAAGCATGGCCAGCAAAAATACCACTTTCAAAGTAATTTTCTTTTTAATGTCAACTAACCTCTGAAAAATTAATGTGAAATCTGTGTAGACCCATCACAAAACCTAGGGTTAGGGTTAGTGTTAGGGTTAGTGCATTTCTGAACTGAGACCTGTGATTATGACTGAGACATTGGCTATGAGTGATTTAGATGTCAGTTTATACACGGGCTAGGAAGCCAAAGAGTAGCACAATAAATACAGTAGTTAGTTGATGAAATCAGACTTCACATTCTGCTTTGGGATGAATGTAATCTGGAATCTATTTCCACAACCATTAGCATTCTTTCATTTAAAGGAAGAATAAAATGCCTCCTTTTCAAGAAAAGACAGAAATACTTGGGGTTTTTTTTCTACCACATCACAGAAATCCCTCCATCTCAACTACAGACTGCATCAGCCCATTATCTAATGTAATGAACACTACCAGAATTTGTGTTCACCTCACAAATAACACAAATGACAGTTTGTTAATGGAGGGAGGAAAAATATGGGAAAGAGGGTGAGAGTTAGGAAATAGTGGCTTTACCTCAATGTTCTCTTTGAGGTTGCTGACTGGTATGATCAAACCATCCAGACCAGTTAGACTTAGACCTCCCACTGTTCCACTGATGTCAAAACTGCTGTCACGGGAGAAAAAGGGATTCATGGCAAAGCTCACCATCTGTTAGAAGACATTAACAATCAGACAACTGAGCTATTGTTGTTACCAGATATTCAGTATTGTCAGTATTTCATTTTATTCACATCCTGAATTGCTGAATAGTGAAAGAATGAGCTCAGACCCAAATAGAAGTAAACTTCCAAGCATCCAGCTTTAAATAAGACTCTACCTTATCTCTAAGGTGGGTCTATAAACCTTGAAAGTGATTTTCATTCTGAAATGTGTACAACAATCTTTATTGTTTTCATACAGTGTGACACCTTTTTGGCAGAGTTGGAAAAAGTGCAATGAAAAAAAAATGTTTGCAGGTATTTTAGAGGTCTTGTGAAAGGGTCAAACCAACCAGAGAGATCTTCAGAAAATTAATTATGAAAATATGACAATTATATGCTATCTATTGTTCTGAGAGAAAAAACACCACATCCTAATTCAGATGGGGGCTGTGCTACCATCAGCACATTTGTCTCCTGCAGGATCTGAGTGCCCACACTCAGGTGTTTCTTGCTGGGATGAAAGAAGACTGCTGTAGGTTAGTCTGAATGTGATATGGAGTCTGAGCTGTTGCATTCTCCTCAGAGCATAAGATGTAAGCAAACAGCAAATAGATGTGTAGGTATTGATTCATTCCAGCGCCTGCTCCTGCCATATACGTGTGAATCAGAGCGTATGCAAGAGGCTGATGGGATGGGGAATTTAAGAATTCAGTTGTCCTTAACTTGCTCAACCAACCTTATGCAATTAAGATAAATGAAGGCTTCTTTGACCAATAATTTCAAATAATTTTCTTGGCATGACAGGAAGAATGGTGTGTGCTTGTGTGGTCATTGTGAAAGGATAAATGATGCTAAAACCATTGCATCAGGAATGTAAGCTGGTTATCAAATAGAGTTAGATAAAAGCTGTTTACTTGCCCTTATATCCACTGTTTCACCATCAACTCCTGAAACATTGAGAGAGGAAGCAGGTGGGAGAGTAAAGCTGGCAGAGCTGGAATTGGAGATGTTAATGGATGTGCTATCCATGTTTTCTGTTTGTAATCTGTCCAGTTATGGTTGGGCAAAAGCAAAGCAGAATAAAAGAGAAAAAAATAATAAAAGGAAAAAACACACCAGAAAAGACCCAAACATCAATAGCATGGACTTCATATCTACAGAGAAATCTTTCTCTCTTTAAGGATATAATTTAGTTGCAAAACTATTTCTAAGTCTGCCAGTACATGGATCTGTCCCTGATGCAGTATTCCGTGTAAACCTACCATAGAATCATCACAAAAGGGGTGGAATTGGCATATCTGGAGAGGAAGCTTTACCAAGGTGTACTTATTTGAAAGACTTGGTTTCTGTGTGAACATGCTCTTGATTTGAATGCACAGTTTGATGTGGATGAAAACCAGGCTCTCGGGGAACAATTTAGGGATGATTATAGGGAATGGAAAATGCTCGTCAGACTCCTCAGAATTATATTTGCTTCTGCCAAGCTGCTTACAGTTCCACATAACATGTCATTATTGGCAACTTGGAAAAGAAACCATTAGCTGGTATGATATGAGTTTTCTACATAATTCCAAAAGTAAGTGACTACTGCCTCATTCAGGAAATTGTAGCAAATTCTCTGCTGGTTAAAGAACACACAGCATGGGAATTTCTGCTCCTGCAGTCCAAACTGTTCTTACTATCAGTCACTAACAACAGACTTGTTACACTATTGAAATTGTCATTATGCTAGAATATTTAGTTCCAAACATTCTGTTTAAGCACAATGGAATTGACATTTGTAGCTCTCAGAAGCTTCAGTGGGGGACACTGCAGCTTTTACCTGTGCATGTACATTGTGGCAGAGGGAGAGGTGAGGACTGTTGGCTCATCACCTGGTGCCTTCCCAAACAGAAGGGCACTCTGGAGATTTTCAACTGTACTCAGGAGCTGGTGTGACACTGAACTCTGGAAAAGAATTGGAGGAGGAAATTTACAACAAAGGTACTCAGGATTATCAAGCTGCACATTATTTGTACTTGCTTCCATTTAATTTTGGTGTCTTACTAAGCTGACTAACTTGGTGATAAGCTTCCTAGTCTCAGAGAAAGCTATTCTATTGCAATTCAGTTTCTGTAATTCTCATTGAAACATTGCAGATGGCAAATAAATGCCTTACAGATTTTACTCCTATATTGTTACATTTATAACTTCTGTACATTGAAATACATTGAATTGAAGCATGACGTCTATCAATATATTCATGTGCTTTTGTGTATTAATGCCCTTAGCTGCACATGTTAGTATTTTGTTACTTGGAAAAGCAAGACCTAATTACATATTAATTGTGTATTATTAGTGGGTTATTGTTGGAAAACTTGTCCAGTTGATAATCCTTTCTCTCAGATTTATTTCATCCCTACTGCCTTGCAGTGATGAAATTAAGGTATGTTCAGCCCAGGAAACTCATAGAGTTAGCTGTGACAATTCACATATTGCTAGGAAGGGGTAGGACAAAATAGATATGTTGTGTCTTTCTGAACAGATAATCAGAGCTTTCTGCAAAAGTGTCAGCAGCAGCCAGAGCTGCTTCAAGCTGTGAAGAAGTGGTGGCAATCATGAATATTTAATACCTGTGGCTTCCTTGAATTATGGGGCAAAAGGAGGGGATAGAAGCAAATCTGAAAAAAATCACAATGTGCTTGTCATGGATTAGAGGTCAGAGCTGATGCTGTGTTCTCTGTCCTGTTCAGCTTTCAATGTAACAAGTCTTAAGAGGCCTCTATCTTCATTAACAGATATTCAATCTAACATGTCTAACTGGGGAGAAGTTTCCTCTCATATTCAAGTCCATCATGGTGTCACAGTGAACCCTTCCCAGTGGAAAGGTAAAAATACAAGAGACAGCAAAGATTTTAAAAACCTCCCAAAGCAAATATTCACACACAGTACAGTATAAACTGGACCAAATCTAAATTACCTGTTTTGCTTCTGGCACTGAAGTGTTCCCAGCTCTGATTTCTACAGAAGCTTTAAGAACACTGCTCACTGCATTAAACAGATAGTTGGCTGCTTCCTTTAACTCCTGACCATCTCTGCTGTGCTCTGTGTTTACAGCAAGCAAAGAGGCACTGACATGTTTCAGAGTGTTGCTGGCTTCCACCTGCAGGAGAAACACAGGGAGCAGTTTATATGTACTGGCACTACAAATGACAGAAGTGACACTTGTGTCATTTACTGAAAATTGCAACAGCACTAATCTTTTTGGACTATTAGTGGGTAATGCCATTTTTACTATTATTATTTGTGCTGGAGTAATACTTCAAATGCTAATAAAGATGATATACTGGATGGTACACCAAAATGGAATACAGGCATGAAAAATGCAGCCTGCTTCTACAGATGTAATCCATAAAAAGATTAGTAACATCTGAAAGAAGCTTGTCTGTCAAACCCTGGGCGAGGATAGCTTTTAGATTTACAGTAAAGTAGTAAATTAGATTATAAGTTTCTATCTTAGTGCCAAAGTGCTAAGTGCCAAAGGAGAATGAGTTTTACAATTTTTATTTTGTGCCTGGATGCAGCTTTGGGACTGGGAAAGCATTGGCCAGATTTTAGCCCAGCATAGTGAAGGAGCCAAGCAAATTCACTGCAGGCTTGGACACATCCATCCCCACAGCCTGTGAACACTGAGCAGCCTTTCTCTAGGGTAAGAGCTGGATCTGAGCTGTGTTCTTGTCTTGCCAAAGTTAACCACTTCCTGCTGAAATGCTCCCAAGCCATTGTCTGGCTCCAACTCTATAATACATCGAAATCAGGACAGCTCTTTTTATTGCCTGCATATTTGGGAAACTTCCCCCAGTGACAGTTTGTTCTGTCCTGCCATATGCTCACCCTGTAACCATAAATAGCATCATCTACTAATAATGCCTTGTTCCCAGACAAGACTCAAGAGATACTTTTGTGAGCTCAACCTGCACATTTGTGCCCAGCTCCTCTGGGTGCTGACATGTTCCTTGACCATTGCCTATGTGCATTTTGTGCAGTGCCAGGACCAGGGATGAATGAATGTGGGCAATTCTAGAAAAACCCTCACGGGGCAGTTCTTCTTCAAGGTTCTAAAAGTGCTTTACAAGAGAAAACATGCACCCTAACATGTTTCTGACTAAAAGTTAAGGATTCTTAATAACAAAAATGTATGATAAATGTAATGGTCATAGCCTGGACTGTAGAGTTTGCTGAGACAATATCTGAGACTTGAATTTACTTACTCTAAACAGAGTCAAATACTGCTAGTCAAAATACACATACTGGTACAGTTGAAAAAATGGGTAAGAACAGATAATTATAAGGCACTGAAACTCTTCCAAGGTCAGTGGGATAATTAGAGTCTCTGCTATTAGTGTGAGGAGATATAAGATGAATTGCTTCTTACCTGTGCTGAGACAGACAGCTCTTCACTCCTGTAAGTGATTTCTTTCAATACCTCTGACATCTTCAGAGCAGTCTGCATTGATGTTATGTTAACAACAGAGAGAGTTGTCAGCATCAGCCCTCGGAGCTTGGGATGAAAAGGGATAATTAGGCAAAGGAACAAGATGCTAATTAGGACTGTGAAAGTAGTGCTGTGTATTGACAGCCAGGCTTGCTTTAAGTTATGCAGTAGAGTAAGGCTCCACAACAAGGATTATTTGAGCTGATATTATAGCTCTACTGACAAGGTGCTACTTGCCCTAGTAATTATATAATCACGAGTTTTATGTTACCTCCCAGCACAGAGAATTCATACACTTAACATCCATTAACAGCAAGGAGAGTTACTTGTGAGAATTTGTACTAATGTATGTGAATTACTGTGTAAATGCCACTTCCAGAGAAAGCAGAGCCATGTGTGATTGATGTTATTCAAATAATGAATCTTAACTGATGGATACATTCTCTCGATCTCTTCATCTGAGGCACTCAAAGCACTGTACAAATATCAGCTTATGACTGAAACATCAACTGGTGGCTCGAGTGGACTAAAGAAAATTACCTGGCATCTAGTGCTTTTGGGGAAAATTGGATAGGATATTTATCCCACTGGAGATGCCATTTTATTGAAGTTTAAATTGCTTTGGAAAATCAGGTTTAGATTAACTAGTTTAAATCAATGAAATAACAATTGAGAATTAACTGTTTTAGTGATAAGTGATAAAACAAATAATTTATGTAGACAAATAGTGAAAACTAGCTGAAACCTGTGCCAAACACTAGAAACTTGAAACGTTCATTGATTTCAAGTAGTGATATGTGAGCTTTTTATTACTTAAGAGCTGTCAAAAAATATGAAGAGTCCATTATATGACATTTTACTGCAAGAAAATATTTTGCTGACCTCTTTTCGTGTGTTTGTCTGTAAAGACATGTTAAAACTTTCCTCTTGGATCTGCTGATTAAGGACAGATGTCACTGACTTGTAGAGCTGGAAGAGACTCATGCTGTTGTTCCCATCTTTTAGGATGGTGTTTGCCTTCTCAGATACCACAGCCTGCAGGGTCAGGTTCCCATCCATCATATCTGCAGGTCCAACCTGGTGAAGGAATCAGATATGCTCTCAACATTGCCAAGGGTGTTATAATTTTCTTCCAACAGCTTCCATGATCATCTTAATAACAGCCTAGATAGAGTGGGACATAAAACTTCATGTTCCCATTTTAAATGTTTTATTTTTAATGGCCTGATAAGGATCTCCTTACTGTGGCACTGGGGAAGAAGCAGGAGGCTTTTGGGGCTTTTGGGGAATTACAGAGTAATTCCAGACTCAGTAAATAGGTTTACACTGCTCAATCAATGTCCAAACAATTATTTTAGACTTTTGTTCTAGAATAAAGGGCAGTGGAAGACCTTTTGACATTGAGCACTCAGAGAATAGTCTCTGTTAGGTAGAAAAATGGTGATTATGGCACATTCAGATGGAAGTAGTATATCTAAAACAGGAATAAGCTCCAAAAGTCAGTTTTGGGTTAGTTATCCACTTGAGAGTTCCTGAAACTAATTAATTCTACTGTGTACCTTCACTGAAGTATTTGTTTGAACTGTATCACCGACGTTGTTGCTAACAATAATTGTCACATGTAAAATGAAATTATTTTCCTCTTCTCCAAGTGGAAGATAAACTGGGAAGAGTTCAGGATCTGGGCTACAATCCAGGAGAGAATCTGAAATGGGAAAGAAGGGGTCAGGGAGCAGACACCACAGAGACACCACCTGCTCTCTGAGAACAGGGGACTCAGAGCATGTTCACTCTCGAGGAGTGCAGAGCAGGGCAGGTTGTGCCTTTGCTCTTGTCAGAAGCCAAACAGCTGTCCTGGGGACTTACCCGGTGTCACATAGAAGCAATATGTGAGCTGCCTGCTAGGACTGGCCTGGCCCGACCCTTCCGAGCCGGGAGCGCTGCAGGAGACTCTGAAGGCGGTGAGCACCGACCCGTGCTCGGGACTCACGGCACAGCCGGGGGCTTCGGGCGGGGGCACGGTGCTCACCAGGAACGATCGCTCCCCGTAGCGTCGCTCAGTCGCGGCTGGCAGTGGAGGGAGCAGAGCGTCAGGCAGGACCGTGCCCCAGCCCTGCATCGCGCCCACCGGGCTGGCTGCTCGGGCACGCACACGGCAGGCTGGGCTAACGAGGAATGAAATCCTGCTACTGCATAAACCGTATCAGCAGAAGAGCTATTTCAAATATCTTAATGTCTGCATTATAAAGCAAAGCGCAATTACTTGATCAAGCATTTAGCATGACTTTGTTTCAGGTGAGCCTTAATGAAGTTATTAACAGCTTGGAGTAAGATAACTGAATTTCTTCTGCTGTGTGACACCCCAGAACAAACTTATATCCTCATTATTTTAAAGAAATCACGTATCAAGTAACACCTTCATATTTGTCAGTGAGGCTATGCATGTGTGATATCAATATGATGTCATGTCAGCAGAGATTATCTCAAATAAGTCTGTAAACCCTAAAAACCCTGATACCCCCTACCTGTTACTTTAATCTGAAAAGCTTCTCCCTGTGTCTGCAAGAAGGAGCTGGTCATTCTCAACACGGATGAGTTGCTTTGAAGCAAATTCAAATAGTTCTGTTGGAAACCAGTCAGGCCACAGGCTAGAGGGAGGGTTGCAGACTGGAAAATCAGACAGAAAAGAACACATGGTAGTAGAGGCTCTTTGCTGTTCTTTCTGTTGTGATTTATCAGGAACAGGGTAGCAGTTTGGTGCCCTCCATTATAACCCCTCCCAATCCAGGCACCCCCTTGTCTCAGTCTTCACTAGTATTTTCTAAGCATCCACTTGACAAAATATCCCTCTGAGGTCATATGGCTTTGTGGATATTTATTTTTGTGTGTGCAGTGTTTCTGACCAATCTGGTGCTCTCACCTTGTTTTGGAATGTGTTATCTAAATACCAGTTATAATATATGGCATGGGAGTCCTCCTGTTCAGAGACACTCAAAACAACTTCATCACTAACATTCACTGGCTTGCAGTTTGCCTCACACCTGTAAGGAAGTAAGATGGGAGTTACACATAGTATGAGATGTCTAGGAAAAAACTTCACACATATCTTGTGGCATTTATTCCTATTGTGTCAATGAGGTTGACACATTGAAATCTCCAACACTGCAGTGGAGTCAAAAACCCTAAGCGGTTTTCAGAAGAATGTGTTTCAGTTTGTAAAAGGATTGTGTTCAGAAACATGGACTGAAAAATGCAGCAAGACTTATTTGGTCAGTAATTTTTATCATGATAAGGTGCAAATGGATTTAGAACAATAAGTTTTCTTTACTGTGAGGGTGTTGAGGCCCTGGCACAGGTTGCCCAGAGAAGCTGTGGGTGCTCTATCCCTGAAAGTGTTCAAGGCCAGGCTGATGGGGCTCTGAGTAACTTGATCTAGTGGAAGGTGTTCTGCCCATAACTGAGAGGTGGAACAAGATGATCTTTAAAGTTCCTTCCAGCCCAAACCATTCTGTGATTCTAGGATTCTATGATTCTAAAAGTACAATACTACTTTATTATCATTATTATTGGAAACTGTGGTCTTGCACTATGCTTGCGCAGTAATAATATTAACCTGTGAATACCAGGGTTTAAAACCAGACCTGATTTCCAGTTGCAGTTCTTGTTTTGCAGTCACATAGAGACATTGCTCATCCTGCCTCTCTTCACTGCCATAGTTTTGGATGGTAATCCTGACAGTCACTGCTGATTTCGGAGGAGGAAGGCAGGAAGGTGGGATTTGCACCTCACTTTGGTTGATTAGGATTATCTGTTGCTTCACACATTCATTCCAGGCAGGCCAGCAAGTTCCTGCAGAAACATTTCCTCTATAGTTAGAACAGCAAAGAGCTTTATAGACAAGTTTCTTGAACACAATTTAAGGAGTTGGTAATCTGGATTCAGAGTACAGGTTTTTCCAAAGTCATGTATGAGGTCAGGGATAATTATGGGGATAGAAGACAGATGGCCTGAATCCAAATCCTGTTTCCAGCCAGAAATGTGTTTGCATCATGTTTAATGTTAATTATTGCTGTTTTATTGAGACACATGTACTTTGCAAATGCCTGTGTAAGTCACTTGGGACTAATCCTTGGCTATGAGAGTGAAGCTTAGGACAGGTAGATCTTGAAAAACTAAAAAACGGAACCCTTTGGGAGAAGACAAAATGGAGTACTATGCCATGTTATATACCATAATTAGTTTGATCCCAAAACTAGGGTTGGGTAGAAGGACATTCTTCACGTACAGTGAGTGGCAAACTTTGAAGCCAGAAAATGAAGCATCCTTAAGTCAGATTTTCAACACTGAATCTGACACAACAGTGAGTTTGTTACTCATCAAGTACAAGTTGGTGAAAAAAGTTTGGGAAATGCACAAACCACAGGTCCAGAGAAAACTGGAATTATTGTTGTTGTCTGGCCAGCCAAGTGTAACAGTTGTGAAAGGATCCACATGGCGACTCGGTTTAATATATATTTTGTGATCCTAAATAAGAAGTAAATGTATCAGTTAGAACACAAACATGTATAAACACATACATATGTTGCTTCTTTATAATGAAAAAGGTCTGAAAGTTTAGACCCCAAATCACTGGATGCAGATCTGTACTTTATATCATCTTTCCCTTAGCAGAAGTAGTATGGAACTAGAAGCTATGGGAATAGAAGAGGATGGCACAGAAAAACTGTGTGGCAAAATTCTCCCAAATGCAGAATTGGTTTAGAAGTGCAGCTCCCATTTTCAAAACTAGGTACTTAGGAAATTAATTCCTATAAAAGCTTCACATCTGGACCAAGACTTCTAACCCTTGAACAACCATTTGTCTTCTGGTGCATTCCTTTTTTTTCCTGAATTGGATACATTGCAGCTATAAACAAAGAGAAGAAGGGGTAGCTGAGTTTGTCTTTCTGTGTACAAAACTGTGATAAACTTGGGTTTGGATTAGATTTATATTCCTCTGATGCAATATATTTTTACAGGCAATCTGTAAAGCATGATGGCTTCTTGAAGCAGTATATCTCCCATAGCAGATGTCTGTCTGCTAGTGTTACAGTTAAAAACTAGACTTTTAAGATGATAAAATATTCTATCTGACATTTTTATTATTTAAATCTGGACAGCTGCTAGCAATTGGTGTATCATTAACTTCTCAGTTTGCCAAAAACTGGAAGATTTTTCATTGCAAAATAAGTAAAACACTCCAATACAGAAGTAGAAAACACTTGGGAACCATATAAAATATATTAAACTCTACTTGAAGGATCACTTTCCAGAGAGAGGTTTGCATTAGTCAAGTAGATGAATTAAAAATTAATCTAAACACATTTTAACTTCCAAAACGGAATTGTTGTAAAAAGTTCATTTTCTTTAATCTTTTTTATGAATTGTAGATGGAATGCCTGTAAACACATTTGTCTCCAAGACTTGTGGTATAGATTTTGTGTTAAGCCATATGGGGAACAGAACATCTAGACCATAATTTACTATGCTACAAATACTTATTTTCCCTGTCTTATACAGCACTTTCACTGGTAAGAAAAATTTCTAAGCAATTTTAAAGAAAGATCCTTAAATAATACTTACATTTTTCTTTTGGGTATTTGTTTTGTAGCTGCCTTCTTCCTTATCAGAATCTGTTTAATGCAAAAAAGAACAGAATATTTTAGTGCTACCTGGAAAGCTTTCAGACATCCTCAATGAATATGACTTAAATCCACAGGATTTGACTCCTGTCAGTGTGAAAGATGGGGCTATAAGAATCAGATTCCAGAGCTGTGACAAACAGCACAGTCAAATTTGTAAAATGGTAACAACAAGCTCATCAAAGACTGCAAAGGAGATGATCCTGATTCTTCAACCATAATGGTATAAATAAAAATATATTCACAGAAGGTGATGGAGTTTCACTGATGTACAAAGGAAAACTGATGGAAAGCACAGGAAAACTTTCAATACAATTAGTGCTAAGGTTATTTTATTTCTGATATAATCTGCTCTTGTAAATGCAAGGATGAGCCATCTAGAAGCCATTAGTGACAGCAATTTATGAGGCTGCTGTGATGCAAATATTTTCTGGTTTCAAAGCTATGTCCCAAGCCATAAACTTCACTCATTATTTCTAGGACAAACAGCAAATGTGCAATGTGTTACATATATAGAGTGATGCTAATTTATGACTACATCAAAGTCAGGGAATCTGCCTTCATCAGGAAGAAGCCTCCACAAAAGTTTTCAGCACTGTTGCTGGAAGGAAAGCAATTACTATATGCAAACCATAAACACTCCATGAAATGCTCTGATTGCAAAAAGACATTTAGGTGGTCAAAACCAGCACTGTCAGATTAATGCAATTACCTTTTTTATGGGAGCTGTTTGCCAACACAGTGATGAATCCAAGATCCAGGCTCATGTTTGAGAAGTCATTCATGGCCACCACTTTCACTAGAAAAGTACCTAGAGAAGGCAAAGGGCCAGTTAAGAGTAGCAGTGGGCCCAGTCCAACGAGCTTGAGGTATAATATCCAATTTGTAAAGAAAACTTCCTTCTTTTCTGTTAAGAGTTTTCAGAGGGGTTTCTGGTGGGTATCCACTGCTGAAAGGCTTTTACTGGAATGTTTTTTCCCTTTATCTCAACTTCTGAATAACTCCTCCGCCCTTTTTCTAGCCCTTGTCATGCAATTTTTTGTCAGCTGACTATGGTATCACACAGGAAACTAGAGGTGTACAAACACTGGAGGCCAAATGAGTTTAGGCATCTTGAGACAGCAGTTATCTTGTTTGAAAATTTCTGCCTATGGGGAAGGAATGTTCAAATGGGTACAGGGAGAACAAATGAAACTTTAATATTGAATAATTTAAAAATATGAAATGAAATCATAATTAGCTTCTTCTATTCCCACTTTGGCATGGGGTTGGAATAGCTCATTAGAGGTGGAAACTTTTTTATCTTCTGCTACTGTTAATTACCTCTACAGCACAATCTGCCTAATTCCACATTTTAAAGGCTTTGACTATGTAATAATGGAAGAGTAATATTACTAAAATGTTTATTCATAACTAACTCCAACAAAAGTTATGTGTTGGAAATGGACATGCAGAAAAACTCCCCTTTTCTTTGTCATCTCTACTGAGAGCTCCTCAGAGTATGAATAACTTCAGTGTAAAATGCAGAGCAGTATAAACTTGAAACATAATGAACAAACAGGAGGGAAACACTTTGCTATTCAAGAAAATGTCCTCATTTGTACTTCAATCAGATGGTGCCATGAAAAAACAAACCCTATGTCTCTTTACTGTGTCTCTTCCATTGCAAGAATCAGGTGAAGCCTTGCTCTGACTCTGCAGAGCAGAGCCATTTGTCAGCTCCATTTTTTAGCTCACTTACATAGGGTTGTGCTGTTCATCCTGCTCTGCATACTAAGTTTGAGCAGTCAGAAAAGCTGCCAAATTCAGCTGTGCATTACTGTCCCCTAGCCCAGGATGCTGTGACTCTTTATGTGACCTGTACTCATCTGTGATGTCCTGGAAGCACAGGAGGTGTCAGGGTGCTGTACCTTCCTGGGGCACGGGAACACCGTATGTCCGCAGCTCCCCACGAGGGCTGTCTGCTTTGTGCCACTGGGTTTGGTTGGATCCAATCACCTCAAACATCAGCTTCTCTGGGGCACCATGGGACACAGAGACATTCACCTCCAAATCCTCCCCCAGCTGCAGGGTGTGGGAAGCTACTGCAGCCTGAATTCCAGATACTGGCTCAATTAAATGAACAGCAATAGTCCCAGAGATCTCCGATGCCATCGTGTTCCTGGATGCTCGGATTTCCAGCTGATGCATCCCTGGGCCTATCAGCTCTTGAGAGGCACTGCTGAGTGTCAGGTTATGGGGGACAAGACCTTCTTTTGCACTGGATTCACTCAGTGTCATGTTTCCTGCTAACATAGTGTAGGTTACTTCATTGCCTGCAAAAACACAGATGAAAATTTCTCACAGCTTGTGCAACAGGCCAACAAGTTCCAGCTGCTTTGTGCAGCATTCCAGTGTTTATACAGGAGTCACAAGAACACTGCAGCAAAGCAGTCATTTTTAATAAAGTCACTTAAGGTGACTTAATGAAAATCTATTGTGTGTTTTCTGCTGGGAATGTTTTGAGAAGAGAATTCAATTATACACTACTGAATTTTATTTTTTTCAGCATATATGTGGATTCTAGGAACTTGAAGTGAGAAAGAAATGTATACCAGCAAATGTGTCCAGCTCAGAATGGAATCCTCTTACTCTAATCAGAGGAGCATTTCCATAAATTTCTAACTTCAAATACAGAAATATTCTGACTGGCATCATGTTGATTTTTGTGACTAAAGGTATGCTTGTGCTGTCAGCTTTGTCAATAGGAGAAAAGGGTTTATACTTATGCTTTAGGTGGTGAAATATCTCTGAGAAAGAACCCCTCCAAGGGAACTGAGAGAATTAAATTGCAGGAATACAACAATTAGAGGGAAAGCATTGACTAAAAAGAATTCTTATTTTGCATAATGACAATACTGCTTCTATCCTAAGGATGGCCATAATATTTATCCTTCCCTTTAAATCATGCAGAGAAATTATCCTTACCTCCACTGAGCTGAACTTGGATCCACAACACCTCCCCAAAGAGCATACGGCAGCAGGAGCTGTTCCCTGTTTCATACTGGCTGTAGCACCCAGTAATGCTGAGCTGATCCACCTGATCTTGAACTGTCACCTGCCTCTGTGCCATCACGTGCCACTCACTGGTGGTGCACTCCACAAAAACAGTAAACTCCCCAGGAGAGGAGTACCTGTATGTGAGGTTGCTGACCAGTCTAGAATAGAAAGGGAAGAGCTGTTTGTTGTGGAAGACCCTCCTGGGAAGTCCTTCACCTTACATGATAACACATCCCCAAATTTCATTCATTCAAATGTCATTCCTACCACTCAGACAAAATCTAATTTTTAAATCCAGCAGAAAAATGTTTGATGTATTAAAGACAGGATTTATATGCACTTAAAATAAAAACTACAGAATGTCCTTGTTATATTTTGTTATTAAAAAAAAAAAAAACCAACACTCTTTAAACTTAATAAAATAATATTTGCTTGTAGTTTGGCAATTTCTGACATGTTTTTGGTAATTTTGAGTCTTAAGATCTGGAATAAATAGTCTTGGAAATAGGAAACACTTGTAATAGGAGAAAGATTTTGCTTGGCAGCTTAATATAAGATTTTGTGTTGATTTCGAAACAGGTTTTTGCAGAATCCAAATCCCTTGTAGGAATGTTCTATTATTGAGCTATCTAGTTTTTAACATCTCATTTATGAGATTTGACACATTCAATAAAGTGCAAGCAATGAAAGGTACTGTTCTCTGAAGAGAAATGAAGGCTGTGTCTTACGTTAGAGGGTAGTAAGGATCAATGGTGTGACCATCGCCAGTGCTAATGGTACAGGAAAGGTTCCCAGAGTATGGTGAGAGCAGCCAGGTCAAAGTGAGCGTGATATTTTCAAAGACAAAACATGTGTCTGTCATAATCAGCTGCAGACCTGCAAAGCAGAATGACAATTCAGTGCCTGGGTTTGTCTACTTTTCTTACAAAATTCAATTGATTTTCAGGCATTGAAAGCCAGCCTGCTCCAAACCACAGCTGGTACTGCTGCTAATTTGTGTGCATTAGTGGTGTGACAGGGAGCTGATTCTTTTCCATGACTAGTAATCAAAATTCTTGTTGGAACATAATTTTATCTAAATATGTTTTATGTGTCTGAATTTCTGGGCTTTGTATTCTACCCAGAACCCTCAGTTATGATGGGAATCTACATTTTTGTGCCTATTTATTTGCAGTGATCACCATTATTCCAGTTTCTTGTCTGAGGATGGAACAGTGATTTTTAAGATAAATATCAGTGATCTCAGTGTTACAGCAAAGAACAGGACAGGCTTCTAGTGTGGACAGCCCTTCCTCTTACCTTCCTTGCAGTGGTATTGAACAGACAAATAGCTTCCCAAAGCTGGACAAGGATCTCCAAAGAAAGTGCCATCTGCTGCCACCTGGCAGGCCTGCAGCCCGTGACACTGGCCTGGAAAGGGAGCATTTCAGATCAGCAAGTGGCTTTTAACTCTACTGCCACAACAGCTCAGATGGAAGATGATTGAGAAACAAAAAGGGCAGGAGGAGCAGCATCATGTCTTTGATTTCTAGACAAATTTCCACATCACTTTGACTTTAGCGTGTTGCTTATTTTGTGGCATTTCTTAGCAACACTTCATTTTATTGGAACAAAGTTAAATTTGAAAAGCTATTAAAAAAAAAAAAAAAAAAAAAAAGCGCTTTTGTGTTTTCTTTAATTTTGCCTGGAAGCCCCAGGAATCTCTCCCCGGGGACAGGCCACTGTTCAGTATCCACGCCCTTGGCTGCGCAGGGTGGGTGCCTGACATGCAGCAGCAGGTCCCTCCTGCCCTCATGTCCCCACAGGTGACAGCCTTTTCACCCCTCCTGCTTTGGAGTTCGGTTTGTTTGGATGTGTTGCCTTCCACCTCTAAAACCTTGTGTATCCCACTGAATTTGTCAAGGAATCGGTGCGCTCACTTATTTTCTTCATACACTAAGAGGAGCCAGCCCCACCCTTGTCCTTCATTTGCTCCTCCTCCCCTCTGAAACTTTGCTCCTGACAAAACCCCTCCTTTTGCTCCTCCTCTCCTTCTCAGAATCGGAATTTTCCCTCCTCACAAAACCCCTCTTTTCCATCCAGCCTCCTGTAGCAGCCTCCTCCCTGTCAGAAGTCCTCTGTGATTCCCTTCATTTTAGGAATAATCCACTTCATTTTAGGAATAATCCACTTTCCCATTTGCTAACTCTACTGGAAAAAAAGAGAAAGTATTCGAGGCACAAAGACCTTTGGTACACACTCTGTGTTTTTGACAAGCAATGCTGTAAGATACCACCTGCTACTTCATCCTTGACACTGATCCAGCTGCAGCCTTCATCTCTTTCAAACTGCAGAGGAGTTTCTGACACACAGTAGTGAGGGGTCTTCCGCCCATAGAAGCTCTCTTCAATTTGAATCACTTCTCCTGATCCACACTGTACAGTGGCATTGTAATTATCACAAGCGATGCTCTGGCCAGATTCTAATAGGAGAAAAAAAACCCGACTATTACCTTTTTAGAATTTCGGGAAAATCCTGCTACAATTCTACTCCATGTTCATTTTGTTTTGTTTGTCTTTCTTCCCTTTTCTCCCTTTTAAGCTAAAAAATTAAGAAAATTTAAGAAAATTAAAAAGAATGAAATATTTTTATTTTTAAAAAGTCAAAATGAATAGATTTATGTTTTTACTGCCTTACAATATTGAGGACATTTTCAATAAGCAAAAATATTGTAATTATAAAAATAGATAGTATTTTGTGAAAAACTCTTAGCATTTGTTTGACCTGAAATACTGGAAGGTTTAAAGTTGCTCCTTACTTCCAAAAGAGATGTATGGATTGCACAATATTCAGGTAATTGCTTTGGAGAATAGTTTGCATATTAAGTATGGGAGCTGATCCCATTTCTGCCACAGAGACTCCTTTGTTCCTGTGTGATATTGGACTGACTTCATTCAGCAGGACTCTCGGATGGGTAAGGTCATAGCTCTAAATACATACACCTCATTCTTTGATTAATCTGGGACAGTTAATTATCTTTCAGAATTCTTTGTATCATGTAGTAATCAGGATACTTAATACCCTGAAGAGGAGGATGTGAATAACTGCTCTCATATGGGAGTGTTGCAAAAAGATGTTTTTGTTTCAGCTCTTCCAGGTTTAAATACATTGTCCTCCTGTTGTTGTTTGGATCATTCCCCTCAATTCCTTTGATTAACAGTGCCAGTGTGTGCACACAGCAATAATTGTGTGCTATTGTTATTTAAAGGCTAAAGCTAAGCCTGGCTGTAACTATAGCAACATGATCAGTTTGCAGATTAGAGCTTTCTAAATAAGCTTGTAAAATAACTTGCTGGTAAATTCTAGTATGGACCATTATCTCATGCCTTTTTTTGTTCTCTACATGCAGATTTCTCACAGTATTTGCTGTCTCAGCAACTTTTACATGGAAGGATGTACAAAACTTGGTCTGTGCTTCTAGGTACAAACCCAGCATTGATACATATATATTTACTATAACAAACTGCTAACCTACAGAGCACCAAATGGTAGAATTGACTTGATCTGGTTTTGGTTTCCTGGGTAGTGGAATGATGAATGTAGTGTAGGATATTGTTGCTCTTTCAATTTAATGGGCTTTCAGTCAGATCCTAGGGTAACAGATGAGAGTTTCCTTACAAACAGACAGTTGTCTACTGTGGTTATAATGGCAAAATAATTTTAGTTTGTTTTTGCAAGAAAAATAAGCTTAAGGGATTGTGCTGTCTGCCAGTTTCCTCTCCCCCAGTAATTTTTAGTGTTAGTCATCTTCAGCTAAATTAGATGTATATATAAACCTCCAACACCCTAAAAATTCATGAAATGCAATATCTAGGGAGAAGAGAAAGAGCTACATCAATGCCATGGACATGGAATTCAAGTGGCCAGCACATACAGCTGGAGCTCTGGAGCAGCTGCAGGAGAGGCAGCTGAGGCAGTGAAAAGTATTTGCAGAGGTGGGACATGCTGGGGATATGGGAGTGAACTGGGAGTGCTGAGGAGAGTAGGGAGGGGATGTGGAGCAGAAAATCAGGATAGGAAACAAAACTTTATTAGCTTTGCTTTTTGCAGAACAACTTGTTATTTATGTCGGTAGTAGTAGACTGCTGGACTGGGCAGTAGCAGTTCTAGGGCTTGTGGAAACCTGTACGTGCATACTTGATTAGAAGCCTTTTTATAATAGTGAGCCCACAGCCAGACTGTCCTTCCAGTGCTTGTGACCCCAGTTCTAGCTGCAGTTTAAAGTACTCTGGTGCAAAGTGGGAGGAACACAAATTCCCCTCATATCTATAGGTGGAAAGGGATGATATTGCCAGCATTCCTGTCCAGAACTGTTTGTTCACTCAGTTGTCACAATTTGAGTGACACAATGTCTGTGGATTTTCTGTCTGAGCACAGGAAGTACAGGTTCCTGTCTGCTTCCTTAACCTGGGAAAACCTTGAAGTTCACATAGTGTAAGGGTCTCAGAAGAAACAAGAAAAACTTGCTCTCACTTTTGCTCACTCCAGGCTGCAAGGAGTGGTGCCTCTGGAAGCCTGCCTGTATTTTTGCTTCAGTTACAAATGGAAATTATTCTGGCACACATTAATGAGTGTTTTTATGGTACAGCCATACGAGTCCTACCTAGCCCAGGTATTATGGTGTTGTGGGAGTTTATTCTTGCAGCCATGCTTTAACATAGCCAGCTTATGTCCACTGAAGATGTGGACAGCTGCACCTTAGAGTCACTCTCAGATCTGTTTCTATTTTATCAACCCTCTGCTGGAACCCTGGGCCTTAATGTCTGGTTGCTGAGCACCAGTGGGTTCTTCCTTCTTTGGATCAGCACATTGGAAAAAGAGCACCTGCTGGGGTTATATGACTTTTTGATTGTTCACATTTAGTAAGATTCATGAAGTTATTTACCAGCTACTTGGAAAGCAACAAGGCAGTTTATGCCCCATTGTGATCACAGCACACTCACTTCGCTATTCCAGCTGTTGTGTATCTTACCAAACTCACAAATGAAGTCAAATTCCTGGCTGCAATTTTCAGTCACACCCCACTGATACTTGGCATTCTTCAGGATGTATCCACACGTGGATGAGAAGGGAGATGGCTGATCCTTGTACCAGTTACTGTAGATTATATTTGAAGTGTCCAGCCAAGTTATTGACCCTGTGAACAGAGAAATTGTGTCCTGAATGTTTATTTTCCACAGTAATGCAATTAGAGTCAGAGCCTGCAGAGCAGGACTGTAGCCCTGCTCCTACTGAAGCAGAGATGGTTTAGTCTGGGTAAGGATCTTCAATTACATTTTATATTGAAACTGATACAATCATGAAAAGAGACACTGCCATTTCCATCAGTGCTCCCAACCTCAAGATTTCACCATTTCCCTTGCATCAGACCTTGCAGCACTTCCTACTGGGATGAATTGGCTTCCACTGGAGACCTAACCCAGCACAGTTGTTTCACTGGGTCAGCAAGCTGGTCTCATTCAGCATGTGTTCACACAACCACAAGATCCAATGGAAAGGGTGATTACATGCAACAAGGAAGTGAAGCAGGCAATTAAAGAAATTAATATAAATCTGAAGATACAGCAACAAAAGAAGCTTTTCAGCAGATATTTACAAAGGGACTGACTGCATTTCCTACCATATTGAGAAAACATCATAAGCTGGTACAATTTTAAAGATGTGATTTTAAAACCACTTACCATCAGTAGTTTCATTCAGCGAGGAGTTTGAAATCAGTCCTATCCACCATTCCTGATCCTCAGCAATATGTTTTTGCAAGAACTCTTGAGTTTCCTCATTGTGAATAAAGACAAGATGCCCTCCTCCTCTCTCACACCAGCTCTGGGCACCTGTGAAGGTTTGCTGGAGTCTAACAAACTCATAGCATGAATGGTTGAAAGCTTGCTGGTACTTTGAACAAGGTATTCCTCCATCAGTTGCTTCCTCCACAGCCAAACTCACAGCAAGAGAAATCAGAACTGTGACCCCCAGCCACATTCTCAGCTCAGTGCCATGCATCCCACTGGTCTTGCTTACCAGGACACCACTCTTTTTGCTGCCTTCTTCAAAAGCTTGAGATGTCATCCTTGTCATGTCATCAGCATTCTCCTTCCTCTTTGCTCCTTGCCACAACAGCAGCAATAGAGGATGGAACAGAACAGAACTTCTAATATATAATTGTCATTGTATCTGGGGGGTGTTGTGCTGATGCTAAGCCCCTGCACTGACCCTTGTGAGCTGCATTGTACAAATGTCACATCCCATGTGAGATCAGTTTGAGGAGAAGACATTAAATCATTGCTTTCCTTGTGAGCAGAGAAGATAAAGTTGATATATGCTACTGTGGACATGTGGAAAAGTGAGATAAAGCTCCTACATCAAAGGCTTCATTGTGTGAGCATTGAAGCTGGGAGGTCTTTACAACAAATAGCAACAACAAACAGCAAATAGTGAGAATAAAAAAAAAGAGAAACACAAGGAGTTGTGAGATGGGAAAACACTCTGCTTCTCTAGATACATTTAATTGGTCTGGATTGCTTTATTTTTAATAATTATTGAGGTCCTTCTTTTAGATGCTAATGCAATGTCTATAATTACTGTGTCAGATCCATCCTGCCTCCTTGTTTATGCATGTGCAGATTCATCTCAGCTGTTCCAAATAGGCTTCATTTTGAACTGTTGTGTTTGCTTAGAATTCCACACCCCAAGTGAAATGCTCCCATCATCCCTTAAAAGATAAGCTGCTCAGCTCTTTGGAGCTACAGTATTTATACCTGCTGGGAGGCAGAAGAGAAGGCCATAACTTAATCCAATGGTTTAGAAAAGATGAAAATATTGCCTTAATCATCAGAACTACTTGAGAGCCCTATTAGCACATTCCAATGGCTGATGATGGACTTTGGGAAGCAAGCCCAGCAACATTTAGGAGCTGAAATCTCTAAATGCATCTCAACTTCCTTATAAAAGATATCCATCAGGTTTACAAAGCCACCAGCTTACTAGGAGCACAGTACAAATAAGGATTTTTAGCTATGGTGATCCTCCCGTCCTTGGCATTAACTCCATTAAGTTTGATGCCATTATTATTAATTTTTACCACCATAACCCAAAACTGAAAGAACGTATTTAGGCATGGGTCAGTAAGAGTTACCAGAGCACAGAGGAATCAGCAGTGTTTGATGGATTCCTGCACTGCAGAAATGCCTCCTGCACTGCACTGCTGGGCTGAAGGCAGTGCCCATCCCTGCAGTGTGCCAGTCCAGCTCCAAAGCTTTCTGCCAAAGTGCTTGCACTGCATCCAGTCAATATCTAAGAGTGAACTTCAATCCCAAGACCTTTCTGGACCTCCTGTTTATGGCTGTCGTGCTCAGCTGGAAAAAGCAGAACTGTTATCAGGGTTTTCAAGATAAAGTTAATTGGGAAGTGTTTAAAGGATAGGAAAATAGTGGGGGATGAGAGGAAAGGAGAAGAAAATACACTTTTCTGGATGTCTTCTTTCTCACCATGCCTGTAAATCACGAGTTCAGCTATGGAGCCCTTGGAGCAGATCCCACATGAATTTCTGACTGATTAATAGGGAGAGCTTATGGAGCAGCTAAGATATGAATACTGGGACTGGATTGCCCAGCTCTGGAGAAGGCCAATCCATATTCTAATTAGCTAATTGGCCCAGACACCCCTCCCCTTCCTGGATGAGATTGTGCAACTACTATTATCAGCTGCTTTTCTTGTGGGTGTCTGCAAATTAGGAATCCCTTTCAGGCCCCATAAAAATCTTCACAGGCTTCAGTTTGGGAACATCCAATCCAAGTGTTTTATATTCAAGCTGTTGTAGCAGTCAGAGATGAGGGCAGATGCATTTAAGTTAGTTGGCTACTGTATTTTTGCATGATGCTTTCTCCAGACTCCCTGCTTCTTCCTGGGCCCTGCAGACTTG
This sequence comes from Vidua chalybeata, assembly GCF_026979565.1. Lineage (NCBI taxonomy): Eukaryota > Metazoa > Chordata > Aves > Passeriformes > Viduidae > Vidua > Vidua chalybeata. The sequence continues at coordinate 16,703,719 of NC_071540.1, forward strand.
CCAGGCTTCACAGGAGCTGGCATCCAGCCCTCCCACTTTATCCTTCTAGATAAGAAAAGCACAGCCTGTTTCTGAAAGCACAGGCTGATGAAGGAGACTGTACTTAAATGCACTGGCTTGGTGATACAGACATTTCCAGTAGGAGCTCACTTTTGTGATGAATGTGTTCTGTAGCATTGTCCAGTTCTTTCTCTGCTGCTGGAATCTGACTACATGAACATACTAAAAATGCCAGGGCTGAGCATGCCACAGGCTCTCCCCTGTGAATCTGCTCCAAAGGCATTGAAATTAATGGAAGTCTTGTCTCTGGCATTGATGGATTTTGAAATAGGCCCTGAAAAAGAACAAATAATGTTTGGAAATGTCTACAAATAAAGCCAAGCTCTTCAAGTGAGTCTACTGTTGGCAATTTCTATAGCAATGTGCATTTTTTTCCTAATCTACGGTTGCTATAAGTTACTCTTCAGCTGCCTGCAGCAGATGGAGAGTGGAAGAAAGACAATTTCCCTCTTTGGCAGTTTGTTGACTTTTTATACTTCAGTGCCAGGAAAGTATTCTGTCAGTTTATTGTTTACCACAAGAATGAGAAAAGCATTTACATGAAAAGAAAATACTGCTTTGAAAGCATCAAAATTAGCAGCTAGGGTCTCCAGGAAGAGAGAAACTTCTGAAAACCCTTTTCACTCCTAAGTAAGAACTCATTTGATGTCAGGTAAACAGTGCTCCTTGAACTTACCTTCTTGTGGGAAACTTGTCTTTTGCATTCTTCCTCAACAGAAATATTTTTTAAAATAGCTTTCTTATGCCAGAAGTCATTGACTTCGGAGTGGTCCTGGTCTGTACCCAGTGCAGATCACAGATCACAGCTGCATCATGACAGCCTGAGAATGTCCTGTGATTCAAACTGCAGCACTGCAGAATAGCTTGACAATCCATAATAGAGACCATAAAGTGCTAGATTTGAAGAATTCAGGAAGTGAAGAGCTGCCAAAGAGAAGGAATAAATCACACCCCTGTTCATTTGGCTGTTGTTCATTTGCCTTGAGGAAGAGCAAGTAAATTTACTCTCTATAGGAGGATATTACCATCTTTTCATTCCTGAATATTACTGAATCTAATATATAGATTTTTATCAGGAATATAAACACCTCTGTGTTCTATTAATTGAGTAAACATAAAAATGGAAAACTTATTTCCATTGCTTTGACTTTGAGGTAGAAAAGAAGATTATTTTCAGGTATCATGAACTTGAGACAAGATTATGAGTAGTTCATTTTACTGTGTCATGTAAACTTCTGCAGTGTGAAGAACATTGTTACCCTGATAGGTAGGAAGTACTGAGTTCTGAGGAGACTCTACCTCTACCTCTACACCTACACCTACACCTACACCTACACCTACACTTACAACTAGACCTACACCTTCCATCTCTTCAGCTGGCTTTAAAAATGCTCATTTGCCAATTAGTTTAAGAAGGTGGATCACAACTTCCTTCCTTGCTCTCCTGTGCTGCTTATCCTGATGGTGAGACCCGGTTATTGCTGACTGAAAAGGGTTTGGTCTTGTTGTTGCTTCTACTGTCTAATTTTCCATGAGGCAACTCGTTGAACTTACCAGTGATCCCTGCCAAGTTGCAATTTTGATGTTATCTTGTTTATAAAAACAGGGAAAACAATTCTTATCTGTACAGGGTGTAATAATTAAATTAGATGTTCATGCCTGCCATAATGGGGTCAGGATAAAGGACCAACATTCAGGAGCTGTTGGTTTGAACATAATTTCTGTTTATAAGATGTGTATAGTTACTTGGATAAGTCTTCACCTGGATAAGTCCCTGAGGGTCTTCTCATAGGAACCGTCCCCTTGGAATTGTCTGGCATTGCCTTTAGGCTCATAGCTGGCCTCTCCTCACTGCCACAGTTGATGCCTCAGTCCCTGTCTCTTTCCCAGCTCTTTCCCCTGTGTTATTGCCTGCAGAGCAGAACTTTGACTGTTAGGAAGAAGGGGATAAGTGGGCCCCATAAGAACATTTATTGAGCTGGGGTTATTGAAGGCCAAATTGAGCCCCAAGCTCACTCGGAAAGGAGCAGAACTATCTCAAGAACCTGATGATACCTCATATGTCCTTGTGATCATGTTTGACTAAGTGGCACAATTTAGATCTGCCATTGCCCTAATGTCTTAATTAGAGAACTGTTCAAAGCATTAAAGGTGCCCTCTTTGAGTAAAACATTAACTGGTAGATACAAATGGACTGAACTTTGCCCAGCACACACAGAGGTAAAATAAATTGCTTGGATCTGAATTTACAGCCATCATTTACAGCCATTGTGTCTGCAGTCTCTCCAGATTTCCACAAGTGTAAAGCTGGCCAGACTTCTAAGGTGTTTCAGTTTCCACCTCTTGTTTGTTTTATTTTATTTTATTTAATTACACATTTTTCTTCTGCTTATTATGAGCTATTTCAGAGCTTACAGGGCATGGAAACAAAGAGGGGAAAAAAGATTTATTACAAGTTGTTTTCATTGATAATGTCTCGTACGAGAAGATATCCAGCAGCTTACAAGAGAGATCAGCTTCATAATTCCCATAATGAGAGGATTGGAGGCCCAGCAGCCTCTCTGTTCAGGAACACTGTTTTTGTGCTAAGCCCTCTACACTCAGTTGCCATTTGCTAAAAGCACAAAGCAGTCCTTTTGAGTTTTTCTTTATGTTCCCCCAAAGATGTACAGTAGGCTACTAGGTAGGATAGAGCAGCAACATTAATTTCTGTCATTGTACCCATTTGTGACCCCATTTCTACACCTTCAGTCATGGAACTGAGTATCAACCTTCACATTGTCATTCTGCCCACTTGAAAACACTTGACTGAACTGTATAATTTACATATTAAAACATGTAAATAGGGATGTTGAAAGGTGCAAATGAGATTATAGAAGTCTTACAGCAAGGAATTTTATGTGGACACTGTGGTTGTTTATTTGTTTTAATGTCTAGTGTTTAAATATTTGGGCTTTATGATCACTGGGCAGTCTCAGTCTGATGGATACCAGTATTGGTAGGCCAGCAGTTCCGTGCCTCAGCACTTGAAGAGTTTTAATATTAAGTTACTTTATGTATTTATTTTATGTATTTCTCATGGTAGGTATTAAATCTATGACTGTAGAAAAACAAGCAATACTTCTGTTTATCAAAGAAATTGTGAAATCCCAGAAAAAACTCCCCTTCCCCAAAATTAAAATCTTAAAAAGGAAATTAAAATCTCAGAAAAACAGTTACTTTTGTCCAAATGATATAACAGTTTTGACCTAAATAATACCTGGTCAGAATAATATAGGGAAATTATTGTTATTTAAATTTGAACAAACTACATTAGTAATTTATGTTTGCAATTACATCTGGACAGTGCAAGTGGCGTGTTTCTAAATAGTCTGGTGGCAGTTTTGTGAAATGAAGTCATGCCAATAAAAGAGTATTTAACAAAGATAAGAACTTGTGTTTCTAGATAGTGAGAGAGCAATCAGTGTGATTTCAGCAAAAACAACTCCTAAGTTCATATCAGTTTTGCTATTGGAGTTTTATTTGTTAGTAATAGATAACTGTTGATAGCTGAAAGTTCTTAGCACAGCTTAAAAGTCATATATGTCAAATCAATTTGACCTTTGTTAATGGGCTTTAATTAGAACTCAATTTCTACAAGCAAAAGACTGAGATTAAAATAAGTACAATAGAGATAAGGAATTTTATTGGTCTCTCTGTGATTTGTAAAGCAATAACTTGCTTCTTGCTAAGTGAACCAAAAGTACAAAGGTAGGCACACGTCAATGTCATTATTGTTGTACTAGAAATGCAGTTAACAAGCTCTGCTGCCTTGGAAGGCTGTGTTTAGATTAACCACACCCAAAATGCAACCTCCAGCCTCCAAAAATGTCTTCATGGCCCTTTTAAAGGCTGGGAGAGAAGCTCAGGACATGCAGAGACTGGAGGAAAGTGAAAGTGAGAAAGGGCCCAAGAGGAAACAGCTTGTGGCCTTCAGCATAGTTGTTTAGCACAGAGAGAAATACAGTGAAACAAATCTGCATGTGGTGGGGAGCTGGTGACTTGTCATGAGGGGTGAATACAGAGAGGAGACTCTGGAGAGAAATGGGAATTTTGGTTGGGGGAAGGTTTATATTTGAAGGGTTTTGCAACGAGAAGGAACATTGTGAAATAATAAAATTAGAAAAATCACCTAATCCACATCCTCTGCTGTTTATAATTACACATTATAATTGCAAATCAATGCTTTGATATTTTGCCATTTCACTGTAAAAAGAGGGGAAATCACACAGTTGGCAAAAAAATTAATCTCCACATACTGTACTAAACTGCTTATTTGTCATTAGTGTGATGAAAACAGCAAAAAAATTTTTGCTGGTAAATGAAGTATTTTTTACTGACAAGCAGGAAAAACTATTTCCATAAAGCTTGTTTATTTAAGTTGTACAACATACGAGACAAAACTTTCAGTCACAGACACTTAAAATTAGCTACCAAGCACATTTAGGTTGATTTCAGAAGCTGTTGGATATCTGCAGCTCCTTGTTCTTCCATTCAGACAACTTTTAACAAGGCTTCCAATTATTTCATCATGGCTGACCCTTAACCTACATGAACACTTGGTGTGGAGGAGGCAGAAGAGGTTTGAATTAATCTTTTTATTGCTTACTTGCTCCATGGAAATCTTAATATCACTACAGATTAGACATCTCACAGGTCAGATAATTAAAACTACAGCAGTAAGAGTGCAGACATAAATGGATGAGGATGCACTGAAACAAACATATTACAGCAAAACTGAACATTGTGGAGAGAGAAGAAGTCCCCATGGCTTAGCAAGAGTAGAGTTGGGCAGCTTTGGTTTTTTGCCAGATCCTTTTTAGTCCCTAACATTGCTGAAAAACCCCTTACTTGGCTTTGTGTATAAAGTAAATCAACATCTCAATGCACACACACACTCTCACACACGTCCAAGTACCCACATGCATATGTATGGTGGATATGCATGTCTATGTGTTTGTATCTCCATATATTTGTGGATTTTGATCCCCTTCATCTCCTACAGCCTTGTGGCTCAATTCTGCTCTTTAGTATTAGTATTGGTATTACTAATTCAAAAAAAGACCTTATATTTTCTCTTCTAATCTGGGTTTTTATTTTGTTATCATCTGCTTCTGTCAGTGCTTTCCAAAAAGAGACCAAGGCACGCTGTCCTGATGATCTCCCGGAGTGAAGATCAGCCATCAAACAGACAGGAGGTTTGGAGAAGAGGAACAATGTATAATAAATGTGTCAGAAAAGTCTATAGCAAAAACTGTGTTTTGAATAAAATAATTGTTATAGTTCTAAGAGATCAGTCAGTCTTAAGAAGTGATGTTAAACATTTTGAGAACAATGGTGATTCAGCTGAAAAAAATCGGATTTTAGGGTAACCCATATGAAATTGCATAATATATAATTGTGCAACGATTTTCTTTATCCTTCATGGTCAATGGAGCCTAAGATTTACTCTGCAATCACATGCTTTATATTGAAATAATTCTCCTTCCAGAGGATTTTAAAATTAACAACATTGAACTCAGTTAAGTACCTTATCTAGAAACAAAAGCATGAAGTTAAAAAACTGCCTTAGTTTTATGGAATCCTGCCATACTTTCATAGGTGGATTTGGGTCACATATGGGAGAATATGGTAGAGTGATAAGATATTTAGTTCAAAGATGTGCCATTCAATTGACTCTGGAACAGCTTGCACATAAAGAAATACACCACATGACTATTCTGTGGTGATAATTTGCTAATTTACAGAACAGCCCAGTTTAAAATCAAAGAATGAAAAGAAAAGGATGATCCCTTGCTCTGAAGTCATTCCCAAATGCCAAATCCAAAACAGTGAGCAGAGACTTCTTTTCTTTTCCTCTCCATACCAGACAATGGGACAAGCATCCCTTGTCATTCCCAAAATGCCAAATCCAAAACAGTGAGCAGAGATTTCTTTTCCTCTCCCTACCAGACAATGGGACAAGCATCCCTAGCAGTGTTTAACAGTTACCTGGAAAGATGCAGGTGATGTTTCAGCCACTCCAGCTGTCCCCTGGGTGTGCCTGCCTCCCTCTGCCGGGTTCCTAAGGAGCAAACAGCAGAGTCAACGCATTTACTTCCCCTTCGAGCTAGCGAAAGAGTTAATTTTAATACGAATGCGCACGAATTAGAGTGTATGTTCTAGGGATTAAAGATCAGCTATTATAAATAGTCAATCTATAAGCCATCGGCCACCAGCTCGCGCTGCACTTTGACCTTATCTTTATATGTAACAGGAAAGAGCCGCTCTCAGCCCAGACTGGGGGGGACAACGGCGCCTGCAGGAGCGGCCGGGCGGAGCGCGGGCGCGGGGGATTTCATCGGAGATGGATACGCTATTTGGCAGGAATAAGGAAGAGCACCCAGAGCCCATAAAAGCTGAGGTGCAGGGTAAGTGAAAGAAAATCTCTTGTAAAACCAGCCGCTATTTTGGTGTTTTCCGATCCGTAAAAACTGCGACTCTTCTTCACCCGAAAGGGAAACTGAGAGAGAGGTGCAAGGGAATTTTGTTTAAAGGACTGATCTCAGATAATATTTGTGACCCTACTGCGGGATTTTTCTCATTCCATGAGCATTTCTGTGTACTTTTCGAAAGTCTGTTTGAACAGGACTCACTGAAGCTGGTGCTGAGGGAGAGCCCGGGATCTCGGACGCCCCCTCCCCCATGGCTCTGCTCCCACTTTCGCTTTCTCCTCTGTAACCCTTCCCTGCCCTCCGCTCTCCCGGGGCTCCTGGGGACGGGCTCTAAAATCGGGGCTCTTCACTGGTGGCACTCCTAAGTGGCAAAGTAGCAGGACAGGATGCCACAGGGTAGCGTTAAAAAGAAGATAACCCAGGAGAAACTGCGGACTATCCTTCGGTGACGCAGTTTAAAGTGGCTCTCTAGGCTTGGGATGACACTCGACCAACCCGTTGTTTTTCCCGATTTCTTTTACTTTACAGAAGACTTTTTTTCCCTACAGCTACAGGAGAGGTTTGTTACTGGGAGCCCCTTCTTAGTAAATCTTGGCTCTGTTGTTTGTGATATGTAGTCCAAGAAATGGTAGGAATCTGCCATTCCCAAGTACAAAACTTAAAATTTGCGGGGCTTTGTTGCTGTTCAGTTTCGTGGCTGAATTGGAAAAGATTTTGTGTCAAGTCAGACAAAGTGCTTTGTTTTAGTGCCTTTGAATTATTTCATGCTTTTATGGGTTTATGCCTTTCAATTTCTTTTTCCAAGATAACAACTTATTATAAAACATTTGAAGTTATTTGCAAACAAACAACTTATCAGATCTGATCTGTATTATGCAATAGTTTATTTGAACGAAGGCTGCATATTTCAGAAGGTAAAGTTATAATGCAAGACATTCCTTCTTTGCTAAAGAAAAGAGAACCACGACCCCTTCAAATATTTTGGTAGTCCTGAGCTCTGCCAGTATTTTGGCTCCTTGTTACTCAATCTGTACACTGCTTCTGACATCAGCTGCAATTTAACCCATGTATGATTTTCTGATTTTCGGAGATTCTATTGTTACCATAGTTAATAAATGTCCAAATATTTGGGGATTTCACTGTGTCACTATTGTGTCCTCATCCATTACAGAAAAGAATAAAGTCCACATTTTTAAAGCTGTATAAGCACTTTTGGATGTTGATTTGGTACCCAGTGTGATTTCCAGGAATGCTTAATTCCATCTAAGATGAATTATCTGAAAACCTCACTAGTTGACCCTTTGCTCCTTTTTCCTCCTGAAATTATATGGAATTGCACCAGAAATTTCAGAAGCTGAATTAAGGCCACAGTGCTTTAAAAAGATCATTTTCCCTTTCTTACCTTTCCCAGCAAAACTATCATATATAAAAATATACAATAGTTATTGCCTTGGAATTTCTTGTGTTAGAAAGGGAAGTAAGGTTTGGTTTTCCAGGCTCTTCTAGAAAATAACAACAACAACAACAATAATGATGATGATGAAAGTTCTTCCATTGTGTCAATTTTTTATGTACCTCATGTTTTCCAGAACTGTAACCCTAATAGAGTTATGCTCTAATGATTCTGCCCCATCTCTGGAATTATTGCTCAGGGCCAGGATGGATGGCATTTTGAGCAACCTGGTCTAGCAGACCTGCCCAAAGCAGGGGTTGGAACGAGTTAATTTTTAAGGTGCATAGGAGGACATTTCTAGCTTTTGTAAAGGGGTTTTCACAAGAAAGTGTGTCATCATAATCAGTGTGGAATCACAAACTAAATGATAAGGAGAAATATAAGTTCTGAAGAGCTTTTTACGCAAAGGCAATACCCAGTGCAGGAATTGTGTGGAGAAGAAGTATGTGAACCTAAATGTTCCCTCAAGAGTCATATGCACAAAGAAGCAAGTCAAGCTTTTTATTTAATATCTGATATGCCTTTTTTAATCTCTTTAAACCTATTGACATTCTTTAATTGTTATTGTTCTGTTATTTAAGTGGTAGGTGATGCATTTCTCGCAGGGATTTGATGAGAAGCAATTATGATTCAAGTCTCAACAGCACTTATACATTTCCAGTACTATGCTTTACTTTATCCTATACTTTATTTGTGTACAAAACACTACATTATGACTAGTGTCACAAAAGCACTTCCCAAATGACACTATATTATGCTGTGTAATCTAATTAATGAAATTTTAGTGGAATTAATTTAGCCTGAAGTCTAAGCTGATGTGCTGAAAGCCAATGCAAATCATATAACCAATAAAATATGTTTATTTCTGATAAGCTCGAGCTTTTTCTGGCACGAGTAGAAGGGTTTAAATATATCACTGTAAAATATGAATGCAGCAAGGAAAGGTCCAATTTTATTTACTTCCTGATACTTAACAAATTACATTCCAGCAATCTCATTTTATTTTAGTAATCTCCGATAGCAATAGTCATGCAGAATGTCACTAGTGCCACATTTTTGAATAGGGGAAATATTAGTTAACCCAAACTCCAATATAATTATATGGTACTGCAAATCTCAACACACCTACAGTCTGTCTGACTACATGAAGCCTCTACCTTTAGGAAAACTATCCTGCAACATTCTCCTTGCCTAAATGAATGGGCACTAGTAACTCCTTTCTGTTTATAGGGCAGCTGCCCACATGGTTGCAAGGGATGCTGCTCCGAAATGGCCCAGGGATGCACACCATAGGGGACACCAAGTACAACCACTGGTTTGATGGCCTGGCTCTGCTGCACAGCTTTACGTTTAAAAATGGTAAGTTGTTGCACATTGGATTGAAAGGAACTCAACAACCCACATTTTGGTGCCTTACGTTGCTAATTCTGTTCCTGGTTGGGTTGGGGTCTTGTGGGTTTTGTCTGCAGAGTGCTGTGTGAGGGGGAACTGCTATGGGGGAAGTCTCTCCACACACTCCCTGACACCTCACCCTTCACAGCAGCAGCTGGAATGTCTCTGCAGGGCTGTTTGCAGGGAGATGTTACTTGTCCTTCCTTCTGCAGTGCTGAAGTTCAGTGCTGTTGTCACCCCAGCACAGCACAAACCCAGTCCTGAGCAGGTCACTGCAGGGCAGCCTTCACCTTCCACCCGGGCCAAGAAAACCTCTGTTGTTTCCCATGGATCAGTACAAGGGCTGTGGTGCCTAGAGGCTCTTCTGCTGTGGATGAACAGCCCAGTTTCAGGGAGGACCAGCACTCCCCTTTTGGGATTTGGTTGCAGCTCTAACAGCTGCCAGGAGAGAAACTGGGCCACTGTGTCACTGCACATGTCAAACCTCAGTGTATTTGACACCCTACAGTCCCTCCTCTTGCTTGTCATCCTTATGGAGGAAGAACAGGCAGCTATCTACCCTAAACAATTCAATTTTTTTTTTCAGTTAAAACATTTTTCACCTATTCAGCTGTTACACAGTGTGAGACAGGATGGTTTACACCTGGATTCTTGTGGCAAAAAATATGTATCTATTAAAAAAAAAGGGATTTACTCCTGTTATCCTCTAATCCTAGTATTTACTTTTTAGTTCCCATTTCTATGATTGGAAGCATTTAATGCCATTGCAGGATCTCTAGCCTGTCCAGCTCTACATCCATAACAAAATAACTTATAAAGAAATAATCAGTGTTCTTTAAATTGCCAGTATATCTTACTTACCTAAAGCAAACAGAGCTCAGTTAGTTCAAGTATTCATTAAAGTGTTGATTCCATCAAGCAATCTGTTACTCCCATGACTAAAGTTTGCCAATACAAGAGATTTTTCACCACCCGTAAATGGATTGTATAATTAATCATTTTTGCACACATAGTTTTATTTTCTGGAACAGTTTATCCAAACCCCTCCTTTCCCCTCAAAAGTTCTCCAGTATTAGTAGTGGGAGTCAGGAAATCTTGACAAATTGTTACCAATCTCAGCAGCCATAAAGCCTTTAAAACAGGCAGTTGGGGATATTGTTGGTTTCATTCCAAACTATTGTTAGCTGCTTGAGAAACTCTGGCTCTACCTGTGCTAATTTTTTGAAGGACTAAGTATAAAATGTGATTGAGACCTGTTTGTTCTTCCTCAGGTGAAGTTTACTACAGAAGTAAATATCTCCGAAGTGACACGTACAACTGTAACATAGAAGCAAACAGAATCATGGTGTCTGAGTTTGGGACTATGGTTTATCCAGATCCATGCAAAAACATATTTGCCAAGTAAGCAATGTTTTTCCCAAGAAGATTCTTCTATCTACTTCTCTCTTCAGCACAGATGTCTTTCTGTTTACCTTTGACACATATGTACAAATACAGCAGTTGATTTGTAAATTTACAATTGCTAAATATTGAAAAGGCCAAGAGATATGAACTGCCTATGGGTTAGTCTAAGGCAAGTATCTTAAATTCATTTTATCACCAATATTTGCTGCTTTATTCAGTAACACAAGTAGATTATATAGAAAACAAACCCTTTCTTTCTCCAGTTAGTGAAATATTTTGATACTCTGTAAGGGAAGAAGCAGCAAGAAAGGAAAACATTTAGAGATGGGGAAGGTATTAATACAAAGTCTATTCAACAAAAAAAAAAAAAAAAAAAAGAGAAGCATCAATAGCTACAAAAAATTAGAAAAACTTTTTGATTAAATGTGGTTTAACAGAAAGGTGAGGTGTAGGCCATCATGTTATCCTTGGTCTTGTAAAATTGGCTGTAGGGATTCATAAATAAGTGCAGATAGGTCACCCTTCTCTCCTTCTTGCCACTGAACTTCTTCTGGTGACCTTGAACCTGATATTTGGTAAGGACACATACACAGACAGTTATTGCAAAAGAGCTGATATGTTGTAAATTGCTCCCCTGAGATGAGATTTTTTTTTCCCTCTTCCAATAGCAATAGAGTAACTCTGGCATTTTAAGTTCAAAAGGGTTACAGCAACTTTGTCTTGGCTTCTAGTGACTGTGATGAAATCATACGCTGATAAAGGAAACTGTCAAGCCTATGTGATGTTACATCTTTGAAATCATAATTGTGATGTGGAATAACACTGGTAACAAAAATATTCCATTGGGCAGTCTATGAATTCATCTGTTTGATGAGGCTGAAAAACCTACCAGCTTTTAGGTAGGAACTGCTAGGCCAAATTTTCCCAAGACAGGCAGAGGAGAGTGGATAATTAAGCCGTCCTGCTAAACCAGTGCACGTCCTAGAGCTGACAGTGGGAATGGGCCTGGATGCTCATTTGTGTGTCAAAAACAGTTACTTGCATGTCCTTACCCCTCACCCACGCCAAGGGCATTGGAGAAGTCCATCTCCTCTGCTTTCCCACCCTTTGCAGGGAGCTGCCAGGAGTGGGCACAGCAGGGAGAGGCAGCCCCAGGTTGGTGGCACTGCAGGGTCACTTGTGCTGCACGTGGGGAAAAGGCAGCTCTGCCTTCTGTGGCTCTAATGAAATTTCCCTCTGGACAGGGCATTCTCCTATTTGTCTCACACCATTCCTGAGTTCACAGACAACTGTCTGATCAACATTATGAAAGCTGGGGATGATTTTTATGCTACTGGTGAGACTAACTTCATCAGGAAAATTAATCCACAGACTCTGGAGACGTTGGAGAAGGTACAAACCACCATCTGTCATTCTGGTTCTTTGTCTGCTGATAAATAAATTTCAGGCTGACTCATAAGGATGCTTTAACATGTTCAGGACACAAAATACTCTTCTTCTACTGTTGCCTTACCTTTGAAATTGTGGTAAAGTGAAATAGTGAAGACACCAGAAGATAAAAGATGTCTTTTAAGAAAGAACTCCTGAGTTAAAATTTAAGTCTTTAGTTTGGGAAAAGCTGGGCTTTGAGCAATTTCACTTGTACATAATCTAGGAAGGTTGCAGGAATAATAGCACAGTTACATGATTATTTTGGGTGATTGCCATTATTATGTATCTGTAGTTATAAAATTATTTACGTAATTAAAAAATCAGTAGGTCAGTTATATGACTACTATTCAAAGACCTTATATAAGATTTTAATTAATTAAAATTATCAATTATCAATTATTAAAATGAGAACTTGAGATATTGAAATATATACAATGAACTTTTTTTTCTAGCCCACAGTACAGTTTGAGTCCAATTTCCAAACTTTAGGTAAAATAGAAATCTTTTAGCTCCAGCGGATTGCCAGACAGCTCTGTTAAATAAAGTGCTTTCAGGGTGAAATGGGCATTTGCAGAATAACTTGCTTAGCTAATCCTCCCTGATGTTATGTGGCTTCAAGGGAGAGGTGGCTCTAATTCAGATTCTGTAACTTGATTTAGCCTTGAATAAGGAGATCATTTGAATAACTACACAAGTATTGTCGTTTAATTATTTAAATTTCAAAGCCATTTGTAAAAGGGGCTAAAAATCTGCTGGTTTTGTGGTGTTAGCTGAGACCAATTTTCATTCTCTTACGCATCTCTCAAATCTCTTATTGCAACATTTTCTAGGTTGACTACAACAAATATGTATCTGTAAATTTGGCAACTTCTCACCCACACTATGACAGTGCTGGAAATGTTCTCAACATGGGCACTTCAATAGTTGATAAAGGGAGAACAAAATACCTTCTATTTAAGATTCCTTCCTCTGTACCAGGTAAGATATATGTGTAATTGGTATTTTCTAGAAACTTGTTAGCAATTTCTTTTCTTCAAAGGGTAAGGGTGGTGATACAGCTGTTCTAGTAAGCAATGGTGTTCATTTTCTTAATTTCAACTTATTGTGAACTTTATATTAACTGCTTAGCCTGTCTGGGCATGTGCTGTTACAAAGGCTCTTCTTGAGTACTGTGTAAACAGGGTGTTTCAGTAGGAAGAACCTTACTTTTAGATGAAGATTCTAAACCAATTTTCTCTACAGGGCAGTGCACATAATTTGAAGTTGTAAATTTTTATTTCTTTGTAAATGAAATTTCTCTTCAAATGATGATACTATGATTATAGTGGAAGCATGATACCAAATAAAACCTAATATAGAGTTAATTCCTGTCTAACCTGGCCAATACTGGCCCTTGCTGAAATGCTGTGCATTGTTCACAGAGCAAATCCCTTGTTCTTTTTCCTTCAAGACCTTTTTTAGGTGTGTGTTGTTGAAAATCAGCTGCTATTGTGTTGCCTGTCCCTTCTTGAACAATCGAGGCCTTTCACAGCTGAAAGACCAGTTTGCAATTTCTAGCTGGGGCTCAAGTTTGGGAACATCTCCTTAGAAGTTAAAAAACACAGGGGCATTTGAACCCCTTTTTAAAGCTGCTGATTTAATTAAACATATTTCTCCTCCATGCTGGAGTTTCTGAAGACAGTAATCAGTGGAATCAAATCCCAGGACAAGGGGACCGTGCCTGAATGGATCCAGCAGTGTGACTTCACTGTATTGCTTCCTGCATGCAAAGTTCTATGTTAATTTTACAGGAGTAAACAAACACTTTCTTAACAGGAAAATGCAAATAAAACTGAGAGGAACCAGTTCTTCCCTGCCTGGGAGAAATCCAAGCACAAGTTTAGAATGGAATTCATTAGAAATAGAATTTTAATTTTTATCATTAATCTTCAGAACAAGGAAAGAAGAAATCTTGTTTCAAGCAGCTGGAAGTGGTTTGCTCCATCCCTTCTCGCACTCTGCTCCACCCCAGCTACTACCACAGCTTTGGAATCACAGAGAACTACATTATCTTCATAGAGCAGCCCTTCAGACTGGATATTCTCAAAATGGCAACTGCTTACATCCGAGGTGTCACCTGGGCTTCCTGCCTTGCCTTTAATAAGGATGATAAGGTACTTTTCCTGCTTCTGAGCAATGGAATCAGGCAGGCCAGTGACCTCTTCCACGCTGTTCTGTTTTTCATCTGGTTCATTCATTTCAGTAGTCACTCTTTTTTTTTTTTTTTTCCCCCAAACCTTGACTTTCACGTTGCACATTTTTTTTAGAAGCTGTATGTTTTGGAATACTATCTCCCATATCCAGAAATTTCTCAAATAAATATCTGAGGCTGAACCTCTTGAGAGAGAGAATAATTTGGCATTCCTAGAAATACCAGGAATGTGTGCTAGCAGAGAAATTCCAATTTGCACTAGCGTCTGAGACAGATCCAGTTGCTCCTGGTCCAAACAAAATTCTGTCTGTGGTGGGTGAGATCTGCTCCAGGTGCTTTGCATGTGCTGGAGAGCCCCACTGGTGGAAAAGCCTGCACTGAACAAAAGAAGAATTTTTCACTGGAAGAGTCTTTCAGTGGAAACTGAGGGAAAAATTGTTTTCCGAGGATCTTATTTCCACATGCTCTGGGCATCAAAACATGAGACTTGCTGAGGTGCAAGGCACCACCACCACAGAAACTCTCAACCAAGGCAGATTTATTTAACTTAAAAAGAGAGCAGGGGATTTTCCAGGTTTTTCTGGAAAACGTCAATCCTCAGCCTAGCCTAAATAGTAATTTGCAACAGTAAAATGAGCTTAAAGCTTTTCCACACTCATTTGGAGTGTGAAACATTTTCTTCAGGTTGGAACCCCTTGTCCGCTAGCAGCAAACCCTGAGTTCTTAATATCCGTCAGTACAAATACACAGTGATTAGAATGTTGGTGGTTACCATTAGAAAACAGTTTTCTAAATAACTATTTGCTGATTCTGAATGGTTTTAAATAATGTTTTCTCTCTTTCAGACTTGGTTTCACTTTATAGACAGGAAGACTAAAAAAGAAGTGTCCACCAAGTTTTACACTGATGCTTTGGTGTTTTTTCACCATATAAATGCTTATGAAGAGGATGGCCACATTATTTTTGATATTATTGCCTATACAGACAATAGCTTATATGACATGTTTTATTTAAAAAACCTGAGTAAAGACTTTGAAAAGAATGTCAAACTTACCTCCATACCAACCTGCAGAAGATTTGTGGTTCCTCTGCAGTGTGACAAGGTAGAAAGAAATTTACTTTTTAACCTGTTTTTTGATTGGTAATTTAAAATACATCAGTGTGAATAATGGGTGTATTATTAGTTGCCAGCCCTTATGTGTAAATTTCCCAAAGAGTGCAGGAGGTTTGGGTTTTGTACGTCCTGTGGGAAATGGCAGTGGGCAGCTGGACGTGGTTGTGTGGATTGCATCCTGGTTCTGACACCATCCACTCTGGAGAACAGGGCTGTGAATAACATGTCATTTTCTTCCCAATGAGATTATTTCTTAAATGCCATCAAACAGAAGCAGATAGACCCACTTGGCTGTTTACTGCAATGGCAGGCATGAGATTTTGCACAATCTGTTTCTTACACTTCACTGGAAACCCACATACAATACGTGCATGCTCCCAACTGGTGCAATGGTTCAATTAAAACTAGAAGATGTCATTTAAGTGTGATATATAGAGGAAGAGAAAAGATTTTATCTTTTAGTTTAATTTAAAGCATCACTTTACATCATTGTTTGCAGGGAAGATTTTATACTGCCCGGCAACTTGGGCAAGTTTCTGCCTGATGCCTTTGGAATGGATATTACTTTTTCTTTCTACATCCTAGAACATTGCTGCTCTGTTCTTTTCTCAGAAACAGCTCTGCAGCAATGACAAAGGATGTATTGGATCACACCAGCTGTTCTGCAATCTTAAGAATTCAGCAGTAGGACATTATAGAGTATATCACGCCTATTTTTGCACTTGATTTTTAGCAGGTGCAGAAACCTAACGTTGGTGACTTTCGGTGAAAAACTGGCACCATGTTCCTTGAAACTCATCTTCATTTGTTAAATTCTCAAATTTATGGTACTTCTGTACCACAGCCATGTGTATCTAAACATTTCTAAGGACTCAGTGGGATTAAAAATAATTATTCTATGTTATATTAAAATACTCTGAGTGCAACAAGATTTCTAATGAAAACCTCAGAATCTAAAATGCCATAAGAAGGATCTTTTCAAAGCTTATTTATTTAATCTGCAAATTGTAAATATTAATATCAAACCTGATGAAAAATCTAACTTAGAAGCACAGTTTTAGAGATCCATGACATTTCCAGCATTTTTCTCTTTCAGGATGCTGTAGTGGATTCTAATTTAGTCACACTTCCCTCTACTGCAACTGCTGTAAAGCAGAAAGATGGAAGCATCTATTGCCAACCTGAAATACTATGTGAAGGTGAGATAGATCCTTTAAATATCTGATGCTACACCAGTTTTGTATTAATACTGGATTCCAAGTCTGATATTAATATGGCTTGCAAATCTACTTGTTAAAAGTGTAATTTTAGTTAAATAAGTCTGTTATGAGTAGTACTTCAAGTTTAGCTGCATTTTATAAAGATTGCCTTCGAAAGAGTATTTTTAACCTCTTATCAGGGCATAATAGCAGGATTATGTAAATACAAAATTACCTAAGGTGAAAGTAATTTCTTAGAATGGTAGCCTCCAATTCTATCCCAGTTGTTCACGTCATGTATTTATAAAAAAAGAAAAAAAACCCAAACCAGAAAAACACTCATAAATTCCAGTCTAATGAATCCCTAAGCATAAAAAATTGTTGCCTTTTGAACTAACAGCCCTGGCTTACTTGTGTTAGTACCCATCTTCAGATTCTTAGAAATTCAGACATTCCAAGTCTATACAACACTTTTATTAAGTAATTCCAAGGTTTTTTACAGGGCAAAATTTCCTGAAGATTGGTCTGTCTATATAGATGTACATTTGAGGTTTTCTCTTGTCTTGTTCCTAAGTCTTGAACTTTATTTTACACAGGGATAGAACTGCCTCGCATCAACTATGACTACAATAGCAAAAAATACAAGTATGTCTTTGCAACACGAGTCCAGTGGAGTCCAGTTCCTACAAAGGTATAATTAATATTTATAAAGTCAATGTTTTCCCATTGCTGGGCCATTCACATGCAAAGAAACATGAAATGCCTAAATTCACATAAGAATAAATTAATGCTGCACCATTTCCCTCATAAAGTATTCATAATCTCAGGCTTCTTACTCCAGCTTTATGTTCCATGAAAGTCTCTTGAATAGCTACTGAGACCCTCACTTTTCTGCTAAATTGGACTGAACCTTCTGTGATGTGCCAGGAACTACAAAGGAGAGAGTAGGAAAAAGAAGTATTATTTACATGTATATATTTAATATTTTTTTCCCTTTAGGAAGCCTAGCAGAAAAATAAGATATTGCAATACTACCTAATAAATTTTAAATATTAAAACAATATCTAATTCTGGGGAAGCTTTATATCTTGCTGGCTAGTTCTCTATTAGAGGTAGCAAATGCTTTGTTTATATGTGCATGATGCGAGAAGACAGTCTGGAGTACAAATAGATTAATAGGGAAAGTATTTAATTAAGATTTAAAGATTAAATAAAATTAAGGTAAATTAAAGATTTAAATGTATGAGTATTATATGGACAAACTCACTCTTTACAATTCTTGCTCTGTGACTACAAGGCAGCACAAATTGCAGTCACTGTTGGTTCTTGCATATAATTACCACAACTGATTACAAAATAAAACTGGATTTCTGCATGATGCAGGAAAATTTATTGCAACACATCTGACAATAACTCAAACAAATTTGCACGTTCATTATTTACAGTGTAGATAATCTCTGCTTGACTCAAATATAATAAAAAATAATGGTAGGAGGATCTTTTTTCACATCAGTTGCAATTTAATGAATGCAAGCACAACAACCTAATCCTTAGGTAAAGTCTGTCAGTGAAAGTGCTGTCATCTTGGCTAGAAGAAAGAATTCTTTCTAATTCTTCCTCCAGTAATTTGAATAGTTTCACTTCTGTGTAAACGTATTTTTTGGCTAAAGATCAAAATGGAAAAGAATATAACTACATCTCTATGGGTAGAGAAAAGGCCTTAATGGAATTGAACTGAAAATGCCAGGCATCCCCTCTGGCCATTGGTTTGGCCACTCAGTGGGATGAAAATCCACACTCTGTTCCTTCAGTGAACACCAGTGTCTGCCTCACTGGTTTGATCTTTACACCTCACTAGGAACAGCCTTTCTTCTGACATATGTACCCTACTGCACAATAGAAGGCCTTGAGGAATATGGAAGTAGCAATAAAAGGAGAATAACTCACAGGATTAGAAAATGGCAAGTTTAAATCCCGTTTCCTGCTTTACTACAGAATCTCAGTGGTTTGGAACAAGTCACTTAAATATTCTGTGTCTTGGACTCTCTGCAGTGAGGGGCATTACTTACAGTGAAGGATCTCTTGTGGCCTGTTAGCATTTGTGAACTATTAAACACCTGTAAATGAAAGGTGCAATTGTAATCTAATGAAATGAAATTAAAAGAACATTGTGTGATTATGCTGCCATAAAATGTGACTCCAAAATGTAATATTTTCCTGTTTTTTTTTCTTGTGATGATACCTGCCTTAAGTCTTAGCATTGGTCCCCCCTGTCAGCAGTCTGTTCATGTTGTACCTTTGAAAAAGCCACTGTCAGGGTCACTGACATTTTTCTTTTCTTGTTACAACCATGTAGATTGCAAAATTTAATACCCAGACAAAGGAAATGCTCCAGTGGAGAGAGGATGACTGCTGGCCATCCGAGCCCGTTTTTGTTCCCAGACCTGGTGCAAAAGAAGAGGACGATGGTAAAATAATGACAACGTTCTGAAAGCTGGGGTTACACGAGTTTTGTATTAAATCTTACAAGTTTCAATATTCTTAGTCAAGAAAGTTGGGTTGATGCTTCCACTTTGAGATGGGGTTATCTTTTCTGCTTAGTGAAACTTTTCTATGTTTCTAATTCTTCATTTGTATGTCACAGGTGTTGTTCTGACCTGTGTTGTGAAGACTGATCCAAAGGATCCACCCTTCCTACTTGTCTTGGATGCTAAAACTTTCACAGAGCTGGGTCGAGCCATAGTAAATGTGGAAATGCATATGGACCTGCATGGAATATTTATACCACAGCAAGACATGAAAACTGAGACTGAGTAAAATCTATCTGTTGTATTGCACAGACTGACATAACCTTCTACTGAATTTGGGGTGATATCCTTCAGGAACAGCCTCTCTTATGATAAGAAATGACTAATTATAACCTCCTCAACATCTACATATAATCTCTTAAAAGAGACAGAAATTACTTTATTACAAATCATTGTGTGCACAACTATGTCACCAGAGGTCACAAGGAAAAACAATGCACCACAGCTATGGTCACGATGAAGAGACTAATTTATTTCCTCTGACTCTAATAATTCATAGTTCTCAAAAGGTGCCAGTGGATTGGAGGGTGAATGTGCCACCTCTCCAATGACACTGGACAAACAACCAGTACATCAAATTTCTCCACCTCTGTGAAGGAATGCAAAACAACAGGTTATTTACAGAAAGTTGTGTGAGAAAGTTTCCTACAAGAATGTAAACTCAGAAGACTTTAGAAAATCTTAAAAATTCAGGGTGACACAACTGGTATATCACTATTCCAAAAGAAGAATTATCAATATGAGGTGCTAATGTTGAATACAGCTTGTGGGGCAAGGGATCAGAGAGAAAGGTAACAGGAAATGCTTTGTTTGAGTAGAACAAAGCTTTCTGAGTACTGTAAATGTACTGAGTACGGTATTCATAGCATGACACAGGGCATGAGTCACACATGTCTGCAGGTCATGTAACTTCCATGGGCTCTTGCAAGACTGCAGCTGACAATGAAAGTTGTCTCCAGCCAGAAAACCTCATGTTAAACTGGTGATACCATTGGTATCATGGTGATACCATGATACCAATAATTCATGGTGATATATTCTCTTGGTGCTTGATTTCTTAAACTCTGCCATAACCAAAGTATTATGCTGAGGTGCTACATTTTTCTTATCCAGAACCTAATCCTCCCCCCAGCTTTTCTAATAATTTCATGGTGTATTTTTCACTTTTATGTCGACAAAACCAAGTAACTTTATTGAAATAGAGTACATGGTTATGTGTAGCATTCAATTGTACTTTAGTGACATTCAATCTTAAGCAGTTTGTATTTAAATCAGTTTTCCTTGGGCAGAATATCTGCCATTGCATTTCATGTAATTAGATGATTACATTGTATTAAAGATAAGAAGAAGAACTGTAGTATTTGCTATTGCCACTAGTCTCTGTTAAGAGCAGTATATATGTGAACGAGGGCAGTGTATTTCTAGCAGAACTCAGACACACATGTGCAACAAACAGTTTAGGGAAAGAGTGAAAGATCTAATTTAGGCCTCATCTGAACCCCACAGTAGCTGAAACTAGAATCTGTTATTGCCATTACTAAGCATTTGCTTTATGTCTGCTTAGGAGTATCCATGTTCTCACATGTGTTTATCCTTGCCTGTACCAGATGCTTCCTAATAAAATTGCACAACCCTCACTCACAGCCACAATTAAAATGAACATTTCAACATAAAGTTCAAGTGCCAAGCACAGTGTGATGGGTTATGTTACAGAAATGGCATTTTTTGCCTGACTGTATTCCTGATCTTGACTTTTCTTTAAGTGCGAGCTTTTTTTGCTTTGAATTTTATTTTCTCATTGTAGATATCTTTGCTGTTGGAGGCATCTTTACTGATGGAGATAACCAGGTGCACATCCATCCATTTCAGGTGTTCATCTGGTCTGTCTGTATCACCACACAGCTCAGATGCCTCTGACTTTGACACACACATCCCCTCAGTGCCTGTGCTGCTCATAGTGTTTCATAGGAAGGAAACAGAATGAAATTGTTGTCATTTACTACCTCCCTACCACATGAGAATCTGTGCTTGGTGACCTGTTTGGGATTACCTAAGGTGTTTGTGGCAGAGCAGGAACTGAACCAACATCATCCATAGTTCCTGTCTGCTCTGTAACAACCAGACCTCTGTTCCTCTTCTGAAGTCTTTGCACTTTGTTAGGCTAAAGATATACAGGCTATTTTTAATACCAAAAAAAACCCCCAACACTGTGGTCATATCTAGTTAAAATATGCAGGTTTGGGCATTCAAATGCTTACACGTTCCATAAAATGGAAATAAACACTCCAGTAAGGTGTGTCTGCAGAAATAGTCACTTTTAGTGTTTTCAAGGCAAAATTACCATTAGTATTTAATAGAAATTTATCTTCTAAAGAAGAAATTTAATTCAATTTTTGTAAATAATATGGAACCAGTACTGGAAGAGAAGACTGACTTGTGATATTGGCAAAAGACATCAGCTCTGGCATTGTTTCTTTTCATATGAAAAAGTTTGGATTTAACAAAGGTCCACAAATACATTTCTAGAATTACAAGGTGGCAATGCATCAAAAGTCTAACCATTGTTACAGATTTTCTTCTAAGTGTTTGTCTCTAGAATTTCTTCTGTAGTACTCACAGGGTTGTTTTGGGATAATCATAGGTTTGGATAGGAGTTAGTTCACTTATGAGGGGACAATTTTTACCCGTAGAGATGACAGGATAGGGGATACACTCATCATAAAAACAACCTGTAGTCTCAGAAAGCAAATGTGTTATTTACATTCGTGTAGAAATAATGCAGAAAATAAATGATAGAATGGGTGTGATTTTTTAAATGAGATGTGCCCTATTCCCTTGGTCAGTACTTTGCAGGATTTAATTAAGTTTGTAGTTAACCTGAGGAGAAAAACAGTGATGTAAATCTGCATTTGCTAATCCCAGTATCCTCCTGCAGCAGAGACAACAGGAATAAAACCATACAGCTAATCACAAATTTGTTCAAGGATGTTTTTAGTGGTTGCAATACCAATCTGATGAAACATTTACCCTGAATATGGTAACACACTATCATTTCCAGGCTGACAGAAGCAAGGGGAAATGCTGATATGCTTTGCCAAGTGGCTGCAAGGCTCATAGGGTTTTTTTGATGTGGTAACATGGCACGTGGTAATGAGTGTCATTTGGTTTGCTTCTGACACCCTTCGCTGTGAATGAAATCTCAAGGGCCAGAAAGGTTTGATTCTTCTTTTGTGCCAATTTAAGTCATAAATTAGCCCAACAAAATTCATGGAATTATTAGAATAATGGTTTAACACAAATCTAGATGGAGTGACTGCAAATAAAAAATAGTAAAGATAAGTATCTCCATTAAAAGAAAATACATAGTTGAGTGAGAGAATAAGGCCACGGGTATGCATACATATAATTAATTACCTCAGAGAAGCTACAGATGGACCTTGATAGAGTGGTTTGGTGTGTTGTTGTTTTGGTTTGTTGGGGTTTTTTGTTAATTCTTTCATTAAATGGAACAAATAACAAGGTATAACAATGAATTTGTTCTCTGGAACTGGATATTATCTGTTACACCTTGTCCCATTGCCCCACATAGGCAGCAGGAGGAAGCAGAAACAGTGTTTATGAGGACGCGTTAAAAACCAGAAAGGCAACAATGTTTTCCTCTGTACCAATCTGTGCAGGTGGCAGGAGAACACACCAGTGCCTTTCTTTTCAAATAACCAGGCCACTCAATGACAGCTTTCGCAATAATTTAAACCACTGCTCCCTTGGGTCTGCAATTACCTGAGTATTAATGACAAGCAAAATACATCTTTCCCCTGCAGCCAAGGAGCAGTGTGCTCTCTGCCTTCATTACCCTCAAAGAGAGCTGAGAATGTGTCCTCTGGATCCTCAACCCAAACCTGACATCCTGCATAATTACACCCAGGCAACAAAAAAGTGGCCTTCTAATATTTGTAAATGGGTATGTACGACAGCAAGTGTTGCAGAGCTGCTGGAGTTTTATGCACATTGCTGTGGGTTTAGGCCTTCTGTCCTACACCCTCTGCTCCTAAAACTCTTGTTCAGAGCTGCACAACAAAGCTGCAGCACGGTGCTCCTCCCTGTGACCCCCCTCCAGTCAGGGAGCACTCCAGCAAGGGTTCTAAAGCCTGGCTCCAGCAAGGCTGAGCACACTCTTCACCTGGGCCCTGGGTGCAGGACTGCTGGGTGATGTGTGATGATGTCCCAGCTGCAGTCTCCATCGGCACAACAAACCAGCATTGTGTCCAGCTTGGAAAGAACAAGGCATTAATTTCCTACGGGGTCGTTTCCAGGTACCCCGCTTCATTTTCCGAGTGGTAAAATTATTTGGAGACACCATCAAAATGAATGAATGATAGAATTTTGTTACATTTCACTGAAAGTGAAGTAATAGAAGTAACAAAAGCACGTGACCCACCACAGCTTTACTAGATCAGACCCTCTGAAAATGTTATTTTCCCAGTGAAGGGATGGGCAGCATGACATCCATTTGGGAGATCCCAGTGCTGCTGTGCCTGTCAGCACAGGGAGCATAGTGAGCTGCTGTGCTCACTACACACCAGCTGGGTGTCTGTTTTAGAGCAGATCACAGTTTGTGAAACACTTTCACTCAGTGCAAATAGTTTCACTACTTTAATGTTGGATGCTGTTAAGGAAGCAGATGGAATCAAGTAATCTCTTAATGTGCAATTAAGCATGATAATAAACGGCCTAAAATTTACCATGTGAACTGTTCTAAAGATCTTTTTTGCTGGAAAAGGCCACATTTCCAGTGGGCAGCTGTGGAAAGGGACACTGCCACAATGAGTCTTGCTGTATTTAATTCTCATTGTCTTACTTTTCCTTGTGTCTACACCTGTAACATTCCCCTCCAGCTCATATAAGGGAACAAATAAATAAATAAAAGGCCAGTTTTACAGGATCACAGAATCAATTAGTTTGGAAAAGACCTCTGGGATCATCGAGTCCAACCTATGACCAAACATCACCGTGTCACCCAGACCATGGGAGTGCCACTTCCAGTCTTTTCCTTAGACATCTCCACGGACGGTGATTTTATCACCTCTCTGGGCAGTCCGTTCCGATGTCTGATCGCCCTTTCCGGGAAGAAATTTCGCCTAATGTCCAGCCTAAACCTCCCCTGGTGCAGCTTAGGGCTATTTCCCGTAGTCCTGTCACTCGTTGCCTGGGCAAGACTCTGACCCCCCCGCGGCTCCATCCTCCTGTCAGGGAGGTGTGGAGAGCCAGAAGGTCCCCCCTGAACCTCTTTTCTCCACGCTGAGCCCCCACCTCCCAGCTCCCTCCTGGCGCTCCAGCCCCTTCCCCAGCTCCCTTCCCTTCTCTGGACCTCCTTCAGTGACATTCCAAAGCCGTGAGGAGACAAAGCCGAGATTTCCGCGGGCCGTCCCCGCCCCGCCCGCGGAGGGGCCGCGGTGCCCGAGGGCCGCCGGGCCGGGCCGCCCCCGCGGGGCGGCGCGGGGAGATGATGCCGGGAGATGATGTCAGCGGCGGGCGGGCGCTCAGCCATGGTGTGAGGGCAGGGACTGAGCCGGCCCGGCCCGGCTCGGCGGCGGCAGCAGCACCATGTCGGGCCCGAGCGCCGTGTCGGACCCGCAGCACCCGGCGCGGCTGCTGCGGGCGCTCAGCTCGTTCCGGGAGGAGACGCGGTTCTGCGACGCGCACCTGGTGCTGGAGGGCGAGGAGATCCCGGTGCAGAAGAACATCCTGGCGGCCGCCAGCCCCTACATCAGGTACGGCCGGGCCCGCAGCCCCCGGGCGGCCGCTCGGAGGGGCCGCGCTGCGGGGAGCGGGGCCGGGGTTATGTAAGGAGCGGGATCCGCCGCCTGTGAGGACGAAGGAGCCGGGGAAGGCCGGCGGGGGGGTCTGCGGACTCCGGCTGCGCCTCGGCCCGGAGTTGGCCCGAGCGCTCAGGGCGGGTGTTGGAGTCTCCCTCTCCAGAGACATTCAAACCCCAGCTGGACGCGTTCCCGTGTCACCTGCTCCAGGTAGGAGCTCCTGTCCTGTTCCTGCCTTGCCAGAGGAGCTGGACTGGGTGATCTCCAGAGCTCCCTTCCACCACCAGCTATTCTGTGGTTCTGTGGGAGCAGCTGCTGGGCCACCTCCTTCCCTCCTTCCCTGCCTCCGGCCGGTGCCGCCGGGCCCTTCCGCAGGAGCCGTCGTGTTCTCGGCATCACTGCGCTGCTTTTCCAGCTCTGAGAGGCTGTGTCACCCACCAGGGGAAAAAATCCCCCCAACAACTTCATTGCTGCCAGGCGCCCGGTGTGAACAAGTAAGCCCTGAAGAGTGAACAGTGAGGATGATGAGGGAGGTGTCCGGCCGAGGGGCAGCATCCCAGGGACATTGTGAGGTGCTGGGCTCTGCGTGTCCCTCGGCCGCACCGAGTCAGCACTTCAGCATCATTTTTTTCCTCCTTTAATGCCTTCTGGCAAGACAGGGCTCCAGGTGGTGATCATGAGGTCTGAAGTACATTAGCTTCTAAATTAAAAAATAAAAATACAGGTTTGTCTCCCCATCGCTTGTGCCCCCACAACATCTAAGAACATCACTTGGAAATTGCCAGAGTGACAAAGCCTGGCCGTGCCAGGATCGCTGGCAGCTCTTGGCAGGGGTGTCACCAGCATGTGCAGTCAGAACTGTGCCACTGACAGCCAGTGCTGGGGAGGACGAGCTGCATTAGCACAGTCATGGTTTCTGAGGTGCCTGGCAAGCAGCTGTGCAGGGAAACCCAGGTCGTGGAAAGTCCTGCTGACACCAGGCTGAGCCCCAGCACACTCAGTGCTGACAAGTCCAGTGACAGCAAGTGAAAAGAATATACCCTCCACGAGATGTTATGGTACATGTCTGCATGTCAGAGCGGGTAAACAAAACATACAAGTGGTTAATTTCAAAGGGTTTTTAAGTCCACTCATTTGCAAGGAATAAAGGCATTTGTTTTGTCCTCATATGTAAAGTAGGAGCAGACTTTCAGTACCATTTAAGCACAGGATTATCATGACTCTTTAGCAGACTTTTTTTACTGTTTGGACATTTCTTCCAGCTGCTGCTTCCTGTGAACTTGTCATAAAATTTGCATTTTTTTGGTAGGTGAGGATGGGAATTCTTTATGCTACAATTTGAAAAAATGCAATCTTGTGCAGTGTCATAGCATCTGCTTTTAGGCAATACATTATTTTGGGTGGCCATTGTAGTGCAACTTTAACACTTTCAAGTACAAAAATAAACTAATAATAAATAGAATATGAGGCTGGTGAATAACTTTTAAATAGCAGTGATCATGCACAGACTTAAGTAAACAGTTCTCTGCACCAAGCTAGCAGAACTGAGATATAAAATGAAATAAAATGCTCATAGAAGGAAGATCATCAAGAATTTGCAAAAAGGTCATGGTGGAGCCTATGTACTACTAATAATTTTTTGTCACTGCTTGTCTTGAGAAGCAGGTTTGGAAGACAGTGGTGAAGGAAATCAAAGATGTGAAATAGAAATGAGCCATTGATTCATACTCTTCAAAATGCCTGAATGCTTTTTAGGTCATTGGGCATCATATTTTAGATGACCATATGCCTGACACTAGGTTTCAGAAGAGTTGCTGTAGGTGGAAAGAGGTCATGTCCTAGGAAAAACTGCTGTTCTACTGCTACAGCAGGATGAGTTTACAGAAAATGTCTATTTTTTTACTGTGAAAGAAATGGTTAACTAAAAGATACTGTAGATTATCCTATGGAGAAGTGCCTTTTCACAGAATTTCATCTTTAAGTTTTGCATTTTGTTAATCTTTAAAAAATGTATTGGGAAACATGGGTTAATTGTGTGTGAGGAATAAGAGCTCCAGACACAACTACATTAGCAACTAAACTGGTAGTCATTAGAGTTGTGGTTTTTTTAAACTCAGAATTGTTCAGGTTCAAATCTCATGAAGGAACTCATTAACTATGTGTGAAAGTAGGTTACTTGCATTAATATATAAATATGATTAAATGTGAGGTTTTTTTGGTTTTTTTTTAAGCTTACTCATGTCTTCTCCTCAGGTTTTCAAGATGTAAAGAATTAAAAATACCTAGTTCTCGTATGGCATATTAGGAAACACATTTGTATTACCTACCTTTGCAGAGCCTAATTTTTACTTGCTGCCTGTCTCTCTTCTTTTTATCACTCCAGGATCTCTCTCTTAGTCCAGCTGGTCTTCACATTGGGTAGAATTGGTCAGGTAGGTTGCCAATGTTGAAGCATTCTATTTCCAGCCAAGGAAACACAGTGGCTTTTTTTTGAAGTTGAAATTAATCTCCACCTTGTACCTAGTCTGTGCAAATCAGTTTAGGCCTCTATATAAACAGCTATTGCAGGAGACACAAGAATTTCCTGTCCCTGTATTTTAAGGGTAGCTGATTCCAAAGCTCTGGTACCACAGGCTGTTACAGTCTCCAAATGCCAATTGATTCAGATTGCTCTCATTTGAAAAATTCCAATATAAAGCTCAGAAAAATCCATTAAGTAATTTCAGAAGGAAAACATGGAATAAAAATAAGCATTTATGTGAAACTTGAAGTGAAGCAGTGGAAGTATGAGTTGATGTGGTGTTTTCAGTGTCTGGCTGTCTCATTATGTGCTGTGGCTGTGGGCAAGTTGGTGGGCGAGTTCAGAAACTGTAGGGTTTGCATGAATGCCTAGTTTAGGGTGTGAGTAGGAAAATAAGTAGGCATGGACTTTGTGAGGGGGTGGTTGGGTGTGAGCAGTCTGTGTGTGCTGAAGGATTTGTGCAGCCACAGAGAGAGGAGCGTTACCTGTTTTTTAGTTTTGCATGGAAGCTGTTTGGCTGACTGGTTATGAGTAGGACACTTGTAAATTATAGTGATGTGTTTTCCCACTAGTTATTTGGCAACTGGATTATCCATGCAGCTCAAAGATAGCAGCTTCAGTGGGGAGAGAAAAAAAGGCATGACAGGGCACAGAAACACAATGGAAGTTTTATTGGTGTTATTGTTATATGTCCACTTGCCTGTTTGATCCATAGGATGGCTTCTGCAAGTACAGAAAAATAAAAAAAGCCTGTTTCATTTTAAAATTTTCAGTCTGTGGGACCAGTAAGAATTTTAATTTTTGTGGTAGTTTGATTCTTGAGGTTTTGCCTCAGCTGCTTAATGCCAAGTGGTCTGTAGCTCTCTCAGGCCAGTGAGGTCTAGGGTGGTTGTGTGAATTCCTACAAAATTCCTTTATATGTACAGGTTTATCTAATCCCTCTGTGTTCCCCTGGAGCAAATCCTGCCATTTACAAAGCACAGAAGTCTCCCTGCATATCTCTAACATCTTGTGGTATGTTCCTGAGCCTGAGAAAAGGAGGGTTCCTCAGGAAGAAACCGCCACAGGACAAAGTGTGGTTTTGGCTCAAGGTGATGCTGCTGTGCATCTCAGAGCAGTTATATTCAAGCCAGGTTAGCTCTTGGTTTTCTCTTCTGTAACAAACCTTCCCTTTTTTTGGTAGCATTCTTTGTCCTGGCAATTGCCTTAGTGTAGATCCATTGCCCTGGTTTAATTTATTTCGTTTGAGGGCTTGATGTAAATTACATTGGCGTGAGAGGGCTTTTCCCTGAACAAACCATGCTTGCACTAGTAAGTTTGGCCTGAGTCGTGGCATAGATCCACCAACCTTTTATAGGATAGATTTGGTCCGAGCATTCCTGGTATCCTGAGCAGTAGCAGCAGATGTTCCCATCCGAACAGATCTGTCACTGTCTGGCATGAGTCGTTCCTGGCCAGCTGAAACTTGCACCTCTTTCTATTTTGCTCATTTACTGTCTGCTTGCCTGGATCACAGGGAGCACGTGGGAACTACCTCAACAAAGAGGATATTTAAGCCCATATTCTTAGACAAATTTAATGTTGTTACATGCAGGGATTGTGCTGCTGCATTACAAATTGAATTAAGACATTTTTGTTACCTCAGCAAGTTTTGTCTTTGATTTTCACCCTTCTGCATGAGCAGATTACAGATGGCCGTATGTGTTCTATACTGTTCCCCAAGGCTTTTCAAACTCAGTAATGGACCAATAATCATATTTAAATCTTTTTTCAGAGGAGCATAATATAACTAAACACGAATGTAAATGTGAGGTTAAGTTCACGTTATTTTTACGTACTTATAAATAGCTGTACTGCTTGTAAATGGGTTTTGGTCAGAAATAACCTGACAGCCTTTGCATCTTCTCACTTGTCCTGTTCAACCTTCTGACATCTCTGAAACATTGCAGACCTTGTAAGACCCTGCAGAGCCACAGCCAATGCTGAAATAGATTTCCATGGAGATGTGGAGGGACATGGCCCCCATCACTGACCTCCTGCCCTTTCCTCTGTGTGCTGGCACTTAGAGCATTTGCAGTTGTCACAAGGGGAGCCTGCTGAGACTCCATCCCTGTGTGAGTATGTCTGGGAGCATCCATGAGTGCTGGTGTGGGAGCTGGGACAGGATGTCCCTCCTGCACCCTAGAGGTGCCACTGGGCACTTCTTGTTACACCTGTTGGACAATAAATATTGTAGAACAAGGTCAAGTAGGAGCCAACACATGCCAGGAGCTTCTGCTGCTTATTTCCTGGTACCTTTTTGGTCTTTACTGACATTTATAGAGATCTTTTATAGTGTTTTAAAACTTTTCTTCAATTTAGGATGAATACTGAAGTCATGAACACAAATGGCAGCTGGAGGTGGGAGCTGTTTGGTTGTCAGAACTCCCTGCTCCCAAGCTCTGCTTTAGCCAAATCATGCTGTAATTGTGCCAGGGCTTGTTCCCTCTTCACTGGGTGTGCAGGGTGGTGTTGTGGTAACTGCACTGTCAAGGAGGGCTCTAAAGCCATTGTTGTCTTCAAGGTTTCTTTTGAGAAGTTTGTTTCTGGCAGTCTCCTGGGAGCTTTGGAGGCTGCCCTGGGAGTAGGAAGTCAGGAACAGATCAGGCTGGAATTTGCTTCCAGACTCTGTTTTTTACATTTGGCATTGTTTTGTTTTGGTTTTGATTAAAAGAAAATTAAATTGAAATGCTATCTATTATGTTTTAGTGGTAGCTGAGTTGTAAAGTCTCTGTGGCTTTGAGAGGCAATAAATCAAAATAGTTGCCTTGGCCAGAAACTCTCTGCCTGGCACAACTCAGAAGTGCCTACATGCATGTTATGTTTGGATAAGCAGTTGAGGGGCAACAGTGATACAGGTATGTTAAAAGTTTATGGTTTGAAAAGGGATTTAGAAGTCACTATACCAGGCTTGAATGGGGAGTTGTTAATTATATTCCTGCTCCAACAAGCCCCTAGAGATCGCCTGAAGGGAAGAAGCCATAAGGCTCTTACCCAGCCCAAAATAGTAAAAAAATACAGTTGGGCTGCTGCTACACGTCAGGCAGAGGGAGAACTGGGAATCAGAGCATCTTGTTTACCCAGGAGAACTAGAGATGAAATTTCTTGTCCTTTCTTTGTATCTGGAGACACGCAGCTCATCTGTGTGCCTGACGTAAGAGATGAGCTGGGATGGAAGGTGTGGCAGCATGGGGCTGCTTGGGATGTCTGGGTAATTTATACTCTGTAGGTTGCCTTTACACTTGCATTAATTGCCTTGTTTGGCAAAACTTTTATTATTAAAAGAGGCTTTTTTATTCTTTTTTTTTCCCTTGATTTGTGGCTGGAACAGGGCTGATGTGTCTGGAGCTGATGAGTCAGAAATGCTTCACTTGTGTTTTGGTTTTTTTGGTGGTGTTCTTTTTTAATTCTTTGAACCTGTTTTGTTTGTGTTGGTCTCGTCTGCAGTTACTAAAGGAACTTATTCCTGGGGTGGACTGGCAAATATGAACAGTAATTAATGGTTTGAAAGGATTTGTTTCCTCACTCTCTTCAGACTCTTATTCTGAATATTGTACAGAAGTTTCTCTCTGTGCTGGTAGTGCTATCCATGCACAGGGGAGTCTCCACTCCTGTCTTTGCCTCTCATATTTTATCTTTTCCATGGCTTAATATGTCCAAAAAAACCAAAATAAATCACTGCTTATGCACAGCTGTGAAAGTCCTTGCCCCTATCAAGGAAGTATGTCCTTAATCCCATGTGGTTGGTGGCTGGTTTATGTCCTCAGGCATGTTGGTTTACATCCCCTGGACGATGTGGGCTGCCTGGTGCAGCTCTTGTTTATGGACATGGGGAGTGCTCTGTGTTGGAGGCTTCTGTGCTGATGAAATCCGTGTTGTTCCTGGTTCCTTTTTCCTCTTGGCTGTGGCATTGCTTTCTGCGAAAGTCTTGCAGATCTGTGTTTTCCAGCTCTGGGCATATCCAGAATTCCAGTGCTTCCCTCAGTTGGATTCCAAACATCTTCCAGCTGTTCCACAACACTACTCATGCACTTATAATTTTGTCCATTTGACTTCATACTTACCATTAATTATGAAAATCTTTCTCCAACTCTGTTGCTTATTCCTCCCATGTGCTGTAAGGATAAGTGAGGTATAAAAACCTGGTTAATCCAAATTTTCCCAGCAGATCTATTTGTGTTCATTAAATAATAATATTTACAGTAATAAAATAAAATAAAATAAAATAAATAATAATACAGGAATATTTGGGTTATTAGACACATGCTACACAGCATGGCGTTTCTTAAATATATTTAACAGCAAATTTAGCAGCACAGGTACTGTATAACACTGTACTTGTTTCTTCTAAAAAAGCATTTTTAACAAGTTTAAAAGTAGAGTTAATCTGAAAGAAGACATATTTCAAGTAAGATGCTCTTCATTTCTTGGCTTAAATCTCTCTTTCAAAAATGTCCTCCCTTGTTTTTCTGAGGAAGTCCTGGTTCCAAACTGCTACCTAAAAAGTGTGACACTGCTGGGAATCATCAGTTCACTGAGTGGACTTGAGTGTCAAGTGGAGCAGAAGAAAACCAAAACCAAACCCAAACCACCTTTCTAAAGCCAGCAGGTGTTTGTGTCACAGATGAGCAGCGACTGCTGAACCAGGTGTGCTCCACCACCTCACAGGTGAGCCTGGGCTGAGCTTGGTGCCATGCAGGGGGTGCAGACCCACAGGTGCCCAGCAGCTGATCTGCACCGCTTGTGTTTGACTTGTTTGCAAGCTCAGCTGGTGCAGTTGACTGGTTGATTTCTGTGCTGACTAAAGAAACCCAAAGTGAAATGAAACGTCAGGTCCTTGGTGCTGCTGAGAACTGCCAGGGTCCGTCCTTGGGCACAGTTTGTTGAGTGTGTGTTCTGTCTACTTAGGGCTAACTCACATGTTTAGGCAAGACACTCTAATACAGGGTAGATTTCCAATTTAGATTACAATCTAGCTCTGGATGAGCTCAGTGTAATCAGGGTAATTTCAGATTTTCATGGTAAACAAGCTCTTCATTGAGCAAAGCCCATGAGTCCTGTACATATGCCCTGTGCTGCTGTTGAAGGAATTGCCTTGTTCCTTTTCTTATGGAAAGGGAGAAAGCTACATTTTTGCCTGACTTAAACTTTTCAATAGTTGAAAAAATTAAGTTATACGTCATAGTTTTTGTTTCTCTTAAAGAAAACAAAGCAACTTCTGCAAGTTTTTTGTGCTGAGCTGTTAAATGGACTCCTTTGCCTTGAGATCTGAAGTTGGAGTTAGAGATAATCTTAAGGAGAGAGACATAGCAGAGGCACAGCCAAAATGCTCTGAGAGCTGGCACCCTTTGCAGGGTGTGGTGAAGACTGACTTTTATGTGTGGTGCTAAAGGCCAGGGTGCGACCTCAAAGAAAACCTTCTGATTTGGTTGTAAAATATCTTTTTGGAGGATGGCAGTGGGTGGAGTGAACTGCTGCATCATGTTTTTATGTTTGACCTGTTTAATAATGTGATTATTAAGGAGTTTTTTTGCACGTAGAAAGACCAGCCTTTATGGGAGAAAACGTTGCAGGGATAAAGGCAGACAAATTAAAAACTTCACCATTAAAATGGTCAGTCCTAACTAGGACTTAATTAGATTTGCCATGGAAAGCTTCTACTTGAAAGACTAAAACCTACATAAAGAAGCCCAGACCAGGAGACTAAACTGACCTTATGTTTGCATCAAAAGCAGATTTTTTGTTTTCTCCTTAGTGATGCAAAATCTCCAAGTACTCACTTGTCATTTTTGAGACTGAGTCATCCTTGTGAGCATGTTTTAGGTTTGGTGCATGTCTTTGCTGGAACCATTTGTTGGAGGTCCAACTTCATTTTAAAATGCTGCTGCTCTCTGGAGAAGGACAAAACACTGGTGCAGGTAAAGGATAAATCATCAAACCCCAATTTTACTGCCCTTCAGTTTCAAAGGACAGCTTTGCTACTTGAATATTAAAGTTTGCTAGTGTGGCAATACTGGCAAAGCATGTATAAACCAGCCCTTAATGGCTAATCTGGAGCAAAATCATTAATTTGGGAAGACAGCTCCTTTCCAAAAGACAAGTGTCTCCCTCTTGTCTGGTTCCTGACACCCTGCAGTGTAAGTAGGTCAGCAAACTGCATTTGCACCGTGGTGATGTGAGAGCAGGTAAAAGTTTTGTGTTGCAAGCATCAAACCCAAAGCGTCTGTCTCTTGTTTCCCAGATTTTTTGATGGCTGTTCACTGTAAATATCAACAACCTGCTTGTGGTGAATGTGGTCTGGAGCATTCTCGTAGGCACAGTCTTTGCAGACAGGTGTTTTCTTGTTTAGGTTCCAATATACCAGCACTCTAAGGATTAAAGCTTTCCAAGAGTTGTGCTCTTGTTCTCTGTATAACTTATGTGACCATTGTAAAAACACTTCAGCTGTCTTTTCTTAGTAGTTTAGAGATAAGGCAGAGATTTCAAAGATGAAAATATTCCCACAAAATTATGTCTGACTAAGGAAAGCAAGTGGTGTTGGTGGTGGCCAATTCCTTAATTTGAATTTTCATTTTGTTTGTTGTTTTGTCTAGTTTTTTAAAAGCGATTTAAAAGCGATTTATTTAAAAGCGATTATTTCCCTCCTATAAAGTTTCCACTGTAAAATGTAAGGAAACCAAGTTTTCAGACACATGGATTTTTTTTTTTTTTTCAATCTGCTTCTTATAAATCTTAACTATCCCACAACAGTGCTTTCGCAGGGATTGACTGTAAGGTCAGAAGCATTGGTTGTGCTTTGATTTGTTCTGCTCTTTTAAAGTAACAGTAAGTTGGAAGTTCCATCCTAATTTTAACAAGATCTGTGGACAATCTTAATTTACCTGTTGGTTTGCTTTTTGCTTGTGTTTTTTTTTTTTTTTTTATTACTTGAATCTGTTTTATGTCATTAGAGGTAAATTGTTGTTCCCAGCAGTATCAACATCAGTTCTTGAGCCTGTGTTTTCATTTTGAGGATTCACCTTGCTTATACTGCTTACATATACAGAAGAGGTACTGGAATTTTTATCCTCATTCTGCCTCATGTAGAGCATTTCAGATGACTCATTAGGATTGTATTCCTTAAGTGATGTGGAACAGCAGATTCTAAATTTGTCACACAGACAACATCAAAACACAACATCAACCCATTTGTTCTTATGCCACTGGCTCAAGGTGTTGTGTGTGCCAGCAGTTTTCTGACGAGGCACAAGATGTTGGGATGGATGTTGAGCATTTATAGAACAGTTTTATGTTACTGGAAGCAATTTCAACTTACAATCCTGATCTTAATTAAAAAATGGAAATTACTGTTTTAAAACGTGTACAGAGTCAAGTTGCTCAAAATGTAATTTTCTTGAGAAAACAGGATGAAGAAGTTGCCTTGTTTCACTTCCTCCAGCTCTGTCTTGCCTGTGCTCTGCTCCCAACTCGCGGGGGCTTTGGTTGGCTGGGAGGGTTATTTCCTTCTAGATCTCGATGTTCTGGTCTTCCATCTGAATTAAGGACGACTGAGGCAGCTTTTTCAGCTGTGGTTTGGCAGCTTGGAGTGCTTTTGAAGTAATTAGAAATGTTGTCCGCAGCAGGAAGCTGTCACATGCCTGTGTTAGAAGCAGCTGTGCTGCAGCTGGCCTATCTCTGCACCTTGGGCTGCTGGTTGCCACTTCCAGCTCTCAGCCACACAAATCACAGGCTGAATAAATCACCCTGAGGAGGAGCGTGGCATAAAGAAGGCATCGTCCTTCTGGGATGCTGACAGAATGGAAAGCCTCTGCTTAAGCATAGCTGGTAACTTACTTTCTAAAGTGAAATTTGATAGTGGGCAAGGGTTAAGTATTTCTCCATGTGCTGCCCATTGTCTTTCTGAACTGGGAACAAATATGTTTGGAAACTTTCTCCTTCTGTCTCTGGTGTTATGACAGGGATGCCCAGGCCTCAGTTTGCAGGCGAGGTGTGGGTGCAGGTCACAGCTGGTGCTGGGTGATGCAAGAGGAGATGTGGCTCCTCGCCCTCTGCTTGCACACCTCCTACTTTTCTCTCCTCCTTCAGCTTTCTTTCCATTTGGACTCATGATTTTTTTTTCTTACACTTTTCCAGCCCCAAACCTGGTTATAATATGTCCTTCCATCATATTTTTCCTCCCTTCTTCCCAACAGCCAGTAGCTGTCCTGCAGTTTTGATGTGAGTGACAAGGAGTACCTCCAGCTGCCTTTGGGAATTGCTCTCTTGGCATAGCTCAGAAGTACTTGTGCTGAAATAAATAACCTTATATTTTATTAACCAACAAATTAAAATCATGTGACAGATGCACCACTATTGCTTCCCATGACAGATGATAGGAACAAAACTTAATCTGAACTGGGAAGCATTTGCATAAGGTTTGCCTAGATATGAGTGTCTGTAACTTTGAAGTAATTTGATTTGTTCTCAAGGTTATTTTTCTGCTTTGGCTTCATGTTTTGGCCTTGCATTAGGGCCTAGGTCATTTCTTTACAACTCACAAACTGTTGATGTCTGAAAAAGTACACAGTGATTAGAACATCTACCCCGATAAGACCCAAAAACTCAGAACAACACTTTCTTGTTACCAGGAGGCGT
The DNA here is from genome assembly GCF_026979565.1 of Vidua chalybeata. Classification (NCBI taxonomy): domain Eukaryota; kingdom Metazoa; phylum Chordata; class Aves; order Passeriformes; family Viduidae; genus Vidua; species Vidua chalybeata. The sequence goes on from NC_071540.1 coordinate 16,740,034, forward strand.
CAGTGTAAAGTCCATGCAATAAGGTGATTTAGCTTGGGTGTGTACAGGTGATGCTAAGATGAAAGTTAGTGATAAATAGCACGAGTCCTTTCCCTAATCTCCCCATTAGTGCTGGCATCAACATGCTTATTATATGCCTTGGACCTGTTTTAAGCCCCTCAATGTGTTGGACACCCCAGGTTCTGTGTAGATGCTGCTGTGTATTTGATCATAACAGCTACTTAGAGCTACCTGACTCGTGAGATCCAGGGATCATCCAACCGTCTTTTTTACTGAAGGAAGCCAGACACTGTGAACCTTGATACATTTTATGTTAAATTAAAAGAAAACACAGTTTCATCCTAGGAATCCAGAAGTGCCTTTTGTTACAAACCAAGAATCCCAGAACTCAAGTGTAAATGGAGGTAGTTTGGATAGATTGAAAATGTGTGTAAAGAAGCATGTTGCCCTGTGTGTATATGCTCTGTGGCTCATTTGGAGCTTGTAGACATGGAAAATGCACATTTGCACAAGGGCAAGGATGGCTCGGGTTGGGGAACACGTTGTACATTCTGCTGGAAATGTACATTTGGGGCAGGAGTTTTCAGCTGACAAGCTGTAAATCAGTGCCTGCTGTTGCAGCATGTGCTTTAATGGGAGTCACATAATTTTCCTAATCTCCTTCCAGGTATTAGGAAATAAACAATTTCCTAACCCACGCCACGTTGTTGTTGTTATTTGTATTGTAACTTGTCCCAGGTGCTGTACAGACAGGGTGAAGCAGCTCCAGCCCTGGTGCATGGGCACTGCTATCTCTGGGTGTTCTGCAGAGTAGAAAAGGGATGTGAAGACAGGACCACAAGTATGATGAACTAAAGGGCTAAAATTACCCCTTATTCACACTTAAAAATAGCTTCTTACAGACTAAGGTTTTATTTGATGTGAGTTACAGCTTATTTTGTGAGAAACTTAATTTATTCCGATATGAGTAAGTGAGGCAGAATCTGCCCTTAGCTAAGACCTATTTATGTATTTGCTTAGCATGAGTGTGGATAGCAGGAGGCTGGACACTTTCAGCTTAGCAAAGCCACAGCTTTTCACATTAAGAAACTGATTCTATCTAAGAATATATTCAAAGGAGTGTTAAAAAGTTTTAAAAGCTTTTATTTTTGTGTGCTGTGGTATAGATGTAGGTCACTATATATACACAGAAGTAGGGAAACAAATTTTCTTGTCTTTATATAATGTGTTCTTCATTGACCAAATTGTGGAAAAATATGTTAAAAACTGATATTTTATTAGCTCTTGTGGCTGTTGGCACCAAACTGGTGGATGCTGCTCCCTTTTGAACACTTAAAGTTGTCTCTCCTGGAAGAAGTGTTTGCACTGACAGCTGCTAAAAGGCAAAGTGTCTGCTGTGCTATTATTACTTCCTCACCTTTTCCCCTAGCCTCCACCATTCTATTCACAGGCACATCACAGTGCTCCTGGTATGTTTAAAGAAATGGCTTGTAAGTGAAGTGTCCACTGATGTAGATGAATATTTAAAGCTCTGCTGAGCAGCACATGGGCTGTTCCCTGCAACTGTGAGTGCATGGCTTGGTTACAGCCAAGCGCAGCATTAGGCTGATAACATCATAAACTACACAAAATGGTAATGCAATCCAAATGCTTGTGCTGCCAGTGAATATTCTGATCACATCTGCTAACTCTAATTATTTCTTCATTGGTAAAAAAAGCTTTGGTTTTGTTTTGCTTTAGGTTTTTTCCCACCTTTATCAAAGCAAATTCTTGTGTTTCATCTGTCAGCAGAGCTGCTGTTCCGTTGGAAGGTCTGAGTGAAATTTTTGAATGCTTGTGATGAATGAGCTGGGAGAAAACATACTTTGGATCTTTGATGGCCCGGGTAGTTTGTAAGGCTGAGAGATTTGTTCAGTTTGGAAACGTGATGAGCAGTATCAGAGGCCATACCTACGCGCTAATTCAAGGGACAGTTTTTCCATCACATTTTAGGTTTTAACATCTCTGTCATGACTGAAGACATCCATATTCTGAGATCTCAGATTCTTCAGAAACTGACAGCAAGCAATGCCCAGATTTTGAACTTCGCTCTTTTCCTTTTCTCTTCTCTTAGAACAAAATTGAATTACAATCCTCCAAAGGATGATGGCTCAACGTACAAGATTGAACTTGAAGGGATATCTGTTGATATCATGAAAGAGATACTAGACTACATCTTCAGTGGGCAGGTATGGTATTAAAAAAACCCTAAACCTCACGTGGACTATTTGGCAAAATAACTTGAATTTTAACACTGCTATCCTGAAAGATGTGTAAAGTTTTGTGATAAAGCTTCTGCAGAGTGGGCCTGTGCATATGAAGTAGAGGCAGTAGGCTCTGCAGGAGTTGTCTCCTCTTCTTGTGCAGCAGGGGAGAACTTTAAAATTTAGAGTCAATGTCAAATGCTTGTATTAAAATTGGTGGCTACCTTCAGTAACCTGCTTTAAAACAGGCAGTGTTTGTCAGCTGTGACAGAGGACTGCTTTGGTAGCCACAGAGATGGAGACCCCATCAGTGAGGATTACACCTCAGTGTAATCCAGGAGTACACCAGGCACCTTCCCTCCCTGCCCCTCGTGCCCAGCTCTCTGGCCTCTTGTCAGATCTGCCTGCCAGGAGCCTTAGCAGGAATTAAAGTTGGTGTGTCTAGTTTATTGGGAATCAGACTGAGATTGCTGAACAAGTTTAGGTCTCAGCAGAAAAAGAAAAGGCAGGTTTGGCCTGTAATTCATTCCTGCATGTGTCTTTAAAAAAATTATTTATTTATTACAGCAAAACTCATTTTAGGTTCCTGGATGAGATGAACAATTTTATGGTTGGTTACTTCAGGAACTTATCAAAATTTCTGCTCCACACCTTCTGTCAAGCAAATGCCTTTCCAACCCTGTGTTCATTAATTAATGGTTAGCAGTCATATCAGTTTCTCCTGATTCTTACACTGGCATTAATACTCCATTTTTCAGCTACTGGGAATGAGTGTAATGAATGCGGGCATGTCATGGAACAAATGAGTGATAGTAGCTATAACTTCTAAATTAATTCTTGCAGATCAGGCTAAATGAAGAAACTATCCAAGATGTGGTACAGGCAGCTGATCTCCTGCTGCTTACAGACTTAAAAACTCTCTGCTGTGAGTTTTTAGAAGGTTGCATAGCTGCTGAGAACTGTATTGGTATTCGGGACTTTGCACTGCACTATTGTTTGCATCATGTTCACTACCTTGCCTCAGAGTATCTGGAAACTCATTTTCGAGATGTCAGCAGCACAGAGGAATTCTTGGAACTGACTCCTCAAAAACTGAAAGAAGTGCTGTCGATGGAAAAGCTCAATGTTGGAAACGAAAGATACGTCTTTGAAGCGGTGATTAGGTGGATTTCTCATGATTCAGAATCCAGAAAGGTCAGGACATCCAAATGTTTGTATTTTGAACATGGCGCAAATCGGAGTGTTCATTCTAATCAGTGGGAACTTGAAATAGATCTGTTTTTTTCATGACTAATCTTATAGACTTATTGAATTTTGCCTGAAACGCAGACCACGGCATTTGCAGTAAAAGGGTGAAAGCTGTGTGGATGGTATATTATCTGCTGCCTTCATTATTTAATAGGCACTAAGAAAAAAAAGCACCATTTTGACATTTGATGATATAATATTGTTTAGATGATGGGAAAGCAAGTAGCATGTTTATAGAGAAACTTGGAGGACTTGGTGCATTTTCTTACTAACACTGTCTTGTATAATTTATTACTTGCCAGTATCTAAAACCCTCAAGTATTTGCTAAGCACAGAAGCATCTGCATGTCCGGGTGCCTCCGTGCTGGGGGTGATTTTGTGTCCCTGCTGCCTCCCCAGGTCCACATGAAGGATGTGATGTCGGCAGTGTGGGTGTCGGGGCTGGACGCGGCGTATCTGCGCGAGCAGATGATGAGCGAGCCGCTGGTCCGCGAGATCGTCAAGGAGTGCAACAACATCCCCCTGACACCCCCGCAGCAGGGAGAGGCCATGCTGGCCTCCTTCAAGCCCCGGGGCTACTCCGAGTGCATCGTGACTGTTGGGGGGGAAGAGAGAGTGTAAGTGTGCAGTGCCATCCATGACAGCTGGTCCCCGTGCCAGCACTCATGGCTCTCTGAAAACACAGAGTGCAGAGAATGTGTGCACCTATTACTTGATACTCTCTAGCATTTGAGTTTGTTTTAGTTGGTCAGACACACCTAAAATACCTTTGGGGGTGATTCAGCAATAAATAGTTATTTTGTTTCTGACATTCAAAATGTAGTAAACTTTGAGTAGGGTTGTTTGTTCAGTAAGTGTTGGCTAGTTTTTTTTTAAACTGAGTAGACTTAAACACAGAATCGTTTCTGATGATCTGAAAAGCATCTATAACAAAACTTAGAAGTAATGAACATGTGCTTTAAACAGTTTTGTTTATAATAGATGTGGTTTCAAAAAAAAAAAGTCTTTACTGGTGCATCTGAGATAAGGTGAAAATTCCTGTTCCACACAAGGATCCCTTTTGTTTCTTAAGTACCCCCTGCAGGAGAAGGGAGGTTTCAGTCTTGTTTAAATAAATTTAGCATTTAGATGTTAGCTCTTTATAGAAGCATAGTAAACCACTCAGATAACATTTAGCATGTCAGTTTGTGAATCACTTTACTCAGACATTACTAATACTCTCTATCAGTTCTTCTTAGCTTATTCAAAGTTCATAAAAAAGGTTACAGGCATATACAGTAGAAATTAAGTCAATCAGCTTTTTATGTCTCCAAGTCTGTACAAACTCAATTTACATGTTTGGTTTGGGGGTCTTCTCCTTACCAGGGAAATGCCATGTGATGAATATACACGAAAACAAGAACAAGCCAGCTTTGGACACAAGGTGTTAACAGTGAATTCGTAAAACTCTGTCTTTGTCTTTCTGTTTCTGTTTGTTCCCTCCCCACCCTGTGTTCAGATCACGGAAACCAACCTCAGTGATGCGGTGTATGTGTCCTCTTTATGATCCCAATAGACAGCTCTGGATTGAACTTGCTCCTATGAGTATTCCAAGGATCAATCATGGAGTATTGTCAGCAGGTAAAGGGGAACTTCATCTTTGTAAAGTCAGTGTTATGAAAACTTACCAGTGCCTCAAAATCTGAGATACAGCTTATAATAATATATTTTCTTCAAGACTGACTGCACTGGGGTTATTTCATGCTTCCCCTTTGTCTGCCCAAAACTGTACTTGATTCTGTGAAAATCCCTGTCATCTGAGTGTCTTAAAATCACTATTCCTGCAACATTTTGTGGGAATCTGCTACATCTGTCTCTCCAGGAGTATTTAATGTTTTAAGTAAATTCTAGTTGCTGCATCACTGAATATGTTGAAGGGTATCTGCAGGGGCAGACTTGAGTCAGATGTAAGTATGTGCTTTACCTTCTCCAGTCCAGAGTCTGACCTGTGACTGGTCTGGATCTCTTGGTGAATTCCAGAATACAGCTCACCAGTCATGTTGTTTTGCTCAGTGTGCAGGTGTGAGTCCTCTTCTTGAAAGTCCTGTTCTTAAGATGATGTTACATTTTGTTTTACAGAAGGATTTTTATTTGTGCTTGGTGGTCAGGATGAAAACAAGGGAACGCTAAGCTCTGGAGAGAAATATGATCCAGACACCAATTCATGGAGTTCCTTACCACCAATGCATGAGGCAAGATCTCTATCTAACTGTTGGGATTTAAGTTTTTACTTTGGCAAAATGTTCCTTTTCTTCTGCAAAATTTTATTCTGAATCTCCAGTCGCTTGCATCTTACACATTCAAAATCATGCTACAAACTGACTTCGGTTTATATCCTGTTGTTCTTGTGGTCTGATGCTGACTGCTGGATCTGGAAAAACTAAACAATTGGTGAAGAGCTAACTGTAAGATGAACTACAAAATGTCAGGAATTTCATAATGAATCAGTCCTGTAGTATACTTAATGTTCTGCGTGTACTGGCCTTCTAAAACAAGAGACCTCTGAGATGGACAAAGGGATCGGACTGTGCAGAAAAGATGGACAGAGGACTGGCCAACATACAGAACTTGGCTTGCACAGACATATTTAGGTTTGGTTTGAGTTAATGCTTCCTTCTTCATAATTACATTCCATCAAAAAGTAACAGTTTGTTATTTGTAAACATATATCCTTAATACACCTGTGTTTTTATCTTTGTAAATCAGCACAGGGTGTTTATTAAGAAGTTGTTTACCACAGGAATTTCCTCTTTGCAATCTCTGGTTGACAAAGGCATGTAGGTTTTAGTTATGATGCATTAAATTTCCTGCTTGTGATATGTTTGCTGTGAGACTGAGGGGTAGCTGGGCTCATACATACAAAATAGAAGAGCTGCCTTTGCACAGGGAATGGGTCCGGGCTTTGCTGCTCGAGAGACCAGAAAGCAACAGCTTCATTGTGGAGACCACCACTATGGGAACTGAAATATGGCCAAGCTCTGTTCTTAGTTTTCTATGTGATCTCTTTGGGTTCTGCTGCTCTGCTTTTTTTTTTTTTTTTTTTTTTTTTTTTCCTTTTGATACCCTTTGTTTTGTTTAGTTGATTAAATTAATAATCTTATGCTGGTGTTTAGGACTTTACCATTAAAAAAAAAACAAAAGAAAACAAAAGCCAGGCATAATACCAATAGCACTTTCCAGACAGATACTCTGAAAAATAAGATTGTGTTCATTTATTCACAATGGCGGTTATGTTTTTCAATGTTGACTTTATTGATGTTCCTTAGGCACGACATAATTTTGGTGTGGTAGAGATTGATGGGATTCTGTATATTCTGGGAGGTGAGGATGGTGAAAGGGAGCTGATCTCTATGGAGAGCTATGATATTTATAGCCGGACCTGGACCAAGCAGCCAGACTTGACCATGGTTAGAAAGGTAAAAATTACATCTTATATTATTGTGTTGCTGCTTGTTAAATAGTCAATGCAGATATATGTATGTGTATATATATATATATATATGTGTGTGTGTGTGCATAAAAATATGTATTTTAATCTTTTGCTTCAAGTAGAAGCTGTAGCAAATAGTCTCAAAATGAAATGAGAATGAGCAGCTTCTTTTGTCTTCATACACCAAAACAAAACTGGCTGAGCATTTTTATGCCTCGCATGTTTGACATGGGGTATAGGCAACCCAAATGCCTCTGTGTGTGTGTGTATAGGCACCTTTGAGCTCTCAATACTGTGCATTTGTGTGTCATTTCAGATATATTTTTCTTTTTTTTCCATAAGATTGGCTGCTATGCAGCTATGAAGAAGAAAATCTATGCAATGGGTGGAGGCTCCTATGGAAAACTCTTTGAATCTGTGGAGTGTTACGACCCCAGGACTCAGCAGTGGACAGCAATCTGTCCTCTCAAAGAGAGGAGGTGAGGGAAAATGGAAGTAGGGGGACTAGATTGCTTTTCCAACCCTCTGATGGGAGGAAAGTGTCCTTTTTCTGATTAATCTGGGAAAGATGGCCTATGAACTTCACCAGGTCTTTCTGAGTCATGGTGGCCTGTAGTTAACATGTGGTTGAGTAAAGACAAGCATCCAAGCAATAAATACAGATGTTGTAGAAACACAGCCCTGGTGTTACAAGCACTAGTTCCCTGATGCAAAGTGAAAACAAGAAATTATAGTTCAATTGGAACTTCAGAATACTTTTAGAGAGAAATATTTTTACTGGGTTTTTTTGGGTGGGTTTTTTTTTTTTTTTTGTGATCTGAATTAGGTGCTTACAATTAATATCCATGACTCATCTTGTTGGATATTTAAGGCATCTGTGTGTATAAATAAATAATAGAGGAAAAGATGGATAAAGTTCAGACGGGTATGCAAAAGGGTTTTGATACACTGCATTAATATTTTTTCCTCGTTTGGATTTTCAGATTTGGGGCAGTGGCCTGTGGAGTTGCCTCTGAGCTTTATGTATTTGGTGGGGTCAGGAGTCGTGACGACAGCCAAGCCAGCGAGATGGTGACATGCAAATCAGAATTTTATCATGATGAGTTTAAAAGGTAACTGGCTGCAGCTCTAAACATAGAAAATAACTTGATATCCAGTCATCTTCCTGCTCCCTCACCCCTTGTTCCTGCACTCTGAATCACGTGAGGTCTGTGCCATGTGTCTGTTGCTCATTTCACTTTTTGTCACCCAGTTTGGCTGTTACTGAAGGCCCATCCACTCCACTTTTCCCTCTGACATGCCAAGCCTAAAGCCCTGGAGCCACCGTGTGGGTCTTAAGTGCCCCTGGACAGGAGAAGCACCTTGGTCACACAGGGAGTTTGTGGTTCTTCCCCTGCACTCTGCAATTTCCCCAAGTGCAGGATGCTGCTGCCCCCACCCCTACTTGTGCCCACAGCTCTCTGTTGAGTGCTCAGTACAGGTCTCTTCCAACCTAAATGATTCCATGGTTCTATGGAGGAATCTATGTATGTACAGGGATATTTCTTCATGATCCAATCCTATCTCCAAAGATTTGCAGCTTAGGGAATTCCTAAACTAGAGATAAGAAATTTCATGCATTTCTGTTCCAAGCATTTATAGCTGATGGCACCCATGTAGGCTTTTGCCATAGGAAAGACACTATGGATGCTATACATCCCACAGGCACCTCCCCACACTGCATGGCTCATCTCCTTCTGTTTGTTTTGAGTTTGCTTCCAATTACTTCATTTCTTATCTCTTGGCTCTGGTAGTGGAATCCACCTTACTATATGTGGTAACCATTCAAAATGTTACCTTACACTGAATTTTTTGTTTAGTCACCCTTTTCTCCAGTCATAACTGACAAGCTTGGTTCCTCCAGTGAGTTTTTTCTTGCATATAACTGTAAATTGGATTATTCTTCTTTCATAAATTTTAGAAAGACTTTGTGGTCAGATGTTTCAAGACTTGTTGACAAGTGAAGGAGATTAGCATGTCTTTATTAGAAGATCAAGACTGATTTATGACAGTGACCTGTATAAAAGGACACAAAAATAGAACAGTAGATGTAAATTCATTATATAATTTTCTTGCAAGATATGGTTGTAAAGAGACTTTAATTTCTGTATGAAGAGGTCTTCTCTGTTGTTCAAAGTGATGTCTAAACTAGCTATAATCAAATGAAGCTGAAGAAAAACATCCTTTAAATTGGTTAAAAGAAGCAGACAGATCAGAGGGGCTGTTGCTGCTGATGCTCCCTTAGTGTTTGCTAGCCTTCTAGAGGCTGGGGAAATGGTAGAAGCTTGTTAATGTTTTGCAAGAGGTCTTTGAAAGGGAAAGAACTGTGGAAAGAAGTGCTCCCCTCTATCCTACTTGCTATTTTCAGTGGAATTACTTGAAATATTTCCAGCCTGATTCTGTTCTTCAGAAGGTCATGATTCCTCTGCAGTGGCTGCAAACCTGTTTCAGTGGTTGATGCAGGTTGAGCTTCCATGCAGTGGAGTTTGGGGAGCTGGGAGGGCCCAGCCTGGGTGAGGCCGTGGTGCCACCTGCTGACTGCAGCACCCACGGCTGCCACACTGGGATGGGTTTGTGTCTTTGCTCGCTGGCATGCCCCAGGCCTTGCAGGATTCCAGTGGAACAGTGATAAAACTGCAGCTGCCCAACTGCTCTGAGTGCTGGCTGTGTGGTGTGAGGGCTGGCACGGGGTGGGGAGGCAGCAGAGGTGACTGATGGAGCTGATGGAGGAGGCACATGGGGAGCGCAGCTGAGATACCAGACTTTGCCTTTCGGCTCTGCCACTGCCCAGTCTGAGCTTGGAAATTTAATTCAGCATGAACCTGCAGGCAGGGCGCAGCCTGTGGGCGTTTCTGTGGAGACTGGGGACCAGGGAAGGCTGGGATGGTGGCAGCTGCTGCCTGGGGATGGTGTTCCAGGGTTTGGAAGGCCCCAGCTCAGCCCAGGGGTGCTGTAGCCAGAAGAGGGTGCAGTGTCTCTGTGTTATGTTCCAGCACTCAGCTCCAGGGTCTGTCAGTTATGCCAAGTTTCAGTACCCTCAGAGATCTGTGTAGCAGATCAATTCTAGCAGTCTGAAACCAAAATTCACAGTGATTTTTTAAAAGTTACTTGCCAATGTTGCATATTTCGTAATGAGCTGGGCTTTTCCAGCTGTTTTTAAGTGGAGAACTCCATTATGTTCACTTTGTCTGTGGATGCAGAGAGCTCTCTGGACTGTGAGTTCAGCTGTGGGATGGTGTTGGTTCTGGGGTACGTGCAGCATTGCACACCTGTGTCATTGCACAAATTTCCATGTGGGCCTCAGGCCTCATTGCCAGAGCACAAGGTCGATCATCATGCCAGGCACCCAGAGCCCGAGTGTCTGAGTTACAGGTTTTACCCCAGAGTGAATGTCTAAGGATGTACTCACATCAGTATATAAACATATTAATTCATGTAAGCTGCCATAATTCTGGCTTGAATTGGATTAAAGGACTGGACTTGTTTAATATTGTTTACTTTGACAGTAACTTACTCCAAAATAACTCACAGTGCAGAGTCTTTCAAAATTGTTATTCTTAGCCATGACGCAGACTTTTCAAAGACTGGGGATATGCTGAGATCTTCACACTAGCAAAAAAATAAACATTGAGACTCCTGTTAAGCTGTGCTGTATAAACAAGTAATAGAATAAATGAAGTGAGACAAAATAGTAGCATCCACATGAAATGTGAACAGGGTAATGTAGGAAATAATTCTCATACTTGAAGTGCTGCTGTAACTGAGATTTTTCAATTAATAAATATTTTGTCAGGCTGTCTTTAGAGTCATGTGCATGAGTGGATTTAAGTGAACCCAAAGATAGAAAAAGCTGTATGTCAGACTGCAGGGTTTTTGCAGGATGTAGATTTTTTTTCAAAGGCTATAGATTGAGCTTTGTGTGCATTGTATCCTGTTTTTTTAAATATCGATCAAACTAAAAACATATTTAATGAATGTGAAAATGGAAGATGGAAATGTGAAGGTATCCTTCACCCAATAATCCAGTGTTGCTCTACTCCATAAAAAGCAGGAAGTCTTAAATACATACTCAAGTCCTTGATCAGTCAGACTTTCTATCAGAGTTCATAATTTATAATGCACTTTTTGCACCATGTAGGTGAGTGGAGAATTGGATGATGTCTGTACACACTCGAGTTTTTTCTTTTCAATGTGGATGGTTGGAAATATTCAATACAGCCCAAATTGACTTCAGGATTCTTTGCAAGATCTGCTGGTGTATGGCCACTGCTGCCTTTCCCTGGTGGTCTGTAAGTGGGGTAGGATTTCTTCCTTCTTCTCATGATTCAAAAAGGAATTATGAAAATTTGCAGGTACTAGGGGGGAATAAAAGTGAGAGAGAATTTTCAGCAGCAGTACTTTGGTAAAATATCCTTTACAATGTTCTTTTTGCTACTGGAACATCATGAAAATAAGGAAGAGCTTTCAGCAGCATATAACTAGTGAACTAAATAGTCTTGTAACATAGGATGTGAAATTCTTCCAGTCAGTGTGCAGGAATTTCATTAAAAGCAAGTGCTTATGCAAATGTAATGAGAACACTGATTGATAGCACTGTCAGATGAGGGGAACATGGATTTTCATTCATTTCCAAGCTTCCTTTCTTGGGGTGATCTTGAGGTGACATGTCTGGAATATGTTGGCTCTGTATCACATCTTTATTTACTTCCCACTTGGAAATAAAGCAGTTACCCCCTTCCCACTCGTTAGCTACAGCAGTGTGGATGGGTCATTTTGTTTGTCTCACTTTAAGACTGAAAGAAATCAAGATTCTTTCCTTTCTTTGTTTAAATTGGGTGGAAGCCTGTTCCAGTTTCAGAGCCATCACTTCTGCCTGTGGTTGCAGCAGGACTTGCCTTCCCCCTGCTCCTCTTGGACTTGGTTTGAGTGGAGCCATCCCAGGGAAGTACGCAAGAGTTCTGTTCCAAGGACTGTTTTCAGATTCCTGAAGATTGTGAATTTTTGGTCATGGTGTTTTTTCCATACTGTTCAAACAGAAGGCACAACCCACATTAAGCTGGAGCTTAGTCAAATTCTGATGAAACATGACCCCTTGCCCTTCCTGTCTTTGTTCCTTCCTAGTTTTAACTGCTAAAGCTGCTGTGAGTGTTCCTGAAAAGTGGTGCCTGTTTTTTAAAGCATACATGTTGAGAAAGCCTGAGGATGAATTTTCACAAGCCGCTACAGAAACTTTAATACTGTCCTTTGGTGGTGCATAGTAGGAAAATGCTTGTGTCTCACCTGTGGGTTTAGGTTTTTTTATTTCAACTCCAAAACCCAGAGTATCTAGTGCAGATAAGCTCCTGATTTGAGTTTTTTCCCTTCTTTAACCTGATCCTATAGTTAGAATTAAAAAAAAAAAAAATCCAGTACTTTCTTCTGCATTTCTCTGCCACTTGCTCAGTTTTCAGAATTCTAGGTCACTTGCTGCTAAAAAGCAGTGAAAATACTGTGCCCTTCTCCTTCTCTAGTAAGGGAAGGAAGCTAATGAAATATGGTGCAAGTTGTTTTGATCTGTGAGAGTTTCTGAACCAGTGTAGAGAACTTCTCCTTTTCTCTCCTTAGTTCATCTGTCCTCCTCTGTGACAGCTACAAACCATTTCCTTGCATTGTGCAGAACGTTAATCCTTCAGTGTACAGCACAGACAAAATAATGGGCAGCCAATCCTTTCATTTGCCCTTTAAAAATTGATTTCTGTCTCCAAGATAATTGATACGGAGCAGCATCTCCTTCAGTGCCAGAAAAGTGGTTTACTTTTGAATCAAGAGTTCAGATGATGCAGAATTTTCAAAGATCAGCAGTATCTGGGAGGGCATTTTCTAACTTTTTCCTTCAAATTAACCTGGTATGGCTGTGAAAATATATGGGATGATTTTCAAAGGTTTCTCAGACCTTCATGTTCTCTGTAAATTATTTAATGAAAAGTGTAAGAGCAGTCCCCTAAAATGGCCTTGATTTGTACATGTCAGGGTCTGTGTGTGGTAACTGTGACAGCATCTGCAAAGGTGCAGCAACATTTTGTAGGAATTTGTTTCAGAACTGTGAGTTCTCTGTGGTTCACAGAGAGTATGCTGATAACTCTTGAGACCTCTTTATAAACCAGCATCCCACGTGAATGAGGAGTACATCCCCACCTGTTTTCCAAAGGCTTCAACAAGGAAAACTGCTTTTCACTTGGTGGAAAGATCAGGCTGATGTAGTGTTGAAATGAGCCTGTGCTTACAGTGAACACAGGGGAATTTTAAGATTACTGTAGGAGCTGGAAAGGGATTGAAAAGAGCCTGATATGAGATTGGAACGATCTGTGGCAATTCCAGATAAAGGACATTTCTTTTCCAAATTCCATTACCACTTTGATTTCCAGTCTTCTATCCCTTGTTTGAAGTTAAGCATTGCCAAGTGCTGCATTCTTCATAGCAGGCAAGGATTTGTTGTTCCTGATAAAGCACTAATAAAGAAGTTAAAGAATTATATGGGGGAGACACTGCTTAATAACAAGGTTCTGCTATAGCAATTTGTTTTTTCCCTTACTCTGGATCATTAAAACTTATATGTGTTATTTTAAAGACAATTTAAAGACTATTTTTAAAACTGCCTAAAATTTTCTCTGTAGAGAAGATTAACTGGCATAGTTGGCTCTCTAACATGCCTGCTCTCTTCCAGAAGGTCACACTGTGTGGCTGCAAGAGTAATTTATTATAGGTAGATTACACAGATGAGTGGAGCAATTCTGAAATTAAGTAACTTTAGGATACAGCAGTACTAGCTGCTTTTCCTGGCTGGGAGAAACCAGGACTATCCCAAACTATACAATGTTCTCTTTACATAACAAATTAATATGTACACTCTGCTTTTGAATCAAAGATTACAGCTGCAAAAAGACTCTGGATTTTTTTTAAATGTGCTCACTAAAAATCAAATCCTGTTTTTTAATTGTTATTTTTACAGGTGGATTTATCTAAATGACCAGAACCTATGTATCCCAACTAGCTCTTCTTTTGTGTATGGAGCTGTGCCTATCGGAGCCAGCATATACGTGATTGGAGATCTCGATACAGGTCAGAGCCAGGACTAAAAACCTCTTTATGCTCATTTCCTTCCAATATTTTGAATACTTAGCACTGAAGAGACTGAACATTTTAAGAATAAGAGGCTGGGACACTGTTCTGTAACTGTGGGTCAGGGGGATTATGGGATTATGCTGGACATACACACCGGCTGGTTTTGGACTTCTTCAGTAACAAGTTCAGTGCCATGAGCATTGTCTTGATTTGCTTGATTAGTTTGAAGACCACAAGAGATCAAGACTAAGAGTGTGTTACTGCTTTTATCTAAGAAGACCTGTTAGTGCCTGAGGTCCTGTTAGTGCCTGAGTAGCACCTCTCTTTGCAGTGGGAAACAGGCAGTTCTGCATTCTAGGGGCATTGTCCAGTGGTTCATATGGATGTGATAGTGACTCTTGGCTCTCAATCCCAATCAAATAGATCAAACATACTCGATTTGCAGCTGCCAGTGTCTGGCCACGCTCTGTAAAAGAGATTTGGAACTTTTGTGGCCATGTGTACATATACGAGTGTGTAGCAGGGCTTCCTCCAAAATATAAGCAAACAAAATTCCAAATTTGGTGGGTTTAAGTAGGTCTGAAATGTCATAGTAGTTCCTTTTTGACGATAATTTCAACCACCCATCCAGACACTGATTTGTGTTCCGGTGCATGCTCTCATTCATGTATTTGCCTTACTAGAGCTTAAACGTGGTGGCAGCTGCAATGAGTTTTAAGCATTTCATCTCTTTTTTCGTTAATTCAGGTACAAACTATGACTATGTTAGGGAATTTAAGAGAAGCACGGGCACCTGGCAGCGCACAAAGCCGCTGTTCCCCTCGGACCTGCGCCGGACAGGCTGCGCAGCGCTGCGGATCGCCAACTGCAAACTCTTCCGGCTGCAGCTGCAGCAGGGGTTGTTCCGCATCCGCGTACCTTCTCCATGATCCACGTGCTGCCAGGGGAGGAGACTGGAAGAGTTCTGTGCAGTCCACCATAATCTAGCTCTATTTAAAGGAAAAGCTGAGAAATTACAGCTGAAAATTACACTGTATGCTGTGCTTTGGTATGGTAACTGTTTTTGTTTTAAATGCTTACAAAGCTTGAGTCTCAGTACTTGTTTCGGGAACAAATAACTTAAGTACACATTAAAGAGGAGAGAAGGGGGAAAATAAAAGGGGAGATCAAGGAAACACCTTCAGTCGTAACCATTTGGAGTTTAAACCCTGTTATTGAAGGAGGATTTTTGTGTGTGAAACTGGTGGGAATCGGTTTCCTTTGGCGAAGCTTATTGAAAAGCAAAAAAAAAAAAAGCTTTCAGGTGCATTTCCCCTGCGGGGAACTGATACAAATCCATGTGCTATCTGGAACTGTATAGCTGTAATACACAGAAGCTACATGATAACCAACCTCCCTGGTGTGCTGCTGTTGGAGCCTGAGGCCACAGGAGGTGTTGGTCGTTGCACCTTTTATTTCTAGTCCTTTCTCAAAAGATAAGGTCTGTGCCTAAAAAATGGTGGAGGTGTGTACATACAGTTTTTCATTCATTTGCGACGGTTTCATTCTGACAAATATTTTTAATATATATAAAATGGACTAATCTGAAATGGATACACCCCAGAAAATGGATTCAGTACACCACAAAGAAGTAAACAGTTTTTTCCTACGCTGTCATTCGAGTAGCCTGATGAACTGGTCTGCAGGTGGGTGGCATGCGCTTCTAGGTGGGCTTTGGTGGCTGTTTTCCTTGAAGTGAAAAGGGAAGACATGTTTGGAACAGTTAGTGATGATTGCTGCTTTTGGTAAGAGTAAAAGGACAAACTAAATAGATTGTGTTCCTTTTTACTTCAGATTGCTTGCAAGCTAAGAATGGTTTTTAAGACTGAGGATTGTAGAAAGGTGCATTTTATGTCTCTTACAACAAAGGTGAAATATGACAAGGATATATTTATTTTGCAAAAAAACATGGGGTTTGGATTAAGAGTTAAGGAAAATTCGTACAGTGACTTTAAATTGGGATCAAAAGTTGGTTTACTAATGATTTCTGTGCTACAGTACAGTCTTGTTTACTGCTATCTGACTTTGAAAGCTGGGTTTTATGGTGTGGTTATAGTTAAGAACTTAGTATCTTGCATTTTATTTCTTACTAAGCCTTGTTCACATCAGTAGTGATATTTTATTGACTTTTGTTTGTAGTCAAGATCAGCTGGTAGAACAGTTTTACCTCAATTTTTGATTTCATTGTTGTTGTGATGGGCGGGACATAACCTGTATTTATTTAAAAGGAATAAAATGGGAGAGATGGAAAATAGAAATAGTACCTCCTGCCCTTCAGAAAAAGAGACTTTGTACAACCAGTATTATAACTACATACAAGACTATCCACTCTGCAACTTTGTGGACCTCAGACAAGCCAAACTCTGCCCTCAGTTGTGTTAGTGTAAACCTTTGTCATCTTTATTGAAATAATTTTACATATGTTGAAATATGATCCTAAAATATTGGTATTTCACTAAATAGTCCTTGAAGAGCCATTCTGAAACTTACTTCTGCTCAGTCCTTCCATAGCACTGATGTGGGGTTGGAATCACTCTGATTACTGAGCAGAGGAGTGTGGGAGGGTGGGGAAAAGGGCAGCAGCCAACCCATTGACCTTTTTTTTATTTTTATTTTTTACAATGCTGAAGTGCTGCAAAACTTGAACTTCATACATCAATTTTCTGACCTATATTAGTTGGCATATTAAAAAGTTTATATATTTATGCATTGCAGTAAACTTGGTGTGTGTATATATATGTCTTCAGATTTTAAATTTATATATAATGCTTTACCACAGAAATGTGAACCACTATTTCCATCCTTGGCTGACTTGTGAAATAAATCAAGTGCTGTTAGTTATGTAAAACTTCCCCTTTTTGAAAAATCTTACATGGATCAATTTTTTTTCCTCAGACAAAGTGCCAAGATCCCATATTCAAAAGTGATGAATGTTCCTAAGTATGTGTTTCACTTTGAGCTCAGTTTTCTAAGTGGCTTGGAAAACTTCAGAAAATGTTATTCAGAATATTGCCAGCTGCTATCTCCCGAGTCCCTGTAGCTTCCCAGTATACTTGAGGGCATTCAGCATCCAGAAAACGTAAGTGATTAATGCACATGATAAATCCAAGTAAATACTCTAGCAGTGTTTTGCAGTTCAAGTTACTGAACCAAATGTTTACACTTAGAGTAGGATTAACACTAGGTGTTATTAGTTTGTTTTTTTAAAGAAAACATAAATAAACCAAACAAATCTGCTGGTGATTGGAGCATGTTGCAAATGCACTCAGTGAGATTTGACCAAGAAGTTTAAGCCTCTGTACCTGAACCAGTCACAAACTGAATTTCTGAGCACATTGTAGTCGTGTCACGTTCCATGTGGCTGGGGACCAAGTCTCCAGGGATGCTCTCCAGGGGTTTCAGGTGCGTGCTCAAGATTTAGGCACTCCTGAGATGCCAAAACTGGTTTCCTTGGCATTGCCTAAGAGGATGGGACCATTCCCCATCTGCATTGTCTGTGGGACTGATAGAGGAGCTGTTCTAGCCTCTGTGTATGCAGGAGGGAAGGGATGTGTCTTCCTGTCTGTCTGTCTGTCCAGCTCTGATCTGTGAGTGCATCCCTTGGATTGTGCAATAACCAGGTTCGATTTCCCTCTGAATTTGGAGCAAGGCTTTGAAGCGAAGGCTCCCCTTTCTGCAGGGATTGTACCAGTGATGGTGTAGGAGTGAAGAGGCAGAGCTCACCTCTGACTTCACTTTCTCTTTACTGAGGGATGGTTGACTTCAGAAGGGGGAGGGAGGCTGTGATGGTACCAGAGGTGCTGAGAGGAGGGAGGTCACCAGTTTGCTGAGTGTTGAATGTGCAAACAGCTGTAGATTGAACTGGGTTCACTGGTAAATGCCACCACTCAGCTGTCCCTGCTCTCCTGGCACTGTGTACCGCTGCACATGATGGCTGAACCACATGAGAAACAACTCAGGAGTTTTTCTGAGTTGCAGTCCAGGGGTTTTAGGTGGTTTGGCAGCTTAGAAACTTGTTTAAGTTGTCCTTGCTTAGCACAGTGGCCTTAATTCCTCCCAGCTTATGAGCTGACACTGATGTTCAGCCAGGTCCTCCACAGGTGACTGTTTGCATGTGTGTCCTGGCCAGCTGTCTGTGCAGGATGAGGACTGGCTGGGCCACCTTGAGCTTGAGGCACTTGGGCTGGGTCACTGCATCCATTTTCCTCTCCCTGGTGAGGAATTGGACCAACCCCAGCTACTGAAAGCAGAAGATCACCAAATACAGGGTAGGAATTGTGGATGGAACGAGTGGTGGCTTTTTTCTCCCTTTACTCCATCTCTTCCCACAATTCCCCCAAGAAAAGTTTCTTCTTCCTTTTTTTCATGTGCCACAGATAATTTTGGAAAAATTTTGGAATTGTCAATTTTAGGGGAAAAGTGGGGGGGAAAGTATATGCTACTGTAAGCACACAGCAGTGTCCTTTGTGCTTGTTTTACACTTGTAGGCTTGTGGCTGCTCTGCACAGCAGAGAGAGATTACAGAAGCAAAGGTATAAAGTGCTGTTGCTCTCATAAAATAAATCCCTTGAGTTTCTGAGGAGGCACATGCCTGGCCTGGCTCTGTTCCTTACCTGGCCTTGACAAATGCTCGTATTCCTAAAGAGTCAGGGTTGGATTTCAGATCCTCTCCCTTGCTGGTTTTATACTTGAAGAAGAGGCATCCTGAAGAGTCTTCTGTTTTGTTGTACCATAGCAAGGTTTGGTTGTCCTTAAATATTTTGTCAGCTAATCCTTAAATTTTAGTTATTGTGAAAGTGCTGTGTCAGCCCAGCTGCTTCTGGTCAAGTGGAATTTCTGTAGCTTTGAAGGTACTTCATCTTTAAATTGAAGGCAAATTAATACAAAATTGCACAAAAGGACAGAGGTGAATCTGAAACCAGAAGAAGCTCAAAATCAGCTCACTGATAGCTGTGGGCAGGCTGTGTCCCTGGTGTTTGACTGCACAGCACGTGCCTGACACGCAGCCTGCCTTCAGGAGCAGAGATCTTGATGAAAATAAGTTTTTATCAAAGCTACTGAACCGCCTGGCTTAGGAACTCCCCCTCCAGAATACACCAGGCAGCTTGGTTGCTTTGCAATATTTCTGGTGCCTGAATGAACTCAGTAAATGCACAAGTACAGGACTGAGGGGTTTGGGGAGGTTTTCCCCTGTTTTAACTGCAGTTTCTCTGTTTGTTCCATAAATGCTGTGCAGGGGCTCTGCTATTATGCATGTGCCATGCAGAGTGGAGGATGCAATAACAAATCCAAGTTGTTACAAGTGCCAAACTTTTGGGTTGTTCTGTGTATAACAATAATTCAACTGCTCTACTAAAATACAGATATGCTTAAAATTCACTGTGTTCCAAAAAAGAGCAGTGGTTCTTTTTTTAAAATGAATGCTATTGAAAGCAACATAAATCTACTTTTTTTTTTTTTAAATACAGTTCTGCAGGTTTGAGTTACTCTTCACAGCTGCCTTGCCATCATACTCCATGTGATGCATATGGACACTTTGCTCTTTATTAGAGCACTGGTGCCATGCAAATATATAATAAAAGGCAGCTGGCAACAGGCTTTAGTATTTAAAATTAGAACTGTTTAGATTAAGTGCAATTTGTTTGCATTTATCGACCTGCAGAATGAAACTGTGCCTCGGGAAATGTGGCTGTGCCCAGGGACACAGGCAGACTGAACATTGTAACTAAGGTGTGGTTTGGTGCCACTCACAGCAATGCTTTCCAAGGAATTATATTTAATTTAGTGTTAAATGGATCCTTTCTGCCTTTAATTTGGCACTGAGGATTTGAGGGTTGTGTTCTCTTTAGCTCTTTGGAGTACTTAAACGGCTACTTCAGGTGGGTGGGAGGGGTGTTGATTGCATCCGTGTTGGTAGAAGCTGCTATTTCCATCTTCCCAAAGGAGTATTTCCTTTTCCCGTTTAGGACTGAGTACAGGCCTGTGTTTCAGTCGTCACTGCTGCAGCCTTTTGACATTTGCCATTTCTGATGCTCTTCCTTGTTTTTTCTTGGAGCTGTGTTTCCAGGGCACATGGTCTGTGAGAGAAAAGCACAGGGCATGGGAAGGTGAGCCAGTAAAAGCTAAAGGCAGTAGGGTTTGGGGGAAACTCTGCTCATTTTAGTGGGGGTCACCTCTGTGTGCTCTGAAGTTTATTAATAAGTTTGGTACCTGCTCTCCATCATCCTTATGGGTTTTGGTGTGGGTTTGGTTTTTTTTTCTTTTTTTCCCTGGGAAATTCCTTGCTATAGGAAGGATTGCAGCCAGGGTTTAAGGTGACGCCTCTGACCAGCCATGCCCAGTGTGACTCTGCAGTCTGACTGCTGCTGTTCTCCAGCAATCAATTCTCTCAAATTTTTAATTAATAGGTTACCTAAAAACATAGACTAAAGCCATTCAGCTAGATAAACACCTGCTCAAAAGGATAAAGGGCAACAAGAGAATTAAACTATGAGCTACTACCAACAGGTGATTATGTTGAATATTTATTGGTGATACAAAATCTGAATAATATTTTTTACAATTACTTATTCTAGGTAGCTGCTTTTTGGTTATAAAAGTATTTGCAATACATAAAGGACTTATATAGAATAATATTTGGAGGTTATTTGAAATAATCTATTGAAATATCTTGAAAAGTGAGCTGGAAGATTGGAGCTTTTCAATGGAAAAAGGCTAAATCTTGATGCCCAGCAGTTTTGCAGGGTTTCTGTGAGCAAAGAACACCTGCCAGAGCACTTCAGTACATGAAGCTGCTCATGCCACTGCCTACCTGTGTCCTTGAATTTGCATAATGAAATGAGGCTGTTCTGAGCCCTGGTAAAAGCTGATGGGTCTGATTACAGTAATAGAAAGAAGCATACCCTATGTAATTAGTGTTACTTTATTGATAAAGCATGAAATTAATTGTTTTTTTTTTAATACTGGATGGTTTTGAATGACCACCTTAGGCACTTATTTAATTTTTTTTTTTAATTTATTTGACTTTTCTCCATTTCTTTTGAGTTAATGCTGAGACAACCTCAGTTTTTATCAAGGGCAAGGTTCTTTTATCTGTAGTTCTAAACCCTGTCAGAGCCTGACCGACCTCCTGCCACCAGCTGTGCACTTGTTTCACAAGTGTCATTTCTGTGCATTCTGTTATTGGGCTGCCACCTCTGCCAATTTCAGAACAGAAAAAAAAAAAAAACCTGTGGAACAAATGTGTACCTGATGAAAGCAAAAGCCATTTTGGAAAGTTTAAATTTCCATCTGCAATAGGCAGCATGCTACAAAAACCTGATCCTTGGCTGTGCTTGAGGTTCTCTCCTGAATGACCTCACATGCAAAAGCTGTGGGTTTATTAATCTGCTTTCTTAATTTACAAATGATAGCAGAAAAGCATTATCATACCTGTCACTTGTTTCACTGTTTTTATGTCTTAAAAAGCAAAGCCTGCTTATTTGAGTGAATAAAGCAGTACACAGGGGTGTCTGCTGAGGTGATCAAGTTAAACACAGCTGACATTCTGTAAAGCTCTTGCTATACCTTCTTTCTGAAGGGAAGCCATGGAGTGCCCTTTTAAGAAATACTTTCAAACCCTTTCAGAGCTGGTCTTAAACTAGTCCAAAGGACTCCTTTGGGCTGCTTAGAGAACATGAAGTCTGTTCTAGCTTTTGTTTGCTTGGGGAAACACCTGCTAAGTCAATTTTAAACTTTTTTTTTTTTTTAAATCCTTGATTTCCAAAACCTGAGTGGTTTGCTTCTTGCAATTGAAACACGTTTGTATTTAAGAGTCTGAGAGTGCATTTTGCAATGCATGGTGAGTGTTCTGTCCTATCTTGGTTACATGATGTAAACAGCAAGCTGTGTTCTGGGGGGCTCCTGGAAGCTCCTTTACAGTGCTGAGGGGTGGAGAAGGTTCAGTACAAGATTCTCCTTACACGGCACAAGCCTTGCTGTGAGTGTCAGATGGGGCAAGAGGCTGGGTTTGGTACAGAATTCATGGACTTGCCACCACTGACTGCCCTCAGTGTTTGGACCCCAAAGCCCATCAGGGCCAGGTCCTGGGTGTTCCATGTACGATGTTTCCTCTGGCCTCAGTTTTTTTCTCTTTTGCTGTTATTAACAGGATTTTGCTTTCACTCTCCCTCTGAACACATGGCCTGTGCCCATGGGCGTGGGAGCACAACTCCTATGGGTCAGAGGGTGGCCACACCAACTTGCTCTCTGTGACTTTTGCACATCTCTGCACATCAGTGTGTGTGGGGACAGTGCTTAGTACACAATGAAATAACTTTTCATGGAGCTTGTAAAACTGATGCTCGCAGGTCACAGATCACCTGAACACCTGTAAGCAAACCTGCAGGTAGAGCAGGTGTAGCCCAGTCCCTCATGTGTGTCACTGTGCCTGGAAGTCTGGCCCCTTGTCCTGGGGGGAAAAGCCCCTATTCCCAGCTACCTCATTTTTTCTTTCTTTGCACTTTGTCAGATATTTTTTGTTTTGTTTTAAATCACATTTTGTCCTTCAATTAAAAAAAACCTAAAAGCAGACAAGAAGCAGGACAGAATGGTACCATTGCCCAAGGACAGCTTAATTTCATTTTAAATTAATGGTTCTGTACAAAAAGACCAAGGTTGACCTGCAGCTGCTGTAAAGAGTAAATAAAAATTTCTATTACTTGATAGTAACTATTATACTTGGAAATGGGAGTAGCAATTGAAACGCTGTCCTGATGATTTTTAAATAGGAAGAGATCTGTTTAAAAAATATAAGTCTCTGCTTTTTTAAGGACAGATCAGATAGTTTTCTCTCTGCCTCTGCTCTCACTGTTTTGCCTGTGAACTTGATACATTATCTCAATAGAGAGATTCACTGATTTTGCTGTAATGTCTAATTAGATATTTTCCTGTGGAGTTCCCCATTTAATCACCTACAGAGGAAAAACTGTTCAAATCAATACTCACCTTCCATACCTGAACTTATGTCATTGACCATTTCTTTCTGATCTTCAGGTATATGGGGTTTTGCTTAGATTGAAAAAGTTTTTAAAAAAGTGTCTTTTCTTCTGCTCCTAAAGGTGCTATTTTGACATAGTTTTGAATTCCTTACACTGTGCTTGACTTCTAAAAGTACCAATATAAGCTGGTAATCAGCTTGTGTTTGTTCTGTGGAGTTTTTCTTTGAGTATTCCATCTCTATTTTGAAAAGCATCCCTTTTCATAAAGACGGCTTCCAAACTGTCAAAGGCCTTAATAATACAAAATGTAATGGGAAAATGCTCCCTTTTTCCTTTCTTTGTAAAGGTAAAACCAAGAAATGCTTCACGGAGAATATGTTCCTCTAAAATTTTGAGGAGTAGCTCATACTAACTTGGAATTCAATGTAGCAAACATTTTAGTAGCCATGCACAAATAGTAGGGGTGAAACAAGGAGCTATTCATTAACTCTGCAGACTGTACCAATTAGCTGCTAATTCCAGAGCCTTCCATTAGCATCATGGTGGCTATTCCATAAATATTAATCTTCCCAGGCTTGGTCCCAGGACGTGGCTGTGTGTCTGGGACACGCTGACCCATGTGGCTGGCAGATCACTGGGATGTTGTGCCCAGTGTAGGCTTTGTCTCAGACCCCTCCTGCTCAGCCCCCCAGGGTTTGGTGCTCAGGAGGAAGGAGGAGGGAAGCTCCAAGTGCTGCCATTGCAGTGACATTGGCTTGGACACTTCGAGGAGAGGCTCTTGTAGACACAAGCCATGGAGGAGAGAGCTGAATTTTACTTCTTCATAGGAACTTTTTTGTTGTCCTTTTTGTGCTGTCTTTATTTTTGTTTGATCTGTATCATCAGTTTGGTTTAGGCATTTGATAACTCTGCTACAGGAAGGTTTTTCTTTCTCTGAAGCACATAAAGTCCTACTCCTGCCCTGTCTGAAGCAGCAGGAAGGATCAAGGGTTGATGTTTGAATTTATCCCATCTCCAGACAGCAGGTTATTTATTGTCTTCTCCTAGGTTCTGCAGTCCCAGTGCTGTAGCATTTCTCAGTCATGTTAATCTAAGAGCCCTTTAGCCTTTTGAAAAGAGTCCAGAGACTGCCTTGTCCTTCTCCTCCTTCACACATTGGGTGCTGCCCTCTGGACCATCCGGACTCACCCAGGCTGTCAGTGCAGAGGAGCCACCGGTTGGTGGCCTCACAGGAGTAACTGTGTTACCTGCAGTGCTTCTGAAAAACAGCTGATAAATGAGGGGCCATGGAGAAACTCTACTGAGCTTGCAAATTCCTGATCCTCTCATTCTAGGGAAGGCTGAGGAGCAGCATCATTCCTTGCCTTGCAGCTGCTCCCTGCTGCACAGGTAAGGATGAGTCCACACTGTCCCTTATGATATAAAGATTTATGGGCTGTTATAGGAGATCCGCTATTTTGCATTTGTTATATTTAAATCTGAAACTTCTGGAGCTATGGAACTGTGGGTTCTGGAGCTATGTCTGCAGTGTGGAACCACAGGTACTGGCCTAAAGAGCCGGGGAGCTTCTGGCCACCTGTTTTTCCTTTTTTCTTTTTTTGAGAAACCAGAGATGTGAAACTGCATCCCAGTTCGTATGCCCACTGCTTCATAATCCAGAGTGGGACTCTGATAAGCTGGAATTGTTTTACTTTTACCTTCAGAAACAAAAACTAAAATTTCTTCACATTAGATGCTCTATCTTCAGAGTTTTCCCTCAGTAAACCATATTTATTGAGTTCCATGAATCTTGTGGGATTGGGTTAAAAAAATGAATATGTGTTTTAAGAATGATAACTAGTGTACTTAGTCTGACTTTGTACAGTACAAATACTCTTATATCTTAAGAGAGTGAAACAACTATTGAATAATCCAATTATGATATCTGTAGTCCATGAACCAAGTAATAGGAGGGTATTGGAATGTGATGTCACATTGCTGCCATTCTCCTAAAGGTTCAATGTTCTGTCAAATTCTAAGATCTTGATAATTACCAGGATATTGTCGGAATATATTGCCACCTTTTCTACAAAAGCCACATTGGTGTGGTGAGGTAAAAGCACTCACCTCTTCTTTACTATCTGTGGCATGCAGCTGGACAGCAAGGGTTATCCCCATCATGAAGCTGTCCTGCTCTGACTCCTGTATTACAGGTGTGGTTACTGTTACAGGCTTTTAATGTGTGTGTACATGTTCTGTGGGTCCTTCTGTGCTTTGTGTGGGAATGGAGTTTTAGCTTTTATGTGTCCACCCCAAAATCTTTGGAAATTAATTAATTAATCACTTGGGGGCAGGGTTTGGAATGCTCTGATTGGAGTATGTTGAGTTACTTCTGTTTAAAATGGGGAAAAATAAGACATAAATGCTCTTTGACCTCAAACAAACTATGCAATACAGCACACCAGAGAGCTGAATTCCTTGTGATACAGAAGTGCAGCTCCTGTGTCCTTCCAAACCCAGTCCTTGGTCCAAGGTTAGGAGAGCTTGTACTCAATGGCTGCCCAAGAATCTCATATCCAGATCAACTCTAGTTCACTGCTTTTGCTCCTGCCCCTTGCCTGACCCAGCAGTTTAGCTAGGTCAGGTTGTTGGGTGTTTTGGCTCGGAATGATGTGATCTCCATGTGTGTCCCTCCTGTTGTCCCATGGTGTTGTCAACTGGAGCTTGTCCTGTACCCCACCAGTGTGGCTTTACCCTCTGGGGCCACTTCACCATGTTTGCACCTCCCTGCCCTAGAGCATGTCAGGAGTTTGGGGTTTGCTGTGCCCCCTGGGTTGGTGTTGTCTTGCTTTCCCTGTGTCAGTCAGTTGTGGATCTGGTGCTTACAGTAAAGAATCCCTGTGATGTCTCCCATCAGTCCAAGTACGTTTTCATTTCTGCTGCTTCTGTGTGGGTTTGGTTTTTTTGCTTCTGTGGCAATTCAGCGATAAATGCCCATGTGGTCAGGACTGCTGGTAAAGGTTGTTTGTTCTCCCATTGCTTCATTTTTCCAATGAAATTTGTTCCTTGTGTTCCTCTTCTTCCCCCTGTTAAAAAACGGGTACAGTTTTTCCTGGTTCTGCCTCCTGTGAGGAGCTCTCCTCTCCCAGGTGATCATGAATTCTTCATTTCCTTAACCCACTCTGGACCTCATACAGTTTCTGCCTCCTAATCCCCTTTACTATTTTGTCTCTCTTTAATTCAGATTGACCTCGATATCTTTCTCTGGTTCCAAACAGGGATTTTGGTGCATAGCCTGGGAGACAAGCAGGAAAGCTGTCTCTGTGTACATCCATTCCCTCCCCAGCACACGCAGTGTAAGGGGCTCAGCCTGTTCCATTCCCTCCCCCAGGTTTTTCCTAGTGCTAAGCAGACCACAGGCTGAAGCCATTTCTTATTTCTTTTGGTAACTGAAAATATTAGGAGATTTTCTTCTTCAGGAATAGCCACTGCAGATGAGCAGCTGGCATGAGAGAGGGTTGTTATGCTTCCATATTCAGTATTTTTAATTGAGGAACAAATAATTTATTTTGGGGAAAAATGTAAATTTTTTTGTATTTGTACGTCAAAGTGGCCTTTATAGGAAAAGCACATAAAATATTTAGATTAAAATTGCTTAGTTGTGTAATTTCAGTGGGGATTTTTGTATTGACAGGGTTTCTATGCATTTTTCAAAATATACTTGCTGTTTTGTGTTAGAATTATTGGAAATCTTTTAAAAAAACATGTATTACCACATTTTCCATGGTTGATCCCTTTACTATCATTCCTTTTGAATAGTAAAAAAAAATTTAATTAACCCTGTAAATTAATTTTCCCCACAAATATTTGCATTAAGTCAATATAATGAGTTATAGCATGGGTATGTAGCTTTAAGGAAATAAGCCTAGTAGTGCAGCTTAATTCTGGAGAGATGTGTTTGCAGAAGGGTGGTACAGCGGTGTTTCAATTGCACTTAAAACACTAAATTAGGAAATTAAGTTTTTGCTGTACCTCACTAGGGTTTTATTAAACCATGTCCATCCTGTATTGTTTACACTTTAGCATTATTTAACTATGTATTATTTGTGCAGTTTGCAGTTCTCTGTTCTGTCAGGATTATGTGAACATTAACAGATAGGAAAAGTTTTGGAGTGTGTGGTGTCCTTGTGGGTTTCACATGAGTTTGGGGAGGGAGGAGAGAGGAAAGTTAGATCCATTTGTGTATTTTTCCATTTAATTATGTACACGTTTTCACATTAGATGAGACTGAATAACTGAAGTTACAATTGAACTGTGAGTAAAATCAGTGGTTTGGGGGTGGGGGAAATGAAGGGGTTGCAGAACTTCAGGCAAAAACCCTTTAGTTGCACTGTGGTATGACTGCCCTGACTGCCTGTGCAAAGCATAGCCCGAGGGGACACATCAGACCTATCCATTTTTCTGGTTTTACTTTCTCTTCTCGAGGTGTTGCTGCAAGGTTTGCTAAGTAGGACCTTCCCAGGAATGTCTATCAACTGAGACTTGAGTTTTATAATTTTATGTTTGTAGTTTTAATTTTTGTTCTTGTTTGTGTTTCATAGGAGATCCCTCATGTTCACAGGTTAGTGTAAGTGCAGGCTTTCAGGTGTAGCACCAAATGAGCGTTTCATGCAACCATGCATTCTGTAATTGAAAAAAAATGTGCAATTCTAATGGCATTTTGACCCATTGCTGAAACACTGGGTTTTGCAATTGAACAAACTCAAAAATTGAAAACACTCTGTGTCTTCATTAGATGTCTTGA
Source organism: Vidua chalybeata (assembly GCF_026979565.1). NCBI lineage: Eukaryota > Metazoa > Chordata > Aves > Passeriformes > Viduidae > Vidua > Vidua chalybeata. The sequence goes on from NC_071540.1 coordinate 16,767,934, forward strand.
AGGTGAAGCAAAAGGCAGTTACTCCAGTTGTACCCATGATAATTTGTTTGTTTTTTTTTTTTAATAGTTTTATGGTCTGTTTTTAGAAAAACACTAATTTCTTGGTTTACTTTAGTTGCCATAAATTGCCCAGTGCAGAGTCTGGTCCACCTCCATTCGTTCATTTTCATGGAGTAGTTGCACAAAAACTGGTAACAGCAAAGTAGGAAAGCTCTTTGGTTACTCACCAGTAGCTTCCCTTGCAGAATTGCTTTGTGGCTCACACATGGTATGAAAAGGGACACGGGAATTTTCCTGGATTCAGTAGCACTCGCTTTGTTTACGTGTTCAGTAGAACATTGGGTAACTAAAGGGAGGCTCCCTTTTTAAAGTATTTGACTTGTGCTTTGAGGACTTAGTTGCCACTGTGCAAATTGTGCTGTAATATTGTACCAAGGATCAGTGAAAGTGTTTTATCTTTTTTAATGTCGTTTGTATTTGACCGGGTTTTATAAATGTAAGAAAACAGAGTGTTGTATTTTGATCTGAAATTTGCGTATGGTAAAAGTAACTTTGCTTTATGTATCGGAGGTTTGTTCAGAACTTGAATCATTTTATAGAAGGGTACAGACCAAAATTAATTGTCTTAAAGGTGTTTAATAAATTAACCAAATAAAACATTGATTGTTTGAAAACTTGTTAACTGCACCTTCTGCTTTTTTTTTTTTATTTTAAAAGGAAGAACGTAGTTCAAGATTTTCTCTCAAGGTCTTACAAAAAGTGAAAAAAAAAAAAAAGTAGATTTTATAAATATCATCTCCCATGAGTTATCTGTTTTATTATTAAACATTCCAACATGCCAGAAGTTTAATCAAAGGGAAAACCCAAAGGAAATAAATGGAGGAGGAAAGGCAATGAGGAAATGGCAGGAGGTGGGATCAGTCCCTCCCTGGCTCTGCCCAGGCAGTAAATACTTGTTGTTGCTGGGCTGTGGATGTTGTCAGTGGCCACCCCAGGAAAAATGGGAGTGGGAAGGAGCTTCTGCTCACCTGGAAAAGCTCTTGTGGTTGTTTCAAGGTGTCCGTTCTCCCCAGCAGTCACCTTCACTCGTCCCCTTCACAAATACTGCTCTTCCATGTGACCTTTCAAAGCAGAGGAGAAAAATATGTGAAGCATAACTGCTCCCAAGGGCAGGTACAAACAGCTCCTTCCAGGGCTGCCTGATATTCCGAGCCTTGGCTGTGTCACAGCGTGCAGACGCAACCCCTGCAAGTTCAGAGACCTGCACATTTCTAAGATGCCAAGCAGCTGCAACTCCAGTTGAGCAATATTCTACCTCTGTGCTGTGCTGCTGCCTGCATTGGGGTACTGGCATTGGGGTACCTTGCCTCTGCTGGGGCTGCCTCCCCTGGGTTTGATTTTCAGGAAAACACCCAGAGCTCTTTCTACCTTTTTCTAAACAAAAGGACTGAGGCAAGGCCAAATGCAAGGTAGGAGTCAAGGAAAAGCTGGGGTTTGGAGCAGCTTGGGCAAGGGGAGTGAATGGGGAAGGCAGTAGCACGGCTTCAAACCAGAGTGCAGAAACCAGGTGCTGTAAAAAAATGTTCTAAAAGAGATGGTAGGACAGAACTAGGACTAGGACAGAAAAATTAATATTTGTTTCATAATTCCCTTTCCTTACTTAAGTTCCACAACCATAGCAAGGTCCAGGACTGCCAGCCAGGTTGGTGCAGGGAGCCTGAGGCCTCCAGTGTAAACACAGACTGATGATAGGGAATCTCGTGTTGATTTACCCTTGTTGCTGGTGTTCCTATGGTTATGGCTGTGTAGATGAGCTCTGCCATATCTCCCCTGTCTTACTGAGTCTTGGAAACAAAGACAGGAGGGTGAACTTGGATTTATCTTTATTCCACAGCCTGGAATCCTAACAGAAAAGGAAGAGGGCTGCTGCCTGGTTTCCTTTACCTCTTATGCACAGAGGTGATATAACTTTTGAAGTTCCCATTTCTGCCTCTTTTTAACCCCTCAAATTCTTTTTCCTTAAGTCTCACAGAAGAAATCCAGAAGTGGTTCCTCAAACAGGATTTTCAGCTGAAGCTCTTGATGCCTGGGAGCAAGGCCTCTCTGTGCCTCCTTAACTGCAAGATACTTGCCAAGAAGGCAAAGTATTAAGTTTACGCAACCCGACTTGTGACTCTGGTGATTTGTTTCACAGGGAGTCACAGTTGTTCACCAGCTTCTACCTCAGCCTGAGAGAGGAGTGTCCCATCAGCTTTCTCCTGGCAGGAATATGCTAGGAGAGGCATGCAGTTGGCAAAGGATCCCTGCAGGTTGGAGCTGCTGTAGAGGCATCTGGGTGTGTGAGCAGCCCCAGCTTTGCTGAGCCAGGCTCTTCCCAGGGCTGCTGCCTCCTTGGTATGAGGTGGTATTTGTGTCCTTTGCATAGCCCAAGTTTTGGAGCCATCTTTCAACAGGCTGAGTTTTCCAGGTGAAGAACAGGTTTCTGGCCTTCAGAATCTCAAATCAAGCAGCCAGACCCTGCTGTTCACTAAGCTCCATTTTACTGAGTTGTCCCTTTGCACAATGATCAAAGGGATCATTTCCTGTTTCACTGGAAACAGGAAAATTAACAGAAGAATTAATTGCTGTTCAGAATTCAATACAACTCGTAACTTTTTGTCTGGAAGCAGCTGTAAAGTCAGAAAATTAATGCAGGGTCCATGGGGTCTTGGTACAAGTCATTTGAGCTGAATGTTTTTGCCACTCCACAGATTTCTCTGCTCCAGGTGAAGCCACTGGCAGCAGGATCAGAGCTGTTACTTTTGCTTTTTCCTGAGTGCGTTTGGGCGCACACATGCCAAGCTCTGTCACGTGTGGCCTCTAAGGAATCATGAACCCCAACACTGTGGGCTGGGCTGAAGGAGTTGGCTAATGGAGAATTTACGGTAAGAGCAAAATGTATTTTTAACCACCAGGATATGCTTATCGTCAGGAAAGGGCAAGCAGCACTCCTATCTCTCCAGGGAAGGGGAAGTGTTGAGCGTGACTTTATTTTTTTTCCAACTCCTTTTCAAACTCTGAAAGGGTTTTTTTCTTGCTGAGACATGTCATTGGATTAAATTAGGGAGTTACACAGACATCAATCCTAGGTCACAGGTGAAAAATATTAAATGCCAGGCATGCAGTGTTTTTCCATTGCATGTGATGTACATTCACGAAAGACCTTTGGAAAAAGTGCTTTGAAATGAGTCCGTTTTGCATTTTAAAATACACCAAGAGCCCGTCCAGAAGCTTTTAATTTTGTAGGACAGCTTTGATGTTTTCTGTGTTGAAGAGGAAAGCAGATTCCCCTCCTTGTACCCCACCCTGTGCCTCTGGAACAAGCAGCACATCAGGTGCCTGCGATCGTGGGCTGCTTTTTGGCTTGGGGTGCTTTGCTCAGAAGGGGGCTGGACGCGTCCCCTTGTTTGTCACCGTGCCTGCTCGGACTCTGCCACCCAGGAGAGCACCCAGGCACGCCTGTCCCCTTGTCACTGTGCCTATCTGGACTCTGCCACCCAGGAGAGCACCCAGGGACGCCTCCCGAAGCGAGTCCAGGGTTCACCTTACCAGCAAGCAGCAGGGCCCTGACATTTCCCATTTCCCATTTTCCACAGCCGGCGCTGCTCTCCTTTTCCATAATCCCGCCCCGGCAGCAGGAAAGCCTTTGAAGGAGATACCGCGATTTGCTTGCAGGACACAGCAATGATGCCTTTCAGGCCACCTAGGCAGGAGGGGCTTGGCTGATCCTGTAAATACCTGCTTGCCTGTTTTAGTCAGCGGTTGGAGTCACAAAGGAAAGAGACGCTTTGAAATGCTAAAAGCTGCCTGACCAAAGAGACGGGCTGAGGGTGTTCCCACCCTGCCTCGTTCCATTCCCACGTGCGCTGCCCACCCCCTCCAAACCAGTCCCGCCTGTCCTCCCGCTGTGTCCTCATCAGCTGCCGGGCCTCCCTCTCCCCCTTCTCCCGGCTCCCCACTGCCCGTCCTCGGGGAAGGTGTTGGGAGTCCGTACAGCTCCGATTTACAAGCCCACGCACAGAAACAATGGGGCAGAGCGAGGCGGCCGGGGCTCTTTGCACCTCGCCTCGGTTTTTCCCTCAGCGCTGGAGGCCGTGACCCGGCAGGATGGAGGCTGGGCTGTGCTGCTGCTCCCCGCGGAAGGGCCGGGTGCGTTTGTCCCGCATTTGTTCCCTTGCTGTGGCTGTGTGTAAGGCTGAATCACGGCAGCCGGGGCAGAGGGAGACGCTCCCCGGGGACTGCACCCTCAGAGCTCGGGAAGGGCCTATCTCTCGCCATCAGCTGCCCGTGGAGCTGAGGGCAATGCTCTCCTCTGCGAAGGGCTTGGGCTTCAGGCAGGGTGATTCTTTGCCTCTTGCTATCTGTGCTTCAGCAGGCTTTGCTGATTTGCAATTAAATCTCCTTTCATGTTGGTTTTAATTGCCTTCTCAGTTCCCCATACTACAGAGTAATGCCGAAGAATCCATTTTTAGCCTTTCAATTAATCTCCTCCTCATTTCAGCTGCGTCTGTGCTTTTCTCCTTGCTGTAGTAGTGTGAAATATTCAGGGAGAAATGTGAAATTCCCTCATCTGAAAGTCGTGTACCACATCTTACAGCTTGGCATGAGGCACGGGAATGTTTCTGGCTCTACCTGCTTTGAAGAGCAAACAAAGGAAAGCTGCAAGCACCACGGTGTTTTGGCAGATGCTTTGGAGACCAGCCCATTTTCATGGAAATTAGGTTGTTGCTATTAGTTTATTTTTTTTTTTTGTCCTGACCTGAGCGATTCCTCAGTTCCTCGATCACTTTTCCATTTTCATGAAGCAGTTTGTGAATCACATACATGTAAAACGAAGGAGTTATCAAATGCTACTTCCCTTCGATGTGTGGTAATCCTGCCTTCTCCATTCTTAACTGCTCTCTGGAATTTCCCATCTTAATGTGAATATTTCAATGAAAAGTAACAAAGAAAGCCCCTCACTACCTTCTACTTGTTTAAAGATAACAGGAAAGTCGTGAAAGCTAAAATGAAAACAAAACTGGTTTGCAGTGTGTAACCCCCATGTTAAGAAATGAGAGAGCAAAGGGCTGAGGAAGAACATTCAGAGACAAACCCTTCAGGTGTGAGCAGTGGTGAAGGTTAAACAGTCCCTGCTCAGAGAGGTGTGCTGGACTCACTCCTTGGTACAGGTGTAACACTGTGCCATTGTAGCATCCTCCTGTGTTGGAAAAGTGGCTTTAAACACAGACATGTTGCATTTGTCTCCATTTGGAGATGTAGCCTCAGGATCAAGTGCACCACAACTCAGTTCAATGTTTACACCTTTTCCCAACTTTTTTCTTTGTGCCGAATGGTGTTAAACATCCTTGAGATATTAGTCTGGTGGTTGGCATAACCCAAAATCTAACAATTTACCTATTTACCTGCCATCAACTGCTCCAGCTTTCCAGGCTCTTTTTTTTTTTTTTTTCCTTCAATCCAATCTGTTCCTTGGAGCTGATGTAATTAAAATGGCACCACCCTCAGACCCTGCTCTGAGATGACAGATGCTCCTTGGATTTGTTTTTCTTTGAACAAACACAATGTTATAAAGGTCCTAAAGATTAACTTTTTCTTGCCTAAATAGATGCTGAGAATAACTTAGGGGTAGCATAGCTGTTGCCTACTTTATCCTTGAGTTTGAAAAGAAAGGTATAATATTATTCCAAATTTTTTCATATCTGTAGAAGTGAATTTGAGTGAGAAGTCTCCTCTGTTTCCACTTTTTCAGTCTTATTGGTGGTGTGGTGAGAGAACATCTTCCTACAGGATTTCCCTGGTACATTCAGTTCTCTGGATGTGCCTTGAATTTGTGGTTAAATGGAGAGATGTCCTCTCTTTCTCTATGACTGCATTTAACCATTGGGAAAAGACAGTTACTGAGTTGGAGAACATTAGAATGATGTTGTTTACTAGAGGAAACAACCATCATAACAGCCACCGGCACCTCTATCCCTTTGTTGGGTTCAGAGAAATTGGGAAGGAAGGAATATTCCACAAAATTTCTTGGGCTGAATCAACACCATGTTTCCAACATGCGATGCCAGTGTCACTCTTGGGGCAGACCCTGGATTATGAGCAGCACTAAGATGTCAAAGTAAGGCCCCAATCCAACAAATATTTAGAGCTATCCTTAGGCTTTTATTTGCAAAGTCTTTGCCCTGACATTGTGAGGCACCTGTGAATGTAGCAGACTGCTAGACAGGGAAGTGTTGCTTGGACCTAGAATGGCGCATGGTTAAAAGCAGAACAGATTGGGAAATCTGAAAATTCAGAGGACCAAGGGAGTGTGTTCTCAGCAGAGCTTCTCACAGAATCTTCCACCACTCCCCCACGGTACTAGTTTATTAAAGAGACCTGAAAAAAAAGAATCCCTAGTTCTTGCCAGCCTGGGTGACTCCTATCAGAGCTATGACAGGTTTATTCCATTTGCAAGTCAGAACAAGTTTCTCCTCTCTTTTGAAGGTACATAATTATCAAGATCATCCTTATTACTACACCCGTTACCATTGCCTATAATCTTTGGGTATTTGCACTTTCCTGGCACAGCCCTGATTGGCAAAACAAAGCTTGCATGTGTGATAAGTTTAGTGGAAGAGACTCTTCTCATTAGTGCTGGATGTCATGAATCAGAGTGATTAAGTGATTTGTGCAAAGCACAAAGCAGATTTAGTGTTTCTGCACTGCAGTCCTATTAAATCATGGATGTTATCAAATTCACAATATTACCTAAAAATACGAAAGCCTAATCTCGTAAATATGATCTGTTTCTGTTTATATTGGAGGCCTCAAACCTTAAACATTTGTTTCTTTCTTTTAAAAAAAAGAGGTCCTAGTAACTTGAAATTATGGTATTTTTGAATTTTTTGAATTTGAGTTTGAATTTTCTTCATGCCGAAAAGTTGTTGTTTGGTATCAGAAAAGTGCCTAAAGTTTTATCTGTTTCCCTCAGTTAATCGTCCTTGCTTTGGTTAGCTGGGGTAACATACCAGTGTGTCAGTGTGTGAGCTGCAGGTGAGAGTGCTGGAGAGCAAGTTTGTGAGAAACCCAGCAGAAGTGAAGACAAATGGTCCAGCAAGAGGATGGAGAATTGGTCCCTGGTGGCTCCAGTTCCTGTCCTTGCCCTTTGCACACCCGTGTGACTGGCAGGTGAGAGAGGCAGATCTTTGAATATGCCAGAAAGTTGTTCAGGATGATCCTCTGAGCTCTTGGCTTCAAAGCCAGGTCATACCTTGGAGGAGCTGCTCCTGTCAGGGGAGCACGGAGCTGACTGGCCCTCAGTGCTGACCCTTGATGACTGAGGCTCTCACCCCTCCTGAACGAGGCTGTTAGAGCCCCTGCAGTAGCTCCAGAGGTTTTTTTGGGGAGCAGCATTATCTCGATGGTGTGTAGACATGGGGGAGGGAGAAAAGGCTGCTCAGGGAGGTGGCTGACACCATCACGACTGGAAGGGCTTTGCTTGGAGCTTCTGCTGTCAGCTGACTGTGAGATAAGTGTAATTTTTTGCACCACTCCTGCTCTGAAACTCCCCCGTAGCTGCAGGGACAGACGGGTATCTCCTCTGCCACAGGGCCCAGTATGATGCAAAGAGATCTCACCTTTAATGCCTCGGTGCACAACAGTGCTGCTGGAAGAAGGAAGTATGAACAAGATGAATCTACTCCCGTACCTTTAGGCCTCCCTACTCACTTTCTTTGCTTTTCTGGTCATCTTAATCCTCTTCAGAAACTATATTCTCCAGGAAAATGAACGTCCTGTGAATGCCCCTGCACCTCTGATGGCAAGAGGAATGAGTTCCTTCCCTTTCTAGGAAAGCCTCTTCAGTAGATTCATGTTTCAATTTGCCTTCATGAAGCTGCTTGGTGACAAGTGGCACCATAACCTTCTCTGAGGCTCCCCACCCAAAGTTTTATGCAAATTGTATGTAAACTTATTCTCACCATGAGTGATAACCATGAGATAGGTCATGCTTGAATGCCATTTTGTTCATGGCTGTCCTGGGGCTCACCAGTGCCTACACTCCTAGTAGGGGTCACCTAAGGCGTGCATCAAGCCTGAAGCATCCTCAAGGGATAGGGAATTTAGGAGCAATGGTGACTCATGAAACTTCTTGGGTTCCAGCTTACACTCTCCAAGTCCTCCTGCTGCAGCATGCAGCCCTCCCATGTGGCAGTGGAGTTGTTCTGCCACATCAGCATCATCGTGACTCTGTCCAGAAAGGAGCTGCCTGCACCCACAGGGAAACGAACCCACAGTAGCCACTCAGTGCAAAAAACTCTGTATGTGGCTGCTGTTACAGGCAGAAGTGGCCTGGCTCCCAAAATGGGATGGTGGGTGAGCAGTGCAGGAGAATCCCACATGCCCCTCTGGTGGTGGGCTGCATCCCACCTGCTGGCAGGTGGTGCTGGCCAAGCCCAGCCTGCACCCAGAGCTAACACAGCCAGGGCCACAGCTTCCCAGAGGTGCCAAGGCGTTGAAAACACACATGGACTTGGGCATGCACTATGGACTGAGCTCCCCACTGCTTGCACACGGTGCCAAATCCCACTTCCCCTGGTGCTCTTTCAGTATTAGCAAGTCAGGTCGTGTATCTGAGGGTCAGAGACAGGGAAGTCTGATCAGGGCTTTTAGCTCTGTGTACATCTGGTGGGGTCTGCTCCCTTTCTGTGGCTCCCTATTCTTGTCTTTTCTTCCTTTCTTTCTTTTTTTTTTTTTCCTGTTAAAAGGGAGTTGTACTTACAAACAGTAAGCACCCCTGGGACTACCTCTGTCTTTGCTTTCCCCAAGATCACCACTGTTTGTGTTGCCATGCTGGAGGAAGAGACTGTCACCCAGACACGTGACTTTGGGGAATGAAGAGTGGTTAGGACCTGAATCCATGCTTCATTTGTGCCTGGTGGCTTATACTGAGAGATCTGTGCAGGCTTACTTTTGTCTTGCTTTTTCATCCCAGCTTTGGTGTAGCTTTCACATTGCTGCATGTAATTACACCAGCAAAGAGGGGCTGGAGGGTTTGAAGAGCTGAGGAAGGTTGGCTTGTCCAGTTCCTGTTACAGAGGCAGTAACTTTTGCAATGAGTGAGGGAACAGGCAATTCTCCAGTCACTTTGCAAAGCCAGTGTCAGGCCACAGGCAGAAGAAAGAAGCAGCTGTGTCAGCTCCCCAGATATTTGGGGACCTCTGCTCTGGTGCCACCAAAAAAATCACAGGCATTTCTCATGCACTACCCTGAGAAAACCTGGACTGTTTGCACCACCATTTTCTGGAATGGGTTTACATGCCATGCATTCAAACTTTAGTTTGCTTTGTCTCAACTTCCCTGTGCAGGCAATCCCTAAGTAACCACATTGCCCAAAATTACTTGCCCACTTGAATTTGGATAAATACATGCTTTCCCAGCTGGCTCATTGTTCTGCTGCTAAATATTGCTCAGATATCCTAGCCATGCCAAGCCTGATTTTTATCTGTGGATTCTGCAAGGCAAGCTGTGCAATGCAAATCATTCCAGTGTATTTGCAGGTCTGTAGTGAGGAGGAGATTCCTGGAGCTTGATCCTTCTGTTTCCCAGTGAGTCATTATTGTTATGTAGGCTCTATTGCCACAGCACTTTGAGATATGAAATGCTGGGGTTTTGCAGGTCACTTGTCTTTTGTAAAAGAACACAGGGTCACAAAATCTCTGTGTGTGTCTAGCAGGAAACCAGCATTCCAGTGGTGATCACATTGCTACTTGTATGCAAACCATTCTTCCAAAATCTCACCCAAAATCTATCTCTAGGCAAAGGCGGTGTCCCCTCAAGGCTTCACAGTGCTCAAGTGCTCAAGGAAGGAACTCTGACTGCAGACAGTGACTTTAGCATAGCAAAGTCTAAGGACAGGCAGCAGCTTTCTGCAGGCCCTTTTGTCACTGGGAGCAGTTTAAACCTTTGCTTTCACTTAATAACCCCAACAATCAAGAAAAGGTGGGGGAATCTTTTGATAATTATATGTTCATTTGATAGAGTTAAAAAAAAAAATTCAAGCAGTCATTTATGTGCATAAAGGCCCCAATCCAACAATTTTATGTGCATAAATGACTGCTTCAAAATTCTTTTAACTCTTGAAGTTAAATTCCAGTTGCTCTGGTTAGGTGTCCTTTCTAGATAGAGGTGGCAACTTTATCAGCTGCCTTTATGTGAGAGAGTTTGTGGCTTCCTAACACGGAACAAGGCAAGAATAGGTTAAAAAATCTTCCCCCACATAGTACTCAGCTATCTCTCTGCAGTCAGGCTGGGTGGATTAGCTGCTGTGCCAGGAAAGAATGATGATCCTCCTGCACCCACTCGCCTGTGGGGAGGGCTGACCCAGAAGGGAGCTGTGAGAGGGTGGGGAGTGCTCAGTGAGAGGAGGCACTTCTGCCTTGGGAGCAAATTAGAGCATGTTTGATCACCCGATGGATCTAGGACATCCCCACAAAGCTCAGTTCTGCATGAGAGGTCTTATGGATTAAATAAATGTCTGGATCCAGGGATCTGAATGCTTATGGCTGCCTCTTGCTTGCTTTGAGTTTACTCTGAGCCAATACACACTGTCACAGTGATGTCTAGGCCTGTTTTGTCACAGGCTTGGGTTTTTGCAAGGAAGCCCTGAGTTTCCTCTGTTTGCCCCTGCCTCATGCAACCTGCCCTATCCACAGCTGCTGCAGTGGGGAATGATGTGGACACTTGTCCCTGGTAAGGTACAGAAGGACGTGTTGGTGCCACAGCAGCCGTGACCTGGCAGGACAGTGGACACAGGTTTTGAGTTTGCCATGGATGATCCTTTGCATTGAGTGAGGGGTTTTCAGACTGTTCTGGAGATCCAAACTAGGCCCTTTAAGTGATTTCAGCAGAATACAGGCCAGGATTTAAGTACCTTTCCTTGTACTTAAAACTAGGTTAAAAAACATGCTGGCAATAAACAGCAAAATGTTGCTCACTTTAGCAAATGCAAGAATACAGACTCTTCTGTTTTCTCTGTTTTTGTGCTTTATTTGACAGTGGTTTTTGACTGACTTCCAGCAAGGCAATAGTCAACCTGACTAGTATTTGTCACCTCCTATGAGCTAAATATAATTTGGATTTTATTTACTTCGTAGTATTTCTTTAACAAGATGTGTAACTCACTCTCTGATGTGAGTTTTTCCTGGAAAAAAGAACACCCCACATTGCTGTCTTTACGCAAAATAAATAAAATCTTTCTGTCTTTTTGTCACATTTAGATCTATATATATCCCTGGTACACAGAGGAGATATATCAGCTTGGGAATTGGCACACTGAGAGAAAATAAATGAATTTACAGTAAAGCCTGGTTATTGTTTTTAAAGACCTATTGAAAGGAGAAGACTGTTCTTAATTTTCTCTCATAATCTCATTTCAAGATGTTTAGCTCCTAAAGTTCTGTCAGAACATGGGGCCTGGACTTTTATCTTTGCTCTCCAGTTGAAAGCCTGGAGGACACTCTGGTTTTTCACTCCTGGCTGTGGTCACGAGGGGAAGCCGTAGCCAGTATGGGACAGGATCCTGTGGGCCACCAATTCCTTGTCCAGAAGTTAAAAAAGCTGTTAATCCTGCCTTGTTTGCTTTGCACACCACACCCCTGCTTATTGCCTACAATCTAAATTACAGAGGCGGCCAAACTTGCTTCCTGTTCCAAACAATAGCCCTGGCTGACACATCCCCTCGTAATGCACGGAGCAAAGTGCTGGAATGGCCTGGGTTTGATGGGCTGGGGCTGTGGGCACAGTTGGACCCTGCAGAAGGGTCACCACCTGCACCCCAGACAGGATGGAGAAAAACTTAGGGGCTGGAGAAGAATGTAGGAGCTGCTGTAGTGTGCTGTGGAAAGAAATTACTTTATGGAAGATAAAGAGGAAATATGTCTGGAAATATGGGGAAAACTTCCTGAAAAGAGCAAGTGTGAACAAGATTGTCAAAGGCCTATGAATTTATTAGGAATTCCTGTTATGAATTTACTAGGAATTTATTTTGCAAGTGTCCAAGTGTCTCAAGGTCTGAGTTGTGCTTTTCTCTGTAAGAAAGACATTATTTTGTTGCAAATAAGATTTTAATTTGGTAGTTTTCATTTGAAGGATCATACATGGGAATGTAAGTTCTAATTTCTTCAGTTTGTTTTACCTCTTCTAGGAAACGTATGCAACAATCAGAGTTGATGTTACTTGTGTTTAACAGCACTATAGGGAAGAGTTGTGCTGTGTGGGAGTCCCTCTGCAAACAAAAGATATATAGAAAACTTCCCAGGTATTTCTCAGGAACTGTACTGGATCGCAGCCAAATGTCATGGAGGACGTAGGTAACAAACCCAGTATTTTCATGTACAAAAATGTTGTGTTCACAGTGTCTGCCTGACAAAGGCCACTGGCTGCCAATGCTGAAGACTTCCGATTCTGGTATATCATGATGGTATCTGTGGTCTTGGGGTGTGTAACAGCTTCCAAAACAGGAATTGCCTTCCTCTTGTTTGAAACATAGAATGTCACAGTGCGTGGACAGGGCCACTGCTGCTTCCCTGTGTTTCCCCTGGTGAGGTGCTGCTGGTTCAGTTGTTTACACTGCAGCTGAACTGGGAGAATAGTGAATAGTGCAGAGAAGGGGTGGTGAGTCAGGCCCATGATTAAGTGCAGGAAAACAAGCTGTGTGTGCAAAGTGATCTGGGCACCAGAGCTGGAAAATCCATCCTACCCCTTTTGCTGTTGGTTTGAGGGGACTCGTGTTATGAAAGTGTTCCTGGGCCATTATTCAGACTTATTTTTCAGGGGATTCTGGCATGTTGTGAAATTTTGCATTTACTTCCATTTTAATATTCTTTTGTTCTGCATTCTGCCTCAGAATAATACCTTTCTCTGTGAGCTGGAATTAGAGCTGGAACCAGGGTACCAGGACACCAGATACCTTAATCTGGTATCTTAGAAATCTGCCTCACTGAGAACAGTTAGAAATCATTTTCCCTATCTCTACCCATAGTTTCTCTGGGAATCCTGGGCATATCTTGTGAAGGTTCTCTCTCCCTGCTTTTATCCTTGCTTTGGGATCAGATGACGTCTGGCTCCATTGCTTTCTGAGCCTTTGGATAATTTAGTCTTTCAATTTCTCTTCCAGCATGATCTATATGATCCTCCCCTGAGACATTTTAATGTCTGGAATGAAGTCCCCCATCTCCTCCGGAGAAGACTGAGGCAGATGATTAACTGTAGCCAAATCTACCTCTGTTTCTCTCTAAATTATCCCTTACTGTCTCCTCCTTCCTTCTCTTGATTTTAACAAACAACCTCATGAAACATCTGACTTCTTGTTTTTTCTAGGGAAAAATTTTAAACAAAACCACATTCAGACACACAGACATACACACACAAGGCAGACAATGAATGCTCAGAGACAACCAGCAGCATACTCACAGAGGCAGGCTTATATGCAGATACAATGACGTAAATCAACACCCAGAAGCATTTATTAAATTACCCAGATATATACACAGAGGGACAGGCAGATGGGTTAAGGCTGTGTTTTTATTGGTGGATAAATGAAAACATCACTTTAATGCCCACAGGAGAGTATTTTGGAAAAGCAGTGGCAGCAGCAGCAGCTTTTAAAGGTGATAATATCTCTTTATTCACTCTTGCAGACCAATTGGCTTGTCCTAGGAAAGGTCAACTACTGCTGCATAACAAGTGTGAACCCATACAAATTCATAATCAAAAATCAGTGTGAAAGCAGCATAGCAGTCAATCCCAAAATTATCCCCTGTTCCCAGGCAAGGAATGGTTCCTGGAACTTGCATCCCTAAACTCCCACTTTTGATTGTTCTGGACAGCCATGACTTCCTTTTCTCTTGCTTAAAGATATGAGAGCAAACTGAATCCCTGTGTACAGTCATGGGAAGAATTATTCCCAGAACCCAGCTTCACAGTTCTTGATGTATTAAATGCACTTTTCCTTCAATGCCCATCATCCTCCAAGCATGGAGCATTAGCTCCCACACGCAGTTAAGGAGGCATTTTAGCCATAGATGTAAGTTAACTGAAACAGCTGCATGAATTAAAGTGGACAAATATCTGTCTTTTCAGGTCCACATGCAGGATTTCTCATTAAAAACTACTGCTGAGCTAACTGTAATTTCCTGAGATGACCTTGAACCATGGGACTCACCTGTATCTTCATTATGGTTGCAGTGCGGTGTAAGTTACCTACTATGAGGCCTCTAAACACGACAACTCAGCCCCATCATCCCTGCTTACACCTTCCTACCCACTGTCCCAATCCTGCTAACTTCACCCAACATTTTTTTTGGTTCTTGTTTCACTGTTTAATTCAGATAGTGTTTAGGACTGTTGTGATCTTTGCTCTTGACAGCAGGACAAACCCCAGCTGCCTGCACTCACAAACAAGGCCTGGAACACACAGAATGCCTTTATTCTCCTGCTGTTGATAATGATAACCCAACCCTGCTCACGCTGCCCACGTTGCATCCACTCCCTTTGCTCCCATCACCTGTGTGGCTGTGGTAAACAGATGTAAATTGATATCTGCCTTGGTGCAATTTGCTGGTGGAGTTAACCAATCCACAAGATGTTTTGCAGCAACAGCTGTACCATCCCTAATGCTCTCAAGGTCTTAGTAGAGGCTCAAGAGCTGGTGCTGGATAGCTGATGTTTTCCTGCAATGTCTCATTCTGCATTTTTATCTTAAAGCTTTTTATAACATTAGTGAAGACCTTAATCCAAATGTACTCTTTTCAGTTTATCTTTTTCATGTTTTGAAAAAATAACCTTATATACTGGAAGAAATTTATAGATCATAGAAAACACCTCCATTATGTAATGTTGTAGTAGCTCAGAAACTCTGATTTTAATGGTCAGCTGCAGCCTTGGGCACTATTAAAGCTACAGGCATACATTGTTTCCTTTTTTAAATGACTTTTTTTTTTTTTTTTGCTTATGATGTGTGATGCATTTCTTCTGTGTATATGGTACAGCCTGTCTATTACTGACCACCTGTTCTTTTCAGAGAATTTTCTGGATTTGTCATCTTCTTGCTCTGTTGCATTTCACCTGGGTACTGTCCTAAGCAAATGACTGTTATTTTTCTATTTTCTGTTGCCTTTTGGATTGTAAGGGCTTCAAGGATATTATAGTTCCAAGAAATTATCTATGCTTTGCTGATGGGCAGGTAAAAATGACAAGGTATGTAATGACCCAAGTGTTCCTTTAGCTGTATCTGTGAATCTATAAGCATGAAAGATAACCACATTAAATTGATGCACCTCCCTGTCCTTTGTATCTGTTTGCTTACACTTCTTAGGCCAGGGTTTGTGTTAGATGTATTTACAATGTTCTTAGCACAACAAAGTCTCCAGCACAGGAAGATGTACATTATCATCAGATGGGAGTTTACACTTCACTTTATAGCCCAGCTCATATTAAGGTAAGGAAAGGACTGTGGAAAAGTAAGAGAGTTTCAGCTGCCGTTTGTGTAACATTGTTTTGAAGGGATTGTAACACAGAAATTTCATTATAAAAGCATTAATTAAGGATGTTTTATCTACTCTTTCTATGGCACCTCTTCGCTGGAGAACCTGTGATACTAATCCTGCTAATACTTGATGCTTTTTCCCTATTCTGCTTTTTTTTCCTCCCCTTGGTCTTTAAAAAAATATTCCAAGCCTTTCAGCAGTTCATCCACTTCTAATTTCACTTCCCCATTTGTTGGTTCAGTGAGATAAGATACACTTCCCTAATCTGGGGACTACTTTTTTCTTTCTTAGCTGTTCTTCCTCTGTTTTGGGGAAACTTCACCTTATTGTGACAAGCTCAGAGCTCTGCATCATACCCCATACTTCCCTTTGACTTTTTCTGCTTGCTTGTCTTACAGTGATGTTTTATATGTGTCATGAGCTAATAGAGCATTTCAAACTGATTAGCACTTGCAGCTTGGAATGGCTAGGAGGATGTAATCTATTGATGAAATAGGAAATATTAGCTGGAGGTGGGAACAATAATGCAGTGTAATGGAAATGGTGACTTTTCACTGCGTCCTGCCAAATGATAATTTTTTACATACACCCTGATCACAGTAAGCATGAAAGTAAATGGAGATGGCAGCCTGATGAGAGCTCACCTTTTCCAGGGTTTTTTCTATGCCTGGGCATGTGGGTGGCCCTGGAAGAAGGCCATAAAGAAGAAGTTTAGAACTGCTGTAAGCTGGAAGGGTGAAGGTGAGAGATACCTTACCTGTATTATCTGGATGGGAGAAGCAAAGCAAGAAAAGAAATTTCAGGCACTTTCCTCTCTGTATCTTCTGCTTATCGCTTTCCTACTGACTAATTGGTTTTATTTGCCTCTTTATTTCTACTTGTCCAATTCAGATTTAGATCTGATATTGTAAGAGTTGGGACTTCCTCTTTCCATTTAAATTAATCCCTTCACCACAGAAACTCTTAATTCTGCTTCATTTCAGATACATTTAACCTACTTTGTATAGTGCTTCATCCCACTAAATCAGATCTGGGAAAAGTCAGACTGGAGTGCTGCTCAGATCAGCAGATGGCAGGCTCCTTCTAGCAATTGGTACCACCAGCTTCATCCTACATCCCCCTACATCAGAGCATCTGATGATGACAGGCAGAAAAAAAAGTATTTCTGCATCATGCACTCAAGAGTGTGCATTATGTCAGTGAGGAATCAAAGATATATTTGTCCCCAGGGTCTGCACTGCTCGCAGTCAGCCCTGTGCTGTAATGTGCATCCACTGGGAAAGCAAGAACCCAGAGACTGAGTAATTTGGAGAATAGTAGAAATCTGAATGCCAGAGATGTCAGAGAATTGCAAGCTCACAGCAGAGTCTGATTTCCCACTTACTACTCCTCTGTGAGGTGTCTTTCACAATTACTGTTAGTCTCAGGAGTGGGTAAGGAGAAATTTGGGAAAAAGAAAGAGCTCCTTGCAAATCCAATCTTTATTTTATGCACCTCTGATCAATGGTGCCCTAATCAAGGCCTTCCTTTCCTTTCCTCAGGGGCAGCTACTTCTTGCAGGATGGCTTCCTTTAATCTTTATCTATTTAGGTTTAAATGTCAGTCACCCCTTTTGGGAAGCAATTCAGTTGCCCAAAGTTTTATGACTTACTGAATCCTCTTAACACCATCACACTGATTAATTTAAACACACTTCAAATGCAGGATTTCTAGCATTACTGAGACTGCATCTCTTTGATGTTTTAGGTGTTTGCTTGAATGTGTTGTATTCCCCAGTTTCTCTAAAGAGTAGCTTAAAAGTATTTTTAACAATACAGCATTGTTATGAAAATGAGCTGACTAGAGAGTCCAATAGCAGGAATTTGCTCTGAGTCAACAGTGGCAATTTGCAAGCATTGACTAGTGAATTCCATAATCCAGGCAGCACCTCTGTGAATAAGGGAAGAAAGCTCCATTATCTCTAATATGCATCGAGGATCCAAACATGAGAGGAGCAGCTGCTGTGTAAGAGTCTAAACGGATATTGAATACAATTTGGGAATTCCTGGTCCTTGTTGCTCTGCTTGGAAAAACCACAATCTCACATCTCTGAACAGAAAACTCCCAAGGATGTGCTAAGCAGACAAGTGGGGTTTTTTTTGTTACAGAAAGCATGACTGTGGTAGGCCCTTACACCCTGTGACAGAAAATTTCAGTGAGAGACAGTAAAAGGAGATTTGTCTTTTCTTCCCTTTTTGATTGACTGGGAAAAGAGTTTGCCAAGTCATGTGTTGATGTTGTAACAATGTAAAATGAACCAGGAGTAATTAATAGTGTACTAAGTGATTATTATTTCTTTTTTATGTTTTCTCTTTTAGAGCATACAACAAATCTGCAAAGCCCCTGTGGGGACAGTGGTCAACACATCCCCTGTTGAGGCATCTAATTGTCTGTGTCTGGCCCTTGCCACAGCTGCTGTGTTAGCTCCCTCATGGCTTGACAGGTATCCGCTGTATGGGTTTACACTCAGACAAGGTGACTTCAATCAATATTTTTTTTCCTGCATAGGTTTTGGCATCTCAAGTGTTTTCTCATGAATGCTCCAAGCCCCTCACCCCTATGAAACCTGTGCTAGTGGCACTGAGCACTTGACACAAATTGCTGCTTTCTTTTCCTTCAGAATAGCACATTTCTTTTGTTTTTAAGACATGGTTGTAGGTGGGTGTTACTAAGCTTAAGAAGGTATGTCAGGAGACTGCTCCTGTGTTAGCAACCAGAAATGACCTCTGCAGAACACCTGATGGAACTGAGTGTAGATCTCCAAGAGACCAATTGCTGGAAATGCATAAAAAGTAGCAGTTTTTTCTTAAGACTGGAATCCCAGGTATTTGCAAGTGATTGTGTTAATGCTCTTTCCTGATTTTACAGACATGCAACTGAGCAGATGAATATTCTGAATAATATATGTCACAACTGAATTGGTTTTGGAAAAGGGGAAAAAAAGTCTGTTGCTGACCCAGAAGTCATATCTACTTTAAACTGGTAGGTTTAGCTCCAGTGGGTGTATCCATGGTGGGTATATCCCAGGTTTCCAGGCTACAGTGTCTTTCAGGAAGCGATGCTTCTGTTTACAAAGCCTATTATGAAATGGCAGTGAATAATAAAAAGAGGGCAAGATACAAAGAAGTGCAAATGAAAGGGCAGAGTCCAGGAGTGGGCAGAGTCCAGGAGTACAGAACTGGCAGGTGGGTCTGAATTGCCCTCTGTCAATGTTCTCTCTTCTAGAGAAAACATCTTTACCTCTGCTCAGTTCCTTGCCAGCCCCACTTTTCAGTTTTGGTCCAATTGCCCTGATATTTCTGCAGAGTAGAACAAATCTCTCTCTATCTCCTTCCCTATTCAAATTTCATCTGTACCTAGAGGCCCTGAATTTGATAGTAGTATCAACAATAATGAATAAACTCTTCAATTTTCACTTTCAGAGGTTGTGTTTCTCTTGTAGCACAGAAATGGAGTATTTCTCTCAAATTCTTGAATTATTCAAAACTGATATCATGCCCAGAAGCACCTTATGAGTAGCTAGAGGTATATTTTCACTGATGTGCTTTTTATTTGCTCAGTGTTTATTATTTAAATGAATGATTGTCTCATATTCACAATAAATTTCTGGTTGGATTTGTTCATTTGGGGGGAAAAAAGAAAACACGCAGCAATTCCCCAAACACCACCTTGAAATACTGCCAAGCATGTATACCTGAGATGTCTGTTGTGCTGCATGGAGCCAGAAGAGGAAGTCTGGAAGAACAAAAAAGCCAGGATTGCAACTGATCCAACTTCTGTTTGCTATAATTGATAGGAGATATGAGGAAGGGTGTTCATTTTAACGTGTTCAGCCCTGGGTCACACACGGGCTACTTATTGTGGGTTGGATGGCTAATGTGCATTTTGGTGAGCTGGGCAGCCAGCAGCCTGTTTCAATTTCACCTGTCTAGACAGGGTTTTGGGTTGCCCTGTTCTGGCAGGCAATGTGAGATTTCATGTCTTGATCTTATCGTGCTGTGCTGAGTTTACTTCAGAGAGAACACCTGCAGCCTGGGAGTGGGGATTCAGGGGGAGCTGCAAATGCACAGCATTTGGATCTCTGTCCTTGACAGGTGTTGCTAGGAGTGGCTTTTGCAGTGTCTCAGTGGGTTTCAACACTTTGGGAATGGTGGATTTCCAGACTTGGATCCTTTCAGGTAACTCGTGGGTTGATCACTATAGACCAGCCTTTATTTTTCGCTGCCTTCTGTGGAACACAAGTGGAAAACAACTGCTCTAATTTGCCAGGAAATTCACTTAAGGACACCAGACTCTTACATAATGTCCTCCCTTTGTGGAGCAGCTCTCAGAGAGAGACTATGGTAGATTTAAAGCAGTGGTTTGAGCAGGTGGCTCATTTGCACAGACTTTCACTGGAATAGTCCCACTGCTTTTATTTCTGAGTGAAGTGTTGGTGCAGGTGAGGGTATGCGAATAGTCCTACTATCGACACAATTATCATTTGTACCAGAACAGTGCCTGGGGTCAAACAAGAACAGGCCTCCTATGTACCAGGCAGCCTGTGAACTCCTGAAAACAGACAGTTCCTGCAGTGAAAACTTGCATTTAAACAAAGCTGTTCTTTCCTACTTTGGTTTGCAAGTAATTTTTATTATGATTTTTATTGCCGTTCCATCCATATTTAGAGGTATGAGTAGATCTGGGTTTGTTTCAGGGTAACTGCCTGTGTCATTCATCCCTCACAGAATATGGTGTACAAAGCTCTGTGGGAAATGCCTGTAACGTTTACTGCACAATGACCAGTCACTTTGCTTAAGTTCAGGAGGTAAGTGGTTACCAGGACTATGAGATACTGACAATTTGAACCTCTATAAAAGAGATTTTTGTCTTCCTGTTGGCTGTATTATTTATGTCATTAAATGAATAGCTTTCTTCTAACCTTTGCCAAGTTGCATAATTCTGCATAGTTTTATCAACTGATACTTGGGAGTACTCTGGAGACTTCCTTGCTTTTATAAATAATTTTGATGCTGACATGCAACAAAAGTATTCCTCAAATTTGCTAGTAATTGATAGGTTAAAAAAACCTTCCTTTCTCAAAGTGTTTAGACAGCAATTCTCCTGTCAAATGCAAGCCTATTTCAACAGAACAGCGCTGTAACAACACACGTGATGGACATGCTCGCTGTGATTGTGGTCCAGCCAGTCATGTATTGTCTTTGACAGCAGCCACTACAAAAGGTTTTATGGCAAAGGCTTCCAAGCCCTTCCAGTAGCAGCTTGCCTCTCCAACAGAAAATCTGTGTGTGACTCGTGATGCGAGTAGATCAGGTGAAAGAGCTTTCTCTGGGGCGGGCTGGTGACACTGCCCACAACTGCTGGCACCTCTCTTGGCATGGTGACCTATCCGAGAACTATTGCACAGGGAGATGCCACCAGAAAACAAGTCAGGGCACACACTCTGGAAAAATTGTCTCATCACAGGGCAGACCCTTTCTCAACCTCCCTCAGTCAGAGGTGAGCTTACACTTTTAAGTATTTCAAGTATAAAGATTTATTCTTTCTCTGAATATGTTGCAAGCACGATCTAAAACAGCCCTGTAAATTCCTTCTAAATTCTAGACCTTGGTAATACTCATTGTGAGGGGTCCTGCAGTTCAATGGCATGTGCATGCATTACATAAAATGTATTTCCTAACCTGGTTGTGCAAATGAGGATTTGGAAACAGGATCTGAGTTCTACCACTGAGAAAAAAAGCAATGTCGATGGTATAATTTCTCTGGGCATGGCATCCATATTGCACACAGCATCCCTCATCTGTTAAGGGGTTTAGAGGGCTTAGAAGGGAGTTGTTTTTTTCAATGCCTTCTTTTTTTCTTGATAAAGGATTGTGCTGCTTTGCCGACGATCAGAGGACACTCCACACCCTGCTCAGCAGAGTGTGAGAAGGCGCTGCTCTCTCCCCGGGCTTCCAAGGGCTGGTGCATTGGGGAGCGCAGCCGTTCCCAGTTTCCCCATAAAGCCAGAGGAAAGGGAATATCACTGCTGGAGTGCCAGCAGCCTGGCACGGCCATGGCCACTCTCTGCAGGGGTTGTACAAGAGCTTAACGCTGGAGTGAGGATGCTCAAAACTCAGCCTACGACTGCGATTTGTCACCTCCAAGGAGAGGTGGTCACAACCCCTGCGCCCTGCCCGGGCTCCTGCGAGCGCTGCGGGAAGGCGACACTGACCGCACTGGGTCTCCCCCTTCCCGCAGCTTCCACCTGGGGGTTCCCCGCATGGTGCAGGGGCCTGGCGGTGCCCGCACACCTCCAGCCCTGCCCAGCCTCATGCCCCGATGAGCCGCGCTGGGCGACGTTTAGGCTGGACGTTAGGAGGGATTTCTTCACAAAAACGGTGATTGGACATCGGAACGGGCTGCCCAGGGAGGCGCTGGAATCACCGTCCCTGGAGGTGTTTAAGGAGAAGACAGGACACGGCACTCGGTGCCGCGGGCTAGCTGACGAGGCGGCGTTCGCTCGCGGGTCGGAGCCGATGATCTCACAGGTCTTCCCCAGCCCGAACAAGCCCGCGGCTCCGCGAGGGGCGCGGCGCTTCCCGCGCACCTCCCGCGGCCGCCGCTGCCCGGAGCGGCTCCGCGGCCATTGACGTCAGGCAGGGCGGCACGTGACGGCGGCGGGGCCAATCGCGGCGCGCGGAGCCGCTCCGGCAGAGGGGCTGTGTCGGCAGCGCCCGCCGCTCCCGCCGCCTCCTCAGCCTCCTCCTCCTCCTCCTGCTGGTGCTGCTGCTGCTGCTGCTTCTGCCGCGGCGGCGGCGGCGCGCGTGGGGACCCGCACACACAGACACGCACACACAGAGGCAGGCACGCTCGCACACACACACGCTCACACCCGCTCCCACGGGCGCGCTCCCGCACCCACATACATACATACATACATGCACGCGCGCCGCCGCACGCTCCCGCGCACACGCCCCGGGGGGAAGGAAGGAGCCGCTGCCGGACGCCCCGCAGCCCCCGCCGCCGCCGAAAGGAGCTCCCCGCGCCGCCGCCACCGCCGCCACCACCGCCGGCTTTTGTCCGCCGCCCCCGCGGGAGCCGACCCTCCGCTCGGCCGGCGCCCGCCCGGCAGCATGGACGCGGCGCTGTGACCCGCCGGGGGCGGATTGGGAAGTTTGAATAAGGATTTTATCGCTTCCCTTTCCCCCTTCTCCCCTCGGTGCGGCTCAGTCCCTACCCCATCTTCCCCGACAGGTTTTGTTGTTTTGTTTTTATTTTTTTTTTCTACAGCGTGCAATTTTTTTTTTTTAATCTGCCGCGTGGGGTTGGATTTTTTTTTTTGTTGTTGTTTTTATTTTGAATTTTATTTTCTTTGGTTGTACCCGTCTCTACCCGTCGTAGAGACCGGTCCCCGCGGGCGGCCGAGCGCCACCCCAGACCCGGCCCGCGGGGCTGCCATGGATCGCACCGGCGGCTCCGGCGGGGGCAGCGACCGCAGGCTGCCCGAGGAGAGCAAGCCGCTGCTGGGCGAGATGTCCGCTCCCGAGGGGAATAAAATGGGTGCCGCGCCGTGCCGGAGAGCCCTGCTCCACTGCAACGGCATGAGGTACAAGCTGCTGCAGGAGGGGGACATCCAGGTGTGTGTCATCCGGCACCCCCGGACGTTTCTCAGCAAGATCCTCACCTCCAAGTTCCTGCGGCGGTGGGAGCCGCACCACTTGACTCTGGCGGACAACAGCGTCGCCTCGGCCACGGTAAGAGCCCGCCCGGGTCCAGCGGCCCCGCCGCGGGGGCGGGCGCGGAGCGGCCGCGGGGCATCCGCGGTGCGCGGGGCCGGGGGATGCCCGCGCCCGCTGCCCCCGAGCGGCCGGACCTGGCTGGAACCCCCGGGGCCGCCGGTGGGCGAGGGGGGGATCGGCTCGACTGGGTTCCGGAATGCCGGCGAAAATCCTGAAAGGATTTTTTTTTTTTTTCCCTTGTTCGTAATCCTATGGATGTTTATTTTTGCAGTTTCGGTGTTGGTCTTTTTTTTTTTTTTTTTTTTAGTTATTATTTTCCGAGCAAGGCTATTATTACTGTTATTATTGTTGTTGATTTTTTTAACCTTTATTTAAAAAAATAATTCCTTCCCTCTTAACATGACCCCGATATACAGTCACCATACCGAGCCCTTTGTATCCGAAACCAAAGTCGGCAGATACCTGCTGGCACCTTGGCCAAGTTGGAGGTGAGGGAGGTGGAGGATGCTTTTAATTCGAGAGCGAAGGCTCGGGTTGTGCGCGGACTTTGCTGTGGTTCAGGCCTGCTCTGGGGGCTCTGGTTTGGCGGTCACATAACCTGCCCGGATACAGGCAACGTGATTGGAAAATATGGAGATTCCTTCAGGGTTTTTCTTCCTGCTGGAAAATGATGCAAGAGAAAAAAATGCGAGGTGGTGATATCAGCGTTACAGAAGATGTACTACAGACGGATGCAGTCTTGAAAAATATGATTTATATTTTCATATCCAACTTAAAATTTAATGGCCAATATTATATGAATATTTGTGGAGAATATAGAGTGATTACACAGATTTTTATCTAATAAGCGATTAACAGAACATGTTTTACACTGATCTTTAATCAGTCGGTACTTGGATCCTGTCTTTTTTTTGAATTATCTGTAAATGTCTCATTTTTCTCAATGGCTTCATTCTGGCCTTCCTATAGGACACTGATACGAGAGAGTGGATTGGCTTTTGTGTAGATTTCTGTTAATGGTGTATTTCAGTGGATTTCATCCAGCCTGTGCTCGGAGGTTGGGTTTTTTCACACCTTGGTACACAGACATAGTGTGTGTAAATGCCTCTCCTGCATCATGCTCTGCTCTGAAGTATTCAGAGCAGGTTTTCAGTGGGAGCTACTTTAACCTTCAGGTAGGCCAGCTGCCTGTTCTCACAGAGCTCTTTTTTGTGCCACAATGACATCTCTGCTTGCTGTTTCCACTGGGCTCTCGAGGATGCTTCAAAGGAAATATTTCCTTTCTTTGATAGAACTACTGCTTAAAGGGAGAAGGAAGATTTGGACAAGCACTGTTGGAGAAAGCTCCTGAAAGACACAAGCACGAGAAGTTTTTGCAGTTCTTCATTTTGTTAAGATACCATCATTGTAGAGGGGGAGTTGAATATTAGTGGAGATGAGGCATTTTCCTGGCAGTATCCATAGCTGATTATTTCCAAGCCGAGGAGGAGGATACGGGTAGAGAGAGGCATGATCACGCTTCAGATGTTGTTCTCTGCAATGTGGCAGTACCAGGCATGAAGTTGTATTTTTACAGGACACGTCAAACTCTGCTCGCTGGCAAAGCTGTCACCAGAGAAACCATCTCTGAAAAGATTTCTGAAGTCCTATGGGACTGTGCTTTAATTACTATTGAGGTGTTCTCATTCCTAATTATTTTATGTGTATAAATAGCAAGAAGATACTAAAGCATTGTGCGTAGCATTGCAGGCTCCATTTTGTTGAGCAGTGCTCTTCGTGCTTGGTCTTCTTATAAATTTTTCCCAATGCTAACTCACCCTACAAATACTGTTGATCACAGAAATAGCTGTGCTTTATTGTTTCAAGTAGTGTTTTTGGTTTCCAGGGGGTAATTAGGGCACAAGGGTAAGATCTGCATTCACTTGTTGCCTGACTCTGTGGGTAGGTTTAGCAGGTATCTTTCAGACGTTGGTTCTGTGATACCTGCATTTTAGTTGTTTTCATTTGGAGCTGGAAAGGTGAGATTTAAGCAAAATTCGTGGTAGTTTAACCCCCACTCCCTGCAGAAATGGGGTACAGACACAATGCCAAAACCTCCTCTAACCAGAGGTAGATATTTGAATGCAACTAATTTGGTTTTCAAGAGCTACAGAAAAAATATACATTTTGTCTATTGAAAGTGGCCATTGGGAGCACTCAACAGCTTTGATAACAAGGTCATTTTTACACATGGGGCTTTCGACAGGCAGGATGCTTTATGAGCAGCCAGTAATTAACCTTCACATCATCCCTTTGCAAATCCTCTGGCATGACGAGTTTTACTGCATTCTATATAACATGAATAAAATTGAACGGGAAAATAACATCACTCTGTTTTGCATTTGAAAGCAAAAGTTGTAATGACAGCTAAATCCAGATCTGGCAAATTGTGTCCCTAAGTACAGAGGATAAGTTATTTGTTGATTCTAGGCACTTTATATCCTTTTTATTGTCACTTGAGATACAGATTAGAATTAAATTCTTCTCCCCACAAGCTCTTACTTGTCAGTCCCTGGGCTGCAATATAGAAGTTAGTATTAGTTTTTTATGGATTATTCATCTATAGTTTATTCCATGAATAGACATGGTATGTGCCCACATATATAAGTCTGAATAATGAGACTCAACCTACTTTTTTTGAGAGATAACTAGTTTTGTTGTTTATTTAGGCAGCTACAATTTTTGTGCTGACAAGATAGTTTTTGGTAGCAGAAGTGCTATGCAAGAACGCAATGGAGCAACTGTTAGGCCATCTTATTTTAGCAAAATTTAGGTAGAAAAGACAATAATGTTCTTTATGAAGTGCCTTTTTTGACATGATGACAAGTGACTTTCAATTAAAATAAGTCCATGTTAATCAAATAATAATAATAATAAAATAAGTGTATTCTGAATTGGTATATGCACCCAGTTAACAAATGCGGAAAG
Organism: Vidua chalybeata; assembly: GCF_026979565.1. NCBI lineage: Eukaryota > Metazoa > Chordata > Aves > Passeriformes > Viduidae > Vidua > Vidua chalybeata. Next base: position 16,794,227 of record NC_071540.1, read on the forward strand.
GTATTAATTTGTGGACAGTCCCATAACTGTAGGTGTTAGGACTTCTGATTTATCTGATTTATGTGTGTTTCCATTGTTTATGTCATGCTCTTATTTCTCAAAGAATTGCTTAAATATAGCACAGTGTCACCATTATGGTTTCACTCGCATCATGTCCAGGGTTTCATTCTGGTTAAGGGTTTTTTGGAGAAAGTAAATACAGATCTCTAGCCTTTTTTCTGTTTTGTTTTGTTACTGTAAATGCTAAAGTCCCAGTAGGAAATTTTGACACTTTGAAACTTTGTTTGTCAGACAGCAGCTTGCCTGGGGATGAATTTGACTTTCTTCCCCATGGGAGGAATAATGTTTATTTTATAAACACCTACCAAACTCAAATGTAGCACCCTTACTAATTTTTTTTTTTTTTTCACCAGTGAAATCTCTCCTTGCACAGCTTGAGGGGCAGTGATAGTAAAAACAAATACAATAACCAAGTGAAATGTAGTATTTCTTACTTTTTTTTTTTTTGGGAGGGACAGGGTGGGGTTAGGAGTAACCCTTTTTTCAAGAGAAATGTAAAATTTGATCTTCTGTACTTTAAGCATAGGCATCATGACTGTTCTGTGTCTTTCATATCCTTCTGCGTTGTATCTTTCCTGTCTCTTTCTTTTCTCTTTCATTCTTTCTCTTGCACCAATGGGGAAATGGGGAGTAGATGTTGAGGACAATGAGTTTGAAAGTCCTGGGTTGCAGAGAAGACTTGTGATACATATGTATGTACAGCAGACAAGGAAAGAATAAATAAGTGATTCATTGTCTCTGGCTAGAGATGACCTCTCTAATTCCCTTCTGGGAAGATAAGGCTTCGTTGAAACCATGAAGTTATTCATTAATATCCCTCAAGGAGGTGGAAACTTTGGTTTCTCATGCCCATTTCACATTTCTCGGTTTTGCCTTGGCAGGTGGGTTGGGTGTAATGTAAATGTTTTGTTCAAAGCTGGTGGCAATCCTGGAAAGACTCGAGTTTCTTTTAAACATGTTGCTGAACAGACGTGATGTGTGAGGACAATAGTTTATTGACAGGCTGGCTAATTGTAAATGCCTTTGAAACAAGAATGCAAGTGGATTAGGGAACTGCATTTGTGTTTTCTTCTAGAGACTAGAACATACCCAGTTAATATTAAATGAGGCAGGGCAGGATGATCTATTTCAAACAGAAGTGGAATAGAAAATTGTCTTCTAATTGTTTTTTAAAATTCAACAATTCTGCTACTGCATGTGTTTCAGCATGCTATTACATGTCTTTCTTTCCTTATTTTGATAAAGATAGAGCAAAAATTCCTATCAAGGTGGACTCATTGTTTACTTTAGCACAGATTCCCATTAGTTAGAAAAACACACTTTTAAAAATTAAATTTCCCTTTAAAAACAATTAGCTCAAGTGGGAACTATTATGCAGAGCTCAAAAGGTTCAAAACAATCCTAGAAGAATTTTTTAAAGCTGTCCTGCAAAAGGAATATTGTAGTATTATCCAGATTGCAAGTAGAATTAATATGAATTTATAATAATAATAATAAACAGTTCAGTAAACCAAGTGCTGTCTTTAAGTCCTGTTGATGAGGCTCTGAAAATTTGGCTTTAAACTAGATTGGTGTGTCTGCCATCATTACATGTATAAGTATGAACACATAAATAATGAAGTAATTTTAGATAATTTTTTGATTTGTTATAATAATGGAAGGATAAATTACTATTTATATTTAATATTTCTCGTGGTTACTGTTGCAGATGATGGCTTTCATTTGATGAGAAGTGGTACCTGTAGGTTTTAGGTGTACATATATTTACCTGTTCTGGGTTGCTGCTGTCTCTCAGGTATTTGGCTCAGGTGCAACAGAAAGAGCACTGAGTGTCATAATTTGCATAAAGGCCATGACAATTTAGAATTCTCTGCAAATTGAGAACAAATTGTTCCATGTTATCTGTACTGATGAAACTGAGATCCTCTTTTACAAGTGAAGGCAGGCATGTGCCTGCATGAACAAACCCCAAATTTTTCTGAAGACCTGGTGATTTAATGGAATATTGCTTTGCTGTGACAAACTTATTTTATTGCTATATTAGTTAGTAGTTCAACATAAGAAAACTAAAACGATATCTCTTTAAAGTTGTTTAATGCCTATCAAACATACCTTTGCATATATAGTTCCTGCAGTGGTTAAAAAGCATATTTATAAGTCAGTAGTGTTAAGGTATGTGTTTATATGTCACAGAGCGTATATAAAATATGAAAACAGAAGCTATATTCATTGACAGAGTGAGAGCTCTCAAGGCTATTAGTGTTAGCACCCAGCCAGTAAATTTTACATGTTCAGGAACATAAATAAAAAGGATACTCAGAAATACTTGTGCCTCATTTTTCGTTTTGGCTGGGGAGTAAAGATGTGGTGTTAGTAACTACGTGGTGGTAATATTCCCCATGGGAGAGACTGTAAATTGCCTCTGGTCCTCAGTGGGACCTGATCCTGCATCAAAGCAGGGCCTGGAAGAGCTCAGCATCCCTCACAGGGCTGGGCCTTGGTGGAGCTCTGAATAATACTTTTTTTTTTTTTTTTTTTTTTTTTTTTTTTGGTAGTGGAACATTATAACTGTGATTATAGAAGTGATAGGAAGAGTCTGATGGATCCTCCAAGGTGGGGTGAAGTCCTTCTTGGAAAGGATGTGCTGCCCAGAGGAGCTGTGGCTGCCCAGTCCCTGGGAGTGTCCAAGGCCAGGTTGGACAGGGCTTGGAGCAGCCTGGCCTAGTGGAAGATGTCCCTGCCCATGGCAGGGCATGGAGCAAGGTGATCCTTAAAGGTCCCTTCCAACCCAAACCACGATTCTGTGAAACTCAACAAGAATGTTTGGTTTTTCAGAGGTGAGAGGCTATGCTGAGAGTCCCATCTGCATCAGTGTGAAAGGTTGGCCTTGCTTTGTTAGCTGTGGGAGAACAGAGGCTGAAGCCTTGGTCTTCCCAAAATCATTCACAGACCTGTGTGCACTGAGGGGCCTTTTTGGAGGAAAAAGCTGGTAGATTTAGTACATAAAAAAGAGTGATTTTTTTTTTTTTTTTAACTGTTCAATTTATTGCATATAATTTGTCGGTACTTTTGAGTACCAGATGAGTTTAACATGATACAATTTCCTTCTATGTTAATAAGTATGGCTAACCTAATAGGGTTTTACTCATCTCCTCATACAGGATTTATGAGAAAAGAGACCTACCTCAAATAGTTCAAGCCTTTTGGAGTCTTTAGAAGTAATTAGATTGTGGGTTGCATGGGTAGATTGTGGCTTGTTTATTGGTGTTTTGAGCAGTGCTAGTTGCATCAGTTTTGTTCTGTGTGTTCCTAGATAACATAGTGCTTGATTCCACAAACAGCCAGGTGTTGGAAGATGATTGATACTTCAGCATGTATAATCCATTCAGAGAGCTTGTGCATGTATGTGCACTCAATAAAATAACTTTTTTTTTTGCACCGTCTGCCGATGCAGCGTCATTGGCAGCAGTGCTGGCTGAGTCAGCCCTGGCCTGTGCCATTCATTTCTGCATCTGTGCCATACCCTGTCAATCCATCTTCTGTAAGCACTTAACAGTTTGCAGGGTCAGGCTGAGAAAAATCTCTGTGAGCTGGCTGGGGAGCGCTCTCTCTGTTTGAACCTTTTGCAGATTTGTTGTCTGTCTTTTCACTGGATCAGGGAGGTGATGTGTTTCAGTGCACAGTCCGCCAGACTGTTGAGGAAGAAGAGAGCGGGAAACATGGTAGGGTGGAATTTGTGCCAAAAAAAATGTATTATTTAATCATTGCGTAAAATTTTCCTGTTTTGCACAATATTTAAGAATGCAGGGACAACACCAGGAAAGGGAAAAGACAATTGAAAAGCATACATTTTAACTGATCACGTCAATGGTGAATGAAGTTTTAGCTCTTGTGGTTGTTGAGGAAAACATGAAGAAGTCAGAACCAGATGCAAAGTTAAAAGGCCTTTACTTCATAGGCTTAAAAATCAGGAGCATTTAACAATACTCTCTAGGTTTTGGAAGAGGGGACTCATGTTCCAGGATTTGTGGACATTTGTTGTTACCAGTGCTGCCATTTTCAGTACTTAAAGTGATTTGTTGGCTTTGTCACTTGGGCTGTCCCATGACTGATGGGACAGGGCCAGTAGAGTGGGAAATACAAGAGGTAACCTGCCAGGCACAGACTGTGGTGTCCAGGGCATGAGGGTATGGTGAAGGCTATGTTCTCCTACTTTAATCTGAGTTTTTAGTAAGCTTTTAAATAATATTAAGTATTTTTTTGAGAAACTTAATAGAAAGGCATGTGTTGTTTCTGGATTTGAGTGTTTCTGCTAGATGTGTGCCATTACTAACTGAGCTTAAGAAACCTGTCAAGTTGCAATTACTTAAATCTGAACTGGAAGTACACTCAGTCACGTACATTCTTGGTCTCGCTCTGTTGAAACCAGGAGGGTAATTTGAGGAGAGGGATTACCATTCATTGCCTGTAACGTGAATGGCAGGATGTGCTGTTCGGAGAGCCAGGAAGGTTCAGCGAGGGATCACCGTGCAGCTCGCTCTTGGCTGCTGGCTGGGGGGCATGGCTGATTCTCCTCTTAGCCTTGTCCAGCTCTCAGAGCCCCATTTTCTCCCTCTGCTTGGCAGATCTCAAGGTGCTGAGTGACCTGCAGTGGCTGGAATGGCTCTTCCATGAGTGAGAGGGTTGCTGGAAAATTTCCTGTTAGGCAGAACTGGTGTAGAAGCTGTTGCTCTGTCATCCATTTTATGCCAATGTTGTTCTGGTGGAAAGTGAGTTTTTAACATTCATCTATGGGGAAAACATCACTCAGAATGCTCCAACCATCACTGCTGCTCTGTGGAACATGTGCCAGCTCTGTCCTGTCTCCCTTCCTCAGACAATAGAGTTTTAATAAGAAAAAAATGCTGCTTGCTGCAAGTAGCTCTCTTTTCCCCCATTTGGACTCAAAATTTGCTGAAATGCTGCTGTGGTATGTGGTTGTGGCTGGAGTTTGCAGGAGGGGTGGATCCTCCACAGGGGCAGCTGCTCCCAATTCCTTGAAGGCGTAGGAAGATGGTGCTGCTGCTTCTGCTGTAACCTTGCTTGATATTTGCACCTGTGGCCACTTTTACTTCCCAGGCCGTGGCAAAGTGAGAGGTTTAAAATGGAGTAAAGCTCTTCTGGGCCCTTGGAGCACCTCCCCCACATGTCTGCTCAGAATATCAGCTTGTTTCATGGGTAAGAGTTCTTGCGCTGTTCAAAGTATGCTGCAGCTTCCCTCAAGTTCTTATTCCTGTGACTGAGGGATTGCATGATTTTCTCATTGGATGAAAAATTTAAAAGGAATAATTGCTTTCATTGATTAAAAGAGTAATTACCAGGACTTCAGAAAAGATGACTAAAAAATGGTTATCTAATGCTTCTTAAACTCCAGATCACTAATTTCTTGATATTAAGAATGGGACTGTTGAATGCTTGGCACTGTCACTAAGGAACTTTTCTTTCTTGGATTTCTAGTGCTTAAAGAAAGGCTAAATAAAATGAAATATTTTTCTCCTTTTGAAAAATTTAAAACTTAAACCTTATTAGCACACAGAAATGGATTTAGGTTTTGTAAGATTTTGTTTTCAAAGATGTCACATGTGGTACAGTAAGTGTTGCCTGAAGAAAGCTGAGATTAAGCTAAATCAGAGGATTTTGTTGAGAATAGATAATTGTATTCCCAAATACAATTATTTTGCATTTATATTTTGCATAATGTTTTTCTTAGACCTAAAGAGAAACTGTATTAGCAGATGAGAATCAGAAATAGTATTTTTTTTCTTAGAAATAAGTTCTACATACTTTGAAGTGTGTGAACGTCCATGCATATTTTATGTATGAGATTTCTGATGATGCAAACCCAAAGGTAAGGCAAGAATTTTGAAAACAAAAACGTGGCCTCGTTTTTTATTTATGTATGGACAATTAACATCAACTGAGCAATGTTAGGTAATTGCATTTGCAGTGAGACAGTTCCAACAATTTTTAAAATAACACCTCTTTTCCCCCTCAATCTCCTAAAGATACCCCATGGTGCATTCCCTGCAGTACATTTCAAACAGTACTGAGCAGGTATTTCTCAATGACGAAGCTGTGATACTGCTTTTTTTGTTACTTCCCAGTGTTTTGGCTGTTTGTTTTGGCTGTTTGAGATTGGCAGGTGCCTCTTACCATGGCTGGTTCCTGCTGTCATGGGATTCTGCTGTACCATGAGAGTTTCTTGTTTGCTGCTGTAATAAATCTAGTGAGTATTGTGAGCAGGCTGTTTTTGCTGTCTAGAATAAAGCTGAATGACTTAGTTATCCATTTCCAGGGATGGGCATTATTAACAGTAAAGTAGAGACTGCTTTGAAAAAAAAAAGGTTTAGAAACTTGCCAAGTGGACTCCAGCTTTTTAATCAAAATACTAAGGGTGTGTGGGTTTTTTCCATAAATATGACTGTCCGTTTGACCTTTGAACAAAAAAGAAGAGGGATTATTTTTGGCCTTTAAAACAGTGAAAAAATGATTTTTGGATGACAGTATATCTTCATTCTAGTAATCCTTGGGTTTCAAATTCACTGTGCTTCAACCATCTCCAAGTGCTTTATGGGTCAGTATTTTCATATGTGGGGAAAACAATGAGATAAATGTAGATCTGACATTTTTGCCACTGTTGGTTCATGCTTAGTTTGCAGTTCCTTCTTAGTTGGTGTGTGCATCTGTGGTTCACTGTGGAGGGCCTAAGGTTGGACACCAAGGACCAGTAGTGCCTTGCCCTAATGCTCCTGATAAATCACTGGTGGGAGCTGGAGCAGAAATGATTTTCCTTTGCTTTGTCTGCTAGGCTGCATCTTCCCTCCTGATTTTGATGGCTATTAATTTTCTTAATGGTTGTAAATGTCATTAAAAATCAGTGGAAGCGTGGGAGAGTGACTGACAGCAGAACGTGGCCCAGAGTGTCGTGCTCTTCTTGCTACCCTTCAATCTTCCTGCAAAGAAAATATCTGCCGGGGAGCCAGGTGCCAATCAGTTCAAGTCTTTGCTTTCTGCAGCATGTGTGCTTTGTGTATTCTCCTAATAGTCACTTCTGACAACCTACCACTTTGCTCTTGCTTCAGAGGCTGTTAAGACTGAATTCAGAAATAAAGAGTAAGTCAGGGAAACCTTGACTGCACTGAAATTTTCAGGATGAGAATGAGCTTGCAAAATTGTTAAAGAAGCAGGGTATTGCGATTCCTTTTTGTGAAAAGATTGGCAGTTCTCTCTTCCTTCTCAAACCTTGGATTTACTATACAGACTTCTTGATGTTGAGCTCATAAATTTAGGAATCCCTTGAGAAGAATATGCTTGCAGAGGCATCTTAGAACACCATGTTTCTCTTTGGTATAATGTAAGCTGTAAGAAGGTAGGAAACTGAAAGTTGAACTTCACGTGGACTCTTAAATAGAGGATCTGTGGAAGATAATGCAGTTCTTCAGACGTTTTTTCCTGGTGGCCACGCAGTTGTTGTGGCTGGGGGTGTGAGTGTTGTTGCTGGCAGCTGGAAGGGGTGGCTGCACAAGGAGGGGTTTCTCTGCCGTGGCTGGTGACGCCAGGCAGGGCGCTGGATGTCAGCGAGGAGAGTGAGCGTGTGCCTGCCTCTGGTGCTCTGTCATCTGAACAGTTTGCTCAGTGGCCTGGCTCTGAGAAAGAAGGTGGGAGGAGGGGAACGAAACTGTGAAAGGCCCAGTGGTTCTTGAAGAACAGCATTTACTTTCACAGCAGAGATTTCCATCTCCTTCAATGGACTGTGTTGAATGAGATCTATCTGCGTCCTTGTCTTGCTGCTCAGCAGTGAAATGCCTGCAGTTTGAGTACCTGTTGATTCCTTGTGGAAGATTAATCATGTTCAGTGAAGCAGTCGTGTTCCTTATCCACAGGAACGTAGAACAGAGAGGTTTATTTGGGTGTCTGGAGGAAGAGAAAACAACGTCATGTCACAGATGTTGTTCAGTCATTGTTTAAACCAGAAGAAAATCTATGCAATTGCTGTAAACTTCTGCCTTTAGTAAATAGGTTATAGTGGCACAATTATTGAATTTGAAAAGGAGCTTCAGCTTATTCTTTCAGTGCAGGAACACTGGTAATTCTTCAGATATTCCATACTAAAGGAATAGCCACTCCAGCTGTGTAGTAAGGGCTTGAAGTAGTATTCCCTATCATGTTTGGTATGAAATGCAGCCCCTATATGGAAGGGAAGAGAGCTGATGAAAGATATTATGCAGCATTACTTTAGTTTTTCTTTCTATTCTTTGTGTTTCTTTCAGATCCTCCAAGTTTTTTCTTTTTTTTTGTTTGTTTTGGTGTTTGTTTTTTTTTTTTTTCTTTGTCAATGCTGTTATAGTGACTTTTGAGGAAAGATTTTTAATTTTTAATTAAAATTAGCCTGACATCCAGAGCCATGGAACAGGCTCATCCTCTCCCAGAGGAGCAAATGTTTTGAATGGAGTCTTGGCACTGAAAATCCCATCTGCTTTGCAGTCAAATAATGTGGACATTGCAGCAAGCATAAAACTTGTGTTGGCACAGAACTTTGTTACTGAAGGTGGAAGTAGAGACACGGTCAACATTTCTTGTCTGACTGAAAACACATTTCCTAAGTTTGGGTAATTAATCTTCTGTGATTGCTGTGAATGAAACAGGAAATAAGGCTGGAAAAGCTTGAAATTAAATGAAATGTGCAGGACCGGACATGCACTTTGGTATTAAATATTGACATACCCCTTCCAGGTAACCACTTTGCCTTCACAGCCCAGCATTTGCCCTGAAGACTGCAATGTCTTCTTTCTGTGGTGTTTATAGTGAAAAATTTGTTGACACTGGGAGATGTTTCTAATGGCTTCTTGACTAACACTAGCGTACACTTCTTTTGGTGCTATGTCACTGCCTCCCTTGATACTAATCTTCTGATTTATTGTAAGTGATTTCAAATGTCCCTGGTGACTTGGGTTGACTAATGTACTTTAAATATGGTGAAATCATATAATCTGTTGTGGGAGTTGACTGTGGATCAGGCTCGTGCAGGTAGACAGCACGGGAAAGTGCCGAGCCCTTGGTGGTGCTTACCCAAATACAGGAGCAGGTCCTCTGCTGCCCTGTGCCTGTGGATTGGAGTGTAGGTTGGTCAGTTTTAAACCTGGGATGAGTCGGGATTGAGGCAGCACTAATTATCTGCTGTATTGTGTGCTCATGGTACTGCAGCACAGCCTGAGTGGGCTTGAAGGAGAAAGGAGGTGATGGGAGGAGAGAATTAAAGCAGCTTCAGGGTAGGGGTCTGATGGGTCTCTGTGCTCCAGCTGAAAGGGGAGGTCTCCGAGTCGCTGGCTGCAGTGTGCTTGTGACTGGACGTTTTGACTCATCTCAAAGGGATGTTGTCTACAGGGACAACACGGGGCAGTGATAGCCCGCAACGCGTGAGGCCTGTGCCATTGTACCTTCCCTTTTGAACACAGTTAAAAAATGGAGGGAATGTTTATGTTTGGTGGCTTATGTGTTTCCTAATGCCCCTTCATTTATCATACCCGCTTTAATTGAGATAAAGATGTAGTGCTGTGTAACATTATCTAGGTTTAACGTCAACGGTTTGGGAGGTTGTGTCTCTACTTGTCAGATTTTCTTAGCAGAAATAAGAGAACAAACTTACCCTGTGCATCTTCTTGCCTGTACAGTCTGTACCTGGAGATCTTCTGAGTGCTTCTGTCTTGAGACCTTTGTGTCTGATCTAAGGCTCTTGCTGTGCTCAGATTTCATGTTACCCGTTTTTGTATTTTGGAATTGTAAGAAATACTTGTACAAACAATGCTCTGCTGTTTCCAAACACTGTGAAGTTTTCCCCCTTTGCTTCCTGTTTTTGTAGTGTGTTTGTGAAAAGACCTTGTCTGCTTTGCACTGGAGTTAGGCTTAATGTAGATGCATTCTGCATCAGCTACTGTGTGTTCCAGCATGCAGGGACCCGAGCTGCTCTTCAGCAAGCGTCATTACACTTTATTTATGGTAAGACTAGATTAAAAAAGACTGGTGCATGTAAAAGTGAAAGCAGAGGCAGTGTTAAATTGTGCAGTCATGAGCTTGTTATTTCCCTTCCCCCCAGTATGCAAGCCAGTTAGTAACCTAGTGATCTATACATGAGGCTTTAATTGGATATATGCCCAGAGTGCAGATTAATATGGAAAAGCTATAAAGGCATGGGTTCACAAACTTTATTTGACCACATGAGGACTGTCTGTGTGATCCCATGTGGAATGTGTGAGGGATTCTCAAAACAAAGAAATACCTCAATGTATTTGGGCAGATCTGTGTGTAAACCACGGGATACAGAGGTGATGTCTCTGCCTTAAAGTCAATAGACTGTTCATTAAATGGGACTTCTTCAGCCTTAGGTGGGGCTTAGGTGCATCTGTGGCCTCTGTGTTACTTGACTTCTTAAATTTTAGTTTTGATAATTGCTGGCGGTTTCTCTTTACAATTGGATATAATCTTGGCTGCCTCTGGAGATAAGGGGGGGTGTGAATCTCTCTGTAGTGAAATAAAAACAAGCAGATGTCTGACTGCAGCTGGTTAGAGATAAATCATTTCATATAAACTTGCCTGGAGAACATGATTTTACTCTTCTATAAGCCTACACTCCAGAGGGAAGGGAGAACCCCCATTAGTCAATGACACCCTCCTGGCCTAAAATTCTAGTGTTTCTAGTTTGCAAATCACATGAAACACAGATTACTAGCTGTATTCAGCAAAGACTTTCTCAATTTTGCAAACACTTGTAACACAGATTTTGTGTCTCTTCTGGGGATTTTTTATTTTTAATTAAAATTGCAGTATTCCTTAATGTGTAAAACCAGCCACGGTCATGTCCCTATATTCTCCAAGCTAGTTTAATGTTGATAAAAATCTCCTTTTAAATTGGCTTGGTATTGCCATAAAGAGTTTGGTGACTTGGGAGAGCCCTGCTGCAGATGAAGCTGATCTTCCTGACCCATCATATCATGGGGAGTAGTAAGGCATTCCACCTGTATCAGAACTCTGTTTTTCCTCTTTACTCTCCTCTGCATGGTTGTTTGGCACATTATTCAGTTGCTCACTGAAGGTGGTGGGATGGAAATGTTACCTTAGCATGAGCTCTAATCAACATCAAGAGTGGGGAGCTGATGGTAAATATACTCCCATAGTTTCAGAAAACAAGGTAACCTTAATTAAAGTTCTGTGCCAGTAGTTTCAGTGTTTGAGTCCAGCAATTTGCCTGACGAAGGCAGGGAATAGTCCTGAGCTCTCTGCCTGCAGCAAGAATATGGGAATTGAAGTGACTCATTCCCAGGGACGCAGCAATGGGAATGAGGCACTGCTGTGGCTGCAGATAATTCCCTGGAAGTCTCCGTTGTGCAGAATGCATTAATTGAAGAGATTCATGAGCTGCTTAATGTCACATCACTTCATTTCCTCATCAGGGAACTGAAAGTCTCATCTGTGTCGGAAAAAACCAGGATCTCTCTGGTTGCAAGTAAATCTTGACCTTTGTAGAAAGAGGTTGTGTGTGTTGTCCATCATATTTGCCCTGTATTAATCCCATTGCTGTGTAATTCAAATTTTCACTTGCCCCATTACCTATCAGCTGTGGGGGCAAAGTCAGCTGTGTAAAGATGTGCATATGAGTGCACAGAAATGTGAGCAGTTGAGACGAGGAGGGAGCTGTTTGCTGCTGGGTTCTTCAGTGCAGTGCAGCAGAAGGATGGGTGGTTCCTGTTGGTAGCAGATCACCATCTGCAGCCATTGCATTGCCCACAGCAGTAGAAGCATATCTTTATATTTAATAGAGAGAGGATGTGGCATAGGATACCCCTGCAGAGACCTGGAAATACAACGATACTGTGTGGTCTGTTCTGGAAGGGATGGGTGCTGTTCTCCTGCAGACAGCAATGTGTTCCTAGTGGGTAGATCTGATGCCATGTGTAGGCAGCAGAACATAAACACTGCAGCCCACCATTTGCAGATTTAAACTGGAGAAGAGAATGTGCTACACTTATGGAAATCAGTCTTGCTGTGTGTGATATCACACGGAATCAGCTGTACTGTGATTCTGGTTTTGCCCAAGTGCCTGTTTTTCTGACTCTGTTGCCCACTGCAGGCTTAGGTGAGAGCTAGTACAGAGGGGGTCTTGTGGCATTTGCCACAGTTTATCGTGTGACCTCTTAGGCTGTGCTTCAGACTGAGTTTTTATTAGTTTTATGGCATGGCAAACATTGCATAGAAAAATACAGTTTACCACTTACATAGCTTGTTGAAAAGAAATTATGCACTCTTCTTTTGACTAGAAATTAGCCAAAATCAAGAGTCCTGCATCTTGATTGACTGAGTGGAAAGGTTGTATCTTACATCTTTGTATTTGATTGTTGGCCAAGCAGAGCTGGTCAGTGAAAGGAAATGCCCATTTCTGTGGCTTTATGTGCTACTGCTGTGTAGAGTTTTGGCAGTGAGACCTTAGGGTTGGACTTAGACACTGTCTCTCTACCATCTAATTCCACCAGGAGGTCACAGTGGTTGCAGTTGCATGACTGGAGCTCACACCTAGCATGAACAGCCATACTGTGATAGCTGTGCTCTTCATCTGTGGCAGGTACCTTTCATATCCATTAATAACTGAGTTTTCCTTCATCTGTGCCTTTGGGAACATTTCAGTACTTTGCCTGGCAGTGTATCTTTACTCTGAATTGTGTGTGGAAAAATGTCTGAAGCAAATTAAACAAGATGACTTGTGAGTAAAAAGATCAAGTCAAAACTCTGTAGAGATGAAAATCATCGAGTTGATGAATACAGTCTATCTGTGACTGGGAAACCTTTAATGATGCCAGGAGAAAGGATTGACCATAGTAGGCAAAGTTGCACTTGAGGTTTCTGTGACCCAAAAAAAGAAAAATCGGTCTCTTGATTCCTGTGATTTCTGTGATCACATGGCTCTAGGTGTTGCAAACAGGTGGGGTCTTAGCAGAAGCCACAAAAAGTTGCCTATCTCAACAAAGTCCAGCCTGAGACTGAATCTCATAAAATTGAGGTGGAGCAAAGGAGAGAAAAAAAAAAAAAAAAAAGAAATTATTTTTTTGGCGTTATATTTGTGGCTTGGCATATCTAGATGGGAGTCCATTCCATTGTTTTTACTCATAGCATCTTTCTCTCTTGTTGGGAATCTGTGCCATACTAGTAAAAACAATCCGAACTACTTACAATTAATGAATTGTGCAAGCTGCCAATGAGTGATTTGAGGGGATGCAATAACAACCATAAGGACAATATGAATTCTGCATGAACTGGCAGTGTATGTCAGAGAAAGTTCTGCTTTATTTTTCTGACACTGAGCTGCTTTAGTGTGTGGACTTCTAAATAAGTAGTGCTTTAAGAAAGGGTATCAGTTGCTTGAGCTGAAGCTTATGTCTAGGATGGCTTAGTGTTAAAGCAAAAAGCCATATTGAGGGAAAAGAGCATATTTTCAAATGGTGAAGCTTGTTCTTCTAGGAGAGAAAATGATACTTCTAATTTTTCTTATCAAGAGTTAACCCAAAGCAAGATATTTAAACAAAACAATCAAATTGGACTCATTATTAAAGAGATTATTTTTTTGGGGGGAAACATTTTTACAGGTTTTTAGGTCCCTCTTTGAACTGTGTCTTTAAGATGTATATGTATGTCTAGCTCAGTTGAGAACTGATAGGACAGAACTTCCTTTGCTTTGATCTTTTATTCTTTGAGCATTCCTCCTCACATGCAAATCTTACAAAATGCTTCTGTTTTCCTATGGAAAGAGGCCCAGGTTAGGGGAGGGTTGATGTTCTGGGCAGTATGTCCAAGATAGCTATAGGTGCTAGGGGAAAATAAAGCAGCCTCAGGAACAATAGGATTTTAAAAAGCTGTTTGATTTGTGCCAAGCTGATGGTGTTTTGGGGTTTTTTTGGTGTTTTTTTTTTTTTTTGGTTGTCATAGAAATGTGCCAGCCCATGTCTCTCACAGATGAGCTCACTAAATGAATGGCTGTGCAGGATGAGTCTGGTTTCAATGAAGATGTTTATACTTGAAGAACACAGATGGACTTAAACCACAGCCCAGAATCTAAACACCCCTGAGCTCCTGGGGGAGGGGAGCAATAGGAAATGAAATCTGGATTTTATAGCTCAGGCCTGCATCTGTCCTCCTTGATTTGGCTTTATGAGTTATTATGGGGAAGTAGGAGAAGAATATTATCTGCAGTAAAAAGGGTTTGTTTGTTGTTGGATGATGGGGGAAAATGATTTTGTATTTGGCCCAACTCCACTGGGTTGGAAAGACTTTTCTGCCTTGGTGTTGTTGCATGACCATCACAGCTGAGGTTAATTGGTAGCAGAGATGTTACTCTATAAAGTACTGTCTTTAGCAGGTATTTTTTTTCTGTTGTTTCTGTATTCCTGTTCTTTCTATGCTCCTGTACTCTTTGTCTTCTGAAATAAAATATTTTGAATGAGAGCTGACAATTCTGTCTCCTGTTCTGCATGTGAAATGCTGTGATACAGGTTTGGTAGAAGTTTAGAAGCTGGTGCAAATGACTTCAAACGATAGAAGCAACATCAGACCCATGAAATACCAAGGAATTTGCAGATGACACAACTAATAATCTTCAGTGAGGTGTGTCATTGAGCACTGAACAAATGTGGTGTAGTCAACAAACAGAGTGTGCAGTGTTGAATGGGGCAATGTTCAGTGCAAGCAAAAATGTCCTTTGCAGGATTTAGCCTCTGGATTGTTTGTTTTGCTTACGAGCATAATTCTGTGAATTCTTTTGGCTTCCAAGAAGCCCATTAATTCTTTACTTTCATCTACATTTGGCATTGTCAGAATGCCTCAGAGGAGCTTAGGTGTAAATGACAATAGCTACAGTATCTCCAGGGTTTTCAGGTATCCCAGTGATTTGTTTATCTGCCTGTCTTGCTTTCCTTGGTTTTCTATTCCTGGAGCTGGGCTGCCGGAAATGATGCACGTTGCTGAATGCAGAATAGTCCTTGCTGTGCCAAGGCATGTGCTTGGAAGAATGGGATACCATGTCCTATTAATTGGTATAAATAATCAAGAATATGGAATACATGAAGTGCTGGCTGACCTTTTATTTTTTAAAGTGTATCCCTGACAAGTGGTAGGAACTATGTTTGTAGATGAAATCCACCCTTACCAGAAGTTTTCACTCTTGGGGAGTAATTTAAGGACCTGCCACTCAAACCTGCTTGAGTAATAGTTGAGCCTCAGCTTTGGTCATAGTCTTGAATTCAGCTGTGCACACTCTTCTCTTGGTACTCTGGTTTTGCTTGTTATTTGCTCATAACTGTCCTGCTTGAACTTGTATTGGAAGGCAGGTTAGGCTAGAATTGCTATGCCTTTTAAGGAAAATTTTTTTTTTTAAGCTAAAATGGATTCTTCACATGCTACAAGCTTTGGGAAATGCCATTTCTTTGCAGAGAAATTCCTTCTAGCCTGACTTGTGTTTTGTGAGATCTTAAAAGGTCTCAGCACTGTTAAAGACCTTGGTGTGTCAAGTCACCCTCAGAGAGGGGAGAGGGGAAAAAAGGGATGCTCTGCAGTGAGTGGAGGTGCAGCCTTGTGCATGTCATGTGCTGTGAACCCCAGCACTTCACGGTCATCTGCTGTCATGCAGCTCCACTTGGGAAAGCTGCAGGTGGGGAAAGTGTTGAATAAAAGCAAAATGGTTGATTTGCCTGGGGCCAGGGCTGCAGTGTCCTTCCCCACGAGGATGGTCAGCCCAGCGGGGCCGAGGGCTCCTCTGCTCCTCCAGCTCTGCCCCTGACTCACAGCCCACCAGGCAAAGGGCTGGGGATCCTGTCCGCTCCCACTCAGGGATTTATTTCAAGGCTTAATCAATTAGGCAGCATCAATTGGAATTTTTGAGACAAATCCATTTATAAAACCGCCTGGCTTTCTGATAGAGCTCTGTGAATAATTTGTGCTGTATTTCTCCTACTACCAAACATTGACAATAGCTGTTTCTTTTCCCAAATGCATCTCCTTCCATTCATTTTTGTAAGGGCCTTTCTGGAAAGGGAGTGCATAACTGATTACATTGCGTTTAAGGAACTATGAAGTGATCAGCATGACTGCCGCCAAATGCGTGGAATTAAGATGGAAACAATTAAGTGACCATTTAAAAATATTTTTTTCCAGTTACATCCTAGAACCCAGACCACAAGAAGATTTTTGGGTAATGCCACTGTTTTCAGTGTGCCTTGGATAGGCTAAAACAGTGTCAAAGCAGAAATACTAAATAATCAGAGAGGCTGTGTTTTTATAGGACACATTTGCTGTCCTACTTGCGTGAGAAGTTTGCAGTGATGCAATAATATTGAAAATTATCACTTTCACTGTAGGAGCATTGATGGACTGCTATTGGGAATTACTGCTTTCACTGTAGGAGTGTTCATTTTTCTTCTGAGGTCATTAAAATAATCTTGTTTTTACTTTTGTAATTGGCTTAGGTTGTTCTTCTTGGGGGAGGGGAGGCTTTGGGTTTTTGTTGGTGTTGTGGTTTTTTTTTTCCCTTTTAATTTGAAGCACAGTTTTAACATTTGGATTGTTTGAAACAAAAACAAGAGTAGTCCCAACATGAGCAGCGAATATTTTTAAAGGACTTTATGGCTCTAAGTTTCTAACACAGTCCAGATGTCTCCTATCTCTGCTCTTTCTGTAGCATTTTCTGGCACAGTGTCACTGGGTTTTGAACTTGGTCCAAGCTGTGTGCCAAGTCCTGAAATAAAGTAAATCAGTGAGTTGTTCTTGGACGTTTCTCCTTAATCCAAACCAACCCAAATCAAACTTCAGCTCTGACCTCAGGACTGCACATTCAAATATTTTCCTTTGCCTCCTCAGTTTCAAAGTAGCAAAAGCAGGAGATTACCACTTTGCAGTATTTAAACAGAGGCTTGTGTGACATCCGTGCAGCTGAAGCAACTGCTTTCCTTGGGACTTGGTGCCTTTTAAAACACCAGTGATGTTCTCCAGCACTGGGATTCTTCCCTGGGATTCCTTTTGTTGGGTCAGGATGCACAACCACGCTGGAGCACGATTTATTTGGAGGCATACATTGTGTCAACAATTAGGTGGCAACCAAAGGAAATATTCCGTGGTGCTCTTACGCAAATACTTCTGCCTAGATGTCAGGGAATTATTGATAGGACGAACCTGGTAGCCCCAAAAACAGCATCAGGACTAAGTTTTGGGATAAAGGGCTGTCTTTTGTCTTTCCTTATGCAAGCACTGGTCTCTTTTGTCTTGAAGCACTCCAGTGAAGCTGGACCCCTGTGCAAGCAGACTGTGACTGGATGGGCAACCCACCTCATGTCATTGAACGTTCTGATGGCACTACAGCTTAGGTGGGGAAAAAAGTATTATCAAGGTGGTGTTATTTTCAACAATAGTTCATTTGCTGGGCCAAAGGAGACTCAATGGTACGTGACACAAATTCTTTGCAGAATATCAGTGGGTTTGAGGCCTGCTGGTTGAACTTTTTTCTGACTGGCCGAGTTCAGATAAGTTTAATTACACTGTATCTGTTGTCCAACCCTTCTTTAGACCCAGCTTCCACTGAAATTGATACGAAGCTTTCCTTTGGCTTATCAGGCTTTGCACTGGGCCCTTGAAATTCGTGTGATCTGGGTGTTTTGGTGTAGTTGATCATCCTTGGTCCAGACAGTGATCAGGGCAGACAGGATGCATGAGTCTGTAGGCATTTCAGGCAGTACTGCCTTACAGAAGGGAATGAGTGTTTCCAGCATGTTCTGTGTTGGCCTCAGTTCAGGTTTTTGGGATCCCCACTCCAATTGTTTTGGCCACTCAGTACTTTTCTGTAGAGTAAAAGAAAGTTCCTTTTTAAACTGGGGGGTAGGATATTGCCTGTTACCAAGGCTGGTAGGATTACTTTATTTTCATTAATCAGTTTTGTTTCCCTCTGGTCTTTTAGCCAGTGTGTATTTCTGTCTGGATTCTGCATAAACATGAAATGGGTAACTAGTGGAGCCTGCCATGGGGCCAGAGAGCACAAAATTTGCCTTTCAGAAGTAGCCAACACAGCCATATGCATAAAAATAACTTCAGTTTTCATATTGAATTCTCTCACTTGAGCTAGTTGATTACCAGCTCATTCATATGCTGTGGTAGCAGTGGGACCTGCGATTACCAACTTGTTATGCAGCATTGGATACCAGGGACATCAAATAAATGAGTTCCTTTGCACAGAAATGCCATTAAATAAAGATTTCAGCCCTTGTCTTGTAACTCTCTCATTGCTGAGCAGAGCTTTGGTGTGCAGATGACTGATGCTTGGTGCTCCCCTCGTGGATGTTCAGGACTGTTCTGCTCTCTGTGTGGAACATCAGGCAAGGGCTGAGCAGTCACCCTAAGCTTCCCTTGCTTGTGCACTGGGCAGGGCTGTTTTCCCCAAGTGTGGACCTTGTCTGAACTCGTGGCAGAGGTCTCCCAGCTCTGTCTGTTGGCTCCTTGCACAAGGACTGGACCTGGTTGTTTTATAGAGTGACCTTTCCATCAGGGCTGACCTGCTGAGCTCCCTGGCATGGGATCAGGAAACCAATTTCTTACTCACTCTGGTCTGCTGCTGAATTGCTGTAACACCCTCACCCTTAAACATCAAGATCTCCACCCTCTACCCCGCATCAGAAATCACCTGGACGTAACAAACTAGGTTTGCTTCTTTGTCGTGTCAGGAAGGACCTAAAGTTATTCTCTGCCCTAGAGGAACTGGGAGTGAGTTTGCCAGAGCAGGAGGTATGTGTTAGGCTGTGGGAGGTTTTCTTTCTATCAGTGCTACTCAGAGCTTGTCACTGGAAACAGTTCAGCCAAGATGCTGGGAGAAAGGCTGCAGTGGGCACAGCCTTCATATGTGTGTTTGCAGATAGATAAAAACTGCTCAGGAGATCTTATGGCTTTCACAAAGGGATGATTTGAGATAAAGCTCTGTCAGGGAACTATGATAAAAGAACTGAAGCTGAAAATGAAAGAGCTGTTGGGTGATAAGAGGAAACTCCTGTGTTTTGAAAGCTGGACTTCAGCTGGATAAAAATCTTAAAAGCCCTATGCAGATCAGCAGGGCATTGGTCTTGCCTAGGTTTTGCTTAATTTTCTGTCTGC
The DNA here is from genome assembly GCF_026979565.1 of Vidua chalybeata. Taxonomy (NCBI): domain Eukaryota; kingdom Metazoa; phylum Chordata; class Aves; order Passeriformes; family Viduidae; genus Vidua; species Vidua chalybeata. Next base: position 16,813,493 of record NC_071540.1, read on the forward strand.
CACCCAGCCTGGAGGAAGCAGTTTTCATGCTTCCCTGGCAGCAAGATTTTTTGAATGTGGGAAACCTGATAGTGTGTCTGCTTAACTACCAGACTTTGGCCTGGTGCCCTTTCTGGTTTCCTTATGGAGTAAGTGCAGTGATGGGAAGAATGTGCTTCTTACACATGTAGTCATCTGGGTGATAGTAAACTGTGACACCGATACCCTGTTGGCCTCCCCTGCCTGCAGAGCCACTGCCTCGGGCTGGGGGTCACTGGCAGCATAGCAACACCTCTGCTGTAGGCTTGGAGTGCAACAGAAAAACTGGAGGTGAAGTTTTTTTCTTTTTTTTTTGGTCTGATTTGTTTTTTGAGAAACTGTAGATGTTTGTTCTAAACTGTCAAACGAATGCACATTAATCTAATTTGCTCCGTTGAGAGTTTAGCAGTGACTGCTAATGTGCAAACAGAAAGTCTCCACTATGTGCTAGCAGCAGTTTTCTCAAACCAGTTCATTTTCACTGTACTTAATGTGGTCAGTTAGCCTGTAAAATATTTGCTTGTTTGTTTAAAAAGCTCTGCTGCAACCATTCAAATGTCTTGGAGTAGATACAAAAAGACCCCCATGAATTTTGGATGGTTCTCCTTGCAATTTTACATTTGTAAAATGGTTTAGTATCATTTTGTGTGATGTTCAGGTCAATGGAAGGGAATTTAAGTAATGCAAGTAAGAGCAGCCACCCGCTAGGAAGCCCCAGCCTGGATGTGACTGATGGCTTACTGAACTGGATGTGTAAAGCTTGCCAAACAAAAGCAACATGTTTTGAATTATAAAAATGTAAACTGAAAATATTAAGGCGATTAATTTGTCCTGCAGACAAAAGGCTCCTAAGATTATGAGAAAATAGTTTTGTTAGTTTATTTGAATTGTAGTGTTTTCATTTTGCTTGTTTTTATTTGGTGTTTAGAAAATAAGCTTGCTGAGGATGTTGCTCGTGTCAGACTTTGCTTTCTGGCAGTCCCAGGTGGAAATGAAATTGTAGGTGTCATGCACATTAAAAATGAATTTAAGATCCTGGGGAATCAATAGCCAGGACTTGTAGATCTTGATACTGCAAAATACTGCATACCCTGAAATCCTGCTGGGAATGGAGTGCTCTGCAATGGGCAGGGTGGGAGCCAAAAAGCAATCAGGGCAGGTAGACGTGCACTAGGAAGTGATTTGGCAAACACTCATTTCATCATGACAGAGCTGTCTGTGGTGGTAAATGCCTACAGGATCCTTATGAGTTGGTCCTGAGCTGCAGCCACGCACAACTGCAGTGTAGGAGCTGGATGCAAACCTAATTAAAGTGGGGGATGTTTGGGTTGGCTGCAGTGGCCTTTGGATTAAACCGTAAGACTTTAGGACTTGTACTTCGTGTGTAAGTAATGTGTACACTGAGGAGCATGATTTCTAACAGTTGTTATTATTGGAGAGTGCTTTGTTTTTCTGCTGGGAAGTGTAATTTACAAGGAAGAATATTTCTGAAGTATTTTAGAAGTTTTGTGTATATTACATGTCAAATGGCAAATTGTTTATTGGTATGGAGTCACACAAAGGGGCATTTTCTAGCACTCATTATGACTCTGGTACAGTTCTGACACTTCTTGAGTTACTTGTTGTGGACTATTATCCCAGTGAAGCTAAATCATGACGTGGTTTCTCATGATGCACTTTTTAATTGGTCAGTATTATCTGTGTATCTTTGGTGGGGAAGTGGAGCCGCGTACTGTTATCCAAATCCAAAGTCTCTGTCAGAGGAAGAACTTTAGAAGTTCAAGTTAAACAAAGGAACAGAATGAATATTGAATATTAGAAAAAAAAAAAAGATTGTTTTGAATACAGACATTTCTAAGCCTGATACAACCTTCTCTTAAAATAGCAAGACAGTTTTTATTACAGACACTTTTGGCGATTTAAGGTTTTTCAAGTCAAATTGTTTTCAAGTCATACAAAGATTTAAAAAGAAAAGTAACTGATGAGCTGTTCTTAAAGGCATATTCCCTCCTGGAAGTGCTCAAGAAATTGGACACTCCCTACATCATTAAGGTTTTTTGAGAAATAATGTTTCTAATACTTGGTGACAGGTTTATATCTTCAGATCCTTGTACAAACATGGAATAAAGCATTTAACTATGTGCTACTGGAAAATAAGGTTTAATGTTCAACTGTAGTGCCTCATTCAGCCTTTTCTTTTTTTCAGTTTCATTCACCAAGAAATTTCTAATGAAAGGATATTTCTTAAGTCATGGGTGAAGGTGTTTTCTGATCCTCTGTCTGTGTCTTAGATGTCATTATTAATGTGGTTTCCCAGTCACATATAAATGGATAATAAAGGCCAGGAAAATAGGTCAGCATCAGTCAGCATCTCTATCTCCAATGCTGCTAAAACACCTCACTTGTCAGACCTGTGTTTTACTACTTTCTTGTTGCTGCTTGTTTGTAGTCTCTCTATCTTTGAAGGTCAGAGAATTTTAGAAAGCAGGTTTTCAGCTTGTCTGATGAATATATTGTTATTAATTTCCATATGGTACCACACAAGTGTCTCTTCCATTTCATTAGCATTGTTGTTGGCAGTTTCCTAAAGAGTTGTATTGGTAGGTCTCCATTTCCAAGCAGGGGAATGGCTTGGAAACCCCCTAGTTTACAGCTATGGAGAAATTAATAGTGCACCTTTCAATGTCAGAGGGAGGCTAAGAAAGCAAGATTTACCTGAAATTACCTGGTTAGGAAGGACCTCCACTAAGAATGAAAACAGAGTAATTCTGGTTGGAAAAGTTCCTTTAACTCCCAGGATGAATGTGATGTCAGGCATGATGTTTTCTCCGTTTCACTGAGCCAGACTTTTGTTCTGTTTCTCTGGGTTTTTACAAACACCAGCACAGGAGTAAAAACAGCGGGACGGGAACCTTCTGAAAACGAAGGCATTTTTTCCTCACGAAGAGTTTTACTGCACATGAGGAGCTGGGTCTGACCAGAATTGCAGACATTCATTGGCACTATATTATTTAAAGAATTGAGGGCATTCATTCTCTTTCACCCTGAACAGACTTTTGCTGTACTTGTGGTCATCCTGACCAAATCCTTGTGTCTTTATTTGTGTGGGTTTTTTACTGTATTAGGCCAGTAGCATTCAATAAACAATGTTAACTTTATGTAGCTGTTAAGTACACTGACCTTTAGTATTGGTTTGCACAAGCCATGCACAATGAGAGTCCCGCTGAAATACTACGGCTGATTTAAGCAAATTGCCGTCCTGCAATCAAAATATGACATTTCTATTACTGAACAAATGTTTCATCAGCGAGAGTGCTGCTATTTCCCACAGCTAGTTCTCCCTGTCTAGCTTTTGATGCTCTTTCAGTCTTGGTTTCCTCACCTGAAAAACAGAAATAAAAATTGTGTCCTCGGGAATAACCAGGTTAATATTTGCTGAGCGTGTTGGAGCTGCATGGTCCCATGATACGTTGCACAGGGTCAACGTGACTATTGCTAAATCGCACTCCAGTCAGAATTACAGTCATTAATAGCTCTGAGTCTGGGGAAAGAGTCACTGCAAATACTGTAACAGCTACTTTAACTGTTTGCTTTTAAGCAAACAAAACCCCTTGACGTTTCTGCTGAGCAAGTCATAATGGCTTAACTTATTAAAATGCTGCAGAGTGTCTTGTTCCTCACTGGCCACAGTAGCCTTTTTTCTTTTCACTGAACCAGCTGATTAGGGAAATTCCACCAAAAATGATGGCAGTTCTTCAGCTCAGTGGATTGAGAGAATGGCTTTCTTGCTGTTACTCAAGTTTGTGTCCTGAGAACGTGCAAGCTACAGCAATTCAGCAACAAGATTGAAAAGGGGAACCCAGAATCACTGACGCACGTTCTGTAATTCTACTTCCCATTCTCAGTGTCTTGGCTTTGGGTTTTCAGCACATGAATCAGCTTTGTGGAAGGGAATGCCTTGTTTTAACAAAAATTTAACTCTGTATTTCCCAGTGGGTTGTTGCTGCTGTAGTAGATATCCTTTGAGAGATCAGGAGCAGGGAGAGGCTGCTTTCTGCATGTACAGTTTGACCATGACAAACACTGTAGAAGAAGTTGGGGGTTTTTGGCTTCCAGACCTCCCTGTGCAATATGCATTGAGATGAAAAGAGTGTGGCTACATGTACATTAACATTCTGCAAGGTGAGTGAAAAAAATAAGAGGAGGAATCCGCAAGATTTAAAGAGTTCTTGGCTATAAAATTAACATTAAATAACTTTTTAATATCTTGGATTTGGCATCTATAAAATGAAAGGAATATCTCCATGCTTAATCACCTAATAAATAGTGATCAAATAGCAGAAAAAGCAAAACTATCACCAGAAAGAAATAGTAGAGCAAAATAAAGTTGGAGAAGCTATTAAACTTTTTCTCAGGTATGAACTGGTCAGAAATTCTTCTGTCAATTCTTTGTTTCTTTTACAAAACAGAAAGTGTTTCCATAGGGGAAATTAAATATGGGAGTGAAAATACTGCAAATAAAAATCACTAGGAGAGGGAACTGAAATATTCTAATATAGTTAAGAAATACTCTAATGTAGTTAAAATCTGTGTGAAGGTGTGGGATTATGTTCTCCTCTGTGGACAGCTAAGAAAAGGAGACTGGTTGCCAGCTGAATGTGGATGAGTGTGGATGCTTGCACATGGATGAGTGTGTGCTTGCAAGTGACAGATGTCAGGAGAGGGGAAGTGGAGTTAGTCCTTTCATATAACTCATTTACTCATTTTGTGCGTCTTGGCTTTCTGCTTTGTGAACTCTTGTGAGAGATGTGCAAGGTGAAAGGTTTATTAGTCAAAATATCCAGGAAGTAGATAAGTAGATTCAAACTGAAAGATTGCCAGTAACCTTATTCACAGCCATCTCTTTTTTCACTGACTTAAAAAAAAAAAAAAAAAAAAAAAAAAAGAAGAAAAAGCCCCCATCAACCACACCTCTTATTTAGTCTTCACTTGAATGAACTGCAGTAGGCAGTTCCTCTCCTGTGCAAAACCTCTATTGTGTTTTGCATTTTCTTTCAACTGGAGATCAGATGTTGCTCAGGCTTTTAATTAGAAGGGCACCTCTCCAGATTCAAACCCGGGACTAAGATGAGCTTGGAACAGAGGGATGAATCTTATCTCATTAATCTCAGTAGTTGACCATAACCAGGCCTGAATACATTATTTCTAGGATCAGTGCTGCCTTCTTTATCTTTTTTCTATCTTACTTTGTCCAGTTGTGAGGATTCTGCCTCAATAGGCAAATAAAAACAACCAGAAACATCAAATGGGGAGTTACTGGTACTGAGCTGAACACTTACAGCTAAGGCTGGGTTTCTCTCACATGTCAGGGACTGAGAACCTGGGGATTTCATGGTTTGTTTTAAGCCTGTTACTCTGTACTATAAACAACAGAGTTATATCCCCCCAAAATTGCCACCCAGTCCCATCACTCTTCTGCACCTGCTTGATTTGTGCAGCTGCATATTTTGATTAAGCATGTGATCAGCCTGCAGATTTTTTATGAAATAATTTTATTTACTGTATGGTTAATTTTTAGCTCTTGGTTCTCAGTTTAAATTGCAAGATTTATACTTCTCATATTCCCTTGTGAATGGGTAGGAGTTGAGGGTACTCAGCCTTTAGAGGAAGCCCTTGGCATTTTGCAGGATTAGACTGCAAAGTGCTGTGATGCTTAACACAGTGAATATATTTAGAATCACCCTGAGATATTTTGGGTGGAAGACTATTTGGGAAAAACTGGGGGAGTTCCTGCTTTTCTGGTGCAGAAAAAAATTCGAATAATCCTCCTAACTCCAGGCTCTGAAGGTTTTGTTTTAGCAGTTTGCCTGTGATGGGCGTATCCTGTGAGGAAAGAAATGGTGTTTATCTAAGATGCCGAGGCAGTGAATGACAGGACAAAGGTTAGGTGTGTGTTGAAAAGGCTGGGCATTGATTTCCTAAAGATGTTTTTTCCAAGCTGTAGCTATCAGGGAGCAGAGACCTCTCTCTACACAGTTAGACATGTTTTGATCAAAAGTCAGTGAAAAAGATATGCCAGTCTCACTCTTAATCTCATATGCAGAGATGAGAAGGCTGTCATCTCTCTCATACTTCACTGGAAAAAGGTTATGTTAAAGTCTGGCTTAGTGACTTTGCATGGACTTCACCCCATATTTAAGATAATTGCTGCAATACATTTCTGCCTGAGAATAAATTGATTTCTGAATGGCATAATTATTTCTTCACTGCTTATCAAACTGGTCTCTCCAGGCAGTTTGTTTAAAGATCAGATTCTTTACGCTCATGGGGGCACTGCAGGAAGGTTTGTTAATGGATTGACAAACAATTTTTAAAAATCCCAAATCAGAAAACACTGGGCTTCATGAAACAGATCCTGGTAGCTATTTGACTGTCAGGTTTAATTAAGTTTTACATTTCCTCAATTTTTAAGAATAATGCATGGTCTTAAGTGGTAACTTCAGAGGGTTTAACATCTCTTTAGAAGTTCTGCAGAGCCAGTCCCTACTCGCTGTAGGAAAAGTGATGCTTCATTCTTGCAAAAAGCCCCAGTATCCCCTTGCCCAGTCCATGCATGTTTCCTTTCAGTCTCACTGAGCTGCCTCAGAAAAAAACAAAAGCAAGGGAGAAGCAAGAAGTGGATCTGTTGACAGCTACGACAGAGATCAAATTCCAAACCAGGCCATGGGATTCCTGAGAAGGGGCTACTTAAACAGAACTCTCCTTTGATTAATTGGAGATAGGGTGACACCTTGGACGTCAGAACTGTATTTGAGCTTGGAATCAGGCAGAGGGTCAAAGAGATGAGATGCTTAAGGGCTGAAATGTGATCTCTGCTGCTTCCCTCCCTCCTTTCTCCCCTTTCTGGCTGTGGTACAAATCTGCAGGTCCTGCTCATGTGGCTTCATTTTACCTTCAGCAGTCGCTCTGCTGACCATGAGTTCAGAAACTTGCAGCTGAATTGCTGCCTTTTCTGCACTGACACCCTGGAAATCAAACATCTTAATAACAGCTCTTGGTTCAGGCTTTGGAAACTTCCACCCGTTGCCCAACTAGCCTCTGAAAATTTGCCTCTTTTGCCTCAAGCATGTTTCCCAACAAGGCCAATGTTTTTTTTTAGTGATTAATCACTTTTCTTTATCTTCTCTGATAGTAGCTCTTCTACTTGTGGGGTTTTGTTTTGGGTTGTTTTTTTTTTTTTTTAACAAGTGCAGATATTAAAAAGACAACAAAGCAAGGTCTTGAAACTCAAGATTTACTATCTTCAGTGCCTTGTTAGTGGATGCTGTGAAGAAATGCAAGGACATAGCCTAGAATATATGTAAAACTAGCTTAGAAATAAAGATTTCCTCCTCAGCAGAGGAGGAAATTTTCTCCTGGGCAGATCTCAGAAATGTTGATAGGGGCACTGTGAGATGATGACAGTCCTTTGGCAGGTGTTTCTCCCCATGGCTTCTGGGTGGGCTCCTTTTTGAGTGCAGTTTTTGTAAGTTCAAATTAGTAATATTTAAAACGTCCTATAGAATTTCTCCTAAGCAAACATGGGAAGGCTGGCTGTTGGGGAGCATAAATTACTACATGGTATGTTTTGGAGTGGTGTCCTGGGAGTCTTGGCTGTGTTTTTGTTAACAGAATTATAAATACAGTTGTACCATAAACTTTGTCAAAATGCTGGGAAGTTATTTAGTGAAGTGAATTAGTGCTGCTCCCAACAAAGGGCCATTAAACGAGGGGTGCTTGCAGTACATACCGGTGTCCTTGCTTTTAAAGCTTTTTTGCTTATTTGATGTGATCCTGCATTGAAAACTGTCAAAGAGGAGCCACCTCTTTGGAAAAAAGAGGCAAGTGGTGTTTGTGTTATGGCCAGAAGGGCTCTCTGTGGTAGTGCTGTCTTTACCAAAGAAATAATTATGTGAAAACACATGCTAAGAATAACATGGTTGAGGCATTTGATTTACTATCTGAGCATAGTGACCAAACTTTGAACCCAACTTGCAACTGAGAGGCCGTTTAAAACAATTATCTAGTTTAAATGGGGAGACATAAAAGGCAGAAGAAGTGTAACTTTGCTTGTAGTTTACCTGTGGCCAAAGACCTTTTCACCTTTCTGTGTGCTGTGAATGAGGGATCTCCCACAGGGCTCTCCCAGTCTTTGAAAGCCTGTTCCAAAGCCCCAGGGTTTTATCTGCCAGCTCACAGCCTTCATTTCAGTGGGGTTTGAATCTGAACAGCAGATCCGGTCCTGCCCCGTGTGTGATGTGAGTCTCCTGCTGCTGGTGTTCTCAGATGTGTGACAGGTGACCAGAACTCCTTAGCAGGAGGCTCTGGCTGTGTGTGTTGACCACGAGAAGAGATTATTAGCTCTAAAATCTTGTTTGTTCTTACAGTTTTCACTGGTGATGTCAAAAAAATAGAAAGTTGTCTGGTCCTGGACTTAGCTGGTTTTCTTCTGCTCTTTTTTTTCTTTCTTTTCCTTCATGGCTTTTGAGACTGGCCTTAGCATAAACCTTCAGTGGATGCTCTTTTTGTGGCTTTTGGGTAATTTTTTGTAAAAAACGAGCAGAACTGCAGAGTTACCATGGAAGCCATGCAAATGGGATTTTTGGAGCACAAGTCAAAATGACAGGGAGACAGGACTTTTCAAAAATAAAAACCTCTTTTTAGCTGCTCTTGTTTGTTTTAAACACATGTTTTTGTTTACATACATTGTCTCCATAAATAATCCATTTTTGTATGTTCTGTACACTGAACAATCATATTTTACAGACAATTGAAAAATCTAACATTCATTGCATGTTTTTTTTGGACTGTTGGGAAGATCTCAAAACTGGAGTGGTTTCATAATCCCTCAGCCTCCCACAAAATTATTTTGCTAAAGCTTTGGCTTTCTTTAATGTGTGGTGTACAGGTTTGGCAGCACAGTGGTGCTTTTGTTGTCCAACTCCTGCAACAATAGAGTAAAGTGAGACAGACCTGCGTGCTAGAAATAACTAATTCACTTGTCCCTGGAGCCTTTGAGATTTTCATGCACTTCTGAGATAGGGTCACTTGTCTTCAGTGCAGTACAGTAAATGAGAATGTTTCAACAGTTTCTATTTGTATTCCCTGTATCACAGGGTGAGCCCCAGTCCTGGGGCTGCTGGCTACAGGTGCAGAGCACCAAGGTGCCTGTGCCAGGATTTTTGCAGGCAGTGGGGAAATGATGCCGTGGTCAGTTCAGGCCAAGGCTTGCAGTGAGGTTTCTTAATCCCTTGTAATGGTCAGTTTGGTACAATGGCCTCGTAGTGTTTCATTATTATTTTAATCCTGCTGCTGCTTCTCACTGCACACTTTGGTACCATTGAGCCCAGCTTTTCTCCAGCTGCTCACACTCCCTTCCAGGCCTAGTCTGAATGCACATCCTTAGTTTCAGGTGTTGTATTTATGGTAAGGCATGAGGAAACTGTGAAGGATGGTAGTGCTGGTGGAATAATATGCTGCCCTTTTCTTCCCTTCATCTTGGAACAGCAATAGACCTTGAGTGGGCGTCCTCCCTTACTTAGGTGAGGTGTTGTGGTAATTGCACAATTTAGGTGTATCCCAGATGAAAATATCACATCACCTAATTTAGAACAGGTCAGGAAACAATATGGTGCTGACATTGCATTTTTTCCACTTGAGTTTTGACGTTGGCTGTTTCCTTCTAGAAGAATATGTGTCCTTGGATAAGGTTGTGCCACATAAATAACTGTGTTTCAACTTCTTGGACAGTTCTCTGATCAGAATAGAAGATAGTCCAGATTATTCCTAACTTACTGGAAAAGCCACACTAACTTAGCATCTCTGTAGGATACACTTATAATTAGTAAACCAGCCTGTGAAATGAAAACACAGTAGGGTTCTTTTTGTTCATGAGAATTGAACAAAAACCTGTTCAATCCTTTTCAGACATACTGTATTCCTGTATTATATTGATTACTGACCAGGTTTTACCTGACATCTCAGAATATGATTAATTGCCATTGGTCTGCAAGGAAACTTGACAGGAAGTTGAAAAACAAATGGGCAATGTTGTCTGGGCCCTCACCCCATGTGCTGTCTTAGATTTGACTCTCTACCACCCAAATCCTGACTTCGTCATGGGTCTGGCACTCACTGAATTTGGTGGTTTCCTCTTAAATTAGCCTTTTGTATAAGCAATGCTCATACAGGGTGGAATTGGATCCCAAAAAGCTCCAACCTTGGTGATTGCTTTTAACTCCAACTGGTGCTCCTCAGGCACTGAAGGGCCTGTTACAGACACACGTTCATTATTTCCTGTTTGATTTAATTTTAGATGAACCAGAATTGGGGTATGATTTCAATAAAAAACAATGCCAGAGGGGTGAAGGAGGTGCTGTTGAGATGCACGAGCTAATATCAAGTCCTCAAGATGTAAGATTAGTCATGGTTCCTCAAAAATAGGCAGCAACTCTGTTCACCTTTCTAACTAATCAATATTGGGTTAATCAGTTATTAATTCTTCTTGATCATGAAACCTTTGAGTGGGTGTTTACTGTTGGTCCCTTGCAGTTGATCTCTTAGGACATAAGTCATGTTTGCATGTCTTACAGTAATAACTGTGCGTGGCTGAGTGATAGGCCAGGAATTTCTGATTTACAGCCGACCCCATGCGTGGTTGTCAGAATGGTATTTATTTTCCCTTTCCACCTTTATTTCATCTCCTGTAAATCAGTATTAATCTTTAACTCTTTGCACAGTAGATTATGGAAGTATTACTCACCCAGTGTTGTTGCACTGGGCTTGTCTTCAGTGCAAGAGTCACTAAAAATGAGCACACGCATGTCGTAGAGCTCGGAGGAGAGAGGAGTGACTGTGCTGTGAGACATCAGGAGCCATGTGAGGGAACTGGCTGAGCAGAGGCTGGTTCAGCAGGAAGTGGTTGATGAGTTACAGGATGAAGATGAAACCCAAGTTACAGTTTGAGCTCACAAATACGATAAAGAAAAGCCTTTACAGGTGGAACCTGTAGCATTACTTATTTTTACTCCACAGAACCTGGCTTGTTCCTGTGTCCAAAAAGAAATCTTACCTAAACTGTAACAATACAGTCAGCTGGAATTTCAAGGAGGAAAAGCTAATTAAAAATAACAACAACAAAAAAGCACCAATTAATAATGTCTTGTATTAAATCCAGCTTCTCCTTGTCAGTATTCACATATTCATTTGAAATCTGCCACATCAAACACCAAGCCCCATGCTGGGAGTGGAAATACAATAGCAAAATGGTCCCTTTCCAGGAGCTGTCTAAACTTCTTCAGTAGCTGTAGCCTGTTCTTTGAATTTGTGGTACACAGTTTCCAGGATTGACTCTGGACAGGGTTACTGTAGTTCTGGCCTAGAAAATCATTCTGGAACAGAAGGAGGAATGAGGACCTTGCAACTGGAGTGTGATAAAAGTCTCTTCAAAGCTGAAAGCTTACTTTTTGTGCCTTGGTTTTTACTGCCTGGTTCTTTTTTTGAATTTTATTTTTATTTGAATGTAGTTTATGGGATTTTGTAGTGGAACTAACATACACGGTATTTCTTTCTGCCCAGAAGAACTGTGAATTCCAGCTGGAGGCTGGAAAATTATTACAGGGGAAATCACTGTGTTTGTGTTTCTGAGATGCTTTGCTAGAGGTGCACTGATGGACAGTGCTGGACATTTGAGCTCACCAGTAGGAGTTTCTTCTATTCCCTCTCTGCCAGAGGGCAATTCTAGCAGTGGATGCTGGGGAAAAATGTCATCTAAAAAAAGTATTTAGTTTGGTCAGGGTATTCTTGTGGACTGAGGGAGGCTGAGTCTGGAGTCTGTGCATGAGGACATTTCTACATAGCTAAGTTATTGCAAGGTAAGCAGCAGAGAGAAAGTACAGTTAATTAGTTCCTCCTGTATGATCTCATTTGTACACTATTAAGAACTTTATAAAAGGTAGGAAATGGGACAGAGCAAGCTTGGACCAGAAGCTCCATGTTTAAACTTAAAAAACCTGACTTTACAGCTGTGCAGGGCTTGCTTTTGTTCTTTTCATCCCTGTCTGGGTGAGGGCAACCTACACTGCGTGTTTGTTTGCTTTCCTTTTTATCTTGTTTTATTTATATTTATTTGGAACACTAAAGTGTTGCCACAAAATAGTATAAAAATGAAAAGTGGGATGGTTTGCGGTGAAAATAATATTACTTATGCCTCTGAGTTAAATTTCTTGGTTGAATCAAAATTCTCCTGCAGGATAAGAAAAAGAAACAAACAAACAAAAAAAATCCTTGGTTAAGTGCTGTGGTTGTACAGGAAGGAGAAAGGAGAATTACAGGGAGGTACTGGCTCATAACTCAAAATTCAGTTTTAACTTGGAGATTGTTCTGCTAGTAAAACAGTGGCCAAACTTTTGATGCAGATGGAGTCCTGACAGTAATTACTTGTACGTATGCTGCAGTCATCACTGCTGCTCTCACAGCTATTCTTGAAGAGACTTGGGGGGTTTTGTGCTAGATATCCCTTCCTGCTCCCTCTGCTTTCTAGGCATAGCATAACACTGTTTTGTGGGAGTATTGATCTCTGCTGGCATTGATACTGCCTGTCTGGTGTATCTCAGAACCCAGTAAAGTTGGGGTTTATTTTTGTGCTTCTTTTAGAATTTTTTTCTTATTTTTAGCCTCCCCTCTAACTACCCAGAAGATGTTAAAAAATCAAGTGAATTAACTGATTTCACAGGAGAAAAACCCAGTGTGTTCTCACATCTTTGTAGCTCAGGTTGCATCTGATGCAGGTTCTTCTCTCTGGAAATACCTCTTCTTCTCACAAGCACCTTTTGGTGAGAGGTGACTGTGCTATGACCAGGTGGCAAAGTCCTGGCCTGCTGCTGGTGGATTTTATGGGGAGCTGTGTGCCTGGAAGTTAAATACTGCACAGTTGTATCACCTCTATCCCTCTGTGAATGTGTCCCCAAGTATTTGGGCCATCTAAAACTTCAGACCATCAGATAATCACGGTTCCGCAGCAATTATCAGTATTCTTGGAGGACTTAGATCAGAGGCCAAAGAGCAAAGTGGTGATGGAGGTTCAAATATCACTTCTGGGATGCAAGACTGAGTCCAGATGGGACTGAGGATGTCAGCTGGATTTTCTCTAGGCGGGGGCTGTCCTGTGGTGAAATTGGGTGGTGACCTCATCGTGACACCTTTCACCTGCCCGTATCTGTTCAAGTTCACCTTTGAAACAAGCCACCAGTCTAAATTCTGCTGTGACTACCAGAGTGGAAACAGGCTTTGTCAGTCTGTCTCCCACAGGGATGCCAGGCACCTCGTGTCAAAAGTGATTGTTTAACAGCTTTTCTCTTACTTTGTCAAAATGTGGCGCAGGTTGAACGCAGCAAAGTTAATAAGTAGTTCAGCAGCTGAGGAGACCAGAGGAAGCATCCATGTGACAAGTGTTTCAGATGCCCTCCATGCCCAGTGTTACCAGCAGAGCTTGTCCCATGGAGAGGGTACCAAGATCTTGCTTTGGTCTATGTGGGTGAACATTTGGGCCAGGAGCTTCCAGTGCTCTGGTACTCTGTCTCAGAGGTGGGGATGTAGCAGTGCAAGCCAGAGAAAGTCAAAAGAAAAGCAGTAGTTAGGGAAAGAAATACTCCAGAAACACAGTTGAGAGCTCTTCCCTTTCCTTCACCTTTTTTGCCCTCAGAGAAGAAACGTGGATGAGTTTATGCAACCATGGGGCAAAAGAATTACCTGAAAATGCACTTTAAAAAACCTGTCACTAATTTTAAATGTATTTAATTTAATGCAGTGCTGAGTAATGCTGAGAAATTGACCCATTTTGATCAGAACCTCAAAATACTAGAATTATACATGGACCTATAAAAAACTGGTTGTGTTGTAGATGTTCAAGTGATGCCAAACTGTGGTAGCCTGTCACTTGTGCTTGCTACTGAAATTGATTGCAGAAGTTCCTTTAAATTTCATTGAACATCCCGACACATAAAATTTTATGAGGCTATCAGAACTGCCACACTCCATGCAGTTACCCATATTCTGCTTGTTCTCTGCCTTCCAGTAACCTACTCTTCAGCTTGTGGCCTGCAAGGTCTTTTACCATCTTGAACTCAAAACATGATATTTGAGTTAATTTTAGAGCTGGGGTTAAAATATGCAGAACTCTGCATCCATTTCCAGTTTATCTTGATCATCATAAACAGTAAAATGTGTGCAAATGTGTGCCCTCTGACAGCTCTTTATATATATGGCTGAGGTTTATGCCTGTAAGTGCTGCCACTGAAGTCAGGCACATCCTTTTTAATGACTCGGGTCCTTATTGCTTTGGGTTTATTTGCCCAGCATGACCACTGGAATGTTTTATTCTTTAGTTTCTTTACATTGTAGGCTTGCAGTGGATATCAGATTTCTGATATTTGGGTACTGTGGAGACAGAATTTTCTTCTATTATGACATACTTAGTCTTTTATTGTTGGATATAAAAATGTGAAACTAATAATTGCAATAGCAATTGATCTTATAGTTCAGATTTAAAATAACACATCTTAAAAATACTCCTAATCTCTCTCTCATCCTGTATATGTTTCTTTTGGGAAGATATTTCTAAGTACTGGTATCTGATTTATGCTGTGGAGAGGTTACTTGTTTTAAATCTGTTCACTGAACTGAGTTTATAGAGTTATGTGCCAGCAGAAATTGAAACTCTGGTTTGCTGCTGCTGTGGTATTTGCAGCTAATTGAATTGTGGATACTAGAAATGAGTAGCTCAGCTTGACTTCTTGGCACTGCAGAATTTTTACCCTGGTTAGTAATTTTGAAGACTTGCTTTCAAACAATGGTTCAATGGGCGCCTTCACAAATTTGTGTGGGTAGTGATGTCAGAAAAATTTACCAGCTGCATGTTACCCAAAAGCCTAAATCTTCTGCCTCAGAAATGTAAGGAGAATGAGAACTGATCTATGGGCTTTGTAAGAATGCCAGTTAGCAGAAAGTGAAGGAAATACTCATTTGACTTCTTGCTAACAAAAAACTAATGGTAGAAAATGGAGAAGATAATAGTTCTGTAAATCTTCACCGGTACATTATATTCTATGAAAGGGACATTTGAAATGATTTGGCTTGCCATTATGTTCTGTAAATTTGAGTAAGTATGCTAGCAGTTAGTTAACACAAATAAAATAGATAAGAGTCTGGTCTAGTGAAAGCATTGCCAGAGGAAAAACAGAAGAAAAAAGAAAAATTGCAGGTAAATACATTTAAAGGCACTAGGAGCTATTACCTTCAAACTTCATTAACTGCTTTCTTTTTCCCCCTATTTAGAAGTATATTACCTGAAAGGTAATTTGTTTCATGCTCATCTAACATTAATGGTATTAATTTTTAATTAATCTAACAGTAGCATTGTCCATCTGTCAGTGCAAACCTAATCTGTTAAACAGATAAAATCAACATGTCTACAAGTTCGTTGTAGGTCGGCAGGCAATAGTTGCATGTGTGCATTCAGGGTTCTCTATTAAATAATGCAAAGACTTTATACAAATATGGAAGTGCAGAGACTTTTGAAACTAAATGTGCTGATACAGAACAACTGATAAAGTGTTACAGCTTGTGGTTCTAGTGTGCTAAAGCTGGTGATCTTCTTGGCCAAAAGCTGAAGTTGTTCTCCCACAAACACACATTTTTTTGGTGGAGTGGAGCCCTTGGGAGATGCTGATGAAGAACACTGCAGAATGCTTGATGTTTCTCAAATTTAGCCTCTATTTTGACATCCTTATTTGGAAACCTCATCTCCTCCATGTGCACCACCCCCAAATTTGGATCACAGAAGGCATTTTGAATGGAAACAATTGCTGGATGTGCTTTGCTTTCACACTCTTGAAATTTGGCTGGGTGGTTGTGAACAGAGCAGCATGTATGTGTGTCTGTGGGAACACTGAGCAGCTTATGGAGATGTTACTTGTGCTACTAAGGACTGAGAACTGCTCTCTGTTAAAAGAGACAAGTAAGACAAGTGTTTCAAAACTATTCCAGTTTCCTGTTCGGATGCTAAAATGTGCTTTTGAACAACAGTTAAATTTAACACTGTGTTTTTGGTTTGGACAGAGATAAGCATCGGCAATAGGAGGAGAGCAGCTCCCTTGGCTACACTTGAAACAGTCTAAATGGCCTTTATGAAATACAGACACTGTATCTGCTTTGTACACAGGTACCTGACTGGTGGGAGCCAGAGCAGTGCTGTCTCTAAAAAGTGGGCAGGTGTGGGCACAGATTCCCCTGGAATTTTTAGTTTTGCAATAAGTTGCTCCAACAGCAGTTTTAAGGAGGCTCTTATGTTCACACTGCTCCAGGTTTGACCTGGGTTGACTAACCCAACAACAATATTTCAATACAGTTTACTCATCTTTTATCACTTGAGTAACACAGGTCCTGTGTTTTCAGCTGTTGCTGGTTTGGAATGGACAAAACACTGAAATTGGTCACTGCTGCTTGAAATTGTTTCCCAGCCAGGCCTGACCAGAGAGGAAAACAACTGCTTTTCCAGAGTGTGTATGGAGGTTTATGGTTTGACTCTATGATTTTAGGGGTCTTTTCCAACCTAAATGGTTCTGTGATTCTGTACTCTGATTTCAGCTTTAGCTTTATTTTCATCATCTACCTAAGCAAAGCTCTTCACAGCTGTGCGAGGGAGCACACTGCCAATGGTGAATCAAGTTTTGGGAAAGAAAATGAGCTGGTGGAAAAGGCCATTGCTGCACTGACAAAGGCTGTCAGCTGGGAAGTTGTCTCTGTGTAAGAGCTGGCTGGAGCTCCTCAAGCCTCCTGTCCTGTCATTCCCGCCCCCACACCACCCTTTGCTTGGGTGGTCCAGCTGTTTACAGGCAGCCTGGTGAGAGAGGTCAAGAAATTCATCAGTGCTGGAAAAAGCGAGGAGGGGGGATTGTTTTTGGCCTGGATCAGTTCTCTAATCACCCCTTTACCTTCCAGGCCTGCAAATGGTTGAAGTAGCCCAGCTGAGGGGGCAGTGGTAAAGCAGAAATGGGTTAGGTCACAACTTTGCCCAAGAGAAGCAGTCCATTTTCACTGGCTGTAGGTTAAATAAAGAACTTCAAGGCTGGCTTCTTGGCCAGAGGTTTATTTTATGTTGTGCTGGCTCACATAAGCTATAGAAAAGGACCTTACCACATTCATTTTCCAAGCACCAAATTTTCTTTAAAAATAAACCTGTTTTAATAGCCCAGTGAATCTCAGTGCTAAGCTTTTTGGCAGTGATGGGGGCTTTGGTTACCTCATGTTCATCCAGTTCTGGCTGCATTAGGACAAATTCATCTGTATGAACTTCATTATAGGTGCATGTTCTTGCCACACTGTTCCTGTAAAGATTATAGATTAACTAGAGTTCTTTGATAACTACAGTTTATTATTGGGAATTTTTAGAACTAAAGCTTTGCTTGAATTCTCTTCTTAAAAACAAAAAAAAGGAAAGAAGTTTAACCAAGGATGACTGGAAGCTGAAACAGAGGGCTCTGCTCCTTTCTCTGTCACTTCTCCATTGGTACTCAAATAGCAAGGAGAGGTGTGGAACTGCCAAACCACCTGCCAGTCTGCTCCAGAAAGACAGGACTTTTCAATTGCATGCTGAAACACCAGATACATTAAAATGCTCGTCTCCTCCCAGCTCCTGGGAAAGGTGTGGTGCAATCTGTGTGCGTGTGAGAAGGCTTCTTGGTTGTGTTTTTTTTTTTTTTTTTCTCCTTCATCAGGTAATATATTAAATTTTGAAGGCAACACTGCAATTAGAGAAGATTAACTTGTTGATGTCAGATCTGCTTTCAGGGTTGCTGTTCTGTCAAGCCTTGAGTTATGAAAGTAAAATGTAAAGGTGGGTCCATGACCTTGTATCCCAGAGAACATCTCCCTGAGCTCATGTCAGGCTAAGGGCTTTTCTCTGGGCTGGAGTGGAGAAAAGTGGATTCTGACAGCCTCTGTAGCTATAAGTCATAATGACAGTTGTAGACTCACCCTAAAATATCCTACACGATGCCCAGGACCAACTGACATGTTGTATTAGCCTTTTAGATAAAAAGGTAAAAATTTTGCTTTTTAAATCTTAATTTTTCTTAACAAGGATATTGCCAGACACTGCTAACCAGTTCTACTTCTTAGCAAAAGAGAAATGTACTTGCAGTTTCTGGAGTGGTGATAACTGTTACAGATCTAACTTCCTCGGGAGGAGTTACTTCCCACCATTCTTTGGAAACTAATTGCTAATTGTTGCAAACTCCGGTGAGAGCACCTACACCGAGATCAGCGAAGTTGCACTAATAAGTGAGTCTGACACACATAATACCATATTTGAGCTCACTGACTTGCTAACTTGGATGCTGCACTGCCTTTCCAAGCCTGGTGCCGTGTACCACACAAGGGTTTTTACCATAAACAGGTAAAGGATTGGCCAGTAAAAGCACGTTGAGAAGGGAGATTTTTTTTGTTGCCTTTCCCCAAATGACAGTTCTGAGCCATTTGGGGAGAATCAGCAGATATTTACGGGGTTTAAGCCCCAAATATTCCTCATCAGCTGATACAAATATCTGCAGACATGTGGAAAGGGAATGTGTGGTGGATCTCTCCCTGGCTGAGTGTCTGTGATGAGGCAATGTTATAAAGTTTATTCCACACAGAAGTGCTTTTATTTATTTTGTAGAAGTATTCTGCTGAGGTGGAATAGTTTGCCTGGTGGCAGCAGACCTGTGGTGGTAGGAAACCTTGCAGGGGAACATCCAGAGAAAGACAGCTCAATTTATCTGGCTCTCTCACCATCTTTCACTGAGCTGAGAAACTGGCATCTGTATTATTTGCTTTCAGTGCCAGCACTGGCTGCCAGGAACTGCTGCCTCGCTGGGTAGGGCTCTGATGAGTGGAAAACCAAAGGAGCACAGAAGAGCTGTTAATTACTGCAGATAGACAAATTGGCTTCTGAAGGGCCACCCATGGCCTAGGCACACCAGTAAAAAGTGCTTGGGCAGCAAGTACTGTGTCTTTGACCTGATCTAGGTACACAAGCAAGCCCTTTGGGCTTTTTTGATGCAGGAGTGTGCATGTCTGATTGTGCCACCCATCTACAAGAATGGCCAGAAAGGGGATTAAAGGAACTACAGGCCTGTCAGTCTGACCTTGGTGCTGGGGAAGCTCATGGAGCAGCCCATCCCCAGTGCCATCACACAACAAGCACAGGACAGCAGGTGAATGAAGCTAAATCCACTTGGGACTGGTCACTAGTGATGTTCTCTGGGGCTCTCTGGTATTTGGGTCAGGTCTCTTTAGTGTTTTTATCCATCATCTGGTTGGGGGAATCAAGTACACCCTCAGTAAGCTGGACAGGTGGTGGTCAATCTCCCAGTTAACAAGTGGTAGGACAGGAAGAAATGACCTCAAATTGTGCCAGGGTAGGTTTGGGTTTGAAATTAGGAAAGATTTGACTGGAAGAGTTGTCAAGCACTGGAAGAGACTGCCCAGGGAAATGGTGGAGCCATCGTTCCTGGAGGGATTTAAATGATGTGTTGATGTGGCACCTGACATGGCTTAGTGGTGGCATAGGCAGTGCTGGGTTAATGGGTTTACTCAATGATCTTGAAGGTCTTTGCCAACTTAAATGATTCTATGATACTGTCATCTGGGAACTCTGGGAACCTTTTCCTGGAAGTAGGAACAAAAATTTGTTTTCTGTATACCAGTGTGTGCTGGGCTGTGGATGTGTTCATAGTCTTTCCAGCACTGTCTGAAGTTTCAGTTTTTGAGAGAGTGAGAGCAGTAAAGAGAATGGACTTGATGTGAATGCTGCAATGTGGTGTGGCATTCTGACATGCTCATAAAATGATTTTTGATAAAAGTCCAGGCTGATGAAGGTCACAACCTGCGTAACAGATCTCCCAGCAAACTCCTGTCCTGGGACTGTTCAACTCCTCAGTCAGCTACACTCAAAATACCCCATCGCTCCCAGTCCAGTCCCCTCCTCCCGCCCTCCTCGCTCCATGTCACACACCATTAACCACTTCAGGGCAGATGGAGATGAATTTGGGCATTGCAGCGTGTGCCCATGTCTAGGGGAGGTTCTTGGATTGGCACAAAGATTATACACAAGCAAGTTACTGGTACCTCTGTTTCAGTGTGTGGATTATGTTTGACTCCAGCAAATGCTGGTGTGAATAATCTGCAAAGCACCAAGCAAGGGGTAGGGAAGATTGAAGGGCATGAACAGAAATGCATGATGTTCTCTACAGTTGCCAAAGATGTACTTTGCTCAAGTTTGTCAGGAAATTTGGGGATTGTAACTTCTGTTGTCATTAAAAGAAGGTGTTAGTGTTTTAGAAATAGGCATGTTTTCCAGTAAATGTAATTGTAAAGTACATTTGCTGTGGGAGAAAAATTACTTCATGATAGTTAGGGGCATACTGAATTGAGTCCTTTGAAGTACAACAAATTGTCATGACATGTCAGTAAAAAATTAGATTTATTTAATAGTTTATTTTCACATAACTCTCCAGTAGTGAGTTTTGTTAATAATACTTTGTATGCTTCTAGTTCAAAAGAATGTCCATATTTTTACCATTTCCACTAACTTTTATCCGGTTCTGAACATTGACTTTGGATGAAGTATAGTAGAAATAAATTTGGGGAAGAATTACTCACTGTTTCCCAAACACCTGGGGTGTGTGGCCTTTATTATGACGTGCTTTACCAGTACAGGAGTTGGGTGGAGGCTATAATCATTTTACTGTTTGGTGTGGAACTTGAACATCTAGTAGTTTCTAACAATATTTGACTAAGAGTAATCTGTGCTTTTATGATTGCAAGGATGCAAATCGTGAAGAAGATCCTTTCTTATTTCAGAATGCTTTGTGTACATGTATTTGTACATATATATATATGAGTGTGTGTGTATATATATATATATGCATGAGTATTTGGCCTGTGTAAATAGGAGAGAAAATTGCTTGCTGAGGTCTAATCTTATGTTCTTGATGTAAATATTCTCGTATGCTCTATTCCCTCATTGTTTTCCTAACAGCTGCCATCCTCTGAAAAGAGAGCACTGGAGCATGAAGGGAAATGGGAGGAGGGGGGATCTCCCATGCTGCGTGCAAATGTACCATAATTGTTTATGTTCATTTTTGGTTTGGTTGTGAGTGCAAATCTTGTAACTCTTCACATCTGTTTTGGGCATTTTCATCCAAGGATGTGACAAAACTTTAATGAATAGCTCCTTTTACAGTTAAGTTTTAATGGCCTGGTTTAATTGAGGGGAAACTGATACTCTGGAAGATAAGCACTGAAAGCACAGGCTGGTTGGGTGACTCCAGTGCTGGATCACTGGGTTAAGATACTTAAGAGTTGTTTTCAGAGGAGCCACTGTGACGGGGATTTCAGGAGTCTGTATCCTAGATGGCTGGGTCGTGTTGGCTGAAATGAGCATGAATGTCTAGTCACCAAGAAGTAGTGGGAAATCCCAAAAATGTTTGACTGCAAGAAACTTGGTCATATATCAAGTATTTACTAGATCTGAGTGGAACATGGCTCTGTGCATTAAGTACAGATGAGTCTTTTGCTTTCTTTTTGACTCTTTAGTCTTTGTTTTACAAGATTGCATGTACTCAATTTAACTGGCTGTTACAGTGAGGTAGCTTCCTTATTCTTCTCTACTTCCCTTTTATCCCCCTTTTCTTCTTTTACAGGCTGAAAGGTTTTCTGACCAAAGTTGATTTAGGAGTTGTGATGACGTTTTGGTTAATTGCAAGCCTTAGAAATCTGATATCCTGAAATGTCTCATCTGTCACACTTGTTCCTCATTTGATTATTCTTTGTCAATATCTTGCTATTCCTACTGGGATTTTTGACACATAGATTTTGGACTCGTTTATCTTTTGCACAGAAAAGTTAGTAAACACTTTAGCTAGAGGCTGACAGCAAGGACAGCAACACTAATCTCCAATCAACTTTTACCACAGGTTGGTCAGGAAGCAACACCCATGCTGTGCATTTACTGCCTGGCCCTCAGAGCAGGCACTTGGCCGTTTCCAATCACACAACAATTGATTTTGGGTGGAGGCAGCAGCTGTGCAGGAGTGGGAGCCCTGAGATGTCTCTTCCTCCTGGTCCGTGTCTCTCTGCCTTTGTTTGCTCACTGGCAGTGCTGACCTTCAGATCATTTCTCTCATCTTGGTGCTGACCTCTTGAGACAGCAGCGATTCATAACACAAGTGTCCCAAAAATGTAGGGCTAGATGGAAAAACGTATCAAACATGTCTCAGGCCTGAATTTTTGCTGGGAAAATTGGTCATTTCTTAGAGGATCAGTAGGATTTGTGGGCTCACCTGCCCATCTCTGTTCAAGGCACGCTGCAGTGCCTGTTTTCATCGGTGAAGTGAAAGACTCCTTCTTGGTGAGTCTTCTCTTTAGGTTTCTATTCATTTATTTAATTTATCTTTGCTCTGGTGCTCCTCTCTGCAGGTACTTCGTACTTTTAAAAACAGAAGCAAACATGCTGTGTTAGCTACAGCAGATAAAGCAACTGTGTAAATATACAGTGACCACACTTTGGAGCCCCTTTGTTGGAACAGCCACTTTATGAGCGATTCCACTGTTCCTCAGCAACCAGACTTGGTGCAGGAGTTCTGCTTTTCAGTTCTGTATATGGGCTCACCTTTTTCTTTCTGGCTCAGCTGGAGGAGAAAATGTGTCTGCTGTCTGATTTTTATTTTTTTTCTCCTTTCTCAGATAAAATTATTTCTTTGGGATAACCTTATTGGTGACAGATATTTGTAGATCAGAATTGCACAAAAGGGAAGCGCCCATCTTTGTTGTGTTCACTACTGAACCTGCTAATTCAGATGTGTGTGGGGATGGTCAGCTGGTTCCTCACTGCAGCTGTAGACTCACATGCTGGTGCTTCCCAGTTTATAGTTTTGCCTTCCAGACTTGCCTTTTTGGTACAGCAGTAAAGGTCTGGCAGAGACAGGAGTCCTGAGTGTAGGCTCTGCTGTGAGGATTTGCATGAATGCAAGAAGCCTTGTACTGATACATCCTTTTCCTTGAATTAAAATCAGTGTTCAGGACATCAGGTAGCTTTCTTAAGTTATGACTCAGGGTGTGACCCCAGGATTGCTGCAGCCTTCCCTGATATCCCTCCTGATGCTGTGCCTCTGCCCAGGCCAGTTGCTGGTGTAAATGGCAGCAGATCAACGTATCCCTCACTTTGCCCTGAGTCAAGAGGAGGACATTGAGAGAGAGAGCCCTGGTTTGGCTGTGTGTGAAGCAGAGTACCACTTTTATTGCCTGTTGGCTCCTGGGACCAAGCCACAGTGGGCTGCAGCACAGGCTCCAGCACTCAGGGAAGCTGCTGGGACACCAGAGACTTCTTGATGTTGGAGCCGCTCACAGTAGCTGGTCTTGTGTGGTGCTTTTGGCAGCCTGGTGCCCTTTCATCTCCTCCACGAGGAATGTGGAAGTGCACCACAGTTGCATACATGATAATGTGTGGGTTATCCTTGTTTGCAAGAGCTGCAAATTTTTTGTTGTTCTTTCTCATATAAATACTAGCAGATGTAACCAGCGGTCTCCATGAAAGATTGGCATGAGGAAGGGAGCCTTTGTATTTACAACCCATCTAAATATATAAATTCAAATAAACATTTTAACAAGAGGCAGGCCATAAGAAGTCTTGGGAGAGTGCACTGTCCTTTAAAGACGGAGCTTTTTTATTTTCCCCATTTTATTCTCTGACAGATGCCAAACACGCAAAAGGAGGATTTCAGTGATGGCATTTGGAGCTGGTGTGTATGACTGCTTCTCAAACAGGTTGTTTTTCATTTCCCCAGTGCCAGCCCTTTGGGAAAAACCTTGTTCTGTCACTTTCATTTCAGTTTCATTTTAGTTCTTTGAAATAGGGAGCAAAAAAGAGTGGTTTGCAGTCTTAGATGCAAAACTTTTTTGTGGAACAGTCGTTACAAAGGATGTGATTCAGTAGCTAAGAATGAGGGACAATTTATAAACTTAGAGATATCTAGGGTATACACAAGACCTGAGCCTTCTGCAAAGGCCACTTTATCCTGTTGTGTCCCAAATGGCACTGGACTTCTGGGCTCTTGGGGACAAAACATTTTGGGAAAGGCTCTTGCAGCACCTTGGGGACCTGTGAGTAAGCCATGTCTTTAATCTTCTTAATGATTTGCTCTGTAAGAAGAGATTATTTGTGTCATACCTTAGTTTTCCTGAAAAAAGAGTGGGGATGATACCATAACCCATTAAAGTTGGTACCAGGAATGTTTATGTGGATCAGAAGCAAAACAGGCCTTTTCAGTTTCTTCTAGATTTATATACTCTTTGTCCTTCCAGGGAGGGGAAATGAGGTTTGATTTGATTGTTTAAAGTGGTTGGCAGGATTTGCACCTCGTTGCAAATCATAAAATAAATTCCCTTGTGGTTATGTTGCTGCTTCTTACTTAAATGTTCTCTGTGGCCATTTAACCAATAAATTCCAGTAACAGCTGACATATTTGAGATAGAGGAGACAAAAAAACCCTTAACATTTAGGGCTCCAACAGAGACTTTGCCTTTTCATTTTGAGTTTATCATCTTGATGCAATTGGAGGTCATCCAGACTAGCATTAACCCTTTGGGTAGAAGGAAACATGATGCATTTACCTGTGTCCTTTTCCTACATTTTCATCACATTGCAGTCTGTAAAATGTCCCTTATCTATGTTTTCTGTGTGTAACAGACATGATAAAAGAGCTTTGGCTGGGTGTTGCTTCACAGTTTGATGTGTGTATTTCACACAGTAAATCCAACCTACTGGTATTAATAATTTCTGAGAGGATTCACTGGGATTTACTTACCTTCTTTGTGTTTTAAATTGTTGTCTAGAAACATAGTTTGTACTGTGCCTCAAGTGCTACAACCAGCTTTACAAAAAGATAGTAACATCAGTTTCTGCTCCATTTGTTGTGTCCTGTCCCTCTGGAATCTGGGGAGCTGGGAGGGGAGGAACAGATGAGGAGACCATGTCTTCTGCAGAAGCGTGGGTGAAGGAACATTTGCCCCTGTGAGCGGCCACATTTCTTGGCCACTTCCTGAACAGGAGCTGCCAGTCCCTGTTGTACCTCCAAGGAGCAACCAGAGCCCTCAGTAAACACACCAGCTCCCTGTGTGCAAAGGTATGCAAGAAGGGGAGACCTCAGCTGAGCTGAATCAAACATCAGACCTCCCCAGCTATGCATTGCTTCCCTCATTCCTCTCCCCTCTTCCAGGAAACCAAGGCTGCCTCTGTTTATCCGCACCCTCATCACACAGTCAGAAAGCCCTGGGCTTCAGTTTCCACTTCAAAGGCGGTGTTGGCTGCTGTGTTGGAGATGGAACCTGATAATTTTGGTTATGAGTGGCTGGTATGTTCCTCCGGCTGGAATTACGGCTGGCGGAGGTGCTCCGCAGGCAGCCTTGCGAGTGAGGTCATCGGCGTGCAGCGAGGGCAGAGGGCTGGAAAAAAGGTTTCCTTGCAGTGCTCTGCCCCTGTGGCGAGACCACCTCTAAGAGATCCCGTGCCAGTCATTTCTGGGTTTCTCCACAGATGCCCTTTGAAAAGGTGCCGGCTGCTGCCAACTGTGATGGTGGTTTTTGTGCTAGTAATTGAAATCAGGGAAACCTGTGGGATTTGGTTCTTTAAGGAGAGAAAGGAAGAAAATGGGTGTGTTGCATTACACTACACGCCACTGTAAAGCCAACAGATTGTGTATATCTTTCAAGAGAAAGCATTTGGCCTGGTCTAAATACATGCAACCATATTTTCAGATGTACGGCAAGGTAGCACTGGAAGAAACCAACAGCTTGGGATTTAGGTTTTGGGTGCTGTGTGCAGTGGCTTGTGCAATAGTACAGCTACTCAGAGGATCTCTTGAAGTGTAACTGTGCTTGCTCATTCAGTGGTCAGAGTACAGGAAGTTCATGTTGGTGTGTGGTGTTTTTTTTTTTTTTAAAGGTTTTGGTAAAGTAATAGATATATCATAGGAAATGACGTGGCTTCTAGCTAATCCCTGGATTTGTCCTCTGCTTTCTTCTGAAATGCAGCATTTACTTTAAAAAAGCTCTTACGCAGCTATGTAAACCAAAGTGCAAATGTATGTCTTACAGTTTGGAATCAAACCCACCCTGTCTTATTTTGAACCTTTGAGAAAAGTGATGTAGAGTTTTAATTACACTTTCCAGCCATGTAAATTGCAGAGTTAATTGTGTACATCAGCATTGTCTGACCTAGTTCTGCTACTGTGCCTTTCATCTGTGGATCTCCAAGTGCCTTGCAAAGAAAATTCCTTCATATAAGGAGATGGGAAACCTGTGACACAGAGAAACAAAGCAAATACCCAGCCTGACAGTGACTGAACCCCAAGGGGAAGCAAGGGTTTCTGAGTCTCAGTGGGCTAAGTATCCTTACCTTTGGTAGAAGTGCCCACCATTGCTGACTTCTTGCCTGCCCTTGCTCTACATGCTGAGTAACTGCACATCCATCTGTTTCTGGAAGATTTGTCTTGCATTTCTTATCCTAACTGAATGGATGTTGTATGTAATTTCCTTTTAAGCCATTCAGATTTTGTTATAATTTGTAGATCTGGAGATTGCTATTGCATGTAAGTTAGGTTTGTGTTTTCTTTTGGGTTTTGTATTTCCTTTGATGGCCTGTGACACCTCTCATTTTCTCTAGGGCTGGCAGTAGGACAGTTGGGAAACAGAGAGCAGCCATGTTGAGTTTCATTTTTGGCCTTTTTTTTCTGAAATTGATTGGTGAAATAGTGGCTTTGCTGACATACAGATCTGTGACGTAGGTAAATAATCCCACATGTGGTTAGCCAAGGCTTTGCTTGTGTAAGTGGAGGGTGGTTTGTACCATTTTGCAATGTGTAAGCTGATCTTTTCTCTGAAATTGAAATCAAAAGGTAGCTTTCTGATAGGGATCAGTGGCAGTTGCACATTGCTCTGAAATATCTGTTTTAGCCCTGATGAAAGATGTTTGCTTATCTTCTTCCAGAATCAGATTTCTGTTTATCTACAGAGCTGGAGTATCAACAATACAGACTCCCACTACTACACATCCCATCCCTTGCTCACTGGGGACAGCCTGTGAGGTCAGAGGTGCCTCAACACTCCTGACCCAATCTTTCCTTTGGCCTTCATTCTGATTTTGCTCGTGTCAATCCATGCCTAGCATGGTTGTGCTAGACAGTGTTTTTTACCAGGCTTTTTCATACAGAAGCAAAGGTTTCTATTTGCTGTGTTCCAAGATTTTAGAATAAAGAAATTAAGTGGGATAGGCAACAAGATTTTGAGGCTGAATGACGTTGCCTTCCTTCTGTTCGTTGATAACCAGCTGTCACTTTGCAAAGCCTCAGTGCTGTGTTCATAACAAGAGCTTTCATATCAAGAGCAGGAGTTGAATGCTGTCCCCTGGCCTAGGGGACATGTTCCTCCTGAATTGGTCCATTTAATGTAATTCACAGTGATACATCTTGCAAACTCTTGCTGTGTGAAGCACCCACAGTCAGTACTGATGGGCACGCTGGTGCTTGGGATGTGCATCTCCTGTGATCCCAGGGTGTTGCCTGTGCTTCCTCAAAAGCTGGCACCAGTACAGTTTATGGACTGATTGAGCTAAATGAGCTATTAATGTTGTTTCAACTTAAAATTGGTCGAAACAAGGGATTCTGCTTGCTGACATAAGTGGCCTACAGAAATGTTGGCATTAGTGGTGGGCAGGGTGTGTGTGTGAGCTGGTTGCCCTGTGTCCAGGATAGTGGTGGTATCTGCACTTTACTACCCTGGCTGTGCTGTGACAGCATCCCAGGAGCCTCTGTGATTTATTAGGAAAAGGTTCTCTTTGCTGGTAAGGAGACAATGTTATTTGAGAATCTTGAGCTTGGTTGTGCCTGCAAGGATGTGGAAGTCACAGGCTGAATGGTCGCTTTGTAAAACTGGCACGTAGCGTAAGCTTGTACCATACCACGTTGTCAGTGGTGCTGTCCTTGCTTTTGCCAAGTTAATTTAGGCAGTTTGAGAAAATAAGCTCAGCTGTTGTGTGCTACTTTGTGATAAGGCATCTTATGTGTGAGATGATTTTAGTTTGACAGATTCTTCAAGTTTGGGGCTATGCCTTTTTTGCTCCTCTATAGAAAGTAAAGTGAAGCAGCTAGTTCTCTGTGGCAGAAAGTGGGTTTGAGTAATTCTTTTTTTTTTTTTTTTTTTTTATTTGACATACTTGGTTTCCTTTGGCCAAAAATAAAAGATACTCTTTGACGACAGAAGGCAGATTCTGAGTATGAGCTATTTCAAAATGAGCTAAACAAGAAAATCTTCAGGTAGACAGTGATACATTACCAGGCCTACGGCACGGCCTAAAGGAAGGCGCATAAAACCTAGAAACCTTCAAGAGCCTTAAAGGTCAAAGCAGCCTGTTAAAATCATCAGAACAGATTTCTGGAAGCTGGGGCAAAGTTGCTAGAAGGGCAGTAACATGCTGGTCAACTTAGGAGCTGATGAGCTCCTCTCCCTCATCGTGCAATTAAAGCAGTTCTGATTTTTCCGTTTTGACTGCCTGGCAGGTCTGCCTCCCTCCCTGGGCCGAGCTGAGCTGCAGATGTCAGATGTCGGTGAGATTACAGAAGCACTCTCGGTGCGCTGGCTGGAGTCGCCCTTGCTGAGCCCCGGTCAGGGAGCACCGCTCGGAGCACGCGGGGCCAGCCTTCATCTTCCCTGCATGGCTGGCCAAAAGCAGGCTTTTAACACCAAACCTGCAGCCGGAGGCTTGCTCTCCGCAGATTTTTCTCTGCTTTCTCAGGGAATAAGGAGCAGAAAGTCCAGTTGCTGACGTCTTTGAGCTTCTGCTGAAGCAATTAGGGAGTGCTTGTGGCAGAGTCCAGCTCTGGAAGGCCGTGTGAGGGAGGAAGCTCTGGGGTTGAAAGTGGTTTCATAATCTTGGGGGGGGGAAGGCAGAGCACGTCACTGTGGACAAACGGCTTCAAGAGTCGCGCATCACGGCCCTGATACAGAGTAGTAAATACAGCTCTCCCTCCACTCTTGGCTGCTTTGTTGGCCAAGGAGCTGATACTGCTGGAATGTGGAGAGTTGGTGGGTGTGTGAGAAGTACGGGTTTTCTCCCCGGAGGGGGACTTGCCTGCAGGGCTGAGCGGTGGCCAGAGTTGTGAGGCCGGGCTGTGACAGCTCTCTCCTCTCTGGGATGCTTTCTGTGGTTCCCTGGCACCTGAGCTTGCTGAGAAAGTCAAAAGCTGAATGAACAGTCAGCTGCTGTTAACAGCCCAAGCACAGAGGCTCTCTTGTCCCCAACCAGAGCGTCAACCATATAGGCGTCATCTGTTGTCCAGGCTTTGTCTGGTGTTCAGTGGATAATGATAAAACTCATCTTGCCTGCAGGAGGAGATGGATTGCAGCCATATAGAGAAATTATCTGACTTCTTTTTTTTTATCCCCCTCAACATAAGAATTGGGGAAAAGTGGTTCTTTTTGATTATGTACTGTTATGTATTTGGTTATGTTATATGGTCTTTTTTTTGGTTATGTGTTCCTTATCTTAAGCTCTTTTCTTTGTAGTTTGGAGTCTCCAGCATATATGTGTTGTAAGAGCTTATAGTCCAAAAATTAACATTTTGCTGCCTGCTGTCATTGCTTTTGTGACAGCACAAAAAGCTGAAGAATAACATGAATGAAAGTTAGTGAATCAAAGCAATAAAGAGAAGATACTACTCCTAAGAATGATTTGTGTCACTTGTAAAAATTATTTTTCCCTCAGGTTGAAAAGAGAAATAGCTGTCAGAATTCAGAGGGAAAAAGAAAAAAAACCTTTTATTTGACAAAAATAAAGCTACTGTTTAAGTGTTAGTTTTAAATGGGAAGCAAAGCATGAAACCACAGGCAATTTGTGTGTGTGCAGTGTTGCAAAAGACACAAAGGAGACTGCCAAGCACAGCAAACCCGAATTTGAGGGGCGAGTGTTCAGAAAGGGTGTCCAGAAATGCACAGCAAAATCTGAAAAGAATGCTGTGCTTCTCTCCTTGTTCTTTTTAAGCATGCAGAGAGTGGATGTTAAACTCCCCTTGTGTGTATTTAAGGTCACTATCTCTAACTCACACCCTTGTGTACAGGCACATTCTGGTTAGTAGCGGAAGCATTTGCTGGAACACATTCAGAGAGGCCAGATCCTGACTGAGTGTTGCTGAAATTTCCATGCTGATTTTTAAATAGTTTCTCATCTGCACAAATCAAGTTCTGTCGTTACTTGTCTTTTGACATTGTAGACATCAAACTTCAAAGGCTTTCTTGACTGCCAGATAAAATATAGACATCCTCTAATTTCTAATAGTCGCTAAAATGAAAGAGTGTTACAGGTTCTGAGCTGGAAGGAGTAAGTCTTGATTGTGTTGGAATACAACTGGAATGAGAAATCTCATTTGCTCTTTGAGAATAATTTGCAAAGAATTTTAGTAGAGCAGGAAGACTTGAGTTTTCTGTTTTCAGTATTGAAATAGGAGCCTGATTCTGCAGACACATAATTTGTTATTTAGCATTATAGAAACACATTGCTTTCACAAAAGGGGATTAAAACACTGAGAAATAAACCATTTTCAATTCTCCTCCTTCTCACCATATGGTGATTTTACTCCTGGGTTTCTGTGAATGAGTTATGCACAAATTATAAAGGGCAGTGTTGTAGAATGAGAGCACAAAAGACCTGCCATTATGTTTGCCAGATCAGTGCTTTCAGTTTTTCAGTGTTCTTGCTCTATTCAGAAATTTAAAGGCTTATATTTGAACAGTGGCTGTAGAAAGTTGTCGTAGATTTCCTTCTTCCCATAGTAGAGATATTATTGCATGTCATTGATGAGCTCTTGCCAGCATCTGAGAAGATGTAATTTCTGATCAGTCTCACTGGGTTTGCAAATTTACTGTTCTGTTTGCTAGAGATTTTGCTAGAAAGAAAAAGAACAACGTAGCGATTTTTTTTATTTGACTGGGGGAGTTTGTGCTTTTTTCAGCCTCTGCTTTTACCATTTCTGATGGATGGTGGTAAACTCGTCTCTAAATATTGTTTTAGATAAACAGTAGTGAAAGAAGAGACTTGTAAAAACCGACAGGTTCATGTAGTAAGGTTTTGTGTTTTGAGAACTGCAGAGCTGTAGTGAGAGCAGCAGAGTGACTGTGTCCCCTCAGTTGTGATTGCCAATAGCTGTGGGTCCCTGGCGCATTATACAGCACTAATTAATAGTAAAAAGCAAACAAAACAAAAAAAAAAAGAAAAAAAACCCATGCAAAAAAACCTTCTAAGAAAAATATTTCCATAGGGTATTTCTAACAGTTTATAAATACAGACTTCAGCATGGAGTTAGTTTTGTCTCAGGCATTCCAGTGAACCTGGGTTCCAGGGAGAGAGCGGGATTCCTGTTGACACTGGGAGAGATGACTTCTGCTGCTGCTGTCTGCCAGTTCTGCAATCCCCATTTTAATTTCTGCTAAAACCCACTTGATGTCAACACTTTGAGGTCCTGCATTCTCAAAGCTTTTTCTGTTAGAATCAAAACATGAGCATAGAGGAGCCTGTACCTGGCTGACACTGAATGTTAGCACGATGTGCACAAGCCTGGCCAGATGAACAAGTTAGATCAGAAGTGCAGTTTTTTGCCACATGAATGTCTGTTTTCTGGGCAGTGAATTGTCTGGGTTTGGCTCTGGTGTCATGCTGAAATGCCAGGACTAGAATACAGTACAGAAACCATGACACCTGATTTGAATCTTAGTGTTTGATTCACTGAGCGCTGGATTTTCCTGGGCTTCATTTGATTGCTCATGAATTGGAGAAGCAAAGACTCAGATTTATAAAATTCTTTGGTTTCTTTTGGTTTTTAATGATATCTCTAGAGCATTTTGGGGCCATTCAGAAGAAAAAGGAAGAGATGCAGGAGTATGTACTTACTTTCCATGATGCAGTTGCATTTGGCTGTACTACATTTGCTTTATTATTTACATAACTCAGAGGGACATCTTTTTGCCTTTTGAATTATGTCTGTAGTCTGAATTCACACCTTTGATGTTTTCATTTGTGGAGAGCATTAGACTTTGTTATAGGTCAAGACAGAACTGTCATAGAGCATCACCTGAATCATCTCCATCCTCAGCCTGGTTCAGTCTCAGCCTTCTTAAAGACATGCTGATGGTTTAGCTACTGATTTCTGTCTCCATATAATGTCAGTCCATACTAATGAATGTCATTAATTGAGTAAAATGATTAGTGAGATGACTGAGATTTCAAGGAGTCCAAATTTCAAGTATAATGGCAGAGAAGCTGCTGATCATCTGTGTCTGACAGGGCTGGAGTAATTTCTGGGAATGGTCTGATAACTTGCATCCAAGATTCCTGTAGAACTGTCATTTTGAAGGCATTTTAATTAGATGTTGTGGAGAGCAATTGTGTGATGTGGATTATTAGGGTGACAAGTAAATTCCATAAAGCTTTGGTCATTGTGGGCTTTCTTTTTTTTCCCTAAACCTTCAGCACCTGTGAACTGCAGATGCTCAGAGCAGGTTTGAATGCTGGAAAGAGGACCAATAGGATCAAGGGTTGTATTTATCCTGCTAGTGAAATGGATGAATTTTTGCACCTATGTATATGCCTTAAACATTTTTTGGCACGAAAAATGTCATCTTCATCTCTTCTGATCCACCATTTTAATGGTCTGCCATGGCTATTTATGCTTTTCTAATGTTGATGGATAGTTCTCATAACGTGCCTTGTCAATAGCTCTGTTTATTTGTCATGGCAGTGTTGCAAGCCTGTGCTACTTCATTCTCAGCAAGGACAATACAGTTGCCATTCTTCTTTGTTCTAGGATGATTTTTTCCTGCTAGGAAAACTGAATGGGTGCAGCATTAGTCAGGGACCGTAGTTTTTAACGCCTGAGAAGAAACATTGTGATTGTCTAGTCTGACGTCTTCAAAACCTCATCCAGCAAGTTTGGCATTGACTTGTAATTTGCAGCTCACAAGCTTTTCATTCTGTTCATGAATGTGTGAGGGAACAAATGACAAGTTTAGGGGTTGAGTCTCAGTTCTTTACTCATGTGATAAAGGTTGTTACAGCCACTGGTTGCTTGTCTCAAAATGTGTCTGTAGTACCTGGGCTTCTAAATTGAGTTCACCAACAGTTTTCCTAATGACTTGCCCAAGGTGCTCATAGTTACTGAAGGACAGAGTTGTTTCCCTTTCTTCACATGAGTAAAACCTAATGCAGCTACTGAAATAACCAGTTTGAGTCTTCATGATGAAGCCTTTGTTCTTGAAAGTACCAGGACTTGTATTCATCCTGAAGCCAGTTTTCTCTCTGCAATGTTGTTGACTCTTGCATGCATCTGGAGCTGTATACTTAGAGCTGGATGTAATATTTCTAGAGACAATAATATCCTTAATCTAGTGCTAGATTACTGCCAGGGTTAGATGTGAGGGCCGTGTTTTTATAAGTGCTGTTAGAATTCAGTGGCACCTACAGTTTCCAGCTCCATGTCACAACCTCGCAAATGAACAATATACTGGAAAGAAATGGAAACAATTTCATTAAAATATTAATAAAAACAAAATAATAGGGAGGCTGATGACTAGGTATATCTTCCTGGTGAGTAGGCATGTAGAGACAGTGAGCTTAGATGAGATAAAAAGAATATGGGAGACAAGACAAGAATTTCAGAGGTGTGGTTTGTCTGGCACTGGGGTTTGTGGCTGAGCTCGTAATGCTCTGATATGCACTAGATACACTCACAGGCAGTTGCACCTTTGAAAATAAGATGCTTCTTCTTCATGCCTAATCCTTGCATCAGGAATGGCTCCAAATGTACAGTAAAACCTTTGATCTGTGCTTCGAGAGTGGTGCTGGCAGAAAATTATTAGGATTAGCTGCGGAGGTGTTAGGATGTGGGTCAAACTGAAACTTTCTATCGGTACTTCAGATCTGAGTCTGACTTTTTTTTTACTTTTTTTTTTTTTGCTTTCCAAAGAGCAAAATTTGAGGTTAAGGTTCTGAACTTAAATCTGAAGCAGAGAAGCATTTTCCTCAGTTGTCTGAACTTTTGAGTTGAATTTAGGGATCCAAAATCTTGAAAATGTTGCATTATTTGGAAGTCATCTGCTATGCTGTTTACAATGTTGAATTTGGTTTTGGTTTCTGTTTTATTAATTTCCAGTAAGACCTGGTAATTTGTTGCAAGAAAACAAGAACAGAATCTGGTTCGATACTCAAATATCTGTATTTTAAAATTACATATTTTTCAGAAACAGAAAGCAAAAAGGTCTTTTTCAGTAGGATGTAGGATAAAGACAGAGGTTACTTTATTTTGCAAGCTTTGTATTTCCTTTCCAATAATAATACTTCCTTAAAATGACTTGATAACATCTAGCTGAAGCTTGCTGAGCACTTGGGCCTTTTTCAGAGGTTAAACATGGATGCTGTGCCTTATTTTAGGAAGCATTATATTTATTTGACCTGTTTCTTTGTCTCTGGGGAAGTTAATAAACAAATCTCTATATAAAGCATTCTTCTGTAAAAGGTATCTGGAAAGATGTAAGGAGGAAAATGGTGCTAGTTATTCTTGATTTTCAGCCCTTCATGCTCATTCTGCTCAGGTTGATTTGCGGGTAAGCCACATTTTTCAATGTAATAGTGCCATGAGAGTCTGTTAGTGCTGTAGGAACATGTAGCCAAGGCAATTCCTGGGTCACTGTTAAGGTTGTGAGCTGTGCAGCAATGGTGTCATACAGTGACGTGGTGGCATTTGTGGATTTTAATTACACAGAGGAGGGCAGGAACGCTTATCCCTTTTTTCCATTCCTGCTTTGAGTAAAGCTGATGTAAGCAGTAGTGGGCAAAATGCAGGATGTGTGTTCAGGTGTAGAGTTCAAACATACATCTAGTTTGGAAGCTTTTGTATTCTGCTGAAACCAGACTGTCACCAAGGGGAAGCAACTCCTGTTTTCATCAGTGTTTAGAGTCCACATCATAATTCTCACTGGTCGCTGTAAGACTGATGGATTGAATTCAGATTTACCAGGAAATGCTAATGTACTTCAGTAGTATTGGCTTTCTGTTAGCTTTCTGTTGGAAAAACTGTGGCCAGTTTAATTTTGGGCAAGCAGTTCCCTAATGACATTCAGATTTCCTTGGTGGAAATTTCCTAGGCTAATAGTAGTAACTGTTCATTGAGGTCAAAGCCGTGAACAAGTGCGCTTTCTTCCCTGACTGGAAAACTCAGTCTTACAAACTTGTGTTTGCAATATTGAAGCTTTTCTAGAAATTAGGTATTTCATTTATAGGTAGTAAACAAATTAATGCAGTAATTCTGATAGATGACAAAGATGTTGCTGCAGAATTATGCACAGACCTGACAATGTAATTGAGCTTGAAAACCAAAACATAGTTGCCAAAGGTGGGAGTGAAACTTGCAGCCATTTTGCTGACACAGCCTGAAAGTTCAGCTTGTCTTAAAGGCTGGAGTTATTTCAAAACTGATTTTTGATGTGAAACTGGAAGGGGGGAGCAGGGGGAAGTCACCCTAATCTAGTATGCAAAGATGCTGTTTTGGGAGGGTGTTTTTCTGCTGAATGTGTAACTCTCAAGTGTATAGGCCATCTCTGTGTTGATTGATTGTGTGCTACACAATTTTTCCCCAACAGCATTGCGGCTTTTTTATGGTCTAGGAATATAAGTAAGGCCAAGTAGACAGGCATAGGAAATTCAGAAAGCTGCTTTTTCCTGCAGCCTGGGAAACACTTGTATTTCTTTTCACCTTCAGAGGTGCATCACTAGCTGCTGTCTGTGCAAGTAACTGGGTTTTTCCAAAATTGTATCACCCAGAGATGCACCTACATGGTCTGGTGTGTTGTGGGAGCCCCTGGCTCGTCTCTCAAGCAGTAGCAAGGAGGACAGGTACATCTATTTAGTTGCCCACGAGTGGGCCCTGTGTCACAGCATGCAGAGGAAACAAGTGAGTGTGTCTTGTTGAGGGCTGAATCATCCTGTTGGAACAGAAAATGCTGTTGGAGGACTAAGGTGGCTTAGTTTTCCAAAGCACACTGTGAGACAGAAGAGCAGTGCGTGATGCATTAGCTCCTGATAAACAGGGCTTGGCTGGGAGGCATCTCTTCAAAGCTGTGTGCACAGGGATCCCTGGGGGAACTATTGCAATTCCTTGGAATTCTTCTCCAGCCTTTCAGGAGCCACCCAGATGAAAGGGTTTGCCAGTTTCATAGTGCCTAATTGTAGGGCTGCTCTCTGTTCTGCTTTTCAAAGTGTGTCTGTGGAGATGATGATAAGGACACCTTTCTTGAAAAAGTAACTTGCTAGATTATTAAATGTTGTATTGAAACAAAAAGTTTGCTAGTTGGGTATGCCACTTTCATACCACTTCATTCTCTATGAGCACAATGCCTTTGTGATTTTAGCTAAATATTTAATTACTTTATTTCTTAAACCAAAGTCGCACTTTGCCTTGCATGGTATCCTTTGCATTGTATCTTTTTGCACAGTAAGAGAACTTAAAAAGGTAATTTAGGTTCTAGCTGGTGTTCTGTGTCCTCTCCATTATGCATTTCTCAGTCAACTGACACTTTTCTTCAATATTTACTCTGGTATTTCACTGCAGTTGCCCTCTCCTTCTCCATTCCCTCACTGTCTCCCTTCCTCAGAGGTATTGCACATACTTCAGTCAGCTCTCTTTAAATAGCAACACTCCCTCCCAGTACAAACAGCCAGTCAGATGTTAAACAATGAGGGAGACAGCAGTGGAGGAGGTACCGGGTGGTTCCAGGAGAGTTCCTGCTGGAGGGAAGGAAAGGGCACTTTCCAGTCGTGTCATTCAGTAGTGCTGAGAGACACAGAACTGGGGGGAAATCACTGCTGCAGACATGAGAGATGAATCTCACTTAAAATTAAGTAGACCCGTCCAAGTTATTGTAGGAGGTAAAACGGGTCAGACAAAGCACTGTCACTTTAAGCACATTTTCCCACCTCCTCCTGTAGCAGAAGGTGATTCCAAATGGCTCTGACTCATCCCCAGGAGGTGCCTGTTGTTTTTTTTTCCTAATAACAGTGTGAGTTTAGTGAGACTGTCATTAGCAGGGTATCTATGGCTTTCTTGAAGGCTCTGCTGCGTGTACTTTCTCTTCTCTATTACAGCACAGAACTGTATTAATATTTTTCCTGGGAACTCAAGAGCTGTTCATATTTTCTCCAAAAACTATGAGATAAGAGCATTCCCTATGGGGAATTAGAAGCTTAGTTGGGTTACTGCACTCCCTGTTCTGTACTTGTTCATCAAATTGAGATTGGATATGGTTTCCTGGGAACTGCAAGGTTAAGGGTGCATTAAAAAGAAAAGGAAAAATTTGTTAATGGAAATTGTTCGATTATTACAGTGTCTAAGGGATTCACTGTTCGACAGGTAGAAGGCATGGGCATGATAAGTAATGTTGCAGAATGCTTCTTGAAATGAAAAACAGATCTTAATTTATATTTTATTTATGCTATGTTTAATTTTGCAACAATTTAATTTCTTGTAAATAAAGTATAGTAAGAAATGAGCTGGTATGAGCATTGAGGAGGTGGTGAGAACTGTCAATATTACAGACTCCATGATTCAGATTCTGTATTTCTAATGGGACCTGAGATCCTGGATCCAGCTTCTTACAAATTCAGTAATTTACACTTGGATGGCCTTTCAGGTTCGACTTCATATTCCCAGGTGACAGAGGTGAATGTTGCTTCCCTCACAGCTGCCTTCAGCCTTTTTGGTGTGTAAAGCCCTACAGTTTTCCATGGGAGGAGCAGATCCTTGTACCAGCAGATGTGACCCTACTGATAACAAATGTGGTTTCCTTCTTCACCTTTTGTTGACCTAACAGAGATAGTGAAGAGCAGGCCTTTGGGGATCTGTAAACCAGAAGTAAAAACCACTGCAAGTGCAAGGATGATCTGCATTAGGAACATGCTCTTGCCAGTACCTAAACCAGTTCTGAAAAACCCAGCTGCACAGAGGTCTCCTGTTCACGTGACACAGCAGCTTCCAGTTATTCAACAGACTGATTATCCAGGTGCCACTTTTGTATTTGAAACCAGCTGATGACCTTTCATTCCCAGCTGTCAGGGCTGCCCCTGGTTAAAGCAGTCCTTAAAGGGTGGCATTTTAATCTAGCAGACATTGTGTCTGCGTGGTCTGAAATCCTTACATGGAACCCTCTCCCGTCTCTCATTTAGCAGCACTTGATGCATTTCATGGAGTGTGACACAGCTGATTTGTTGAAAGAGAATTGATAATAGAGAGCAGCCTTGAACAAGGATGTGGTTTTGTTTTCTGTTAAATCATCGTTGCTATAGTGACCTAAGATCTATTTAGCACTTGGTAGATATATCATATTCTGGGCAAAAGTTAGGGATTTTTCAATATTCCTCTAACAACTGTCTTACAGAAGTAGGTGTGTGTTTAGTCTTTCTGCAAGAAGTCCTTGCTTCTCTTGCTGCTGCTCCTGTGAGTACCTGCTGTATTTTGGCTGGTGGTGTCCCTTCTTTGCAGAAGTAATTTCAAGAAAGTTGGATAAA
The DNA here is from genome assembly GCF_026979565.1 of Vidua chalybeata. NCBI lineage: Eukaryota > Metazoa > Chordata > Aves > Passeriformes > Viduidae > Vidua > Vidua chalybeata. The sequence continues at coordinate 16,852,248 of NC_071540.1, forward strand.
TAACATACCCATCTTGTCAAGGCTGGGGAGTATTTCTTCCCAAAGGAGACTGCAGTGATAAATGCAAAAATATGGAGAACATGAACCCTTCTAAGGAGTGGTCATTCTTGTGAATTGGTGACCCAATTTTGGAGGAGGATGTTTTTGAAGCTGATTCACATGGTTGGAGTCAGGAAGTCTGAGTTCTTCTCCCACATCTCTCAGGCTTCTCATGTTCCCTCAGGTGTGATCAAGAGCATGGTGCAGCTGCAACTTTAACTGAGATTTTCCTCCTCTTGGTTGGAAAGTGGGGGATAGTAATTCTGCTCTTTGAGTTCTTCACATTCCTTGGGAGGTGTTGAAGTCTTCAGTGCACACTTGGAGAGTTGCTGCTCCAAGCAGAGATGCTCCACCTGGCAGGGCAGTCAGGCCAGTGTCTGTGAAAATCTCACTGTATCAAACACAATTCTTCCCTTTCCACTCCTGATTTCTGGCCTTTGGCAGTGATTTGGCACATTTGGCCACTATGTCAGTGGTGAGCTGTGGTCACCTGGCCATCACTGTGGTCATCCCTATTAGCAGAGGTCTGAAAGCAGCATACAAGGTTTCTTAGATAGGCTTAACCTTAGAGCTTTTTGGACATCAGCATGGCAACCAATTTAACATTCAGTGCTACTGGCAGTCTCAGGAGGAATTCCCTTTGTCATGTTAAGCTGGCCAAAGAGAAAGGGTTGATTTCTTACAGGCTGCTTAGACAAGGCCATATTGATAACGGGCCTCTTTGGGAAGTCTTCAAGATATGTCTTACTTTACTCCCAGAAATTGAAATAAGCAAATCTTCAGAAGTGCTCCGTCACTTGGGTTTGACAACAGAATACAAGAATGTCCTTGTTTAAAAAAAAAAAAAAAAAAAAAAAAAAAAAAGTATGAATTTCAGCTAAATAATACATTTTTCCTTCTTATTTGACTCTCCTGTCATGTTACACATTCCATTACATGACCTTATTTTCTCTTTTTCTTAATAATGAACTTCTGTGCTTTTAACTTGCTTCAGATCTGAATTAATTTGAAGTTCTTCCCACTGCTGGTGTCTGCCGCACAGGTTTTACATATTTTAAGCTCATATAGCCTAATATTGAGAGTAGTTTTTTCTTGTCAGCTCTTTGATGGACAGTTTTGGCCTGTCCCTTTGCTAAATCTCCACAGAACTGATATTTCAGCCCCACTGCAGATTGGAAGTTTTTTTTTTTTCTGCACAGTGTGGGGTAAGCTGTTTCTTACTGGCAGCTCTTATATTTTTATCAGTTTTGTAAGGTTAATTAATGCAACAGCCTCCAGTCTTGGTTGTCTTAAATATTTAGAGGAAGGAAGAGATTTATGCACATTTTTGCTGCTGAGCTAGATTTGGTTGAACTTCTGTTGGATTTCTGAGTGAAGATTCCCAGCTTGTGTAAATCAGTGAAGCTCCACTGATTTATTTTGGATGACCAGCTCTGTGGAGGATCTGGTCTTCCTCAATTAAATCTTGTCACTGCACCTGAGCTACTTTGCACTGAGTATATGACAGTTGCTGCTGTGTTTTTGTGTAGAGAATGTGGGATATATTCCTGCAGTCTTTTATCACTGTGTGGCTATAAAGGCAGGCAGGTGTGTGTGTACATTTATACACACACAGACGTGCATGGGTGTTTATACACACAGTCACCCACACGCAGAGAACTGTGCTGCAAAACCCCCTCCCTTTTTTTCCTATTGTCACTGAACTAATACACCCTCAACTTTGACTGACATGGAACCTCACTGAAGATTTGGGTCACAGTGTCCCAGTTTGTTTTCATGTACCAAAAAATTTAAAAACCAACCAATCAAAACCCCACCAAGCATCGATACCCACCGTGAAGATACTTAGGGACAGTGCAGCTCCAAGCAGAAATAATTTAGATTTGCCCCATGGGGAGACCCCATGGGTCCTTGGATTGAGCACCCATTTCACTACACAGAGCAGGTGGAATCTTTTCTTGTGGTCCAACACATAAAACCACCTACTTACCTGGAGGAATGGGGAGGGAATGGTTATGATGGGCAGGTTGGGAGACCAGGAAGTCCGATGGATAAGACGAGAATGTTGTTCCAAGAAAGCTCAGAAATACCTTTGTGTAGTTTTGGGGCAGAGTTTGGCGTCTTCTTGCTGTTAGTCCTTTTGTCTGTTTTGTTCTCAGGTCAATCTCCATGAGATTAACATTGACTCTCCCAAGTCATCCTGGCAAGTGAGCGTGGCAGTAAATTCTTCCATGTCAAGAAAAAGACAAATTGTACTGTACTGCATATTGTGGTATAGTACTGCTAATTGCTGAACTTGATAAATGTCTTCTGATAGGTTCTGTAGTTAATGGGCAAATATGTTAATTGCCCTTATCTGAAATATCTGTTGTTGCAGGGACGTTCTCTGGAGCTATGGATGTCTTGTAACAGAGATTTATTTTAAATCAGCCATTGTTTTCAGCAGTTTCAGAGTCCATTACCCTTCAGTATCAACTGAATAGTCTCCACCCCCATCAAAGTTTTGAGAGCAATCAGCTCTTCCTATGTGTTATTTAGCAGGTCTGAATCTTACTTGAGTATGGAAAACTTATATGTGACACAGCATGCTCAGCATCCTGGGCTACAGCAGGAGCATGGCTCATTCTTAAGAGCAGCCAAAAGAGAAATAAACACCTGACAGTGGAAGAGAGAGGGTCTGGAATAGCCCATTTCCCCCCACCATCTGGAGTATTTAATTGGAAAAATCATTCTCCATTGTTGTTGTGTCGGTGGGAGTTGTCAGTCTAAGTATGTTTTAATGCAAATAACCATCTCTATTTGTAGAATTCATCTTTTCTAGGTGCTTTATTTGTAAAATATACAGCTGAAGATTTAGTGCATTATATGAGTAAGTGCATACAAGCCTCCTGTTAACAATGGACGTCATGTTTATTCTTTCCCTTTTAGAATTTCCCATGGAAACAAGTGGGCAGATTTTTGCATTATTGAGTAGTTTGCTGCTGCTGACTTTTCCCAGAAGCACAAGAGAAAACCAGGCTTACGCAGGAACCTACATGTTCTTCCAGTATTGGGGGCACTGGATTCCCCTAAGATTTGATTTGTAGTAGGTTTTGGTGTGTGCCTGTTCTGGTGCAAAGTTTCAGAGCTGTATGATTAATAAATCTTTGTGGAACTGAAAAAAGACCAAGTTAAAACATGCCTGATTTCCCAGTGGAGAAGTTGCATGTTTTGTTAGGGGGCTAAAGGCTACTGGGAAGAGAAAAATGTTTCTTTATGGGGTTTTTGTTTGTTGTAAGAAATTGCATTTTCATTTACGAATCTCTTACAGTTTTTTCTGAACATATTCAACAGCAAACAGCCAGAAGTTCAAACTGCACCTGTAAATCTATAAGCTGACATATGTAGATTCTCTGGCCAGACTTTCTTAAGTCAGGATTAATTTTGTAGAGTGAGGTAGAGAAGTTCATTATCTTGCTTCATTTCACAGATTTCAGACTTTGCCAGGAAATATAAATCTCCTTTCAAAAATGACAACTCTAAAAACAAGAATGACTATTTTCTTAAGTAAAGGCATTTTCAACTGAACTTGACATACTGCTGCTCAAGATGCTGTGGCTTTAGACTGTCTGATACCAATAATTAAACTGAAGTATTCAGGTCCTCAGCTCCCCCTTCCAAATGATGTGCTGCCCCTAAGTTATAGTAACATACAATTTTCTGTTTCGTGTTAGAAATGGGGCTGAAGGAGCTCAAAAGTAATCTGGCAAAAGCTGGATGGGTTCCCTGATCTGCCTGACGCCACAGCCAGACAAATATTTGTACGGGCAGAGACAAAGTGGGTGGATGGAGGTGGGAATGCTGCTTAAGACTAGTATTCATGCCAGATGCTTCGTGGTGACCCGCTGAGGATCTATCTTATTATTGGTATTCTCAAACCTCTGAATCCACATTTCTGGCCCTGCGTGTTGTTCTGATTTGACTTTCCCATGGAGAGACCTGGGGGTGAGGATGCAGCTTCTGGGGGGTGGGTGCAAGCAAGACCAGCTGCAACATGAGAATGTGCAGCACTTGCACTGCTTATTTATCAACCACAATGATTCACTGTGATTGACGTTCACATACCTGAATGTCAGAATAACCTGTGTTTTAAGAGAAACCAGTGACTCAGGCTGTGGTTTTACCTCAGGCCATTTCCTGATAAATGGCTGAACTGTGCTTGGTCTTGAGAAAACACTGCTGAGGAACACAGCTCTGTCCTTGTATCTGTGTGTGTGGAGAGATTAGGGAAAGGACACCTTGGTGTGGGACTGACCTTCCACTTGTGGGTGTCATGGTCTCTGTGAGGAGTACCACAGCTCTGTGAGCTCAAGTCTGATGACAGCTCTGTTCTGGTGCTTCAGGGCATTTCTGCCCAGCCCTGATGTGGGAGCAAGTGTTGGACAGCAAAATTTTAAGGGGCTCTATACAGTGATAAATTACTCTGCTTTAAACTCTCTCCGTTGTGAAACAGAGGTGAAGTTGCCTATAACTAGTGTTTTCAGAACTGAAAATATTTCACTTCTTAAAAGATAGTGTTTTAGTGAAAGCAGAAGCAATGCATATGATGATGCTTACAGGGATTGAAGTAGATTCAGGCTACTCATTTTTTGAGTAAGATAGCAAACAACTGTATGTGTGTAATATGGCTAGATAGAAGGTGTGGACATGGGATCATATATGAATGCTACATAAAGTACCTCATTGGCTTTCATTTAGAGTGATTGATCGTCTGCATAATTCCATCCTATGGTTTAGGTAGTCTTCCCATCCGTGGCAAAATGCAGAACTCTGCTCCTCCGTTCTCCTTAAGGAAAAGGACTGTGCTGTGAGAAGAGGTGTATGCCTGGGATGAAATCCTTGTGTATGGCTACAGAGCTGTGCTTCACTGGCTCAGCTGTCTTTACTGCTGTTTAAGTGGATGATTTAAGGTATAGGAGAAGCTTCTCTTTGAAATAGCTTCTGTGAGAATTCCTCAAATCCTCTTTGAAGTTAATGGAGGGTATTAAAGGCAGTCATCACCTTTTTAAAAGAGAAATTTAAATTGCTTTGATTAAGTTCATTTTATATTTGCATTAACTGGTTCTGGATTTCTCCCTTCTCCAGTCTTTCAGAGCATGTTTTTGATAACTTTGCCCCCTGAGCATACTAGATTTTTATGTTGGCTGTTTTGATATTTTTCCCTGAGTGTTGTAATGCTGATTACCAAAGGATCTTGGGCCTTTGGCTTCCTGTGAGAACGAGATAATTACTCTCCAGAAGGCAACGCATGACGTACAGTATCAGTATTAAGCCACTGGGATTCCAGTCACTAGTGTAGAACAATATTGTGGGTAAATGAATAAGCAGAAGTTTATCATACTTCCTGCATAACAAGGTTTTCGTTAAAGACACAGTGAAAATTGTTTTCACCCAGGGCTGGTGCAAAATGAGCGCTGCTGCAACAACCGTTAGGGAAAAAGATATTGAGGTTCAGTTCTGTGGCTGGCTGGGTTTTTCTCGCTGAAAAGACAGCTGAATTCTTGTTAGCAGCAAAGGTGGGTGACAGGGCTGTCACTGCATTTTTGGTGGATGACGTTTATGGGCTTAGAAACATGTATGAAGTGTAGAACTCCAAAGTACCGTTTCCAGATGCACCACCTACTTAACTTATGGAAGAAAGTTGTACCAATTAGAAGAAGAGACATTCCAAATGCAATTTGCTTATTTCACACTCGCCCCCAGGAATCCTGTGTTGTGATTTTAGGAGTTGGCCTTGTTTGACCCTGAAATAGAAGTGGTTTCTCCATTGCCTTCGTTATTTCAGGACCGTCAGTTAAAAATAACTTATGTATTGGGCACAGTGGGAGTGAGTTTGAGAAGTTGAAGTTATATGTAAATCAGTAATAGTGAGAAAATAATTCATAAATGTAATGAGCTCTGTTCTCTTGAAAGACATGGTCAAGTCTATGGTTTATCCATGAGGTGGGATTAATTATTTTTGTATGAAAATAGTTTCTCTGCCACGGCAGTACTGAGCAGTTCACTTATGCTGTAGCACAGCAAAGTAAATGATGTCTTTGGAGGACCTCTGTTAAATATTCAATTACTTTAAAAATAACTTGCATAAAGTACAGAGTATGTACGCATACTCAATAGATACACAGCTATAGCACTGTGTATTTACTTAAAGACATAATTTCATGTGTGCTTGCATAGATGCATTTATATTTAATCTTATCTCAAAGATAATTGGAGTTCTGTAACGCCTAAGAATTACAGGGATACTAACAAGGAGTTTCATGTTTAAGCTTGTTTTCCTGCAACTATCAGTTTGTATTGTACATTTAATTGTAAAATGCAGTTACTTATTTGTGCCTTAATGGTGAGTTTCATTTTGAACAGACACCAGCACTTGCTTCAGGAAACCAGTACTTACCTATAGGCCAAGATGAGTACGTTGGTTGCTTTGCTTTTGCTTGACTCTGAAACTTGAGGGCTGTATCTTTGGAGCCCCAAGAACCACTGTCAAGTGAAGGAATCTGATCTTGGTGATGTGGTTGATCAAAATTGCAGCTGGAGAATGTGTAGCATAAAGCAGCTTTGTTATAGGACAGGGCTGATCTGTCTGTGTGATTGAGGTGCTTCTTCATGCATTGAGACCATGTGCATGGACAGACCCCTTCATAGCTCAGTTCAACCTGGAATTAGGTTCCATTGATTTTTGGGTCCAGGACAGGTCGACATTTGTGTATTTCAGGCACGGACGGGCCTGGTTTTGGTTTTATGTGAGTCATCTTAACACTTGAACGAGTTGGAGGAAGGTGGCTGCATGGGTCTCTCTCTTGAATGACCTGGGTAGGAAGTTTGCTTTTCAATTAGATTTTGCAGATATTTTCAACACCAAGAGTGATTTTCACAGTGCCGTTCTTATTTGGAAGTTGTGAAACTAATGATGGCTAAGTAAACATTTTTTTTCCCTTCTCCTTTGTTTTCTTGCAGCCAACTGGGTACATGGAAAACTCCATTTCCTACAGTGCTATTGAAGATGTTCAACTGCTCTCCTGGGAGAATGCCCCTAAGTACTGTTTACAGCTCACAATCCCAGGGGGTACTGTCCTACTGCAGGTACAGTAAACATAAAAGTACAACTTTCTTTCTCTCTGACTGTGAATCTCCAAATTTGTTTCCTGTTCATGAAATCTTAAGTAGATGGACTCGGAAAAGGCAGAGATCTTGGTGCTGTGAAATTATCTAACCACGAGAAAATTTGCTCAGGGTGATAGCTCTGAAGCTCTTTGTGGTTTTCAACAGTCAGAATGGAAATTTTGGGCCACAGTGATTAAACCTTCTTGCTGAATTTGTGCAGCAGAGTGGTGCTCTTTGTAAAGGCACATTGATATGGGCCTGGAATTATTGTATTTTCACATACAGTCCTATTCCTGCATGAAAAAAAAGTTAAGTTTCATCCTTGAATTCATATAGGAAACCCAGAACTTGCACTGGAACTGACAGATTTTTTTTTTTAATATTAAAAAAATATTAAATCTTCACTGAAATATGCCAGTATATTTGTATAGATGTCTATATAATACTGGTTCTCTGAAGTATTGTTTTCAAACAGAAGACTGTGTTGACATTATTCCAGATTTCTTCATCACTTGAGGCTTTATAGGCCCCCTTAGGTCACTGCAAGTTTTAGTGACAGAAAAGCACTCCACAGCACAGAGCTTTGGAAATACTCTGGAGTAAGTAGGAAAAGCTGCGTTGCCCCCAAAGAACTTTGAAAGGTCATAACTTAAAAATACCAATCTGGCTTCAACTTAACTCTTGCATGGTTCTCTCTCATGTTTCTCAACATTGTTTTGAAGATAGTTTATCTGTTACCCTTTGGGATTTTACTTTTTCAGTTGATTATACAGCCATGACTATGGTGTATATGTATTTCATCCAGGTAGGACTGTAAGGGGAAGGTAGGAAGACAAGATTTCCCAACAGCTAGATTAGGGCCCTCATTATTGAAATCTTCCTTGGCCAATGTATTAATGGACTTAATTAGACAGAAAGTTGTCTAAATTTCTCAAGTTGGATGATTTTCTCATGATAATTTTGATTCTGCTTTTTCCATAAATTTCTCTAGTGGTGCTGGCATTTAAGGTTATATCAATTTCAACAGATGAAATAGTTACACCTGCCTTTCCAAATTTTATTTCCAAGTCTTTATACTGTAGTTTATGGCAGCTGCCTTTTTGGATCTTTACAAGATAAAACTTGAACCCACAGCTTCCTGCTGAGTGGAAAGGAAATTGGTAGGGTAGACAGGCTGTAATCTGGAGCAACCTGACATTTGTCTCTTAAAAAAAAAAAAAAAAAGGAAAAAGAAAAAACCAGTGAACCCAACAAACCAAACACATAAATAATTATGTTTGTGAAACAGCTACATCTTAGCATGGATACTTAGGTATTTTCTTCAGAAAGATTGGTGTCTTTATGTAACCTCGTAGGAACTCACAGAGAAGTGGACTGAGCTGGACTTGTGTTTATTGCTGCCTGGCTGAGCACCCTGGGTCAGATTACATTATAACTATGGGAATTTCAACGTAATTGGAAATACAAACTTTAAAAAATGTTTTTAATATGACTTGGTCCTTGGTAGTATCTTGATTCATCAGATGTGGTCACATTGGAGGGAGTAAAATTAGATTTCCCTTATACAGTTGTAATGTGTATTCACAAATCCAAAACAGTTCTCAAAGTTATGTTTAGTCTGCTGAAGAAATCAAGTTGAAAAAGCTGGATTTATGAAGTAGTTGAGTTCAGCAGAAATTTTCTAGTAGATGTAACAAAGAGTAGAGGTATCCAAAAGACACTTCAACTGAGGAGCTGAGAATGTAGCCCTTGCATAGCTCAGTTATTTCCAGATTTGCGAGAGGCTTCAGTACATCTCTGGGAAATCGTGACTTCCAGTGTTTTATGAAATCATTCTGCTCTGTTAATCTGAGCAGCAGCATGCTCTGATGTAATGTCCAGCTCTAATATCAGGAAGTGTATGATAGTGGAACAAGTCAAACTAGTCCAAAACATGTTCCCAGTACTGTTTCTTCTGAAGTGCACTTTTGGTGAAATCTGTATTTTTATTTTTTTCCAAAGCCTTTAAATAAAGTGTATGTGTATATATATGTAAAAATGTCTAAATGAACTGTTTTGACTACCCCAAACTTATTTAATATTTCTGATGAATAAAAATTTTATATTTTGATCTATGTTTTTGCACATGCTGCATTGTAAATTCTTTAATACCATGGGATATTATTGACATGATTTGATATAAAATGAAGCAGTTTAGTACTATGAATCACAGGCTTTCCCAATTTTTCATTTTTGAGAAGAATTTAAGATTCCAATTTGTTTCATTGAAAGCAGTGTGGATTTATGAAAGGCTGGTCCTGCTTGACCAACCTGCCCTTGTCCTTGTGACAAGGTGACCTGCTTGGTGAGGGAAAGGCTCTGCAGGTTTGGAATTGGCTATTAGGAAAAAATTCTTCACCAAAAGTGTTCTCAGGGCACAGGCTGCCCAGGGAAGTGATTGAGTCACCAGCTCTGGAGGTATTTAAAAGATGTAGATGTGGAACCTGGGGACATGGCTTAATGATGAGCTTGGCAGTGCTGCATTTGATCTTGGAGGTATTTTCTAACCTAAACAATTCTGTGCGAGATGCCACAGGAGAGCCCCTGTCCATGTTCAAGTTTTCATGCCCTCTGTCTGCTGTCACCAGGCTCTATTTCTGGCTTATTAGTGCACAGTAATGAGTCAGAGAGGGAAGAGTGCCATTACCTTTCCTTACATCATCCCAAGCCCTCCCATAGCAACACTGACCATCCCAACCTATTTTAGCACATGAAATCTGACAGGCAGTGCCGGAGGTGATGCAGCTCCTCTTAGGAAATCGGATCACGATAACAGGACGTGTCTACCTGGGTTTCAGAGGAAGACCTGTTCTCAGGCAGCAAACAGCTTAATCCTGGCTGGGCTCACATTTAAAAGTCGTTTTCATGTGTGGAGCTCTTCCCACTCAGTGTTTGTTGAATAAGCACGGCTATCTGAGTGTTTCACTGCCTGGTGCTTGGGGATTCCCATTGTCCCATGTGGGAGTCATGGGCAGTCAGGTCTCTGGGGATCATGGAGTGTCAGTTTTCTAGACATGCTGAGGGCTTGTGTTTTCTTTCCCCCTGCCAAATGATGGGGGTCCCTGGTTCTTTCCATGAGCAGCAATCAAAATCTCAGATTTTTTTTCTTTTCTTCTCTCCAGTTGGAAAGAAGGTGTTGCTGAAGCTGGCTCATTAGGCCACGAGTTCTTCAGGCCAGGAAATAGGAGCTAAATTTAGCTTTTGATGAATGTGAACTCTTTAGTATCAGAGATAGCAGGGCCTCCTTGAGCTGGGCTTTTGCTCTTCTGCTTTCCCTTTGTGAAGCACAAGGTGTGATTATTGTGATGTGTGGATGATTATGAGGAGGATGCTACCCTTGATAGTGAAATAACTGGAAGAACCTTTTGAAAGAGATTGAAAAAAACCCCTTACAGTATATCCCTTACAGTATAATTTCATGAGCTGCTGAGCACCAAATGTAGGAAGAGTCCCAGGAAAAAGGCTTTGGTATTTTAGTCACAACAGTACTGCTTTGCTTTCCTGTGGAGTCCTTTCTTTTAGCCTTAAAGCCACCACTTCCATCCCTGTTGCTTGTGTTGTTTTATTCATTTCTTGGCAATCGAGTGCAGTCAGAAGGAAAAACAAACAGAGCAGGAAGCCTTGACAAGCACAACAGTCACACGTTCAGCTCGGTGCCTGACCACGCTGTTTGTGCCAGGGAGTCCCCACGGTAAATGTTTCCACTGGGTTTTTAGTAACACTTTATTTTAGTCTCCTTGGAGAACCTGCCTTTTGTTTTAAGTGCCAGTCCAGCCAGTGCTGTCGGTGTGGAGAGGTCATTCAAGGACCACAACCCAGCAGAGGTAGGGAATATTTTAAGGAGGAAAAGGGCATTTCTAGCAATTCCCAGCAACTCTGTCCGTACCCTGGGTTAAGCCAGGAGAGTGGCAGGTTTCCCTTGCAGGTCTGCCCAAGTCAGAGGTGCAGCAGTGGGATTTGCATCAGCAATGTGAAGGTTTTGTACAGTTGTGTGGGGCCTGGCTTCCTGCAGCCTGGGGTCACTTCTCTGTTCTCGTGGCTGATAATAAATGGGGGCAGAGAAGCCAGTCCCAGTAATGAATATCAGCTGGAAAAAAAGCACAGCAAAATCCCTATCCTGCTGACCAGAAAGCAAGCGAGGGAGAGAGAGAATCACAGAATAAACTTGGGAAGAATCAAAGCCAAAATCTGGGTCATCAAATCCCACTTATTGCCACATCCATTCAGATGGCAGAATCCCCTAGAAGCATACGTGTGAAGGATGCTGTTGCAAGGAGAAACTTGGGAACAGTTTGCTGCATGGACAAGCCTGTTCTTGTATTCTTCTGAATAACACACATGCCAGTAGCAAGGGATGTTGTGGTGGTAATTTACTGCTAAAGGAATGGCAGAAGTCTTCACCATAATTTTTAGAGTGCTCTGTTTCTTGCAGAGTTTCAGGTGTTCTGTTTCTCAGTAACATGCAGGTTCCTATTTAGTCTCCTCCTTGCCTGGGTACAAATTATTGCAGGGGCTGTAACACTGGCATGAAGCAAGTGTTCAGTTTCCTACTTTTGTGAGCAAAAAGAAAAACTTGCCATTATATCGTTCACTGCTTTTTAATGATGAGCTTGTATTCCTACTCACTGACTAAGAAATGAAGTAGTTGGGGTGCAGAGCAAATACATCCTTTTTCAGCAGAGGTATAAATTCACTCATGTTGACCAAAGCTTTGCATATGCAGGCATTTAATCTCTTGCAATGTTTTTCTCCTGTGAGCTGTCTTTTTAAAGTAGGAGACTTTAGTCCTATGAGTGAAGTTTGTACTACAACTGATCCCAGGTGGCTTTTCCTCTCTGATTGAACCTTTACACCCCAAAAATAAGAATATAAAATCCTTCAGAACACAGTTCCAGGATCAGTTAATCTTAAAAAAAATACTGCCAACAGTAGATGTTCTTGAAGTAGATATTCTTCTTCCTCATTGGAGTAATAAATAAGCTTCAAGTAGTTTAATCTTCTTGCGCCTTTTAAGAGTTTTACTCCCACATTTTCCTGTTTTCTAAAGTATTTTTTTACTATGTTGTGGTTATACAGAAACAGTGTGAGGTCTTGATTGTGCAGGAAGCTCAGCTGGACCGTGTGTCACCCACTACCCCGTTAAAGCCACTGCATTTGAAAACAAAATTATTTGCAGAGCTGGGGCCTAAGCGTAATGAACACACAAGGGGCTAAACTATTATTCTGCATACGTCTATATGTAAAGTTGTATTGAAGTACAGTGAAGAATTATAGAGTCTTCATTGTACTTCAGTCCTGTCTCATTTACTGTTTGAGACAACAGCAGGCAAAACATTTCCAGTTGAATTCTAAGTTGGAAAGGTAGCTGTCAAAAGAGTGGGGTAGAACTGGACTCACTGCAAGGGCAAGGCTGAAAATAAAAAAGCTTTCCTTGTGTGGTCAGAATGGCTAAGGAAAGCCTGGTTTGAAGTATTTTCTGTCTCATTTTCTCCTTTTTATTGTACCCTAGAGCTGAACAAATAGAGTAAACCATGCCCTTAGCTGCAGTAAAAAACTGTAGGTGTCAGTTCCCAGGAAGTGATGACTTCAGTGCAGAAAGCCTGGGTTCTGTCCATGCACATCAGATAAACTGTAGATGTCTGTGTGCAGCCCCATAAGTGAATTGTGGTTCCCTCCACTGCTTTACACTTTGGTGCTCTTTGCTTAAACTTCAGAAGTGTTACTCACGAGAACCCGAATGCTCGAGTAAGTCAATGCCTGCAGAGCTGGCTGGGCAGCTGAGCACCCACAAGAGCCTGGTGGCTCTTTTTTCATCCTGGCATGCTATGAGCTCACTGTTCCTTTGGTAAGAAAGAAATGCTCCCTGTAGTGCCTTCTCAGTGTAAGCCTGAAAATGAGGAGGGAGGACCAAGGGATGCTGTGCAAGAGTGAGATCTTTGTTTCCCTTTGCAAAAGATCCAGCATTTCCTGCAGGGTGCTGTGGTTTTGCTGGGGTCAGGTGGCCGGAAGGGTGCAGGGGAGGATTAGTCCCTGCAGATGCTGGTGTCAGACAGCTCCCTCAGGATAAGGGTGCTTGGGGTAAAGCATTCAGTCTGTGCTGAATGTGAATTTCACCTAAAAACGCTGGTGAAATGGCCATTGGCCTTCCAAGCTTCTCTTACCACTGAGTCTGGGTCACTAGAACAAGTATGGGGATTCTCTAAAGGTTTGTTTTTCTATTTTCTGTGCACTTTGTCTTCTTTGCCTTGATTTTCCTGGGAAGTGGTCTTGAGTAACAGCCTGAGCTCTTGAGTGTTTAGAGGGTTCAGACTCCTAACCTAGAGCCAGGTGCCAATTTGCTTGATCACTTCTCTACAATAATTAACTCTGTGTGTAGACAGTGGTTGGTCCCACACTTGGAACTTAGTCACTTTGCTAATTTTATTTCTAAAATGCCTTTTGTATATTGCTGCCATAGAGTTGTACAAGTCTTTCCTTTGCCAGTTTTGGTTTTTTTGTTTTGCAGCATTCTTCATTTCTTTTCTCCCCCTGTATTTGCAGTCCACTTGTGCCTCCTGCTCTGCATGATGCTGTTGTCCTCACTAATAGCTAGGGCTCCAGTCACTTCCAGAATCTACCTACACATAATATTCTTCAATTATTTGCAGTGGTCTTACAGTCTGTACTTCAGACATCATTAAAGTAGGAGAATAATTAACAGATCTCAGTTTAGGGCTTCAGCATTTGGTCTTTCTTTCTGACTAGGGACTGAATCAGGTTGATATTTTGCCTCTTTGAGTGAAGTACTTCCTTCCTCTAGAATAGTTTTGATTATATTGATTTAAATAGCAGCATCTTAGTTTGTATAGTTCCTATAAACTCAGTCTTCCTAATTTTTTCAAGGATGTAGTGGATGTGTACCTTGCAGTATTATTGGTACAATTGCTTAGTATACATGAAGCCTACAAAAACCTACAGTTCTACTTATTCTTTAAAGGGATTTGATGCTAGAATTTGGAGAGGAGTTTTTTGTTCTCTTGCATGAACCAGTTGTCTCCTTGGAAAAGAAAAGGTTCAGTTTGAAATTAAATTTTTCAGATAAGTCTGTTTAGGTTTTAGAGCATTCTCTCTGGGCAAAGATAAGAAATATCTAAGTATATTTCCTTCATGTCTTTTTAATTATGTTAAAAACATTCTTCTGCCTTTTGGTGGCAAATTGTTTTTGACCTTTTCATTGTACTAAAATACAGTATAAAGTATATTGAATTTTAATTCTATAACATACAGGTAAAAAGTCTGTCTTGTGTTATAATGATCACATATACATAAAGTAAATATGTAAATAACAGAAATAAATGTGTAAATAACAGAAAATCATTAAATATTGGCTGACCGAAATATCCTGCAGATCTGCACTCCAAATGTTTTTAAAATTTTTTATTGCATGCAAAGAGAAGAAAATACAAGAGGAAGTTTTTTTATTACATTGGTAGCAGTTTCATATTCTGATATGTCAGCATTCTTCTTGAAATTGAAGGTTTTTGATAAATTCTGTGGTCAGCCAAGATTATTTAGAATATATTTATTCCTGCTTTATTACCTTGACATCTACTGGAGGAGCAGTTGATTCTCATTAAGATATAAATAATATGTAATGCATATATAAAAGGATATCATTCCATTTAATTCAGAATAATCAGTCCAAATTTATGTCACTGAACCATCAGTAGCTGACCTTGAGATTAAACACATTTTTGGTAACCATACAGCATTTTTACTTCTGGTATTCCTGCCATTATCAGTGAGCTGAATGAGTGCTGGGAGATTAAATACGTTCTGTAGTGTTGATTTTGAATACTTACCTGAAAAGTTGTTGAGGAGTGTAACTTGATAAGTGATGCTCTAATTTGCAAGAAGTATGTGCTTTTTGATTGGCAAAGAACCTCTCTTTTTTTTTTTTTTTTTTTTTTTTAACATAGATTTACAGGCTAACCTGTAATTTTCAGTGTTTTTGTAAAACATTTTGAAATGTGGGTAAAAATTGCCCATAGGCAGCGCTAAGGGGGAACTGGAAAGGCCAAAGGGCATCTCTGCCCACTCAAATATTTCAGACTTATGTCACCTTGTTAAGGCATGCATATTTACGTCACTGTACATGCCTTTATATTTTTTGATACCAAGCCTTTTGACCTTTGGGAGTGTTGAACTATTCCTCCATTGGCTACGACCTGGCTTCACACTGGGAATTTCTGGCAGCTGTGCTTAATATGGACAAAAATGGGTGATGGCTGGGAGTGATTATTGCAACATTTATGCTGTTGCTGCAAACAGTCTGTGCATGTATCTGCACATCAGTGTGTGCTGTGCCTTTCACTGTTTTAATATCACTGAAAAAGCTAAGACATTATTTGAATTGCTTTGGGGCCAGCTGAGGAGCGGGACAGGAAAAGAAACCAGAGTATGGAAAAAACCCACCCCTCCTATTAAAATGTCAGCCCATCTTCCTACTCTGCTTTCAGTGATTAATGACAGAGGCAAATGCCCCACAGGCATTATAGATCTGACCCACACCTGATTGAATTCACATTTCAGTCTTTGGGCTGGACAGCATTTCATAGGGGGTTCATATTTTGTAAGATTTTGGTTCAGTGTTTTATAGTGCAGCAAGATCTTTCTATCACTGCTTTCTTTGAAAATAAACTGGTTATAATATAAAGTACCTGAGTGACCTGAAGGACTGATAGAAATTAATAATTCTGTCTGTAACTTTTCTTTATTGCAGGCTGCAAACAGTTACCTGAGGGATCAGTGGTTCCATTCTTTGCAGTGGAAGGTAAGTTCTGTACTTCATCTTCATTCTCTGCCTTCAAGAGTACTTTTTAGAATTCCCTGTTTGTTCATTGTCAAAGCCCTGAATGGATAAGGTATGTTCTTACAGAAGCCCTAAATCTGATCATGTCTGCAGTTTTAATGTGTCTGTGTCACGAAGGAAGTGGACAAATTGTTACACAGCCCAGCTTTATCAACATGTGACTGGTTTCAAAAAGTAGATAGGCAGTTAATTCACATTTAAACAGAACAGAGATGGGATGGTTTTAGTTTAATTAGTTCACAGTTACTGTGAAGTGTAATATGCTATAGTGAGTACACCTCATTATATCCTCTGGACTCTTGGGCTATTTTGAGGTTTTTTGTTTGGTTGGTTTTGATTTTTCTGAGAAGCTAGGGAGAAAAAGTGTCTTTTAGAGTTATTTATTGTATGTGTAACATCAATCAGTTGTGCATCAGTCTATGTTTATACTTTAGGATGATTTGGAATTAAAGGCAATTTCCATTTCAGAGACCTCAAGCCCTTTCTCATTTTCAGTGGGAACAATGGACTGATTGCCCTGAGTAGGGAAAGTGGATCACAGTGACAGCATTGTCTCTCCAAAGCAGCACATTCCTCATCAAAAACAGTAGCTGCTGACCTTTGGATGGAATCTGTATGGATCTTTGATGCAGTTGGAAAGTTTTGGCCAGATGCTGAGTATGGTTGTCCTCCCTTGCCTTGCAGTGGGCAACACAAGCAGCAGCTTTTCAGCTCAGGACTTGTCTTCAGCAGGGTTTCAGTGAAGTCAGCCAAGTTGGCTGTGCAGCTTATCAAGATTTCAGCCTGCTGACAGCAACCACATGGAAAAATATACGGAAGTCCCTCCCACCAAACTGGTTTTGTTGTAGGTGTATTTGATAGTTGCAAAATAGTTGTGGGACAAAGCTACAGTGTTGGTGTGCTTTGTGTAACCATCAGCATCTGGCAGAATGGTGTTCTGAGCAGCTCCAGGTTCTTATCAGCAAAAGCCAAGTGTTGAGATCTCCTTTCCCAGACCACTGGCATATTCTCCAGCCTGTTACCCTGACTGCCCATACGAGAGTGGGACAGTAGTGCTGATAGCAGAAGGCTGGGTTGTGGTGTAGCATTTTATTTTGGCCTCTTGACAGTATCATTAACACAATACCCAGCCAGCCTTGATTTCTTTGCAACTCCTGAGGATAACAGAGCACTTAAAACATGCAGAGGCATTATCTCCATGTGGCCATTATTGTCTCTCCTGCTTTGGCGGGCAGGAATGATCAGAGAAAGCATGGATAGAAATGATGATGGAATTTCTTTTTCTACCTCACCCCCAGCCAGGGTGGTTGTGGTACCAAAGTGCTGCTGGCTCATACCAACTTTGTTCCTGCAGTGAGGGGAGAATTCAGGTTGGAGGTGCAACTCTGGAAAATGTCGAGTAAGATGTGGTAAAGATGCAACATGGCCCTATCATTCAACCCACCAAATAAATTATTAAAAAAAAAAAAAAAAAAAAAGAAAGCAAGCAAGCCAGGCTAGACAGAGTGACCTGGCTTGCTTACATGCCTTTCAGTCATGAAGAAGGAGCTTTGCTCTGTGGGAGTTGTTTTTAAAGGAGCATTTCTTAAACTTTCCAGTGCTTCTGACCCAAGCCTCTCATTTTGGGAAACTCTGAGTAATTTAACTTGGTGCAAAGTAGAATTTATTTTTGCTTCCCTGCTTCCCTCCCCACCCCCATTAAATTTGTTTCTGAAAAACAAGTGAAACATTATCTTGATTTGAAAGCCCTTCCCTTTACCAAGAATAGCAAATAGTGTTTTCCCATAAGAGCAGTGACAGGGTTTAGTCACTGCCCAGGTACTTGGCACTATGAAATTCCTCTTTGCTAAAATGGAGGTAATTTAGTTTTTGTTTTTTGTTGCTTAATAGTTAGAGGAAGAGCACCTGGTAACTTTCTGCTCTTTGGCAGGCTATAGTGAGATCCCAATGGGCTGAAGAACCAGGAGAAGCTGTCAGTGTAGAAGGGAAGTGAGGGAGAGCAGTTGTGTCTGCCTTAGTGAAATTTATCACTTGACTGGCACTGTAGCCTATGACTTTAAGAGCCAGGTGCCGAGGTTCATCTCACTCCATAATTTGTATGGTTTGATGATTAAGCAGGTAGTGAGGGAACCCACAAAAAACAGGAAACATTTCTTCTGGAATGGGGCATTTACACAAAGCACCAGATGGCAGAGAGATCGCCACAGCTGTATTATAATTGGGTGGTTGTGCTGATGAATGATATAGTTGTCCAGTGGTCTTACAAATAATAGGTCAAAACATTTCTGTGGGATGTAGAACACAGATACAAACTGGTGCAGATAGCTGTAACAGTTGTTCCGGGGAAAATATTCAACAGAGATGATCTTGCTATTGTTTGTACTTGTGTGGTGGGAGCATTTAGGAAGCCCAGCTGAAGCCCAGTGTACTTGGCACTAGATTTAAGTTTGATTTTCTCCTGCCCTGCCCAAACAGGGCTGGAGGAATCCACTGTACAGACAGCAAGCTGATATTCTGAGAATTTCCAGCAGTGGAGATTGCCCCCTCTTAAATTACAGTTATGGGAGCAGATTCATATTCTGTCAGTGTCCTTTTGACCCTTTTTCCTGTGCTTAAAGCCTTGGGAGATGCTGCATGTACCCTGAGCTACATGGGAAATGGGAAGGAACAGTGAATAGCTGCGTCTCAAATATTTGGGGAAGCTCTTTAGGTTCAGGCACATACTTTGGTTTTGTAGGAAGGTGCTAAGGTCTGTGAGAGAGCTTTGATGTGGTGCAGTTTTAAGGTTTAACATGCTGTGGGAATTCAATTTGCCAACTGGCATCCTGGAAATTATTTTTGTTCTAGAGACAAACAGGGAAATAAAAGTCAAGAATAATTTCTTCCTGCGACCCAGAGAATAATAAAAGAGATGGTGCAGATTAACAGAAATAAAAGAGAATCAAACACGTAATTATCCATGTTTTAGATCCAGCTCCAAGGGGTTTTATGTGTCATCCAGCTAACTAGCTGTCAAGATGCTGACAGAGCTTTTTAGTTGTGTCTTTTTCCTTGAATATTGTGCTCATTGAAGTCAGCAGGGTGTAGGGACAGCGCAAGTGTTCCTTATGTAGTCATCTTCTCTTTGGGTTTTCCATTTCAAACCCTCCCACTAAGGGTTACTCATAATTCCTCATTTAATCTGGATATCAGTGGGTATCACAACTCCTAAAGGATTATTGGCCACCTCAGCCTATTTTTAGAAATCCTGATTTCCTTTGAGTTCTAGCTAAGCCAAACTGTCTTTGTCCAGGGAATAAACAGAACATGTTAACAACTCTCCAGCTCCTCAAACATAAATCATTAATCCATTGTGTAAGGAAAGTTCCTCTCAACCGAGGAGGTTGGATTGAAACCATGATACATAATCTTTGGTATGTGGAAACTGATAAGTCATAACAGTGTATCAATAAAGATAACAACACTTTCTGTGGCTATACAAAAGAGACTCATGCAGTTCATTGCCTTGGCTGGATCCAGGGCAGATACAATGGTAACCAACCACTTCTGTAGGGGATAGATACAGCTAAACTTGGCTTTGAGAGATACTGGGGTTAGTAATTTTGGGACACACACAAATAAGCAAATACATACTCTTGGTATTTTCCCAGCCAGCATCCATCTACCTTGTTGCTTGTTTATGTGTTGCACTCTTTGGGCTAAATGCACTTTGTGTGCATTTGTAGTGCTGAACACTGAGAGGTACCATCCTCTGTGGAAAACCTGTAGCCCCATTACACCACATGCTGAAAGTACTAATCATTAAAAGGTACACTTGACTAATTTAGTGCCATGTTGCATTTCAGTTAGAAAGACATCAGTGAGGTTTTTTTTCCCCAGGAGTACAGGTTTACATTTACATTTTTGTAGTGGGAATTCACCTAAGTTCATGCAGGGCATTTTTTTATGGTGCTTGATAGTAAGCCCTGAACACTGTCCTCATTGTGGGGTGAGTTGCTCATGTTTTCTGGTCAGCTGGGTGATGCAGCAGTCAAACATGTCAGTTGACAGCCTTTGGGGAAATGTCCTGAATTGACACAACACAGAAAGAGCAGAGCCAGGTCTGCAGGAGAGCATGAAGCATGACTCAAACTGAGCTTTGTGTGCTTCTGACCTGGATCTTACAGAAAGGCTTGCCTGTACCTCGTCTTTCCCACTGATGCTTTTAACCAGTGCCCGTGTGTCCCCTAATGAGTGCTGCTGCTTGGTTAGGGAGTTTACACATCTCTTAGCAGGGACAGTGCAAATGTGTTAATTGTGGGATTGTTTGGGTTGGAAGGGACCTTTGAACATCATCTGGTCATCTCTCCACCCACGCCACGCTTGTCCTCACGCAGTGCAAGGTTTCTTTTGAGGTGATAGGAGGTTGCTGAGAGCCTGTGGAGCCCCAAACCAGGCACATGAACCCAGGAGTGCTGGGCTGAGGGGAGCAGCCCCCTCCCCACCCTGCTGTCTGTGCTCATGCAGCCCAGCACACGTGCACACTGCTGACCTGCAGTCAGCAGTCACATTACCTTTTGTTTTAAAATTCATTTTCAGCCCAGACTCCATGCTTTGAATCCCATGAAATAGGAAACTGGAACAATGTTGTCATTTGGGATTTGCAAACGTTTTGCATTGAATACTAAAACAAGTGATGTTGGCCTTTGTTCAAAAACTTTAATTTTGGATTAATACTTCCCTGGTTCTCATAGGGATTGTTCTATCTGTGTCTTCAGGAAACAGATACTTCCATGCACAAGCAGCCCTATTAATTGCAAAGGGATTGACTGTCAAATAAAGTCATACTTGACCTGAATGATGATATGCTCTCTGGTCTTTACTGTGACCAGGTTATGAATTTCTTGTTAATTAGGGTTTTTTTATGCAATAGCCATGGGTGAGTATCAGTTTTTGTATCAAACGGTGAATGTTCAGAGTGAGTTACTCTTTGAAATTTAAAACTGCAAAAAATTGAGTTAAGAGCAACTGTTCTCGAAAGTGTGGTAAAGCCTTCCTTGTGCAAAGCACCTTTACGGCTTTGTCACCATGGTAATGATTAAAAATAGTGCTGATACAGGAGTGAGGGTTATACAGAATTTAAATGATGACATTAAAGAAATTTACAGCCTTAAATCTCAGTAAATCTTGCCTTAAAACTGTGAGATCTGGGAAAAAATCACATTGGATACAGTTAAAAGGGCCAGTGTGTTTAGTGACCTAATTTATGATCTGAGAGAGGAAGATTTGGTACCCTGTGACAATTCCATAGCCTCATGCTCTACTACATAGTGAAAATTCTATTTGAAGAGCTCAGCAGTTCTTTGGAGTGGTAGTTGTGGACTTTAGGCCTCTCCTTGGTGGTTACCCAGCACACTAAACCATAACTCTCTTGGCTTTTTCTTTGCTTTCTTTAGCTGAAACACTGAGGTATTTCCACAGAACAGAGAAGTTTTCAGTTTCTTTTACTTTAAGGTAAAACAATAAATACTTATGATACAATTAGGCCAAGAATGGCTTTTTTTTTTTCTTTTTCCTTTTGTGTCTGTGTGCAAGTCAATATAATGATGGGAACAGAAGATGTGGAATTATGTTTTGCCTTTCAAAGCCCCAGGGCTTTGGGAGCACTATGGGCTTCGATGACACACTAGTTTTGGACAAGCAGATTTATTGCTTGGACAGATAAAAGGCAGCCCACAACTTTCTGGCTGGTAGCTGTACTCTTCCTCTGAAATGCTTGGGTACCAGTTGTGGGAGACCTTGAACAGTTTTTTAAGATATCCTGCCTTGTCTCTGCATCATGGTGCTGTCCTAGGCCAGACTTCGTAGGGAACAGATGTGGGGTCCAAGGGCTGTGTAAATGGATCTGTGTTGCCAAGAAGTGACACTGGTACCAGTTTGAGCTTTCTGGTGAACATACTGAGACCATTTTTCAGTTTTTGATGACTCTTCTCATGGTGAAGTTGATGCTTGCTGTCATGGTTTGTTCTTCTTTTCTATGTGAAAGGTAACATGAAATGCAGCTGTGTGTGCTTACTGTTCATCTAGTGATTGATAAGACCACCCTGTCTGTTATCTGAACAACTTCATTGCAAATTCAGGAGCAACATAATGGAAATCTTGTCATACTTAACAGCCTTTTATTTCCATAACATTTAATTTTTGTAGTTAAGCTGGGGGGGGATGTCTTTTTGTCTTCTTTTTTGCTTTCTTTTTGGCTTGAGATACCTTCACATGAAGTCTGTTGCTTCTCTCATTTTCCAGCACAAGTTTGACAGTCTCAGGCCATCTGTTATCAGAAGTCACTTGAAAATTCTTGGCCTTGTTTTCTGTTTCTGGGATCTCATTTTGCTAGAGGTAGCTGTGCTGCCACAGCAGAAAGGCACAGATCTCACTTGGGAGGTGGAAATGGATAGATGAAAAACAGACAAGATGTTGACAGAAAGTTTTTTCTTCTATTAATTTTATGAAATGCCGGTAATGTTTTAAGAACTGGAACAGGTGGAGTGGATAGATTTTTTTTTTTAAGCTTTCACTGCCTTTGCACTGGCAAAATAACCTCACTCTTCTTGGGGGGCCACTGGAGCAGGTTCCTCCCAGAAAGTCCATCTGCAGCAGTGGCAGCTGAGCACGGGCTGTGCTCTGTGTTGGCTTCACATGAATCACTTCAAATCTGAGAGCTGCATATCCATGTCAGCACAGCACTTTGTCCAACCCAAGGAGGCTCTCAGCAGCACACTGGGGTGCCAGCCTGGATCTGAGCTGCTGCTCTGAGCTGCCCTGCCCTCATCCAGCCATAGGCACCTGTGCTTTGTGCACCCCTAGCTGCCTCCTGTATTGCCAAAATGGCCTTTTCTAAGGAGGCAGAACTCAAGCCAATTAATGGCCTAGAAGTGAAATTTGAGTAGAAACTAGATAGTTATTTTCTATCTTGCTTTAGCTAAGTCAGGACCAGTTCTAAATTTTCCCCTCTAGACTTGGATGCTATCCTATTCAAACTAATATTAGGTCTGAAGATAGAGGGGTGTCAAAAACAGCTGAATAAACAGGTCAGCTTGTTATTGTGTGCTTGGGTCTCAGCTCTGAAGAGGAGCAGATACAATTGCTAGAATATGTTGTTTCTCAGGAATGCTGAGCTGCTGGCCAAGAGAGATCCTCGGGTTTTGTGCCGGTGAATTGCTCCTCTGCATTATTCCAGGCCTGACCTTATGACTAATCCTTTGCAATTCAGAATTTTGAGGTCATGGTGACCAAGAATTTCACCAAATTGCAACTTCTCATCTATAGTTGTCATAATATAGAGCTGCACCAAAATTATTCTCTTGTTCAGGTTTCTGGCTGCAGAAATACCTGGTTTTAGGAGATCTCTTGTGGAGACAGGACAAGACTGGTAGGCTTTCCCAGGAGTGTAATTATTCTCCTGGCATGATGCATTGGGTGTGAAAACCTAACTCTGGGAGATGTCACATGCTAAGTGCCTTGTTAAGCTGCTGCCATGGGGCCCAGTTCTGCATTCTGGATCTCATGAGAACTCTTGGTGTCAGAAGACCTCCATGATCCTGAAGGAGCAAAGGGGATCTAGGTGTTGTTTTAAATTTCTCTTTCATTTCTTGCACAGTTTTGTCCTTATATTATTGTATACATGATGTATTAGGGGATTATAAAACTGCTGCTAATACCCAAAGAAAACTGTAAAACAGTATATTGCAAGTGTCACAGCCTGTGTCATCTGCCCTAGCTCTTGCTGTAAGCCTCATGTTCATCTAGTCTATCACAGCTCCTTGTCTTTTTTCCTAGAACACTGATGGGTTTAAAATTAGAAAAAAAAGTATCCAAAAGCAACTATGTCCTTCATTCCCCTCTCTTCATTCAGAAGCCATTGCATTGCAGCTATTTCCCATTGCCTGGTCTCTGGTGCTCTTTACTGTCTTACTTAAGAGTGGAATCCTGGATTGGGCTGTGTGAGCAGAGGGGAGATCCATCAGGGACAGAAGGGATGTTGTGAGTGATTCTGAACAGGAGGTGGGCAGTGGTTCTGGGAGCACCCCAGTGATCTCTGGTTCTCAGCAAGGTTGTGAATCTTTGGATCAGAAAGCTGAAAGCTGTGAGTCTTCATTCAGTCTTGCACAGCACATGGCACTTGTACAGAGGAGGAGGAAAACAAGGAAATTGCAGAAATCATGGGGCATTTTGGTAGGCTGAAGACTTGCAGGAGGTTTGGGGGTTTGTGCTGATGTGGCACAATAAGATGCAATATAAAAACATGGAACAAAATGATGGCAATGTTTCAAATGCAAATGCTGCTCGTGAAATTGGGCATCTCCCTGTGAGAAACTGGAAAATTCAGTACTCCAAAGCCCATAAAGAAATACCCTGCTTTTCTGAAGTCCCTTTTAAGATGCTTGCAAGCATCACATCAGCATCCAGTCCCTGCTCTCCCTAAGGCTCTGCAGCAGCTTTCTGACACAAATATGTTCCTCGAGCCGTGCACATCTCTCTTGCTGACGACATTGATGATGCAGGTGCACAAGAGAGAAGCCAATTTCAAAGCCATTTATGGTGTTGAGGAGCCAGAAAATCAGCAAAATAATACATTTGCCAAGGAGGAGAAAGTGAAACAGGTGGGTAAACGCCCATTTGGAAGGTTTTGCTGACTGGTCAGAGGGGAGGAGAGCAGAAAAAGCTGAGGATGTCCACTGCCAGCAATAGAGAGTAATAGGGAAAAGGGATGACGTGGCTTTTTAATCCATTTTGCATATCTGGGAAGAAATAATTGCTTTGTGTGCTACTTGGTGCTACCTCAGCTTACTGCAATTTCCCAGAAAATGAAGGGGGGATAGATTATCTTTCTGCGGTTATCTTTTGTTAGCAGTTACTACAATGTGTAGCGATAGTAGCTGCTTACTTCCAGTTGGAGGTGGTTTCTCAGGTGGCAGTTCTTCTGATCAGGGTCCTCACATGCCTGAAATTACTGGCATGTGCTGTGCAGCCTTGCAGAGGAGGCCACCACGTCCTGTTTTCCCGTTGATGACCAGCTCTCTCGTGCCTGAGCGGGATCTGAAGGGTGCAGTGCCAGAGCAGGGGGCTCTGCACAGCAGGTATGCCTGGCTGTGCTCCATGGTGGCCTTGTGCACAGCTTTGTGCTTTGCCAGACCTGGTCAAAGTGCAGTGATGATAAGATTGTGCATGCTCTTTTTTTTTTCCTACACAGTATCTTTTCTCTGCAGTGGCCAAGTCATTTATTCCCACCACGGGCTGAGAGCTGGTGGATGCCAAGGCTCCACAGACACAGCCATCGTGTGTAGAACATAAAGGACATGAAGATAAAAAGAATTAGGAACCTGGATCAGTTCAGCTGGGTGTCAGAGGCATTTATAATGCAGTCAGTAACTGTAGGTCTCTGCACAGAGAAGCACACAGCAAGGACCACACCTAGATGGCACTTTATGTCACAGTGCCTTGTGTCATCTGTGCTTTGTTTGCTGCATGTCAAAATCCACAGTCACACTGTGTCTGCTGTGCTTTAGTTATTCAATACTACTTTTTTGCCCCTGTGCACTCAATGCAGTTAGTCTGCTGAAGGCTTCAGAAAGCGTGGAGCGTGTATGGTACACATATTCCTGCTTTTTTCTAGTAGCCTGCTTTTTTTTAAGGTTTGTTTTTGTTTGGTTTTCGTTTTTTGTTTGTTTGATTTTGGTTTTTTGGGTTTTTTTTTTTTTTTTAATTGGACATAATTTTTCCGACTCTGGGTCACGCTGCAAATACAGGAGCAGATGAGACTCACACCTCTCTGGAAACTGTGGGTTTTGCCAGAACACTGAGATCCTGATGTACAGGCAGTGGCCATGTGGGGCACTTGCTGCTCTGGAGAAAAGGGCCAACTGCAGGGAGCAGTGAGGTCCTGCAAGAAGAGGAGACAGACAGTTGTGTCTGAACATGTTTGAAACGTTCCCTCTGCTAATGAGTCAGAGGTTGTTCAAGTCCTGTAGCTCGAGCAGCGTGTCTGGCTCCTGCCCTGTTGTGTGAGGCTAGCAAACTCTCTATGAAAATTTTTCCCACTCATTCTGCAGAAGATACCTAAGTAACTCAGGAGGGTTTAAACTCAGGTTTAAACTTCCTCCTCACCAGCCTGCAGTTAGGGCAAACCTTTCCTGTATGTCTGGGACAATTGTGTTGATAAACTGTTCTGAAGTTCATTCTCCTGCCCAAGATAAGGAGGAAAAAATGTTGTGTGACTTTGGCGTAGTAAAAAAAATCAAACCAAAACACCCAAATGCTCATGGGCAACATATTTTAGAATATTTCTTCACTTGGGGAGATGTCACATGGAATTTTCAACCCAAGATACCAGCTTGGTCTCTACCAATGCTTTTTGCAAGCAGGGAGTGGCTTGTACTTCTGCTGGAGTATCTGCAGTCATAGTGAAATTCCGCATAGCCAAAGCAACATTAAAAACAAACCCCAACTTGGCTCTGGTACGAAAAATACGGAACAGCAGTTGCTGTGTGCAGGATGAAAGCTGATGTTTTGCCAGCCTGAAGTGTAAAGCTGGTGCTGGAACTGGGGCCTGAAGAATGGGAGCGTTTGCCAAAAGGAAATGGAAGCAGGGATGGAGGGTTTCGGGGAATGCATCAGCATCAGCCATGCCAAAAAATGTCTCCCCTGTGGACAGGTCTGATTACAAGAGTAACCACATTAGCCCAGGCAAAGTGCAGCTGGAGCTACCGTTGGCTTTTTGCGTTTTCTAGCTGGGTTTACGGCATCTCAGATGCAGGAATGAGGTAGAGCTGGGTTTGGCTCAACCAGCTGTGTTCCTGCATCTTACAGAGACTCGAGGGCTGTGCAGGGATTGGAGGGAAGACAAGGCACCAGCAGAAACAAAGCACAGCTTCTTTTCTTGGTAGTGGGGAGTTCTGCCAAGGATGACCTCTTCCCTCCCTGCTTAGGGAGGCTAGAAGAAAGCCACAATTTTTGAGTTGCTTTCAGTTTTTGGAGGCACACACACACACTGCATTTGCATGCAGGTTTGTCTTCAGTGGAGCTCATGAATTTAATGGTTTTCGTTTTCTTCCTTTCCCTTGGCTAGAAAATCCTTCCTGTTCCATCCTCTCATCCCCTGTTGTTACTGAAGGATATCTTTGCAGCAGTGTTGAGCACATCAGAGAGCAGAAGCCCATAAGGATGGGCAGTCAGTTGACAGCTGTGTGCAAAGGAGGTGGAGCTATATATATATGTAGATAAGATATATAATATGCTTCGGGAGCAAGTTGTTCAGTGCATTAATGTTGCAGCTGCCCAGTGTCATGCTGAGAGGCGACTGAGGAGCCTGCCCTGTCATCCCCCCTTTGTCCCGTGTCCACTTTGCACTTCTCTTGGATCAAGCAGGAATGCGATTTATCTCTGTTCCATGCTTTTAAAATTGTGTTTATTTCAGCATTCTTTCCCTTTGCAGTGGTACTGTCCCAGTGGTACCTGAGCAAAGGACAAACGCTGCGCCTGGGGGAAGTGCCTGTGTGGTTGTTCCAGCTCGTGCATCAGTAACAGCTGAACCCACGTCACCCCTTGCTGAACCCAGTGAACTCTGGCAGCTCTGGGACAGAGCTGACCTGAGCCTTGGGGGGTTCTTGCCTGGCTTGGTGAGATCTGGAGCAAGGTGGCAGACACTGGTGGAAAAAAACAGGTGAATCAGGGTAGACTGGAAGAGGTGGTGGCCGGAGATGGTGAGATGGGGAAGCACAGCAGCAGGGTGTTAACATTCAAGTTGCTGCAGGCACAGTGCCTGCCAGTGGTGTTTCTCCTTGGGATATCAGGATCCAGCAATTGCCTTGGAGGCCTGAGGCTCAGAACACTTCAGTTCTGCTCTGTTCCTGGCTTGCCATATGACCTCAAGGAAATCACCTTGGTTTTCTTGGTCTTTCTCTCCTTCTTGCTTTTAATCATCTAGACTGCGAGCTGCTTGGGGCAGAGAATGTCACTGGGTGAATTTACTCAGGCCACAGATTCACAGGTGCCAGTCTCAGTGTAATAAATAATGGTGATTTTACCAGGATCTTTTTTATATGAGTTGGCAAAAAATGAAGTGTTATTTAGATCCTGAGTGAGAGTCAGAAGAGCTTATCCTATAATATTTCCCTCCATTTCTCTGGCCTGTGGCAAGGAATTTATGGGAAAGTGAGCCTCAACCAAGGCAATTGCATTCAGAGAAGCAACTGAAGCAGAGAACTTGATGCACTACAGCACTTTGCACTGGGTAGAATGAAATATGCAAAATATGCTGTGACCTGAAAATATGGTGGAGAGCAAAAGTTTGCTGCTGCTGTTTGGCAGCATATCGCTATTTTAGAGAGCAGCACATTAGTTTTTCTGTACAGAACTTTCAGAAGTTCAGGATGAGTTTGATTACTGCAGCACGAGCAGTTTGAAGTCCCTGATTTAGAAAAGTTTCCATAATCTCATCCCAGCCCTTTGCCTGGATTGGGACTTTCTATAGACTTAGTCTTTTCAGGTAAGTTTGTTTTTTTTTTCTTTTTTCTTTGCATATTGGTATATGTTGCAGGTAGGACTGTAGTTCCAAAAGCTTTCAGTGGATTCAGCTGGTGATTTGAGTCCATCTCCGACTAGCAGGGAAAACTCTGTTAGCAGCAAGTTAACCTTAGGTATTTTTCAGAATACCATGAAGTAAGTGATACCTGCTAATATTAAAAGCAGAATACGGGTGTGGCTGACTTTTGGGATGCCGTGCCCTCTTTGTTTTCATGAAGATAATGAGTTAAAGGTCAAAATGCCAGCAGGTGATGCTGCAGAATACATGGTGCACCTGGGCTTTGTAGGACAGGCCAACACGTGTGTTGGACATCGCCAGCAACTCTTCCTGTTCCTTGTTACGCAGCATTTGAACAAAATGTTCTGCTGTAGTGGAGAAAACCTTTCCAGAGTCTGCTCTCTGTGTTGTTTTTATCTCTGCAGATTTGCATCTAGCAAGAGGCACCTCCATTTTACATAACCACTGTCAACATCAAGTGTAACACTAGCCCGTGTCATCCGTCCCCGCAGAGAGCTGGGGGGACCTTTGTGCGGGAGCCTGACCTTTTCCCTCTTGCTGGAGCTGCTCTCGTTGCTCAGCAAGAAATAAACAATTGCTGGCACCCACAGCCCTCCAGGGCAGCGCCCGTTCCTGCAGGAGCTCCAGCCTGTCCCGTTCCTGCAGGAGCTCCAGCCTGTCCCGTTCCTGCAGGAGCTCCAGCCTGTCCCGTTCCTGCAGGAGCTCCAGCCTGTCCCGTTCCTGCAGGAGCTCCAGCCTGTCCCTATAGGAGCTCCAGCCTGTCCCGTTCCTTTAGGAGCTCCAGCCTGTCCCGTTCCTGCAGGAGCTCCAGCCTGTCCCGTTCCTGCAGGAGCTCCAGCCTGTCCCAGGCTCCAGCCTGTCCCTATAGGAGCTCCAGCCTGTCCCGTTCCTGCAGGAGCTCCAGCCTGTCCCGTTCCTGCAGGAGCTCCAGCCTGTCCCGTTCCTGCAGGAGCTCCAGCCTGTCCCGTTCCTGCAGGAGCTCCAGCCTGTCCTGTTCCTGCAGTAGTTTCTCTGCTAAAGACTCAAGCCATCCTTTGCAGGCTGCATGTGGTAAAGGGGGAAGAGAGCTAGAATTTAGCAGGCTCTTCAGCATTGGGGATGGCCATTAATTTTCTTTATGTAATGAAATAGTATTTGCTAATGGGAAGACAGGTTCCTGAGAGTACAGAACGTTCTCTGGCTGGCAGTGGCAAAGCAAGGATGAAATTTTGTCATCAAAAAGGCTAACTTCATTTTTCCCTTTTTGGATCAGGTGTGGTGGCTACTTTAAGATGTTCCTAACATGAAAGGTCTTGCTAGGGCTGAATAAGGCAAATGTTCCATCCTGGCTGATTTGTGCATTAGAGTCCATTTTTCTTAGCTGTTGACTACATCAGTATTATCATTCTTGTCCAAGAAAGTGGTGTATGAGCAAGGGCTACAAAATGAGGCTATTATAGGATAGAAAAATATACGATGATCTTACTTTAAAAAAGCTGAAAGTTTCCTAGGCTCTCTTGAACATCCTGTTCACAGCAGTGTTCAAAGGCTTTTGAGCACTGATGGTAAAAGCGACTGCTTATGGATTTTTGTCACATATCCTAGCTTAATAACTCTAGAAAAGTAATTTTTCATGTGTGGACTTGAGTTCTTTCCTCCTGTAAAAGAGGATTGAGACTTAGGTCTTGGAGTTTCTGCAAGACTTAATTAATTAGAGTGATTTAAGAATGAAGGGTTCCCTGTCAGTGTCACTTATTCTCCTCATCCTGCTTCTTCTGGGTACTTAACAAATTCAGTGGTTTTCCATTGAAAGTCAGCATTGCAAGATTTTGGAGTGACACTGGCTGTGTAGCTCTGGCTGGTCAGTAACTAGGAGGG
Organism: Vidua chalybeata; assembly: GCF_026979565.1. Classification (NCBI taxonomy): domain Eukaryota; kingdom Metazoa; phylum Chordata; class Aves; order Passeriformes; family Viduidae; genus Vidua; species Vidua chalybeata. The sequence continues at coordinate 16,882,760 of NC_071540.1, forward strand.
TCAAATTCCAAGTTGGCATGTCTTATTTTCACTCACATAAATTTTCACAGGAGCTGCTGCTTTTTAGTGAAATCCCCCTAGGAACTGGATTCCTACCCTGGTATTTTTCTTGTTCAGGCTATTAATGATAAATGTTGTGTGAATTTTTTCAGCAACTTGAAGGTATCTTTTACACCTACATCCAGGGGGAATGAACCCTTGGACTGACATTCTTGTTCTCCATGTGGGTCTTTACCAGGCAGCTTTGTTTTTCAGCTTGTGAGTGATTGTTACTCCCTTCTCTGGAGCCAGCACAGGTAGAATGGAGCAGATGGCTCAGTGTTGCCTAAGTGCTTGCTGAGACACAGCAAATTGCTTCTGTAACCCACTGATAGGTTTCAGGCTTTAATTGAGGCTTTCAGCAAGGCACTCACCAGTGAAAAGCATTCTGCTGAGAAAAACAGCACTGTAACCATGGCCAAAGGTTCAGGACAGCAGAGTTCAACCCTCTTGGGGATGGCTTCTCTATTTATTTATTTATTTTCTGCTGCTTTCCCACCATCATTCAAGACTCCTGTAATGTCATTCGCAGGCTGCAGCTCAGTCTGTCAGTGCCACTCAATCCTTTGTGCTGGAAATGTGAAGCACACACTGATAAATTTGGATTCTGTGCTTGCAGCAGGCTCGGTGTGTCTGCAAAGGTGGCTGTTCCCTGATGCTCCCTTTGAGTCCCTGCCTGCCTGCCCTGCAGGAGCTTTGGTTGGTCTTCCCTGCATGGCAGCGGGTAAAGCTCCTGCTGCCTCCCCTCTGATGTACGTCAGCAACATCAGAATTTTCACTTGTAATGGACATCTCTAAAAGGGAAAGAAAAACTCCCTTCCTCCTCCCTCACTCCAAGCAAGACTGGATTTGACAGCAAAAGAAGGATATTTGTGGTGGAGTTGTCTGAGCAGTGTCCTGTTGGGCAAGAGTTTCCTTCAGCAGCTTCCCCTTAGGCTGAAGGAGCTGCTCTGAAAACAAGTTGTAACTCACCCAAAAAGGGGCAGCCCAGAGAGGCAGGGATGCAATAACCCAGTGATCTAACTCTCATCCTCCCCCTGTCCCCACATTTTGTCAGCTTCTAATTCTGCTTTGAGTTTGACTTCTCCACAGTACAGGGCCAAGGGGTCAGTTTCAGCATTGGAAATTGTATCTTTTGAGCCAGCTTGGTTTAGTGTCCTCAACTAGTCAGAATGGCATTGTTTCCAGTTTAAAAACTGTCTAATTAGTCAGAAAGGAGTTGTTTCCAGTTTAAAAAAAATGTCTGGTTGTCTTAGATTTAGTGCTGGAATGGGTCTAACAAAAAGACCCTAAATAAAGGCACTACATGAATAAGAGAAATTAAATTCTATGATTGAAGTTTCCTAAAGAGTCCAAGAAATCTGTGATGTAGAAGTAGTGCTGGTAGCTTAAATTCACCGTTGGATTTGCTCTGTCCCAAGGCTCTCAGAAGAACAAAGATTTTCGTGCAGTTTTGAAATCCCAGCCATATTTGATAATGTCTGCAGCATGTTTTTATGTTCCTTTAGCTTTTCAGTGGCTTAAAATGCACTGGAAGTGTGAACTAGACTGCCAGTGTGCTTTTGTACTTGGCATGAATTTAATTAAAAAGATAATTGGATTGCTTTATCAGCCTTGACATGTCAGCCTAGTGCCACTCTCCTCTCCCCCCTCTAACAATGCTGACAAACCCAGTGCATATGAAATCTGTATTTTTCTGCATTGTTCTCTTCTCTTGTGTTTCAGGTGGGGGTTCAGAGGTGACTGTTTGCTGCTGGGCAGTAGATCTGCTCCAGGGTGGGAAGGAAGTGGCTGATAAGCAGAGAGCCAGCGTGGTCAGGTGGTTCCTGCTGGGGCTGCCCTGGGCCAGCGCGGGGGAAAACGCCAGGAGCCACAAAGCTCCAAAGCAAAACAAAGCACACAGGCCCTTTGCAGTCCCCTGCCTGTGTTAACACTCATGTATAGCCCAAAGCATGCAGCTGAAATCTGCAAAGCTGCCCAAAATGGGCAGTGTATGTGATTTTCATGGAAATGCTGCTGAGGAATGCAAGATCCAATTTTAGTGCAAAACTCTGATGTTTTCATGTAAACATGAGTGCCCAGCCGGTGCTGTTAAATAAACCTGAGCATGTGTCCAGACTTCTCAACATCCCTTTTTGCAGAGGACCAGGCTCGTGCAGAGAGGGGAGTGGAAGGGCATGTGAACTAAACACAAGTGGGGTCCCTCAAGTTGCTGTCCCTCGGTGCAGAGTTCCTTCCCTGCCTCTGGCACTGCCTCCAGGCTCTTCTGGAGCCCCTCCTGGCTCTCATGTGCCCTTCATGTTGTTTTCAGAAGTGACATTTGAGAAGGAAATCATAATTTCCTTGAACTTGTAGAGTGCCACCAAGCCACTTTTGGAAATTCAGGTGGCTGGGTTTTCTCTAAAGATTGCTTTTCATAATATAAAGCAGCCTCTGTCCCAGTAGTTTGTGGTCACATGGCTGCTGAGGAGTAAGAGTTGTCCTCTGCTTATCCAGCTGGTCTGTGGATGGGGCAGTTGATGAAATAGCTTGGACACGGTCAGGGGCATGCAGGGAACTGGGGCAGATGGGGTTAGGCAATCAGGAATGTTGTTCTTGAGATCTAGAGACTTAACAAGTTGGCTTCTGTTACAGCTGGAGGGTGGCATCATGACTTTTCAGGCTCCTTCAAGACAAAAAAAATGCCTCTTGGTCTATGAGGCTTTTTTTTGCTTTGGTAAAATTGATTGAAATGCATTCTGAATGTGAATTCACATTCAGAATAAAGGATCTATAAGAGTGATGTTTTGATGGCCTCTCTCTCTCCCTCCCTTGCTTAATGAGTCTCTTAAAAAGAGCTTAAGCTTTAGAAACAGTTCAATAGCAGGTATCTGTTGTTAGCCTGAGGAAGAAGATGTTTGTGAGAGGAGATGATGAAAAGAAAGATGCTTTGGAGTTAAAAAAACCCTCATTTTGAAATGAAAAGAATCATGGTTTCTCATTGCTTCCACAGAAGAAACTGGTTTTGACATAAAAGGTTTTCTTGTCCATTTAAATGTTTCAAGTACAGCTTTTCAGCCACCAGAAAAGGCAGAACTCGACATACAGAGCAGCCCCCTTGGGCAGCAGGAGGCACGGCTGCATTCAAGGGGTTTCTGGTGGTGTCAGTGTGGCCCTTTCATGTGTCTTGCAGAAGAAGATTTACAAGTACAAGAAGGTGCTGAGTAACCCCAGCCGCTGGGAGGTAGTGCTGAAGGAGATCCGGACGCTGGTGGACATGGCACTGACGTCCCCGCTGCAGGACGACTCCATCCACCAGGCACCCCTGGAGATTGTCTCCAAGCTGCTCTCAGAGGTACCTCAGCAGGGCTCCTGTTGCTCTCAGATGAGAGACAAACAGTTAAAAGTTTGGGGGTGGGTTTTATTTTAACTTGGGCTGTCAAAATTCTGCCTGCGAGTCTGCTCGTGACTTCTGCTCACTTGAGTGGAGTTTGCACTTGCTGGGGAGAAGGAAAATTTGACCCATCTTACGTAGATTTCTAGGAAAAAAACAAGCCCTGTTAATCTTGTGTTTGTTGGTTTGGTTTTTTTGGTTGGTTGGCTTTTTGTTTCTTTGGTTTTTTTAATTATGGTAAATTTACATGGGTTTAACTCATGCCTTAAATCTAAAGTGGTAAAGCTCCCTTTGACTTCTATTCCATTGGCTTTGCTTCCATGACCAATAATTTTTGTATCTATATATATACACAGACCAATAAATTAATTGTGTAGCTATTTTATTTTTACTAATTCTGGTAAAGAAAAGTGTATTTCTTGAGAATTATCTATCTTCCTCCTACAACATCTGCTTCAAATATTTAACTTTTCATGGACAGGAAATGTAATGCCAAGCAGGCTCTTCTTGTCTTAGTTCTGATGTGATAGCAGAAAGATTTATATAAGCAAAAAAATCCACTATTATTTTTTCTTGCAGTAGGCAAAAATCTTAGCAACTCACACCACTGTAAGCTCTGGATGGATCATGCTGCTGAAAAAGCACAGAGCAAACTCTTCTGCATAGGTGGTAGCATAGGTGACTTCCAGTCAATTTACTGGCTTTTCCTGGTACCATCTTTAAAGAAAGAATTTTGGGAAAACTGGCCACAAAAAAACCCCACCACAACAATCCTTTTAATAATTTCTGTAGAGACAGAAATTATTATATATACAGCTTGTCCTAAGAAAACATTTTAAAGAAATGTATTGCTAGCTTTACTTTCTCAACTGATTGAGACCTCTGGCATCCTGGTGTTAGTGTGCTGAACTGAAGGAGCAATGAAAGCTTGCACCAGTCCTCACAGCAGGCACTGCACCATCTCCTTTAGGAGGGTGATTTTAATGCCATGGTTTTTATTCAGAAAATAACCACTTGAGTCTTGAGCCTTTCTCCTTGTGTCTGGTGGTAGCTGGGGACTGTGTGTGCTGATGTACCAACTCAAGAGTGCTCTTCCTTCACTCATCTTTCTTCTATTCAACTCTTTCAGAACAACAACCTAACCACTCAAGACCATGAGAGCATTATTGTGGTGAGTATCTTTCTGTCAAAAGCTGAGGACAAATCTATATTGTTTGATAACAGTTCTCTTAGTGCCTGTCTCTGCCCCACTGAAGTAGGGCGAATGTGAAAGCCTTTCCACCAATGCTGCTGAGCTTAGGCAGGAATGAAAACCATTTGTCTGTTTTTTGTGTGGCTTTGTCAATTTTCTATTCTTGTTTCATAGATGAATTACAATAAAGCTTTCTCATCAGTCTGTGTGAGAGAGCACAGCATGCTGAGTGTTAACAGTGTCTCCAAATGGCCTCCTTAGGAGGCTACACAGCAATATCCATATCTGTAGATGTACTTTAAATAGTCAAACTCCATCATTTCCAGATGTGCCCTATAAAACCCTTAGGCTAAGTAGTTTCCTGAGGGGCTGATGCTACCATATACAGAATGTCTCCATTGCTGAGGGTATGTGAGCAAGGGATTGCTCTTGTGTCATTCCAGTTTAAATCCCTGCTAACTTACTTGTAAAAATATCCTCTTCAACTTTTTTCTTTTTTGTAGGTCACATTTATTTAGACATAGAAATAAGTGAATCAAATGGCAGCTCTGTTGCTTGTGAAACAAACTATAAGATCTCAACAGTTTATCAGAGAGGTGGAACTTGGTTCCTTATCACTGTGATTTAATTTCATTCTTGGGTAATTTCCAGATTTTCACAGTAATCTAATCTAGAGCCTCACCACCACCTGATTGTATCACATCCCTGTAACTCTTTCTGCAAAATGACAAGGTGGCAGGTAGCTGCTAGTAGGTGTTAATTGTGTTTAACTGCTGTGTTTAAGATACCCTTTTAGCTGAAATCAGCCACTGAGGGAAGTTTCTGAAGTAGCATTTACTTATTTTTGCTATAACTTTCATTTAACTTTAGTGCCAAGGGTAGTTCAAGCCCCCAGTTACAGCTGTTTGTTTTTGGGGGAAGGAATTTTTAATAAAATATGGAAGGTGGCCCATCTGTGAGCAGGGAAGGTGAACCTGGTGGCCTCCAAAGGTCCTTTCAGCCTGTGTTGTTCCTCTGTTCTGGCTTCTTCAGTTCAAGTCCTGCCCTCGTGTAGGTTGTGCCCAAGCCATTAAGGAGCTGGCAGTTCCTGGGCATTCAGAGCTCACTGCCATTACCCAGATAACCTGGGCTATTCCTGGAAAGAATTGCTAATACTGTGTGTTTATGTAGCATGTGGAAAGTACACAATGCTTGGGACCAGCTTTCCTTGTCTGGATGGTGCTGGGGCAGGTCAACATCCCAACCAATCCCTTCCTGCTCAGGGTGGGGACGCACGTGTCGCCACGGCTGGGCAATGTGGCACAGCACGTGGCTGCTTTTGGCCACGGCACTCGTAAGGAAAACACAGGAAAAGGTCCTTTCAGGCTGTCAGTCTTCCACACTGACCACAGAGGCAGAGCCATAACCTGCTTGACTATCTCTGTTGTTGTTATCCTGAAGGAAACAATCCCAAAGATGGGTTTGGGAAAGAGCTCAGCTGTTGGATGGGGGAGTGAGGATGTTCTGGGCTCATGGATGGGGTTGTGTTCTCCATCAGTCCCCTGTGGCTGGGCCACTGCCAGAGGAGGAGTGAACAGTTGCAGAAGGGTGGCATATGATGAGTATCATAGTTCTGACATGTAACCAAACAGAGCTTTGCAGTTTGCTTGGGTTTTGTTGTTAAAATCCACACTAATCTTGACCTGAATGTGTGACTGTGAAACACAGCTACTGCAAGCAGGCTCACAGGGCTGAGTAAGGACATGAGAGGGAGAGCAAAAACCAAAGCAGGCTGCCTTAGTAAAACCCCAGGTGCCATCCAGATAAAATATCTGGTGTTCAGTTGCTTAATACAAAATGTTCTGGCTGCTATGTTTAGTGCTTTACATTGAAATGGGCACTGGGAATCCCTGTAACTGAAGAGTGGAAAAGCCTGAAGGCACCACCACATAGAATATATTATTCTGGTACCATTTTCTAGTTTACAAAGGAAGTAACAGCAGCATAAGTTCATTACCCCCTCAGTGGCAGGTATGATCTCCAATGTGTTTACCCAGCACAAGCACATTGGTTTTTGTAGCAACAAAGGAATGGTTGATCTCAGCTTTTACAAAGTTAGATGCTTGATTTTGATAAATAGGGTCTTCCCAGGTAAGAGCAGTGCTAGGTTGCTTTTAGTGAACTCTTTTTCACAAAAAAAGAGGTTGAACTCCTTCACAAAGGGTATGTGTGTGTGGTGATGTTCAGTTTTTTTCTTTTAGGGAGATAGTGAATGGTGAAATAGTGAGCCAGATTCATCCTTGCTTTATTACATCCTAAAGCAAAAATGTCTGCTCCTATTTCCATTTAAACCATTATAAATATTGTACTCCTTTGCCCGTTTTACATATTTCCACTGATGTAGTTAAAAGCAGAGTTTTCCTGAGGATTCATAGCAGAGGTGTGCTTGAGCTTACTTGTAAAATAAATACATGGCCCACCTCTAATTTCTCTATTGATGCTTTTGTCCTTTTCTAAAAGTGAGCTTTTATCCCCCCAAGAAAAATACTTCCCTGCAATATGCTTTCTCCAGTTGCTGCCTTGAAATGCACATTTTTCTCTTTTTTCTCCCTTTCTTTTTAAAGGCAATTGCACCTTTGCTGGAAAACAACCATCCTCCTCCTGACCTCTGTGAATTCTTCTGCAAGGTATCATCAGAATGGGAGGTTGTTTTTTTTTTCTTTAACTTCTTACCTCCTGCCCAGATTGAGTTCAGTTTTTGGTCAGCAAGCAATGATACTGGAATGGTGAACAGCACCATTATGATAAATACAATCATATGCTTAGTGTATCAGAGTGTTTTGTCCTGATACTGTGTGAGAGTTAAAATTTTGAGACTCCCACAGCTCAGTCTGGGTACAAGAGGTGTCCTACTGCATGCTGTGTTCAGCTAATGCAGAAATCACTGGAGCCACTGTGTTCAGGTGTGTGTAACTCAGCCCTTATGGTATTTTGTCATTGGGTCATGGCAGTGGGAAGATCATAAGGACTCATCCATTTCTCTGGTAAATCCATGCTTCTGCTGCAGTTTGTATCCTTTATCCATAAACTTCAGAGTACTTTGGATTGCAGACCTTTTAGATTTTAAAATACTGCTTTTCCTTGAGACCTCTGTGTGTTTCAGTTTTGAGTCTGCTTAAATTTGTTTGCTGATGACTAAGTATGTATTTGTCAAACATTCTGAATGCTGCTTGTAATTCCCATCCAGAGTTATTCATCAGCTTCTTCTTCCTACAGAAATGGAGTCAAGTTACAGAAAACTCCTCTGACTTGAAATTTTATAAGCACTCTTAGGTCATCAGTAGCCTCAGACTTGAGGCATTTTTATTCCTGATTTGGGATTTTTTGCCTTAGACCTTTCTCAGAGATGGGCACCCAATTTTCTGTAAATGTGTGTGATGGGTGTGTATAGTTGCAGGAAGGGAAACAGGTTATGGACTTCCCAGAACAGAAGTGGACAGGGTAATGAGAAGGAGAATTTATCTTCAAAATCGACCCTGTCTTGAGCAGGAGTTTGGACCAGATAACTTTCACAGCTCTTTCCCAACCTAAATTACTCTGATACATTATGATTATATATTTCATCCTGTGATGGGAGAGTGGGTTGTTGGTACCTTCCAAGATCCACCACAGGTTTGTGGTATCCCAGAGAAAGGAGGTTTGTGGCATTACAGTGCCTGTATGATCATATCTTCCTGTCCACAGCCCCTTTCCTTTTAAAACTATTGGCAATAAGACCCCAAAATGATACATTGCAGTGAGTTTTGGGAAGAATGGGAATCTGCAGTTTGTGAGCTCCCATGGGAATCTTCTACTAGATGCCAGCAAATCCATAGGAATGAGCAGTGTTAGGAGTGGCTTAATCTCAGGAAAGATTAATTTAGCCCCTGGATGTTGTTTACCTTGGGGTAATCCATGCATGGGGTGTGAAGCCAGGGGATGCCCATCTCCATGATTCCTGCAGCTCACACCATGACCTGTTGCTCCTTCCAGCACTGCCGAGAGCGCCCGCGGTCCATGGTGGTGATCGAGGTGTTCACCCCAGTGGTGCAGAGGATTCTCAAACACAACATGGTGAGTGCACGTGCCACGGGAGCTCCAGCAGTTTGGAGAAGTTTTACTGCCACACCTTTGGTGATCAGCAGCTGCTCTATTGCCTGTCATGTGCTGGTGTATCTAAATCTGCCCCCCAAAGTGTTGAATGCTGCATGTAATTGTGTGTTACTTCATCAGTGCAGAGCTAATAAGCTTTCTGTGGGATCCTCAAAAGCATCTAAGCAAAGCCATCTTTTGAGGGATGTTTCTTTTGGCAGCAGTGCCAGCATATGCAGCTCCAGCTCATTCCCACCTGGCCCTTGGCTCCTTATTTACTCCCTGCATGCCATCCTTGCAGTTAAAACAGTTTAAAATCAAATAAATAACAAAAGCAGAATGGGAACTTTGTTCATTTTGAGCTCAGCCCTCAACACTTTTTCTGTAAGACACCACCAGCCCTGTTGGTTTCCTTTTTTCTTTGGGCCATGTCCAGTGAGTTCTTACCTTGGTTTCCTCATTACAGGATTTAGGTACTCTGTCTTTTTATGGCTGTTCTTACCCAGGCTTTCTCTCTTCTCATTGCTGATCAATTCCTTGTCAGTGTTTGAAATATATGCCCTGCTTTGCTTTCTACCCTGTAGACCAGATTCCCCCAATTTCTGAAAATGTTCTAACATGGTCCATATTACTTTCCTAATAGAGGTCTGGGGTATTTACCAGCTCTCCAGCTTTTGTGGCATACTAAGTTTCCTGCCAATGTTTTGAAGTTATGTGAAGAAGTCTTACTTCACAATGCAGTGGCAAAGAATAACAAATAAATAAAATCAAATATTTAAGGCAGTTGATTTGGCTGTGATCTCAAGGATGAACCTCTGTAACTTCATAATCAACTTCTTTTCACTAACATATAATTTTAGAGATCATCCATTGTCATGCTGTGATTAGCATGAACCCAGTAGAAAACACTTCATATTTCTTATTTTCCCAATCTTATTATTTAACTCCCTGAGTTTACAGAACTAGGTAGAAAGCCCAAGATGGTAAAAAGGTCATATTCCTGGCTCTGTGCCAGCACTCTGCAGACATGTAAACATTTTTGAATATTCTGTAGTGTTCAGTGAAATATTCTGTAAATGTTATTCTTGGATTCCAGACTGATTTTTTTTAAAGCATCCAGAGCTCTTGAGGGGTCTCAAATAAAATCTAAATGCATAGTATAATGCTTGTATTTGGTTAGCTTCAGAGAATTGGGTATATTTACCATACTTAACATTTGCAGATTGAAAATCAACATGTCTGTACCGCAGTGTGTAGTTGGAGAATTTATGGTGTCAGGTATTAATTGGAGTGGATTTGGGCACTTTACCACTCTCTGGGGACTTCTGTACTGAATAGTGCTTTAGAGAATGTGTGTGTGTGTGTGTGTGTGTGCACATAAATTAAGTTATTCTTTAGGGGGACACTAAACTTCATCACCTCAGGAGGCCCTGTGCAGTCCTTGGGGCAGGAGACTGAGCTGGCTCTTCCCACCTTTGCCTCCAGTTTGTTCTGTGGCCTTTGAAAATTCCCAACAAGTTTTGCTCCCCTGTTTTCTACCTATAAAATGGGGAAAGAGTGTCTCATTTATCTCTGATTTTAAGATCTCAGAAGAACCAAGGTGGGTTTTTGTCTTGGTGATAATACTGGTTACATGCAGGACTGGAGGCTGTTGTGTGCTGAGTTATTTGAGGAGTGCTCAGCAACCTCCCAGACATTTGGGTTTTAGCTGTTTGTAGGCTCAGCCCAAATGTTTGAATATAAACCCTTCCTTCTTTTTTCTTTTTATTTTTTTTGAGCAAACAGTGATGGTGGTGTGTATTGTTCTGTGCTTGGTATGTGATATATTAAATTTAGAGAGATATTTTATTTTACAGAGGTTGGCAGTGACATCCTCTTTATGATCTCTTGGACTTTGAGTCCAGCTTCAGTTAGGACACCTAGAAGGCTGAAAACTTTCATAAGCAAATTGCAGTTGCAAAAGCTGTCTTGCAAGGCATGTTCATGAAATTAATTAAATGTTCTATGAAGCACACATGGTCTCCTTGATCCTGCCCCTTGGATCAAGTTGCCAGAAGGAGCTGTTAAAAGTTTAATGATGTTAATTGTAATGATGTGGAATTGCCCACGGTCCCTTTGCTGGGTGAAGTTACCAGGCAGCCATTCAGTACCAGCAGTGACATTTAGGGCTTGAAAGAGACATTGCTCAGCCTAAACTTGTTGTCAAGTTTTTGGTCATTTTCTCTGGCTGTAAAACTTACCTGGTATTAATACAGGTTGTTCTACAGAAGTGCCTGAAACCAAAATGATTTAGCAGAAGGTTTCAGTGCTCTGGGAGTTTATCATCCCTTTTGCAGACCACCACTAGTTCATTACCATTTGTGGCATTTCTTTAACATTTCAGTTGCCATGTATTTTTTTCAGGATAACTTCCACAGGCAGCTGCTGGAGGAATAGTTGGGAGTGCTTGTTTGTCCTCAGTGGACCTTGTTCCCCACTTGGAAATTCAACTCTGTAGTTCTGCAACACCTGTGTAATAAGGTTACACCTGTGTAAATGTGAGGAAATGTGCTGTGGAATAACACTCACCAGACAGCAGAATTTACTCCTTTCACATCTAAAAATAGCAGGTGATGTGAGGGGATGCAGGATTTCAGTTAGCAGGTGCCTCTCTGACTGCAGGATTTAAAGAAAGTGACTCTTGAGCTCACCTGTCAAATTCACAGCATAGCTGGAGTAAAATCCGTGGAGAAAAAACTGATCTCTGGTTTTGTACTTGATTGCGTATTGATAGCATGTCAAAATAATTTTCTCTAAAACCAGAATAGATACCCATGCCAAAAATGGAAATACAATATTTTTTTGAGTTTTATTTCTAAAAATCTGCAGTTAGGAGTGGAAACAAAAGCGCCAAACAAAAAATGTATCTCAAAATCAAAATATTAAGTGAAAACTGCAAAACAAACGTAAGTATAGGTGAGATGTTTTGGTTTTTAGCTGTTTGGTTCATTATACAGAACCTTGTTTTCAAAGTGGGTATAAAGGAGAGATTGGAAACGCTGTCATTATTAGTGGGGAGAGCATTACTTCAGTGTACAGAGATGCTCTTCTCTTGAAGCTTGTCAGCATTATAGCAATGTGAATTCAGTTGTGCTTGAGCTGGATTCTTTTGAAAACCTACAGTTTCCATGTGCATTCACCATCTTCACTGAGTCTCCCCTTCTTGGACAGGATTTTGGGAAGTGCCCTCGGTTGCGCCTCTTTACTCAGGAGTACATTCTGTCTCTGAATGAGCTGAATGCTGGAATGGAGGTGGTGAAGAAGTTTATTCACAGGTTAGTTACATTTAATTTATGGTGTATTTCCAATCCTGTGTCAATGCTTTGGTGTGTTACTTCTCCCAGCCCTGCTTTACTGGTTGTTAACAGTAGCTGGTGCTTTTTGGTACTGGCAAATAAGCAAATAAATCAAAAGCCCATCAGGCAGTGTTGCTGAAGGCTCTTTTTCAAAACGCTAGTTCTCAGATAAGTCTAGGGTTTTCTGCCTAATTCTGCACTGCAAGCTGATGGACTTTGCTGTGTGTATGTTCTTCACGTATGTTTAGACTCAAAGCCTCTGCAGAATGATTCAAATTAACTTCCAAGCTCATCATGCCCACTCAGGTGTGAGATTTGGGGAGGACTTCAGGGATACCACATCAATTAAATCAATGATTCAGCTTACCCTTGTTCATAAGTAGGGCCACTGGATTTACAGGGTTAAAATATCTCTCTGTTATGGCCCTTCTGAAGATCCCCCAAGGATGCCTATCCAGGTCTGTCACCACATTCTGTCTGACTGGTTTTGCCCACAGGAATCTTGCTCGCAATGACATAATCTTGTTTTTTGTTTCCCAGCATGCATGGTCCAACGGGACAATGCCCACATCCCAGGGTCCTGCCAAATCTCGTAGCTGTGTGCTTAGCTGCCATTTATTCCTGTTATGAGGAATTCATCAACAGGTCAGTATGAATTCCCAGCTGACCACGTGTTCTTCACAGACAGGATCAGCGTGAGATGGGTGTGCTTGAAAACCTGAGAGAAGCTGAACCTTCCTTCCCTGGTGCTCACCAAGGGAATGAGGAAGGGCAGGAGTGAGACCTTGAAGGAAAGGTTCTGTGTAAATCCCTGTGTATCTGGAGCTTTGAACCCGAGCTGGTTTCACAAGGCTGTCTCCGTTATTGTGGAAAATCTGATTCCTCCTCGCTGCAAAATAGACGCCGCAGTTCTTGACACACGAGCCAGTTTCCAGTAGACACTAAGGGTTCCCCTCTGCTATGTTTCCTGTTTGTTTATGCCTATCTGACTTTCCTCATGGTAGAGCACGGACAGGGGCTGCTCAGTGTCCAACACAAATTCCAGACACGAGGGCTGCAGACAAATGTCTGGGCATGTACTATAGCCAGATACATACTTGGGCATGGATTCTGTTACAGCTTTGCACGACTTGGACAGGAAAGTTCACCTTTAGACTAAACCGGTCTGTCAATTAGAGTAATGAAAAGCTCAAGTCTTTGTCAAATAGGGGCTGCAGAGCAGTCCTGTTGGAGCCTTTTAATGTTTTTAATTGATTTTAGTAATCCGATTGCACAGAAGAAAGCCATCCGGTGGGCTGGGGTGAAGTGCAGTGGGAAATTGCAAAAAATCGTGGCTTCTCAGTGTTGCACTCTCTCTCCTGCTCTCTGCTGGTATGTCTGGCTACTGAAGTGATTTGTTTCTTTCTGAAATTCAGTCGGGACAACTCGCCAAGCCTGAAGGAAATTCGGAATGGCTGCCAGCAGCAGTGTGACCGAAAGCCCAATCTCCCCCTCCGCCTTCTTCACACGAGTCCTGACCTGGTCTCTCAGGAGGCCACCTTGACTGAATCCCGTCTCAAACCAGTTATTGTCACTTCCAACGAGATCCACGTGGAGGTGGAGCGCAACAACACGGCCAACCAGAAGATGACAGCCGGCGTTGGCAACGACAGCGAGCCCAACCTCATCGACTGCCTGATGGTCAGCCCCACCTGCAGCACCATGAGCATCGAGCTCAGTGCCCAGGCAGACAGGATCCTGGGCTGCTACGTGGAAATACTCAAGATGCTGTGAGTGACTATTTTGAACAGCTTTTAGAACAATGTCATCTTAACGTTGGGCGGGGGGGGGGGGGCTTTTCCCACAGGCCTGTTGTCTTCAACATCTGTGCTGAGCCAGCACATGGTTATAAATCTTAACTCCAGCTCTGGAGAGTCCAGCCTTTGAAAGAGGCATCTGGCACTGCCAAGATGTTCTAAAAATAGCATTAGTAGGAAGATGAAAATGGAAAGCTTATTTGTACATTGAGCCTCAGGCATTTTACAGAAGATGGGATGTTGGTGCCAGTGGTTTCTCTTTTTGTTCTTGGCCACCAAAAATAAACAAAAAAAACCTATTTGTCTCCTCTAGGGCTCTGGGGATTGCCTGAGACAGAGCCAGAACAGGCAGGTCTGTGCAGTGATAGGCAGCACCACTACCCTGACGTTTGCAGGAGTTGGATACTGTCATTGTTGTTCACTTAGATGTGCTCCTGTCTTGTGCTTGTAGAAGTTTTATGAGTTATTCAGATTTGTTTGTGTTAGAGTGGAGTCTCTGTCCAGTTGCTTTGGTACAGCAGACCTGTATTAGACCCCGGGTGTTCAAATAAGTCTTTGCCACAAAATGGTGGCAACATTTGCCTGCAACTGGCAGGCAAATCTCCTGAATATCTTAAATAGGAATATAAAGGAAAATGTCCTTCAGGAAAGGCTTTGTTTTAATAAAGGATAAATAAAGGAAAAGGAATAACAGAAAAGGTGGGCTGCAGAATGGGAACTTGTAATTGAAGTGCGATAAAACAACTTTGTTGACTTTGACAGCTAGCTCTGAGTTGCAGTATGTTTTGTGGCAAACTGTTAAACTTCTATATTAATTATTTTTAAACAGTGTAAGGCCTAATGAAGTCATAGTTGAACTTTCTAGAATCCAAGACGTGGGTGAAATCTGGACTGTTCTGTAAACCGTGAGCATGTGCCTACACTGCAGACAAATGCACATCGGGGGGTACACTCTCAAGGAATAAAATGAAGTCAAAGTGCTGTGGTGGAGGATTTTGTGAAGGTTTTTGTCCCACAGTTTCTTTTTTTTCAAAATACATAGTACAAATTTGCAGCATCACTTTTCCACTCACTACACAGCTGACTTGCAGTTGCTTAAGCATTCATTCAAAACTGGAGACAGGACAAGTCAACACCAGATATTGTTCCCATTAGATTCTTGAGCAGGAAGTTGCTGTGAAGGCTAATTTTGTATATTTTTTTTCCCCTGTGGCCTAGGTTCTTCTGCCTTTAAAAATGATTGCATTAAAAAAAGCACAGCATCTGAGTTTGCTTCATCTGGGGGCTTCTAAGTCTCCACGCACCCAGGTGCTACATTAAACATGTCATGTATTTATTCCTGTCCCCTTGACTCTCCCTGTTTTCCATAAACACTGAGCACTCTCCCAGTCCTGATGCTGGTTTGGATGCTGACTCACTAAGCATTGACGGTTTTGGTTTCATCATGCAGCTGACACACACTTATAAACAAATTCACAAATGGGCATGTTCTTCCTCACAGTCTCTCCACTTTTAAACATTTGATATGCCAGGTCCCAATTCCCATTTAATTTGCTACACAAAGAGCTCGTTTCACTCCATACCTTAAAATAATCTATTTTTTTTGATGTGTTTCCTATCTTTTTAAAAATCAAGTTGTTCAGCAGCAGCAATGAAAATGGGAATGTTTTACTGTTAGAGGTGTTGTAGGTGTGGGGCAGCTTTGGGCCCTTTTTCTGCTTGTACAACAGGAGTTCTGAAAGGTGAAACCCACAGGATGTGTGCACAGTGAGGGACCAGTGATAACATAAAACTGCAACTCTCCTCAGAGTGCCAGAGCCCACACCCTGCTTGGGAAATCACAACCTGTGAGAATATAGGGCAGCTCCTAAGGCAGAGCTCTGGCTGTAGCTCCACTCATTTGAGTTCCCTTCCATTCCTGTTCATCCCTTGATCTTTTGGGTGCCTGAAAGCAGTAATGCAGAATCTGCTTGCTCCTCATTCTGCCACTGGCTCACTGGGAGGTCTTAGATAAGTCACTTTTAAATGCCTCATTTTCCTTATTTGTAAACTATAGGTAAAGATTTTCAATGTTGTTTTTTTTTTTTAATGCTGAAACCAGTGATGGAAAAGCATTTTAGAAGGACTTGTAGTTATTACCAAAAATACAAGATAATGCTGTTGTGATGCTGATTACTTTCATGCTCTAGCTCTTTCTGAACAAAGGGTTTCTGTTGCATGAAATACTATTACTGTACTTTGAAAATCTGAGAATATGAAGAAAGAGAGTTGAAGAACATGCCAGTAGGAAGAAAACATTAATTATAAAACAACTGTTATCCAGGAGCTGAGCTCTCAGCGGGCATTCAGTAAAATAATGTTCTTATTAGTAGCAATGGTAAGCCAAACATAAATAAGTTGCTTAGCATTGAGTTTGATTGTTCTTTTAGGTGTCTGACTCAGTATCATCATCAAAACAAGAGAGTCACCACGGATGATATCTTTTTTACATAATTAACTTAGGGCAGCAGGGAGTAATTTATTTAGGCAAATTTTAATTATTGGAAGTCTAGCAAATAAGAATTCTCAACAGAGGACATTTTATTGTTCACCTAACTCTTACACAGTGCTTACTTTTTGGGAGAAACACTCACTTCTAATAGCAATGAAGATGTTATTTAACAATCTCTGTAATACTTCACTTTTTGCACAGAAAGCTAAAAGGGCAGTTTAGAAAGTTTGTCTGTGGGGCTCTTACAGCACCTAGAACATCTTTGACCCTTTTTCTAATGTACTTGAGTAACAAAACACAATTCTTGCATACTAAAGGGAAATAGAAAATCATGATTTTGAAGATCTTGGCAGATGACCCAAAGTCTGGGCAGATTTTAAAGGAGACACAGTCTCTAGGGTAACACAGTATTTTGGTCCTGCAGTCAAAAGTGGATCAAACTTCTGTGTCAATATTCTGTAACTCATTCTGGACTCTGATAGTGTTACTGACAGCAGCCAGTGTCTCCTGAACGCTACAAGTTTTAAACTGGTGCGTAGAAAATGCACTAAGTTAATTGAAAAATTTTTGTTCATCATATTAAATTAGAGGCTCTGAGAACAGCTCGGCATTGCCCAGCTCCTACTTGCATGTTAATGTTTCCATGCATTTGGGAATGTCTTGTACAGTACAGAGTTGTACTTGAATAGAACAACCATGGTTAAAGAAAGTTGCAGTAGAAGGGGCCATGTGTCCACTCCTTGGGCTGGAGAACTTCAAAGTTTTCTTCCACCTGAAGGACCCCACTGGTTCTAGGGGGTGGGAAGACCCTTAAACTGTCTGCAGTGAAATCTACGTCAGCTGGTTGTGAGACCCCTCTTGGGGAAGCTCTGTTGGTGTTGTATCATAAACTGTTACCCTTTGTCTGTGTTATTTTTTTGTTTCCATGGCTGCCTGTAGTGGCAAGGGTCCGTCCAGATGTCCAGACTCTTGTACCCCTCTCTGGGGCCAGTGTCACAACCTGTTTTGGGCAACCTTGTGTTGCTGTTTCCTGATGCTTCCATGCCAACTGTGAGCAGTGGAGCCCATTTCTGTTCTCAGCAGTCAGGGCAGAACCTTTCTAGGGTTGCAATAGTGCTAAATGTTCTTCCTTTGAAAAAGCCAAACAAGCCCATCTCAAAAGAAGGTTGAGCATGAAAAGGCACCTCAGTGTTTTGCAGATAGGAAGTTTGTGCCTTGTATTGACAAGAGGTCTGATGAGGCTTTTTCTTAGCCTGTCCTGGCACCCTGAGCTAAACCTGATGTCATACAATTCAGGGAATTGAACCTAGAGCCAGGGAAAGAAGGGATCAGGTACATGTCTGGGGGTATGGTCATATTGACATATCTGACAACAGAGGTTACCTTGTCAGTCTGCTCAGTCTGGAGAAGAAGCTGCTTCCCAGTAGTTGCTCTTGTCTCTTCATTTCCCCCAAACCCCAAGGACTTGGGGCTTGCAGTGTTTCAGAGATGAGAGCCACAGCTTTCCAAACACGAGCACCCACTGGAGCTTCCCCTGGCTGCTCTGCATTCCCCAATAGGTCAGTGGCATGCTCTGAATATCCCAAGTGGATTATCCTATGTCATGTTTATCGAGGTTGCCCTGGGCTGCTCGTGTGTTTTGGATTGTTTGTGCCGCACATGACGTGCGGGCAGGTTTTCATTTTGGTGAAAGGTGATCCCAGGGAAGGAAAATGTATTATGTTGGCAGGCCAAGAGCGATGATGGCCCAGAGGCAAAGTCACTGCAGTCAGGGATTATTTAATTAATATGGTTGTTCTGTGCCCTGGCCAGTCCCCTGGGACAGTTTCAGGGTGAGGGAGGCTGTGTGCAGTGGCAGGTGATGGCTCTGATCTGTCACCGCCTGGCCCCGCGACCCCCATGCGCTTCTGGGAACCCGCGGGTCGGGCTGCAGCCTGGCTGCTGTGCTGCTCACCTAGAATTGCAAATCCTGCAAAAATCAGAGCCAGGGAGCCGTTCTCCCCCTTTCATCAGGCCAGTCCTGGGATCTGAGCTGTGTGATGAGTGTTGAGCCCAGCGCCCTTGGATGAGCTGCAAAGGGAGTTTGTCACAGGCGCTGTCCCAGGATCTCCCTGTAGCTCTGTGCTCCCTCCTTCTCCTGGCCCAGCCTCTTTGTCTGGCTCATTGCAGTGGTTGTTAACTGCAGCCAGAACTAATCCATCTCCCTTTCTTTCCATGCTTCAAACACTTCTGTCTTGTGCTGGAGCTTTGAATGGACTGAAAAAAAAAAAAAAAAGGAAAAAGAAAAAAGGAACTGTCTGAAATGAAAGAAGAGTGCAGATGAGATGAGCACAGACAGAAGGAAAATGTTTTTGAAAAGGGAATAGGTGGGAGGAGGAGAAACACTGTGGGCTTTTAATAAGTAGTTTAGTTTTATTCTTGCGCTGTGTTTGTTTCATGTTTCCTAGCTCAGATTGAAGGGATTACAGGCTGTGCAGATTTTATGTTCAGGTCCCACTCATGCAACCAAATTTTATATATTTCAATAGGAGATGGTTTCCTTCCTTTCTTTCTTTCTTCCTTCTCCTGCTGGGGAAGCAGACTGATTTCTTTTCACTGCCCTCTCACAGGCCTGCCCTGCTCCCCAGCTTTGAGAAAAGTCAGTGATACTGTCCCATTCTGTCTGCAGTTTCATTTCATTGCAAAACAACTTTTTTCTTACTCTTGCAATTTCCTTTGAAGCTCAGCCATGAAAAGTTGATTGGTTCATATTATTAGTAATCACAACTCTCCAGATTGCTCAAGAAGGAACTTCAGTGGTGTAACACTTAGCCTGGGATGTCACAGGAGCTAAGCCTCAAAGTGGCTCTCAGCTGTTAACCTTCTGTTAGAAAAGATTTGTAGGTGCTGTATCTCATGTGGTATGAAGCACCTTTAACACCTCTGGATTTTCTAACTCAGGTTTTCACTTCTGAGTCTCCCCTGCTTAAAAATCTGCTTTTAGTGCTGTTTTTATTTACCAATAAAATGTGTTGTTCTTAGAATAAAATCAGCTAGGAATTTCTAAAGGGTATGTACATCTAAATAAAACAAAATGTCTGGACTATGTTCTCACACCTGACAAACGTGGTAAGACCTGTGGCACTTCTCAGGGCTGCAGCTATAGATAGGTTGCATCAGTTCTTTCCTACAAGACACCTGGCATTTTAACAAGAGACTTTTAGCTGAACCTGAACACAGGCCAGAGTTCTGTGTCACTGACCCATTCAATGTGTCTGTAGGTCAGAAACAATGAATAATCTTGTAGATAGCTTTAATTAATCAAAGCTTTGTTGAAAGAACGCAGAAAGCTCATCTTAGAGGTGCTGTGTCATAGGTTTCCTTCCATTATTTCAGTTTATGTGACAAGCCCCATCCTTAGGTGTGTCATGATACTCACTTTACACTGACTAAATGGAAAAACAACCCCTGTAATGAAGTCCTGCTTCATGTCTTGCTGTTCTGAGACATTAAACAGAGTTGATCATCTTCCTTATTTGTTCAGTGGCTAAGCAGGTGAGGGACTTGTTGTCTCTGGAAAGAACCTTGTGAATAGGTGATCACAAAGTGCTCTTGCTGCCACTGACTCACACTCACTTCAGGTTTGTGAGACACCCCTTGTCTCAGAGTTGGCCCTAGTAGAACAGAATTTTTCATGGAGGAGAAAATTAAGTTCACTGGCTTTTAGCACAACTGGCATGGGCACGAGGTTTCTTTTTTGGATTACTGTAACTTCACATGTGCTCTTCTGGTTTTTAATGCACTAAACCACTTTCAGGTCACAGTGGTCCTCATGGGTTGGTTGCTTGCATGACATAGCACACATTTGTGTAACCTGAACTCATACTGCTCTTGGGCAAGTGATAACTGCTTCCCTGGTTGATTTTTACATCACAATTCTCCATTCAGGTAAAACTTCTCTGCATGTTGCTTCTTAAGAGAACCCTGCTCACGCATTTAAATTTTCTGTCTGTGAACACATCTTTGTGGATTGTCCCAACATCATGTGTATTACTAGTTCATGGACATTTCCGGGTTTTGTGGTTCAAAAGATGGATGAGACTTTTGGAAATGCATCCATCTTCAATTTCTCTGAGCTAGAAGTTTCCCTTTGCAAAACTGCATTCTTTTGGAACAGTTCCTGTGCGTATGTTGTCTGTCTGTAATGCTATCAGTAGATACTGTCCATTTGAGAACATTACACTTCGTTCCTTCCCAAAGACACACCACACTTTTGTGCCAAGTTTCCAGTAAGCTGCAGCCAATACTCTGGTTTTTAACACTGAAATCCAAAAGGTAGCAGCACTAAGAGGAGGTGGCAGGCGTTGTTTCTGCAGACATCCCCAGGTGTTTCAGCCCATGTGAGATTCACTTCTGTGTGTACTCGTTGGTACTAATGGGACTGAGAGCCAGGGTCTGGGCTTTGGCTGGTGGGTTTTGTGTCAGAAATGGATTTGGGGGCATCTCTGTTTTTGCTAATGGGCTTCTGTCTTATAGCAAAGAAAATTTCCAGTTAAATGTAGAGAAGAGCTTTAAATAGCAGTGGCCTGGTAATTGCTCTACCAACTTAGATGAAAGTATTACTTAGTAATTAAATGTCAACAGGTTTCATAAACAGCAAATGTCTTTAAGTTGACATAAAGAAGGCCTCTCTGGAGGTTACTGTAAATACCAGATTTATTGTGTCTCAATGGAGAATGTGCTGGAAATGGAAAGGGAAATGTCACTGTAGATTTTGAGAGTGCTTCAGTAAACCAGAAAGGGTGTTGGTGCCCACAGTAAAAACCTTTTAACTCCTTGAACTAACTGTTGGCAAACCATACTTAAAACCTGGTAACCTATTAACAAAATGTTCATTTTGCAGGTCAGACTATGATGACTGGAGACCAGCCCTGGCCAGCTTGCTTCAACCTATCCCATTTCCCAAGGAGTGAGTTTGCACTGTCTTTTTACTGGCTTGTTCTTGTTACTGTTTTTTTATGGTGAAATATACGTCAAGTAAAAAGTGATGGTAATAGGAGCTTTGTGCCTCTAGTATTGATTTAGAAACTGAAGTTGATTTTGGCTGATGCAGAGGGATGTGAAGCCCTCCCCACGTTCGACTTCCTTCCCCATTTCTCTCAGATGATCCTGAAAAGAAAATACGGTTAACTAGAGACAGGCAGACAGGAAGGGGAGAAAAGCTGGTGAGGAGGAGAGCAAAGTGAGAGATTTAGTGGGGGAGGATGCTTTACTGGCGTCACAGAGACTCCTGTCATTTGTGTTCTGCATTAAATGGAGAAGCTGCCCTATGGATCAGCCGAGCTCCCTCGGAAGCCTGTTAATGAACAGTGGTGTTTATAAAGTGCAGACCTCCACGGACAAAAATTGCAACCTGTAATTGTACAATTTGCTGGCTTGTCACATCCCCTGATGACCTGATGTCTTGAATCACAGAGGTCTAATCCTCCATGCCAGGTTACCTGGGCTACAGTGAGAGCTTGGAGATAGGTAACAGAGACATCATTAAGTCAAACGTGAGTCTTGGGGGAGCTGTAAACCATAGCCTGATCCAAGGCACTTCACAAAATGACCATTAATTGCTTTACTCATGTATGATGCTAATTAGCTGCGACCATACCCTAATTGCCTTGCAATTAAAGAATACACCTGGCTCTTGGAGGTAGGCAAAACTCTGTAATTATATAATGGCATTGTAAGTCTTTTACTTTCTTCTGACCCAAAGCTCCTACTGACGTTAGTCAGAGTCTTGTCTAAGACAGACTCAAGAAAAGCTACAAGATTTGTTCCAAGTAATTTTCCCCTCTAGGTTAATGAAAGAGGCTTTATCTGATTTTTTGAAACTTTTTTTTCTGTCTTATTTGCTGCAGTTGCTTAGCAAGTCCTTTTATTATCTGGAAAGAACTGAAAAGTGCTTGTTTGGTTTTTTGGGCTTTTTTTCCCCCCTCTCTCCTTTCTCTCAGATCCTCATACTCTTCTGTTTTGAATTTCAGGGCTCTCGCACATGAGAAATTCACAAAGTAAGTTTCTGGGCTTCTTTGTTTTATTGAATAAATTCTTGTATTAGTCAATAATAGCAGCGATGCATTATTCAGTATTGTGTCTCTAATGGTTTTTATCTGTAAAGGGCTGTAGGCATGTTCTGTTAGCAATAAAAAGTTCTCTTTGTAATTTATTGTGCTAGCAGGAGCCCAAGGACTAAAGCCACTGGGTGCTGATAGAATTTACAAAGGAGTTTGTCAGTGCACATCTCTGATACATTTTCTAGGTTATTGTGAGCAGACACTGTCCTTGGTAATCACTTTTAGGCATTATATGTCCTTTCTGTGGAAGGAGTTCAACGTGTTTCTCTCTAAAGTCCATTAATATATATAATTTTAGGTGTTACTCAAGAGAAATGTGATACCTGTGCAAATACTGCAATCAGCAGCTTGTCCTTCTTACTCTTATTTTTTCCAGGGAGCTGAAATATGTGATTCAGAGATTTGCAGAAGACCCGAGGCAAGAAGTGAGTTTGTTGGCAGTTTACACAGAGCATTAGTTGGAGGGATTGCAACTGCACATGTTCAGATCTCTCCTTAAGTAGTTTGTTCCAAAACACGGTGTGGTTTTACTCTGCCTAGGGCTCTAAGGAGTAGTGGCCACTCAGGGTGGTTTATGTGTAAGGTTTATGTGTTGTCACCTCCTTGTCTGGCATCAGCTGATGTCCTTGTTCTGCAGTAAACTGCAGACCAGCAAGATTTTCACCCTCTCTGGGGATCACTCAGAGCTTTTCATCTTCCATACTAAAAAAAATGGAAGCAAAATCCATGGATCCACACAGCTTACAAAATAGCAGGTTTTGTGTAGCTGTGTTTCAGCTCTGTTG
Source organism: Vidua chalybeata (assembly GCF_026979565.1). Taxonomy (NCBI): domain Eukaryota; kingdom Metazoa; phylum Chordata; class Aves; order Passeriformes; family Viduidae; genus Vidua; species Vidua chalybeata. Next base: position 16,905,982 of record NC_071540.1, read on the forward strand.
TGTGCAAATGACCGTAATTCTCATGAATTGGCAGCAGAAAGGGGTGGGAGTGTGTTACTGGGGTGAGAGTGTTGCTGCAGCCTCGTGGTGCCTGCTGCACTCAGAGCCTGCTCAGCATCACCAGCTTTGGCTGAGTCACAGGGAGCCTCTCACCCACAGTGATTCTTGCTTTTGGCATAAAGGCAAGAAAGCTCCCTCAAACTGTGGTTGAAGCTGTATCATCACTGCCCAGAACTCCTCATTCTCATGGGTTTAGATCTTGTGAGCAGCAGTTACCCGTGTCAGAAGAGACCTTCTTGTCCTAGAATGGCACCAGGATTTCATCTGTCCCTAGAGTTCTGTGCCCAAAGGAAAGAATTTACCACCCACACACACACACCTCAAAAATTGAAATGGAACATCTGTTTCTTCAAGTGAAGGAAAAAAAAAGAAAAGGAAAAAATAAAGCTTAATTATGACTTCTCTATTAAATTGTGGGACTAAATATAGTAATCTCTACAGTGGGCCAAATTTAGACTAATGGTTGCTCACTGGTGCCAGTTTTCCAGTGCAGCTTCCGTGTTATGTATCCCTGTTGAGTTTTCCCTGTGGATTTCCTTCACCCTGACTCTGGTCAAATATTATTAGAGCAGGAGTTATAAGAATTGTTAATGATTGGAATGAGCAAGCCATCAGCCAGCACATTTGGTATGCAGATCACATCAGATGTATAGACACACATGCTGGGAGGACAGGGGGAAAATGACATAAGCTGAGAAATTTGTGGGGTTCTTTTGTGTGTTTTTTGATGGTGTTTTTTTTTTTTTCCCAAGTGAAAGGAGCTGCTCTAGATTTGAGCCATTTCATGTTGGATTTGTGTAAAGGGAATGAAAAGGGCCATGCAGTAAAGGCTGAAGCAGCTTCCCTCTTGGTTATACTGAAAAAATGGATTCTGGGAGTGGAGACTGGCCTGCAGCTCTGTAGATTGGAATATTAACCATGAGATTTCCAGCAGTCCCTGGTTTTGCAGTTACTTTTGGCCCAGTGTGGGAGATGCTGGTGGTTATTGGCAGGAACTGTAACCTTCCCAATGTGTTCACTTCTTGGCAGGTCCACTCGTGTTTGCTGAGTGTGAGGGCTGGCAAAGACGGCTGGTTCCAGCTCTACAGCCCTGGGGGAGTGGCCTGTGATGATGATGGAGAGCTCTTTGCCAGTATGGTAGGTGTCTGCAGTAATGTGAGTTTAGAAATTCTGCAATTAGTAACTAATGCCTGGTGGTCAGTTACTTGTCTTTGTCAAAAAATTACCAAAATCACGATTTTGTTAACCATGAGTGTTCACCAGAAAATCCAGAACTTTCTGCCACCAAATCCATCGACCTCCCTTGCAGTCACAGTTTGGTTAGCACATTACTGTTCTCTTTTTGAACCTTGGTGTGTTTTCTCACTGGTAGTGTAATACACAAACCAAGCTTGTGCATATGTATGTATTTCTGTATTTATAAATATCTGTCTTTGTCTGTCTGTATAAAAAACTCTCTCAGGGAACATGGAAAACTGGGAGACAGACTCTTCTGTACATCCACACCTATAGTTTACATTTATAGGCTACCCTGGAATTTAAAACCAACAGATACATTTGTTTAATCAAGGGATGGATGGATAGATATAAAAGGTGTTATCAGTGTCTCTGCCCAATTACATTGTTGTGAAGAGGTGTAATTAGAAACCAGCATTCCATTTTCAGCAGTTTCTTTTGTAACTCTGAGAAGGGCTAGACAGAAAATAACAGGTTTTAATCAGTGATGAGATTTAAGCACTGTCTTCCTGTGCAACCTGGGTCAAGTCACGTAGGTCTCTCGCTGTATTAATTCTCCACAAACCAAGTAAGGTGGAAATTATATTACTGCCTTTCCCTGGTAAGGGGGAAAACATCTGTTGAAGTTGGCTTTGGGTACATGGTGAAGTGACTCTCTATGCTTTGTGCATCTCCCACATGCTGAACATTTTGGGATGAAAAGAACATCAATGTCTGTCTATACCCTTAAATTCAGACAATCAGTTAGCTCTGAAACTGATAATGGAAGAAGAGTGTTTACAAAAGGTTTCACCCCTCTTCACTGATCATCTGTCTTTTATCTTTGAAAAGAAAATTTCTTCAGAACTGTATCATTTCTCCTGAGAGCCTTCAGGATATTTATGAGCATCAGGAGATGGCGTGCATGAGAAAGCACAATGCTAACACACATTAATATGCAGTACTCTGTGCCCTTTGCAAGGATGTTGATAAATACTTAAAGAGCTCTAACGACTAACCATAAAGTTGGAAAAACACCCTGTTCTGAGATGCACCTAATGTTACTTTACTGTCAGTGTCAGTATTTTCCATTGCTCAAGAAAACTTCTAAAAAAACTTAATGAAAACTGCATGAAATTAAATCTCTTTTGGCCTGGAGGTTCACATTTTTAAAGGCCACCTAAGCTGATGGATGCTTAAGGAATAAAAGATTTTCTGTTTTTCTAAAGAGCTTGCTGATAATGAAGCCATGATTCACATAGAATTGACCTGATCATGGCATGGTTGTGATATTTTAGCAGTATTGAACATAGTGCAGGCAATGCCATGAGCCAGGGGGGCTCAAGGGGGGCATGAGCCCAGGAGGGGCAGAATGTATTTACAAGGTTATTATAGGGTTGTGCTGATGTTGAGTCCACATAATGGAGCTCTTCTGCCTAGGCTGTTGGAAAATGCAAATTCTCACGTAGTGCTCTGCGGCAAATGGTGAATCAGACATCTGGGTTATGAAATAAGACTTTCTTCTATGAACCCAGACTTCCTGCATTTAATCTCTAAGGCTTCTGCGTTGGAAATAATATGACCAACTTATTTTCTGAGAAGAGACATATTTGATTTGTACAAGTGGCTTTGCATTCCTGCCATAGGCATTACTATGTGATATCAGATGGTGCTTTCTGGAGCTTTCAGAGAGTCTGCACAACAGTTTTGTCAGCTCAAGGACTCGAAGGAGTGTCACTCAGGGCATGTTCTCAGCAGTTCTTTCCTTTAAGGGAAAACTGAGCAAAAGAGAAAGCAGGATAGTGGTCCAAGAGCATGAAAACCCATGAAGTCATGTCTGAGTTAGTGCTCAGGACTGTCAGATTTTCTTAAAGCAGTCCTTCCTTCCTTCCTTCCTTCCTCAGTCATGTCCTGTCTGTTCTTCCTGAACAGGTGATTTTGTCTGTCACCACCCCTGATCCAAGGCCAGCAGATTGCCAGCAGCACTGCCTTTTACCTAGACACCCGGCCCACGCAGCCCCTGCTCCCCAGCTGGCACTTCCAGAGAAACCCAAGCGCAAACAGATGCGACAGCAAAATCCCCGGTGGTTCCCCCGGGGCTGGGTTCATCAGGTTACTGGGAATGGGGGCAATTGCACAGCTGCTCTGATGCTTTCTGGGGAGCCTCTATCAGGCTGTCAGCTGGGCTCCTTTATGGAGTAAAACTTCCCACTCCCTCAGATCTCGCTGGGCATCACCTTCTTCGAAAAGTCACTTCCATTCAGCAGCAAAGCTGTTGAGACACTGCAGCCCTAATTGTAAAGAGAGCCTTCATTCCTTTAGGTTAATTGCAAATATTTATCACTTTTTGACTGCTTAACAATATCCCTTCCAGAGGTATATGTGTTTCTTAAGCCTACACCCCTAATTTTACCTCTGTTTCTTGAATAGGTTCATATTTTAATGGGATCCTGCTATAAAACAAAGAAATTCCTGCTTTCGCTGGCTGAAAATAAATTGGGACCTTGCATGCTGCTGGCTTTGAGGGGTAACCAGACAATGGTAGAGGTAAGCCCTAAAAACATGTGGTTGTAGAGGTTTATGGGCAGTGTTGAGGTTCACACTGCCTTTCCCAGAACTGGCTCTAGCAGGGGTCAGGTTTGTGCTATGTTAAACACCAGCAGTGGGTGGTTGTGTTTCTCTGAACTAAGGAGAACAGAATATTGTTGTTCTGTGGATAGGAGGGTGAATGAAATGAAAGGTGGGTGCATGAATTTTTGGACAAAGAGGTTGTTTGCTGTAATGCAGCTGGAGAAGTTAGGATGGGAAATAAGTGGCCGTGGTGGTAGGCTGTGGTGAGAGATCACAATTCACAACCACAAGACTTTTCCATGATGAAATGCCTGATTCTTGTCTTGCCACCTGCAAAATGAGCAGTGCACAGGAAGTGCCTATATAAAACCTTATTTGCTTGCATTAATGCACATTTTTTATGCTTATGATTTGTTATTTTTGTTGTGCTAATAGTTTATACATATTTTTCTGGGTTTCTTAAGATAAAGTTCTTCATAAATGTAATTATCAGCAGAAAGAGGGTGGATGAATAGATGGAAGGAGTTACAGTTTTTCATTGACTTAGATTTTTACATGCTAATTGAATCCAGTAAATAAAGGAGCATGCTGCATGCATTTGAATATAATGTTTCTGGATTTTTTTTTTCTTCATTAAAAATAATTGAAATTGTGGAGGGAATAAAAGCTTTGCATTTTAATTGCAATGGCATGATACATAGCTGAAAAGGAAAGGCAGCATGGAGGGGCAGCTTGTGTCCTAAATCTGTGTGACCCACTGGAATCATCCCCTTGGGATCTGACTTGCTCCTGGCAGTCCCTTCCCCAGGGTGAGCTGGGTGTGTTCCCAGTGGGGTGAGGGATGTCCTGGCCCACAGCAGTGAGCTCCCAGCATCTTCTCTTGGAGCCTCTGTGTCCTTTACCCATCCTGCCTCGTGGGCTGGGTGCACCTCACACGTGTTCTGCTTGCACAGAAGCCCCAGCACTGAGGGATGGAAAATCTGGCCCTTGAGGAGCTGCTTGGCACTGCTGCTGCTGCTGTGCAATGTCCCAGCTCTGCCAATGCCCAGCCCAGCCCGTGGACCTGGAAATACTGGATCGATTGTACCTGTTCTGGAGAGGGCATGGAGCCATCTCCAGGTCTGATGCAAATAATTGCACCTCTCAGTCAGAAGGCGTGAGCACTAATGGGGGGGCAGGATACACAGGCTGGCTTTTGGAGATTACACTTCATTCTTTACAAATAAAAATTAATTTCATGTGATGGAATTGGCATAAATATTGCTATTATATCCTCTAATCTAACCTCCTTATTGCATGCTCTAAAAACTTACCCAGGAATTTAAACTACCATGCCCAGTGTAATTAGGATATTTGAAAGAAATGGAATGAAAACCCTGCACTGACCACTCTCCTTTTGTTCTGCTGCTAGATTTTGTGTTTGATGCTGGAATACAACATCATTGACAATAACGACACCCAGCTCCAGATCATCTCCACCCTGGAAAGCACAGACGTGGGAAAGAGAATGTATGAACAGCTGTGTGAGAGGCAGAGGGAGTTAAAGGAGCTGGTATGTCACCCTGCACATATTGCCATAGCACGTTGGGCTCTGTGCTCTCCACAAATGGAGGTACAAAAGAAAGACAAGCAGGGTGTGAAATTCCCAGTTAACAACAGGATGGGAGCAGTCCTCAGAGGATTTTACTGTGAATATATATACTGTGTGATATTTACTGACGTGACTAATCCCATACTATGTTTATGAATGATATTCAATAACCTGCTTAGGATCTGTGTGAAGGAATAAAGGTGAAACCTTGCTGTCTCAAGATCTTACAAGTCAGCTTGTCAAATTCTGCCACCTTTTGACATATGAGTAGCAAATGGTTCTGGTGCTGGCCAGCATTTCTGAATGCTCTGGCATTCACAGCATTTCACTGAGATGGTCTTTAGGTCTAGTTCTCAGAACTAAAGCCTAAAGAAAAAGATTCTTCCTGATTTTAAAGAGAGGACCTAGAGATTTAAAATGGACCTGCTCGCATTAGCACTTTTTCACCTAGGCAAACGTACCCACAAACTTCCTCTTCCCTCTTATATTTGTCTTTAACCCTTTCTCCCAGCCTGAAAAGTAGATGCTTTTTTTGGAATCAAGCAAATGTTTTTATCAGCTGTGCCCCCCTTTGCTCACTTTGCCCAGCATTTTAAAGGTGTTTTCTTTAAAGTGAAAGTAGCCAAAGGCTGGCAGGCTGAAGCAGACAAATGGCATGAGGACCCACTTAGCTGTGGTTAGTGGGTGTCCCCTGGGCAGCAGCAGGCACACTCAGGGCAGGGGAAGCAGGGATGAGGTGGAAGGGCTGGCAGGAAGCTTCGAAATGGGAGCAGGGTTAGCGCTAGTGAGGAGCTTGCTGTACTTCAGTGAGTCTGAAATGTAGAATGGCAGCTTGTTTGACCAAAATGTCTTCTCTTTTACAGCAAAGAAAAGGTGGCCCCACAAGGTTAACACTGCCATCCAAGTCCACAGTAAGTTAATCAATGTCAATAGAAAAACACCTTTGTCTTTCCATATTTAAATACTTGATTTATGTTTGCCATGTGGCACAGTGGTTTTGGGCAGTTGAGTGGGGAGCCATTCCACCTGCTCTGTCAACACAACTGGAGTTTACACAACTAAAGGCACGATTCTGCTTTTGGGTCTGTGCAGCAGTTTCCAACACCAGAAGCAGGCTGTCACATTTAGAGTGCTGCTCAGATTTGGAATGCTCAGAATCTGCTCTGGGGACAGAGTTTTGCATTACAAAGGCAAACTTCATAATGTCCAGTTCTGGATTTTAGACATGGAAGTCTCAAAGAGACCCAGCACTATTGCATTTAAGCTTGCTGCAAACCCAGACTAACTTCACTGAGGCCAGGTAATGGTGCTGGGCACAGGTGGGTCCTGGACCTCGTGGTTAAATCTTCATGATGTTAAATCTTCATGATATTAAATCTTCATGATGTTCAGCATTTGCTTTGACACTGAAGCCTTTGTGTCTCATAAGGATACACACGCAAAGGACATTTTTGTCCTAATGTCTGGACAAATTTTTCCCAGGGTGTGTGAAGCAACGCTGCCACAAGAGCCCAGCTGCTTGCCAAACAAACAGAAACTGCTCTGTGTGGTTCTCTGTTACTGTAAACAAGTGGAGCAGTTGTGCAACTCGCTCTGGTTACCAGTATCGGTGACACCACACACTTCCAGGCTGGGCATCCACAATCTCTCTTCCCAATCTCCTGTCTGCTTTCAGGATGCAGACCTGGCCCGCCTGCTAAGCTCGGGATCTTTTGGGAATCTGGAAAACCTCAGCCTGGCCTTTACCAATGTGACAAGTGCTTGTGCTGAGCACCTCATCAAACTGCCTTCGCTCAAGCAGCTGAACCTGTGGTCAACTCAGGTAAGTGCTCTGCAGCCTGAGACTCAGAGCAGGAGCCAGTGCTGACTAATTCCGAAATTCCACACTACGTCAGCATGAGAAGAGTGTGTGAAGAGGCTTGCTTAAATGACTTTGTCCTCCTGCTATTTTTATAGGGCCTTCCTGTGGTTTAGCTCATCTTGGCAGCTGATTTTTTTTTTCTCTTTGCCCCTTTTTTTTTCTCTGATTTTAAATTTTTGTTTTATTTTTAATTATAAAAGTGTTGCTACTATCTTGGGTTGAATGTTCCAGTTGGGCATGGTTGGTACTGTGTGCTGAGTAGACCCTGTGCTGCTGTTCATCTGGGAAATGCTTCGGCTTTCACCCAGTTAGGATGAAAAAATGGTGCTGTGCAGCTCATATGGTCAAGCAAAGCACAGTCTTCAGACAGCGAATTGCTTGAAAGCTGATCAACCCAACAGCAACAAATAGAAACTCAGATAATGAATAAGTAGAAGGAAATTATAATGAGAATGCAATTATTTTGTAAGCAAAAAAAGACCCAAGTTAACTGAACAAATGATTCAGCTGTTGATTGAAGGAACTTCTAAAATTAAATTTTTTCTTCTATGTTTCCCTGCTGGTTTTGCTCTCTGAGGTTCTCCACTGAATAGGTTTTCCCTATTTTCTGTTAGCACCTATTTATAGTGCTCACTGAAAATACAATTATTGTCAGTGCAACCACAGAAAGCAGCATTTTTTACCAAAACATCATGTAAATATTTTGTTTTGTTTTCCTAATTACTTTATATTCTAGAAATATCCTATTTTTTTTGTATGGGGAATATTAAGTAGAAACTAATTGCTTGCTTGTTTTAACTCTTTGTATGTCCTCCAGATTTGTCTTAACAATGTAACTTTTGCATCTGAGAATCTTTGATACTATTTTGTTCAAAATGAGCTTGCTTTTTGTGCAGGTTTTTTTTTTTTTTAATTAAAAAAGGGGAAAAAAGGGGTTTAGATTCCATTTTATTTTGCTATATCCTGGTTTCCATTAATCTAGAATTTAGAAACAGCAGAAACCAAGTGGGTCAATAGAACAATTACCAATCAATAGTGCATTGTTCTTGAGACCAAAATAGCTAATTAATACCACTTGCACTGTGCTTTTTTTGTGTGATGTGGTTGGGAACTGTCTGAGGCTGCCATAACCATCGTGTATAGCCTGGGTGGGAGCCCACTCATACAAAGTCCAGGCTTCAAAGGCACCAGTCTAATTAAGTGATGGCCTGTGGTTAAGTGCACACAAGTCACTTAATTCCTCCGTTCCCTGCCTGCGAGACAGAGATAAAACTCTTCGCTTTCTCTGCTGTCATTGGCCATGGCGGTGAGCGATGGAGGGCTCGGTCAAACCCCATTTCCACGGCCCTGTTTGCACTGAGGTTCTTGCACGAGGTGCGGGTGCCTCAGCCTGTGTGTGACCCAGCTCTGCTTGTGCCCCGCAGTTCGGCGACGCGGGGCTGCGGCTCCTGTCCGAGCACCTCACCATGCTGCAAGTGCTCAACCTGTGCGAGACCCCGGTCACGGACGCCGGGCTGCTGGCACTGAGCTGTGAGTGACAGACGGGGGCTGTGTGGGACACCTGGGTGGGTTCTGAGGAGTTTGTGTGGGTTCAGGCAGGAGGTGGATCTCTCAGTGCTACAGCGCTGCTTCTGCAGGGGTTTAGGACAGGCGGTGGCTGGGTTTGGGTTTGGGTTTAATCTTCCCTCCTCCCTGCCCAGTCCTGCAGCTGTCCAGCTATGGGATGGTGACCTGAGCCCGATGGCACTGGGTTGCCTCCTGTGGGCTTTTTCCTCCTGAGCCATACACTAAATCTTGCCTCTGGCTTCACTGATAGCACCTGTCCCCATCTCACGTGGTAACCTGTTGCCCAGGGACTTCCCAGATTTATTCCTGTGGGTATCCCCTCTGGGTGGGACCTGCCTTTGTTGTACAGGAGGGGAAGATTGCAAAGCCATCTGGCAGCTTCTCAGTCAGTTCAGCAGCTGTGTGCAGCAGGTTCCATACTCCTTCTGGCATTTTTTGTTCGTTTTTGGGGAGGTGACACTCCCCCTGTTCTTGGTTTAAACAAGACAAGGCAGAGTCCAGGATTCCCTGAGCACTGAGAGCTGCTCGACAGTGCTGGAGTGAAACTCCCTCCTGCACCCAGCAGTGCATTACAAACCTCACTGCTGGGTTCGGAGGGCTACTTTAATAGGCTTGATCCTAGGCAGACGTGCCAGACAGGCCAGTAGTTATGGCTCATCTTAGGAAACTATTCTGCTAAGTACTGGAGCCTAAAATGGGAATGGGGGAGGAGAGGGAGGACTGCCAGATCAGCACGGCCCCTGCGAGCACCAGGCAGAGCACTGAGAACGGGCACTGTTCAGAATAATGTGCAGGAAACCGATTATGAGAAGTTGACTGAACTCCTTTGAAGTCAGCAGTCTTAAGCATATGCTTAATGGCCCTTCCTAAATAGGGACTTTTTCCTGGATGAGGGCCCAAACAGCTGTTTATCCATTTGTATTTCTATATTTTATGCTATTCAGCTTTTTCCTGGGAGTGCTGCACATAGGCATGTCTTGTTTATGCTTTGGCCTACTGCAAGCATGATATTTTAAGAAAATGCAGCATGATCATAAATATCTGTGTGTTTTCTCTTTCAGCCATGAAGAGCCTGTGTAGTTTAAATATGAACAGCACCAAACTTTCAGCAGATACCTACGAAGATCTCAAGGTATTTGTGAATTGCATCCTCTAAAGATGAGAAGTATCTGTAGAAAGAACATGGTGGTGATGCCTAGGGCAGGGAGAACTGACCCTGTGGAGTGGGTAGCATGAAAGTTATCTGAAAAGGGTGAAGTGGATTATTTTGTAGATATAATGACTGAAAGCAGCATTGTGAGGTTGCTGGCTTCAATGGATTCAGGAAGCATTTAATATACTGAATGGAGAAGTATAAGATAGAATCAGCTGCTCAGTCTTTTTGCCTGAGCTATCAACAGTAAAAGCTTTATCAGTAAAAGTTTCATAAATTGATTGTTTCTGAGACAGGTACAATCTAGTGCACATCATATCCTGTACTATTAACAGGACCAAAAGTAACTTGAGTGAAGCATATTGTGAAACTTTGATCTGGAAAGCAAATGGAGAACTGAAAGCATCAAGGAAGATGCAAATTTATCTTGACACCTCTAGGACTGGAATTAGGCTCTGAGCAGAAACATCTGCATAGATGCTCAATTCTGAAATTTGACATGCAATGTCTGGTTTTACTCTGAGTTTATAACCACTTAGGCAAAATGGTGTCAAGAACCAGGATGTAGCGCCAGGTGGTTTCAAAGCTTGCCTGAGATGTGTTGGCTTTCGTGACTTCACGTGGACTTTGCCTTCATTCTGGTGGTTTGTGAGCCGCATCTCCCAATATCTTACCTTAGACACCCAAGGACTCAAGATGAAACTTGACATTTGCTTGTCTTGGATGTTGAAACAGATTGGGCCACGTTTACTTAAAAGGTCACAACCTTGGGTTGAGTTTGGAACTTGAAGCAAGTCCTGTAACTGCTCTGCTTTCAAAATTCTCTGCAAACATCTATCTTTGGTTGTGACTGTGGAGCCAGGGCTCCCCCAGGGACTCAGCTGCAATGCTGCTTGCATGGAGTTTTCAAGATCAAGTTTTAAAAACTTGTGTCACAATTGTATATGCAAAGAAGTCCTTGGAGTTAACAGCTGGCTTGCAGATGGGTTCACACAATGGAGCTTGTATCAGGCCCCAGGCATTTACAGACAATCAAGGTCAATACTGTATTTGGCCCAGGGCTCTGAAATCACATCTATTGAAAGGCTCCCCTGGTCCCACCCCTGCTTCTGAGTCCCTTTGCCACTCCTTACTGAAACTCACATTTTCCTAACTGGTTCCCTCTGCTCTGGTATGGCATTAATAGTCCTTAGCAGCCACAAAAGAAAGTGACTTGCCAGGGCAAACAGCAAAACTGCCTGTGAGCAAAGTCCTGATGATTGCAGAGAATTCAAAAAGCTGAGAAAACAGGCAGGCATCACTTTTTCCCCTTTCACCTCTTCCATTGAGTTTTATCTTGGTGGCCATTATTTTAGGACTCTGTGTGTGTTCAAAGGTAGCAGTTTCTCTCCCTGGGGCACGTGGCTGTAGGTTTGTTAAGAACAGCTCAGACTTCAAAGAACATATTTTTGATACAAATCTTTCCTTCTTCTCACATTGGTCTGCAAGAGCATTTGGGGCACAAGCCAATGATGACATTTCCTCTCAGCTCCATCCCCCACCCCACTAAACACGCTTGCACACACACAGACACCCACATATGTACCAGGCAGGCTGAACCAGACAATAAATAAACACCCACTACTGAAGTCATTATTGCCTAACTGAAAAATTATTTGCTGGCAGTGTCTGTAGGATTATGAATAGCTCTTATCAAAATATGCGCGCACATAAATCAAGGAGTGAGGTAATAATGACTCCTAGAAACTTCCAAGTCCTCAATTATGCCCTGGCCTAATTAAACGTGTTTATTTGTTTTGAGAGAATTAGCCGTGCAATTATGGTCAGAGAGCGTGGAAAGGGGGATCGACGAGTAGGAACAGCCCAAACAGCCGGTCCCCGTCTGCCTCGTGCCGGGTGATCCGGGAATGATATGGCCAAAAGCAGCGGAGTTGTGGAAGGGAGACCACAAAGACACCAAAAGTTGCTAATGCTCCACGAGTTTTTTTAGTACATGAAGGGGAAAATGAGCAATGTGGAGGCTGAAGGAGGAATGTCTCTCTGCTGCAGTTTGAGTCCACTGCCTTCATGGCGAAAGTTGGACAGGCATGTTTTGCTAAGCATTTGCATAAAAAATGAAGATCAGGGTCTGATCTGGACCCTGGGGGATGGTGCATGGGTTTTAGAGCAGGTGGGACTTAGTTGCATGTGTCTGTGAGGGCTCAGCATCATGTTCCTTTGCCACAGTCACCTGCTGCAGCTCACTGCTGAGCTCAGCACTGGGCCAGGGTGTCACGCCTCTTCCTGCAGTTGGTGGTTCACAGATCAATCCTCCCAGTTTGCTGGGAGGTGCTCTGTCTCTCTCCGTAGCCCTCCTCCAGATTTGGATACAACCTCTGAATTGAGTAAGTCCAGGGATTGTTTCCACACAGGAGCTCCCAGGCCAGAAAGCTGTGTCTGCCCTTTACCTCTCCTGGGCTGCCTGTCATCCTCACCACCAGTGCGGCTCTGTGCTTTCCTAGCCAAGGGGAGGTGCTTTCATCCTCTTTTGGGAGCCCACATTCAAAATACAAGTACAATATTCAGAGCTGCACAGGTCCCAGGCTTGCTGTCACACAAAAAGTCACAGGACACAAGGTTTTTCACAAGCATCAACACCAACAGCAGCGGGGCAAGGTGCTCTCCTTCCCCAGGAAGTTCTTTCCACCCCTCCCTTCTCTATTCCTCCTCCTGATTGGGATACCACTGCTCTGTTGGATAAGTACAGGGAATGACCCTACACAAGAGATTTGACAGGAACTTTTTACCTGAGCCCTGAACACGTTGTTAATTCTGACCTTTCCTCTCCTCACAGGCTAAACTCCCCAACCTAAAGGAGGTGGACGTCCGCTACACCGAAGCCTGGTGAACTCTCCCTGCCTCCGACTCTTCTCTTTTGCTTCTTGTGAGAAGGAAAAGATTTTTAAAACAGACAGATTGAAACAAACCAGAAAATAACTTTTGGCCAATTCCTGTAGAGCAGTGAGTCTGGGGACTTGGTGGCAGGACTTGTGGTTGTGGGGTAGCAGAGTGGAGTTGTGTGTGTTGGGAGGATGGGGCAAGCCTGGACCCCATTGGATTCTTTCAGCTTTGTGATTTCAGAATCAACATAATTTAAATTGAAAAGAAAGGAAACAAACAAACAAAAAAAGGACTTTGTAGCAGCAAGAGGATTATAAAGAGGAAAAAAACACCTTTGTGGATTTTATTTGCCTTTGTGTTTTATGCCGTGTGGAGAAAAAAAAAAATATTCCTTTGTCCTTACTTAACTGGGTTTCCTTGGCTGGCACTCAGCCAGCCAGAACTCCTGTTTCACCAGTTTTGCTCCAGAAAATCAAACTTCAGAAATCTCAAGAGAAGAAAACCAAAACAAATATGATTTTCACCTCCCTCCATGTCCTTGCAGTTGTTATGCAAAGTAATTTTGTTGTACATAAGATTTACATAATGCACCTATTTAAGAAAATGGTTCACAAATAACAGGTCTGGGACCTGTCTTTTATTTATGAATTGTAATTCTTTTACCCTTTTTTTGCGTATAGTACTGTATAAACTAGTTTGCTGTCTTGTTGTTATTATTATTTTTTTTTAAGGAAATGTCCTCCTTGAAGAATTGCCTTTTAGTAATGCAAACTGTATTATACTCCCTCTTTGTCAACATTCATCGCGTTGTCTTTTTGATTTCAAAATGCCTCAAATGTTATCAAATAGGAAGGAAAATCTTTATCAAGGGGGGCATGGTTGTTGGGGAAGGGGGTGCAGGGATTAATAAAAGTCACAATTCCTTCCAAAGTCTGAAAACTTTCTTTAGTCTTTTAAGCCATGTCAGGTTTAAATACGGGAGATGGGGACAAGACATTTATTTTGCCAATGGCGTGTTTGCAAACTGTAGATTTTACAAATTGCCTCCATTGTTTTCTGTTTACGTCCGATATTTCAAAAAGAGAAAAAAAACTCTCCCTCCACTTTGTGCATCAGCTTTTTCTGGTTTTTTTTTTTTTTTCCCCCCTCCCCTCCTTCCCTCCCCTGTCCTGTGCCCCCCGTCCCTGCCCTGTTCTGTGCACGCATTGTTCTGCATGTTCCTCTGGGGAGACTGAGGAAATCGCGGTGTTGCTGATCCGATAGCTCTGACCTGTCTGTAAATGTGACTGCTACATTTTTCAAATTCCACAGTTGCTTAGAAGATGATTTTTTAAAAATTGTGGTTTCTTTTATAACTATGCTGTTGACTTTTTTTTTTTCATAATGAGCCTTCATTGTACAGAGCTGCTTATTTAAAAAAAATCAGACAAAAAACAAAAAAGTTTTTTTCCTCTGTTTAACACTTTTATTTTATTCTTCAGCACCTCAAGGTTTCACATACAGCCAATGTAATTTTTTATATAAATATATATATATATATTTAATCTTATTCAATGGAAAGCCAAGCTTTTTTTTTCAGGTTTTTTGGTTTTTTTTTTTTTTTAAGTTTGTTGCTGTGTAGACAACCCCATCCCAAATGATGTTGTTTTTCTTTTTTTTCTTTTTTTTTTTAATAATGAAACAGAAATCGAGTCTTAACTCATATAGTGTGTCAGGTTTTTTTCCCCCCCTTCAAATCCCACACTGTATGAAGATGCAGTATGGGAAGGAAGAAGAAAAAAAAAAAAAGAAAAAAATATGCCAACATTTTCCTTAGCACTGTTGCTTTTACCAATGGTTTACTACTACTGTTCTGTAGCTGTGTACAAAGAGATGTGAAATAATTTCAGGCAAAAATAAACTGTAAGTGAATATCTTTTAGCTGCGTGCTTTGTGTTTTCTTTGAAGGAGCCTTTGTGTGGCCGGTGATGTGGGGATGCTGTGGGAGGTGCAGGCTCCAGAGCAGGGGACCAGCAGGCAGCCAGGGTGTTTGCCCCCACTCCCAGACTCGAGGAACCACCATGGAGAAGGGAGGAGAAGGAGGAGGACAGCTGAGCTCTGTGTCCTGTTCTTGCATCGCTCCCCAAGCCTGTTTTGTGCCCTGTCCCCAGTCCTTGAAAGGCTAAAGGAGTCCTTGCAGTGGCCATCAGAAGAGGGTTTCTTGCACTGGTTGCCTGATGTAGGCAATGAGGGAAGCACTGGGGCATCTCCAGGCTCAAGAAGGGTTTCTGTACATTAAGGTGTATTTTAGGGCAGCCTCCAAAAGCAGGGATGTGCTGTGTTTGTGTTCTGCTGTCCTGGATGAAGCCCTGCAGGGTGTGGGCTGGACGCCAGCAGGAGACCCAGCTGGAGCTCCAAGACTGCCTCCATTGTCTGCACAGCTACTGAATTTCATCTTTCAAACAAATGGGTCCCACTTGAAACCTCAGAACACTGCAGGTGTTCTGAGAGCCACCTTTATCACCTGTGTTACCTGGCTCCTGTACTCTCACTTTTATCTGGATTTCTGTTCTGTTCTACAAAAGATACTTCAGGACATGGAGAAACACAAGGGTTTATACTGTGCTTCCAGCCAAGCTAAGAAGTGCTCACAGGATGGCCCTTGATAAAGAGAATAACCTGCCTTTATTTTTTTTTCCTTCACTGAAATCACATAGCTGTAGCTGAGTCTGTTGGGCTTTTTGGGTGTTTCCCCATGAGCAATCACTACTGCATATGGGTTGTTCTGCCCTGGCAACAGCAAGGACTTCCAAAACCTTTCTGGACCCAGAAGAGCCAGAAATATTCCCGGCATGTTGCATGAGGGACTGAAAAATTGCCCAAGGAAGGAGAGCTTTAGACCTTGGTGAGATGAAGGCATATGTTGGATACAGCTTCTTTTCCTGCTGTGGACAGTGACATCTCCCTGAGCTCCCCAGGCTCTGCCTTTGGGGGAACTGGCAACAACGTTTGGGTTCCACAACCTCATCTGGATTATCAGCCCTGGGGGCAGCCACAGAGCTTTGCTGAGATGCTACGTGGTGACTTGGAGTGAGCAGGGAACGGGCATGTGTGAGATCTTTCTTCAGCACCTGCCCTGGTCCTGCCTTCTGCTGCAGCCTCTGAGAAACTCCTCCTTCATGCTTGCTCCTGACTCCTGAAACAGCAGAATCTCCCCCTGCTGTGGCAGCAGGCTGAACAAAGTCTGAGATTGGAGGTGGTCAGTGTGGAGTTAAGTAAAATGGTGCTCGGGATCTGTCTCACCTGGCTGGAGTCATCACTGTGCCAGGGCAGCTGCCCTGGGTCTCAGACCTGTGGCAATTACAGAGCAGCACGGTGAGGCTGTCTCAGGACTGTGTCCGAGTGAGGATTCTCCTGTTGGTTACAGAAGGTGAGGATTAGACATGCTGTAATAGAGATGCTGTGTCTGAGCTTGCACTCTGCTTTTCCTGAGCTTTTTGTACCAGAGCGCTGGGCCTCGTAGCTGGCTGGTGGTTTCCCCTGGATAATGATGCCTTTCTGCCTGTGCCCAGCTGCTGCTTGCTGCTAATGGAGCCGTTCAAAAGCTGCCTGGTTCCGTTTGGGAGGTGCCTGCAGCCCACCTTCCCAGGGACTCGGAATGCCAGGGGCTGGTCTAACCTGCAGCTCTCGGCTTTCAACCCGAACTCATGCAGCAGCTCTGATGCAAGTCCAAAGAGCACAAAGCCTCAGCACTGCCGAGTTTTGGGAGCAATTTTCTCCTGTCCTCATTAAAAGCCTGTGGTTGTCCTGCCTTCCTATTGCTGCTTCCACTGCTCACAGCTACCTTCTGAGTTTCAGAAGACCAAACACAGAGATGAATCTCACAAAGTACCTTTGCCTCCAGTTTCCCAGCTGTGTGGGCTCAGCTTATTTGTTGTTCAGAGAATGAAATACATACCTAAAATCCTCACAATTCAGCATGGATTTGCTTATAGGGGAGTGCTGAAACAGCTGCTGAAGCATTGTCTGGTGGGATTTTTACCAGGTTAGAGCTTGGGATGTCTTGTTCATGGGATCCAGGTGGAGGCACACAAGTCCCATCCCTGGTGACCTGAGGCTCCTTGCCCAGCGCTGGCTGAGGTGTGGGACGTGGTGGCACTGGGCAGCTGTGGGGAATCTGCAGCATCCCTGGGGCTGATCTGCAGCTTCCTCAGGGTCCTGATCTCCTGTCTCCAGAGCGGGTGGGCCTTGTCCTGGGGCTGTGACCTGGCCTGGTCCCCAAGGCCTGGAGAGGCTCCATCTCTGAGCCCTCCAGCACCGAGCACAAGAAGTGCCTCTGACACTTCTTGTGCTTCCCAGAGAGCATCAAACCTCTGTTCAGGTAAAGTCCTTTTGGGAGTAAAGTGGGCTCTGGATTGGCAATCCCTAAAAGCAGTAAGGGAATCAAATCGTAATGAGCTAAAAGCAAAGCAGGGATGCCAAGGACTGCTGGCTCTGGAAAACAGTTCCTGTTGCCTTCTTTGGGATTTCCACTGCCCTGATGGCTGGCAGCAGCAGTACCCTCCTCTCTCATATGTACAAAGATTTTTAATCCTTGAAACTTTCCAAAGATCTGTAAGCAGTAGGGCAGTAAGTGCTGCTAAAGGCAGCGCTGACCTCTCCCAGCCCCTGTAACACCGACCAGCTGTGCCCATTAGAACACATCACTCAGTAATATTGCTGTCTCTTGAATTTGTAATGATTCTTTCCAACTAAATGGAGTACACATATCAAAATATTTCTTTTAAGTAGATGTTGCAATGCAATTTTTTTTCCATTTTCTTTTCTATTGACAGGGGAAAAGCTTGAGTATTTGAGACTAGCCATTTTTATTAATAACAGATCTTGGAATGGCCTTTTTGCCAGTAATATCAAACATGCAAGTATTTTTTCTGCTAGCCCGATACCTGCTTTTTTTTCAGGTAATCTCACTTTCATGTTTTTCACCAGCTAGCTAGAACAAGTAGTGTAATACCTCTCTAATGTTCCACCAGGCCCCATCAGATTTTAAATACATACCCAAACCTCACAGATCTGCTGGCCATGGATGAACCTTGTTGATGTAAATATCTTTTTCCTGTCAATCTCTACAAAGATCCAAACACAGCTCTGTGTAGAAGACCAGAGCTCCCAGTTTGTGTTCAGACCATTAAATTGGTCCCAGCACCTAAATTCACCAGTTAGCTTCACAGATCTGGCAGTTGACATAGGACCCAGTTTCTTGTTAATTTTTCTTCCATCTGGGATAGGATATCAAACATTAATCCTTTAATTCTTATGCAGCATACATTTGAAGTTGAGTTGTTCACAGTAGATACTGAGATACTTTTAAATCATAGCAGGCTCTCCCACCCAGAATCTCCTGTTTTTAAATAAGCCTTTGCTATGAAATCCCTGCCTTTGCATTAAATTACAAAGAAGTTCTTTTAAAAAGTGAAGTTTGCTTTGAATCTGAGGTCAGAGACCCACTGACTGTCTCACTTTAATAGAAGCATTGCTGCTGTCTTTGGTATGCACTGTACCTCCTTATCTTGAAATACTGAAACCTTAGCTTAGGGGCACTTTTCTTTCTATATTTTACCTATTATGATGATATTAAAGATAATTAATGTTAGCAACTCATTTGCCAGGTGCTTTATGATCTTGGGGCTAGGTTTGTTATTTACTGCTGCAGAGGGTGAGATTGTGATCCCTGAAGGTTGCAAAAACACATTTATCAAGAACACTTCAAATTTCAGTTTGGGCCATAATGTTAGAAGCACACAATCTGTGGTTGATTGTTTATGAAAGAGAAAAGGTATTGTAAACCTATCTATTGACTAGGGCTTCATGTTCTCTGATTTTGTTTTACCAGCTGTCTCCCTTCCATGTCTCCAGGCCTGACAGATGGAATGAGCAGTGGCAGGTTTGGGGGAGCATCCCTGTGCCTGGATGGGGCCCATCAAGATCCCCCTCATGGTAAGGAACAGAGATTCTGCTCTACACGATGACCTAGCTTAGGAGCAGGATTTGTCCACTGTAGCAACAAAAAAAATAAAATAAATCAGAGCTTTATAAAAATCCCAGCTACAGCTGGAACAAACCTCCCTGTGACTTGGGGGAAGGGCTGTGTGAGGGGCAGCAGGGACAGCTGAGCTCAGACACAGCATTGCTCCTGCCCTCACTGAGGTGAAATTCTTGTTTTAACATTGCAGTGAACTCGGTAGAGTATTTTTGGCTGGAACAGTCTGACCCAGACTTCTGCACCCGTCCACTATTAACTGATAAGTTAAAGGAGGCTCTGGGGGAATCGTGGATGTGGCTAACAGGATGAAATCCATCCCTGGAATGGAGGCTGGCAGAGGGCTGAGTCTCCTTGCTCAAGCCTGGTAAAGATGCCATGCTCCTTTCCTTTCCTTCAGAAAATGTGCTGGGTGTCACTGTCAGAGGGATTTTTGGTTTAGAGCTTGGGGGAACCTCCCCTGAGCACTGAGGGCAAAGCTCCACTGCACAGCCAAGAGCCGTGCATGGCCATCAGATGTTCACACAGGATCACATGCTTCATGGAGATGTGGAATTCTCTCTTGGAGGGTCTGTCTGGCTCCTCCTGACAGGAGAGTGAGTGGTGGTGGCTTTGCCTTAGTGCCTGTGACAGTGAGCTTGTGTTCCTGCACAGTGAGAGCTGCAGGACCCCAGAGTGCCAAGCCTCTGCCCAGGTCACCTCCTTCACATTTGAGAACTTCCAAACCACCTTTCTTGGAAATGCAGTCGATTTATGAGGACAGGGAAAATGGGTCAGTGCACAGAGGGCAGAGCACGGTCCTCATGGGTGTTTCCAAAATGCAGCCCCATCCCATTGCTACCAGTGAGGTAATACCCCCAAACGACGTGAGGAGGGTCTGGGCTAGTGAACATCCCTGGATGTTTTGGCAGGCCCAGCACCAGGGTCATCTCCTGTGAGAAACTCTCAAATAAATAAATAAAAACCCCAAACTGGGGGGGGGGGGGGGGGGGGGGGGGGGAAGAAAAAGAGAAAAAAGTTGCAGTTGAGGTTGAGGCTGCTGCAGAGCTGATGACATCAATGTTTCCATGGTGACAAAATCTTCACTTAGGTATGGTGAGTGCCCTGAGCTTGCGGCTGCCAAGGAAACCCGCCCGAGCTCCAGCACCAGCCACTGCGGTCCTGGGCCTTCCTCCCCCTCCTCCTCCTCCTCCTCCTCCTCCTCCTCCTCTTCTTCCTGCCCTGCTGCCCAAGGGCTCTGAGCTGCACCTTGCTCCCTGTCCCATGTGGAAGTTAGTTGGTGAAATTGTCCATTTTTTGCCCCACTGCTGGGCCAGCTCATCCTGGGAATGATGAGGGAGAGCTGCCATCAGCAGGGACATGGGGACATGGTGGCTCTGTGACTGTCCATTGCCACACCACAAGTCACCTGCTGTCCACTGATGGGCTCCAATGTCTTCATGGCGGCCAAACAGAACTCTTGGCTTCCTGCAGCTCATGAGTGAAGTTGCTTTGGGTTTTGGGGTCTGGTTTGGGCTGACACCGTGCTCAGGGAGCCCAGCCTGATGTGGGGACCCTTCCTTTCCTGGCACATGGTGTGGTGTGGCCTCAAGGCAGCAAGTGGCTGGAGGGGTGACTGTGGAGGAGCAGGTGGGTGGGATATTTTACATTCCTCCATGTCTTAAAATGCAGCATGAAACAAACCCATCTGTGGCCACTCCTTGGCTGGGAGGTTGTCCCAGCACAGCATGGGTTGGGTCTGGATAGTTTTTTTTTCCTATGATTCAGGTTAAAATCCTTTGAGTACCCACAGCGTCAGAGACCACCCCCAAGAAGAATTAAGGAAATTCATGACATGACAGCAGTGTTTATCCTCCCCCACCATCACGTTTTCCCTCCTCTTCATTAGTACAAATGGGAAGCTTCTCCTGAAGTTTGGTTATTCTCTAGAAATACACTGAATTCAGACAAAAGCAGTCATTAGTCACCAGGGTGAACCCAGGGCTAACAAGCAGTGAGTGAAGTGATGAAAAATAATTGGCAAGAGGTTTGGGTCTGAATAAAGTCCTGATTTCAGTGCTGTGCTCAGCTGAAGCCATGCCATAGCTGGCCAAGTGTGAGCACCCTGACCAGTGCTCCCACAGCAGTCCTGGCAGCCCATAAGGACCCCAGAGGCCTCTCCACATGGTGGCAGGCAAGTTGGTGGCTGGTGGCCGAGGGCTCTGTCCTGCTGTGAATTCATCTCCAGTGAAAAAGCGTAACCCAAATCCCACGAAAGCTGATGGAAAATGTTATTTTCTAGCTCATTTTAAGGCAGACCCCAGTGATTAAAGAGCAGTCTGGGAATCTTTGTTTGGTTTTGTGTTTTTAAGTGGGTATTGAGTACAGGCCTAAAGGCTCCAGTGATGGAATGTGTCACATGATGCCACTGCATCACTCCACGTGTGACCATGGCCAGCCCTGTGCCACCCCACCAGGGACTGTCTCCTTGCCTGTCTGCACTCCAAGGTACAGCTCTGGCTTTGATTTTAGAAGCTGGGGGTTTGGGTCTTGGTCAAGCTGTTGTTATTTCAGAAAAAAAGAAAGCAAAAAAAAGCAGCAATGTGTCTAAAAGAGAAACATCTGGCATGTGAGACACTGCTGGCGCTCAGGCTCGGGGTCTGTGATCCATCAGGCTCCGAGCCACGCTGTGGCTGTGCCGAGCCAGTTGCTGGGAAGGAAAGGAAGGGAAAAGCAGAGCTGCCAAATCCCAATGGCACGAGGCAGCCAGCCTGGTGCTCCAACCAGGGCACTGAGGCAGCAGTAGAGCAGGTGACCAGGGCTGAAAATCTCCTCATGCCACTTTTATTCTGAGGGAAAAAGACACAGTTTACCAGGAGGCAGAACCGTGGTCCTAGGAAAGCCCAACCTGCTGCTTGAGTCTTTAAAGGAAGTCCAACAGTTTCGCAGTAAAATGGCTTAATTTTATCCTACAGCTGTGGTAGGAGCAAAGGCCATTAACTAATAGCAAATCTCTTGAGAAAATGAAGGAAATTTTTAGGCCTGAATTTTTGAGAATAATTATCAATTTATTGATATCCCTTCAAAAATAGTTATGAATTTTACACAGTACCAGACCTCCACTACCCGGTTTCTGGTCACAGGAGAGGAGTGTAGTCAAAGGGAAATGACTCACAGCTGCCTGTGGTTAAATTAATGAGATATTTATCTGGAAATATTCTTGTCAGTGGCTTTTCCTTGTATTTTGAGTCAGGACAACAGCATGGAAAACATCGCCGAGACAGTGGTGTCCTCACTGTGGTGGATGCAGGGACAGGAGGATCAGCTCTGGTAAGTGGAGAATCAGAGGAGTGATGGGTGTAAGGCCAAGAAAACCCTGTCTGAATGTTCCAGCTGACTTGCTGCAGTAAGCAGCCCATGATAAGTCCACAAATGGTATTTAATGAGGACAGAAGGGAGAAAGGAGATGATGGGGAAAACCTGAAATCAGCTGTGAGACCTTGGGATGGGACTTGTCCTTTTTTTAAATTTTTCCTTGCCATCCCTAGAAAGCCCTTTCACATCTTGCATCATCTCTCCTGCAAGCAGCAGCTCTTCCAGGAGATTTAAATAGATGTGCAAGAGAAATCCTTCCCCTGCCTGCGCCTGGGGTTACCCCGCGCGTCATCTTCCCGGAGAGGAACAGCAGTGGCCGTGTGAGCAGAGAGCTGAGCTTTCTGGATTGCTTCAAAGCCCTGCTCTGCCAACCAGATTATTGATCAAGAGGAAACGTCGGCGTTTCAGAAGCTTCCCCAAAAAGGCACGGAGCCTACTCGGCTCCCGTGCGTCACTGGGGATTTTTTTATCCGCGGATTTTCCGGCGTGTTTAACACAGCCGGGTCGTCCAGGAGGGACCCTGGCAGAATCTCCCTGCTGAGTGACTCACACTCGCACATCATGGGAATATGGGTTGACTTCAACATACTGCACTTTTCAACTCTGATTCATGCCACCCCAAGAGAGTAAATAAGGCAACTCCACACACATCTCGGCTGTGACGAGCTGCCTTCCCACTGAAAAGGTGTCAGGACGAATGACACTGCCAGGGAATGGTGTCACCTATAGCTTAGCCAGCAATTTCCCAAATGGGACAAAATGTCTCTTTGCTTGTACACCACAAATCCCCTTGCAGCCCGGGGTACCTGCCCTCTTGCATGTTGCAGGAGGTCTTTACTAAACCAAAGATGCTGCGCTAAGTCCAGTGAGTTTTTGGCAGGTTTGCTAAAGCCTGGGGACATTTATTAGCAATCTGGGGTTGTCACTTTTCAGGCAGATCGTTTCTCTGCAGATCACTTCAGAAGGGTGGCTCAAAAAAGCAGAGAGCCTCACTCGGCTGGATGATTCCCAAATTCAGGGTAAGCCAGGTCGCTGCTGCAGAAGGCGTTACGTGATGTATTTAGCACCACAGAGACAAAAATCAGAAGCATATTTTTTTAACACGACCTAAATGAATTATGTATCTGAAATCAGTTGTTTGGGGAAAAACTCCAACTGTCATTACTGGTACCTGAATGGTGGTGAGTCACCAAATTATATCCTTGGGTTGGGGAAACGGGGAGCTGAATAAGTGGATGTCTAGTTGCCTGTTAAGCCAGTGAAGCAATCCAGCTAAAGCACCTCCTGTACCAGTCAGATGATTTCTTCAGTACATTTTCACTCCAATCCTGGCTTGCAGCTTTGCCAGGAAAGCCCAAGGAAAGTGCCCAGGTGCTCCTTTCAGCTCCTGTTCAGCCTCTGCAGGGAGCAGCAGCCCCTGGGTCAGGTCTGGCAGCTCCCTTCAGCACATGGCTCTGCAAACCCAGTGACTCAGCAGGAATATCTTGGCAGAAATCATCAAAAGAAGGAAGCCTTAGCCATCTCCTGATAGCAGATTGTGGATTTGTGCTTTTTATTTGGCCTGATCTGTCACTGAGACTGTGTGGCTGTCAGTGTGTGCCTGGAGGGAGCTGGATTACAGGTGATTTTTCTGATTGCAGGTTGCTGATGTGAAGAAGTGAATGTGTTCTTAGGCAGGTTAGCCAAATGGAGGGCAGAAGCTATTGAATAAGCATTAAGTGAATTGGGGGCTTAATTCCCAGCAAATGCCAGCTCCTCCAGTTCTTTTCTCCCTTAGGCTTTAGTAAAAATCTCAGTCTTATCCTGAAACCTGCAAGAGAGAAATATGCCCAGCAGCACAATTAGTGCATGCTCTGCCACCTCTTACAGTGCTGTAATATTGTCTTTCTTTCAAAGTAAATAGAGAAAAAAAGAAACCCCCCTCATTTGATTACATGTTCTGTTCTTTCCTCCAGCCCTGTCAACGTGAAGCACAGGGATTGCCTAATCTGCTCTCATTATTTAATTACGTGACTGCACTGCTTCTGGCTGTAACCCATCATGACTGGCACCGCATTCCTGCCCAGCCTCCAGGCACCTCCAGCTCCGGTGGGTATGGGAAGTGTGTCCTCACATTCTCTGCCTATCGGCTGTGTGAGTGGGCAGCCAGCACAGAGTAAGGACATGCCTTGGATCCAGCTGAGGAGTGAAGCACTGGGTCCCCAACATCCAGACCTGTGGTCCCCAGGGGACATCAGCCAAGCCCTCGAGGAGGAGGCAAGTGGAGGCATGGGTGTCCACACCCTTCCTGGCATGCCCACTCCCCGGGTGTGCCAGTGGGATTTGTGTGGTGGTGTTGTCCCCGTGCTCCCAGGACTCCTGCTGGTCCCGGGGTGTGCCAGGGCTCGGTTCAGCTGCGGGGTGCTGGCAGCTCCTGGTGGGAGCTGGGTCCCAGCCCTGGCACGAGCCCTCCTCTGGCCATCCAATCTCTCCTGCACTCAGGGGACAGCTGCAGCCTGCTTATGTCTGGGAGTGGTGTCTTAATCCAGCTACTTAAAAAACCCAGTAAAAAAGTCCTTCTGCTAAAATGCTGCTGTAGGAAGGACAGAGGAGCCCAGCTGCATGGCTCAACAGCATAGATGAGAGTTGAGCTTCGGTGATGTTATACCAGATGAATTTATCCTCTCACCCTTAGTTAAAATGTCTGCATACCTGGTCTCTAAATCACTGTTTTCATTATCTTGTTATTTATCTCTCTCCCTCACAGAGCTATTAAAGTCCTGGGATGAAGAACATAAAATGTGTCTCCAAGACAGAGTCCATGCCCTCTGCTGTTGACAGTTTACCCACGTGAGGCCCTCAGCAGCGTAGCTGTGTGGGCCAGAGAAAGAAAAAAGGAGAACTTGGTCCCGCCAGCTTGAGCCTTGAGGCACATGGTGCTTTTCTTCCTCTGCCACTCACAGAGTGAGTCACCGTCAGGATGGCATCTTCTGTATGAGGTTGGTGTAGCTCTGGGAGATGGACCCTGGCAGAGGGATGGAGGTTTGATGGCACTAAGAAAGAGCCACTTCTGTCACTGGCTTTGCACAAGCCCTTTGGTTCTTTACAGTTTTCATTAGGTGAGCAGCTGTAGAGGCACAGGGTGATGGATTTTCCACCGTCAGTCCCCTTTGCCTGTGTCTGAGCAGCTTTGCCTTGGGGATGGACCTTGTGGGGCTCCTGCACTGAGGCCAAATTCTTCCAGCACCAGGATGGTAACACATATGTGGGAGACCTATGGAAAAAAAGGATGTCAACTGAAATTTGGTGCTAGTGTTTCTTAGGCTTTGAGCATCCCCACCTAAATTCACAGGGTGCAGAAGGATGAGGCGCCTGTTTTCCTCTGTTCTCATTTCGTTTCCTTTGTTTGGTCCCCATCATAGCAGCACTTGGGCCCAGGCCCAGCACTTAGCAGCAGTAACACAGGAATTGATTTCAGCAGAAGCAGACAATTTCCTAAATTATTAATGTTAATAGTGGACAAACCACAGGACACAAGCAAAAATATACAGAACAAAGAGCTGAAGAAAAGCAAGAGGATGGCAGCCGAAATCATCAGGGTGATGAGAGACAGAACAGGGATAGAGATATGTCCTGCATAACTGGGACCAAAATGGAGCACACACAGAGAAGGTTTTGGGAAAATCCAAAAGCAAAGCAGCGCACCCCTTGGAGAGATTCCCAATTGCTATGGATACATGCACTGTTATTATCAGGGTTTTATAACAAGCAGCTCACACACAGAAATTTCTACATGATGAAAGATCCGTGCCCCAGGCCTGTATTAGAAACATGCTCAGGGGGGCAGGGGAGACTCCTGTGCTGTCCCCATCCTGTGCCCTGCCTCAGGGATGGTCCCTGAGGTTGCCCAGTCCCTATGGCACAGGGTGGCTCACTGCCAGCCTGCCTGGCGTGCCCTAGTTGTGTTTCTCAGAACCCCTCTGTGTTTTCAGCTGATTTGCTTTGACATCAGCAGCCGGCAAGAAGTTCTCTGTGTCGGGGTGCGTGGGAGTGCTATGTGACACCTTAATCATGCTAAACAGGAACACACATTCAGATTTCCTCGGCATTTCAAAGAAATGTGATTTCCTTTGTGCTGCAAAGAAAGAGTTGACTTGATTGCGACTCTCTGTGGAGATCAGCTCTGGTGCCTGTGAATTAGGGTGCCAGGATCTCATTCTGGGAAAAAAAGGGAGATAAAACACACCAGGCTTTTGAGTTGCAACTATTAGGGTTAAGTTTCTTGCTGGTAACTGGGGTTCATTTTGAAGAGACCTGTTTAGTTTAATTAGCCAATGTATCAAGAAATCAGATTTTGTTAAAAAATTAAAATTTGTATACAGTCAAAGTACCATATCATATTGAAATATCATACTGAATTATCATACTGAAATATCATACTGAATCCCAACTTTGGAAACAGTTATTAGTCGTTTAGCACAGGCATGGGAAACTAATGCAAAGTCCAAATGAGTGATTCACTTCTTAACTTATTTCTCCTCTCCGTATGGGTGACAAATACTTAAAATCTCAGTGAAGACTCAACTAGGGATGAATATAAATGAGTACAGATATAAGTGAGCATTTGCTGACCCAGATGAAATGAAATAATGGTAGGGAGGAATCATGAGACACCTGCTAGCACAGGGCCCAGTGAAGAGTGATGATGGCGTAGGGTGGGATTTTATAGCTGGTGCTATTTGTGCTGTGTGGCAAGGCCTTTGGGAAAGCTGGATGTGCTGGTGTGTTCATTCTGCTGACAGCCTCACTTGCTCAGCTTTGCTTATCTGGATGCACAGGACTGCTTGGATGCTCAACATGAAAATGCTTTTCATTTTTTGTGATTTGAGAGATAACCTTAAAAACAGTACATTTGGTAAACTACCACTCATGGTAATAAGCAAAACTCCTGTTGGATCTGATAAATGAATTTGAATGATTATGCTCAATTTAGCAAAGCACTGTGTTCCTGCTGGATATGTTCCCAAAGCAGGGGACTGAAATGTAGTACTGCCCAGGAACCCCTGTCAGGGGCACTGAGGTTTGCCATGGCATTCACCAGACATGTGGTAATTGTTGCTACCCAAATGTTTCAGTTTTTAGCACCAAATTTACTGTTTCCTAACCCTATTCACATAGCGTGCAAAAAAGTAGGTCACTCAAGGCAGCAGGTATTGCACAGCTTGGAAATCCACTTCTGCACGTTCACAGTTCAGCAGCTCCTCTAGAGGAAGGATCACATCTGCTGTCACCAGGCTCCTACCCGAGCTGCTGCCTCAAAAGAGCAGTGATGAGCATTCCTCTCCCCAGTGCAATGTGAGGGTGCTTTTCCTTTCCCAGGTGGGCTGCTCTGAGATGGGGAATGTCCCCTTCCATCTTCAGTGGCAATGATCTTCCTGTTTTAATTGAGAGCTAATAATAATCTCACTTACTCTCTGAATCGGGGTCTGGATTTCCAGTGTTAGACTAGAAAATGACATCTCTGCTCAAGGGGAAGCTGGCAGGAGGATGAATTTCTCCTCCCATGCCTTGGTCTCCTGTTCCTCTGCGATGTTGCAAAAGCCAGGAGCTGCTCAGGATTAGGATAAGTCCTGCTCCCTGTGGCTGCCAAGGGCTGCTGGGCTGCATGGTGATGTCCAGGGACAGCAGGGTAGTCCCCATGGACCAGTGGCCCAGGAACTGGCTACTGGTGGAGCAGCACTGCCCTGAAAAGCAGGACAGAACAGAGTGGCAGAAGCAGGGTGGGCTTGTCCTGTGAGTCTCTAAAGAGGAGTTCAGCATTGGACTGACAACACTGGATGTTTGCCCATGACGAGCTGCTCTTTCCCAAGGTACTCAGGCATTCTCCTCAGGGGGATTAAGGCAGTTTGCATGATTAGTTTTTGGCACCCAACCCCTAATAGTTTGTGTTGTGAATCCTGCTTGCTGGGCTGGGGTTACCTACCCTGGTCATCTGCAGGAAAGCAGACCCAGGCAGAACCTTTCTGCAGCTCCCTCACTGCATTGCCACACTGTCCCACACCCAAATGGGTTTCTCACCTCGTGCTCTTGCTGTATTTAATCTCCACATTTTGTGCCTGGCTGCTGACCTGGGTGGCTGGAGGCAGACCTGTGATCAGACCACCAGCAAACAGCAAAGGGTTCTCAGTCCCTCAGTTACAGCACATCCACTTGCAACATGGTATGGGTTGGAAGGCAGCCACTGCTCCTTCTCCCTGGGTGGAGCAAGGGGCTCTCCCCCATCCATTTGTCAAATCAATGTTGTTTTAGAGCTGGGGTTAAGCAGTCACACAGAACTACCTGTGTAAAAATACAGAGCAGGGAACGTTAGCTAAGCTTCACTTAGATCACTGCAGCTGTGTTATTTTGGGACACATTCATACTGTGCAGTCCTTATTCAGACGAAACTGCAATTGACGTAATTTTTTCCATAATGTTGCTTTTATTTGAAATCATATCTATACATCTTGTACAAATCAAACTAATAATAAGCATTTCCATGTCAGACTGTACTTATGGATTCATTTTGGAATTTAGTTTATAGACAAGATTTGACTTCAGTGGGATTTATGTCCCTAAAAGGACTGCAGCAACAGGGGACAAATGCTAGAAAGTGGCTTTTTGTCTATAATTCAACATATTTGTTTGTGGAACCCTGAACAGTGTTCTAATCTTCCATCTGAAAACTGCCTTGTCACCTCTTGATTTACAGTATTTTCCTTTGCCTTGCCTCTCTACGACTCAGTATTTCTTACAAGGCAGATATTGTCAAATCTCTTTCTTGAAACATATAATAACTACCTTTTGTATCGAACAGGCATATAAATTACTCAGCTTATATGACAGAACAGAAAATAAAGAGTTGAGTATCTGGCAGAGATGCTGAAGAGTGATGTTATTATAACCTTACTGTGAAAGATTTGCCTGCAGAAAGTTACATATCAGTGAGGTAATCAACGACAATATTCCCTTTGTTACAGCAAATACCAGAAAAGATTATTGTAGGATGTATTTCCAGATAAATCACTACTCTCTTATTGGGATGTTCAGTAGCCATCCTTGTGCATCACAGATGGTCTTCAGAGCTTAAATAGACCCCAGGCAATGAAAGACAGATGATCACAGGGGTTGCCTATCAGTGTTACAGTTGTATTATTCAGATCTTCTTGGGAATTTTCCCAAGATGTTTATTTCTAAGTGGGAAATAATGTACCTGCAAAATTAAGATCTCACAGATTTTCAAATTTTCCTTCATGAAAATTACACCAGGATTGGAACAGCTATTTCAATGTGGAATGGTCCAGATGAAACCAAATCACAGTGCTTGTCTTGGAGCAGTTTTAAACAACCCATCCTTGCCTGAGCTGCTGAAAGACTTAGGGGATTTATGTTTGGAAGCTTTGTCCCTCTAGTTCCTGCAAACAGGCTTGGCTCATCTTCTGGCTGAAGAGGGGCATCCACCCTGGCAGCCACCATGTCCCTGGGCAAAGAGGTGCAAGGAAGCAGAATGTACCCTTGTAGGAAAAGCTGAAGGTTTCAGCTGATGGGGGAAAAGATTATAGGGTGGAGAGGCAGCTTAGAGAAAAGCATCTGTATCAGCCTCTCCATGCCCTGCCTGACTCAAACTGCTCAGCCCTCTTTAATCCTCCGAACCGAGGGGCCTGTGCAAGGGTAATCAGGACAGCCCAACACAGACACGGGAAGAGAAGCCCAAAGCATTGTCTCGCCAGCTCCGTCCTTGGTGCCTGACTGTATCCCGAAGCAACCCTATTACCCGGGGGATGGTGGGAATGGCCAGCCCTCCCCTAAACATCACCTGCAGCGCCCGATCAATAACGAGCAGCATTACCGTCAGCGCTTTCTGCTTGATTTATCGCTGCTTGTAAACATCAGCTGACTTCGGATGGAGCCTTAGGATCAACCCGGCTGAAGTGGAAGAAAAAAAGAGCTAAAAGCCCTTGGTCGCCGTTTATTCGTGGCTGGCATTTGGTGCACGGCTCCACCTCTTGGTGACTGCACGACAGAGCTGGGGTTTGGCTCCGCAGGGTGGGGATGACAGCGTTTGCTTCGCTGAGTGTCACCAAATCAAACAGACCTGGATTTGGAAATCAGAGTCAGGTGCAGCCGGAATCTCGGTGTTGATCTTTTTCTGCTTAAGAGGTGAAAGTCGCTCACAGGCTTTGGCTGCTCTGTATCCTCTCCCCTCTCTGCACTGTAGGTGGCTGAGTATCCTGGAATCAGGTTGGAAAAGTCCTCTAAGAACCTCGAGTCCAAACATTAGCCCAGCACTGCCAAGCCCCCCACTTCACCTTGTCCTTGTAAATCCCTCAAGGGATGGTGACTCCATCGCAAAAGTTTAAAAGTGCTATCATCTCAAGAGAGACTTATTTATCACCTGATTCTCTGGCCACAGGTTCCTCTCAGGCTCCGCATCCCGTGGCGAGTCCGGGACCGATGGCAGGAGTCCCTGTGCTCGCGAGGCAGGGGCCGGGGCGGCTGGGGCACCCGGGGATCGCTCCCGCGGTGTCCCCGCAGAGCCCGCACACGCTCCCGTCCCGCAATCTCTGCTGCCCTCGCATGGCACGTCTAGGAAAGGAAATGAGCCGCGTTTGGGCACATTCGGGCTTGAAGAGGACATGTGCCATCAGTGACCGCCACTGCGGGCTCGCAGGCAGTTTGGCAAGTGCTGATGGTCATGACCCTTTCCGCGGTAATACCACCGAAAATTGATCGTCGCTGGACTTTGTCACATTCAACGCCGTGTTCAATAATAAACCTGAGCTTTTCTAGGAACGGTCTTGAAATACAGACCTAACAAGCCAGGCCATCAATCTGCATGTGTCCAGGCAGGGAGTCCTTGTCTGCTCTTTGCTAAGTGTTTTTTTTTCCTTTATAATGTCATTTTGTTCTTCACTAATGTTCTCCACCCAAGGTTATCAGGAAGCTAATCAGCTAGACTCGCCAAGAACAAATCATCACCTAGCAAAATACTACTCATCCTGAAGACCACACACAGCTTTGAGCCCTGCCTTGAATAGGTATTAAAGAAGGCTGTTCCAACCTGATGGTAAGAATAAAAATTTCTTTTGCATTAGGGTCTTCTTACTGCTGTTACTAGGAATAATTGTATTTTATAAAAGTATCAAATTATAGCTCTAGCTGTCAAGAAAGTCTGAATAGACTCTGCTTCTCAGCTCTGAGAAACTCCGGTGCTCTGAGTTTCTCATACCCAGTACCATTTCCAGCTATAAATTTGTAGACTTTTGCTTTCATTTTATTTAGGCTTAATTTTAATACAAGACTGTTCTTACTGTTCAGTCTCTGTGGGCAAGTCTGCAGTGTGATGCACACCTGTGTGCCTGCTCTCGTGGCAGTTACCAAACCCCAAGTAAGCTCATTGTACAAGGGACAGTAACTACAGCATGCAAAGGACTAAACGTGCTGTCCCATGGGATGTGTGCCATATGCAAATATGGGTCACATGTGCAAGGGCAGATTTGAGAAGATAAGCTGCTAAACTGGCCAGTCTATGGGAGAAAGTCAGGCTGGCAGGCTGAAACAGCTGAGCTAATAGATAAACTGATCTTTAATCCATCTTTGCTGTAAACTATCTAGAAAGAGATCACCAGGCACTAAGTAGCCTGCGTGGATGAGGTCAATTATAAAACCTGAGAAAAATAATTGGGAAACTGGGAAAATTATTAAATTTTGAAACATCCAAACTACTGAAATTGTATAATTGTATCAGTGCAAGGCATATGGCTGTTGGTGTGTCTGGAGGTGACTTTGCTGATGCAGTTAGATTTAGTTGCTCACTTATGAGTCCCCTTTGAAAAGGACCAGTTGAAAAGACCCAGTGGGCAGAGGCACTTAGAAGCCAAGCCAGAAACTTGACCAATTTCACTGAGCAACATTTCTCCTAAATGAATCCTGAGCAGAAAGTCTGTTAATACTGTATGTGGGCAGTGAGTGGCATTGTGGTATCACAGAAGAAGCAGCAGAGCAACAAACTAAGAGGATTACACACAGCAGAGGGACAGATAAGAGGCTGAGGAGGGGTAATTCTCAGGATGGGGATCCTACCTGTGTTTAGTGCTCTGTTCACATGCCCACACATGATAAGTTTTATACACTGCAGCTTATGGAAATTAGTACCATTGACCAGTGAAACTTGTGCTGCTCCTTCATCTCTGCCCTGCAGCTCCCAGAGATAAGGAAGACAGGCATCTCTCCTCTCTCCCTGTGGACTGATATGCCTTCTGCATGGCTTGTAGAAATGCACTGCACAGCAACAGATCCTAGTGAAGGAAACACCTGCTACGTTTGGACTCACTGAACCATCACTAGTTTGTCATTAAAAGGGAGGATGGCATAAATGGTCCTAGAAGAATGCACACAAACCCTGGTATGAATAACAAAGCAAGTGCCAGATAGCATGGATGATATTTTAATGTCCTGGGAAAGGAGAATTTTAGGAATCTGAACCATGCAAAGATGCTTGGTGGTGTCCTGGGTCACTGGCTTGAAACCACAGCAGCCAGGAGCTCCTGGAAGGTTTGCTGAGGGCTTCAGGCAGGAGGAATGGAATAGGAACTGGAGCAAGTTTCCTGACTGAGACTCACAGTCCACACACCACAGCGTTCTAGCTTGAGGAAGTGTGGCAGAAGGGATATATAAATGTAATGTGACATAAATAAATAGGAATATTACTTTGGCAGTCTCCTTCTGTGTTATATTCTCAGTGGCAGCACCTATAAGTCA
The DNA here is from genome assembly GCF_026979565.1 of Vidua chalybeata. Classification (NCBI taxonomy): domain Eukaryota; kingdom Metazoa; phylum Chordata; class Aves; order Passeriformes; family Viduidae; genus Vidua; species Vidua chalybeata. The sequence continues at coordinate 16,939,031 of NC_071540.1, forward strand.
TCTGTTCTGTTATCTGTAAGTACAGGACAGGGCCAGTATTGTTTTAAAATTCAGTTTATCATGCTAATTCCAAATCTTAGTGCTGTAATATTTCTTTTTATTACATAATCTTTTGCCTTTGGGAAAGGAGTATAGAAGGTGTTAAAGTTGCCATCAACAACTGCCGCTTTAAAATACATTTGTTTTTTGCCAACATGATTGTATCATATGGTAGCTGAAAAAATAGAGGTATGAATAAGTATGGTTGGCATAATGGCCTCTGAATTACAAATTGTTTTATTCAGTGCTACACTCATGCAGATTTAATTTTTAAATATAGCAAGATAACTTCTGATAGCACAGATTCCATTTGGAGTAAAACAATAGCAATGTTAGTTGTAATGATAATGCTGCATTAGTGGTGGAGCCTTGTTGATAGATATTGTACCACAAATACTGTATCAAAAACACTGCCTCCTGTATTCCTGATCCAAAATCTCAGCAAAGTGAAGTATCCTCCTCTCCGTTTTGCAGCTGGGGAAGGTGAGGCACAGAGTGACTTGCCTGAAGTCCCCAAGGAGTGGCTGCAGGGCTGGGGAGAGCCGAGTGCGGCTGCAGTCCCAGCAGGAAGTGTGTCCTGCCATGCAAACTCCGGGCTGTGCAGACCAGCTGCTGCCATGCAGGGACTCTGGGGAGGGATTGGGAAGCTCCCATTGCAACGAGATGTTCTGATCCCTTGAAAAAGGCTCAGTGTTTTGGAATGCTGCTGCTCTCTCGGGATGCCTGTGCAGTGCTTTCTGCAGAAAGTTGTCCCTGTCCCCTTGGTGACATCAACCTCCACCATATTTGCAGTCCAAACAATCTGAGGGCAAACAAGGAAGGAAAACAAGCAGCCAACTGCTTTCCATTGAGTTCAAGGGTTTCTCCTGGATGCTTTGCAAGAGTTTTGTTTGGCCCAGCTCTGGCTTCTGCCCGCGGTGATGTGAACGAGCGAAGGAGCCACGACTGCTCTCGTGTGAGTGCAGGTGGCCCAGCCATGGTCACACAACAGCAGCAGCTCAGGTGGTGGGGTTTGAGATGTGACCTGGTGCTACAAAACCACAGCACAGCCTCGCTGATGTCCTTTGGTTTATTATTCTGCTCGTTGCTCTCAAGAGGCTGCAACACGCCCTACAGAGTAAAGAAGATCTGTTTGCTGTGTTTGGGATTTTAGGGTATCTTTTTGAACAAATTGTTGCAAATCAGCTGCTAAAAATGTGTCTGTCATTTCTTTAAAAAGGCATTTCCTGTAAATCAGCTGGGATTGTCACTCTGCCAGGGCTCTCTTCTCATCTGCAGTAACCCAACCTTGTACTTTGGTATAAGAAGTATGGCCATTTCTTCCTTGTTTTTTCTCAACTGAAACATATCCAGAAAGACTGCTGGTTTCCTTTAGTCAGAGGGAATACTAATTAAAAAACATATTTATTATGGTGGTAGGACCAGCCTATCCCTCAGACATTCATCTTTCCTTTTAACAGTAAAAATGAAAAGGAGGTAGTGTTGAACCAATGTGGTGCAGGGACTCCACACACACTGAGTAGCAACTGCAGCTTTTTTTTCTTTTCAACTGATCCAAATTTTTCTGCAGTGCCTGATTTTTGATAGAGTGATTAAAAACTGTTTTTGATCAAGCCTGGGAAGGCAGCAAATTTGTTCTCAGTACACACATAAATAACGCCATGATGTCTGAAGGTCTAAAAAATATCTGTAAAACATATGTCAGCAAGAAATTGCATTTCCAAGGCAGCTCTGCTCTCAACTTTTCTGCTGGAATGTTTAAACAGAAATTATTAGTGTGGATTTTTTTAATCATCATGGAGGTTTTCAAAAAACTCATGCTTGGTGATTCTTTTTGTGTTTGCAAAATGCCTTTTTTTTTTTAAGTGAATCATTGACAAATTTCTTACTCTATTTTTTCCTTTTTTTTTTTTTTTTGTCACATCAACTGAGATATATCTTAATGTATTTTAAGTTGTTTGTAGATGTCTTGGCACAACAGATTTTTCCTTTTCTCTTTGTCAACACAAGAATCAGTTGTTTGCTGGCTGGTTGCATTTTTCCTTAACAAATTTCAAAACACACAGTGCTTCGCTTAATGACAGAGTCTCTATTTTCAGCTTCCTCATCAGAAGGTAGATGTAACTGTGTAACATGCAGATTGAATTCCAGGTATTTCAGCCAACTATGCTGCTCCAGGACTACTCTTGTGAGTTTCTGAGTGGTTCTGTTGCATTAATTTTCCATGCCCATTTCCAGCAGTAAAGATGATCAGCTCGTTTACTGCTAATAAGTAACGACCATGAAAGGCCAAATTAAAAGCAGTTTTGTAACTTAAAGAGCTATATCTCCAGCTGGTCCTCTATTTTCCATTACCTGCAGTAGTCACAGTGTTAGTTTTGGATTTGTGTTTTCAGATTTCTTTCTTATCTACATGGGCCGAGCTGAGGCAGAGATGGCAAGAGGCAAAGGAGGACAGCAGAAGAAGGGACTGCCTTTTTCCACAGCAAGTGCTGGATGAAGATGTGTGTGAAACCAATTATTTCTCAGCTCTTCACCTGTGGGAATTGAGTTAATAATCTCTCATTGTGTTCCTGTCCTCCTTCTGCTGTTATCTGTGCTACAATCCAAAGGAGCACTGGTTTTAGCTGTTTAGCATTTCTGTAATAAGTGCAGCCATAGATGCAAAGTATTCCACTTAAAGTGACATTCTTCAGAGTGAAACATGATGTTGATACCTCAGCTAGCTGTAGGTGAACTCAAAGTTTGCATTTTTTAGCCAAAAAAAGTTTTCTTGTATGCTTTTTCTCTCTGAGAGAACCACAAAACAAAAATGCCTATCTTTTAAATTCTCAGCCCCACACTTCCTGACTGACCCAATATGAACCACTGCTGCTCTGCACACATTATTTCCTCTCTTTGAAAAAAAAAAAAAAAAATAGCCACGGTCTGGCAACACCTTGCATTTCCATTGACCTTATCTCTCATCTTTTGGGGGTAGCAAGCTGCTCTTGACAGGAAGGGAGCTAAAAGCAGAGCGGGGCAGAGGTGGACATGGGGTTGAAGACATCACCTTCCGCAGCCCTGCCCCTTCTGATTCTGCTGACTGATCTCCTCCCTGACATCAAAGCACCTCACTGGTGTCCACTGTAGTCGGAGGCTGGAAACATTTTGTTATATTCTTTCTGTAGCATCAAGGATGTTCTTTTGCTGCCTTTTTTGTCTGGCAATTTTCTTAGCAAAATTAGTGCTGCAGCACTGCTGCTATTGCAGTGACTGCTGCTAAAGCCTGGCTGTTGTCATGCTACAAAAATCATCAAAAAAGCAATTTTAGCTCATGTTTTTGCTGTGTAACTGAGGCTTTCCTGCCACAGCAGTGGCCAAGGTCTTCTCAGCCTGCTGAAGATGTCTGTCATCAAGTCAGCAGCTCTGTGTGTTCCCTCCATCTGTGCTGCCAGACCAGGGGAAAGCTGCTGACTGGCACTAACTGGGAGCAGGATTTTCTTACTCTTCCTTAGAGGTCCTATAAGGAACCTCTTCTCCAGTTTTATTCCTGCATGGCTTTTTAGTTTTAGTTTTCTGTGTTTTCTTTTTTGTCAAATAGTGTCATGTCTTGTTTTGTTTTGATAAAATGTCTCAAAAATGAGCTCTGTTTTGCCATATTCAAACTCTGTTTTGATATAAATATTTGTGTTGCATTTCAAGCTGTTAAAATTGTATTTATTTCTAAATAGATTTATCTACAGATCTAATGATACATCCTGACTATTATTTGCATATAAATAAATTGAAAACTGGTATTATTCAGCTTCAATGTCCACTATTTTTAAAATAAAAAAAAATAAAATTAGTGCCAATTATCAGTTGTTAACAAAGTGAACCTTCTCCTAATCTGTTTCCCTCCAGGATAAAAACCAGGATTTCTTTTCTGGTCTAACTTTTAAATTCTAGATTCCATGCTTAAATCATTTTCTCCTGACAGCACATGGCTGAACACAAGCTGAATGTTTGCATATATATTATAAATCCATATCATTTATGCATATAAATGCATAAATGAAACAGATGTGATTTTTTTCAGTTCTCAGGGTTTTGGGTTTTTTTTCTTCCTAAGGATTAAAAATATTTGATATTTTCCTAAAAGCTCAATGAGCAGAGTCCCTGAGACTCTTAGTGTTTGTAAAAAAAGTAATTTATAAACCCCTTGGATGCAGAAAAAAAATCAGAAAAAAAGGGCATCCCAAAAATTTAGAAACCAGAAGGCAAAGAACTTGATATTTGCCTAAGACAACCAGAAACTGTTAGAATTGCTGATCTCAGGTGGGGGTATCAACACATTGCCAGGCTATTAACCCATGATGCAAGGGATGTGAAAAGGGCTCAGCCCATGCGGGTGCTACAAGAGGAGAGAGTCCTGCTGGCTGGAAGGGCCATATTTCAGAATTAGTGTTCCACTTTTTTCTTAGAACTTTTTTTTGCTTTTATTTTTTTCCTCCTGCTAGCAGCAGCCATAACAAAATCTGTCCTTGCAAAGAAGTGAATGTCATCAAAGGTGACAACTTCTTTTCTTTTAAATTTTAAATTAACTAAAAGGCACAGGCTGTTGAAAATTTGATTAGAGATTTTTGTATGCTCAAGGAGTCTTAACAGTGTGCTTTTAGCCAGGTGGAGTACAAAGAGGAGGAAACCTCTGTTTGACGCTGCCTCACTAATCTCAGCAGTGCATCACTCATTATTCTGCACAGGATTAAAGGTAAACTCTGTATTGCTGCCTTTGAGGCTCAGCAGGGCAAAAGTGGGGTTAAATAATTCCCCATGTGTGGCAGAAAGGTTCTGGAGAGAACACAGTTGGGTTTAAATTACCTGGCAGAGCCTTCAGTGCTCCAGCCTTTGCCTTCTCTCCTGTAAAATATTCTGTAGCTTAGCTCCAGGACAAAAAGACTTTCTTAATCATAAAGGAAATTTTAAAAGCTTTTTTTTTGAAAGAGAGGGTGCTATAAGAAAATTACTAGTCCAGTCTAAGGGGAAAAGAAGAAACAATTTTTGTATGTGTGTGTGACATTATTACAATCATTACAAGCACACATAAGTCCTGGATGCTCAGCTGAAGTTAACCAGGATATTTTTAATTGGAGATCAGACCAAATAAGCACTTGTAAATTCACTTTGCTAGGTTCTTTATTCCAGACATTGTCTCCTGTTAAATGAAGAGGATGTTAGAAATTTTCCATGGAAAGAAAATTGGTTGTTTTTTGTTGTTTTTTCTCTGTAGAATTCAAATCTTGTGTCTATTTTTAAAGCATCTCATAGAGTGTCTAAGTTCAGATTTTCAGTCATATGTTAGCGATTGAGAGGTATAGTAGCTAGTGTTTACAAACATATTGTGTAGTTTCTGAATTTTGCACAAATATAATCGCTATGGAGATGTGAAAGGATTATTTTTTAATATGATAAGTGAAATAATATGGTTCTGTCTATATTCATTTTTATACACACACACATACATGCACACACACGTGTATCTGAGATCAGCAGCCATATGGGGTTGTTGATATCTGCCTGCATTTCTGAAAATTTGTCCTTTGCTCCTTTAAACCAAGGCTCTTCTGAAGCTACAAAGGTAAATTTGCTCCCCAGGATACTCAGAAATCTCTTAGTAAAAATCATGGTTGTAGATCACCCCGTACCGGCTCCTACCTCGATCTGTTGGCAAACAGGATCTCTAACACTGCATGTTGAAAAGATGCTTATCACAAAAAGTGGAACAGAAGGTTTTGACCCTTTAACATGACTCACTCAGTTATGACTACAGTGCAGAAAGATAACAGCAGTTGCAGGAGTGATTTGCATTCTATACAAATATGCTGATCCTGGAGATATAACCAGATGGACGCTTTTCCAAGGCACAGGCATCTGGAAGGTGTATCCCTATAGAGTATCTCTCATGCTATCCCCATTCAGAAATTATCACTCAAGGATATAATTAATTTTTCAATCATATTTTGATTTTAGTGGCATTTGGACATGTGTTTTTACATGACTACATGCTTATCTGCATTAGGACCAGCGTGCTCTCGCCATCCCCAGAGAATTCTTGTGCTTTGATTAACTAGAGGGCTTTTCTAAACTTTTCTGATGTAGCATGTGTCAGATTAAAGCTGGTCTATGCATGAGTGAGCACAGATGCAAGGAACTTCTCCTCCCTTCCTGTTTGCCCTGAGGGAAGGCCTTGCACAATAATAAATCCCTGCAATCAGCCATGTAGAAAACAGAGAAAGACCTGGCCTATCTCTGTTTTATGATCCCAGAAAAGCTTCCACCAGCAGTAGTCAGATCAGTGTTAAGAAGGATTCAGCAGAATGGGAGGAAAAAGGAAAATGACCATGGAGAGAAGCCTTGGTGGTGTTCTGCTCACACTGAGTCCCCCTGGGGCTCCCTGGGACAGGGTCAGAGCAGTGGCTGAAGGCTGAGTCCAAGTGTACAGGGATAATGAGTGGGAGCAGGAGGCTGAGGCAGATGGTGACAGAGCCTTTTCTCTCCTCAACTCACCCGTGGTGCTACGCTGCAGTGGGAAAGAAAAGAAAGGCTGAAAGTGATCTGGGGGGGAGAGAACTGGAATGTTTCTTGCTGAGATACAACTCACTTAATTTGAAACTATTGTCAAATCGTGTTTTTTCCCCAGTCCTTCCCACTCAAAAGCACATTATTTTCATGAAATATTTTAATGTAATTGGCTTAAAAAGCACAGGAGAAAAATTTCTCTGGTTCCCTGCAGAGTTTTCTGCAGTTTTCCTTTTCTGCTGAGGCCTTGTAACATTGGTATCAACTCATTGATAGTACTGGTAACGAGCTGCTGGCATTTTATCACTGTGGATGTAGTGACTGTAATATTTAACTCTTCATCTGAAGGTGGGATTGCAGGCCCTTTAAACATACTGGTGTTTTCTGTGGTCAAAACTGGTTCAAGATGCTGAGTAAATAACCCATTAGTATGTGTCTAAAAAAATGCACTTTAACACTTATTTCAAATATTTTCATATGTGTTTTTAAAAAGGTTTTTATTGGGCATCCCAAACCACACAGCAGAGTTTTCAATTGACTGAAACTTTTGAAAGTATAATTGTGATAAATGAAAAGGTTTCTTCTGGCACAACGAGCTTTGCTATGAGGAAATGCCATTCCAAAGCCAGGACATTAGGATAAAACCTGGAAGCAATGTTCTAGTCAAGATCTGTGAGATCTTTGGCAAACCTCCTCACCCTCTGGGCCTGATGCCTTTGAAAATGTGATATAATGATTTCCATTATTTTTTTTTTAATTGTTTTGACATCTACAAATGCAAATTGTTACAGAAATTGTAAGGGACAGCACTGTATTTTATGTATGGGCAGTAACTCCTCAGAAGATGTTTTAAATGCAGATCTTGCAAATAACAAGAGACAGGGTGATTGAACTGAGGAGTAGCTCAATTTTTGAGGACTCAGACAAACATTTCAGCAGGCAACAGGCCAGCCACTTACAAGTACAACCTCCCTTCCTTCATGTCAGCTTTTCTGCTAGTGACCTTAGTAGTTTACTTTAAGTCAATATTTACTTTAAATATTATGATTAAGTGACAATAATTTACCAAGATTAAAATGCAGCTCTGATAAGAATGGAGCCAAGTACACACTAGAACACTTTCTACAAGAGATTCTCTTCAAGGAGCCTGAGCTCTGTTATGCTGAGATGTGCTGGGGGTGTTGGACCTGTCACTCTGTGATGGTGTTGAAGGTGGATCTGTAAAATTCACTATTTGAATTGTGCTGCTACAGCTGAACATTGCTCTCAAAGGTCAGCTTCATGCTACAAAGGTCCTTTGAGCCAGTAAAGATGATTAAAGCTTCCCAGAGTAGCTGAAGCTATTGCCATGAGGAGCTGGGGTGGCACAGGACTGCTCTGCCAGTGACAACAGTCACTGGCAGGGACATCCTTCCCCTCTTCCCTCCAGACTGCAGCAGTTGTTGCTACCTCAACCTTAAGTATGCGAGTTCTCTTGACAGGTTTAAAATCAGCTTGAGCCATGCAGATGAAAAGTTCATAAAGGCAAACCTTAAAAATTAAGTTTTCTTTATGAAACATCTGGTTATAGTTTTGCAGCTCTAACCAGAAAATCTAGCTGAGCTAACATACATCCTGCTAAGGAGTGCAGAGACTGTGGTGATTAGTAAATCCTCTGGCTACAAAATGTCTGTGACAGTCTCTAAAATATTTGTTCCTCCTGCCTAATCACTTTTTAGCATTTTTTACAATTGATGGGGTAAAGATGTTCAATTTCTGTCTTCTGCACAAAAGCTGTTTTTTCTTTGTATCTCCTGTGAGGAAGTGGCACCAGTTTTGTGACCATTATTTATTATATGCAGGCCACCTAGCCAGTCCTGTGCTTCTCTTTCATGCCTTGCTTTATTCTTCAGGGGAAGCAATCAACACTTCATTACCAAATATAAGACAGGGTTGAACTTTTCAATGCTGTAATTAAGAGACTGTCAGCATGAACATTATAAATTCCCTTTCTGAGGGATTTGTGACCAAAATGTAAAACTATACTCCTAGCTGAAAAACTCACTTTTCAGTATAAATTGTGATATTTTAACAATTCAAGGGGTCTTTAAAAATTTTAAGAAGGAAGTTAAACTGAAAAGAAAAAAGGAAGGAAGATTTTATTCTAGTGGTTAACCTTCTTCTTTTTAAACACACAGGCTTTGCTGGGGCAGATTCTTTAACTCAGAAACCTAATTTTCCCACACCTGTCCTCAGCATATATTTTCCTCAGAGAAAAAACTACAGGCTTTTTTTTTTTTTTCTACAAAAAAGGACTGGAGATGTCACCTGGTAGTTATCTGTGGCTATGAGATCCATAATCCTTACAGGTAATTATGTTGTCTGCCTGGAAGTTCTCACTTTTGAGATTTGGTTGTTTGACAGCAGAGCTGCTGATTCTGATAACTCAGATCTGTTGGGATCGTGAGGAAGTCTGAGTGCTCTTATTTCGGGTCTAGTGAACGTGCTGAGTAACAGCTGGTGTTTCTAAGAGTTACTCTTTTATTGGTTTGGTTTTAAGGATTGCTTATTCCATCTGAGATTTCGTTACATCCAGCAATTTACAGGATTCAGTGTTATGATCCCCACTGCAGCTATGACTCTCTTCAACATACATATTTTCTCTGGCTATATAATGACTCCTCAGCTTTAAGAGCATTTTATCAGGTAGGACTAAGGTCATGCAAGAAATGTTGGGAATGGGTAGGTTTTATTTGTCCTTCCAAAACACCAATGAGGCACAAGCACAAGTATGTCCAGACCAAAGTTTTTCTTTGCAGCAGTGTTTTAACTACTGCAGCACAGCTCTAAATACCAAAAAGATGAGCAGCTCTGTGCCTGTGTGGCTTCTGGGTTGTTCAAGGGTGGTTCCTGTGCTGAAGCTGTGCCAAATGACTGGTGAGGAGACTGTTGGTACCTGGCCAAGCGAAGCAGAACCAGGAGGGGCTGCTGGGGCTGGTATTTGCTGGAACTTGGATTCACTCTCAATGGACCCAGATGACTCCTGGATCTGACAGCTGACGTTAAGTGAATACTGCCATCTCCTGCTTGAAAAATGCCCAGGATCACCTGCACCCTTCAGCTCTCTGTGGTGTGGATGGATGTTTGGCTATTAGCTTCTGCAGCTGGGGAAATTGGCTGCTTGGCTCTTGCTTTTTGCCACTGCTCACAAAATTTCAAAAGCAGCTTCAACATGAAACATTGGAGACTTTAAAGATGAAGAGCTAAAAATAATGTATGGCAGAGACACCATGGTGTGATTAATAAATATTCTGCTATTCTCATTCATTTACTACCATGGCTCCTGTTAGATGTTGTTCTGTGAATTTGTAACGGAGTCACACGTTATAAATAGAGAAACTTTTCCCAGGTTAGACTTCTGGAAAGATGTGAAAAGTACTCAGAGAATAGCAAACAGTGATAAGATTGCAATGATCATCTTTTTGTTTTGCATTTGAAATGAACCACACCTTTCCCAGGTATTGGGTTTCTTCCTTTTGTGGTGGTATATTTTGAATGTGTTCTTCAGTTCTTTTCTGATAGGCCATACTTGTTTGAAACCCTTTGGTACTTTTGAGCATGCTAAAGGCTTGTTAGTTTGCTTTTGGGAAGATCTTCCCAAATTGCTCCTACAGAAGAGCTGGACACAATTGATGTTTTCTTCTTCTGTGTAGGGAGAAGAAGCTAGGGAGTATTTTTGGTGGCATTTGGTGCACAACCCCATGGCAAGAATAATTTTTTTCAGTAGTTTCTGCAAGTATAGAGTGAAAGTATCAATTAATTTTTGATTACTGTTCAACTATTCATAATGCTGACTGAAATTATGGAAAACTTTTCCCCCTCTCAATAGAATAGATTAGTCTGTTAAAAGACCTGTGCTTTTCACTCCCTTGTGCCAGATACCAGTATTGGAGGGAGGGGAGATGAAGAACTATCTGCATGAAATTTAATGTCAGTGTTTGCAAATCAGGATTTGGAATACAGGACCTGCCATTGTAACATGGCACAGCCCTTGCAGAAATGGCCAAGATCTTGCCTGAAAATGCTGTGGCATCCCTAGCTTTGGTTTTTGGGCATTTGTTTTGGTGTCTGCTGAACTGGCATGACTTGTTCCCTGTGATGACCTTGTCATCCTCCCTATGGGTGTAGGAATTTCCCCCAGATTTATCAAACTGGTCTGGGGCAAGACCGATACATCAAGCTGAACGGCTGTACCAGGGCTTGACCTGCAAGCAGGATGTCGTCCTACCACTATTCTTCTGAATCCCAGTCTGGGAAGTACTTTTATCATTGCCACTCCTAAACTGACGTGCGATACAATCGTAGCGGATCACATGGAGTCAGTTTTAACTTGACAAGGTAATTCCAGCGACAGTGAAGCCGTACAGCCTTTTCCTAAGGCTCAGCCACCCTCCTCAGACGAGCAGTACATCAGCTCCGAGCGGCGGGATAGCCCGCCCTGGCACAGGGGACAGCGCGCCTCAGGGGGCGGCTGTGGGCATGGGGCCCTGCGGGGACGGCGGCAACCGGGGGCTCGCCTCGACAGCAGCCCCGGGACGGGCAAAGGGACGGGGCGAGGAATCCCCAGCAGTCCCGGCCCCGCTTCGGCGCTGAGGAGGACGCGGGAGGGCAGGGCCGGTGCCCCGGGGCTGAGGGCAGCCCGCGCCATGGGCGCCCGGGGTGGCCGCGGGGTCAGGTGGCGCCGCCCCTTCCCGCTGACGGCAGAAGCGGAGCCCCGAGAGGCGCCGCGGGACCAGCGGGACGGCAGCGGCAGCGCCGGCACTGGCACTGCCCCGCCGCCGCACGGAGCCCCCGCCGCCGCGCAGGTGAGGGCGGCCCGGCGGCAGCAGCAGCAGCAGCAGCAGCAGCAGGTGCCGCGGGGCTGGGGCGGGGTACGAGCCCGGCGTGAGGGAGGCTCTGGGGAGGGCAGGCGGGGGATGCGCGGGGTCGGGTGCAGCGGAGGGTGAGGGACAGTCGTGCCAGTCGCACTTGGGCTGGAGGGGACGAGGGAGTCTGGGGGCTCCCTGAGGTGGCCCTGCCGCCCCGCACCCTGTGTCTGGCCGGGCCCCGCCGCAGCCCGGGCGGACGGAGAAGAAGGAAGGAAAGCTTGGCAGTGTGGCAGTGCCTGACAGCAGCCCAGCCGTGCGCGGCTCTGCCCGGGCTGAGGGCCCGGCCTGCCCCGGACAGGTGGGCACCGTCTTACGGCGGTTCCGCTCCCCTGCTCGCCCCGCCGGGCCGCAGGGCTCTGCGGGCCGCAGCTGCATCGCAAGGGCAGCACATCGATTGTTATTAATTATTACTGCTGTGGTACTGTGCTGCTGTCACTGGTGCGTATCCATCTGGCGAGGTGATGTCCTAAATCCAAAGGCAGAGATCCGGGCAGAGGATGCAACAAACCTTTTGTAATGCCCAGAGCACATGGGAAAATGTAGAAATTGGCTGGGGACAAACTTTGGACTGCACTTCTTGGTTAACTTTCTGTGTCTGGAAAGCACCTGCTGCGTCATGTGGGTGAAATTATAACAGACTATGGATCCATCAGTGGTTATCTGAGCTATTCTTTGCTAGCTGGTATGTTTTATAGCTTGCCTTTTCTAGATTTTCTTCTCTGTGTTACCATGAAGAGAGTTATGAGCTGTACACTGATATTCTGCTAAGAAGGGTTTGTTTGTTAAAGTCTGAAGTAAATGAAATAAAACTAAGTGGACAGGATAGATTAAATAGAATTTGGATTTTTTTGTGTTTTTTATTTTTAATGTCTGTGTTCACTTGGTTACTTGCTGTGTGTCTTTTAGACTTTTTAGTCCACATCAGTCAGGCTTTTCAATTAAAACCTATCAGAACAGGTCTGAAACAGTAACAAATGATCCAAGTTTTGCATATGGTACAGGACACCTTCAAAATTTAGCTCCTGTAATTCCCTGTAAGTCAAAGGGAAAGAGTCATGTCTTTGTCTAAGCTGAAGTTTGTGGCATGTTTTGATGATTACTAACTCATTTGCTGAGTCCTGTAAGTGATGCTGGATCTTTCCAACTAAGGCTGAAGTAACTTTTCAGCAGAAGATCAGTGATGCTTCTCTTCCACACAGCATCTTGTAGTTCACACTCTGCTGGGTTAGAGGCATCCAGGTAATGGGCTGATGAAGGTCATCACAGAATTCTGCTGCATGAATGGGCAGAAAGATTGTTAATTCAAATAGCTGTGCAGTGATGGGTGTCAGGAAGGCTGAGGGGTGCCTGTGGGTGAGTGCAAGACAGCTCCTGATGTTTGAAGGTCTAATGCCAAGGACTTCTGTTAGTTCTTTTACTATTAGGCAGCTTTTTGTGATGTTACTCTTAAAGTGGAGCAGGTAGCCAAAACAGTCTAGGAATGGTCAGTTAGGTTGATGAAATATTGCAATATTCTTTCCACCTTAAGTCAAAAACTTGGCTTGTGACTTGGGAGTTAAGTTATATTAAATCCACTCTTCTCTCTGGTTTCGGGAGAAAGAGTTCCTTTAAAAGGGGAAGTCCAGTATATTATATTCAGCAGAAACTGTTTAAGAAGCCACCTCTGACAGGCAGTTCCTTTGTACTAAGGGAGGTGTCTCTCAAAAAACCTACTGCATTGCCCTTTATTAACTAGCTGTATTTAGAAACTTCTTTTATTGCTTTTCTAAATCATATTTCATTTAACAGCTATACTTTGTACTGTAAAAGGCAGAGCTGATATATGTTTTTTTATCATCTCTTGAAAAACTATACTCATTTAAAAGTTCAGGTTTTTTGTTATTCAGTGTAGTGCTGCACAAATGCTTAATCCTTGTCCCAGATCACAGCATATTTGTTTTATTATGATTCTTAATGAAAAGAGCAAAGTGAGAAGACAGGGTTTCTATTTTTTTTGTTAGAAAACAGACACTGTTCAAAGATTTTAATTTTTTATTTTTCCCTCCTTTTATTTCTTGTTTTAACAAGTCATTGTAGCAAGATGACCATGGCTGTCTTTTTAGGTGCAAGCCTGTCATAATTTGAATGATTATCTGATTATCTTCAGGTAGTCTAAAAGGATCAGTTACATCAGGTTAAAAGAAAATAATAAATCTGCTGTTGCTTACAGTACTTCAGTTTACTTACAGAGTAAAAGTTGTTTACTCCCTCCCAGCTGTAGGATTGGAGTACATGAATTTTTTCAATAGTATAAGGAAAGAATACTCAATTTTTTTTATTACTATAATGAGCCAATATAACACACTAAATAATGTGTATGTTTTGTGAACCATGGAGTGGTTCCTGCTGTAGAGCACTTCAAGCTCACGGTTGGCAGTGTAGAAGTAAGAAGGGACTTCTGTGGCTTCTCTGTTAACTTGCAAAAAAAAAAAAAAAAAAGGTGTTTATTTGAAGTGGTAGAATTCAAAAAGGGATTGGAAAGATTGCACCGGACAGCTTCAAAGTCAGGGAGGTTGCTCCTAAAGCAGCTGGTGACACGATGGTAAAAGGCAATTGAGTGCTGCTAATGAGAGGGAGCAGCAAAGAGCAGTCAGGAGACAGCGACACGGGTGAGGGGGCGAGGGCTGGCAGAAGTCACCAAGGGGAAGCGAGAAGTGCCACGGTCGAATTAGCCATGAACACGGAAACTGAAACTGCTTGTGATGGAGAGCAGTGGCCTGAGGAGAGAGGAAGAGAAGCAGAGGAGATGCCGTGGCTGGTGGCTGCATGCACAGAGCTGCTTTAAACCTGTCCTGCTCAGGGATCGGGTTAAGGGGGATGGCTGGGAGCTGTGTGGCAGCAATCCCTGCGGCTTGTGTGACAATGGTACTCATCTGTGGGTGACAGAGCAGGCTGCAGACCATCCTGGTTGTAAATAATCTCACTGAGGAGTAATCAGGCTTGTAATTAGCTGATTGATGCAGTGATATGGGACACCAGAGAGCACAGAAACTTGCTAATATTTGTGAGATTTGCTCTGAACACGTCTCTTTTGGCTGTTTTGTGCCAAGATGTGTCCCAAGTGCATGCACACAAATATCTGCCACCCAACATGTGGGTAAGAAAATGCAGACTGTGTAGGAGAAACAGAGCCATGAAGTTTTAAAAGTGCTAAAACTGATGTTTAGATGTTGCCAGCACTTCAGTGTTTGTATTACTCATGTTTTCCCTTCATTACAGTTCTCAAAAGGACAGTTACCTGCTTTACATTCTCATGTAGATCTCCTCTAATTCTAATACAGTGCAACAGTTTACACAAGCTGATGTTGCTGGAGCTGCCCTCTGTGAAGGCTGTTTGTAGCTCCTTTCAGGATAAACCAGCAAGAGTTAATGTTGGCCATGTACCTGCCTTGCATTTGCATGGGCAGGAGTCTGTGTTAGGTATCTAACTACATAAATGTGATCTTTAAAGAAATCAAAATGCTGTTTTAAATATTGAATTTTCTCCCTTTTCTTCCTTATATTTTTTCTCTTAAGGACACTGAAGACTATAAAAGTTTGATTAGAAAGAAAAGATGGCCAGAAAAACTATAGACTATGGAGTGCTGCCTGAGTATGAGAAAAGCCAGATCAAAAGGACCTTGGAATTGGGAACTGTTATGACAATATTCAGTCTTAAGAAAAGCAGCCCAGAAAGGAGGACTATTCAAGTCATAATGGAAACCAGGCAGGTAGCATGGAGCAAGACAGCTGACAAGATTGAAGGTTTCTGTGAGTATTTGCAATGTGCACCTGAATTTGAAGTTACTAATAAATTGATGTACTTGTCAAATAATAATTTAACGAGTCTTTTGTTAACATTATGAAGATTTTGGCTGAAAGAGTTTATTTATGCTGAGAATATTTTGAATTTTTGTAATGTAGACAAAGAATCTCCTGCAGCTCATTATTTAGGTATCTAACACTACTTAAATGTGATTAACATGCTTTTATCCTTAACCTTGTTCTTGAAGTTTTCCTCTTTGAATATGATGGTGTTTGTGTTCTCTGAATTGACAGACTGTTTTCCATCATTGTGTCATATAAATTCAAGTGAGTAATTATTCTTTACCACTTCTCTCCAAAAAAAAAAAAAAAAAAGGAACAAACCAAAAAAACGCCTTCAAATACAAGGAAACTGAATTCACATTTTGGTATTCTTGGGCAATTTGCTGTCTCAGGATGGAAGTCATTATTTAGGACCATTATTGGAAAGTACCAATGGCTTAGGAGGATGAAGCTGTGAGATATGAGGTGGTTTCAAGGCCCTGAGTTGGTATTGTCTCTTTAGTTGATATTGGAACTGACTAAACCCATTAGTTATAGCAAGGTCAGGAAAGAGAAGGGGAGTGTAAGGCTAGATAGGGCTACAAAAACTAGAATAGAAGAATAAAGTGAGACTAATACTCAGTTCTTATGAACAAACTGATGCCAAGAAAGCTCAGCCTGGGCTTTCTGTGATTTGTGCAGATCAGGGTGCTGTAATGTAATTACAGTGCTTGCATAGGACTATATGGTAACTTCTTAAAATTATTGTGAGCATGATTTTACTCTACAGCTGCTAAGTAGTATTTGTCCTCAATAAAGGAATTGAATAGTTTGTCAGAAATACCAGAATAATTTATTGGTGTGTTGAGGTGTGTATTTTTAGAAGGTTTTGTTTTTTTTGGTAAATACACTGTAAGTTAAAAATCCTTTGGTCTTTAAAGTTGCAAAGAGAGGCACTGAGAATTTGCATGATTTTGGGATTGTGTGAGCAGTTTCTCTTCATGCTCCTGACTTATAAGTATTAAATTTCTGCTTCTGTTTCCATTGATTCCTGTCTCATTCCTTGTGGAGACTGGACCTGCAACTAGAAATGTGATAAAGTGGAAATAAAAGACTGCTTGTCTGGGAGGATGTTTTTATCATTGGTGGTGAAAATATGGTCATATTCAGTATTCTGAGGTAAAGCAAACGGGTCTGGACACCCAATTAACAGGTACTCTGGATCATAATCTTTTGTTGCCTCAGTTTCTTATGTGACAAATGAGGGTAATTATCCTTTCCTATAATGATGTGTGTGACTGCAAGTACAAGTGTATTGCTGGAACTGTGCCAAAACAGAAGTCCTGAGAGGGCATGTAGAATTCAGTTATGAGAGCAGTGCTTGAATATTGTTTAGCAAATAAAGCCTGGGGTTTACACATAGAGCAATAACCTTAAAACATAGCAGAAAATGACCACTCAGTGAGGGAAGGAGACCTCAGAGTCCTCTGGCCAAACCGTGTGTTGAAGTCTTGCCATAGCCATTTGCACAGAGGGAACAAATGTAAAGCTGAACAGACTGTCCATTCCAGATGTTGGGGTCAACTTTTTCAGTCCTGTCTTGTAATCACCTTTTCTCAAAGCTTTCTGTGGCTGGTGTGTGTTTGTGGTAATAAATTAACTAGTCTGCTCCGTGCATGGATTTTAATGCTTTTAAAAGAAGGTGAATATTGTAATTTGACTCTTAAACCGGGTGACCCAGCAGGGTAATGACTTGCTTCCAGATCCACAGGCTAGAACAGGGGATATTGCTCCAGACCTGTGACTTACCCAAAAGCCATCTGCCTCTCCACAAAAATTGTAGTACTGTAGCAGTTTTTTAAATTGAGCAACACTTCAGTGACGCGTATAACCCTGGGAACTTTAGGTCTGAAAATACGTCCTAGTCTAAAGCACAGATATGCAAAATACTGTTTTATTGGCTTAAAAAGCAATGAATCTGCCCCAACAAGCTCTATTTTGCAGGTATTGTTCCAGAATATGATGTGAACAGTTGTTCCAACTCATCGTGAACTGTATCTGGTCCACTAGAAATGAAAGTCACTGCAGTTTTAGCTTGCTGACAGTGTTTTTGCTGAAGAGGAAGGAAGTATTTTATTTAGTTAGTTATTTGTATGTTGCTGTTGCATCTTTTGACTGAGACTCAGGCTTTCTTTTTGCTGGAAAAGTGGAAAAATGCTGGATTTGAAGCTTTGCTATTTGAGAATTGAATGGAGTAGCCTCTTGAATATGAATGTATATATGAATGAGCCCAAATATATGCTGGTGGATTGTATTGACTTTGTGACAAATAAAACCCATGTTTTTGTTTCTTGATTTTTTAAAAGTGGTTGAGGGCAGAGAGTTATCATCTCAAGTATTATAATATATTAATACACTTATGCTGTACAAAATATAATATTCATGATGTGATCTTAATGGTTGCAGTTTGCTTGTGTGTCAGTCCATAAGCAATTAATATTCAGTACAAATGGGAAAGTTAAGATGGTTTCCTGTTCCGTGTGTGCTATTTTAACTCAAGTTTGGCAACTGAGACAACGTTCTTTCTTTGGCAACTTCTTTGCAGAAGGCAGAAAACTCAGTGTTTGCATCTGCTATGCGTTTGTGTTTCTAAATCAGCGAGTGAGGAGAGTTCTTTAACTTTGGGACACAAAAATAGGCTGCTAATAGATGGCAAAGATGAAGTCCAGCTTTTATACTTTATTTTCATACTCTCCCTTTGGAGATCAAGAAAAAATGTTTTGTCTTTTTTTCTCTTCCCCTAACTGCCCTGTGTAGTGAATTTTGGATGCCATAGTGCTGATTTTCTTGTTGTAAATCAGCAAGATTGGATGGACTGTAAATGTTTGAAGAACACTCAAATTCCTCTAAGCCAGAGTTGATTATAATTATTACAGTGACCTTTTCAAGTTTGGTTAATATTATTTTAGAAATGATTTAAGTTAAGCCTCACAATAACAAAAAGGCAGCTACTCTTATTCTGGAATAAATTGACCGGAGCAGGGCAGAGATGTAGGATTAGCTATGCTTATATAAATATTTGCACAACCCCATGGGCCCAAAAGTGGCACTACTGTGTATTTTAAATTGCATTGCTCATAAAAGGCCCCTTTTGTTGAAAACCTGCCAGCATATCTGTTTAGAATGGAGTGAAAGAGTTGCTAAAATTAAGGCTATTTCCTGCTCAGTGCAGATGGGTTTTTCTGGATGAGAAACTTCAGAAAACTCTTCTTAGATCCAGGTCTTTGGTGTGGTAAGAAGTGAGGATTTACAAAGGCTAGGAAATCTGGTTTAAACAATCCTTGTCTTCATTGTGTGGTTCAGATCACAGTGTCCAATACTGGAGATTTTACACTGACCTTTTGGGCGACTTGAGTTGCCATGTACAAAAGGAATTTCTAACAGAAAGGGACTGGGGAGAAACCTCTGCATTTCCCCCTAAATGAGAGAACACAGGCTGGTTGTGTCCTTTAGAGAAGGATGTGCTATTTCAACAGTAGATCAAGAGGCACTGTATTTCTGACTGTGCATGACATAAGTTTGAGGTGATGTTTTCACAGCCCAATACTGAGCAGTTAAATTCCATCACCTGTCTACTCAGATAGGCATTCGAGACAATGAACTTATTTTTGCTTGAGAGAAGGAAAGTTTGGTTCCTTGTACAAAGAGATTTGATTTGCTTGATAATTTGTAATGGACCCTTTTCCTGCAGAAATGAATCCCTGCATTCTGGGTGGGTGACTGTGAAGCTGCCAGCATGGTCTGTTGCAGTGTGTTGCCTCCTTATGGTTCTGCTGTGTATTTTTATTGTGTAAACCTTTACAACTCTGTGTGGGTCTGGATGGGTGCCCTGGGTCACACACACGAGGTTGGTTCTGCCAACTTCAGACTGCCCCAGGGGTGTTGTGCACACTGGAACAACAGTGACAGGCAGAGGAGAAGGGAGAGGTGGCCAAGGGAGGCCAGGATTTGCCAGGACTCTGCTGAGACACACAGCTGTGTGGCTGACACCTGGGGTTTGCTGTCTGAGAGGACATTCCAGAGCTCCCAAAGAAGGCCTCCCAAATTGTGGTACAGCATTTATATGTACATGAATAAATTAAGCCCCAAAGTTATGATATTTAAGCTTGTAGGGCAAGCAGGTGGCCAAGGTGTAAATCTCCAGGAAGCTGATCCATTATGGGCATTCCATTCTTTCTCAGATGCAAAGTGCTTTCAGGACTGTTATTAAGGGAAAGCTCATGGTGACTAGAGTTGGATTAGTCACTGGAAAATGTGTGAGTTTCTGCATATTCTTCCAAGAGTCCCTTGAGTGAAGGGATGATTCACAGCCAGGAGAATTTATACTCTCAGAAATCTGTGGTGCCATCCTTGAATGTGGAAGTGTGTGATTCTCTGTAATACAAGCATGCTCATTTCAAGGAAGATTCTATTTGAGGACAGAGGATGATTTCTCTGTTTTTGAATACCTAGGAATTTTTTTTTTTATGTGAAGAGGTGACCTGCTTTTGTAAAATTATATAAACCATATTTTAATCCCTTATTTTTTGGAAAAGAAAGATCACATTTTCATTTTTTTTTCATGTTCTTTATTTATTGCAAAAGACTCGATAATAAAAATATCTAGTAACAATTTAGTTGTGCAAGCTCATAACAAGAAATATGTTTAAAGCATCAGAGGGCCATATTTAGAAAAAGTTATGTAATATATCAGCTGTGAAACTGCTCTTTCTGTATGCAGAGTGAGAGGTCAGGGTGTAGATAAGGTGGGAAGAGACATGTTAGTATTAATTTATTCTGAACACTTTCTCAGAGGATGAAGTACCTGGACTGGGGAGTGGCAGAGATGCAGACATCATGTCAATATAATTGCAGAATTATGAAGCAGGGGAATAAAGGCTATACTTAAATTGAAGCTTTTGATGCTCGTGACACACCACAGTACAACAATAGCAGCCAGTTCTATTTTCTGCAGCCCAGACCTTTATTAATGCAATAGAACTAACTTGTATCTTTTTTTTTCCATTTATAGCAGAAACCTGTGTTTGACAATGTATAATATGTTATTTTAGAATTAATGTGAACTGCTCATTTCACATTGTCTCACTGCTCTAGTTTAATGTCTAATATTTTCCCAGAGTTTGTAGGAAAAAAATGACCACTTTTAAATAAATGTACCATCTCAAAGTCATTTAGCATTGCTGATTTTTCATTTAAACTACAGGAAAGAGTTATCAAGTGTTAAGTTCACTTGAGATTTTCTTCCCTGCTGAAAAGGGGAGATTTTACAGAATTTGTCCTTTAGAACATGATTAAAAAACCCAGACATAAAACGAAGTTGAATTCTCATGTTTCACAGGTAAAGGGAGTGTGAAAACAAAAATCAGACTTAGTAAATTCATGTTAGAAGTAGAATTAGAACCTGTGGGAGCCACTCTGCTTTTTCTCAATCTGTAAGATTGTCCTGTGCTTTCAGACTTTGTTACACTGCCAAGCAGGAATCACTAGTTTCTGCCAAATGTTGCACCTGGATATTTAATGATCAAAGCTCATTACAGGAGCCGTGCATCTGTAGTAGAGTCATGTAGATACCAGCACCAGGTCAGCCACATTCAGCTGACAGGGTGAGGGGAAAAGCAGGGACCTGGAGTTAAATTTAATGGCAACCTTCTGTGTGTTGCCAAAGGCAGTGCTGTTCTACCTAACAAGGGTTAGGGTTTTCTATCTTTGTTTTATTTTGTGAATTTTATCCAGCAGCATCTTTGCCTTAAAATTAAATTTTGATAATGTTGCTTTTGAAATCTTTGCTAAAATGACTGCCAAAGAGGACAAATTTTTATGCTGTGCATCCTTTTGGCTGTCAGATGCCTTGGGGAGCTTCAAAAACTAACACCTAAGAGTGTGTTCATGCATGTGACTCACATTCTTAAGCATTGATTTTTTTCTATGTGCTAAAAAGCGGAGTAATTTATTTAGTAAAGATTGTTAATATCATTGTAAATTTGTTCTGTGGTGGAAAACTTTTTTTTTTCCCCCATTGGAGAAGATGGTATAAACATTTGTACCTCTCTGGGAGAAGTGATGAGCATATATATATTATGGTGAGGAGTGTGAAATGAGTACTTAATTTGGCTTGAATACTGCACTTGATCTTGCTGACTTCTAGTAGGGACCTTTGTTTTCCTTACTGCTAGCAGAATTTTTGTCTGAATTTCCTTACTGTTTCAGACTTAAAGTAATAAATAAACTTAACTCAGATTGAAAACCCTGAGTCTCTATTTTGTCATTTGCTTTCTATATTCTGAATACTGTTA
Organism: Vidua chalybeata; assembly: GCF_026979565.1. Classification (NCBI taxonomy): domain Eukaryota; kingdom Metazoa; phylum Chordata; class Aves; order Passeriformes; family Viduidae; genus Vidua; species Vidua chalybeata. Next base: position 16,960,695 of record NC_071540.1, read on the forward strand.
AAGAACAATGTGTCATTGCAAAGTGAATCCACTTCTTGCTCTTTATGGAGTAGCTTCACAAAAGAACATTAAAATTCACCTTTTTTTTTTGGTGTGTTTTGAAATGGCTGTATTTCAGTTGTTAGCCAGGGGATCTTTGTGTAAGTCTTCAGCTGAGTACATGAAGCTTGGTTTCCGTGGTCAAATGAAAAAATGAACATGTGTAGCCTCTAGCTCCTTTCAAATAATGTCTTCCCTTTAGCAGCTCAGTTCTGCAATGTCTGATGCTAACTTACAACGACCAGACTTCCTGTCATGGCCAGCCAGCAAAACAGGGATGGAATGAACTGCACAGACCTCAGCATCCCTAAATTGGTTGGTCAAAGTGAGTATGAGATGTAGGTACTCCATCCTTTTCCCAAAGTCAGGTTTATATGCCAAGATTTTTGTTTTGTTTTGTTGCATGGAGCAGAATGTAAAGAGCACATATGTAAATTTTACCCTATTCTTTTGCTGTTTTGTGGAGGTGCCCTTCAATTTTTAATACGAAAGCAGTAGCCAGGTGTGCAGCCCCTTGAATTCAGAGCTCAAACTGGGAAGCACTGTAACATGGTGCTGTACTGAGCAATCCAAGTGAGGAGTTATGAATTTAGTAGTAATTTGTTGTTACTGTACATGCCAGCTCTGTGTGACCTGGTTACATAAAGCCCTGTGGGTTTAAAAGGTGCACTTCTCTAAACCTTACGTCAATCAATCACTCAGCTAAATCCCCAGAGGACCCCTTGGAAAGGTACTCACGGGTGCTTTCTCAAGGTGCACCACACTGTCTCTCAGGTTTCATCCTTGTGAAACTTGTGTTTTCACAAGTTTTGTGGCTTATCTGTCATGTCTTTGTTGTGCCTCTGAATGTCTCAGTAAACATCTCTGTTTATATGAGCTGAATTACTTTCCCTGCCATATCTGGACTGCCATGCTGCAGGGCATTTCTGCTTTCTTGTGACTTTGTCCTCGGAGAGAAGCCTCACCTTGAGGTGAGTTCCCTAGAGTTCCCTCTAGAGTCACATAAGATTTGTTTCATTGCTGCTCTGAAAAAAAGAGGCTGTTAAAACAGGTAGTTAATATTTAATTCTGCAGAAGTGAGAGCAGAGCCACTGTCCTCTCTAACCACCATGAAGTACATTTGCAAAAGGACACTAAAGGCTTTCTTCATTCACTGGGCACTCATTTGCACGCAGCCTCTGTTGCAGTTGGCAGTTTCTGCCTTTCTAAAATGAAACCTACTCTGGAATATTTTGTGATGCAAATATTTGGGAAAAAATCTGGTTCTGAATGCGGAATGTTACTACACATATATACACATGAAAATGCAATTATATTCATAGAGAGAATGGCCAACCCATGTCTTGGTGCACACAAGCTTGGGTGATCAGAGTCCCTTATTTTCTTCATTGCCAGTAATTTCCCTTAAGCCTTCTTGAGACTTCCTGAAATAATGCTCACAGCATGATTTCTGACTCTGTAAGCCTCCTCTGAAACTCTCTGTAGGCTTTTCCTTTTCCTTCATTAAGTACATGATTTAGTTTTGAGCTGAGCACCATTTGTGGCCACAAACACATGGGGGATCTGGGCTTTGAATCAGGAGTGTTATCTTACAGAACTCTCTAGTCCATAATGGCAGATTCAGGTAAACTTTTACACCGTTAATGTAGACTTTTCTGTCAAGGGTACCTCGTGGTTGGGTTGACAGCTTTTAAGGTTTTTTGACCCATGCATTTATATGCAACAGCCTGATGTTCCAGCCTAACATTATCTGATTTGACCAAAGGTGTTCTTGCAAACTTGCCTTCCTCCAGTGAACTTAGATGGACACTTCCAGCTCACAGAAGGTGCTCTGCTGGTGGCACTGGCTGGTTTTCAGCAGGGTCTGTTCCATAACCCACCTGTCTGTTCAGGTGCTGGATGGTTGTGTTCCCACCCAGAGATGGCTGGTGGGTGATCATTGTGGCAGAGAGAGCCAGAACTTCTCTCTTTAAGCAGCAGTGCAGCACAATGTTGTGTATAACAATGTAACGTTTTTTTCACAGTCCTCCTATTGACATTGTTTTCTGCCTTTGGTTATCTTGTATCATGTCTTCCCCCAGCTTGCACAGCACCTGCTGTAGTGAAATGCAGGTTCTGTTTTACCATCTACCTCCAAGTGTGGCTGAAGGAAATGTAACAGGAATTTGTACCTGCAAGCGTGTGACTGAACATGATCGCTGCTGCTGGGTTATTTGAATGGAGATCAGTGGAGATGTTTAGGATCAAAAGTTTATTGTTGAGTTCATGGCAGTAAAGAGCTCTGTCAGGTACCCTGGAAGGCACTGACAATTAATCTGTGCAGTATTAAGAAAGTATCTATGTAGTCATGTGAGGATCCATTGAATTCACTGATTTGCCAAACAATACAGCAGCAGGAGCTGAACTGCCTCCAAAGCATATCCAGATCAGAGCCTGAGACAGCGTGGTAATTGAAGGTGTCTTGGAGTCTGGTCTCCTTAAAAAACCACTTGAGGGAGTTGTCAGAATGAATCCATGACTGATGAGGCTGCTAAGGAGACCCTTTCAACTTGGGGAAATAGTCACGTAAAGGAATGGATGAACTGTAAACTAATTGTGGGTCTTAGAGTGGCACTAGACTTTTATAAACTGTTTGGCTGGGGACTGGCTGTGCTGGGGGAGTGTTCTCCTTGTCTTGCTGGATGTGAGTCAATTACAGGGCATACTTTGATTCAGGAAATGCCTTAGGAAATGTTTTAATCTTCTTTCACCTTTCTTGTGGAAATTGCACCTGCAATTTCCAATCAAATTGGATTTGATTTGACACTGCATCTGTCCAGGTCTGTGGTTTTTTTTGGGTGTATCAGGCCCCAGGAATATGTGTCTGTGAAGCCAGGGCAGGATATTGCTATGCAATTTGCATGTGGGATTGAGAAGGAGGAAAGCTCCAGTACTTCAAGGCAGTAGAAAGATAGTGTGTCTGAAGTGCTGTGCCTGCAGTTCTGGCATAGGTATGACATTACATTTTAATTGTACAGTGACAGATTGTGCTGTTAAAAAAGTTCACAGTAGCTGCGTAACAACTACGTTGGTACAGTTGATACACTAATCTGAGTCTGAAACGTGTTGCAGCTTTTCCTGCCCTGCTCCTTTCTCAGTATAGTTGGAATCTGCCATTCTGGAATTACTGGGCATCACGTGGATGGTCAGGTGACTCCAGACTACCTGTGGAGGATGCAGAGCTTAGTGCAAGACCAAAATTAATGCTTGGTGTTCATATTTTTCTTTTCTCCCTTTGATTCTCTACATTGGCTTTTCTCTCAGTAATGTAGAGTAATACATCCTAACCAACACTATGAAATGTCATTAAAATACATACAAGTAGTTTCTAGTCATTTTCTGAAACTTTAATGTGTATTACATCTTTATTTCTGTAAAAATCTAAAGAATGTTTAATAAAACTTGTGTTTTGTACCTGTTTAATTTATTTTCTAAGGAAACTTAATGATGTCTTGCCCAAATTTTGTAGGATATATAGAATATGTTCCCTGAAAATAGTAGAGATGTTAAATTTTGCATTTGAGTTTTTTAATATAAATATTTCTTTCTCCTCTCTTTCACCCTATTTTGTTCTCTTGCTGAACCATTTCTCTTATTTACTGAATGTTTAGCAATCACCGTATAGTGAAGCCCTTTCTGAAAAACCAGTTGGAGGAGCAAGAACATGTCTGTGCACATAAAAATCCTTGTGCCACTATGTACATACACATAGGTTCATGCAGGAGAAGGGGATAGTGGGGTTGAAAGGCTGTAGTACAAGGAGAAGGACTGTAGTGAGTGTGTGTAACTGAGGGGAGACATTGGGTAAGTTCGTGTGTTTATTTCAGAGGTCAGTGTGAGGTAAGAGCCCCTGGGAATGACAACAGCAATGCAGGTTGTGAAATCTCTTTTGTCACTGCTTCTAGTTTGTACTTTTAGAGGGCCTTTTGTTTTGTTGTTCATGTGTGTGGATTTAAAGGAGTCTGAAAAGAAAGGTATGATTCACTTTGAAGTTAAAACTGTGGTTTTCAGCAGGGATTTGTTGGGTGAAGGGAAAGCAGAAGAGGTGACTGGGGTTGCACTTGCCAAAGACTGGAATGAGGCAGCCTGGTGTGCAGTCCCATGCCATTTACTGCAGCCATGCAACCTCCTCCCCTCTCCATCTGGGTACTTTCTATCTCTGCATTCTGATTCTTCTCTGTCAATATTAATGTAAATTTGTGGCATAAGATCAACTTTTTTAGGTGGTGACATTTAGGATGGTAATTTGGATACATCTTTAGGGATCCAGGTGAGACTCTGAATGGTAAGGGGATCAGAGTCATCATTAGGGGCTTTTGGTTCTTGGTCATTTATAGGCACAATGTGAATTTATTTTGGAAACATGTAAATTTAGGAGTCTTCACCAATTAGATACGCAGATCTTAGGAGATGTTTTCGTAGTTTGAGAGGGAGGCTGAGACATTAAAACTTCTACCTTGAGAATAATGATGGTTGGAAAATTCATTTAAGAAAGATGCTTGTATCCTGTGAGTAGTTCAGGTTAACCTTTGAGGTCCCATTTTCACAGTGTAAGTTGTTTAATGACTGTGAGAAAGTAGTGTCTAGTAGAAGTTTGGCCTGGGATACTTTGCAGAGAATAAGAAGTTCCAAGATGAATTAATATTTCATTATCAGGATTTTGTTGATGAACTTCCTTGCTTGTCTGTCCATGTTGGCATCATAGAAATGCAGCATTACACAGGTGGAAGCTTTGCTGTTGTTCAGCTCACCCAAGTCTAGCAGCAGAGCTGCTGTTTCATTATGTTGTTAAAGGTCTTCTGTTACTGAGGAGGTGCTCATTTAAAACAGGGGGTTTATATTGTGGCATTCTTCAATGCATGGACAGAAACCTTCACCTGTTTTCCTTGGATCTTGCTAGGTCTGATAAACACATTTCAAGAGCAGCCATGTATTGTTTTTCTTCACTCTTTGTCCTGTAGCACTTTGTCCAGAAGTGGAAAGAGCTGTTTATTTCTCTGGTCCACAGGCAGAGTAAAACCACTTCCTCAGTTTTCTAATAAGTATCTTATCTTGAGAGCACAAATATTTCTATTTCAGTGCTGTCTCCCTCCTGTTCTGCAGGCCCTGTAGCAAGGGTTTGAAAAAAGGGAGCGGAGTTGGGAGAGTGTGTGCTTGTGCAGAGTTCCATTCTGCTGTGCTTTAGTGCATACCTCTGTTCTCTGGAGAGCTGCGAGGTGAAAGTGATACAACAGGTTATGTTAAATAACACATCTCTCCGGAGCTGGCCATCAGAAAACTCACCCAACATTTTAATTATTAAGCTTGATTTTCTCTTTATGTTACTGCTTCAAATATTTTTTTTGAAAGCACCAGTGACTGTACTAGCTGACAGGGTTAGCTGGCTATGTAAGATATATGTGGATGGTTTAGGTGGGTAAGTTAGAATTGTATCTTTTCTTTTTGTTTCTGAACAGTTGTCATGGCAATTGGAAAATTACTTGATTAGAGTTAATGCCATTTGTGGAAGGGCCATGTGTATACACCTTGTCCATGGAAAATCAGTGACAGTGAAATAATAAAAATATGACAGATTATTTTTCTTCTTCTGGTCCTTTTCTACTGTTGTCTGTTACTATTTATTTGTGGATTTATGGATTGAAAGCTGGCACAATTTGCACTTCTCTTCCAATACAGATCTGCATTTATATATATATAGCTATTTTATATGTGCGTGCATACTTTGAGTTATCCATCCTACCATTTCAGTCTCTGCAGTTGTACTGACTGAATGTTGTTTCCTTTCAGTGGATCTGATGGAAATAAAAGAAATTCGCCCAGGAAAGAATTCAAAGGACTTTGAACGTTGCAAAGCAAGGCACAGAGAAGAACACTGCTTTACTGTTTTTTATGGTACCCAGTTTGTCCTCAACACCTTAAGTTTAGCAGGTACTTTTATCTTCTTTCTTTCTTCTTTAAAATTACTGATTGAACAAGTCAAATTCATTGATGGAACAGGAATGCACAGAATACTGTGGTTTTAACTTCTGCAGTTCAGGAGTGCACCAGATGCCTAAAATCTGGAGCCAGACCTTTTACTCAGCCCTTCTTGTCCGTGACCTGCTGCATTTGGAACGTTTCAAGTGGTGCGTCGTGCAAGAGTCGTTTCTGATTTTTCTAGCAAGGTAGACTTTTGCTGGTTAAATAACTCCAGTAAGGTTTTCAGCACTGAAGAGCAGAGATAACATTGCCCTCTTTAAAGACAGCTATTCTGTGTGGCCAGAATATTGTCCTAACACTTTTAGTCTGGCCAAAATGATTTTGGACGTAATAGCCATAAAAAGTTGCACTGCGGCTGTATCACAGAAATTTTCCTATTGCCTATGAGCAATTGCAGACTAATTTGGAAAAATGAAGTTTTAGTTTGGGTTGTGTGCGTGTCACCTGATAATACTAAACCTCTTCTAAGTAAGTACTAGAGGACCATAAATAAAATTAGAAAGTGATAAATTTAAAATTAAGAGATCTATGTGAAACAAAGAGAATTTATATCTATAGAAAGGGTTGGAACACTTTTTATTACAGGCAAGATTATTGAGGGTTACAAACCAAAAGATTTTGAAATTAAAAGGATATAAGTTTTTACAGTACAGGCTGAATACAATTTCTAACTAGTGGAATTTACAAAGAGATTTCTTTTATAAAAAGTTTGTAATGGGTTGTTGGTTAAGAACCATACAGACAATTTATTTGGAGTCGTAGTTCTTTCTGTCCTGAGCAGGAACATGCTTACCCATTTAAATCTTTAACTTAATTGCAAAATCCTAATGTGAGAAAAGGGGAGTGCTTTGTAAGTGTTTAAATACTCACAGCTTTTATTTTTTATTATTTATGGGATGAATTTCTTATAGCCTACTTAGAATACAAGTTTTTTGCAGTCAAATGCTTTTGAAATGAAAGACTAATCCTTTCTTAGAGGTTTTTAAATAAGTTTTACCATTGTTGACTGAATTCTGTGAAAATTTTGAGTAAGTGGCTGTGCTTACGTGCCACTGTGCCAGGGACTTCAGCTTGGTTTCCTCTGACAGCCCCTCCAGTCCCTCCCCCATGGCAGTTCTCAAAACAGGCCTCTGCCAATACTTTGAAAACACTTGGTACCATGAGCTGTTGCTGTAATGCTGAACTGCAGAACAACATGATATAACTTTCGTTTAAGGGGGAAATCCTTTTCCTTGTGGAAAGCCTTTGTCATGGTTTCTTAAAACAATATAAAATAATTGTTCCTTGAAGGGAATGGTAGCTATCTGAAGGGGTAGAATTGTCTTGGGAGAAGAATTCGTTTGGCAGTGGTAGTGGGTGTTCTGTCTGAAATTGTAACTAACTGAAAAACATTTCAATGGGGAGCTGAGGCTGGGCTCCAGCTTCATCCTTGGGGGATAAAGCATTGTTTCAAAGTATGTTTGAATAAAATGTAATCTTCACCTTTTGAGAAACTTGTTTGCTTTGAAGGCTGATAAAAGATTTCAGCTCCTGAGTGAAAATGATTTTTCAGAGCTTTAATTGAAGGTTCAGGTTTAATTGAAGAAAGCCTTCATGCCATTTCAGAGCCAGCCTGCTAAATCAAGTGGACTTTGCCCAGCTGAGGGCTGTAAAGATCACATCTCATGCAAGGTTATTGCAGCTTAGCTGGTATTTCCTAGGGAAAGCTGACCTGCCCAGCAAGCAGTCTTGCTTCTTGCCTCATCTTGCTTCTGTCAGGTTGAAGAATTACCAAATGCAATCATGATAAGTAGTGAGGACTCTTCTGGTTTGGGAAATGGAAAGGCAAACTAAATTTTAAACAAAACAAAGCAGTGATATACTAATTTGCAGGGCAGGAAGGAAGACGTACCTGACTTCTAGCTAAGCCACATAAGGAATTTTATACCTTTTTTTGACTTGTACTGAAATGTTTTATATATGCTACACCAGTTTTGTACATTGCTCCCTTACTGTTTGTCTTGCTGAAATTTAGTCTGGAACAGTCTGTGTTGAGAGGCATGGTTAAGATAAAATAGAAGGTGATTATGTCAAAAGCCAGTATATTACAATTTTGTTGTAGGTTGCTGGGAATATAATGAACCAGCTTTATGCTATAGCAGTACTGAGTTCTTTTTCCCTGTGTCCTTCAAGTTGTTCTGATCTGGGTCCTGGGTTTTTGCCATTATGGAAACAGAAGATAAGAAAATTAATTTTGATTCTGTTACCACAGGAGCTCAGCAGTAGTTTTATAGTGTTTTTTGCTGAAATATTGAAACTTTCCTACTCAGATACAAGTGTTCTAGAAGCAGGTATTTTTTGTCAGAGCTTACCTGCCCCCAAATTTATGCTGTTTTTTATTAGCTTTATTAGTAGCAACATGAAGCTATGCAATGAGATTTATCAAAGAAGAAGGTTAGTCAGCAGCTTTGTGTACTAGGGTTTGTCTAGACAAGTTGTATCTTGGTTTTGTGTTGATTTTGTTTGGATGTTTACCATAGCATATTATTTTTTTCAGCTGACTCTAAAGATGATACTGATAAATGGTTGTGTGGCTTGAATATCTTGTATCAAGAGGTCATGAGTGCTCCCACACCTTCAATCACAGAGAGGTACGTGGACATATTTTCACTTTGTGAGACTGGGAATTGAAAGAGGAAAATCTGAATGAAATTTTTAAGGTGCAACAGGTGGTGCTAAGAACACTTTTCAGTTAGTGTATGACACTGAAACCTCATATGGAAATTCTCACTGTCTATTTTGCTACATAGGTGCTCTGGAGTCACACTCTGCTTCATATGCTAATGCGAACTTGCAATTCACCTTGTTCTCTGCACCCAAAACAAAATCTCTTCATGAGGTCACAAGAGCAGCTGGTGTTTGTGTGTTGGCTTCTTGGGAAATTCAAAAGTCAGCCATATGAAGGTGAAACTGCACCTCTGTCCTTTAGAGGATGTTGTGTGTGAAACTGCTCAGGCTCAGATTGCCAGATCTGTGGACAAGGTTTCAGTAATGTTTCCATACCCCATTGCTTTTCATCACTGCTGGCCACTGCTGTTAGTGAGGATGCTCTGCTCCTTGACCACATTGTGGCTTTGACACTGGTGTAGTCAAGCAAGAATAATTCCTATTGAGGCTCAAGATCAGCTTAGCAGTGCATTCATCTTTTAGATCAAAATTGTGTATGTATTTATTTACTATTGGTGCAACTAAAAGCATTTTACTGTGCATCTAATACTGGCATGCACTGTAATGAGAATTTTCTTTAAAATTCTCGAAACCCCTCTCCCTTCCCTCTAGGTTTTAATTTTTATGCATCTAACAGATATTTGAGCCAACAGCTCAAAGAAAAATCTGGCAGAAATCATTGGTTTTATGGAGTTACTCCAGTTTAGATTAGCTCTTACTTTTTTACAGCTTCTGGTTACTCATTCTTTTCTGTCCTGCCCACCCTTCCCCTTCCTGTGTTGTTTATGTGACTTTAAAATGCAGCAAAGCACATATTTACAAATGTGGTTAAAAAAACTGGCTGGATTCTTGAATGCTGCACTGGTAATGTTTTTGCTTTCCTAAAAGAGATGAATCTTAAGACCTTTAAGTATTTCTATTGAGTTTTGTCTATAGATTTTGAAATTTCATTGGCTGCATATGCTTTATAATTCTTAGATTTATTTTTTTTCCTCCCTCTTCTACAAGCTGGCTGAGAAAGCAGATCTATTCTGTTGATCAAACTAGAAAAAATAGGTAAGAAACTCTGTCTTTTTTTCAGATGTTTTTAGTGAATTTTTGTTGCAGATTCTAATATGGAATGAAAAGAAATAAAAGAATTCATTGTCCAAAATGTGGAGTATGAAATCCCTGAAAATGGCATTTGCCCTTGCTTTAGCATCTTGAATTTTGCCTTTTGCTAAATACCATGTGTTCATAGCATTCCCTCAGGTTTATGTACATGGTATAATGAGGAAACAAATGATGACAACTAAGTATTTTAAATTTTAGCCTAGAATTACTTTGCCAAAATGAGCAAGGTGTTATTGTAGAGATTGAGCTTGGCTGGCAACTGCCTGGCCATGGGCTTGTCTCTGCCTTGTATTTGAACAGACCAAAGCCAAAGAATCACCTCTGACCTGATGTTTCTCATGTGAAAAAGGTCCCAGGGGTTCTGGCTCCCAGTGTGATGTGTGGCTTCATGTGTTCGGGTTTCAGTAGTTCCTTTCAGGTCCATGTGTGATGTGGCTTTGTAGCTTTTACACACAAAGGAGACTTTTTTAAAAAAACAAATTCAGCTGTACACCTCTCCTTAGAGTTGCCAGAAATCATGTGACACTAAGAAGAATGTTAACTTTTCCTCCCTTCTGTGTTATCATTTCACCATGATTTTTCTCTTTGTCTGGAACATGCATTTTATTCTAAAGTACAAATCAGTGTAGAAAAGCTCATGCTTTTCCTCTTGTGTACACCTTTTCCCCAAAGCAAACTGCAGTGAGGTGTTTCATTGTGTGGCTGAGGCCCTGTGGTATTGCAGGAAATCACACCTTTGTGCAGACAGTCTATGGCACCGTGCAGGGTGAGCTGAGACCCCATTTCAGAGCTATTTCCTCAACTGGCCACAGTCCCATCCTGTACTGGATATTGACTTGTACCCCCTGATGCATTCTCAGAACTAACCCAGAAGTGGGGGTGTGTTGTTGGGGTTCACAAAGCAAAAGCAAATGTTAAGATGGAGAAGCTGTGGCTGACAGTAGGTGTCTGCTGAAGAGGTTTCATTTGTTGCTTTAGGATTGTTTTATTGCTACAAGGCAGCTTGGTTGGGACCAAGGAGACTTGCACTGTGGAGAGAGCAGGTTTTCCTTCTCTTCCTAGATTATTCATGCTTTTAGAAAAATTCAGGAAAGGAGTTTGGACTGAGATCTGTTGTGTTCAGAGCTGTGGTTTTTAGGGAGGTTAATTGTAAAGGTTAGGCTACCAGGCAAGTCCTATTCCACAGGTTGAATTTTTTTCCAGTGGTAATGAAGTCCTAGCTCTTTGTTTTCTCTTGCCCTTGTCTGGCCAGAGGAAATTGCTTGTGCTTGGTGTTTAGTGTACAAATGGAGTGCTCGTTCTTACTTCTAATAGTATTTTTTTTCCAGAGGTCTGGCGACGATGTGGAAAGCCAGGAATTTCCTGAGTTCTAATCTGGTTTGGGCATGGATTTTGGCTTAGGTCCTTCTTGCTTTGTCTCTTTCCCTCTTGCACAACGGAGATGAGAATATCTTACAGGGTAGCTGCTTGCATGGACAGTGTAGAATAGAAGTGTTACTTTCATCTGTGTGCAAATTGGTTTTGTTGCTTTCAAGCTACACTGTTCTGACCCTGTGTTTGCAGAAGTTTAATGGCTTCTAAATTGTCCTGTAGGCCGAGTCCCTCCATCTTGTTTTGTTGGGTGCTGTTGGTATTGCTTTAATATTTTGTGGGCTTCAGCAATAGGACCTACAGGTCTTGTACCTGTGCTCCCTTGACTTACTGCCTTGCTGTTATCTAGAAAACTTTGGTTTTTGAAGTGTTGCTGGGATGTCACTGGGCATTCTGAAACTCTGTGAAAAGAATCACCAGGTCTGTGTAAATGGAACTGGAAGGGAAGACTTGGTTGGGTGAGGAGAATGAGATCATGTTGCAGAAGGGAAGAGTCTTGCTGCTGCAAATCAGCATTACCAGACTGAATAACATCTGGAGAAAAAGGTTAAAATGGTATTGAAAACTGGGCCTTTTTATTTTCTGTTTGTGCTCATCTGTTCAGTACAGCCTTTGCATGGTATTTTCTATGTCTGTAATCCAGTTTCAGTGGAAGAAAGGCTGCAGTTCATCTGACCATGTATAAACATCTACATTTGAGCTACATCTAGATCTGCTTAATTGCTGAGAGAGAAGTACATATCTATAAAGCATGGTTCTTTTAATTCCAAATTAATTGGAATGCCTGTTTCTCCATGTCTGCCTTGCTTCCATGTAGGTGTTAAGTTTATGTAAGTTTACAGGTATGTGAGATGAGCCTTACACAAAATGTTTCAATAGTCACATTTTTGTGTTGATAGAAAATATATGAGTAGCTGACTAGGCACAACACAACTGCGGTGATTTTGCTATCTTTTTTTATTTCCTCTTTTTTTTTCCTCCAGTATCAGTCTTAGAGAGCTGAAAAATGTCCTTCCCCAAGTAAACTTCAAAGTGAGCAGCATGAAGTATTTGAAGGATAAATTTGCGGTAATTACCTGATTACTTAAATGTGTTTGGTACTATCTGATAAGTATTGATGTTTCTTTTTAGGACTTCCTTTTTTTTTTTATTTATATCATGTATAGTTAAATAAGTTATACTGATTAATCTGTCAGCTTGGCATTGCCTGTGTCTGAGGGTATAAGAAAATACAGACATGAATTTTCCTTCTTTTCATTGTGTGGGTGACCAAAGCCAACACTGGGTTTTGAGCTTCAGTACTGAGCAAGTACATAGAAAAGTATTTTATCTTTCTTTTTCTTCTATATGAATTTCATCTTAATTTTTTTTTCAATATGATCAAATAATAACTTCTCTCCAACTAATGCCAATATTAATAATTTTGAAGGTCATTCCATTCCTACAGGAACCTTGAATATCCCCACCCTTTCCTGCTTTCCAGCTCTCCACCCTTAAAGCAGACATTCTTGCTTCTGCTGGCCCAGCTAACAATGACTAAATGAGGCTCTACTTTTCTTTTCGCTCATGGAAATGGAGTGAGGGTACAAAATGCAAGGCCAAAGATGGGGGCTAGGAGCATTATGTCATAAACCAACATCTGTTTTCTTGTTTGTATTCTTAAGAGCATAAATAAATTTAAAAAACCAAGTGGTTAAAAATAATAAAGTTGGAATAGAATTGAATATGTGAGAGAATGCCAACTGGAGTAAGAGTGACTCGTTCACTGTGCAAGGGCAGTTCAGGCAATTCTAAATTCACTGTGTGCTGTTTCTGTTGTAGGAAATAGGTGCTCACAAGGAAGAGCTTACTTTTGAACAGTTTCATTTGTTCTACAAGAAAATCATGTTTGAACAGCAGAAATTGGTAAGCTTTCCATAAATAGTCTTCATACTGTTCAGCTTCTGCATCAGAGCAGTGAGAGCTGGTTATCTTTTAGTTTGCTACTCATTTTCTTTTTTCCTCATTCTTGTACCAGAAAAAGAGTGAGTGCTGTACTCAATGTGTAGATAACAGATACTATCAGCAATTGGCCTAAGGAGATGAACAAGTCATTCATGTTGCTTCTTGTGTGTTGGTAGTAGAGACAGGCACAGACATTGTAGGTTTTTAGGAGGAATTCTTTTTGTGAGTTTGTTCAGGATGCTAAATGTTTTTTCATTAGGTTTGGTTGGTATTTTTACTGGTAGAAACAATTCTATATTTCAGATTACCAGCAGCGAGTCCATTACAGAACATGCATGAGACAGTCCTTGGGAGGCATAAATGCAGTGGAATTACATTTTAGCTAATTTAAGTGGGCAACTGCCTGACTACTGTGTCCTTGTATTTGCTGTACAGATTCATGAAGCTGGTGGAAACTGCATACTTTTAGTGACTCTGAAAGTTAGGAACCCTTTAAAACTGTGTGAAAACACATAATTTGAAATTACTTGCATGAATGTCTTTCTTGACTATGTGCTTATTGTGGATTCAACTTTAATTTTGCAGATGCTAAAGTAGATGCTTTGATAGTCAAAGTCAATGGTGATTTTCTGGCAGTACAGCTTGTGCTGTTTAAAAGTGATGCTGAAATCATGGTGAAGTGATAAAAAACCTAGATTAGCTGACAGGATTTTAGTTTTGGCCGTGAAAGTCCTGTTAATTAGCTTGAGCAGAAAACTGAAGAGTAAAACACACATCAAGGAGCCTCTCTGACTTCTTTAAGCTCCTGTTATTGCCCTGTGTGAATCACTGCAAAGAAATTTCTCAATTTGCTTACAAGTGCTTTGGGTCACTTGATAAGTTTCCTGCAATTTCTAACGATGCTGTGCCAAGCTAAAAACAATTTAGGTTTTATATACACTTGAATAAATGTGATGGATGATACTTAATTCCAGTTTTGCTGGGATATCAAACAGTAAAAGCTCCCCAGAAATTTGACTACTTGTATAAGGTGCTTTATCAAAGCAAGTATTTTGTCTGAGAATTGTGTTCACATTGAAAGGCCTGAAGTGCAGTTGCCAGCCTTGGCAGTATGTTTTTTCTTATACATTTAATTAAAAATGTGTCTTGCCAACTTGTGTGCAAGGTCTCTAGAGCAGACAGGCATTTATTTCCCCTTTCCAAACCAATGGACATTATTAGATGGACTTAGATAGAAAATTGGATATTATTTTATTATTTATGTTTTTTCCCTTTTTATGTTTATTTTTTGTTTGTTTGTTTTTTGTTTGTTTTAAGATTCTTGATGAATTCAAAAAGGATTCCTCTGTTTTCATTCTTGGGTGAGACTCTTCATTTGTATTATTTTCCCACATTTTCATATGGTTCTAGTGTTGCAGGATTGTTTTTTAATTATCTCACTGTTTTTTAAAATTTTTTTCTAATGTTTTAGTAAGTGAAAAGAAATCACGAATATTTTTAAATTCAGAAAGGTGAATTTACATTGTAAGTAAGTCCTAGTGATTGCTTTTTACTTTCTGACTACAAAAATGGTATGGACTGAAGCTGCCTGTCTTCTGATTTCATAAAGAGCTGAACAGAGCTATAGAAGGACAATTTGATGCAGAAAGTTTTGCTTCAGTCTGGAGTGTGTGGTGCACAGGCTTTGCCTAGAGTTGAGCTGAATACTGGTAGTAATGGTTTCTGCATCTTCCACATGTTGTGTGCAGCATGAAGAAGGTCCCAGGCATTGCTAACCCGTTGATTGTGGATTAAACTGGTTTATCTTAGTTTTGAATATGACATTAACAGATTAAGGAAGTAGCTGTAATAGTCTGCTCTGAGTATACTGAGTATTTCCTTTGCATCATGTAATAATTAAACTGTGAGGCTGCTTAAAAGCACAGATTTCTAAGCACCTTCCTGGCACCAGATGCTGCTGTGATTGTGACTTATAGAAGGCACATCAGTGATACCACTTTTCCTTGGTGCAGCTGCACCTTGCCCCCTTTTTCAGAAGATTTTGGTCTATCACAGTAGTTCATCTAAATATCATAAAGAAGGAATTGTGAAGTGTGGCTCTGTGATAATTTAAAAGGAGCTTTTCCATGTGCTTCAATTAAACTTACCAAAACTCTGGTCAAGTTAATGCAGCTCATTTGCTACAAAGCAATGACTGCAGGTTTGGTGCTTTTCCCAATGAACCCCTCTCAAAAGTACATCAGGAATCCAGGAGGCTCAAAATACAGGAATTGGATAATACATGCCTAGTCTAAATCCCATTGAAATGATAAAAAGTCTCTTGCTGGTGGCAGCACCTTTATACTGTAAATCCAAGATACAAACCCATGTCATCTTCTGCTGTAACATCTGATTAACCTCTCTTATTTCTTTAGCTTCACTTTCCCTTTCTTTTTTTAAAGAAATACTGACCGCCCAGATGCTTCAGCAGTTCACCTTCATGACTTCCAGAGATTCCTGCTACATGAGCAGCAGGTGGGAAGGTTACAGAAATACTGAACTCTTTTTCTTGGAGTCGTATCACAGAATTCTGTGCTCATTAAACAGAAATGTGAAGAGTCATAGAATATGATTGATTGCCACTGTAATACTGGGCCTTGGAAAGATTTCTCCTTTGTTGCCATTGAAGTCCACAAGAACCATTATTTTTCATTTATATAAAGCTTCTGAAGGTGCACCAGAGGACAAGAGGGAGGACAAAATAAATAAGGTTTTAACAAGCCTCCACTTAGTCATGTAGATAAACAGACAAGGTTAGAAGTAAATGCTGTGTGCAGTCAGAGATGAATGCCTGGCCTGGTCACTGCTGTCACCAGAGGGGCATTGGGGTAATGCCTTGGCCATGGCCCCATTTTTGCAGCTCTCACATTGCTGCCTGCCTCCATCCCATTCAAAGGTAATTTCCTATTGAATGGAGCCAGGTAGATGTCCCATGCCAGCAAGCAGATAAGGATGAGGAACTGTGTCTTCATGGATTTCTAAGATGTTATTTAGCACAGATTCCATGTGAAAAAATGGTGCAATATTTGCTAGGCACTGCTGAGGTTCAGGTTTGCAAATGTGATTAAAAGTGAGACCTACACTTCCTGTGTAAGCTTGGTACTTTCTTTTTCTCCCAATTTCACTCTTTTCAAAGGATGTTTTCTAAGGCACTGTTTTCTAAGGCACTTAGAAATGAGATTATAGTTGAGGCATGTCCAAGGAGGCCAACTTTTTTCTCCCTGTCAATGCACATATGTATTTATATAGTGTGTCTCTCTCTGTAGATCTCTCTGGTCCTTGTTTGATTTTTGTATTGAATAACACCACTTCTAAAGTATTTTTTTTACTGTATTGCAATTATCTGAAGGAATCTTGGGCACAGGATCTCAGTAAAGTCAGAGAACGAATGACAAAGTTTATCGACGACACTATGAGAGAAACTGCTGAACCTTTCCTCTTTGTTGATGAGGTGAGATAATGGTGCTTTGTAGTAGTTCACACAGACTTCTTTCACAGAATTTTCACTGGGTGGTAGGACCTGTAGGACTTGCTGCATTGCTGGGTTTCTTGTACTCTCATAGGGTAAAAATGTTTAAACTCAGTCTCTTTGTATTGTAGTTCCTTGCTTACCTATTTGCAAAAGAAAACAGTATTTGGGATGAGAAATATGATTCAATAGATGTACAGGACATGAATAATCCTTTGTCCCACTACTGGATTTCCTCCTCTCATAACACGTAAGTTACCAAAAGTCCTGTTGTCTATCCCAGTTCAAACAAATGTGGGAATGTGAGAGAGACAGTCAATTATGCCAGAAATGTGCTGTGTGGATGTGTGAAACCTTCCTACAGTGTGGTCTAAATGTGGCAAATGGAGTTTCTGTGACTGTTTTTTCCCCTTCTCATAAGGTCTTACAGGTTTTGAGATAGAACTCAGCTGCCAGAAAACCCAAGTCCTGGTAAAAAATATAAAGTATTGAGTTGAAACTGTTCTGAAAGCCACCCCTGCTTTCAAAAATTTAAGTTCCTGAAGGGACTTCCTTTTTTTCCAAGCACCAACAGCCTAACTGAGCTCATGACAGAATTCATTAATTATACAAAGTATGTGATGATGAGTTTGAACTGTCTTTAAATGAAGGGGAATTGCTCATCTGGCACTGTAGTGGAAAAAAAGGTGTAAAGAGAGGGAGGAGAGATGAACAAATAAAATAATGCAGGGAATGCAATAAAGTGGGCATGGATATAGCATGCAGGTGTATTTTGAAGTATAAGGTGTGATATTACTCTAAATACCTCCCACATGCTCATGCATGAGCATGATGAGGTTTAGGTGGGTTTCAAAGCTCGTTATTTGCTCTCAAGGATGTCAGGGTTGGTTGCTATTTAGATTGAGCCTTTAACCTGCTATAATTTGGTCCATTTAAAAACCTGATAGCATCAGGTTCAGCAAAGTCTGGTTCTTCCATCAGAATTAGACAACCCAAACCAAACCAACAACAAAACTACAACAACAACAACAACAACAACAAAAAAAAAAATCAACATACATTGTCCATAACAGGAGGCAAAATGTCACCCAGTGAGTGAGTGAGAACTGCTTGAAATTGACTGCCTGTGTTTTTTTAACATTTCCTTTTGCTCCTTAGATACCTGACAGGAGACCAGCTTCGCAGTGAATCCTCCACAGAAGCTTACATCAGGTGTCTCAGGATGGGATGTCGATGTATTGAGTGTGAGTAAAGAGCTAGTGGAGTGGTTTGTAACATTTTGTCTGTACAAGTAGTTTCCTCTGTTTACCAAGAAAGGAAAAAGAACTGAAATCAAGAACTGTTTGCTTTCTGAATTTGAAGTTAGTCATATAAAAATCACTGATTCCTAAATTCTTTTTCTTATGTCTCACCAATGCCTCATTCACTTCCTCTGATTCTTGTTCCCAGGCAGTTTTAAGAGAGTCTTCCTAAATCTCCTCTCACTTTACACCAAAAATTCAATCCTGAATCTATATGACAGCTTAGGATTTAAGCTGAAGTACTTGTATAGCATAGATAGCTTATTTACCTTCATTGTAATACTGACAAGCCGAAGGCACAGAGATTTTTGTGATGTTGTGCCTTTTGTCATCCTGTTTAACTTGCTTGTAAATCAGTTAATGTCTTTGTTCTCCAGCAATTGTGTATCTGTCTTCAGCTCTGTGCTTGTGTTCTTTATTGAAAATTTTCACTTCAATTTCATGTTGTTTATTTGACTAATGCAAAATGTATCTCAAATTAGAGTTTCAGGGTTGAAATCAACAAAAGACAGAAGCTCTCAGCTTGTCACTTGTTGGAGTGTATTTATCCCTGGAAAATTACTGTAAAGTAGTAGATTGACACTATAGTTGCCTGAATCTCTTATTTACAGATTCCCACATAATAATGCTTTGGGAACATTTTGTAATGTATTTTATTTGTCTTGCTCTTACTTAAGTAAACTCAGTTTCCTCTGTGAGAGAATAAATTCATCTGATAGAATGTTTTATTAGAACATTAAGGTCTGTGAATCAGTATGTAGGACACTGAAGTTTTAGATGTATTCTTCTTACCAGAGTCATTTAAAGAGCTACCTTTTCTCTTACTTTTTCCACTGCTTGTGTTTCCTAGTGGATTGCTGGGATGGTCCTGATGGGAAACCCATCATTTACCATGGATGGACACGGACGACAAAGATCAAATTCGATGATGTAGTGCAGGCAATCAAAGACCATGCCTTTGTTACATCTGAGTAAGCTTTGTTTTCCTTCAGCCTGTTTTCATATGCTTAAACCCTTCTGAACTGAATTTCTCAGTAATCTAGAGCAAAAAGTAATCAGAGAATAATGCATTCCAGTAGCCTTCATTATTGCCACATGTGGGTCTTTAATAGATGCTGTTTTGAGGAAGAGTCTCAGTGCATAACCTTTTGTTGCTAAGGAAGATAGTGAGTACCCTAAAGTGGTTTCCAGCTCCTTCTTTGGGTCTTCTTTTATTAAAGTGAAACTTCAAGTGCTTAATAATATGTCTTAAATCTTACAAAAAATAGCAAAATGGTACAATTGACAAATAATATGTCTGTCACGTGGTGTTTCTGTTGTAGGGAAGGTCTTAGCTGAAAAGATACAGAGCTCATACCTGAACTGGTAACATTGGCTTAGATCTGCATCTCTACCCTTCTTTAACTTATGCTGAGATGTCCTTGACATGAAAAATATTACCCAGCAATTGGGAAAGAAATCAAGCTATCAGTGTCCTGTTTTTCCATGTTACCACTTGGTACCACTTGGACAGAGAGGCAGTATTTTCCCATCTGGATCAGTGTCTGCACAGGAACTTTGTGTTACTGACAACCATAATATGGGATGCATTATGGTTTCAGACTGTTCTCAGAGTACATGTGAAGGAAAACAGACATGATTTTGAGAAGAGGAGAAACAAATTCTCACCTAATGGTGCTTTAGCAGTGAAACTGTGCCCAAAGAGCTTGGAGGGAACCTTTGTACTTGCAGATATTCAAATCTTGGCTGGATAAAGTTCTGAACAACCTGATCTAACCTAGGAATTGGGCCTTCCCAAAGAAGGGGTTTGGATTAGATGGGCCTTCACAGGTCCCTTCTGCCCTTGGCAACTCCGTGATTGCACATCTGTTGTTATTTGTTGTGTTTGTATCTTCCTTTTGTCTTCCTTGTTTCCTTTAAATATTTTTCTCTCATCTGGGGGCTGAGGGAGGGTGTTGTCTTCCTTGCCTTGCCAGCTGTAGCAAAAAGAAATTATCTTCATTCACCTTGGTTTTGTCCACCAAAGATACCCAGTCATTCTGTCAATTGAAGAGCACTGCAGTGTGGAGCAGCAGCGACACATGGCCAAAGTGTTTAAGGAGGTGTTTGGGGATCAGCTTTTGATGAAGCCTGTTGAAGCCAGTGCAGATCAGCTCCCATCGCCAACCCAGCTGAAAGAAAAAATCATCATCAAGGTAGGCTTGCCTTGTGTGCTGGGAGATAAAACAGGAGAACAAGAGCAGGGGCCTGAAATACTGTTCCTGACTTCACAGATTAGTTTCAAGAAACCCCTTGCTTGAAGTGTTGACTGGTTACATTTGCCAGTAATGTACAGTGTTCTGTAAAACTCTGTATTAAAGTGCTTCCTCTTGGTTTCCTTTGCAGTAAGTGTTGGCAGTTCAAGTGCCAGATCAAACGTCAGCTCTTTTCTAAAGGTCTTTGACCTCCTGAAATGTCACTGCTAAATTTCAGCAAGGGTTCACTGCTGCAGATGTTCATCACAGACATTTTACACCATGTGGCCTGGTTAAAAATGATAGAAGTATGTTCTTGAATAGGAAGATAGATCAGTATTACTATTTTTTTTTTCAAAGACTGCCTTTTAAGTGAAACCCAAAGCTCTTGTGGGTGCACACTGAAGTGGTAAGGATTGCACGAATTGATGAGTATTTGCTAACTCAGTGTGATTTAAATATGCAGTTTAGTGAGCCACTTGTGAAACACAGAGGCACTGCTCTGAGAAGGCAGTCCCTGTTAGTGTGGGATGTTGTGGGCAGTGCAGGTGTTTTATGAGCTCTGCTGTGCAGCAACAACACAACCAAAAGACTTCTCAGATTGAAACTGTGATAAACTTTTCAAATGGCAAAATTTGGTGAAGAATCTCAAGGCTGCTTGTGATCTCTGTAGAAAAATAACAATTACTTTTGTCCATGCTTCTGTTTTCTTGCTCTTGTAACAGTAGTGCATCCCATGTATTAGACATCTGAATGGAAGAAATTAGGGTAGATAGGTATAAGAATATGCTCTTGAATGTAAGATTGGAAATAACAGAGCTCCCCTATAAGGTGGAAAGCTTCTGTGTTTAAGTTTTTGGGGATGTTTTTTGTTCTCTCCAGACTGTCTGTTGTTTCTGTGCAGAGCAGAGAGGGGACTTGCAATAGGCACATGATTAATAATAATGTGACATATCTGATTTAAAGGGAATTACAAACTATTATGAGTGTGCACAAGAGAACATCCATATCACTCTGTGCTGTCTAAAAGAGCATTGACGAGTCTTTAAATAGATCAGCACCTGCCAGTGAGTCACTTGTGTTGTTTGGCTTTTGTTTGGAAAATGTTGTCAGTAAACAGTCAGAGGCAACACCTACTTCACTGGCCTGTGAGATTTTTCGTACAGGCCTGTCAAACTGAAATCAGCCAAGAGTAGGCTGTGCAGAACTGAACATGGTTGAGGTCTGATATGAGATGATTAATCCCATCATTAACTGCAATTAAGTAATTTATATTGCCTGTAGCCCCTTGAGACGCTTTTGTGAAAACTCTAAAGAAAGTTGAACTTGACCCCTTTTTTCATAAGGGATTTCCCTTGTACTCATTTTTCTCGTAAAACGGTGAATTCCTCATTCATTTTAATTCCTTATCTTTTCCTTTTGTTTTTTGTTCCTTATGTTCTACTTTCTGCAAAAGGATTCTTGTTTATCCTTACTTCTTGGTATGTGTCACTTCATGTTTTCTGTTCTCCAAAGAATGGTGAGATCTTATCAAACTGCTTGTTTCTTCACTGCTTCAATGATACCTCTTCTAGTTTTTTTTAACCTTTATTAATGGGATCTAAATTTTAAAGAAGGAAGTTCCAGCCCTGTTGTTCCTTGTGGAACAGCTGCTGTTATGATAATGATAGAAGGTGGCTGTGCAATGGATACTTCCAGTAACTCTGAATGTGCTGAAAGAGTATGACCAATTTTATGTGTGATTATCTCTGAGTGTATGAATGTTGATTTTATTTTCTGGTTTTTAAGCACAAAAAACTGGGGCCAAAGGGAGACATTGATGTGAACTTGGAAGAAAAGAAAGAAGAAAAGAAGCAACAAGGAGAACTTTACATGTGGGATACAATAGAACAGGTATTATTTCTATGACATCTGCTACAGGTTGTTAATCAGTTCTGTAATACTGAAAATTTACATGAATTTCCTTAATCTTTTTGTAAGTAATATTGTCAATTGAACAGGTGTGGATGAGGGGAAGAAAGTTTTTTTTTTTTTTTTTATTGTTGCACCCTGTTTTGAGATTGTGGTGAGAGTGGTTAGGGAGTTTCCCTCTGTTAATGGTTTTAATATCTCCCAACTTCCAGAAATGGACTCGGCACTACTGCGCTATTGCTGATGAAAAGCTTTCATTCAGTGATGATATAGAACAGAGTGCTGATGAAGATTCATTCAAGGTGATGGCTGTGTTTTATTGTTTAAGCATATTCTTTTTATTATTTCAGATTATTTCAATGTCTACAGATGTCTGTTTTTTATGATGATGAAATTTTAGAGATTCTGAATTAGATAACAAGTGTGGGGATAAAAAAAACTATAAAAGGGTCTTTGCCAAGGTCAGCTCCAGTTGACCTTATTTTTAATAAAATAACTTTTTCCTTTGGTTAGTGAAGGGCTTCCAAAGAAGAGTACAAGGACAATGGATATAATTTCAGTACTTCTATGCTAATGCTGATGTGTGTACTAAGTCTTTTAAGTATTACTGCTCTTCTTAAACTAAGCAGAATGAACTAATGTGTATTGTGCTACTAGTGTGGTACTTGGCTGTTGTGGATGCAGGCTAATTATAAAGGTGATTGGCTGGAGAGCTCAGGCCTAGGAGGAAATGAAATCCTGAAGTAGTAGATTGTTATATACCACCCATAACAAGTACTTAGTTTCAAAGTGATAAAATTAGAAATATGCTGTAAAAAATTCTTACTCTCTGGTCTAGGATTTGAAACAAACTGAACTGCACTTAAAAGAGAAATGGTTCCATGGGAAAATGAAAGGAGGGAGAACAACTGCTGAGAAACTGCTCCAGGAATATTGTGCTGAAATGGGTGGCAAAGATGGGACATTCCTGGTTAGGGAAAGTGAAGCTTTCCCTGATGACTACACCTTGTCATTCTGGTATGGTCATTGTCATACAAATTTAATGGGGGATTTGTTTGTCTGGGTTTGGTGGGTTTTTTTTACTTCTGGTTGGAACATTACGAGGAATAGTGTCAGATAGATTTCTAACCTAGAGAGCTGTCAGACCAGATTTTGCGGAATAAGTTTATGCCAGATTTTAAACTACTGTCTGTTGAAAATTACTGTTTTTGGTCCTGTAACTTCCCTTGTCAGAATGTTTGTTACTTGTTACTTTGGCTATTTTATGAGATGACACAGATTTCTTGCCTCTTCACAAGCTCCCTGAGTAGTTGACCAGGAATGGGTGGGGAAATGCTTTGAAAAAAGAAAATCTCTTACAAACCCTGTATTTCCCTTATGCCTCTACTCCTCTCTACTGCTTCAGGAGGTCAGGCAGAGTCCAGCACTGCCGGATCCGTTCCACCAGTGATGGGGACACTGTGAAATACTACCTGACAGACAACCTCACCTTTGACAGCATCTACGATCTCATCCAACACTACAAGGAGGCCCACCTGCGATGTGCTGAGTTTGAGCTGCGCCTCAGTGATGCTGTGCCCAACCCCAGCCCTCATGAGACCAAAGAGTATGTATAGAAGCCAAGCACTGCTCTCACGTCAGTGTCCTTGCCTTGCTTTAGGTGGGATTTTTGCATAGAAAATTCCCTGGATTCAGGAGCACACTTCAGTGTTGCTTGTCTGTGGAAGTTTGAGGAATAGGCGTATGAAAGACGCTGACTTTGAGAACCTGGTACGACAAAGAGTGGTCACTGGGAAAGCAAATTTCCTAGCAGCAACTGGAAGATCACTGAGAACTGTAATGCTGTGGAAATGTGCCAGATCTTCCTTTGTCTGTGCAGTGTTTTACAACACCCAGTGGATTGGGTTGGATGTTCAGTAGTTGGCTGTGGTTTGGCAACTAAATGGTCATGGTTGGTGCCATCTGGAAGCTCTGTTACTGGGGCAGTAAGCCCAAACAGCTACATTTGCCTAACCCCACCCTCCACCTCACCCTGTCAGAGCTGGTTAGGCTGACTTCACCCCGTGTGATAGGAACTAAGCATGGTGTTTATTTCCAGCTGGTAATTGTCTGCCATAGATCCTGGGCAGAGCTTGCTCTTGTTTTTTTGGCAGAACATTGTTATCGCTGCCCTTTGTTCTGTTTTCTTTGCAGTGGACAAAAGTAAATCTTTGCATGTAAAATACTAATCAGTGACTTTAAAATTCTTTTTTTTTTGCCCCCCTGGGATCTGGGAGTCACTGACCACCCATAGATAACTTTGGAGGCTAGTGGCATGTGAAGGAGAATTTAAGGGTTAGACTTTCCTGCTTTTCTGCATAAGCTGGAGATACATTGCCACTATAAGTGGCCACAGCTTCACTGAAGGCACATTGGATCCAAGACAGGTCCATCCCTATGTTGAAAGATAAAATCAATCTCTGAATAAAAATACAAATCCCTTGTGTCTTTCTTTTGTCTGTGTTCAGGCTTTATCTTAAATCTACTCTGTCAAAATGGAATAAATACTGAAAACCAAATGGCAGACTAAAAGCAGGATGCAGTGCCTTTGTTTCAGGAACAAATGCAGATTTATGTTTTATGATTTCAGAAAGACAAGGTGTTCTGATATATTCTTGATGCTTTCATCCAAAATAAACTGCTGTCTTACAATGTTTTGTAATAAACTACTGTCATAGGTGCCAAGGTGGGGAAAATCTAATGCATAATTTTTCTTAGAATGTTTGAAACTCTGTTGTTAATAATGCTCTCTGTTATTCTCCAATAATGACATTTGACAAGCCTTGTAATGCTTTGCCCATTCTGGTTTTTCACTGTTGCAGTTGGTACTACAACAACTTGAGTCGGGGTGAGGCAGAAGACATGCTCATGCGAATTCCTCGGGATGGAGCCTTTCTCATTAGAAAGAGAGATGAACCTGATTCTTTTGCCATGACTTTCAGGTAAGAAAAGACAGACAGGATTACCTTGCCTAGCAGCCCAACAATATTCAGTTTTTTCTTTAAAAAAAAATGGTCTTTTTAGAGTCATGCTTTTCTTGCTTTCAAACTTTGTATAATCAGCGTGGTTGATTTGTGCAGTAGGTCCATGTATGAGAGTGTGTGCAAGAGTTAATTTGTGACTGGCCTGAACCAATATGCTTTTATAAAGATTGTTTGAGCACCAGCTGTCCCCTTCCTCCCATACAGAACTATGGGTGGCCCTTCTTTCATTCCCTGACACTCCTTGCTGAAGAGTGTTGTTTTGAAGTTTCCTTCAAAACTGCAGTGCAGGTGCAGGTTCATCAATGATTCTATGTCCTTATCCCCTAAAAATCGTGACTGGTCAAAAAACTGAAATGTTAAAGTGAAATTGTTGGTTCCTCTTGCCAGGGAAAATATTTTGAACAGTTTTGTGGTTCTTGTAAAAGCATAAATGAAATATATAGAATTGTGATGTTCTGCATCATGCCTTCAGATCAAACTGTGCTTCTCTGAAAATGCAGTTTAGCAAAATATAAGGTTGCTTACTTACGTGCCTTATTGTATATTGAAGTTGTCCAAAATTCCCCAGTCTCCTGTGTACTTCAGGGTGAAATTTTCTGCTGTTACCAAGGTGGACATTGAAGTAACTGGAGCTGCAGAATCTCAATAAAACCGTTTCACACCAGGGAAAACAAGGAGTACCAAAACTTCAGCAGCTTGAAAAGGGTGTAAAGGTCTTTTTGGATGGGATGGTTGTCAATGGATTGTTTTACTGCATTTATCAATGCAAACACAAACCTTGTGTTCAAGCTCAAGAGATAATTAAAACTGATTTCCATAACTGTCAAAATAATTACAATAACCATAATAATTGAATAAAAGAGGCTTTGCTGGAGAGAGAAGTCATTTTACTTGATGAAGGTGCACAAAGCAGCTGTGGTGCAGTTCAGAGCCCTGGTGCCACCTTTCCCAGCTGTGCCCTTGTTCCGCAGAGCGGAGGGGAAGGTGAAGCACTTCCGAATCCAGCAGGAGGGGCGGCACTTCGTGCTGGGAACCTCGGCCTACTTTGAGAGCTTGGTGGAGCTGGTGACCTACTACGAGAAGCACCCGCTGTACAGGAAGATGAAGCTGCGCTACCCCGTGACGGAGGAGCTGCTGAAGCGCTACAGCACGGTACTGGCACCGCCTGGGATGGACTGGGCTGGGCTCTGGCTCTGGTACAGGATCTCCAGGGGAGGTTAAGCAGGTCACTTCCTATGAAATCGAGATGGTGATACTGACTTCTCCCACAAAGGTGTGAAGAATAGCTTCATCTTTGATTAAAAGCCAACTCTTGCCCTCCTCATGATTTGATTAGAGAAGTGGCACTGTGTACTGGGGGTCGTTGCACTACTCAAATGGGTTTTTGATAATAGCCTTGCCTGCTCTTGGCCCTGTCTCCTATTGCTGAAGTGGGCATTGATCTTAAAATGATCATGCAGATGCCAATTGCTAAGTGCTTCAGAAAAAATGAAATATTCTGCTGTGCCTCTCACTCTGGACGTTTCAGGAACGGTGTCCCACTGCCTTCTGTGGTAAAAGGTACCTCTGAAAGCTCACTCTGAGATAAGCATGAGGAAATCTCCCCAGGAGACTTTTCTCTAGCCACTGACTAAACAAGGAGCCTGGGTAATTAACTGAGGATAAAGGGCTATTTTCAGGATGGATGTGTTTCATTTGGAGGGAGCTTTGCTTTGGAAAGCCTGAGGTGCTGTCTTCACTTTTCAAGTATATGTGTTTTAGAAGCTGTAGGAAACTACATCTGGCAGGTCTGCGGAAATCAAAACCTGGGGATTTTGTTTTTTCTGGGGAGACTAAAAGAGGCTGAAAATACTTTAGACCTCAGGATTTTTTATAATGTTGCCTACAGCAAAAGTTCTGTATCTTAGGAGTGGGTTCAAATGGAATCACAAGGAGAGGATAAAATGAAAAATATGACTCTGTATATTGTTGTAGAGTTATCTAATTGTGAAACCAATACTGGTACTAAAGTACTGTAACACAGAAATCATAACTGCAGGTATTTCTTTTCTGGTTGCACATAGAAGAGTACTCACAATCAAAAAACCTTTTGACTGATTAAGAGATACCTTTATGAGGTATTGCTGTTTCATTGGGTTTTACTGTTAATTAAACTGAGTCATAGACAGATTAAATAGCACATTTTCAGTTATTTTCAACTGTAGAAGTGGGCAAAACAGAGGTGTCTGGCTTCCCTTTTCTTCTCTCGGCCTATGTGCTTTCAAAAAGGTGGTTTCAGAAATAAATGTTCTACAAACATGATGTACATTTATAAATTTTTGATTCCTGAAATGTGATTATTTCTTCTTCCTTGTTTTTAGGAAAAAGATATTAATTCCCTCTATGAAGTCAGGATGTATGTGGAGCCCAGTGAAATCACCCCCACAGTGGTATGCTTTAAGACAGATGTTCACACTTACTGTAGACTTCTGAAAATTATACTTGTTGGTTTCCTGTTGGCAGTAATGAAAAGAATTGAAAGCATCAGGCTGCTTGGTTTAGTTGGGACTGGACAACAGAAATTTAAAGGGTGTGACCTTTCTCTAGCTTCTTGTTAAAATTTGTACCTGCACATTTTATTGTGTGCAAATCCTGTAATGATTCATTCAGATTGGGAATTTGGGCTCTTTCTGCTCTTGGGTCTGTGGAGGTGATTTGGTTTGTGGGCCCCCAAATTAAATACCTGTGAGAGGGTTCAATTTGAGAAGGCCACATCTTCATGGAAAGAAGGTTGAAACATGAAAATTTCTCTGTATGGGTGTCTGTGCACTCTTGTTCCATTAGCAAACATCTTCTGCATGTACAAGTAAGTGCAGAGTTTATTCATGTGCTTTCTATAAAAATTTGGTGCCTTTGGTCTATTAATGAATCATTAGAGTTTTTATCCTTTATATACTGTTTCAAAAACAAGTGTCCCAGCAAACATTCCTTACCTGTAATTCTTCCTAGTGCCTGCCTACTTGTAAGTTCTCATGAAAATCACCTGCTTGTGAATTTTATGACTAATTCTTTTTAGTCTTTTTTTGACAGTGAATTTGCATTGCTGCTGAACCATTTGGGTATTAGTAAATTCAAGATAAAGGTTTAGCTCATCCTGCTGAAACTACATATCTTCCTAAAGGAAATGTGGCCAGCAGGATTGCTGATGTGGTTTTGAAGTGGAGGCACATAAGCCTGAAAACTTCAACATGTTATAAAAATAGAGGATTTATATTTCACTTTGGGTTTTAAAAAATATTTTGGTTTTATGCTTCCTACAGCAATTATATTGCAGCACCCAAGAAAGATTTTTTTTTTCTTTTTCTTGAAGAGTACCAAAGTAGCATCACTTACTTCCACCAATAGATGTCACTCGGGAACTTCAATATTTTGTTTTCTAAGCTTCATAACAACAACAAAAAAATCCAATGTGCCCTATTTTTTTTTGTTTTAAGATTGCATTATTGATTATTTTATGACCTGTCCCCCCAGATGACCCCTTTGCTCTGTTTCTCTTAAAGCCTCAGAGAACAGTGAAAGCCTTGTATGACTACAGAGCCAAAAGGAGTGATGAATTGAGCTTCTCTCGAGGAGCTTTAATTCATAATGTCACAAAGGAAACTGGAGGCTGGTAAGGACAAAGATTCCTCTTGGGAGGACTTCTGGTGACTTATTAGATGGAGGAAAAAATAAGCTTTGAGTAATAGTTTTTAAAAACTGCCTGCTGTCTGATTGCTGCTTATTAACTGTGTCCTTAGGAATCTTTATGCCAGCATATTAAAAAAAAAAACCCAAACACAAAATCCCCTCATCTTCAATTCTCCTTTCACACCTTTTTCATTTTTCTATCCCACAGTAATAACCTTAGCCTGCAGAACCTCCACAGCCTGGTATATCCCATATTTTTCCCTTAATACATCCCTCCTTCCTGAGCATTTGTGTGTTCTGGGAAGTCATTGCAATCATTGCTCTTCTTCTGTCCTTGCTCTACTAAGCATTGCTCAGGAATCAAACTCACCCTTTTTAGTGTTCTGTACAGTCTCCTTTCATAACAGGTTCTCTTTTTTAGCTGGCTTGTAAATTGCTTGGAAAGCTTGGGAACCTAATGTTTCCCTGTAGTTTCTACAGGGTAATCAACCACATAATAGTATTTTTAGTACTGGAGGGGGAAAAAGCCTCTTAAGTCATTAATTGCAGTTTACAGTAACTGTAATCCCTCTGAAATCATCTGTTACTACAGTTAATGATTGCTTTGTTAGAGCTCTTAGCTACTTCATCATTTATAGTTTTGGTGATAGGCAGCTAGACAATCTAGTATGGGGTATTAATGACCAATTTCTTGGGGATTATTGCTTCATTAATGGCCTTTTGAAGCTCTTTATATTTTTTTTTTTTTTCATTCTCTCTACTTGTCTGTTTAAATTCAGGTGGAAGGGCGATTATGGAGAAAAAGTCCAACATTATTTTCCATCTAATTATGTTGAAGATCTGTCATCTGATAACTCTGCTGAGCTTGAAAATCAGGTGAGGGTTATGATTTGTCTGCTACATTTCCTTGGCTACCTACTGAAGTGGAAGTCTGGTTTATACACTCACAATTCCATGTGCTGTGTTTGAGAGAGCAGAATAGAGGGATTAATGCATTTTTCATTGTTCTCTGCTGCTGAATATTTTTGTCAGGACATCCCTTGCTGAAAGATATTTAAGGAGACAGAATATCTTGAGTTGGAAGGGACCTCCACATATCTGTGATTTTGTGATAGCTAAATTGGTGAGACTTCAGGAGATTCTGGTTGTATCCTGCTAATAAAAATCATAAACAGGTTAGATTTTTCATAGTTTGTCTAAACAATAACATGCCTGAAACTTAACTAGTTTTCCTGTATAATCACTGTCTTAATATTTACAAATAAGAAAACTATATGTCCAAACACATCTTGATAGTTTTTTTACTCTCCATTATCAAGTTTTTATGCATAAACCAATCCGGTTTGTCAGAAGAATCTAAAAAATCTAGTCCTGTGTCTTGGACAAAGAGCTTTTGAACAAAAGAAAACAGTAATAAGTTTTGACATTTTTGAATTTCAAAAGTAAAACATTGAATTCTTATGTTTCTTCTGAAGCACTTCCAATGATTTTCCAGAAGTCTTTGGAGAAAACCACAAGTATTACATTTCCTCCCCCCTGGTTATTGTAATCTTAAGCAAACTTGAAATATGAACAGTCATGTCAGGACAGAAGCTACTACAAAGTAGTCTTGTTTTGACTTCTCTCACTGAAGAGATTCTTGTGTGTCTTTTAGGTATGAAAACAGGCTTTTAAACATTATAGTGAGCATGCTTTCAGTAAAGCTGAGATTAAATTTAATGGTGCACATTTTTTTATTTGTTCATGTTCTGTGCATGTTCAGTCAAGAGATTTAGGGTCAGATTTAACTCCTGTTTTTCAGATCATTGAGGACAACCCACTGGGCTCTCTGTGTCGTGGCATCCTGGTGCTCAACACGTACAACGTTGGTGTGTATTTTCTGATGCTTACATATGGACTCCTGACCTTTCCCTATTGAGTAGACTCTTTTGTATTTAGCAGGAGAGATTTAAAAAAAATCTAATCCAACCCCTCAAACACCTACTTGTATTAATATAGCTAGCAGAATTAATTTGTTGAAACTTCATAATGCTAAATGTTGCAATAAATCAACAATGACACCTTAGAAAAAGAGCTGTTGGATTTCAGTATAAATTTCTTGCTATGCTATTACCTAACAGTGAAAATGCCACAAGGAAAACACAAAAAGCCTTTTGTCTTCATTCTGGAACCTAAGAATCCAGAAGATCCATGTGTTGAGTTTGCAACTGATAAAGTAGAAGAACTCTTTGAATGGTACCAAAGTATCCGTGAGATCACCTGGAAAACAGCAGAAGAGGTATTGCTGCAAATTTATCTGCTGTTGTTTTAATAATGAACTGCTATAAATTTACAATAGCTTTTGTCTTTTGCTGCTGTGTGCTGCCAAATGTTGCTCTCACATGATCCTTCACCCTCTTGCGTATTGCTGTTTGCTCATTTTATCGATGCTGTGCATCTTGTTCCATAACCTCTCTGGGGAATAGTACATGAATTAGCATTTTGTGTAAATTGATGTTAACAGGAGTTTTCCAGCAGAGTATTTCCAGTCTGTATTGCACCCTGCCCCTCAGTGAAGTGTGCTTGGTAGGCCAGAGTGAATACCACAATAATTTTCCATCTGGTCACACTGGTTCATCCCAGTGTTAAGCAGCAGAAGCTCTGATATCAGACTGTTCTTTTCAGAGCTGTGAATCTACCAGTAAGGGTGTGTGAAATCTGAGCTGCCATTCCCTAAACTCTTCTTATTCTCTTTGCTAACTCTGTTTTCTAGTGAATGCAGTGGCACTGATGGACAATTGTTTGGCTGATACTTTATTTGTAACTAATAAGCACATTCTGGATTTCCCTGTTCTTCAATAGTAGTATTTCCAAGTACTTGCCTAAAGATTCAAGGATTCTGCCTAAGTTTAGCTTCTATGTCCCTCTACTGCTACTTAAAGATACTCTTCAGGACTTGCTTTTCCTGTTATGATGTACTAATTTACCTCCCTGTAATCTTTTCTAGTATTTAAGAAGTTTCTGACTTGACCAAAAAGTCCTTACTTTGGCTGTGCTCAAGGATACTCTTTTTTTTTTGTTGTTGCTTTTATTCACCTTTTATTGTTAAGTGGGTGATATGGTTGATGGAAAATGTGTTTCAGGCTCATGCTGTTTATCTGTCATATGGAGTGGAAGTGCTCTGAGGGTTGTCTACTGCTACTTAAAGATACTCTTCAGGACTTGCTTTTCCTGTTATGATGTACTAATTTACCTCCCTGTAATCTTTTCTAGTATTTAAGAAGTTTCTGACTTGACCAAAAAGTCCTTACTTTGGCTGTGCTCAAGGATACTCTTTTTTTTTTGTTGTTGCTTTTATTCACCTTTTATTGTTAAGTGGGTGATATGGTTGATGGAAAATGTGTTTCAGGCTCATGCTGTTTATCTGTCATATGGAGTGGAAGTGCTCTGAGGGTTGTCCTGATCCTATTTATAGCAGACAAGTTGATATCTCAAGCAGGGGACTGTAAATGCAGCAAGGGGAGAAGCAACAGGAGCTGTTGACCTATTGTTGGGGGAGGAGAGATATAGTTCTTGTGCCAGGCTTTCATTTAGAAGTAAAAATGAGAAAAAGAGAAACATGACCTAAAAGAAGTGTCTCCAAATTGAATGTTTTTTATGCTACAACAATGACTCTTCAGGAGCCTGGCAGCTTTTTCTCTCTCCATACAGTTGGAGAAGTATTAAACAGTCTGTGTTCAAAGATGCTTTAAAACTCATTTCTGTCAGTTGGGAGGCTTTTCTCACAGCATGGCCTCTACAAAGTTCACATGACAGACTGACTGCTGCATGGGGAGGGGATGAAGATGAGGAAAGGCCCTTGTTGCCAGTACAGTTAAGAGGCTGAATTTTGGGGAAGGAAAAAGCACAGTGAGTTAAGACTATGCTGCAGTGTGATACAGGGGGATTTTTAAAGGAGTTTGGTTTTGGACAATGTCTGTTATGCACAAAAAATAAAGCTAAGCTTCATGTCTCTTGTAATCTCTGCTCAGTATTGACACTTGCCATGCTCCCTGGGGTGGCTGTTCCTTGCTCTCTTCCTTGGTTATCTCTAGAGGGTTCTGGCTGGAAATGAGCCTATGCCACCAAAAAGTGTTGAGCAATGTCTGGGAACTGTTGTGGATTACTAAGTACAATGAGGTTTGTGCAGCTTTTTCCCAAGGTTATTTCCAAGTCTAAACACTGTATTCCTCTTTTTTTCTTTTTCTTTGATTTCAATGTATAATCTCTGGTTCAGTGAGATATTCTGGAAACCTGTGGCTCCCTGGTTCTGATTTTCATTCCTTTAATGTGTGTCGTGTTGAGGGAATTCTTTTGGAAGGCTTCCTGATTGCTGCTGCTGCATGATCTTTTGTGCCAAAGCTAATCACTGTTCAGTATAGGACTCTTCTAACATGTTTTATCCTGTAGCTGCTTCTTATGCCTGAAAAACCTCCAGCCCAAATGTCTCCACTCAGGACATGTCTTGCTGCTTTTAGCAGTTCTCAGTCTCTGCTGGCAGGGAACACTGCTCAGCTTCCACAGAGCAGGTGCTTGCAAACGTGGAAGTAGAGAGAGCAGGTTGGATGCTGGGGATTTAACAAGCTTGCACATGATTTTCCATACAGAACATGATGGGTTTGGTGCACAAATAGAAAACGACATAAGAACGATGCTCAGAGGGTTTGAATTTCACTGTTTGGGAGTTACTAACAAGATTCAAGTTCTGCCAAGGATTATAAATAGATACAGAAACACTTTACTACCCTTTGCATTTTTTCTGCATACATTTGCATTTATATGAGGTATAGGGTTAAGAATGTAACTAAAATTGGGTTGAGTGGAGCCACATTAAAAGAAAAAAAAATGTTGCCAGGATTCTGAGCATGACTGATCAGGGAAGAGTTGAAACCCTTGCTTACAAAACAACACCTTTCTCCCATCAAAAAAAAACCCTAAGAGTACATCCCCAGCTAAACCTCACCATTTTGTTATTACCTGTTCTCTGAGCTGGGTCTGAAAGTGCATTACATCTGTGCAAGTGTCTAAGGTATCAGATAGGAATCTGGGCACCAAAGAAGGCATTCATTAGAGTGCACCCTGGAGCTACTGTGCCATAATACTCAGTGTTCCTAGAATCTAAAACTTTGTTATGTTTTCCAGGAGAACAGGAGGAAATACTGGGAAAAGAATCAGTTAATTGCTATTGAATTATCTGATCTGGTAATCTACTGCAAGCCAACAAGCAAAACCAAGGACAATTTAGGTATTGCCTTTAATATTACATCTGATTTTTACCCTTTCTACTATCTTTACAGATGTTAGCTGGGATTTTAGGTCTGAAGATAAAATCTGTCCTACTGGAAAACAAAGCTCTGCTTCACCCAGGCAGTTTTCAATAGCACTTTGAAACTGTACAGCAGGGAACTTGGTGCTGTTCATCTATCACAAAAGAACTGTCACAAATTTTAATTAGTTAACTAGAGACATGCTCTCAGATGTATATTCCATGGGGAAGCTCACTAGTTATGTGTCAATTGACTTTTTTGAGATTAAAAACTCTGGCTGAACACTTGTGATTTGTTTGTAAAAAACCTTCATAAATAGGTTTACTGTGCATTTGTAAATTTTACTGTAAGAACATGTTTGCCAGGACTAAGCTGTTGGAATGATGTATGGCTTCATAATATAATTGGGCCTGTGTAAGTGCAGCTGTGGATTCTGACACTGAAATATGTACTTTTTTATTCCAGTTTTTTGTCATTGCTGCTGGAGAAGCCAGTAAATGTGCCCTTTTTCTTTAAGTTTCTTTGAAAATGTTTTTAATAAGCTGTCACTTCATTTAAGACATTATAATTATAGTCATTTTTGAGGCATTGGCTAACCCTGGCTCACCCTTTCTCCTCCCCGTTTAGACCCAGGAAAAGATGTCTCATTTAAATATGTGTTATAGTGATCAGAAGTACATTATTAGCAATGATGAGATGAGAACATGACTGCAGGCTCTTATCTGCCCTTCTGTAAAGCATGTGGCAGGAAGGCAATTTTAACTTTCAGGCATGATTTTCAATCACTTTGCCGTGACTGCCTGAAAAGAGTGCCAATTCCTGCATTAAAGGACAAGGCAAAACAAAGTAAAACAAAATGTTGGTGAAAATGCAGTATAAATGTCAACTTCTTTCTTCCTTTGGTAACTACTCTTTTTCCTCCTCCCCCCGTGTAGACAATCCTGATTTCAGAGAAATCCGTTCTTTTGTGGAAACCAAGGCAGAGAGCATCGTTAGGCAAAAGCCAGTGGAGTTGTTGAAGTACAACCTGAAGGGTCTGACTCGTGTCTACCCCAAAGGACAGAGGGTTGACTCATCTAACTATGACCCCTTTCGCCTCTGGCTTTGTGGCTCCCAGATGGTGGCTCTGAACTTCCAAACTCCAGGTAATCTTCCCTTTGAAAAAGAATCTAATCCACCTTCTGTTTCACTGTAAATGAGCCCCTTTATGGCCCTTCTGCCTTTCTAATCACCATCCTAATTATTTGAACTTCTCTGCAAAAAGTGGTGTTTGAAGTTTGGTTTTTCATGTGTGAGTTGCCATCCAGAGCCGGGCCCCAGAAATAGGT
The DNA here is from genome assembly GCF_026979565.1 of Vidua chalybeata. Lineage (NCBI taxonomy): Eukaryota > Metazoa > Chordata > Aves > Passeriformes > Viduidae > Vidua > Vidua chalybeata. The sequence goes on from NC_071540.1 coordinate 16,996,142, forward strand.
CTCCAAAAGCCCTGTCTCTGAGCCTAACTGCCCCCAAGCCCTAAAAGATTTATTTCACTTTGATCTCTTTGTATTAAGCAAGCAGACATATTTACAGTGAGTTTCAGATGGATGAATAGTTGTGCAGTCACAGGGAAGGCTGTATTGCACTTCATGGTGAGGGCCAGCTAGTTTGTGATACACTGATAGGAAGCTAATTGGGGATGGAGATGGGTTTTTTTGGGATTAGAATTGGTGAAAAATGGCCTGTCAGAGTTACTGAAGGAACCGAGTCTCCCACCTTTCCAGCTCTTTTTGATGGAGTGGTGACCAGAAAGAGTTGCAGAGAGGAGCCATTAAGCTGGTATTTCCTTAGCTTTATTCCAGGGGATCTTGTGTTGTGACTGTTTAACTCTCTCCCCAGATAAATACATGCAATTGAACCATGCCTTGTTTTCCCTGAATGGACGCACTGGCTACGTGCTGCAGCCAGAGAGCATGAGAAATGAGGAGTATGACCCAATGCCAAATGACTCCAAGAGGAAATTGCAGATGATTATGACAGTGAGGGTAAATCTCTTTTGTAAATCATGTTTTTTTTACAAGTCATAAGTATCTATAAAACTAAAAATAAAGCTATTATGTTTCAGAGCAAGATCTGACAGATTGTCAAAATACTGTTTTTAAATGTCAGTGTGTGAGAGACTAAAACTAACTTCACTGGTTCCTGAAAAGAAATACATGTCTCTGTCTTTATCATGCTAATGAAGAACGTGCTATAGGACTGAAAACACAATCCTGGGATGATTTTGTGTAATTGCTAATAAATACATCAAATGAACTAACCTGACTTTCCAATCAAATGAGTTCTTAGTAGAAGGGTGCTATTGGAGATTGATTAGCAGCAGACTAACTAGTTCAGGGATTTTGAGTGTGAAAGAAAGATAGTTATAATGAAATATAGAAACTAAACAGAAAACCTAATAGGCTGATCCCCCACTTCATATTTAATACACTATGACTTAATCTGAATGTCATTTTCATTTGTCTTCAAGAGATGAGTTTATCATTGGAAAATGTTGCCATCTTGACTGGGTGCCAAACAGGGTTTAACTTGTTTCTGTTCTCAGTTGCTATGTAGTAAGACAGGTTCTTTAAAATTACGTTTTCTGAGAAAGAAGAAACACATTAATTGCTATTCACTACAGTTTAAAGGTGAGGTAAACAGGGCCTGTGAATGCAAAGCAGAAATGTCTTGAAATGGGTATGTAATAAACACAGCAGAAAGATAACAAAATTTGTGCTACAGGCCTGGCCTAGGGCTGCACAGTGTATGCAATGAATGTCAGCTACATTGTCTTTTTTTTTTTTTTTCTTACAATGAAAATCATTGAGTTACCCAGACTACTGGAGGTTGTTATTGTTGGCACAGATAATACATGTAAACATATTCAAGAGAGAGAATGTGTGCTTTTCCATGTTTGTGGTGGTGCGTGGCGACACATGTTCTGGATTTTCCCCCCCTCTAGTTTTGTAGGCTACCTTCTGTTCAACAAAAAAGATGCCAAGTTTCCTTTGGAGGTGGTTCTAATTTACAATTGCTTTTGCAGGTTTTAGGTGCTCGTCATCTCCCTAAACTTGGTAGAAGCATTGCCTGTCCCTTTGTAGAGGTTGAAATTTGTGGGGCTGAATATGATAACAGCAAATTCAAGACAACAGTTGTGAGTGAGTATCTCTGGGTTTCTGTGTTGCAGGGATATGGTTCTGCTTCTAGGGTACTTAAACCAAGTGAGCAGAGGATGACCATTATTAATTTATAGTAAGTTAACTGTAACTCTAGACTGATGAGTCACAAACTCTTGTTCTTTTGCTTATCATGGGGCCTGTTAATTAGAGAAACTTTGATATATATCAAATTTAGAAAAAACAGTACTGTTGAGGTTTTGGGGAAAAAAAGTCCAGTTCTGTTATGTTGTTGCCCATGCATAAGTTTGTGTATTTGTATATTTTAAAAAATTACTGTCTTGAGAGTGCCTCCAACAGTGCTAGTCAGTTCCCAAAAGTCTGGCCCAAATGGGGAGTTACTAATGTGAGCTCCAGACTGTGTTTATTTAAACTGAGGTTGTAAGACTGCACCCCCTTGGAGGCAGCTTGGGTGTATAGGGCTGTAAAATGTTTTAACTTGAAATGCATTAGAAGTTTGATCAAAGTTTAGTCCTGGGGCATTCTGGATAAGGAATGTGTTTGTGTGTGCATGAACTTAAGTGTGCTGAAATGGGGCCATATTTCAGCCACTTCATATTTCACCATTTAGTATTTCTTGATGCAACAGTGTTCCTCTGGTAAAAAACAGGCTTTGGTTCTGATTATCCAAACCAGTGGTACCAGTGGAAAATAGACACAGCATCAGGAGCAGAATGTGCATTGTGGCTCCTCGGTACTTCAGAGAGATGATTATGATTTAAACTTCCTGTGGGAGGTGACTTTACAGTGTGACCACGACTTTACAGAGCAAACTTCCTGGCTGTGTCAAATGTACCAAATCTTGGTGTTCTGTGCATAACTACAAAAATTGGACCAAGGTACATGAGTCTTCCTAGAGCTTTCCCTGCTTCTCTTGGATATGGAGCATGAGGCTTATGAATGTGAGAAATTAATTAGCTTTTTCTTTTCTTTACAAATACATATCCTAGGAGATTTTATATGTTTGAATACAATAATAGCTTTTCTTCATGGATTTTCATCCCTGCCAAGTTTCCTCCCACCTCCACCACCAAGTAAACAAATACAAACTTTCTGAAGCAAGGTTGCAACATGAGACAGATGGCAAATAGGATTTTTGGGCTCCTGTATCCCTAGAAAAATGTCCTGGGATACGTACTCATATGTGAATGAAGTGAAATTATTGCTTCATACTGCAAATGTTTCCTTTTCATTACAGATGACAATGGCCTTAATCCAATTTGGGCACCTTATGCAGAGCAAGTGAAATTTGAAATTTACGACCCAAATCTGGCGTTCCTGCGCTTTGTTGTTTATGAGGAGGATATGTTCAGTGATCCCAACTTCTTAGCACATGCCACTTTTCCCATCAAAGGAATCAAATCAGGTGAGAGCAGCAATTATAATGAGGTGCTGTTGAGCATTATTGAACTGTGCCTTCCTCTCTGATGCCAGACTCCCTCCTGCCTTGATGAAGCTCCTTCCTCTGGCTTTACTTCTCAAGAGCATGTGAAATCAGGTGTTGCTCAGTTTTGCCAGTCTTGCCTTTTGCTTCTCTGCAATTGCCATAGTAGAGCCCGGCCTCAGCAGAGGAGCATTTGAGCACTGAAGAATGTTCAAAGTGTGCACCATTTCTGTGACTGCAAATTCCCCCCTGATGGACTCTGTAATTGCCCTTTGTTTTCCTTCCCCCTGCCCCAGGTTTTAGGTCAGTTCCTCTCAAGAATGGCTACAGTGAAGATATAGAGCTGGCCTCACTTCTGGTGCACTGTGAGATGCAACAAGTTCTGGTGAGAAGCACTGGGGTTTGTTGTGTGCCCTTAGGGTGTCTGTTACCAGTTCTTTGTGGAAACCAGGAACTGAGGATTCAGTTTTCTGTTCTGTGTCTGATGTGCTGTTGTCAGGCATTTCTTCTGCAGGTACTGGGGAAGACAAATAGCACAAATTGAGTTACTCTCCCTCTGGGTGGACAGATTACACGGTTGTTAAAAGAAATAACACACAAACAAAGCCTCATTACCTCCAATAGTTTTTGCTGTAACAGCATGGTCATTGTCTTTCCTTGTTAACTGACTGATGCCATGCAAAGCTAGCTAAAATCAGCTTTGGCTTTGTAGATTAATCTTTTTTTTAAGGTCCTACATAAAAAGAAATCACTTCAGCAGTAGAAGATAGTAATTTCTCCCAGTATTTCATTAAAATAAACAACCCATCAAGTAGAAGACATATCTGGTTCTTAAAGAATTGCTAATCTCCTCCTTTTTAAGCCTCTCTAAACACTTACTTGAAATAGCAGTATTTTAAAACACGTAGGGGAAAAATAACGATGCTCATGAATCCAGGCATTAAAGCAGCTGATCTGTGAACAGTATTTGTTGGTGTTCCAAGGGTGCTGCTGTATATGTTGATTTGTAGGATATTTCTCAGACTCTTTCTCAATAATATATTACATAATTTAAATACACTTGTGATATGATGGAAGTTTAAAGATGCTTCTGGGAAGTGGCTATTTCAGGGTGCTTTCCAGCACCCTTCTGATTCAGAGAAAAAAAAAATTTCAAGTTCTTATTTTTAGTCTGTCAGACTATTCAGGCCCACGCTGCACTTCACACCAGTTACATTATTTTCCTGATTGAAACATCAACTTCTGTGAACTCTAAGTCGTTATGTCTCTGGAGGGATTTGTGCCTGCAGTTGCATACACTGAACTGGAAATTACTGAATTCAGTCACATTATTCTTCTCAAAGGAGTGGAAGCCTTTTTCAAACATTCTTTGTGGAGGTTTTTATGAAGCCAGCTTGTAACACCTGATGTAAAACGACAGTGTGTGCAATGAGAGTGTTTGAAAGCTGTGGTAGGTTCCTCTAAGTTCCTTCTGTGGGCCAGCCAAGGGATATGAGAGCAGGAGAGGATTAGAAGCTGAGACCAGGGATGTGTGTGTGAAGAGGAGACCTATATCCTTTCAAGATAATATTTAAATTGTTCATATTTCATGGACTCAAGTCTCATAGGGGAGGCCTGGTAAACTTCTGGTTTTGGGCTTGCTCCCTTAGAGAAAACTGACAAAGTCACCATTGCCTAATGCTGAGCATGGATATCACTTGTGGATACATTGCAAATCCCTCCTGCCGTGGTTTCTCTTCATGAATCCAGATCATTACTGCCTGGGGCAGGAGCAGCTCTCAAATGTTGTTCATAGCAGCAGTCTGTCCCCCAGTCTGTCAGCGCTGACTCCTTTGACAGTAGCACATTTCACACTCCAGAATCCCCTTCTGCTTGTTAAACCAAATGAAGATGCAGCTCAGCTCGGTGTTTTTACAATGCCTGGTGGCAATGCAGTGCAGGACAACTTCCAAAACTTCCTTTTGTTTGGCAGTCTGCAACAAACCCAGACTCACCACAGTTGTCAGCTCTAGAACTTCTGCCAGATCATTCAAGAAGCATCAGAAAAGATGAAGGCTGCCTCTGTTCCTCTACTTCTTTTTAAAAAGTGATGGCCTTCCATAAAAGAATGCCATGTAATAACACTTAATGCCATTTAATAACAGCCCTATTTATATACAGAGCCCATCTGCACATGCTTGGAGATGAAATACAAAATTGTAATGAGGAATTACAGATGGCTGTGGAGTTTATCAGGAATAGTAAAGGGAAAACATTGTAGACATAAGCATACACATTTGGGAATTATTATGTGGGGCCTTAGTAGTACCTGTACAACTTAAACAAACATGTTTTTGCTACTGTTGGAATCATACTATACTGAGGTGGTTGTTGCACTTAAAGGCATATTTTATTTGCTTGAAAAATTGATTTGCTTCCTTCAGAAAGTGCATGTATTTCTTCAGCTTTTTCTGACTACAGTCAGCCTCAATGCTGTGTATGTTCTTGACTTAAAGATTGAAGGCGACATCTTAAAATGCAGTTTAAGCTGTACCTTTGTGGATACATTTATTTACAAGAACTAACAGTGGTACATATGCATCTTGATGATTACACCTGCAAATTGGTAATTAGCAATCTGCATTTCTTTTGTGATTTGGGAATACAAAGTTTCCTACCCCTTTACAAACAAAAATTAAATAAGTTACTCTTTAAGTCTTAATTAGCAATATAGCAGTGAAGCTGTTTCAGTTGCTCCAACCCATGCCTGCATAGGAATGTTTCAGGAGAAAAAAAGGGTTTAGGAAAGGATCTTGTTGCTCCTTGGGTATGTTGCTATCCATTTTCCTAGATCTGGACTGAATGCAGAAAGAGGCATTCTTATTAGTATGCTGCCTCTGAAAATGTTTGGATTTATTACATTTATTGATTGCATGTCATTTCTTGTAGAAGGAGTATCTTGTTTTGCTGCTGATGTGAAAATTAAGACTTCAGTCCTGCCAGTTCTATTCCCCACTAGTAACTCTATAAAGAGACAGCTTTTGCATCCAAAGTTTTAAAGCATTAAAATAATTTGAAGTCCTAAAGGGAATCATGATGATTGCTTATGGTTGTGAAATACTTTTGAGACCTTCTACTGTGGGCTTTAATAGAAACTCAGACTTACTCAGTTGCTTTGCAAGTTCTGAATTGCCATAGTTACAAAGAAATACAGGATCTGTCCTTCTTTTTGGTACATCTGAGTACTTGCTGCTGTATGGGCTCCTATTTACCAGTATTTTGACCTTTAGTCTACATTTAAATAAAAAATCCCCAGGATTGTCACTTTGTCACATGATACACAAATATGATGGAAGACCCAAAACCTAAACATTTTAAAAATGTATTTTTAATATTATTATAATCTGATAAGCCATCATGATACACTATTTTCTGTTCTTTCCTCAACAGACTTGCATGGTCTATTAGGGAAAAATATTCCAGTAGAAGTGTTTAGATACACAAATTTTGTGACCTGTGCTAGAATGTCCCTGATGTCCCTGTCAGTGGGTATAGCTGGTCTTACTGTGGGGCTGAGGAGTTTTTTTTTAGTGCTTTCTAAGTTAGTTTGTTTCCAGAAACATTCCAGAAACATCCTATCAAACTAAATTTATAAAACATTCCATGCAGTTACTAAAATGTGGTTAGAGAAACAAACTCATCCCCCAAACTCTGCTGGTTCCCTGTCTTTCTGGGAACGTGTTTTACAAAATCATCTTGATTTCCAACGTTCCTTTGAAGGAAAGTGAAGAAGAGCTTTATTCCTCCTGTCGGCAACTGCGGAAGCGCCAGGAGGAGCTGAATACCCAGCTGTTCCTCTATGACGGCCACATGAACCTGAGGAATCCCAACAGGGATGCTATTCTGAAAGAATTCAACATCAATGAGCACAAACTACAGATTTATCAAGAGACTTGCAACCGCAGGTGGGTTGATGATCATTCTCCCTTCCAAGGCAGCTCTGTCTAGACAAGATTTATGGTAAGGAAACCTCAGACATATCAAAAGGAGCATCTAAAGAGTGGTGAGGGTAGAATGAGCTCATCTGGAATGAGGAAGGGCTGTAGAGAAGCCAGGCTGGGCCTCAAGCCACTAGAGGCCAGCAGAAGCTGCAGAATGTGTGCAGTGGAATCTTGATCACAGTGACACTTGTAATCCTGTCAGGTTTTATATCCCTCTCTGCTGCTCTCTGGGAGGAAAGCCTGGAAGTATATACAGACAAATAAATAAACCTCTTCACTCTTGCTACACTATCAGAGTTATGTCCCTGGAAATGTCATGCACATATGAGATATGTGGGAACAGATACACAAACCACAAAAGATAAAACCAGTATTGAGTTGAAACAGTACAGCATTGTCAGTTCAGTGCCAGTGCATTATCCAGAGCTTAGGGGAAGGTTCCTTCTCCTTTGCTGCCACCTTTGGGCTGGGGGTGAGGGAGATAGATGGAGGCTTCATGCACCAAGAGGAAGTTTTGAGTAGATCTCAAGACTTTAAATATTCTTGCTCTTTTTTGTGTGTGCTGAACAGCTGTGTGTATCACTTGTTTACTCCCATTTATTGAGGGAAAAATTGCAGTGCTCATTGCTGATACATTGCTTGCCATTGGTATCCAAGTACATTGAATTTTGTGGACTGTTTTCCTCTGAGAAATTCCTATTAGGCTTGACTTTTTCCTTTTCTTTTCCCTTAAGATTAAAGGAGAAGAAAGTCAGTAACAGCAAATTCTACTCTTAGAGCCCATCACTCTTTGATGTGTGCTTTATGGTGCAATTCAGGAAGAGATGAATTTATCCTGGTCATCCTACTCAGTGACGGTCTCATCAGACAGAATGACTGGAAGAAGAGAAGGAAGAGGAAATATGGATTTCCTTTATAATTTCTTTTTCTAAGAAAAACTGTTTTAATACCTAATAATTTATATTCTGTACAAAGCATACCCTCTATGCAGCCAGAATTTCTGTGTATTCAAGATTTTTAAAACTTGAGGATGTGTAGTTGGATGGACCTCACTTGTCATTCTCAATACCTGAAGTACAAATCATCTCCTGTATGTGTGTACACAGGCTTGTAGATAAGACAGTCACAACAATTTGCATGCATGGAATCACACCACTTTAACAACCTGGCTCCTCAAGATTAACTAGTAGTGAGTTTTTAATTTATTAAATGCTGTAAAAGCACTTCTACACCAGCATTGTCACGTCATGTATGTTACAGTCCTCAAGACAGCAGATTGCTGCTGATACTGTATAAAATATTTTGGGCAGCTATTGTCTCTTATTAAAAATTTTCTGTTACATTTTCAAGAACAAGATAATATGTTAATTTTGTTGAAAGCAAATAACCTCTGTTACTGTAGTTGTGTTTTTCCTGTTGAACTCTCTTTAAAGGTTTAAGAAAGGAGCAATGTGTGAACCTCTATTCATAGACCCTGTGAACTTCTGTTCACAGCCTCGAGGCACTGGAAGGAGAAGTTTTAAGATATGCAGTAAGAGATATCTGTTTGTTTGCAGAAAGGGAAGGTATTTAAAATTCTGAGGAGCACTTACTTTTGTACAGTATCATTTTTGCAAATCCTTTCAGCTGCTAATGTGCTTAGAAATGAATTTTTAAATTAACTGTCAATTTTTAATCTTGCAATCCTATGTAGACGATAGTCAAATGATAGTGTTCTGTAAATGTAGACTGTTTTCCCAAAATGTAACTAATCCAAGAATGATTGTGTGCACAAATATAGAGGTACATCCTTCTGGTGCCTTTAATCAAATCAAGAACATGAAGCTGCAGATGAGAATACTTGTTCGATTAGCAAGTGTATTTTCCTGCCAGAGCAGAACTAAAGGCCTTTGATGGAATATTTAACAGCAGTTTTCATAATTTGTGTATGTGTTGGTCCTTTGTGCTAGTGCTGTATTGTTACCATCAAATTCCTGGTTGTCTTATCTCTACATGGGATGAGTTTTGCTATCTATATTCCCAATTTCAGTGTTCAAATGTGTGTAGAGGAGTTTAGTTTTCAGAGTGACTGCCTGAGGCACAAAATGCTGCTTCCACAGAGCTGTACTTCTGATCACAGAGGACTTGCACAGATTCGGGATTCATGGCCTGATGCAGCTGCCTCAGCAATTTTCAATTTCTCTTGCTCCCCATGCTGTGACTTCTGTTGTTTCAAGAGGCGCTTAATTGATGCCATTGTGCATTCACAGATGATGGTTTGAGGAACCCCCTTGAGGTTTTAGCTATTCTGTAAAGACAGTCTTGTCTCAGAGATGAGAGTGTTATAATAGTGTATCCCACAATGGGGTGGCTTCTGTAAATTTTTTATTATAAAGAAATTAATTACTAATCACTCAACTGGAAATCAGAGAAAAGTTAAAGGCAATTCTCTGCTTTTCATTCTTTTTCCTGAAATCTCTTCAGTACCCAGCTGTGATTGACCTGTTCAAGGATTAGATGGGTGTAAACCCTGCTCAAACAAAGAAAAAAAAAATCACATCAGCTGTGGATTTGGGAGGTGGAGCTATAACCCAGACTGCTGTATAGAGCTGGCTTTCTCTTAGTTATCCAGGTGTGGATTGTTCTGCCTGTCAGAATTCTTCTTAAGCTCAGTTCTAGAGCAGACCCAGCCAAACTGTCCATGTGTCCTGGCTTCCTCCAGTGGTGTGTGTATTCCTGACACAGCACAGCCACTGTGTGATGGACACAGGAGTGAGTCCCTCATGCTGCTCTTGTGCAAATATTTAAGAATTAGCTCATTTTGTAGTCCTTTGAAAAGTGCTGTGCACATTCTCCACTCACGCGTAATGTCAGGGGTTATAAGAGGCACTCCATCAGTATTTATGCAAATGCATTTTGTTTTACAGTAAAACTTTTCACCAAAATATGATGTTCCACTGTGTGCAGAATGAAAATACTGCAGTGACTCTTCTGCTGACTTGCAAGTGGTGGGCAAGGCTGTGTTCTAACTCTTGTCTTGGTTCTTGCATTCTGTGTTTTATGTCCAAGACCTCACCTCTCAGTTCTTCCTTGGGGCAGACTCTGTAGCAACTTTATCACAGTTGCAACTGTTTGAGTATGAAAGTAGAATTGAATGTGTGTGCTATTTTTTTTAATCCAGGAGGGAAAGCACTTATAAATTTTTGAAGTTAACAGTTGTTAAATTGTTATATTCTTATAGAAACTGTTTTAAATCATTGAAATAACTTATTTTAATAAATAATTGTTAATATCTCACATTGATGTGAATGATGCCAGGTGCTTCTTTGTTTAAGCATTGCTCATTGAATTTCATGACTTTTGCCAGTCATTTGAAGCAGTGAGTTCTTATTGAAAAGTGATCTGCTGGTATGGTGTGGTGGGCTCTGCTAGAGGTTGGAGGAAGGGCATTTCTGTGTTTTTAAGATGAACTGACTCAAAGATTGTTTCAGTAGACATGGTTATCATTGCACTTCCTCTGGCTCCAAACACATGAGGCAGAAGGAAAAGGTCAAAGATTGAGTTTAACTTGTGACTCCAGACCAACCTTTTTCAGTGAGAGGCAGATACAAACTCCAGCTCTAGTAAGAGTCAGATTTTATGAGCTTGAGCAAGGCAAAGATTAAATTTGTGGTAATTTAGAAGGACAGTAATATTGATGTTTACAAAAAAATTTTATCAGAACACTTTCTGCCTGTGAGGTTGCACAGGGAGAACTTCTGCTGGGTGGATGCACTCTGTCTTTCTGTGGTGATTTTTTTTAATTGTTGGGAGTCTTGGGAACAGATTTTTCCTCATCTTTTGATCAAAATTTCATGCTTATTGAACATGAATCTCTGTGAGGTGTCTGCAGCCTAATTCTCCTGGGTCATTAAATCAGCCAAACTTAGGGAGTATTGGTATGCATGAGTTCTGGAGTCCAAAAAATTACTACATTTAGGTGTTTTATTACCTGTATTGCCACTTTTTTTCCACCCCAACATATCTATATATTTCTCTGTTGAAAGCATTTTGTTAGTTTTGCAGTTCTTTAACCTTGGAGATGGTGAGAAGGTGAGAGCTGTGTACCAGCCATTATCTTTGAATTCTTCAAACCAGTTGGAAAAATCTGAATGTGGTGTGGAAGCTGAATTGCAGTGGTTGAGTTCTGCTACAGTCATGTGTCAGCATTTTTAACTGCAGTCCAACAAGTTGGCTTTGTTCCAGACTGAAATTCCCTTTATATCATGAGAAGTAGAAGTTAAATATAATGAAAATTAACCTTCAGCATCAGTTCAGAGATGAATTTATCTTCTGATCCATAACAGTATTTATAAACATGCCCAGCTATTAGTTTTAAAAGAATTTAAATTAAATTAAAAGCAGTTTAATTCATTGCAAGTCTACATTTTTAGCTGTTACTCCAGCAAAACAGAATTGTGAGCTTGACTAAAGTAAATCAGTAGTTTCCCCAACACTTGTGTACTCCTGAATTACAGTTGAATCCCAGATTCTTTACAATATGTGTAAAGTATCATCCTTCAGGACCCTTTTCTCTGAAGAGCACATAGTAAATTATTAAATATGCCACTATAATTTGGAAAGTATGTGGCTAGATAAATAGAAACAAAGGGACATTTTGGTTGGGTCCCTTAGGAGAAGGGCCTGGAAAATCTGGTTGGATTAAGCATCTAAAATAAATACATTTAAATACACATGAGAAGTATAAGTTTTCATGTATATCTTGCAAATTTGTACCTTGAAATGCTGTGTCTGAGGTTAAGTAGCTGACCAAATATTCTAAAACTATTCACATTAAACATCAGCATCATTCTTCATACTGAGGCACCTATCAATTGTTCAGTAATTTTGAGAACTAGGAAAAATTGAATTTGAGCTATATTTTCATTTTGCTCTTCCAATTTTTAGGTGCATTTCTGGTAATTCAGTTTCAGGAAAACAGGTAAGACAAAAATTTGAAAAGAGACACAACACTTGAATTAATTACCCTAATTTACCCAGCTATTCATGCATGAGGAGTAATGACAAAAAAACAGGAAAAAGGAGCGAGAATTCTCATTGCAAAATACTTCAAATAGAGCAGCTGTGACTGTCTTTACAGGGCTGGAATTTTCAAGTAATTTTAGAGTATCTAAAGATACACAGACTGCCTGTTTTCCTTTTGGAAAGAGTAAGTGTATCCTTCAACTCTGCTGTGGTCAGGACTTTGGCTTTTTTAATAGATGGAGCTAATTGATGGAGAATTAATGAACCCAGTGCACTGATGATGGCTCTGGGGTGTGTCCCCACATTAATCCCTGTGCTGGAGCACACTCTTGTCCACTCTAGGACAAAACAGTGCCTCGTGCTCTGTTATCAGAGTTCTGTCCTTGACTCCAGGCAGATGAAAAGCTTCACGTGTTGAGCTCAGCTCCTGCAGATTCTGGTATCTGGGGTTTTGTTGGGCTGTTTTTGTCTTGTCAGGAGCTGCTGCTGCTCCTGTACCTCAAAAGCTGACCAGGGCCTGAACCTCAACTGGTATTGACAGAGTGGATTTAGGATTCATGGCTTAAGGACACTTCCATAGATGATTTTCACTAAACCCACCATTGAGATAATTATAAATAGCAGTAGCTGGGTTTTGCTAAAAGATACAAGTAGCAGAGAAAATTCCTCTGGGGCACAGGAGTTCAATTCCCTGTGTTAAAAACAAATTTTTTACAAGACTTGGCATGAAATAGCGATGCTGTTTCTGTGCAACAGGCTTGTGCAATTTCTTCTACGTTTTGGTTTTGTCTTCTGCTGGCATTAGAATTTTGTAATCTATTTCTGATAACATTGTGTCAAAGCCAGAGAACTTAAAAGGGGAAAAGAACAAACTGGTTTCCACTTGAAAAAACAGAGCTGTTGGAAAGAGAGCATTGGTCCAGTGCTTTCATGAGGTCATAGATGTCTTTTTTCTGTTTTATTAAAAAGAAGATTTCTTCTTTTTGCAGATGATGTTGTATATTAATGACTCCTGGAGAGTGTCCCTTGTGCCATCAGCGCTCAGTTGGAGACACATAAGCTCTTTATAAGAGAGTGCAACACTCCTGCTACAGAAACAGCTTATTTGCTATTAGAGAGGGAAAAAAAACTGAGTTGTCTCTTGAGCTGTCCCTCAAGCTAAGTATTAAATTTAATTTCTTTCATGGTGTACTTACTGGTAGGGGAATGAGGGAGAAAAGTCGGATTTGAAGCATAAAAATACAAAAAGTTATCTATAGTGTGGGCTGGTTTTTTTTTTTAAGGTAAACTTATCAGGAAGAGAACAGGCAAAAAATAATGCTGTCTTCAGTCACCATGAGCTGTAAAAATCTGCATCTTCTAAGCAGGGGTGGCTGTGGATTTCTACCTTGGTTCCTCTATTTAGGCCCTCTTGTTTTCTGAGACTCCTTTAACAGTGCAATGGAACTGCTCTGCTTCTTATTCTTTACTTCCTCATTTCAGTTGCAGCAGAGTTGACAGAAGCATCTGGAAGTTACTATTAATTTAAGATCAGTGTAGCTTCAGCCATTAAAATGGAAAGACTAAAGTTTAAAGAGAAGTTTTAAATTCTTGAAGGATTCTGCTTTTATCAAGGGGTACAGAACCCTGCAATGCTGATGAGTTAAGGGAAAACAACTTTGTGTTTAACATTTGAGGTGAAGTTTCCCAGTTTCTGTATTAAATTGACTGGGGGAATTGCATGGAACAGCACTGACCTGTACTTTTAATCTTATCTTCTAATCTTAAAATTCCACAAAATTATGAGTTTCATTGTAGTAAGTGTTTATCTTCCTATCACAAAGCTGAAATTCTATTCAGATGGTGTCAGGTATTAAATAAATATTATTAAAGGCTAAAATTGTTTTATAAATAGTGGAACGTGAATGCAATCACTCACCAAATGTCTTTGATGAATTATTTGTTTAACCATTAAATAATGCTGGGAAAAATCATAGGTTTTATTTATGAATGCACTTCAGCTGGCTCATTCATTTTAAACAGGCATATTTTACTGTTAGAAAAATCTACAAATCTGTGGTGCTTCAAGCACTTTGCTGTAATTTAGATTAAGCATGGTCCATTTTCCAGAAGTGTCATTAGATATCAGAGTTAACTCAGGAAAGCATACTAGAATGTATTCATGTAAAAACCTCATTTATTTATTGTCTAGAAGTTTAACAGTTAATCTTGGTTAGGCATATATAAATCCAAGCTGGGAAGCAGAACTAGGGTTTGAAATGTGATCAAAGAATAAGTTTATTCTCCTCTGGATCACGTAACACAAACTCTTAGAGGAATAAAGTGCAGGGATCAGGAGTATAATCCCATCAGGGAGGAGAGTTAGCCTAAGGACATTTGTTCTGTTCACTGTATTGTGCTGTTGTACCTGAGAATAAAATGCTGTTTGCAGTAATTCTGAGCCTCATCTTGTTAGTGATCTGATCAATTTTACTTTGAAGAGAATGTATATATAAAAAATTGCACCTTTTTACTCAGCAGTTCCATTCCTTGGGGATAAAGGTGTTATTTACCTCAATCACACAAATATGTTATTTTTTAAAAAGTCTTTTATTACTTGTCAAAACCAACAGTAAGCAGAGAATGTAACTAAATTCTGTCCTCAGTATTTCATCTTTCAGAGTGAAATATCACTGCAGATGGAAGGCAGGAGACCAGCACAGCAATCAGCACCACAAGCAGCCCTCCATCCCTAACCAGCTGCATCATGGTGTAATTTCTTGGCTTTGGTCCACATCCCTGGGATCTAAACCACTCCACCACTTCGTCCAGGCTGTACTGCTGGGGCTCATAGCCCAGCTCCTTCCTGGCCTTCTCCATGCTGAAGTAGTGCGTGACACCAGTTTTGTAAACCTCCGTGCGAGTGAGGAGGGGCTGGAAGTTATAAAGGCGCCCCACAAGGAAATGAACTATTTCAGTAAGGAATGCAAAAAAATAGACAAGGGAGAGGGGAAGGCGCCGGGTTGGGAACTTGTAACCCAAACCTTCCACTAGTGGTCGGAAAAATTCAAAGTTATTTACAGGCCTGCCATCGGAAATAAAATAGGCCTGGCCTGCAGCAATGTGCTGCTTGCTGGCTCTGAGGGCCTCGGAGGCAAGGACGTGAGCCTGGACCAGGTTGTCCACGTGTACAAACTCTACCAGACTCAGAGGGTCTCCGTACACAAATCTAAACAGTCCCCTTTCAATGTAGCTGACTATTCTTGGCAGGTGTCTCTGCTCCCCAGGCCCGTAGATCCCTGCTGGCCGGAGAGCACAGGTCCTCAGGACACCTCTCCCATTTCCCAGCTCAGCACCGTTTGCCTCCAGAACCTTCATTTCAGCTAAAGATTTCGTTCGGGAGTAGTGATCGGGGTGAAGGTGCAGAGGTAGGTAAGGCAGAGACTCGTCCCCATTTTCTATAATCTGGCCTCCAAATATCACGTTGTAGGTACTTGTATAAACCAGGCTCGACACTCCCCTGCTCTTGCAGGCCTGGATGACATTTTCTGTTCCTTTCACATTAACATCTTCTATAAGTTTTCGGTTCAGCTGCTCCCTGCCAGACATTCCATAGGAAGCGATGTGGAATACGCAGATTACATCTCTGAGAGCTTCTTCTACTTCAGACAGGCAACAGATATTCCCCTGCATGAATTTTATTCCTTCTGGCACGGTTTGAAGTGGCTTCACGACATCAAAGAGGATCACATCCACTCCCTTTTGATATATGGCACAACCTAAACTGAAACGTGACAGAAACCATAAGTTAGGATACAGCACCATGGTGCATGAAACATCTCACCTGGAAGGGAGAGAGGACTATTAACTGTTTATGTGCTCATTATTTTTCTGATGGGAGTCTTTTAAATGCTCAGCCCCCCCACTTTAGGGAAGATTCAGCTGTGATAGTTTAGGTACTGAACAGATATCTCACATTCCATCAATACTTGGAGAAAAAGAAAGAAAAAAGAAGCAGAACTGCTGTAAATGAAAGTTCTGAAGAGAAATAACTGAAGTTCTGTCCCCTTCAGATCAGTAACAGCAACTTTCAGATGTGCAACTATTGCCAAATATTAAAAAAAAACCAAAAAAAAAAAACCAAAAAAACCAAAACAACACAAAAAACTTTACTTGTTTTATCTTACTACTTTTGTGCCATCCCAGTTTTGGCAAAACAACACGTTGGTTTTCGCTGTTGTGTTCGAAATTTATGGAGGAGTGGGACAGATGCTTGTAAACTGCTATGAATGCTTTGCCACATGTCTACATTTTACTCCAAGTCACAAAGTGCAACTCTGTATTGACACAAAGTGTAACTCTGGTGTTTCTCTTCCCCCTTCCTACATTTTTGTATGTCTGTTGTGCTTTAAGGGCATGAGAGTGGAGGGAAAAACCAAGCAGATGTCAGAGAGGCATCTCCTGAGATTTTTTCTTTCCTTCTCCTGACTTGAAATTTATTTTATTTTCTGGTCCTGACTGTGATCTCTCTCCCCTCTGTTAGCAGTTATAGTCTAGGGCTCAGAATAGGTTTTTTTCTTTAAATGGCCTGCAGAGCCAGCTACAGCAAGGGAAAATAGATTTTACTGAAATGTGCACCTTATTACAACCCTAATCCTAAACCATCACTGTTCATGAAAATAATATATTCTTGAGTGTTCAGCTGGAGTTGTTAAGCTGTAGAGCTAAGAACACGTGTAAGTATTTGCAGGTCAAAAGAAAAATGTGTGTACAAGTGTAGGCTTGTCCTTCAGAGCAGGCTGACGATGGTGATCCCACCCCTCTACAGAGGTGAGCACACAGGTAAATAAATGTCTGCCAGGCCTGGCATTTGGAAACGGGCTAACAGCGTTACTTACAGCCTCTGGAAACAGAGTAACTGAGGTTCTTTAAAACCGAGACCAGAAGATGGGATCAACTGGATCAGGTGTCTCAGGCCCACAAGTCTCCATTCTACTGATGGATTTTGCTGCCTCCCCAGCAGCAACCGCTTGCATTTATTCCTGCATGTAATAACTATTTAATGCACTAACCGGAAGCCAAAATAACCCCCTCCTCCAGTTATGAGGACTCTTTCCTTGGCAGCGTTTTCTTCTTCCATCCTCTTTCCTTCCGCACCGTGCGCTGGAACTGACCTACAAAACACACCGCAAACACGCCCATTAAAACCAGTCCGCGCTTTACCATCGGCGCACATTCCCGTCCTTATTCACTGCCCTCGTTCACGCTTTAATCGCAGCCCTTCGCTTCCCCGGCCGGCGGGGAGCGGGAGGCGATTCAGCGCCGGGATGGCTCCAAAGGGAAGCTGTTCCCGGAGGAGGGAGCGCTGCGGTGGGGCCGTGCCACCCCCGGGTCCCCCCGTACCTGCGGCGCCGCCGTCCCGGCCCGGCCCGGCCCGTCCCTGCCGGATTGCCGGGGCGGTGCCGAGCCCGCGAAATGGAGCCGGGCGGGGCCGGCCCGAGATGGCGGCGGGGAGCTCGGCCTGGGCTGCCCCGGGCCTGGGCTGCCCTGGCCAGCCGTGCTCGTGTGGATTTCTGTGCCGGCCCGGTGGTGCTGCTGCCCTCCCCTCGCAGCCTGAGACGCTCTGACACGGAGCTCACGGCTCGGTGGTGAAATCAGAGCCTCGATGTTTGCACCGCAGCCCCCGGGATCGATCCGGGCTGGAGCAGCCGTGGGAGAAGAGCTCGGGGGTGCTGGTGGCTGGGAGCTGGACCTGCCCCGGCCCTGAACCCCCCGTGCCCCGGGCTGATCCCCCCGGGCTGGTCCCCCCGTGTGGGCAGCAGGGAACGGGGGGGATTCCGCCCCTCTGCCCCGCTCAGGTGAGACCCCACCTGCAGAGCTGCCTCCAGCTGTGAGAACTGGGATTGCTCATCCTGCAAAAGAGGAAGCTCCAGGGTGACCTAATGGTGGTCTTCCAGTAGCTGCAGGGAACTCAGAGGAAGGACGGGGCAACACTATTTGCAATATATGTAGTGACAGGACAAGGGGGAATGGCTTCAGACTGAATGTGTAGGGTTAGATCAGATATTAGGAAAAAATTCTTCTTTCTGAGGGTGGTGAGGTCCTGGCACAGGTTGCCAAGAGAAGCTGTGGCTGCCCCATCCCTGACCTTGGAGCAGCCTGGTCTAGTGGAAGGTGTCCTTTCCCTGCCATGGGAAAGGACACCTACATGATCCTCAAGGTCCCTTCCATCCCAAGCCATCCTGTGATTCCCTCAGGGGGTGCCTGCAAGTGTCATCCCAGGGTATGAGGCTCTGCAGAGGTCTGGAATACTTAAGAGGGGCTGAAGAACCCTTGACTGGGTAATTTGGGTGGACATGGGAGTTTCTGGACTTGCTGCTGAACATTTCTTCATGGGAGGGGTTGTCAAGCATTGGAATGGGCTGCCCAGGGAAGTGCTGGAGTCACCAACCCCAGAGGTGTTCCAGAAATCACTGGACATGGCAGTGCTGTGGTTTAGTTGACGAGGTGGTGTTAGGTCAAAGGTTGGACTTGATGATCCTGGAGGTCTTTTCCAGCCTTAGTGAGTCTGTGATTCCCTGGTGCTGCCTTTGAATGTCCCACCACGTCTGGGAGAGCTGTGCCCTCACAGCATCTCCCTGGATCAAAGTGGCTGTCCCACATCCTGCTGTGTTTTTTGTGAGCCTGGACCATGGAGCACACTCTCAGGAGTCTGCTGTGCCCCGTGCACAGGCTGAGATGGTTTTGGCAGTGGGAAGACCCTGCACAGCACTGCCTGGCTGCAGCAGAACTGCTCCTGAGTTCACATCAGCAGTCCCAGCTGTCTGTGAGAGAGAGCTATAGTAGGAAAACAGTGAAGAATTACATGATCAAAGCCTGGCTTGTGGTGTATTCCATTTTTCATTTGCAGAACTGAGCCACTTGGGAAATGCCAGAGAGTGGATTCAGTGTCAAAGCTACTTAAAACTGCAAAACTCCTTTCTGTTTTGCAAAACCTTGACAGAAGTAGAGGCAGTAGGCTTTATTGTATTTTTGATGGATGGCTGGCAAGAATTAGAACTAAGCAGATTCTAAGAATTCTGCAAGTACTAAAGATTTTTTTTTCTTTAGCAATGATTTCTTGCTGGTGAACCTCTGGGACTCTTAAATAGAAATTTCAAGATGGAGCTGGTGCTGTACCTGGTTATACAGAGCTGCTGCACCTGTGGAGATGTGCAGTGTCTGGTGTGGAGGGCATCCCTCAATCATAGTTGATTTCCCTGTCTCCTGTCTGTGTAGCAGGAGAGTGGGTTTGAAACAGCCTTGAGGCATCCCCTAAGATACCATCCAGACATATAATCAATGGTGTGTTCACAGAGGTATGAGAATTCTAGCTCACAAGCAGAAATATCCCTTACTTATTCCTAAATACTAAGTATAAGGATTCTGTATGGCTGCATATACCTTCAGGATTAATTCATAATCTTGATGAAGGTTTTGAGAATATTTTCCCAAGTGTTTAATCACCTGCAAAGTCCAAAAGAGTCCTGAACTTTCTCTTAGATCTATGGACACAAAGGTTTTTTTTTTACCTTTGCGGAGTTTTACTGAGATTAGGGCTCTTGGTGGCTCTCTTTTGATCAAAGAAATTGTGTTTGAATGGAATATTGAAGGATGACAGAATATCTGAGGCTGGAAGGATATTGCCCTGTTGAACCCCTGCGAAAAGCAGGTCCAGCCAGAGGGGTTCCATGGGTTTGTGTTGGCATTGAGTATCTCCAAAGATGAACTCGTGTTCAGCCACTTTCTCCTCAGTGCTCAGAGAACTTTGTGCTCTCTGAGCACTGACCTCACCCTCCGTGCTGTGTGAGTAAATCCCTCTGTTTGCATAGGCAGCTGTTAACCTCAGGATGACATTTGTCCCTGGACTTTGTGATGTGTCCATCCAGGACAATTTGCAGGACTGAGACCCCTCTCTGTACTTTCTGCTTTATCTTGCTCTCTGCCTGGTATGTCATCTACAGGGAGTGAATTGTGACAGGTTATCTCATATTTATGGATATTGTGACTTAAATAAGGCTGTGGTTTAGATACTGTAAAGATGTTGCTCTTAAGCCACTATCTTTTTTTTTTTTTTTTTTCTCATTATAATGAGCTGTCCTTTTTTGGCTTCAGAGAATAATGAGGAAGATTCATTCCTTCAAAATGGCGGCGTCTGTGAAAGCTGTGGGTCAATATTGTCCTCCTTTGACATTTACAGATGTGGTGTTAAGACTTGACACTCTCAGATCTGAGTTTTGCACAACCCATTTATTACTGGTTTTTCATTTCCTGTGAGACTCTGCTTTTCCTAAGGTTTTATGGACTTTCTGAATGTATCATAAGTTCTGTTTTGCCATCAAATGAATGGACTTCCAGTTTTATTTTATACATAATAGAATGTTAGGCCCGAGATTGTGTCCTTCTTAAAAAAACCATGTAAAACCCACTTTTCCCTTTAAAGATCCAGGCTTTTTGGAGCATGACTTGCATGTATCTCAGTATGCAGGGAATGAGACTACTTGCAGAGATTGCATTGATACCTTGAATTACACATTAGGGCAAGATATGTCAGGGTAGAAGGATTTGCAGTGTAACTGGGAATTTTCTGCAGTGAACCTGAAATGGGCTGCAAAGGAATCCTTAAATCAGCTAAATAGGCAGCTGCTGTAAACAGTGCAAGTTAGAATGAATAAGCAATTAAATAATTAATTATTCTTTCATAGTCTGTTAGTTCATCTGGTTCCCTTTGCAATTTAAAATACTGAGCTAGTAAAATTATTTTTGTCATCAAAATAAAAAGTGTGCTAGCAGTACTTTTTCAGGAAGCAGGGCAATATTTCAACTGAGGAAATAAACCTTAGCTTACTGTTTTCTTACTATTTGATTGATTTCTTTTGGGTATTACTTAATTGTGATTTTTTTTTTTTTTTTCATTGAACAATGCAATGAGAGAAGAGAACAAGATTTAAAACTAGGTAGAACCAACCATGTTTATGGCCTTATTAAAACATATAAAACCAATTGGCTAAAATAATACTAAAGAGTTGAAAACAGAACACAGGGAGGGAAATTAGAATTGTAATGTTCAAAATTAGAATCAAACATTCAGTCTAGATGAGACTGGAATATGTTTCAAGGGGAAAAGTGTTATGGATAAAAATGCTAGTCTGAGTTTTTGTCTTGGCTCTGGCAGAGGTTTCCGTAGAGACCTTCAGAACATTGATTTGTGTTCTGTGACAAAGGTGTCATTGAACTTTCTCCCTGCCTGAGGTTATGGTCGTGCTGGTTTCGTTTGTGTTTCTGATGCTCAGATGGGAACTGCTGTAAAAATAAACCAGGAAATCAGATTTATGGAGCTTAAAGAGCTCAGAGAAGTGTGCAAGTTACACCCTTTGAAAATGTTAGCACTGATTTCTTAGGGCAGCTGTTGACTGTACAGTGTTGCTTGTGGAAGTGTCACACATCTGGTGGTGTGGAGATGACCATCCAAAGTGCTACTAGGTGTTTTTTCCTGTGAGTTCCAGTAATGGAAAAATTTAGCCTATTTTTTTCCACACTGAGAAAGGAAAAGGATTTCAGTATTAATTGTATTTACTGCTTAGTGAACACCGTTCACTGAATTGTTCATCCAAGCAGTTGCTTTATATCATTTTCCTAATCTAATTTTGCTGTGCTCTCTCACTTTAGGAGAAATGACTTTATAAACATTTTAGTCCTGACTAGAAGGAGGTGCAGGGAGTAGTGGATTCCTTATCAAAGTGGGAATTCACAAAATGGAAAGTGGCCTCTACTCAGCAGTCTTGGAAAGGGTCAGACTGTTTGCAGAGTATTTGGAGATCCTTGCGTGAAGGAAGATTTTTATGTTGTACTGAAAGGCTTTGTTATGTAATTCTTTCTATACTGTCAAAGGATAAACCTCCAATTTGTTAGAGTTTTGGGATCCTCTTGAGTGTGGATGTGGATTTTGGGGTGAATGTTAACCTGTAGCTAACAAGTTCCTTTCCATACATGTCCAGAAGCAAGATCCAGTGAATAACCCATGGAGAGAGGGGGATGTGATGCTGTCCCTGCTCACACGGTTCTGTCCCTCCTCTTTTGCTCGAGGCAGCTCTGCTCAAGGCTGTGCAGGAGGGAACCTTCCATCCCCCTCCCTGTCCCCAGGAGCAGCTCTGGCTGGGAGTGTGGGTGTAGGAGGGTGCAGTCAGCTTTCAGAAGGGACAAACTGCTCAAACTTCAGCTGTTTCACCCCAAAAGAACAGGTTGGGCAGAAATACCAAGCAGCTGTCTGTCAAACCTACTACTTTAAGTGTCTGCATGGTTCCTTCTGCAGTTCCATACTCAGATACCACCCGTGCCCTGAGAGAGGGAGCTGTTGTAGCACTGCTGCAGCACTGACAGCATTAATGTCACTGTTGTATTTGATGTCAGGGCTTAGTTCCAGCGAGGTATTTCAGACAACACATGTGCCCTGTGTGGTGTAAACAACAGGCTGGCACAGGGCAGCCTTCCTTCACAGAGTGATGCCTTAAGGGGGGAAATGATGCCTCAGGTTTTAGCTTTTATATTTTTCAGATTCTGTACTGCTTTAGTGTGTGGTTCTGGGCTTCATATTAGGGGATGGTGAGCTCTCTGCACAGAGTAGGGAGACAAAACAATTCCTTCTCCAGCTGGGCACCAAGGACAAATGATCCAAATCTCAGGCCCAGGAGCACAAACAACGTGGGCTCGAGAGAGAAAAACAAGAAGGATGGGACTGCATGGGCTAAAGCTGTAATTGGACAATTAACTCTAAGGTGCAAATGGAGCAGAACTTATAAAAGTGAGAGACCCCGTGACCAGTCATCCATTTTGTGACTATTTTGGTTCATCTTGATGTAGCCCTGGCTGGGCTCTTGTACTGCCCAAGGTGGATCCATTGAGGCCTTTTAATAAATCCCTATTCTATTCTTTAACTCTGTCCAGCCTCTGTTCTAGGTCAGCCTTACAAGGCATCAAGAGCACAACAGTTTCAGCTCAGTAGTCATGCCTTGACTAACTTGGTTTTTCTGGGTGGGTTTCAGTGTGGCCATGCTCACTGTGTTAGTTATGAAAAAATCATTCCTATAAAAGACACTGAAAATGCTTTGAATTCTCTTGGTGAAGATTCTTAGGGAACAAGCTTGATTCTGAGGTGTCCATTCAGCAGTAGGAGTGATGCATATATTCTGTGGAGCCATCAGAAATTAACTTATTTTCCATTCTGTAATGCTTTGAAAAATGTAGATTATCCCACTTCCAAAAGTAGCAGTTATTTATCCTAAAGGGAAGGGAAGAAAGTTTGCATATTTTGGGATGAGTGAATGGTTGAGCATAGGACTGTGTTCTCCCTTTTTACTTTGATGACAAGTTGCTGTTTGTGGTCTCTGTGTCTCTTTGTGTACCCTGCAGGGCACATCAATAACCTAGTTCTTAGAATGAGTATATTTTAATCTTCATAACCTCCATGGAGCTGAACAGAGTCTGCAGGGACTCACCCACTGCTGAGCACTTCAGTCCAGGTGTCTGAACTCAGTGTTTGCTCCTGTGATATTGATCTTTAGCTCCCTTAAGCCTCATGTGTTTTTTTAAGTGGTAATTTGACCTGGTGTCCCGAGGTGTTGATATCTGTTTGCATAACATGTTGCACTGATATTAGTCCTTAGCAGTACAAGCTGATGCTATCCAATGTAATTGCAGCACCTTGGAAGTAAAAGCCAAATTTTAGCTCTTCCTGTAACCTCATTAATTGTTTCAATATTGCACACAGGACTGCATGGGCTCAATGGTTGAGCCTCTTTGTACCTGAAAGGATTATATACTTTAAAAGTTAGTATGTTAAGACATGTCTTATGGAAAGACTAGTAAAATATTATTGCGAATACTCTCACAGATGTTTTTGCTCTCAGAGTAGGGGAGGACAGGTTTTGGAATGCAGTGCTGAATGTCTTTGATTCTGTTAGTTAAAGCTAGTCTTCTAAGTTCTCAATAGGAGGCTACTTCAGAAGGTAATTATACACTTCCATTTCAGTAATTGTCTGATACAGTTTCAAGTGTGATTGATGTACATTCAGATACCCTTATTTACCACACTAATAACAAGGGAAGGCTTCTTGTTGAAGTGATTTATAATTTAATTCAGCTATCTATGGGTTTACAAAAATCTTACCCTCCAGCAAAAGCAAGATGAGGTTGGTCTGTTATGAATCGTTGACACTAATAATTGAACACCCAGTTGATGTTTTACTTTGATCTTTTGGAAGGATCTGAGGGATCTTTCAGCTTCACAGGCAGCTAATCATGTGCTGTAGATACCATATGTAGAACAAACTCAAGGCAAAATGTGTTCATTAATCCAAGTCTTGTACTGTGCTAATTTTCTGTGTGTGTGTAAGAAGTCTGCAGACACTGGTGGTGGGGATGAGATGTGTCAGCAAGAGCACCAGGGCCTGAATTTGTTGTAGCATTTCTGTGGGCTTCTCAGTGGAAAATGCACTTGATGAGGGGGAAAGGAAGTGTATTTGCTGAAGAAATTTTCTTCAGTGTTTTCTGTCCTCACACTCCTGGTGCTTTCATATTCCTGGTTTTGTGTTCAAGATCTAGGCAGTGGTCTCCCATTTTCAGGCACTTAGAGCTGCATGAAATCAGGACACTGGCTTTAAAAATGTTACTACCATTTAGTTCTGTAATGACCTTGAAAACATTCCAAAAATTACATAATTTTGCAGAGGAAAGATTAGGTAAGAATGGGGTAGTAGGGGAAAACAAACTCAAAAGAGGACAAAATCTCTTGCTTTAGCTGTGCTTGAGCAAGATAACCTTCATAAGGCTTCCTTAATGGCATCTTGGTGTTTGCAAGAGCACCACACTCTTGTGTATCTTTGATACTGATTTATTCTGTTCCATGAAACTAATGATTGCAGAATTCAGAATTCATAAACATTTTATCATGGCCTGATGTGTGACTCTGTTCTGAGCTACTTCAAGATAAGAGATTCTGACACAAGCTTGAGTTTTCCTTTAGAAGGGATTTGTTCAGAACCAAAAATTTTGAAGGTTCAAAGTACTTAGTCAAAACAAAATAAATCCAATAACTCTAAAATGGGGGGAAATTGCTGATGTTACGAAGATGAGATAGTTACAACATGCATTTTTCTTCTGTTCAAAAGCCTTATTTGGACATGTTTTATCCTGGAATGATAACACAAAGAAGGTGGGATCTATGCAACTGGAGGTGTGCTATAACTTCAGTAATTTACTGCAAGCTATTCTTGCTCCTAATTTTCACTCCTTGTGGCAGAATTTGTGGGTGCAGCATCTGGTTATAACTAATTTTGATTTTTTGCATCTTTTGAAGGAGAAGCAGGATCTGAATAACGAGGGAATTGAAATATCTGATTTTTTCTTTGATTCTTATGGTAAAACAGTTCTGAAGGAGCTTTGCATTTGAAATGCTGCTTCAATGTCTTTCAGAGAGTATCCAGCCCATAGAAACAGACTTTGTGCCAGTGGAAAACACTGGATTAATTCCCGTCATACATCAGCTTAATTCTTCATTCATTATAGGATCATGGAAGAATCAAACATCAAACGCATTATGGACAAACTGCATAAGCTGAAATGTTCTTCTAGATGACTTAGAGGAACAACATGTTCTAGTAATTGGCTTTCTTGTATAATGATGATTTCTCAAGTTGAATACATAATCTTCCTGTTACCAAAAAAAAAAAAAAAAAAAAAAAAAAAAAAAAAAAAAAAATTGTAGCAAAGAAGGCCTGGTTTAGCAGTTGTTGTTTTAACACTTTCCAGGAGAAAACATTAATCTGGTGCAGTTCTTTTCCCAAGTTTTTGACTTTACATTGCCTGAGCTCCTTTATCTTTTTAAAAATTGCTCTGGGAAAGCCTGTGAAAGCAGTTTGAGTGGCCACTGACAATCCCTGCAGTGCCATATTGTTAATGGCAAAGCCAGCAGATTTCACCATTTGTGTTTCTCATGTTTGGTCCTGGCTCCTTTCCCTTCTGCCATAAATAAAGGTAATCTGTGCTAGGAACAGGCATCAATTGAAGCAAGCAGTTAATCACACTTCAACAGCACACACATTATTAGCTTATCAGGCAGAACCATCCCACCTCCCGTCATGTTTTATCTGTTTATGAGAAAATGCCTTCCATAATTGTAATTGAGAAACCAAAATGACTCAGAGTTTGGAGGTGTCAGTAAGAATATATTGTGCAGCCAAACTCCCTGTGTCTTGTGTGCAAATGGGTCACTCTGCTTTTGCCATCTCAGCAAGGGTTTTGTTCATGATGGGCTTCCCCTGGTGCCCTGAAGTTTATTAACTTGAAGAGCATTTCAAATTTGGGATGTCCCTGGTGAGAACAGGCTACAGTCATTCTTCCCATTTTGGTTGGAAACTCCCTCATTATCTCTGGTACAAATAGAAGCAGTCCAAGCAGGGCTGAACAAAGAGGCAGGGCTCCATCTCCTGTAGCTTACACTTTAAAAAGGGGTCTCAGTTAACATCTACTGCCTCCAAATCTACTTTTCCTAGGTAGCCTTGGTGCAGTATCACATCATTATTGAGTTCCATAATTCAGACTTCTTCAAATTAGAATTATTAGATTATTTGGGTTACTGAATTTCTTGAACAAGTTGACTGCCTGGTGCTTCTGGCCATAACAGCTGAAGTGATTATCATCACTGATATCTTGGGGTGAAGGTGCTGTATGTTACAAACTTTTAATTTACTTTCTTCCTTTATGGAATAAATAGAGAAATATTTAGTGTATAAATTAAGGCTAAATTAAACATATGTATGTGAGTACTACAGAGTATAGTTCACATGAAATAGCTCGAGCTTGTTTTTGTGTCTCATGCTGAAGGCTTCACAACAGCACTCTTAAGAAAAGTTACAGTAATTTTTTCCCCTCTGGTTCCTGTGTTCTGTGCTGCATCTGCAGCCTTTGAGTTATGACTGTTGTATTTCAGCTGCACTCTCTGAAGTCTCTGGGTGATGGAGATGTCCAATTTTGACTTTTAGTAGTTGAACTGTTCTCTTGCAGGTGAGGTATCAAATGTAAACCTTTAACACCATTCATCTAAGTCTTCAAGATCCCTTACTATAAATACTGATTTTATAAAAGCTTTCTGTGTTCTCTGGCATTTTAGAGACTTTAGAGGTTACAAAAGGACATATTTATAGCAGCACAAACTCAAGCATGTGGTGGCATTCAGAAGAATGGATGAAAATAATTGCTGGATGAAAAAAAATATTGTATGAATAATAACTGTTGGATGAAAATAATTAGAAGTCTGTATTTCCCTCTTTATTTTTTGTCTTGCATTACTGTAAACTTGAAGTTTTACATTCATGGATAATTTGTTGAATGCATTCCTGTTTGTGCAGGTGTGTACAAGGCTGGATTGTGCTTTAGCCTCGTGAGGTTGCAGTAGCTGTTTAACATGCTCACAAAATTTCACAGAGTGTAAAGTTCCAGTTTTAAAGGCTCTAGTGTTACCAATTCCTGTCATGAATCTGATGATCCTAGGGGGTCTTTTCCAACCTAAATGATTCTATGGTTCTTAGCCCTTAAAAATACTCATCTGAGACTCAGGTTTGTACTTTTTCCATCTGTGAGGTATCTCCTCTCTGACCTCTGTTGGTTAAATCCAGAGTTTTTCATGGAACTTCTGTTCTCAGGAGGGATACAGTGAGTGGCAGGGTCCCCCTCAGCTCCTTCCAGCTGGACTTGGAGCAAGGAAGATGTGTGAAAGGTAATAGAAGAGGTAAGAGTGGGGTGCAAAGAATCCTCCCAGAATTGTGAAACTGCGGCAGTGTTCAGGACTGAGCCTGTAGCAATTCTGCAGAACAGCACTCTGTAGGAGCTTAGCCTGTATTAACATCTCACTGCTGCTTTGTCCATAAATTCCAGCTTAATGTGCCTCTGCTGCAATGCAGGTACAGTTTGTGCCTCGCTGAAGATCTTGGATTTGAGACTTGTTTTGTTGGCAAGTTGGTTTCAAGTTTGAACGAACTGTGCCTTCAAAGGAGTAGGAAGAGTCTCACCTTCAGAATTTTAAAACTCCTGCCATTAAAAAAAATTAGTTTATTTATCTTCAGTAATTGTTCTTGGATTTATCAATGCTGAAATTTTGTTTCTGATAACAGACATGAACCAAGTGAGGATGATAACATCAGTTATCAGATAGTAGAGGGTTATCTTGTGTGTAAGGAACACTTTGTGAGTCACAACACTAGGGGTGTCATAGTTACAATTAGCCATGGGCAAAATCTTCATACAATAACATTTTTATCCATGCTTTTGGCATAATTTCCATGGATTAATAATATCATCTTTCCTTGTCTTTCTGTGGAAAAGCAGTTTTTTCCCCACCTGTATCTGCCTATTTACATATGTACATATGTAGACATTTCTTACACTTCTCTCTGATTCAGAGAGATGCTGACTCCTTTCTGATGAGCCATTCCTGTCTCCACTGCCCACTCTGGATTTTCTCAGCTGGGCATCTTCTTACTTTTTCTCATTCTCCAGAGAAATTCTGTATCAGCACCTCCAACACAACTGTCAACTGACCTTTGTTGTGATGTCTGGGAAGTGTTATCTGATGGGGTGTAGCCTGTGTGTGCTCCAAGGGCATTTCCCATCAGGATGATCCCTGAGTGTTTGAGCACAGGACTGAGAGCCATGATCCAGGAGTTCTTAGCTGGGATTTTGCACTAAATAGATGATGATCTCTCTGCTTCAGTTCATTGATGTGTTCTGTGGGAATGGTATTCACATCTTGGAGCCTTTATGACAGCTAAGTGGTTAAATATTCTGGTGGAAAGAAGTGCCATTGAAAGAGAGATTGTGCCAGCAGAGTTTTTCTTCAAAATACCTCTTTCTTCTCTATTTTCTGCTGTAGAGTCTGATATCTAGAGGTACTTAATTCTTTCCCACTTTTCCACATGTAGTTGGGTGCCTCATTTCCATTTGCCATTTTCAATGTAACTGTGGGGACAGAAGACTGAGGATGAATCAGTTATCAGCAGCTAAACATATGAAGGGAAAATTATACCCCTGAGGATCCAAAAATACTCCATATATTTTTTTAATTTAGTTTGAATTTTACTAGTTAAGTTTGATCAATATCTGCTGATTTGCCTCGGTACTTCCTGTGGTCCAGTTTTAATGGCTGCTTGGAAAACCTCCCCACCTGTCTCTCTGCTGCAGTCACTGAGTGGCTTTCTCTGGGACCATCTCTCATTATTTGGCACATCTCATTTTCAAGCTGCATTATTTTATCAAATGTAACAGTAACTGACTCCTCTTTGTAACCATTTATAGTGGTAAGAACTTGTAAACTTTGAACTTTTAAATGACATTGAAATTCTTATTTTATCAGCATGAAGATGTGCTTGACATGATCTTTTACTTTCTTTAAAAATCCAGTTTGAAGGAAGCAAAAATTACTCTTAAGGTCTTTTAAATTCTAGCTTCAGTCCATAAATTTTACTGTAGACTTAAATTGAAAAAACATAATATTTAACAGGTAACATAAAATCCTTAAGAATTGGATATGCTCTCTGCTTTAAAATGTTAGAGCTCAGAAAAAGGGAATCAAACCCCCATATGAGCTCATTGTTAAAAGTAATTGAGAACTAAAAGCCTCCTTGGATACTTGTGTGTATCCTTTTAAAGTTGATAGAAACTGTCTGAGAACTTTCCTGAGAGCATGTGCCTGGAATAGCTCTTAGGCATGAGCTATTTAATGATATTCCAGCCTGTTAGAATAGAATTCCTGTAATCTTGGACACCTTTATGTTGTTTCAGAACACTGTCAATGTGTTTACAGAATTTTTTGCCCCTCAGTTAAAAGTGTGGTTCAGTGCTGAGCAAAAGTATTTCCCTTCTGGTGCCCATTTGCATCCCATATTTCAGCTCAGTTCCTGGAGACATTTGTTCACTGCTGAGGTCCTATCCTGACTTGCATCCCTAACAGAGAGAAAAAAACTCTACCACATCATAGAGAATGGGATAAGAATTATAAAAGGTTATTAATTTTAATATCTGTGTTCTGAATCTGCCCATATATGTAGATATAAATATAAAAATCCCAGAAATCCCTGGGACAAGACACAGAACCTGTCTGCCATCTGACATTTTTGACAAGCTCTCCAGAATTAATCTGTCTAGGAGCTACAATGCTCAACTTAATTATGGAAAGGCTGCATCTGTGTTCAAAGCTGTTGAGAGAGAAAGAAGAAAGTAAAAATGTCCACTAGGTTTGATTAACTGCTTTCAGCCTGATGAATAAAGACAGATGGTTACTAGTTATTTTTCCTTAATGGATTTTGGAGCTCCATTTGGTGGATGAATTAATGTTATAGGTCCCAAATCTGCCTTTGAAGCTACGCCTGCCTAACCCTTAGTGATTCCAGCAAAGTTTGCATGCCTCCAAGAGAGACATTTGCCCTCAGGCTGTCGTATATATTGTTAAAAACAGTTTTAAAATTAAAAAATAAAAGTGAAGCAATAATTTACACGATTAATAAAACAAGTTATGAGCTCTGCACAGCTCAGGAAGGGATCTCTTACAAGGGATGATTATTTTGAAGTGTCTGCACAGACTTTTCCCCATAGAATCTGTGCCTGTTTGGGAATGACCTCCACCTGGAGCCTGACAATATTTTCATACTGACTTTAAAAGTTGGAGAAGTTCATTTTAAAGTTTCACTTGCTAGTTGTGTCACCTGGAAAGCAGAAATAAATAGTTTTATGGTGTAGGTTCATTTGCATGAATCAGTTATCATATCTCAAATCCAGGTGGGGAAGGTGTTTAAGGCAGGCTCTAATTCTGCAGGTGTGCATGTTTAAAAACATAGCTGTGAATATTTCTTTCTTTACTTGCATGTGAATATCTGTGTTTATTTTTAAGAATGTGCATAAGTGTCTGTGAGTTTGGGCTCTCGGGGGACATTTAGGCCTAATGGGTCTCAGGACTGTCATTCAGCAACCTATTAAATCATCTGTATAGTTTTATGAGTGGGTAGTCATGGTGATTTTAATGGGATTAAATTTGCTTACATCCAAACAGTTTTTGAGTCAGGGTAAAGGTTACTGAATGATAAAAAATGTTTAAGATGGACAATATAATAAAGGGAAGTGAACCAACCAAAAAATTACATTGAATACAGAGATTTTCCATAGTCAGTGGATTGCCCAGAGGAAAAACACCACTTAACTAAAATGCTGCCTGCCACAGAACCATCAACCCCCCCCCAGATCCTGAAAGGGACCTGGAAGGGTTGTTGGTCCCCCTGCTCTATGGCAGGATCATCTGTCACTGAGTCATTCCTGACAATGTTTGAATGCAATTGCAGCACAAAACCAGCTGAAAACCGCCAGGAATGGGAACGTCCTTCAGATCTCAGCACTGAAGGGGAAATCGGGGACATCCAGTACGTAGCATTCAATCACTGCAACAATGTAAGCCATTGCTTACACACAGAGTGAGGTCACAATTCCTCAACAGGAAAATACATGGCTGCAGCCTTTGGAAGTGAGGGCCTTGTCCTTCAAGTGACAGCAAACAGAGAGCACTGGGGGCAGGTGACACTTTGTCATGGCTGATTGCTTTATGCTTTTTGAATCATGGCTCGTTTTTCATTTCAAAGGCTGGCTGATGTAACTCTGAGGAAAATCTAAAAATAAGCAAATTCCCCCGCTGAGAGGCGGAGATGTTTTTAAGAGTCTGCAGGTGGAGGGAAGGCACGTGGCAGATGCGCGTAGTTAATAACCCAAATGACAACGGGGAGATGCTACCACCCATTTTCTTTCATCCCTTTTTCAGAGTCTGTGCTCAAAGCTCAGACATGTTCTGGGGCTCTGAGTTGTGTGTGATTCATTTTTAATGTTGTCACTATCTCAGTGAATGACAGGTTATGTTGGTGATGTTGTAAATTCCCCCCCCCCCCCCCCCCATTTCGAAGGGACTCTTTGAGAGAGTTTCTATTTGTCCACACGTGCTTTAATCAGACTTTTGATTACCATGCTTGCCCAATTTTCTGGGTTTACCTCTATATTTACATTGCTATTCATGAATTTAACTGCACCAAAATTGTGTGACTTTCGCATAGATAATACCTAAATGTTTGAAAACATTTTGTGGTCTGATATTAAGATGTAATGGAAAAGGCTGGATGTAAACCAGATGTGTCTCCAACCTGCCAATGTTTGAAGACATGCAGGAGGAACAGTTACAGAAAGATGATGCAAAGTGTGTTTTTTATCTGATGTAGATATGGCTGGTATGACTTGTTAGGGCAGAGCATCAGAAGTAAGGCAGGCAAAACTGCATTTGCTTTTCAGGAAGCACCTGCAAAGAAATGATCAGGCTGTGGTCTATGAAAATGTGGAAATCCTTTGTGTTCTAAGCCCAGAGATGCTGAGATGCTGCCATTAACTTCAGAGAGGCAAAGCTTCAGAGAAGGGAAGGGAATAGGGAGATATAATGAAAATCTAGTTGGAAAAACAAACTAAACTTCATGTTGAGAGTACAGCTTATGTCTTTATTTCTCATTTATTGAGGCAGCACCATGCTGTGCTCTGTCCTAGGCAGGGCTGGGGTGTTACTCTGAATATACCAGAGGAAATTTTAGGGAACAGTCTGTGCTGTCAGAGGAGTGCACTAAGATAAAGTGGTATCTTTTCTTCTTGCATTGATGGCTCTCTGAAAACTGGTTCATGTTACTGGATGACAGAAAAAAGGCAAGCAAGTGTAATTTCTCATGAGGAACCTTGGCTTACTTCCCAAGGAGTGCCTTATTGCCTTTAGGTTTTCTGGTTCTGTCCTCTTCTTGGAAAATAATCACAATTGGGTTGATAAAAATTACTTATTTTGGAAAGAGTGCAATCCCCTTTTAGCTCTTCCTGAAAGCCCATAGATGTCTAGAGAGTTCAGGGGGAAAACCTCCCTTGCAAATACAAAGGAGTGCTCATAATTTTAATGATTTCTCTGATGTTTTGTCTATTGCAAGAAATTTACAAAGGGTGATTAGAGTTCTTGTAAATACTGAGGCAGAACTTACAGCCCTTGGCTTAATTTACAGGTCCAAATTTGTCATCAGTACAGACATTCTTCACTCTGAGGTTCTTTTTTCCATTTGAGAAAATAACAGGAGATAAGCTGAGGAAATTGTTGTTATTGTTGCTGTTGTTATTATTATTGTCTTTTGTTAGTATTGAATTTTGAGGAATGATGGGCTACAGTTTTTTGTTCACTGTCAAGGGATGATCTTCAGGATCTATTGTCTATCTCTGAATTTACAATATTTACCATTATTATATTTCCAAAAACAAAATCACCAGCAGCTTAGAGGTAAAAGATATTTCTTACTTTTCTTTAATAGGTATACACTTTATTTGACGGGAATTATTTTCCCTAAGGGTCTATTAAATAAACAGTTTGAAGACAAAGGAAAGGTTGCACAGCTTTATTTTCACTTGTATATAATCCTTTTTTTGCTTTAATTCAGTTTATTCCTGTGAGTTCAGAGATCTTAATTCACAAAGGCACTTGGCTGCATTTCCAGCTTTAGGCAGAGTAATGGTTTTGTTGTCTTTACTGGGACAATTCACGTGCTTCAAGCTGAGTGCATGAAGAGAGAACAGGCTGAAAGAAGAGGATTATTTTGACCTTTGTAAAGGAGCAGAATTTATAAGAGGAAAATCTGTTTGCCCAAATGGGTTTTGTTTATGGAAGTTCAACAGTTTCTGCATCCAGGCCTGACATCCTGACAAGTGTTCATATAGCCATTAAGTCCACCAAAATCCAAATGTATGAAGGTGTTTATGTTCTCTCGGAAGCTGCAGCAATAAAAGTAAGTAATTTTTTTTTCTACAGGTCCTATATGTACTTAATCACTAGAATATATTTTCTGTCTTGCTTAATGACTCATTTGTTGAAACAGATTCCAACCTGTTTTATGCTGAAATTATTTTCCAGGAAAAATCTCGTATACCAGAACCTCCCTACAGAACCTAAAATGCAGTGCCCTGACCCAAGCCACAAAAGAGCAAGAAGCACAGGGAGCAGGAGCTCTCAGGAGCCACAGCTGAAAAAGCCTAAATCAGCAGGCAAAATAAAACAGTAAATTGAAGAGTTCTCTGGGAAATTATAACCTGAAATGAAAAACAAATTTGTGACTAACAGAGAAAGCTGAAACAGAGATTGGAAGCCTAGAAAAAGTGCTTCATGCTTCTAGATGGTGTAATTGATGTTCCACTTGGGACAGAAGAATATCACTTGTATCCAGTTGGGAGAGCAGCTATTGGATATGACACATGGTACTTCTGGCTGAAGGGAAAGTGCTGAAAGGAAAAAATCCTGACTAGTAAATAATTGGAAAGTACAAAGAAAGCCCATGGGAAAAGTGCCAAAGAATTGAAAAACAATGCAGGATGAGGTAACAGAGACATGCCTGAAAACCTCGTGGTTGAACTGGAAGCTTCTACTATGCTGGAAAGTCAGAGAAGCTTAAAAAAATTATAAACATCAGGAAAATCACTGAACTCAAAAGGGAGCCATGATAAGCAAAGACAGAAGATAACTCATTACCAAGGAAAAACCAAGAAAGGGCTTGGTGGTGTATTTCAAAGAAGTTGTGACCTGGCTCAGCTTCACCACGTTTCAAAGGAACTAGGGAACCTGAACCTTTCTTCTGCCCTTGTTTTTATTTTAAGAACAGCAATCAAAAGCACAGGCTACATCCATCATGCTGAAAAACATAAAGCCAGCACAATATGTCAGGACGAAAGCTTCAAGAAATGGGAGTAGGTGAATGTCTGTGAAGAAGGGATTCAGCCTCCAGAATGGGAGGGTGGAGTCAACAATTTGATGCCTGTGACAAAGGTCCCACACACTGGAGGGGTGTCCTTGCTGTGTCCTGGGGACAGTGTTCTGCAGGGATACTGCAGCAGGTGAAAGGTGCTGTGACTGTGGGATTTGAAGGAAGACAAGCTGAATTTTTAGAGACTGGCTATTCGTGTTGCTGGTTACCATGGAGTGATTGTTCTCCAGGAAAACCATCTTTTGCCATTGAATAATTGACTGTCCACAGTCACCATGTATCATGAAGAGATTTAGATGTTAGGGCACATGTGAGATCTGCAAAGTCCCCAGGAGAAACATCAGGAACAGGCACAAATGCTCAGTGAGGGCCAGCAATGGCACAGCTGCCAGGAGGATGCTCAGGATCATTTCTCTGCTGCTGTTTGCCTCTGGCATGGACTGACTCTGAAATCAGGGTCCAGACTTTAGTGCAGACTCTGTACTTGCCATGCTATAAAAGGACAGGGCACTGAGTTATTGTGAGGTGGCTCTGAAAAGCCATCCCTCTTCTCTTGGAAGAAAGAACTGTTCTGGCAAGGATAGGGTGAGCTTAGCCCCACATCAATTAACTTAAATCCATTCTCATTGGAACACAGATGTCATGGTGATGTAAAATCCTGACAATTTGGAGGAACCTTCCTTTTTGCAGGAAATTATAAGAAGAAGGTGAGATAATGGTATATATTCATAGCATGAGTAAGCATGGCATAGAGAAATAGGAAATAATGCAAACTCAATGGTAATCCTGGGTTACTGTACAGCTTTTAGAGCTGGAGACATCTCAAAAGCATAAAGAGAAAAGTAGGTGTTTTTTCAAGATAAGTAGTTGGCATAGGATGATAAAAGTTATCTTGTGGCAAAATTGTGCTGAAAAATCCTCAAGCAGCAATCTGTCATTGCTGGTTGTCAGAGAAGTGCAGAGGCTTTGTGAAGTGGGCACTCCACACTAGCATTTTTCAGCCAGTTTTGGATCATAACCTCCTTTCTGGTGTGTATGATCTACACATTTACATGGAATTTTATTCACCCACCTGGCTGAACACATGGTCAACTTCTCATTAAAAGATGCCTTCAGTGATTGTATTTTATATAAAAATGATAAACGGAGCATTGATCAGTCCCCTCAGCTGTTCTGCAGGGGTGTGGGTGCAGACAGGTGGTGTGTCTGTGCACCACAGTGGGGGGGTGTATAAGGAATGCATGTGGCCCCCCCAGCTTTCCAAATATTCCTCACCCTGCCAGCTGGGTCTGAGGGAGGGGCTGTGCATGAGCACAAACCACATTTCAGTGGGGGATGTGGTAGGGGAGACTGGAGCAGAGGGGGAATCTCATGGAGCTTGCTCTGCAGCCACCAGGCCTGGTGGCCATCCCAGCGTGGCCCCTTGCCCACCTCTGCCTCATCCCCACGGGCTGAGGGGAGTCAGAGCAAACATCAGGCTGGAGGTGATCACTTCTGCCCCTCAACCCACTATGGAAAAGCTCCATCTCTCTGAACACTCAAGTGTGAGAGCTCATGCTCTAAATGCCAGCACATTTGTGATCATCTAAATTGTGTGACAAAGACCAATAATGGAGAGAGCAAAATTCTCCAGGAAAATATTTAAGAAGATGCCTTAATGGACAGCAAAATATAGCTGACCTCAAGAGCAGCATGGTAATAAAAGCAGAAGCAGCAAATGGCAAAGAGAAGTGAAAATATTTTTTCTTTTTGTGCACTGGTGGGAGGATGGGTGGATGCGTGTTCACAAGAGTAATGAATGATGGGCAGACCTTGAGGGTGATGTTCCTTTAAGAAAATTACTTCATCTCCGATGTAAACTACCTGCAGAGGTATGTAGACATTTTCCCTGGCTGGAAAAGTGTATATTCAACAGATTTGTAGTCCCTTACAACTCCAAAGGCATAATGGAATGGGAATGTGCTCTGTTTCATGTCAGGTTTGCACCAGGCACTTCAATTTTTCGTGTCTGAAATCAGATAGATCAGCACCACGTTGCCTTAGAAAACCAGCTACATCATGGTAGCTGGGTCTGTGGAACGTAGGCTTGTCTCTCAAGTCAGTCACCAGGGATTTTTAAACAGGGTTAAATATTCATGGCTAATTTGTATCTCAATCCCTTTGGCTGGCTGGCTTTTAATTTTTTTAGTTGTTTAAATAACTTCCAGAACACAGCACAGTAGATATTAAATCTCTTTAATATATTTAATTGATTACTTTTCCCCCCCACAAAACTTGCTGTGGCTATCAAGCCAGTGATTCCTGCCAAACCCAAGGTGAATGTCATCACTGGAGGTTAGCTGAAGACTCGATCTCAGGTGTGCTACCTTTGTTCACCTAACAAAGTGCCCCCCTGGCAAACCAGCAATCATCTGTTCCCAGCCTCCCAGCACCCCCTGAATGTCAGTTCACTGTTGGTATTTGCTGAATGTGGAATAGGTAAATAGGCAAAGGTGGGCACTAAAGCAGAGAAGGTAATTTGGGGCTTTTTGTTGAAAGAGGAGGGTTATCCATACGTGATAAAGCCCCAGTCAGTTTGTGTTCCAGAGATTAAATAACCCTGGCCTGACTCATTTTTGTCATTGCCCATCAAAAACCAGTTCCACTGAAACGACACCCTAAGTTTTTTAAGCAGGAAAGCCCAACTGTTCCTTGTAAAAGAAACTGCTCCTTTTCTCACTGTCTAGGAAAGTGTACTTTGAAGATATTAAAAAAAAAAAAAAAAAAACACCACCAAAAAACAAAACAAAACAAAAAAAACCACAACCAGTTAATATTTTCCTGGAGCCAGTGCTTACTACATCATGTCCATTCCTGATGCTGTCAATCATTATCCAGCCAGCACATTGTTCAGAAGGTGGAGCTGTCAGGCAGAAAGAATGAAAGGTAAGGAAAGGAAGGCTCCTGCTCCTTGCTGATGCCAAGGGTAAGTGAGATTATGTCAAACCTTTAAACAGAGTCCCCTTTCTCTGCCCCACCCCCTGCTCCTATATAACACACACTGCATTTAGCAATACCTGCTTCCACCCAGCCGGCGGTGGGGCGAGTGCTGCCTGCTCCCCCCTGCCGATGGATGCTGCGGCCAGCAGCCCCCTTGGCTGGCTCTGCACACGTGTCACCAGGCTTTTTGGGGTCCCCATGGCCCAGAGGAGCCCGCTGGGCAAAGCAAAGGTGCTGCTCTGCAGCCTCCTGCCCGCCTTGCTGTGTGTGGCCACGCTGGGGGCTGGCGGGGGGCTGGGGGTGTTTGTGGCCATGTGCCTGGTGTGCTCCGTGTGCCTGGGGGACAGCGACCTGCTGCCCGTGGGTGACAGAGCCGTGCTCATCACAGGTAAGGCGCTGCCAGTGCACAGAAACGAACAAAACCTGCCTTTTCTCACAAGTGGGCTGGAAAACTTCTTGTCCTCCGGTTAGTGCATGCTTGTGAGGGTTCCTTTTATCCTTTTTTCTGCTTGTTTTATTTGCTTTGGCAGAGATGTTTTTTTTTTTTTTCCCAGGTAAATAAGTGCTCTGAAATTAAGTGGAAAAGCATCTTAATAGATGCTATTATTTTTTAGTGTCTCATTTAATCTTTACAAGTAGCTTTTTAGACATACTTGTGAAATTAACTGGTGCAAGAAGCATAAGAATACTTCTGATGGTCTAATTTTTTAGGAGAGACAGTAATTCCCGGGAGCCCTCAGAACACTACATTCATACATTATTTTTGTTTGCTTGAATTAATTGTGCTGGTTATGGATGTACAATTGTCTTTTGGGTGTGTGTGTGTACATACATACACTGTGTCTATCATGCACATATTTCAAGACACTGGTTTGGTGCCATCTCTTTGAAACCTTCTGTGAAATCACTTAGGAGGGAGTAATTCACTAGCAGAGAAAGTTCAGAGCTAATTAATTCAGTCTCTACTACCATTCTGATCTACTCAAAACCCACTTTTATTTTGCAGGGATGGCATTTTTGTAGCTTCATGGCTTTTCTCCTATTTCCTCTAAAACTTTAGGTACTGTTTATTTAGATATTGCTTATTTGTGTTAATCAAACCCTTAAACTGGAGTGCCTGCTGACTGCTTTTTGCACTCTTAACTTGCTGGGTTTTATTTTCTGGGCTTTTTTTTTTCCCCCACTGGAATGCTGAATTAAGTTGCTTTAGTTTATATATAGCAATTTCTAGCAGAATTTCATTTTGTTTTATAGGGACACCTGGAAATAATTTAGATTTGCCTAGCAAGCTTTAATACAGGGATTAAATATAAAAGTTGAGAGAGGACAATATCAGCAGCAAGAGCTCCCCTTGCAGTTTATCTGCCAGCTGGGTTTCTCCCTGCAAGTGTGTCAGGTGAAGATGGATATTGGTGTGGGGAATGGGGAGCAATCCATTCCCACCCCTGCAGACTCAGGGGATGTGCTTGCACTTGGGCATCTCCTTGCTCTTTGTAAGACTGCAAATCTTCAGGATAAAGCACTCTCTGGGAGTGCTTATCTGCTCTGGAGTCTGAATTAGAGCAATATAAGGGAGTTGGGAGCATTTGGGTATAGTCCAGTAAGGGAATGTTCTTTCCTTGTACCTGTGCTGCAACTGTCCTGAAGAAATGCAAGTTTGGACATCTCTGACACTGACTAATTTGAGGAGGCTCTTCTTTGACTTTATTGGAGTCCTATGCAATCCATTAAACCCTCCATCAACTGAAACAGCAGTTTTACTCAACCTCTGTTTTGATTAAATTGCTCTGATTGTGGTATTTTCCCCCATACCAACTACAGGATGTGTGGCCCGGTTCATTTGCAGGTGCAAGGTGCCTTTTAAGTAGATTTTGATGTCATTTTCTCCAGTTTAGACAAGACCTCAGGCAGGCATTTGGTGGAAAGTGGTGATTTTAATTATTTTTTCATTTTCCCTCTGCCTTTCAGCCCTGCAGGGCTGAGGAATGTGGCTGTGTCCTGAGCACCTGCCAGGTATTCCTTGAGAGCCTCTGGCCAGAGGCCGGAGCAAGCTCTGCTGCTCTCCCTGGATTCTGTCATGGGTTGTTCTGGTCCTCTTTGGATGTTCCTTGTACCAGTGCTGCTCTGCATTATAAATAAGGCAGCAGTTCAGTGGAAT
This sequence comes from Vidua chalybeata, assembly GCF_026979565.1. Taxonomy (NCBI): domain Eukaryota; kingdom Metazoa; phylum Chordata; class Aves; order Passeriformes; family Viduidae; genus Vidua; species Vidua chalybeata. Next base: position 17,036,237 of record NC_071540.1, read on the forward strand.
ACCAGGATAAGGGAAAAACTGTGCCCAGTGGTCAAAATGCTTTTTCACATGGATAACTGGGCACATGAGCAGGCTCAAAGCCATTGCTGAAACTCTGCTGTGGATCCTGTGGGTGGGAGCAAGAGCTCCAATGTCCTTAAACAAGCTCCCAGCATGCAAACACTTCAGTGGTAAATGCAATAGCCACCTTCCCTAAGAATTAAATTACAACCAAGACCTGAAGTAACAGGAGTTGTGAAGTTCTGTCCCTGGTTAGTCTATGTGCATTGGGATGAATTTCTCCAGTTAATTTGGTCTTTCCATTCTTGGGGAGTGATTTGGTGCATGTTCAGCATGAGTTAATTGTAAATTCTCAGTAATGGGTCCATCACAGTCAATAGTGACTGCTTTCTTTAAAATAAGTCTTCTCATAACCCACAAATTATTTTTGGCATAGAAGCAAGAGTGTGATTGGGAAGCAATTCTCCTTTTTCTTTTTTTTTCCCTATGGAGACTCTTTGAATTCTAGGAGTTGGAAGAGTAAAGCTTCTCTGGACTTCAATAACAGATCTGAAACTTAAATCATATTTGTTTTGGAATTAAAAAGCCAGGGACAAACCCAGCATCAGGCAACGATCAAAACAACTTTTATTGCTTTCTTGGAATTGCTGTGCCCATCCCAAGTTCAAGTTGCATTCTCTTCTGCCCATTTTCAAGTTAAAGCTGCATCGTAAAACTTAGGTAATATGTAGCTGTGGCTGCATACTTTCTGGAAATTATGAAAGAGGAAGGATTTGATCTAAAAGAAGGGTTTTTCACTAACAGAAGGAAAATCACCCCACTCCCAAACTTAGTGTCTGGGATATTTGCAGGCTTCTTTCTGGCTCTTTAGGGAATTGAAAGAATGCAGGTTTATTCAGTCAGGTCAGGACTGGAGAAGCTTGATGTGATATTTGTAGTGTTCTGGTGCATCTTCAGCAAATTGCAGACTTCAGAAATGCCAAAAAGCTGATTTTTTTCTTCCTAGGAATTAAATAGAGCATGAGCATTTCTTTTCTACTTTTTCAAGAGGCGCTGATTGATCCAGACATTTAGTACGTGTTTTCTTCAAGCCACCTGGAATTAATATTTTTCACCAGTCAGGACTAAAGCCCCATTTAAAAAGACAGAACCCAGAAAAGAGGATCTAGCATGCTTATGATGAGTCTCTTTGGCAATCTAATTCTATTGACAACATACTTTGACTGTAGGAGCAGACCTGTGAATAACACTGATGTCTTTCTTGGTGTGCCAAAATCACACCAAGAAACCTTCAGAATTTTATAGTAGGGTTAAGTAGGAAGTATTGCAGCTCTTCCACAAACAAGAAAATAGTAAAAGATCTGGCAGGAGTTCCAGTCCTTTCTCTCACATTGGTTTCCAGGGTTTGGGAGCTGAACATTGATGTAGCAAATTGTTATTGCAGGAGATGCTGGATCCCAGTGCACAGCAGCATCCAGGACCTTTCTCTGCTGTAGTTACAGTGGAGGATCTGGTGCAGAATTGTAGAACAGGCTGATGCTTTACAGTGTAAAAACTGTATTAATTTATTCAACTCCTAATTTTCCTCCTAATCTTGTCCTTTGCAAAGCTCCTGAAGCACAGCCCCTATGAACTCCTTCCCTGTCACTCCTGTGTCACTGCTCTGGGAGGCTTGGTGGGGACATGGGTGATGTGTTTCTTTCCTTATGGAGTAAGTTTCACTGCAGGTGGGAAGAATGGAAACCAGAATTTTAAAAATTGAGAGAAAACACTTAAAATTAACTTATAATAAATGGAGATGTTGGTTGATGAGAAGTGAATGTGACCCAGCACCGTGTGCTGGCAGCCCAGACATCCGGCTGTGTCCTGGTCTCCTTCCAAAAAATGTGTGGGCTGCAGGGGAGGGGGAATTCTGATGTGGCCCTGCTGAAGTGAGTCCAGAGAAGGCTACAAAGATGATCAGAGGACTTGGAACACCTCCCCTGTGAATACAGATGTAGAGAGCTGGGATGGCTCTGGGGAGACCTTGGAGGCTCTTCCAGTGCCTAAAGGGGCTCCAAGAGAGCTGATGACAAGGGCATGAAGTGACAGGACAAGGGGGAATGGCTTCAAACTGAAAGACAGCAGGTCTGGATCAGATATTAGGAAGAAATTCTTCTCTGTGAGGGTGGTGAGATCCCTGGAAGTGTCCAAGGCCAGGTTGGACAGGGCTTGGAGTCCCCTGGGAAGGTGGAAGGTGTCCCTGCCCATGTCAGGGAGTTGGAATGAAATGATTTTCCAGGTCCTTTCCAACCCAAACCATTTTGTCTTTTAGTTTGTAGCAGCACCAAAATACTCTGTCACAGGGAGAGACTCATGAATTAAATTATTTGTTAAGTATCTTTCATTGGTGCCTGATGGGAAGAACTACATAATTGTGATCCCAAAGACCATTGTTTGTTTGCTCTAATAGTGCTTCCTGCAGCTGCTGGGTCATTCCTTTATATAGACAAAGTTTGGGAATAAGTGTGGAAGATGATAGAGAGGGTAAGAGAAATTCTGATGCAGATTTACATGAATTCAGTAGCTGACTTAGCACAAAAATGTTATTTGGAAGCTTTCTTAGGTTCTGAAAACATTGGAAAGCTTTGCAGGTAAAGCAACAGTTGCTTAGTTTTGGCTTGGTTACAGTCTGTAATAAAAAGTGCTTATCTGAGGGATCTTGTGTGGTAGATGTGTGAATGAAATAATGCTACTTTTTGGAAGGTAGAAATAGAATCCAAGAATTTGAATCTGAAAGCCCTGTAATTGCTTTGCCCATTAGAGATTTCACATTAAAACATTAGTGTGGTGGGTTTTTTTGCTGTTTGGTTTTTTTCTTACATACTTTTGTTATCAGGTTTCAGTCTGATTATTTGTATAAAACCAAAGTAGGGCTTTATTTCTTCTCTATGTATAAAGTCAGAACATCTGTCAGTGGCAGAGGGTGAAATGATTCCACCAGCTCCGAGTCAGAAGAACACGACCTGTCAATCTTTGAGGAACATTTAAAGGTCCAGCTCCTCAAACTTCAGATCTGAACCTTTCTTTCTACTGACATGTGTATTTCAGTGACTTTGTCATCATATTTTTGTTTATATTTGCATGGCTTTCCAATGTGTGTATTTTTTTTTTTAATGATGGTGTAGGACAGACCTACTTTCCATATTTTTTTGATGCTTTCAGGAAGTGACACTGGGATTGGACATGCACTGGCTAAATACCTGGACAGCTTGGGTTTTGTTGTGTTCGCTGGGGTTTTGAACAAGGATGGCCCTGGAGCTGAGGAGCTGCGGCGTTCCTGTTCCCAGAGACTCTCAGTCCTGCAGCTGGATATCACCAACACCACTCAGGTCAAGGAGGCCTACCTGACAGTCTCAGAGAAGGTGCAAAATGCAGGTACAGCTTTTTTCTCCCCTCTTTACAATGGAAGTCCTGATGCAGCAGCGTAGCAGCTGCATCTCATGGCTGCACCATGGCTTAGGTGTGTAGGACATTTCCAGGGTAAAGTCTTGGGCAGTCAGGGCATTTCCATCCATGACTTCTGTTTTCTGGGATATGGGAAGATGATAGTGACTGGCCAAGGAGTGGGGGATGTGCATCTATAGCTGCAGATCATCTCTGCTTTGGTCTTAAGTCATCATCCAGCTCACTGGAGTAATCCTTATGGAGTTGTTTTCCTGGTGTGTTGCAGCCTTGTGCTTTCTCCTCTTCCCAGGGCTCTGGGGTGTCGTGAACAACGCAGGAATCCTGGGCTTACCTGCTGATGGGGAGCTACTCCCCATGAGCACCTACAGGCACTGCATGGAGGTGAATTTCTTTGGGGCTGTGGAGGTGTCCAAGACCTTCTTGCCATTGCTCCGGAAATCGCAGGGGCGTCTGGTGAACATATCCAGCATGGCAGGTGAGCTGGGCTAAAGCACCACATCAAGTCCTGGAGCACATGCCAAGGAAGGCGTCTGTCAGTCTGGGTCATCAGTATATCCAGGGAATAAATGTTAAGATAATAAATCCAGGTTTTTCTTTAGTTTGGGATACTACTCCCAGAAAACAACCTTTAAAGAAGAGTTTAATGTGGCTAAAATGTGCTGTGAAAAAAATCCCAGTAAAATTAAGATCTTGTGTTCTAGATGCTGTGAGAGATAACTTTGTGAGCTTCCATAAAGATGGCTGGTACATCACAGGTATTTCTATAACATGTTCAGGCAGAAATCTGTGTTTGTGATATCTGTTGATAACTTGGGAGCTCTGTCTATATTTCTCTAAAAATATTTTGGATGTCTTAGAAATACTTAGTCCTAACTTATTAGCAAAGTGGTATTTTGCCATGAAAAAAAATTAAAAAGGTTTTGGATTTTAACATATGCTTTTCATTTCTTTCCCCATAAATTTTGATATATGTGCATGTCTTTATAACCTGACCTTCTATTCTAGGAGGACAGCTGAGATGCTAAGATGTAGGAACTAATGTAATACAGTAATGCAGTATCTGGTAGCCAACAGCTGAGGAGCAAGAATGCTCCTTTGAAAATGAGACCTGCTAGAAGCAGGAGGTCATGCTGCTGGAAAGTATTTTGGAGTTAGAGCTCTTAGGGATTTGCTGGGTCATGTGCTCCCCACATTTTTCTTTGCCCTTCTGCATATCTAGAGTCCCCCTCAATCCCGCTGCTTTGAGGTGGTTTGTGTAGGTGTTCCCTTTATGCTGAGGATGTGGCTGCAGTCTGGCTATCAGGCAATGACTGTCTGGCATTGTTTTCTCAGATAAGCTCTGTATTTGCATGCCTGTGTTCATGGTTTATTGCTGACACGCTGAGAAATCAGGACTGAATTATCAGAAGAACCTTTCTGCTGCTGCTCTGAGGCCAGAGCCCTGTTTCCTCTGTGCACCCAAGTGAAGCTCTCACTTTGGGTGTTTTGGGGCAGATGTCTTAATTCCTTGTGAGAATCCCTGAGCTGCCTTGAAGGAATAAATGCCTTTATCCCTGTGCTGAGTAGTGTGCCCTTACAGGAGCTGATCATGACCCTGCTTAAATTCCAGCTGTCTGCAGAGATGTTGTTGCACACAGGCTGGTTTGGGTGAAGAGTTTCCTCTTAACTCAGGGTCTGGGGGTCCTTTGGTAAAACATTAATGGAGAAGTTAGTGAGGTCTCATTGTGCTGAATCTATTCCTGTCTGTGTAGGGCTCATTTAACTGGGCTCAGGTTAGCCTGACCTCAGAGGGGAAAGTATGTGATTCAATTGGCTCAAACCAATCCAGCTTATTGAGATGCATACAGAAGAATAATTAACATATAATTGGCCTGACTTCTTCAAGGGAATGGCTCTGTGTAAACAGCTCCTGTGATACCTTGGTCATCCCAGTACAATACCCAGTAGCACCAGTGGCTTACCTGAAAATCCCCCTGTATCTGAGGTATTTTCCTTTAAAATACTCGAGCACATTGAGATGAATGTGTAGCATGTGAAGCAGAGGCAGGATGTGCCCAACTGCCCATGCAGGCAGGAGAAGGAGGGATGTGTCTCAAGGAAAGGATTGTTCATTCTGTTCCCTCCTCCCAGCACAGCCTGTGGTGGCTGTGATGATCTTAAACCTGTGTGCTGATAACACCAACCTTGTGGGGGAAGTGGGAGGGCTGTGGAAGATGCTCACATCAAAGCATGTTTGTATTTTTCTAGCACTGAAGTAGTGACAATCTGACAGTTTTTGGGACAGAGGAAATCTCTGCAGTTGGGAGACACAGTTTTTTGGAAGCTTGCTTTTGTAAATGTACTGGCTGTTCTCATAGCTTTCCCATCTGAACAAATGTTTCTGGGATTGAAAAAGATGGGATATAACTATAGGCAGGGGATCTGCCTCTATGCTGGGTCTCAGGGAGTCCAGTCACTCATGGGGTGTGATTCCAGCTTTGGTGTGCAAGAGGGTTTCCCCACTCTTGCATTATTTTCTCTGGCCTTTCTGGAAAGAACAGGAAAGACAGTTGGCTTTATAAAGCTAGAACTGAGATTACTTACCCTGTTCTGTGGTTTATTGCAGGGGCTTGAAGTCACAAGAACAGGAGTATAAAACTACTACTTCACTATTTATATGAACTAAATAATTCTGTGTTTCTCAAATCAACAGTCATAACTTTCAGCAGTTTTTACCCTTAAATGCAGTCCAGTTTATTTTTTCTGCCCTACAAGGTGTCTTACCAGGTGTTACTGAGTGTAACTGCTGTAAGCAACTGTTCATTTACAACTTTCACTCTTTTTTAACCTCTAGCAAGAAGAGATTCCCTCACTGACTTGTCTTTAACCTTAGGGAGAGAGGCATAATTTTGGTTGTGCTATAATCTCCCTTCTAAATCATGAAAATAAAGGCTGGGAAGAGCCACTGTTGAGGTTTATCAGGTTTCTATTGCTCCTGCAGGAGGCATTCCACTACCGAGGTACGCTGCGTACGGGGCATCCAAAGCAGCTCTGTCCATGTTTTCTGGAGTAATGAGGCAAGAGCTTTCCAAATGGGGCATTAAAGTCATGGCAATTCATCCATCAGGCTTCAGAACAGGTTGGTGCTTGACATTTTGGGTTGTTCTTTCTGCTTCTCCTCTTTCCCTGTAGTTCAGCAGCCTCAAACTGAGCCCCGAGTGATTTTCAGGGGTCGGATGTTTTTTCCCATTCTTTATGTGGGTTATGGAAATGAAGCTCAATGGTTTTTTTGTGAGAGATGCTCCCTCCAGCTCTGCACACTGCCTGCCTCCCCTCTCCTGGGCAGAGCTGTCTTTGCTTTGAAGCAGGGCAGCATTCAGGCAGTTGGTGCCTTCCCTTTGCCCCAACTTTGTTGGAGCTGATGAACGGAGCTGCACTGTGTGCCCAGTTTGAGTTTTATGGCTCACTTGTCCCACCTGGGAGCTTCAGGTCCCCCATCACTCCTCCCTTCCTCAATATCAGAGCTCTCTTTATTGAGCTGCTCTGTCTTGCTTGGCAGTATCTGCAGCAATACCTCTCATCCTACTTCCTTGCTGTCAATATCCTCTGATCTTTCCTCTCCACTCCTTCCCTGTGTGCTCCTGATGCTTTCTGTTCCAAATTCTCCTCCCCCTTCAACTGAGCACTTTTTGCAGAGCCTGTCCAGGTTCTAGACTCATCTCCTGCTGCACATGCCCTCACTGCACCCCATGCCTACCTAGAGCATTTTTTTATGTCAATGTAAATCAAATTGTTCTTTTTCATAAAATGCTGCTTCCCTGAATGCTTCTCTCCTGGGAAGGGCCCTGGGAGGCTCTGGGCTCTGACAGCTTTGTGTGATCAGTGAAACCTGCCTGAGGCTTCACCTTCAGGGCCCTGCTTAGCTGCTCTCAGGTTTATGGGTAAAATTGAGTCCTGAGGTTTGAGACTTAAATATTTTTTAAAAGATTTTTCTTTATTTGCTATGTTTAATTTTTGGTAGCTAGGCAATAATTCCATTGGAGAAGCCCCTGCTTTCATTCCTACATTATGAAGATGGGGTGGACAAATAGATTAAATTACAATTTTAAATCTGTCCTAATAGAATGCTAATCCTTCAGGAAATGAGTATTGACATACTAATGTCTCCTGTGAAAGGGCAGTTTAGCACTTGGCCAACCTGTTCATTTTAGTTTGCCTGTCCTCAGTTGTTTATAATAAATACTGATTGGAAACCTCCACAAAATGAATCGGGACAGAATGACAAAGGGGGGAGGAGGGGGAAAGAAAAAATGCTGATTTGGCTGTGAGAGAGCATTTTTAGGTAGAGCAGGGAGCCAAATGGGGCATGAACATTGTGCTTTTTGTGTAGCACAAAGCACTCGTGCTTTTCCTCCTCTTCCAGCTAAAAGCACTGGCTGCTGACCAGCTGTGGTGTTTGTTCTTCACTGCCCCAGTTTAGATCAACTCTGACTATTAATTACAGATTTATTCCTTTCAAATCCAGCCCCAAACCCCCTTGCTATCCTGTGATGTTGCTCCTGCAGGTATCGAAGGCACAGCAGAGCAGTGGGACAAGCAGGAGAAGGAGCTGATGGAGAGCCTCTCGGCAGACACCAGGCAGGCCTATGGAGAGGAATATCTCCCGAGGCTGAGGAATTACCTCCTCCACCTGCCCTCCTACTGTGCCCCCGACCTGTCCCCCGTGCTGGGCTCTGTCCTGCATGCTCTGCTGGCCAGGAGACCCCAGGGCCTCTACACCCCTGGCAAGGGGGCCTACGTCCTCCTCTGCATCTTCTGCTGCTTCCCCCTCTGGTTCTACGACTTCTTCATTAGAAAGGTGCTGAGTGCTGAGTTCCAAGGGAGCTGAGAGCATCAGGAGATGAAAACAAGAGCCTCTGAGGTGTCCACTGGCGTTTATCTCACTGGATGAGGTAGCTGGGAAGAGCTCTGTACAGACACTGCTGCTTATTGTGCTGCCTTTGTTAAGTTGCATTAACATTAAATCTTTGTGTTAAGAGTCATGTTTGGGAAAAGCAGTGGATAAACATAAATAGAAAGGTATTCCCAGATGGGACATTTTTTGAGGAATTTTAGTGTTTTCCTGTTGTCTTTGTATCCTGCTTTCTGTGTAAGGTACCTCATGAAATTATATAGTTCCTGTCTGCTTCTAAAGACATCACCAACACACAAGAGATGCAGAATATGTTTTGTTAAAGCAAAACAAAAACCCCTAGAGAGTCACCAACCTTAAATCTTGTAAAAAGTTTAATATTTTCCTATTGTTGAAGAGACTTAAAACTGTGTAATGCAAGTCTTTTTCTCTATAACTTCAGCCTAATATGTTTGGGGTCTGGTGTTTTTGTTCTGTTGTTGAACCTGAGAAATGATTATCATTTTCCCCCCAAGTTTTGTAATGTATACATTCAGTTTCAATGTATAGTTTTAAAGTTTGTAATGTGCTCTCTTTGCTAGAATAAAAAACATAAATTGGCTGGGGGTGGGGGAATGAATGCAAACAGATCAAGATCTTTATGAAGAAATGATAAACAATTTCCTTCCTACAATACTAAAAATAGTCATAGTGGGTATATCAGCTGCTAATTTAGGTCTGTCTGGGTCATTCTGTGCATTGCCTGTATATGCCTGTGCTTATCTAATTGTTAGTAAACTCTAATGTCACTTCTGCTTTTTGTACAATTCCTTACTCAAGTCTGGGTTTACAAAGAATTCATGTGATACCTGATACCTTCTTGTGTCTCCCTCTGCTTTGGGGGGAGTTTGTGCTCACTTGTCCAAGATCAGTCAATCTTCATGGGGCTTTGCTGGAGTCCAGTGCCCAGCTTCTGATGGATTGGGGTCACTCCCCTTCCCTGACTTCATTCCAGGAGCACCAGGTGCCCTCCCTCCACTCGCCAATGGCAAGTGGTTGGGCAACTCACCGGTATTTTTCCTGCCTTTTTGCATTGTCTGTCACATCCTTGGGCTTTGAAAGGCTGTGATACTTTGAAAGAAATCCTCATCCCCCCAAGTCCCATGGTTTGGCCATGTGTCCTGTCCTTGACATTTCTTTTCCAGTGATGATAAACTGCAAGTGATCACATTCTGAGCTTTAAATGTAGCCACATTTTTTTTCCTTTCCTTCATGAGCAACTTCTAACTCTTCTGTCATAACCCTACTCGTGTGATGTGCTCTTGCACTCAACTGGACAAAATCCCTATTTAATTTGCAGCTATGGTATTTATTCCTCACTGTCCTATGTCTGTCACATCAATGCCAGGCTCCTGTAGATGCACAGAGGATGCTCAGAGGGCTCGGGCCATCCTTTCAATCTGTGTTCCAGTGGGGGAACCCTCCTGTCCTGAACACTTTGTCACAATAGCTGCTTTTGCTACTAAGGTTTATCACCTGCTGGGTTTGTATCAGTGCCCTGGTTGCAGAGTTTTGCTTTCCTTGGAGGAAGTGCACTCAGTGTCTTGAACTCAGGAAATCTGAGACTATTTCTCTCTCTCTCTTTCCCAATTTTTTCCTTTATCTATTTCCCCTCATTTTTTAGTATGTCAACAAAAATGTGTAATAAAACAATATAATATTTAGTAACCAGATGGTTGTGACTCTTTGTCTTGTCTCACCCTTTGTGCCTTTTGGGGCTCAGTGCTCCATCCCCTGCCTTGTTCCCACAGCAGGAGAGCACTGAGGGGGAAGGGGTGGGGAGCTTTTCCAGGGAAGAGGGACAAATGGCAGCTGGTGCCCTGTTTTGGGCAGGATGAGATCCCAGTTGGCTCAAAGGCAGCTTGTGAGCTGGAAGGAGAGGTGAGTGTGGAGCTGGGGTGTGCTGGGTGGCAGCCTGGGAGTTTTGGCTGCCTCAGGCTGAGGGGGCTTGCTGCCAGGGAGCCTATCTCCATCTCCATCGCGCATGGACGTGGCTGTTTTCCCCTTCACGCCCAATTTGGGTATCAATTCTGTGGGCTGGAATTTTGCCCTTAGGCACACTATACAGCCGAAATTTGTCTTAGCAGTCAGTCAGCTGCTTTGCCTAGCAATCTCCATAACAATCTTTAATTGTTGCTTTGTTATTTGGCTGTGGTTATAAAATGTAATCTTTTTTCCTCCCATTGACTTTCCTAATAGGAATATTATCTTGCACATTGCAGACATATTAAATTAGGCATTTACTTGGAAGATTTGACTTAATTTCTTTTTTTTTAACTTTTATTTCCCAGGAAATTTCTGTTCTAAATAGTCATTTTATGTTTCTTCACCTAACTACAAAGATATTTTAGCAGGTCTCTAATAATTGCGATATCAAAGATTGCTATTGTTTTGTTCCTACAGGGATCTTACTTTGTGTTTTAAAGATAATTCTGTTGTAACACATTATTGAATTATGTGTCACTTAATGGGCTGTAGTATTAGAACTAAATTTCTTTTGCTAATGGCTTGTATTGCAAATAATCCAAACTGTGAGAGTGGCAGAACTGCAGAATAAATTGTAGGTTTTTGTGGTCAACAAGCACACATGGATGTTATTGAGGACAAATGTCTGGGTGTTATGGCCCTTTGCTTGCCATAAAGGCTGATCTGATACAAAGATATTTGGGGAGTGGGAAGAGAGGATGCTGAGTTCTAGCAGTGGAAACTATTGTATTAAAAACCCCAAATGAATTCTTGTGATTTGGGCCTATTTTCAAAGATAAGATTTTTTTTTTTTTAATGCACATGGTGTGAGGAAAAGCAGCTGAGAAACTGAAGAAATTGGCTGTGGTCCTAAAAAAGGATGATGAATAATAGACTGGAACATCATGTAATGCCCCACAGTAATCAAGTGGGTATATATTACAAACACACGTGTACAGAGTAAAAAGGGGTTATAAATTATGGAAATCATTATTAAAGAGCAGGTTTTATACACATCCCTCTGATCCAGCCTCTGGAATGAAGTTTGTGACCAAGAAGTAAAGGCTGTTGGATGTTTTTTACAAAGAAATTCCCTGGCTGGTGTCCTGGGGGTCTCACTCTCCTGCTCTGCATTCGTTGCTTCCTTCTTGGGAGGAGCTGATTTGAAGATCTGCAGCTCTGGGGATACAGAAGGTGACTTACAAAGCAATTTGTTTTTAGATCTTCTTTTATTCTGGCTCCATTTCCCCTCTTTGTGGGGCCCCTGCTGACAGCCCTGCCTGATCATTGCAGGTTGGGGAAGATGGCTAAAATATTGTGCATTTTTGTGTTTGTGTCACTGACTGCCTGTGGCAGGGAAGTTTTGGTGGCCACTTGCCAAAGGACCAACACTCCATCAACATGGTGCTAATGTGTGGGGCTGTCCACACATGGGCTGGAGGTAAGGAAAAGGGCTGAGAAAGCTTAAAGTGTGCTCAAATGAGAGCTCTGACAGGGGGGTTTGGGCTGGATAGAAGAGTGGTGTAGGAGAATAGGGCTCCAGGTCACTGAGTGTTATGGACTCATGCAAGGACAAGGATCAATCCTAAAACTGATTTCAAGTTCTGTAGGAGCTTGGTCAGATCCATTTTTCACTAGGAGGGGCCAAATACAGAAATAGGGAGAAAGGTAATAGTCACTCTGTCTAATTTAATGAGCATGAACAGAAATGAATGATTTCTAAACTAAAGTATTTCAGATTTTGCCAGTTTGAGTCCCTGCTATCTCCAGAAAAGAGGGAATAACTTCCATGTGTGAGGTTTTTTTTGGTTTTTTTTTTTTTTTTTTTTTTTTTTTTTGTTTTTGGTTTTTTTTTTTTTTTTTTTTTTGTTTATAGTTGCATATGAAAAGTTTTTAGAATTTTTGTATGCATTCTTTGTTTCAAGAGGATGCTTCCAAGGAGCATTCAGGTCTCAGTGATGTCAAAACACACTGGTTTTGCTGTAAATTTACTCACCTGGCCACAGCATTGCAGAGGTACAACCAAAATGGGTCACATTTCATTTGCTTGAAGCCAAGAGTCCACATGTAGCACCCATCTGGGCACCAATCATATTTACAAAATGTTTGGGACAAATGTGTGAATTTGGATATTTTTCCTAAAGAGACTAATTATGGGATCTTTTCTGGGTCACAGTGTTGTCTGTTTTACCCTGTTTATGTCTGTGTTTGGAAAGTCAACTGGATTCCTAAAATGATGCACCCCCTGAGGGCATTGTGCATCAGAGAGTCATCATATTTCTAGGAATGCTCAGAGAAATTAATTTGAAACCCAATTCATGAAGGCTTCAAAGGAAAAGGGTTCAAACAAAAAAATCTTGGCACTTGTGAGGAAATTGGGTGGGGAATTTTATTTTTTTCTCCCAAAAGTCTGAGGATACATAAATGGAAAGTATTCCCACTGCAGGGAAACACCCTGCACAAATGCATCCTGGGGTGCAGTTGTTCCTGACAGAATCTGTCAGCTGGCACAGGGCTCCCTGAATGCAGACACCTTCGAGGCAGGATTTCAATAGCCAATGCTTTTGTCAGTCAAGCTGAACATCAGGGCTGTTGCTGTTCAATTATAGATGAATTCTGGCGACCTTGAGGCAGTGGGCTTTTACCATAGCAAGAGAGGTAATTGCTTTTATTTTTAAAGCATGACCAAACCATAAATCAAGAATCACTGACATCTCATGAAAGGAGGTGAGTTTTAAATCCCTTTAATAGGATAAATGGATTTTAAGCATGTTGTACAGGTCATTGTAACCTAAGCTAATGAATCTGACTTTAACAACCTGTATGAAAGTAATTACAGAGATATAAACAGTCTCCACAGGTTTCAAGTTTGGAATATGTAGGATAAACAATCCAAGTTTATATCCCTGTTCATATTGTTGCCTGTAGCTCTGGAAAGAGCACTGAAAAAGCTGGGAACTCATCCTGGGAACTGAGAATTTGGATCTCAGCATCTGCCATGAGTGAGAAAAGGGGGGGGGGCAGCTCAGTGGTCAAAGGATGGCTCTCAAATCTTGGTGGAGCCAGCGTGGCCTTCACTACCAGTCTGCTAAATCAGGAGGGGTCTGGAGGTGCAGAGTGTGTTGCTCTTTCCACTGAGCCTTTCAGAAATGACCTGTTAATAGGCTGTTTTTCATCTATGAGTTGTACATTCTGGCCATGTTTCCCTGATTTGGGACTTTTCCCTTGTGGTATCAAAGGACACATTTCAAAATAAGAGCCAGAATATGGAGCAAAGATCAAGGGGTGTGAAGATGAAAGATATAAAGCAAACAAACTTACAGTGACTGGTACAAAGGGAGGGAAGGAAGGAAGCAAGAAGGATGATTCTCAGGAAATGGGTTTGGGCAGATTCAGCTCCAGTGACACGTTACACTCTGGGTCAGGTTGACCTACCCACTGTCTTCCACCGCCTCCTTTAACACCTGACTTTTTAAAGTGTCATTTAAGAGGCTGTGACCTGTGATAAATTTGCTTACTTTGATGTCTTACATTTCTTGGTCTTGTAGCATCCCAGCCCATGAAGAAAGAGGACATGGGGTGCTGTGGTGAGGACAGGGGTGGATGCTTCTGCTTTGGGTGGTAATGGGAGACACAAGTCTTATATTTCCACACCCCTGTGAAAGGGGAGATGTTGGTGAAGCATTACCCTCCCACACCCAGCCCACACAAGCTGGCAGTGCTGACTTCTTTGCTCTCTTTCTTTGGGGGAAAGAATATCATGGTGTACTTGGTTTCATAGTGGAAAAAGATAAATCTTTGGCCTTTAGCCATAGTAATTTACATATCAGCAATCTGTGAGAGAAGGCACTGCTGTCTGTCTGTCTGGGCTTCCTGTGGGCTTGCACTGTCAGCAGCCAGCGCTGACACCGATCCACTGGCATGTGTGGAAACCTCTGGTGTGTGCATGACACAGCCAGCAAAGCTCTCAGGATGAAAACGATGTCTCAGAGGATGGCCCGAGGGTGATTTATTCTCCTGCTGTGTGGGCAAGTCCTGTCTTTTTAGACAAAGGGTTAGGAATTAGTGTTATGGCTTCTGTGTATCTCAGAAAGCATCTTTTTGCCTTTAGTTTCTCAGAAAAGCTCAATTCATGGAATCACAGAGTGGTTTGGGTCAGAAAGGATCTTTAAAGCTTATCTCATTCCACCCCTGCCATGAGCAGGGACAGCTTCCACTAAACCAGGTTACTCAGAGCCCCATCCAGGAATGGGCATCCACAACTTCTCTGGACAACCTGCTGCATTCACTGCCTGAAGAGCAAAATCCTAAAGAACTAATTTAATTAAAATGATGAATTGGGGAAAGCAGAGCAAACAGTCTTAATTAACAGTGTTCTAATGTATAGGCAGCAATGTAATCATGTTGTGTGCTTGGCACAGATGAATTAAGGCAGTGATAGGCTTTGAAAACGTAGCATTTTTGAAAATGTTTTATCATGTAGAAATGTGTTACAAGTTCATGTTGGGAGCTGGCTGTTTCATAGTGTGATTTGAATTGCATGCTCATGCAATAGTAGTGTGGTTTATATCCCTTTTCCCCAAATGCTGCCATTATGGTTGCCTTAGAGCAGGAAGCACTGCTCTCAAAGGTTAAGAAACCCCAACCAATCATAAACCCCACAAAAACACCCCCAAAACAGGATCCATGCACCACCAGTGACCCAAGCCAATGACTCTGGGCCATGCCATTGCTCCCTCTGCATTTTGCAAGTGTCCTTAAGGGTAGGAAAAGGCTAACTGCAATATTAAAAAAGGACTGATGTTAAAACCAAGAAGAAAAATGATTGTGCTCAGCCTCCAGGTTTAACATATGGTGTGGAGAAGCAATCTGGATGTGGTGAGAGTGCACACGTGCACTGTAATTGATGGTGGTGTCCAAGAGGAGCTGCAAACAGCCCAGCTCCACTGGAGTCAGCTGAATTTGGGCACCAGGCAGGAAAGGGTGCCTCAGCTTGAATGAGTGCCACGTGATGGATGTGCCACGTACCAGTTAGAGCTTAAAGCTGAAATCTCTCAGGTGGTTTTGTGCAGAGGAGATACAGGAACTCCTGGTCTGGGAGAGGTTGTGTCCTTGCTGGTGCTGAGGTGCACAGGCCAGGGCTGAGTGAAGTGGATTTTTTGTTTTTGTTTGTGTTGTAAGTTGGCTTAAAGCCCCTTGAAAGCATTTTAAGTATCACAGACTTACTGTGTGAGGAAGGAAGGAATTATGAGCTTTCACCCTAATGCTATCTGAGACTTTTAACTGTAGGATGTGATGCTTGCACACCACTGTCTGTCTCCTAGGGGATTAATGACTGAAGATGCAAATCTTTGTGGCTGGAAGGAAAAGCTTAGGGTTTCCTGATTCTGTGAGCTGAGAGACAGCTCTTGAAACCTTTTGCATTCCTTACTTCAAAAAAATATCCAGTGGCCACAGAAAATAGTCCCAAACATTTTGAGGGAATTGGCTTAGAAAAACACAATTCCTCTGAAAGGGTTAATCTTCCCCATGAAGTTTGCACAACCTCCTGGTCTCCACTGAGTGTAGGCCCTGCTTTTGGTTTTCTCCTGTTACTCCATAGTGCTTGCTCAGCCCGGAGGATGCTCTGCTCTGGCAGTTGTGTGCCTGGGTGAGGAGGGGAAACAGGGCTGATGAAAAAGGGTCTGCCCATCTGTTAAGGTCTGATGGTCTCATGTTACTGTGCCATTCACATTCTTTGGACAGAGAGACACAATTCTGTCTCTCAGGAAAAGCACAGAGAGAAGAAGAGAAACCAATCTTTATCTCTGTCCCTTTGTTTTCCCCATGTGGAATGTGGTATGGAGATTGTTCACCTGCAGTGATTGCTGGGCTGGATTCTGGTGAAGGTTGTTTGGGGTCAGTGACCAGTGGGATCCAGCTGTGGCTCGGGCTCTCAGCAGAGTCACGAGTTTGAGTTAGAGAGGTGAGTAAGAAGTGAGTGTGTAGAATGGGATAGTGTCTCTTTAAATAGTATATGAATGTAATATAGTATAGTTTTAATAAAGCTATCCTTCAGCCTTCTGATCTGGAGCCAGACATCAGCATTTCTTCTCTGAATTGGGGTTCACCACATTTTTACTATTTGTTACTGTGAACTCTTTTGCCACCATGGAAACTGGCTCCCCAAAGCTGCTTCTTGGTCTTGATTTGGGCTGGTCTTGAAGAATCCTTGCTCCTGTGCTGTTCAGCCTGCAGCTGCACATCTTGGAGCAGTGTTACTATGGAGAACATGGAGGGACAGCCACTGTGAGGCTGATCCTGGCTCCATCCCAGCCTGGGGCAGCACTGAGGGGCCTGGCAGGATCCTACCTGGATGTGGGAAACACCTTCACAAGCCTTTCTCTTTCCAGAGTGACACCAGTGCTGTTTGCACAAGCAGGACAGCATTTGCACACCAGAGCTGTGTCAGAGCTCTCTCCATCTGAGTGTATTGATTGCTGGGAATGGAGACAAGTGCTGGCTTTCCCTTGGGGAATGGGCAGTTATTTACATCCATGAGCTTGTTCCTGGCACACATACAGCTGGGCAGGAATGCTGCCAGAGCACCAGTAATGCCTGCAGGATGGCCAGGGCAGCATCCCACGCTGCTATTGCAGGAGGCCCTGGACACAGAGCAAATGCCTCCACAGAGAACTAGAAGCTCTTCAGGCTTGGTTTCCTTCACCTTTTGAAGCCCTGTTGTAGCTTGGGTTGTTCCTGGTTCTTAATGGATGTTTCTACATTTAACAAATTCCTGGTGCAGTAATTAGTTTTTTTATACCAAAGCATTTAAGTGTCTTAATTTTTACACTAATGAGCTGGGATTCCCCACGGGTTGTCTCACAAGCTGTTTCAGCATCACAGAATTTCTCTGTGCCAAATATCACTGGTATCTTCTGTGAAGAAGGAGTTTCTGTGTCCCCTCCATGCCATTAAGCTGGCTGCTCTCTGCCCGTGTCGAGGGTGACTTTGACAATCCAATTTATTCCAGGCAGCAGAGCTGCTCACTGATCTTCCCCATGAGCAGCTTTCTACTCACTTCCAACCTCAGCTAGCTGAAGCTCCTCTTTCTCCTTGGTCTGATTCATTCAGCAGCTTCAGTGTGACTTGGGACCAGCAATAAAAGTAGGTGTTGCTGGGGCACAACCCATCTCTTGTGCGCAATATTTGGAGGAATGTTGCTGGCACCTCTGTGCCAGTGCTCACAGGGACCTGGGGGTAACAATCATTGGTAAAATCTCCCTCTCCCTAAAATCCAGGCAGTAGAACATGCTGCTGCCTGCTCAGCTGCAACCACTCTGAAAACTGCTCAGGCAGCAGTCAGAGGCTGTGTCTCTCTGCCAGCATATTAACAAGACAATTCACTGTGCTTTGATAAATATTTACAGCATAGTTACACCTGAATTTGAGCTACAAATCCTCTCACACACAGAGATGCTTTGGGCTGTGAGGAATGATGCAACATACTGAAAAAAAAATAATCCCAAGAATTCCTAAAAGTCGTGCCAGTTTTACCCAACAAACAGACCTCCTCTGCTGCTGAGCTGTGATCTCCTTAATTCCAACAATGTTGTAAGATTAACAGGGAGACAAGCAGATGATTTAGCTGTTTTTCTGTGGGAGATGAAGAGGAAAATCAGGCTGGAGTGGAGTGGAGGTACCACCTGGAGAATTTGAAGGAAAGCAGGGATTTCCATGGCTGAGCAGCATCTGCTGAGACGGGTGTTTTGAGGATGTGTCATTTTGATGTGAGCTGCCAAGAGGGACAGGTGGAACAGCGCCTGTGTCTGAATGACAGAGGTGAAAATGATGAGAAGCAAGGCAATGGTGTGTTGTGAGGTGCCATCAGGAACAGGTAATGAGGCATCCTGAGTGCCAGGCACAGGAAATTTGGAGTTGGCTGCAGGACATCTCCCATCAAACCCAACGCTGCCTTCCTGAGGTGTCAGGTCTGCTGAGCACAACCCATGGAGGCAGGGGGGTACCAAAGGCTTCTCCTGGCAATACTGCACTGCACCCAGCCCACACTGGTTCTTACTGCTGTAGTAGCCTTACAGCTCTAGAAAACAGAGGAAGGACTCTGGCAGCTTTGAGATTGTGTGTTTTGTAGAAAGTTTTTGCTGCTTTTATGAAAACATCGTTGCCCTCACATACATTTTTGTACTGAACACGTGGCCAGTTGGTGTTGTTACAGTGATGAACCTGCAGCAGGGAATTCTCACTGTTTGCAATGAACAAGTCTGGGCTGCATTTTCTTGTTAAAAAAATTATGCTTGTGCTCTCTCTGAATGCAAACTTAGTGATAAAAACAGTGAGAACCAATCTGAATGTACTAAGGAGGTGGTTTGCAATAAAGAGCACGGTACACACTGTCCCAGTCTAGAGCCTTAATTACTTTGAACAGCAACTAACTGCAAATCTTCCTCCCAGGTTAAGGAAAGAGAAGTGCCAAACCATTTCACCTCCTTGCAGACACAGTGTCCCCTTCTTTAGCTAAATGCACTGCACTGAGGAATCTGATATTCTCATCGTGAGTAAATGCTTACTGCCAGGAATATGCAGAGTGAGATTCACAGGATGTTCTCATAAAAATCTAGATCTTTGTAAACAGCAAAAGCCAAGGGGAAAAAAATGCAGGGCTTGAATTTACAAATGAAATAATATTTCATGCATAATGAAGAAGAAATTGTGAAATCTTCCCAGGCATGGGAAGCACTGCAGTTTGGTGCAGATGCAGCTGGCTGTCCAGGGCCTTGCCAGGCTCCCAACTTCTTTATGCTAAGCAAAAAGCATTTCAAGGGGAAGAAGCCAAGCCCCAACACCAGCAGTCTTTTCTTGTGGTCATCTTTGTTGAATTGGAAACCATGAAAGGTTCGAAGCCCATCAGCCCCTTACCAGGAGTTAGGTCTTTTTTTGTAATGTCTGAATAACTAACACAGGTAGGAATTAAACAAAACCAAAATGAAACATGAAAAAATGAGGAAAAACTGTCAAGCTTACTGCACTAAAACTAAACTGGAGAGAACTCTCTCCTTCTCACCTATCCTCTCCTGACAGTGGGCTCTGTTTCTTTCTTTGTGCCCCTGATGCCCCTCAGGCTGTATCTGGTAGAGGTTCCCACCAGACAACATTAATTAAAGTGCACCTCTCCCTCCAGAGCCCTTACACTCCTCTCTTGGGTCCATCTAGGCAGATTCAATTTTTCACCTTGAAACTTCTTTTCCTTCTCCTTAATCTATGTGACTGCCTGGCTGTGCTTCTTAATTAGATGAGTTTTATTCTTTTAAATCTTATCCAGAAATACAATTTTCTCAATTCTGCAGAGGTTCAGAGAAATATGAATGACAGCTTCTTACTATTCCATGATTTCACAGCAGCTGCCACCAAGGGCTTGTGCAGTGATGGAGTTTATGAAGCCAGGAGGGAAAGTTGTTCTGCAGTTGAACAGGAGATGCTGTAGTTGTGTCACAATCTGCCATCTGTCACGAGGATACAGCTGAAAAAGCAGAAAAGGTGGAACTTGGAGCATGGTTGCACCCTAGCAGCACCTGGTGTGCTCTTTGTCCTGCAGAAACACTCCTTGGGCTCAGTGAGGTGAGGTGGTGGCTGGCCAGCAGTGGTGGATGAACATGACAATGGCCATGGGGTGGTCAGCGAGGGGTGTTGGCCATCTGTGGGCTAAGGAATCCTATGGGCTGCTCCTGAAGGTCCTGCCCATGGCAGCAGGAGAGGCTCAGCCTTCCTGTGCCCGATCCTGCCATGGGTCAGATGGGCTGGGTGTGAAGGGAAAGCTAAAGAGAGCACAGAGATAATCCTGTGAGAGAGCAATTCCTGCTTAGCCACTGGTGTGAGGAAGTGTCTTGGAGTTCAGAGCAAAGTCATCTCTGCTTTGTCTCATGCAGACACCCTCAGCTGGATCAGGGGTGTAAATTTTGGGTGTCAATAGACACTCCTGAAACCCCTGCTTAGAAAAACCAGACCCAGGAAAGCTCCTAGAAGTGCTGTCAGAGCCAAGCTGTGTCTCCTGTCCTGAATGTGGATTCAGAAAAGAGAATATCAGCTCCAGTGTTTCCCTTGCAAGGTGTCATGTGTGAGATTTGTTTCCCTTCTGGGACTTCCCAGGAGCTGCCACAGACACTGAGGCTTCCCGACGTGCCCTGCTTGCACTGGGACACTCTGGGCTCCTTGCACCTGATCTTCTGAAGTGGTCCTCTAGTTAAATTTAAGATGCACTTATTTAAAAGGTCTGTGCATGCCAGAAGTTTGATATTAATGTGACTTGGGATCCTGCAATTCAGCACTTCAGCACAGCAAATGGCCCAGGAGTTCCTGCCCATGAGTCCTGTGGCTGCTGATCTGCACCAGCAGGCAAATGGCTGCCTCTAAAATGTGTCTGTACATGACAGCCCTGAGCTCACTCATCTTCCTCTCATGGAAGATGGAACTGGGTGTCTCTCTCCAAATCCCATCTAATATCCCTGCCACCAGACTGTTCTCACCTCCAGCTCAGCAACAATGCTGGTTTTTAGCAGTCAGATTTGTTGTTTTCAAGCGTGGAGCCAGAGGAAGCTGGATAACACAGTTAATTTAAATGGACTAGTTCACTTAGAAAATCCTCTGCTAATTCCTGCTGTTTTCCAAGCTGCTAAAAAATTTAAGAGGACAATAATGTATGTCACTGTAGACAAGTAAAATAACACAATTACTCGTGTTCTAATTTTTTTTAACCTCTTTTGTCTTACAAACTTGAGAGAAGGCTGAAAACTAGGATGTTAAAGAGAATAATTAACAAGAGGGAGGATTTGTATCAGAACAGTTTTAGAGTGGGATAAATCAAATATCTGCATGTAGGAACATGCAGACCATTTACTTTTTGCTTCTCTAGGCTCAGCCTGAGCCTGTGTTGTCTCCCTGAGCCTCCACCTCCAGGTACAGCACTGTGGCAGTACCTGTCTTTTGTACAAGCCAGCTCCAGCTGGGATGTGGAGGCAAAAGGAAAATATTGTTTCACCTGGCTTCTCCAGTAAATCTGTCTCCTTGATGTGACTGGAAATCTGATTATGCACTTCAATGATTGAGCTAATTGGGAGATGAGTTAATTTTTGTGTCAATCTGTGCAAATAAGTCAATGGGTTTAAAATCCTCCCAGCCCAATATATGCCTTTGAAAGCCTTTTCTTTTTTATGCTTTTCTCTACACTAAAAGAGAGGTTAATATTATTTATTTTTTACAGAAAGAAAAAAAAAAACAATATCAAGTGTTTTGAAAGCTGTGACCTGGAGGCTTTCATTGTGCTGTGCAGTCAAGGGCAAGGCTCCTATTCAGAATTGCAGAGAGAAAGACAACAACATGGATCAACATTATTAAAGTTATTCAGGTAAAAGAGAAAAAAACCCTACACCAATACCCCAGACATCAGATATTTACTGGTAAGTGCAATGAAACAGGTATAAAGAGGTGGTTGTGTTCAGAGTTTTAAAGACCAAATTACCTTCCCAGCAAAAGGGCTGCTAAGTGAGGTTTCCATCCCACCAGCAGCTGTGGCTTTTTCTGTGAAATAATGGCTTGTTGACCTCAGGAGTGTTTGTAGGGAACAAGAGGAGAAGCAGGAGTTGGTCAGGGCACACTGGCACAGAAGGAAAGCATCACCCATCAACAGGAGCTCCAGACTGTGTCTGGGACAGGAAAGATGAATTTTAGTTTGTTTTCTTTTTTTCTTACAAATAATGCCCCAGGCTGCTCTGACTCTGGCTGTTGAAACATGTTCAGTCCCACACAATAACTTTGACTCATGCCAAAAGGGTGAGTGGGTGCTCAGGCTGAGCAGGGGAGATGGAGGCAGCTGAGTCCCCGTGCCAAGGAGCTGGGTGCTGCCAAATCTCCCTTTGCCAGCTGCAAAGGGCAGCCTGACGTGGGAGCACTGCAGCAGCGCAGATGGGCTGAGCTGCAGAAGGGAACAGAGCACTTCCCTAAATTTTCCCTCCAGTGCCTGAGCTTCTGAGGCTAATGAAGCTTTAAGGGATAATGTGAATTGCTGCATAAATTGATATCCTTTGCTAATTGCATCAGCATTTTGCATTGATGAAATTCTAGTGTAAGGTGCCAAGAAACTAATAACAACACCAATAGCTATTTTACAAAAAACAAAAGTTGATGATTGACTGACTGATTGATTGATTGATTGATTGAACACCTGATGATTCATGGAGCTGTAAGTCAGGTCACCAGGAAAGGTTTTTAAAAGTTCAGTGGAAAAGTATTTCAACATAGTAAAAGATGATCACTTTAACAAAAAAAAAAAAAAAATCAACCCCCAAACACTGTCAGAACATGATTCAGGCTACTCAGTGGAAGGTCACCTTCTTCTGCTTGCTGAGATGAGACTTATCATCACCCACAAGTCGCTTCAATCCTCTATTGCTTTTCCCCTTCTTTGACTGCCAGCCAGTCATCTTGGCCCAGCTGCAGGAAATCAGGTGGCCAGAAACACTGCTGAAGGTGTTCAGAGCCAAATGACTCTCAGGCCAGGGCTGCTGTGAATACCTCACCAGCACTTCCATGGCCAAATTGGATAGAGGCACACTGACTCTTTCTAGCTTGGGGTCTGACAGAAGGAAAAGCCTTGGTATTCTTGGTATTCTTGCACGCTGCTGCCTCTGCGTCAGATGGTTGATAGCAAACAAATTGTTATTACCTGGCAGTTGGTTGGAAAGAGAAACTCATTCACTCAAGCTTTTTAAGGACAGAAAAAAGCTCATTGGAGTGGTGCCATTCCCTGAGATCCAGGGGCTATGTCCTGCATGACTGTGACCTCATTGGTGCTCCCTGCCAGCCTGTTCATCCTTATTTTGGACACTTCTTATTTTTGCCACTTCCTTGACCTTGTGGCAACCTCCTCTTACTGCTGTGCTGTTGACAAATGCATTTCATATCTCCAACTTCTGTGCTGCAGTGAGGCCCCTCCCATGTCCACTGTGTGAACCAGAGGTGTTTGCAGGGACAGCAGGGTCACACAGGGTCACAACGGTGACACCAAAGCCAAGAGCTGAGTTTGCTGCCCTGCTGAAGGCAAGGATTCCATACCCTTATTTTCTTGGGTGTAATTTCTGATGGAAACTGTTTATGATGGCTGTGAGGAAGTGGCTCCACTGGTGTGGGAGGCAGGTGCCCAGCCAGCAGTGCAGGAACAAACCCAAATATCCTGACTGATCCTGGGGACACGTAACTCCTGTAAAACATGGACAGAAGCTGCCTCCTGAAAATATACACAGTTTGAATGAGAAGAGAGTAGAGGTGAGCCCAAAGGTGCAGGGCCATGGGATGGTGTTTTGGGGATGTGCACACACCCACCTCCTTGTCAGGGGGTAAAACACATCTCAGTGGTCAACAAAAATCATCCAAGTTGCGTAAAAGAATTGCTATTTTCCAAATGAAGGACAAACTGAAGAATTCCACTGAAACCACCTGGGTTATCCACCAGGATTTCCTCATTTTTCAGCTCCTGCCCCTCTGCTTCACCTGCATGACTTTTATTCCCATGTATTCCTTTTTTCATTGGCACCAAGCATGTCATAGGGAAGTCTTATTGAATAATATATAAATGACTACAGGAAAATACAGTGCTAAAAAGATTCCTGTGAGAAAATAATTTCAAGCCAATCTAATTTATTTCTGAGATGGAGCTACATATGCATAGATCTGTGTTTATCCTCACAGGATTTTAGACGTTGTGCCTGTGACATTCCTTTAAACCAGTGGAGGAAATACAGGCTAAAAAAATTTACAACAAAGTGGATGTAGTAAAATGGGAAGGATGAGAAGCACTCTCATGATCTCAGCTCTGCATCCCTGAAAACTATCCAGGGAAAACTTATGGATGTTTTGTCCAGGCTGATTGTACTGGAAGAAGTCAGGCCTCGCTTGCATAAAGGATAAGATGATTAAACTAAGGATAAAATTATTAAGTGTATTTGAAGTTTCTGTGGTCATGGGCAGCAGTGTCTAAATCACACCAACAATTGCTGTTAAATCCTGCCAACATGAAGAATTTGCTCTTGTTTAATCTGATTCTACTTTCCACATTAATTTAGCTAAATGAATGCAATCACAGTGTATTGAGCGAGTGAGTGGCTTATTTTAATTAATCTTAAGGCAGTTCCAGGTCAAATGCAATAACTAGGAAGAAGTCACTAAAACTGATATAAGTGTGTCTGTATAGGGATTTCCCTGTTTAATTAAATGGGGTTTAAGTCATGTTTTTATATAAAATGATGCAACTTTCATGTGCAAAGGTTTGGATCAGTTAAGCAACCTTAAAAGTTTAATTCTAAAAAGTTACAAATTAATAAAATAATCAGAGATGCCAACAGGAAAAACATATGAGAGAGATGCAGGACATTATTTTCATTATTCTGTTGGTTAATCATTGGATTTCCCTGTCCCTGTTGGCCCTGCAAGCTGTGGCACTGTGCAGCTGCATGAGGTAGGTGTGAAGCAGCTGAAATCTGGTCTTCAGCTTCTCCTTTCCTCCACATTCCTGAAACATAATGAATTTCTCTTGCTTTTTAAGCAGTGTGCTGAAAGCAGTGGCACTGCAGGCACTTGGATTTGGTGCAGCTGGGGGGATGAGGCTGAGGTAAGTGTGGAACACTGATGGATCATTTGCTGATTCAGGATGGGTGCTTTGTGCCACAAGGGTGCAATTCCCAAAGAAGTGGAT
The DNA here is from genome assembly GCF_026979565.1 of Vidua chalybeata. NCBI lineage: Eukaryota > Metazoa > Chordata > Aves > Passeriformes > Viduidae > Vidua > Vidua chalybeata. The sequence goes on from NC_071540.1 coordinate 17,061,319, forward strand.
CCCAGACCTTGTTCCCCCACAGCCAATTATACAGCTCTTATCAATTTTATGCTTTGTTGGTTTTTTTTTAAACCAGCCCAAAGCAACTGTGTATGTCTGGAAAATAATTGCTAACAGCACCGTTCATAACTCTTCCTCTGCTCCCAGTTTATGCCTCAACACTTGATGTTACCCATTATGCAGAGATCAATGTGTCAAAATGAGGTAGATTTACAGTGAAGATAATTCTGCTTCCGAGTTTGAAAAAAAAAGAGTGTGATATTTTCACTGAGTTAATCAAAGGAATTCAAAGGGGGTTTAAATCTTACAATTTTCCATGGCTCATGGAGGAGATGAAAAGTGTTTGACCTCTAGTAAACCAGCTGAATTCATGTGGTGGCTCTGTAGATAAATAAAATGTCCACCCAGACAGAATATTGATTACTTAGGTGCTATTTGCTGAATCACAAACAGGACCATCAAACACAACAGCAAGGAAGTATCATAAAATACATCAGAGCATCCGAAGTGTGGGCTTAATGCAAAAAGACAAGTTAAATAAGTGGTATTAAACTAACAGGGCTGAGAAGTGGCAAGATGCATCGTTCCAGTGCATTATTCATGGCAATGGCAGGTCCTCTACACCAGCCACCACTCACGCTGGCACTTGCTTTAGGGGGCAGCTTGTTAAAGGGACTGAGGTTGTCATGGAAATTTGGCCTCCAAATGCTCTCCTCATGCACCTGGCACTGAGACAGGAGGCTTTGGCCAGGTGGTTTACCAGAGAAAGAATCACCCATCTGTGCCATTTGCAGCTGCAGTTGTTCAGAGTTTTGGTTGTGGATCAGAGCTCACAGAGGTGACCAGCTCTTGGGGCTTCTGGTGACACTGGAGGTGTCACTGTTTGGCCACTCTCACACATTGGTGGGGTCAACACACAGGGAGGATCCATCACCTCTTGTTAGACATTAGGAATGAAAGAGCTGGGTTTTTTCACCTCTTAAGAGACATAGCCCTGGATGGATATATCTGCCTGGTTTTAACAAACAAGCAAGCAAGCAAACAACAACAAAAAACAAGCCAAACCAAAACAAACAAAAAACAAACAAACAAAAAAACCCCCACCCAAACCAAAACAAAAAAAATCAAAACCCACAAAAAAAAAAAAAAAAAAAACCCAAATACAAAACAAAAAGAAAATCCAAAACCCAAAAAACCAAACCAAAACCAAACCAAACAAACTAAAAGGCAAATCTGGGGAGTTTGGGTAGTGTCTGATTCCTGAGCAGAGACCTTGTGGCTCTGATCCTGTGAGGGATTATCACAGGTGGGCAGAGGCTACAGAATCACCTTCCCCACCTGTCAGGGGGATCTCTTCCGTGCTCAGCAGGGTGGTGGGGGAAGCAAGAGAAGAGGATTATGGAAAATGTGGCATGAAAGATACACTTCTCTTTGCCTTCCTTATGGAGGAGAGCTCTGGTCAGTCCTTCTGGGGATTACATTGGTTTTGCTATCAGGAAAAATGGGACCAAAGTTACAGATATTCTCACATGAAAGAAATTAAAATAAGTAACTTTTGCTCTTTATGTTTGTGCAAGAAGTCACCACAAAATGCATATCCTGTTTCACCTTCTTTCTACAGAAAATACAAAAACTGCAATTAATTCCAAGCGTGGCAGCACTGCTAGAAGAAGTGATCATAAACCAAACCTCAGACTAACAATCTGGGTAGTAATATTTCTAAGTTGAGATAATTTTGGACTTGTCATCTTTGGCCAAAGTTCCAAGCCAGGCATTTTTTCTTTTGGATTAAATATTTTATGTGTCATGAAGCAAAAATGAAAATAGACCTGGACTTATTTCATAAAGCTCTCTTCAGACAGCTGTAAAGACTGTTTGTTTGGCTTTTCTTGGATGACAGTGGACTTCAGATTGAAAGAATATGTGCTGTAGGAGGCCCAGAATAATCCTTTCAGCAGATGTGGGTATCTCCAGTAATTCTTGTAGTAGGGTATAAACCTCTGGATCTGAGCAGAGAAATGGGGTGGATCTGGGTCTGATGGGGGTATGGACACTTTCACCCTGCTATGGAAATCCTGAAGGGAATGAATTCAGAAAGAGACCCCTATTTGCAGCAATTTATGCCTTTCAGGGCTTATCCAAAGCCATTCTGCCAGGGATGTGCTGAATTACTGCTTTACTCCTTCTGAAGGGCTTTTTTGTTGCTGGATTTTGGTGTATGTGAGGGGGATGGACTTGCATAAACATCTTCTTGGACCCAAGGAAGCAGAACAACAGGACAAGGATGAGCTGGACTGAGAATCTACCAGCCAAAGAGGAACCTGCAGGCATTATGGTTTGTGTATTTGGCCATAGGGGGAGGATTATGAAAATATCTCTGTTAAAAAACCCCAGCAGTTGAAGACCAGGTTTTTTTGAGAAAAAAACAAAAGAGTTCTTGTCCATTCAGTATCTAAATTCTTAGAAGTCAGACTGTGGGTTCTGTGTCTAATGGGCAGACACCTGAACTAGCCCCAGCTCCTTGGTGTTAATGAGGGAGAGAATCAGCAAAGGCCAAGAGGGGTTTTTATGCTTTGGCATGGGCTGTGCTGCTGCCGTGGGATGCTTCAGGAGGGACCTGGTAGGATTTGCACACACCCCTTGCTCTGTGTATCTTGTGTTTGAGCACATATCTGGGGAGGTTTCCTGCATTTTACACTGGCACAGGTTTGGAATTTGGGACACTGGAATAGGCTCCAGTTCTCACTGAGCTGGTGGTGGATTGCTAAAATCCCATTTTATGTGATTTTGTGCCTGTGAGGTGAGAGATAAAGTGGATTTTCCTGGGGTAACGAGCACAATATCTAATCTTTATCCCCTGGATTATAAATGGTGTGATTTCAGGTTAATAATTAACAGTGCAGGTTAATGGAAATAAATGTGTCAGCTGCACTGGTTGCTGGGGCCCTTTGTTTTCTTATGGCTTCACACATTTTGGAAGTGCAGGAATTCACCGAAGTGCCTTTGCTGATTTGTTTGCACGTGGAGCCATTTGGTCCATCTCATCCCCAAATCTTCCCTTGTCCACTTTAATGCCCAGGTGGTGCTGCTCTCCCTTAGCTGCTTCTTTCCAGGGGGGATATAATTTTACAGATAAAAAGGTTGGATAATTAAACAGAGCTTCTATAAGTGCATTAAGGTTTAGCCTGATGCCTGCTTGGAGAAACTTGATTTTTAAGATCTCAAACTATCCTGCCATAAAAAGACAAAAGTCATATCCATCCCAGAAATGGGAGACACAAAAACAGGATTCTGGGTCACTTCCCCCTTCTCTGAGCTCGGTGTTTATTGTAACAGGTGGATAATTTTTTATTATTAATGATTACTTATTTTTCTCTTATTTTCTTATGGTCCCAGCTGGGCACAGACTACCAAGGAAGTAAAATCCTGGTGACATCTAGTGGCTGCTGGGGCTTCTCTGAGGCATTAGAGGTGAGAGTGCCTCTGCCCTGGGCATTTCAGCAGGCTGTGCACAGAACAGATAAGGAAATAAACCTTTCAAGACCAACAGACTCCCACAGCCTGAATTTAGAGACCTCCCCATCTTGCTCAAGGACAATATTGCTGGGCTTGCTTTGATTTGTGCAGCAGTCTAAGCAGTCCTGTCCCACCTTCCTGGTCACACCCAGCACCTGTGATGCTTTAGAAAGAAATCAGAAATGGGTGGTGTCACCAAAGTGGCCTTTTGTACCATAAATCCTATTTTCCTTTAGAACAGTCCCCGATGTCACTGCCTGGCTGTGTGCTCAAATGTATCACAGGAAGATTGGTTTGCAGATGCCTGGTGAGAGAAATTTGGGCCAATTACAGAAATATTTTGAAAAGCCAGTTTGCAAGGAACATAACGTGGCACTATGTGTTAATTAGCAAATCCAAAAGGAAATGCTGAGTGAAGCTGGAAGGTTTTGGGTGGGTGGCAGAACACAGGCTGCTCTCATGCCAAGTAAAGCTGGTACATAGACAAGGAACACTGATGTGATTTGAGATTTGAGTTTGGACACGTAGTTTGGGCAAGAACAGGCAGCTGCCAGTGTGCATCAGCAGTTGCAGGTAAGTGTGGCTGAGGAGAGGTTTGAAAGGAGCCACTGCAGAAAGGAAGCAACACCTGTGTGCTGCAGGGCTCGTGGCAGCTGTGTCCCCCAGGGCAGGCTCGGGGAAGGGTTACCCTCATTAAGGCTGAGCACAGATGCCAGCTTGGTCTTTTCCCACTGCTCTGTGCCTGGAATGGGGAAACAGGCTTTGATTTCGTGATGAATGAGTGAAATTGTATTTGGGTTCTGCTCGAACAAATCAGCAGTAATTTCAGAGTGCCTGAGCCAGGGACAAGGCTGGCACGTGTGGCAGCGCTGTGTTTCTGCTGGTGTGCTCTCTCAGGCAGCCACAGCCTGGCATGAGCTGGGCACAGCCTCACCCAGCCAGGACTCCTCAGATCCAAACACAGAATCAGCACACACACACATACACAAACCCAGTTTCAATGAAATAAAAAATACCAGAGGTGTACGGCCAGGCAGTCCATCCCTTCCCACGCACCATCTGCCCCTGCAGCCCCACATCTCTGCTGGTCAGCCAGCTGGCCTGGCTGTGGGGTGCTGTGGGCAGCTGGGCAGAAGCTTGCACGTGTCCTGCACTCGTGGCTTGCTGGGGAAGTTTGAAAGATAGAAATTAAAAGGGAAACTGAGGCTCGTGATGGTGCAGTTGACAGATTTCAGCATGGCCAGTCAACACAACACGTGTCCAGCTAGGAATGGGGGGTGGCCCGTCATGTATAATTCATCAGGAAATGAGAGCTGCAATTATGATGTGTTTGCACAGCAATAAGCCTGTAATTACTGGATATATTTACACCCATTACAGCTCAGTACAGAGAGAAATGAGACCCTTCCCCTTTTGTGCTGCTGTGCTTCCAACCACAGCACGAATCCTCAGAGTAGGCAGGGGTCAAACCACCAGCACCCTCCTAGGAGGAAAAGGCAAGCAGTCTCCTTTTTAACAGGAACACAGGTTAAAAATGATGATTGGGTACCAATCAGGCAGCAGGTAAGCCATGTGGAAATGCAAGAACCCTACAAATAAGGAGGCAGAAAGAAAACCCCTGGAGGGAGCAGGCTGCAGAGGTGGGACTGCAGCACATCCGAGGCTCCAGATGCTGCTGGAGAAGGCTCTTGCCTGCCTTGCCCTGGCTTTGTGCTGCATGGCAGGAGTGGCACCTCCCATGGGAGCCTGTCTCCTTCCCCTGCTGCACCCCCAGTGAGAGCTGAGCCCACTGCAGGTGAGCCTGGGCTGCACAGAGCACTTCAGTCTGCCAGATCTGTTAGTGGGGACTCTTACTTCACTCAAGGCCACGTGCATGAAGTGCCAGTCAGAGTGAATTATGGAGGCGAGCCTGACCATGAATAAATGTTTCAAGACTGGGGATTCACTTTTGTTTATAAACACCTAATGCTATTTTTGCATTCAAGTCCAATTTTCAAAATGGAGTTGAGTGCTAGGCTCCCTGGAAGCCCTAACCTCGGGGCTTGTCTGCAGGAAGAACTGTACCTGCATTTCTCCTGTAGTCAGAATGTAAGTGAATTAAAATAAATCCCATTATGGCCATGTTTTCTCTGATGGAGCACATCCACACAGGCTCACCATCTGCTTTAACTAATCTCTGCTATGAATTCATAGCCCTGTGTTGTTCAAGTTAGTATTCTGGGGTATTTTTGGGTAAACAAAGATTAAATTTGTTCAAAAATATGATTTACAGCAATGTTTATGTAAGGGTGTTCTACATAACTTCAGTCTTGTTTTGAACTGTTTTCCATGCAATATTAATCTGTTTTCCAACTGATGAAATGAAATGAAATGTGTACTAACTCTTAAAAAGCAATCCCTCACTTTGGACTGACAGAGGTTTATGCTGGCTTTTGTTGAAAAGGTTCCTGATTGAGTTGAATTATGTTGAAGTAAGTCAATGACCTGGAGAGACATTCTGTATTTAGGGAGTTGCCCATATTTCAGTGGGACTTAAAGTCATCACACCTGTAATTGATCTGTTTCAATGCATTTTGTGTATGCACAATCAGGTTCCAGGTAATCTGTTGTCCTTCAAGAGGGGTAAAAAAGTGCATGCAATTCCTTAAGAGGAGCCTGCTATATGTCTGAAAGCAGATTCAGGATGTTATTTTCATTACTTACTTGCTTTAGACCTTTGTTTTCTCTCTCTCTCCTTACATTTTTTTGCCAGTTATCTCCAGGAAAGACCTTCCAGTGCTGTTCCTGGCAGAGGGATACCATGAGAGCTGGCAGGATTTCATGTGCCCACCACAGACATCGACCCTCAGGACCCTGAGTGTGACAAGAGCCCAGGTGCTGCATCCAGCATACCCCAAACCCACTCCTGCCCCAGGTAAACCACCAGTGGCTCTATATCAGCCTTTTCCCAGGGCTAATGAGTCTCTAATTACCAATTTCTTCTGTCTGTTGGGCACTAATCTAACAGAGATGTGATTGTAATGATGCAACAAGGCTCCAAGCCATGTTGGTAAGTGAGATCTGTTTATGGGTACTATAATTTCATTCAAGGACTCCTGCATAAAGTGCCAGTCAGAGTGAATTAAGCAGCAAAACCCTAATGTTTGCCTGAATTCAGTGGCAAAACCTTTAATAGTCTCTTTACCTTTGATTTAGTCTGTTGCTGTTACTCATCAAAATGTGGTTGTGTGCTGTTGAGTGAGAAGTGGAGGAGAGTTTCTAAAGAGGGAACTGTGCCTCTTCAACTAATTAACAGAATCCAAAGGAAATTTAGGACTTTTTAGGCTGTGGCTGACACAGAAGACAAAAGGTGTTTGATGTTATCACCAGCGTATCTCCTCTGGTGGCTCCGGGGAAAATTAAAATGCTTGTCCAGAAGCATTATTGCTCATTAGGCTTTCTTTAATGAGTCCTGAATGGCCCATCAAAACCGACGTGGTGTTGATACCAGGTGTATCAGAGCAGCCAAGATGTTGGGAACACTGGAGGTGGACAGGCCATGTAATTTGGGTGAAAGTAGCAAGCCAGAAGGTGCCTTTGCTTGTGGCATTTCCCCCTGCCCAGGCAGCCCACCCCTGGCTTGTAGAAGTGGCAGCACCCAGGAGCCTTTAAAATCCTGTTGTCACCCTGGCAGAAGGTGACAAAGTCAACGTGGAAGAGTTGAAAGGGCAAGAAGTTGTTTCAGAAATCCCAGCTGGTTTGTACCCAGCCCACACCGCCCCAGCAGCTCTCACAGCATCCTGACTCCCTTTTCTGCTTCACAGAAAATTCATTTTCCTGGCTCTGAAGCTCTCCTGGAGGTGTCCAGGCTCTGCCACTCTGTCCCATGCCACTGCAGGGACGTGGACACCACCGTGGCCCTTGGTCCTTTCTCCCTGCTCACCAAAAGATGCCAGCAAAGAGCTTTGGTTCCTCGGGCTCTGCTGCCAGTGCTGCACACCCGGGAGCTGATTTTTCTTGAAAGGGCTGATTTTGGCATATTCCCCAGTGGGACTGGAGTGCAGAGTGAAGCCTTATTCTGCTGATCTGGATAATGTCATCAGATGGAGACAAATGATTTTTAAGCAGGCATTTCCACTAGTTTTAATGGCAGATTTTTTCCAATTAAAATTAAAAAAAAAAAAAAAAAAAAGAAAGATTAAATCCCATGTGTGCCCATGCAGGAGTGTGGTCTATAATATTTAAATTGCCATATCCCAAAGGCTGAGTACAATTGAGAAATCAACAATTCAGGAAATGGGGAGTGTGGATTTGCATTGGCCTTGAAGAAATGTATTCTTTAATATAAGGGAAAGAGGCAAGATGCTTCTATAGAGTTTTTGGAGTTCTAAAACCTGTGGTTTTAACTGAAGTTAGAGTAGGAATGGATGATTGGATGGAAAGAAAGGAAATGGGAGTGCTTAGATGATGGTGAGAGAACTTGGGCTGTGTATTTGAGAGAGAAGAGAGGTGATTATTAAGGAAAAACAACAAAATTTTAAGAACATTTGGTCATTAAAGCTACAGGGAAATCTGCAGAAGAGCCTTACAAATGTTCCAGCCCCAGTGACCCACACACAGGCAGAGCTCTGCAGGGCTGCACACACCAGAGAGATTCAATAACTCACAAAAAATTAACAGGACTTCCAGGTGTTGAGCAGAAAGTGTGTGTGCAGCCACGTATGACACGTGCACACACACGTGTGTTTGGCCCCAAAGTTGCCTGGTTTTGCATTATTCACACACCAGAACCAACAAAAAACTCAAAAAACTGCCCCAAAAACTCAGGCAAAGCTGGTTCTCCCCTCCCAGTCCAGGAAACCCTCTGTCAGAACAGCAGCTGGGTAATTTTCTGATCACTAAAAAATTCTTCAGAAGGATGTTAAAGCAAGCTCTCTAGAGGCCAGGGATCACAAAGGTTCAGTAGGGCTGGAGACAGAATAAAATCACAGTGACATCTAGTGATCACTTATGTTTCACAGAGGTGTTACCAGTGGAAACAATAAACATTCATTAAAAAAAAAAATCAGCATTTTAAGCACTTAGCACAAAACATCAGAAGCCAGGGAAAGAGGTGGGCTACAGGAGAGGGTAGATTATGTGAATTAAAGTGCTGCAGGGCTGACAGAGAGCACAGTGCCACAGCTGTGGAAGGGCTGGGGGATGATTTCTTCAGGGATCTTTCCTGGGTCTGCATTTCTCCCTGCTTCAGCAGAGTTTGCAGATGATACTAAATTGCAGCACATTCATATAAAAGAAACTTGACGTTTTGGAGTCTGGGAATAGAACTAATAAAATGATGTGCAGCTTTGAAAGTGTGAGCTAGTCCCTAGAGAGGGGAAAGCAAAATGAGCCCTGTTCCGTGGCTGGAATATGTGGTGTGGCAACAGCTCTGCCTCAGTGCCAGACACTGAGGGAAAAGGCAAATAAAGAGGGAATGCCAGCTGGGCAGCAGAGCTGCATTTCAGGTTTGCATCTTGAACCAAAGAGGGATTTGGGTTTGTGCTTGGCAGCAGAAAGAACTAACTGGTTTTGTGATGTTGATTGAGTGTTTTCCACTTCAGGTTACTGATTGAGTGATGGCAGTTTAAAAAAACAAAAATTTTTTTCTGTTGGTTGGATCAGCCAGGCAACCTGGCCACAGTCAGGGCCACTTGGCCAGGCTGGAGTTCAGTTCTGCTGTCCTGCCCAAGCACCCTGCTGGGGCTAAACCCCATTAATGGTACATTAATGAGCAAAGGATTAAGAGAAACTCTTTCTCCAAGGAGGATGGGGCAGGACATTGCCTATTTATGTCTTCATTGTGCATTGTGAGTGGTGAAAGCCCAATCAGATAGGTTAGCTGGAGTTACAGTGGGCATGGAGAACTGATGCAGAGGGTGAATTGATTTTGCAGCTTTAACCCAGGAATCTTTGTGGCCACATAAATATGCAGGCAAATTTTCCTATGATGAAACATTCAGGAGCTGCTTTGACAAAAGTTGAGAAGGAAGCTCTCAGCCAATTTCCAAGCCCTTCCCTTGAGTCCCCAGCAGCCAGGCAGGTTTAGTCTCTCAATTATTAGCTGAAAGCAGAATATACATTCTCACTGCCTGATTCTGGATGCCGCTGGAGAATATCCCTCAGATAGATGCATAAGGGGAGAGACAGATTCAGGCATATCAGATGCTCTGGCTGCCTCTGACTGTTGTGAGCAATAGCCACAGAATGGGAGTTTATTAAAAATGGTAGCACAAATTAACTACTGGGTTTCTATGATTAGGTATGAGATTTTCCAGGAGGAAGAAATGTGTAGTGGGACTTCAGGCACTGAATTTCAGTAAAGATTTTGATACAATTCTGTCTGGAAAGTCATCAGCTATGTTGACATAGACAGCAACTGGAGGAATAATTGCAAATTGGATAAGGACCTGGCAAAAGACAGATGATTTGGTGAGGTTGCTTAGGTCTTGCATGGGGATGAAGGGGAAGGGTTTCATTTGCTGAAGGATTTACAGACCTGCTCACCCCATCTTTCCTGCAGAGCTGGGGAGCACCTGGTGCCACGGATGGAAGCTGGAAAACGAGGAAAAAGGACACTGCAGCTGCTTTGCTGGCCTGGCTGGCTGCTGAGTCCTGCTGCATCTTGGAAATTTCCCAAAGGGTTTGCACAGCTCGGATATTTTAGCAGAAAGCTATCCTGGGTTGAAGGCACTTTATTCCATCACCACCCTGGGTTCAGGGTCTCAGCCTCCAGCCCCAGAGACAACAATGGATTTGTCACCATCATGTCTGAGTCTTGTTTGTGTGGCCCAGGGGATGGCAGGGGCTGCACTGCAACACAAGGTGCAGTGCCTGGCGCTGGGCAGGTCCCAGCACAACTGCTGAGAAAGCAATTAAAAATAGCATTAGTGTGAATTGACAAATCTAGTGCTTGGTTTGGTCTCAGAGGGACGTGGCTGAACCACAGGCTTTTCTCCATGACAGCTCTATTTATTTTAAATAGAGGAGCAGAAGAGATGTGCCTCCAGATGCTTAAAAAGCAGGGGTTACTTTTCAAGGACTGTTTGACCAGAATTTCACACCACAGCTCCTTTTAAATAAGGGTTTGGAAGGCTGATGACAATCTTCCATCATGACAGAATCCTCAGCATCTGCCTGTGAGGAAACACTGCCCTGGGTGTAGCATCAATTTGCAACGGTGTGATGAGGAAAAGGAAATACCATGACCAGTGCAAGGAAATTAGTTGCCTTTTACCCAGGGATGATGTCAAATTAATCCGGTTCATCATCTCACAGCAAAGGCCATTCAGTAGTTTGTATGATCAAGGATCAAATTGCTCCTTGCTAGAAAGAAAAGGAAATATTATGGGTAATGTGTGGGTGTGGAGCATTTTTTTGGGAAAGGTATGATTTTTGGCATAGCTCGATTCCTGGATGCTGTATTTCTGACTAGATTCAGCAACCTGAATTTTTGTTTTTTACAAGATTCACTCAGCTCCCAGAGCAGTGATTTTAGTGATTTTAGATCCCAGCAGCTATGAAAATTTACATGGAATTTCTTTCCCCACTCTGCACTCCAGAATATGACTCCCTGCACTGACCACATCTAAAATCTGCTTCCCAGCTTTCAGCCCCTCCCAAACTCCTGGAGGACTCACTCCTCCTCCCGTTCCTGCTCAGGTACCACAGTGCAGTGTGACAGTCAGCAAATCCATGGGCAATCCATCCCGAGCTAGAAGTGATGCCTTAAGTTTTAACTTTTATAGTTTTTTGATTCTGTACTGCCTTAGCCTGTGACTCTGAATTTCATATATAGTGTTAGAAAGTTCACAGCTTAGTCAGACAAAACAATCCTTTTCCAGCCTGAGAACCAAGGACACTGTTGCAGCTTCAGGCCCAAAAAGTATAAAAAACAGAGAATTGAAGAGAGAAAACTGGGAGGATTTGACTTCATAACCTGAAGGTGTAATTGGACAGTTGACCCCAAAATGTAAATGGACCAAAACTTATAAAAGCGTGAAAGCTCGTGACCTGTTGTCCATCTTGGGTCTATCTTGGGCAGAGCCATGGCCAAGGTGTACTTGTACTGCCCAAGGTGTATCCTGTGAAGGCCTTTTAATAAATACCTATTTTATTCCTTTAACTCTGTCCAGCCTCTGTTCCAGGTCAGCCTCTTTAAGCATCAAGAGGAATTTGCTCTCCTCCTGCTCCAGGTGTGAAAATGTCACCTCTCTTCTTTCCCATGCACCTCTGTGTGGTGCACGTTGCTTTGTGCTGTCCACACCAGCTGTAAACATACAGGGCAGGCAGAAAAACCCGTGAAAAGGGAATTTAAGTGAGCACGAGTCCCTGCAGTGCCACCTGGGAGTCACACCAGTGTGTCCCCCCGAGCACATTGCAGGGCAGAAAGGCAATAAAATCCCTACACAGGAGAATGTATGGCCCTGCAAACACCCAGCAGCTACCAATGATGAGTGATGGACAATAATGGTGGACTCTGCATTCCAGTCCCCAGGACTTTCTCCTCAGCATGTTCAGAATTTGACAAAACTGATGGCATCTCTGGGAGAGGTGGCCCATGAGATGGAGACAGGAGCATGTTAGGGGTGTGATTATTGCTTGTGAAACGGAAAGAAATTCTCCATCTTCCTAACTGGCAGATGTATGGGCACATTTTTCATCAAAGCAGTTATTAAAATGTTCTATTTTTCCTTCAAAACCTCTGTGAGATAAAGCTATTCATGTAGAAAAGCCAGTTGTTCCCCTTGTAACGGAATTTAACTGAATTATGACCATTTACATGTAAGAGATTCATGCTGAAACCCTCAGAGCTGGAAGGATCTGCAGACCAGCGTGGTCTTCTCAGTCTGCATTAACACCCTCAGCGTTGGTTTGTGTGAAAAAGCCTCATCTTGGCAGGGTAAAATAAACAGAGGAGATAACTTCTGACACCCACCAGCCCCCAGAAAGATGCATCAGATAGAGAAAACACTAAAAGCAAGATTTGATCTCTTCTTCACCGAGAGAAAGCCAAGAAATGGGAGCACAGCTGGTTCCTTCTGCAGTCCCATAGGGAAAAGTTTCTGCTGGAGCTGCAGGCTCATCCTTTGGCCAGTGGGATGGAGAACACCCAGCTGCACATGGTGGATGTTGAGGATACAAATCCAGAAAGACACGTAGCCACAGCTTTGAGAGCTGGAATTGCATAAGGAAGACAATCAATGTCCAACATGAGGGAGTTCTGCCACTATGAATATGTTTATAGAGGTGAATATTATTACCAGTCTGGGATTAGGGCAGCCTGCATCTATCAAATTACCATTGGAAATGAAAGGCAAGCACCAGACACTTGGCTCAGGGTGTGCAATGTTTCCTTACTCAGGAACTCAGAGCTCAGTAGGATCTGACCTTGTGTAGTTTAAGATGTTAGACTAATTCCATTTAAAACATTTCAATTGTTTTATTACTTTAAAAGTCTGTCTTTATATATTAATATAATATAATAAATATAATAAATATAATATAACATAACATAACATAACATAACATAACATAACATAACATAGCAATCTTCATTTCTAATCCAGTGTGCCAGAGAGCTGAATATAGAAAGCAGCAGACACTTGACTTTTACCTCAAATAGGGCACCCAATGCTTTTATTTTCCCAAGCAAATATTGCAGCATCTAATGCTCCATTAAAGCAGGGAGGGATATTTGATAAGGTCTCTCAGGAGAGTTAGGATGAGAGAAGGATTTCAGTATTAAATTTAATGCTGTCAGCAGTTTAAATTTATATAAAAGTGAGTGCAATTACATTGAGGAACTTCTGGAAAAGTCTCAGGCAGCTCCAGCTCCTGCCAAAGTTGGGAAATGGCATTTCAGTGTCCAGGTGGACAGCAGTGTCCTTAACAAGGACATTCCTGTGGTCGTGTTCCCCATCCCAATTGGCCCAAGCTGAGCTCTGCCCTTTGTGGCTCTTGGGATCAGATGAGGGCACGTTGTGGCCATGACCCACAGCTGTGATTGCAGTTTATTGCCCCACCTGGAATTAGATCTGCTGATGTGGCACGGCGCTGAACAGACTCCAGCAGGGCTTGCGGCTCAAGATCAGCCTTTCCTTTCCTTTAGTACTCCCTGGCTGAGCTTTGCCCTGTGCTGGCCTTGGGCACACCTGGGGAGGGTGGGAGCTCGTGGTTTCAATGGCTTGGCTCTAAAATGTGCCTGAAGAAAAAGGAGAGTGATGCAGGGTAGTGAGCTGGGATAAGAATTTGAAAGACATGGAAGAACATGCTCAATAGCAGATAGGTTTTAGGGAGAAGAGTTGAGAAAAGCTGAGTATCAAAGTACCAGGGAGAATGGGTTTTGCTCCTTCTGGGTCAGAAAATACCTGTATTTGAAAAGGACCCCAAAGTTCCCTGGAACTGACCCCGAACCAGTTCATATAAAGGAACATGGCAAGGGTTCAGTTCTGGCACCCTATATAACAATAAATATTGTTATTTGTCCCAATAACTCTGGACAAGGAGCATGGATGGCTCTCCTCACGTGTTCTACAGGGACGGATCCACAGAATTTCAGGGTGGTTTCCATCAGGACTGGGATCTGCCTCTTGACTTCTGGCTTCTGTCTGTCAAAATGAGGGTCTGTGGGAAGAGAAGATCAGCAAGATCCAGACAGGAGTATGAACTTTCTCTTTGTACTGATTTGGATCTGCCCAGATGAGCCTGATGAGGGCAGGTTCTCCTTTCCCTTCAGCTTCTTGTGGCTTGGGCATGGGTTCTCTCTTGTGGGGTCACACACAGGCCACTGATGGGATGATAAAGAGCTAAATTTGGATATGGGAGTGGAGCTGTGTAATGGGTTATCACAGACATCTTAGTTTCATCTGATTTATTAGCTCTGCTAATTATCCCAATAAATCAGTGTTTGAATGTAACTTGGCATTGACACTGAATGTAAAAGGACTGGAACTACAGTTGGGGAGCTAACAGGGAAGATGCAGCTACAGATGTAAGGGAATGAATGAGACTTGACAAAACGCAAACAAAATTGGGAGACACAAAAGCAATATTAAATACTCTGAGAGGATGGAGCTCCCTATGTTAATACTTTGTAGTCATCACTGTGCCAAGAGCATCTTCACCATCAGCAACATCTGCAGATGATTCCTGTGGGCAAAGACCAAAGGAGACACATTGCTGGCCCAGTGCTTTCTTACATTCTATGACATTTGCTGTAATGAAAACCACATGGAAATCACAGAGAGCAAAGGAAGCAAAGGCAGCACTGAAGTTCCTGTGCTGCAGACTGGGCTAAGCAGGTTGCAGGTGCAGGTTGCTGTGCTGAAATCTTGCTGTTCTTCAGAAACAGTGCAACAACTTTCTGTGACTGAGTGCATGCAAGCTTTCCTTCCCCACATTTCCAAGCAAACAGTTATCTAATGACTGGGAGTAAAAAACTGCATCACCCGAGCACATGCAGCAAGCAACTGAAAGAAAAACATTTTGGTGACAGCCTGAACAGGCCCCTGCAGACAGCATCAAACCAGTGAAAATGTGAAGCAGCCTCTGCTCTAACAACAGCCACGTTTCCACTGCTGCTGGCCCTGCTGGCTCACTCCCTCTCTCTCGCTCCACCCTTTGGGGTTTGTCTTTTTTTTTTTTTTTTTTTTTTTTTTTTTAGATTTTGCAATCTGAAAGAGGCGGGTGAAAGCAAGCTGAGGGAAAGGCCATTCCCCTGAAGAGCAGCTGGAGAGCAGTCCTCCAGCCCTGTCTGCCTGCCTGAGCTAAGCAGAGGACAGCCACGCCACTTGCTATAGCCCAGAACACCTCCCAAGCCCCGGAGGCACTCTGGCACTGGAACTGATTTTCCAGGTAAGCCTTTTTCTGAACCCCCAGATCTTGGTAGCTGAGCGCTCTCTAAGCAGGAAGTTAAATCGGTCTGGGAACAAAACACAGCAGAAATGGTGTAAGGGCAGAGCAGGGAGCTCAGCTGCTCGGTGTTGTGGATACGCTGCTTTATTTACTCAGTTGTGAGCCTCAAGCAAGTCGGGCATTTGTGCCAAATGCCTCATTTCAGCAACCCCCATAAAAACAGCCCTGTAAGCGCCCTCAAAAATGGACAGACAGACAAACCCACTCCAACATTTTCCCTGTAAGTAAAAAGTTACTGCCCATGTTCTGCTTGCTGTGGCAGAGGGAAAGGACGGGGGGAAAAAGGAAAAACTGGTTTAACTGGGATGCTGGTTTAAAATTCACACAAGAAGAACTAAGCTTGTGCCAAGTTTTCAGAAATGAATAGAACTGTAGTTCTGGGAAAATCCTGGGAATAGCCAAAAGCTGAACAAAGAGAAGCTCCTGACTCTGATGCTCTTAACCCCATCGTGGATCACTCAGGCCTGCTCGGATCTTGAGACACAGTGGTGGTGGCCATGATCAATAGTCAGAGTTCTGTAAAGCCTCTATCCTAAAGGTTATGTGGGGACCCAGACCATGGCACCCTCTGCTTCTGCCAGGATATTACACAAATGGGAATGTTTCATTTTCTCTGTTTTGTTTATATACGAAATGTACCTTCCCAAAATCCCCATACAATTTTGGGTTTGCCATTGTTCATCAGATTGGGAATATAATCCTGTTGAACAGTTGGATATTTTTCTTTTGATTTTACTTTGGGAGTTGCATACAGGAACTTGAGAGCATTTTTGGACCCCTTGGGTCAATAATGGGAAGAACATTGCTCCATATTTACAGATGTCTGCAATTTAGCAGTGCCTGGGGAGAAACAACAAAAGTGCTTGGCTCCATCAAAATCCCATTCCTTCCATCCAGGGCTGGGAAGGCTCGGGCTGCTTTCCACCCCTGAGTTTGTGAAATAGCCTTGCACTGAGCCCTCAGCCATCCCAGAGGAGGGCAATGTCTGCTCCCTCACCCACGGGCAGCCACTCACCAGTGGGAAGACCGTGAAGAGAAGGAGCAACTGCATCCCAAAAGATGATCTCAGAAAATGTGGGGCTTCTGAACTTTGTGGTTTAGGCCCAAAGCTTGGTTTCCTCCTGTTGCTGGAGAAGGGCTGTGATTAGCAGGACTGGGGAGCTGAGCTGTGCTGTGGGGAGGCAGCTCACAGCAGATGCAGCAAAAACCCTCCCAGAGCCTTTTCTGCCCTAAAAACCCTTCTGCACTCCAGGTCACATCTGCTACCACTGGCACAGAGAGCAGGAGCAGGTGAGACCAGCTCGTGCCTGGCTGCCGAAATAATGAATGAAACACCATGGCAGGACAGATTTGCTTCAGATTTGGTTGCAGAAGAGGCTCTGGATCACACTGCAGGAGTGGGAGGGTTTGTTTTCTGCTTCTGCTGTGCTGAGTCAAACCAGGAGCAAAGCAGTTCAGATCTGGAGAGTCTCAGTTCCTATAATTTCTAGAAGGGAAACATTGCTGCTGCTGCTGCTGCTTTTGTTCCTTCCTACAGAGGTTTGTATCTTTGCTGGGCAGAACCTCTGCTGAAATGTGCTAAGCACAGCTGGAGCCTCTCATCACAGCTGTAAAAGAGGCAAATAAAAATAACATTTGTGCTCATCAGCAGTGTCCCATTGGCTTCTCTCAGTACTATTACTCAGCTGCCTTTGATACAGATAGTAGTCAAATCCTGCTCCTCTTCTGAGCACCCCATTATAAGGGATGGGGAAGAACCTTCCACCACTTCTGACACAGGCTATTATATTTCCTACCCTTCTCTCAGAGGCAGCATGGACATCAAGGAGTATTTTGCCAGAATTTCTTACCAGGGCTCCCACAATAAGCCAGACCTGGCTACCTTGTCAGATATATTCCAGCACCACATCCAAGCTGTCCCTTTTGAAAACCTCAGCATCCACTGTGGAGAAAGAATTGAGCTGGACCTGGAAGTGATCTACAACAAAATAGTGAGGAACAAACGTGGGGGCTGGTGCATGGAAAACAACTACCTTCTGTCTTGGGTGCTGAAAACTCTTGGCTACAACATCACCCTTCTGGGAGCAAAAGTTTATGTCCCAGAGCGCGATGCCTATCCAGATGAAATCGATCATCTGCTGCTACAAGTGGAGCTTGATGGCAAATCCTACATTGTGGATGGGGGATTTGGGATGGCCTACCAGCTGTGGCAGCCAATGGAGCTGATTTCAGGGACAGATCAGCCTCAGACTCCTGGGATCTTTCGTTTTCAGGAAGAAAATGAGACCTGGTACCTTGAGAAAGTGAAAAGGAAGCAGTGGGTTGTGAACCCAAGCACCTCGACTTCCCCAGATATGGAAAATGAGGTTTGCTGTCGGGTTTACCTTTTTACCCTTCAGCCACGAGACATTGAGGAGTTCATGGGCTGCAATGCCCACCTGCAGACAGCACCTGACTCGCTCTTTGTGACCAAGTCCATCTGCAGCCTGCAGACCGCCAATGGTGTCCGGGCACTGGTGGGGTGGAAACTCACTGAGATAAAGTACAATTATAGGGACAATATGGATCTTGTGGAAATCAGAATCCTTGCAGATGAAGAAATAGAGACAACACTGAAGGAGAAATTCAGTATAAAACTAGATAAGGAATTTGTACCTGTCAATTTGAGCAAGTGATCTCTGTTCTAACTCACTGCCTGAATTACAATTCAGTTCAGTGGCATTACAGGCAATTCTTCCCTCTCTTTCTGACAAGCATCTAAAGGTTAATCTTTCTCCTTCCAACTATGCCAGTGTAAGGCAGAACATACTATCCTGAATCTGGAAAACAAAGGGGTTCACACAACTATTCCTGCATTTCTTTTTAGGTTGGGCACCAATACTCTCTGCCCAGCTCAATCAAATCATTACCCTTCTGTTTGTCCTTAGTGGGTGGCAGATCCAGCCCATTCCCTACAGTTTTCAACTCTTAAAAGCTTTTCTGAACACACTCAGTGTAGAGGGCAGAATGATGGAGCTGAATGTCTTTGTCTTTATTACCTGATGCTGCCACCTTGGGAAAATCATTCCTGACTCTTAAATGAATACTATATTATTTTGGAAGTGTAACAGACAAAAACAAAAAAAAACAAAAACAAAACCAAAACAATCCTTTGATGAGTTTCTCCAATAAAGCCATAAGCCTGTTCTTATTGCTCTCACATCCACAACACCCTCTCCCATGGCACTCAGGCCATCCCGCACCTGTGCAAACTCACCATGTGAGTACTTGAGGAAAAGTTCTTTATGACTTAGAACTGATGATAAGAAATGTCAGTGACAATTCTGTGTCGTTTCAGACTTTGCACAGCTCCTGTTCTCTCAGTGACATAACCAAAGAGCAGCATTTCTTTGAACTGAAAGCATCTCCTGAGCATTTGGCTTGCTCACACTCAGTAGCAGACTGCTGGGAATAGACGTTCCTCTCCTCAGACTCTACTCTGGGTGCTATTGCACGTTAATTATTACAGCTGAACACACAGATGCACAGAATTCTTTTTGTGAAACATATCTGTTCTACTGAGGATGTGTTTGCAGTGATACTAAT
Organism: Vidua chalybeata; assembly: GCF_026979565.1. Lineage (NCBI taxonomy): Eukaryota > Metazoa > Chordata > Aves > Passeriformes > Viduidae > Vidua > Vidua chalybeata. The sequence continues at coordinate 17,080,354 of NC_071540.1, forward strand.
TACACTGATATAAGGAGAAACGATGAGTCTTATTCACATACCTAACAACTAAAATTTCTAGTAGGAGAACCTACTCAAATGTGACCCCTTTGCCCTTTATGTACAAATCTTGGAAGCATTACAACTATGTAGTTAAAATTAAGCAAATGATTTTAGTGAATTACAATTAAATAAAAAATTCAAGCCCTGTGACCTAGAATGATTCATATTTTTTCCCCCTTAAATTACAGCACGTATTCCCTTAGTAAAAAATAAATGTCATTAATCACTGAAGTTGTCCTGATTATTTGTACATGCTAATATTTTCCAGCTAAGGCTTTTAAAAAGACAATAACCACTGAACCTTTTTCCCTTGTTGTATAGCATGTACAGCTTTCTAGAACTAGCAGTTTAGATTTGATAAAAGCTGCTATTCTGCATGTTCAGAACATGTTTCTCAGAGACACAGGAAGCTCCTGAAACCCCTGTCTTCTCAGAGGCAAATGCACTCACATGTGCTTGGCTGCAGGGGTGCAATAGTTCTTTATAGCACATGAGACCCTCCCGTCCTATGAGAAAATGAAATGTGGCTGTAAAAGAAGGAGAGGCTTCTTACGGGTGTGGACCAGCAGATTGCAACAGAAATTATCAGAATTGTCCCAGGATCTGGCTTGTTTTTAATCTGTGTTTTTCTGTGGCCCCTGAATTAGAAGGAGAGCAAAAGGAGCTAAACTGAGTGGGATAGCAGGGACAAAGCATTGGGATAGAGGTGAAAGTCCAGGCAGGTCGTGCAAAGCTGTGGAGCAGGAGAAGATCCAGACAGAGCCAAGAATTTCCATCCTTTGTGGGAACAAGCATAGGAAACTCCTGAAAAGGGCTGTGCCCACTCCTCTCTCCCTGTGTCAGGGTGTTTCCTGCACTTTGTGCTGGTCCATAGGCTTGGGGAACGAGTCCAGAGCTATAAAACCCCAGACCTTTAGGATCAGAATAGGGCGTTATGTCCATTGCCCTGAGATGTGGCGTGTGGAGGGCAGGAACAGGGAAAGGCACTTTTCCTTCTGCTGACTCATCTGGAGCATGTGCCCAGCCCTGCCCCTGCAGGGCACAGCTCAGTGCTCCTGCCTCCTGCTCACCACAGAGGCACAGGGCACTGCTGAGCAATACAGGGAAACTTGCTGTTGGAAGGAAAAAAAGAAAGGAAAAAAAAAAGAAAAGAGTTTTTCGTTTCAGATTGCACTAGTTTGCTTTTTCATTATCACTAACTTTGGAGGCAAATACAGGCACAGCAGCTCCAGGGAGCTCAGAGTTCTCTGGGAGCAGCATCTTCCCTTTCGAAGGACAGGCTTCTCTTTGAACCCAGGGGAATTTAGGGAACTGCTTGACTTGGCAAATCTGACCTTGACTTGGCAAATCTGCCCTTGTTGCTTGGCAGGGCTGGTGTCAGCCACGAGGAATAGCTCGGTGTGGTGTGATTAGTTCAACAGTTGCCATGCCCACCAATAAATCAGTGACTTCCTGTCCTGGATTACTCTCTCTCTACCATAAGTCACTTCCCACAGGGATCCAGAGCACATCAGTGTCAACAATGTAAAATCTGCATCATTTTTGCACAAGTGCTTTGCTGCTTTAGCATGGGAGCACCAGCAAGGTGCCCCAGACACTGAAGCCCCTGGGTGACCTGCAGGGTTGAGGATGGGTTTATAGGTTACAACCACTGACAGAAGTTGCTGATGGTGATGGTACCCATGCTTTGCACTCCTGGAGGGCTTCAGCTGTCATTCAGTGATGTGGAAGGTTAAAATCTCTTCAATATTAAAAGCAGTTTGGGGACTGGAGCATTTCCAGGCTCTCCGTGCAGCACCTAACACAACAAATTGCACGACAGGGATTTCCACACATACACCAATACAAATAAAGCCATATCAAATATTGAAACTGCTATTAAAGAAGAAAATCTCTCCCCTCTTTGTCTGCTCTGCTGGAGGACAAGGCTGTCCCTGACAGGCACTAAAAGGCAGCCTGGACCTTTAAGAGCAGCAGTTGCCAGTGCAGCTCTTCCTGGGAACTTTGGAACAGCCCAGAGTGGAAAGCCTGAGCTGTCTGCCTGCGAGGTAAGCTCTGCATGCCTGATCTTTAACTTCATGCTGCAGCTTTGGGTCAGCTCTTCTGGGAAAGCCCACCCCTGTGCTGAAATCTTGCTGTTCTTCAGAAACAGTGCAAAAACTTTCTGGGACTGAGTGCATCCAAGCTTTCCTTCCCCACATTTCCAAGCAAACAGTAATCTAATGACTGGGATTAAAAAAACTGCATCACCCGAGCACGTACAGCAAGCAACTGAAAGAAAAACGTTTTGGTGACAGCCTGAACAGGCCCCTGCAGACAGCATCAAACCAGTGAAAATGTGAAGCAGCCTCTGCTCTAACAACAGCCAAGTTTACACTTGTGAAAACACGGTTCACTCTCATGTAAAAATTTAAAAGTTCAATAAGACAGTAGGAGACAAAGACCACAGAGCAAAGGTTATTACAGTCAGGTGTATCTTGGTACTCAGCCAGGAGCTCACCAGCTACTTTGAAAACACCCTTTATATACCATTCTATTGCATTGTCCTGTTAGAAATTCATAAACAATTATGCACAGTAAGCTTTTTCCCCAAACTAGTTTATGTGTTCCAAGAACTGTTTAGCATGGCTCCTCCTTGGGCCCGCCTTTTTAGAGCATGCGTATTCCTTGGCTGTGCTTTTAGTCTGTTCCTATTTATCACCTCCAGTTTTTGGGTTTTGGGCCACACTGTCTTCAGATGATGAGTGCTGATAGTTGGCATATCTGTAGCAGGTGCCCTCATCATATGTTCATTGGATGTTATCCCATCCAAGCAGGCATTTTAACACAAGCATACTTATATCAGCTATTTCACTACAATGTTCTAAACTTAATTAACATCAGAAATAAAAAACTGTATCTTTGTAGCAAAGTTACTTTAACACCACACATATAAAATCCATTTAATATTTGCAAAAAAACAATATTGTAATATGTATCTCTAGCACCCTGCTGCTGGCTTTGCTGGCTCACACCACTTCTCATGCACCACCCTTCCGGGTTTTCTTTTTTTTTTTTTTTTTTTTTTTTTTTTCAACTATTGCACACTGACAGAGGCGGGTGAAAGCAAGTTGAGGGAAAAGACATTCTCCTGAAGAGCAGCAGAAGAGCAGTCCTCCAGCCCTGTCTGTGCTAAGTATAGGAAAACCAGCTATGCCACTTGCCATAGCCTAGAACACCCCCAAGCCCCGGAGGCACTCTGGCACTGGAACTGATTTTCCAGGTAAGCCTTTTTCTGAACCCCGGATCTTGGTAGCTGAGCGCTCTCTAAGCAGGAAGTTAAATCGGTCTGGGAACAAAACACAGCAGAAATGGTGTAAGGGCAGAGCAGGGAGCTCAGCTGCTCGGTGTTGTGGATACGCTGCTTTATTTACTCAGTTGTGAGCCTCAAGCAAGTCGGGCATTTGTGCCAAATGCCTCATTTCAGCAACCCCCATAAAAACAGCCCTGTAAGCGCCCTCAAAAATGGACAGACAGACAAACCCACTCCAACATTTTCCCTGTAAGTAAAAAGTTACTGCCCATGTTCTGCTTGCTGTGGCAGAGGGAAAGGACGGGGGGAAAAAGGAAAAACTGGTTTAACTGGGATGCTGGTTTAAAATTCACACAAGAAGAACTAAGCTTGTGCCAAGTTTTCAGAAATGAATAGAACTGTAGTTCTGGGAAAATCCTGGGAATAGCCAAAAGCTGAACAAAGAGAAGCTCCTGACTCTGATGCTCTTAACCCCATCGTGGATCACTCAGGCCTGCTCGGACCTTGAGATACAGTGGTGGTGGCCATGATCAATAGTCAGAGTTCTGTAAAGCCTCTATCCTAAAGGTTATGTGGGGACCCAGACCATGGCACCCTCTGCTTCTGCCAGGATATTACACAAATGGGAATGTTTCATTTTCTCTGTTTTGTTTATATACGAAATGTACCTTCCCAAAATCCCCATACAATTTTGGGTTTACCAATGTTCATCAGATTGGGAATATAATCCTGTTGAACAGTTGGATATTTTTCTTTTGATTTTACTTTGGGAGTTGCATACAGGAACTTGAGAGCATTTTTGGACCACTTGGGTCAATAATGGGAAGAACATTGCTCCATATTTACAGATGTCTGCAATTTAGCAGTGCCTGGGGAGAAACAACAAAAGTGCTTGGCTCCATCAAAATCCCAATCCTTCCATCCAGGGCTGGGAAGGCTCAGGCTGCTTTCCACCCCTGAGTTTGTGAAATAGCCTTGCACTGAGCCCTCAGCCATCCCAGAGGAGGGCAATGTCTGCTCCCTCACCCACGGGCAGCCACTCACCAGTGGGAAGACCGTGAAGAGAAGGAGCAACTGCATCCGAAAAGATGATCTCAGAAAATGTGGGGCTTCTGAACTTTGTGGTTTAGGCCCAAAGCTTGGTTTCCTCCTGTTGCTGGAGAAGGGCTGTGATTAGCAGGACTGGGGAGCTGAGCTGTGCTGTGGGGAGGCAGCTCACAGCAGATGCAGCAAAAACCCTCCCAGAGCCTTTTCTGCCCTAAAAACCCTTCTGCACTCCAGGTCACATCTGCTACCACTGGCACAGAGAGCAGGAGCAGGTGAGACCAGCTCGTGCCTGGCTGCCGAAATAATGAATGAAACACCATGGCAGGGCAGATTTGCTTCAGATTTGGTTGCAGAAGAGGCTCTGGATCACACTGCAAGAGTGGGAGGGTTTGTTTTCTGCTTCTGCTGTGCTGAGTCAAACCAGGAGCAAAGCAGTTCAGATCTGGAGAGTCTCAGTTCCTATAATTTCTAGAAGGGAAACATTGCTGCTGCTGCTGCTGCTTTTGTTCCTTCCTACAGAGGTTTGTATCTTTGCTGGGCAGAACCTCTGCTGAAATGTGCTAAGCACAGCTGGAGCCTCTCATCACAGCTGTAAAAGAGGCAAATAAAAATAACATTTGTGCTCATCAGCAGTGTCCCATTGGCTTCTCTAAACACTATTACTCAGCTGCCTTTGATACAGATAGCAGTCAAATCCTGCTCCTCTTCTGAGCACCCCATTATAAGGGATGGGGAAGAACCTTCCACCACTTCTGACACAGGCTATTATATTTCCTACCCTTCTCTCAGAGGCAGCATGGACATCAAGGAGTATTTTGCCAGAATTTCTTACCAGGGCTCCCACAATAAGCCAGACCTGGCTACCTTGTCAGATATATTCCAGCACCACATCCAAGCTGTCCCTTATGAAAACCTCAGCATCCACTGTGGAGAAAGAATTGAGCTGGACCTGGAAGTGATCTACAACAAAATAGTGAGGAACAAACGTGGGGGCTGGTGCATGGAAAACAACTACCTTCTGTCTTGGGTGCTGAAAACTCTTGGCTACAACATCACCCTTCTGGGAGCAAAAGTTTATGTCCCAGAGCGCGATGCCTATCCAGATGAAATCAATCATCTGCTGCTACAAGTGGAGCTTGATGGCAAATCCTACATTATGGATGGGGGATTTGGGATGGCCTATCAGATGTGGCAGCCAATGGAGCTGATTTCAGGGACAGATCAGCCTCAGACTCCTGGGATCTTTCGTTTTCAGGAGGAAAATGGGACCTGGTACTTTGAGAAAGTGAAAAGGAAGCAGTGGGTTGTGAACCCAAGCACCTCAACTTCCCCAAATGTGGAAAATGAAGTTTGCCGTCGGATTTACCTCTTTACCCTTCAGCCACGAGACATTGAGGAGTTCATGGGCTGCAATGCCCACCTGCAGACAGCACCTGACTCAAAGTTTGTTTTGAAGTCCATGTGCAGTCTGCAGACTGCCGACGGCATCCGGGAACTGGTGGGGTGGAAACTCACTGAGATAAAGTACAATTATAGGGACAATATGGATCTTGTGGAAATCAGAATCCTTGCAGATGAAGAAATAGAGACAACACTGAAGGAGAAATTCAGTATAATACTTGACAAGAAATTTGTACCTGTTGATACCCCCAGGTTCTTCTAACTCACTGCCTGAATTACAATTCAGTTCAGTGGCATTACAGGCAATTCTTCCCTCTCTTTCTGACAAGCATCTAAAGGTTAATCTTTCTCCTTCCAACTATGCCAGTGTAAGGCAGAACATACTATCCTGAATCTGGAAAACAAAGGGGTTCACACAACTATTCCTGCATTTCTTTTTAGGTTGGGCACCAATACTCTCTGCCCAGCTCAATCAAATCATTACCCTTCTGTTTGTGCTTAGTGGGTGGCAGACTCAGCCCATTCCCTACAGTTTTCAACTCTTAAAAGCTTTTCTGAACACACTCAGTGTAGAGGGCAGAATGATGGAGCTGAATGTCTTTGTCTTTATTACCTGATGCTGCCACCTTGGGAAAATCATTCCTGACTCTTAAATGAATACTATATTATTTTGGAAGTGTAACAGACAAAAAAAACCAAAAACGACCCAACAATCCTTTGATGAGTTTCTCCAATAAAGCCATAAGCCTGTTCTTATTGCTCTCACATCCACAACACCCTCTCCCATGGCACTCAGGCCATCCCACACCTGTGCAAACTCACCATGTGAGTACTTGAGGAAAAGTTCTTTATGACTTAGAACTGATGATAAGAAATGTCAGTGACAATTCTGTGTCGTTTCAGACTTTGCACAGCTCCTGTTCTCTCAGTGACATAACCAAAGAGCAGCATTTCTTTGAACTGAAAGCATCTCCTGAGCATTTGGCTTGCTCACACTCAGTAGCAGACTGCTGGGAATAGACATTCCTCTCCTCAGACTCTACTCTGGGTGCTATTGCACATTAATTATTACAGCTAAACCCACACACATGCACAGAATTCTTTTTGTGAAACATATCTGTTCTACTGAGGATGTGTTTGCAGTGATACTAATTACATTGATATGAGGAGAAACTATGAGTCTTAATCACATACCTAACAACTAAAATTTCTAGTAGGAGAAACTACTCAAATGTGACCCCTTTGCCCTTTATGTACAAATCTTGGAAGCATTACAACTATGTAGTTAAAATTAAGCAAATTATATTTTGAATTACAAATTAAATAAAAAAATCAAGCCCTGCGAACTAGAATGATTCAGATTTTCCCCCTTAAATTACAGCATGTATTCCCTTAGTAAAAAATAAATGTCATTAATCACTGAAGTTGTCCTGATTATTTGTACATGCTAATATTTTCCAGCTAAGGCTTTTAAAAAGACAATAACCACTGAACCTTTTTCCCTTGTTGTATAGCATGTACAGCTTTCTAGAACTAGCAGTTTAGATTTGATAAAAGCTGCTATTCTGCATGTTCAGAACATGTTTCTCAGAGACACAGGAAGCTCCTGAAACCCCTGTCTTCTCAGAGGCAAATGCACTCACATGTGCTTGGCTGCAGGGGTGCAATAGTTCTTTATAGCACATGAGACCCTCCCGTCCTATGAGAAAATGAAATGTGGCTGTAAAAGAAGGAGAGGCTTCTTACGGGTGTGGACCAGCAGATTGCAACAGAAATTATCAGAATTGTCCCAGGATCTGGCTTGTTTTTAATCTGTGTTTTTCTGTGGCCCCTGAATTAGAAGGAGAGCAAAAGGAGCTAAACTGAGTGGGATAGCAGGGACAAAGCATTGGGATAGAGGTGAAAGTCCAGGCAGGTCGTGCAAAGCTGTGGAGCAGGAGAAGATCCAGACAGAGCCAAGAATTTCCATCCTTTGTGGGAACAAGCATAGGAAACTCCTGAAAAGGGCTGTGCCCACTCCTCTCTCCCTGTGTCAGGGTGTTTCCTGCACTTTGTGCTGGTCCATAGGCTTGGGGAACGAGTCCAGAGCTATAAAACCCCAGACCTTTAGGATCAGAATAGGGCGTTATGTCCATTGCCCTGAGATGTGGCATGTGGAGGGCAGGAACAGGGAAAGGCACTTTTCCTTCTGCTGACTCATCTGGAGCATGTGCCCAGCCCTGCCCCTGCAGGGCACAGCTCAGTGCTCCTGCCTCCTGCTCACCACAGAGGCACAGGGCACTGCTGAGCAATACAGGGAAACTTGCTGTTGGAAGGAAAAAAAGAAAGGAAAAAAAAAAGAAAAGAGTTTTTCGTTTCAGATTGCACTAGTTTGCTTTTTCATTATCACTAACTTTGGAGGCAAATACAGGCACAGCAGCTCCAGGGAGCTCAGAGTTCTCTGGGAGCAGCATCTTCCCTTTCGAAGGACAGGCTTCTCTTTGAACCCAGGGGAATTTAGGGAACTGCTTGACTTGGCAAATCTGACCTTGACTTGGCAAATCTGCCCTTGTTGCTTGGCAGGGCTGGTGTCAGCCACGAGGAATAGCTCGGTGTGGTGTGATTAGTTCAACAGCTGCCATGCCCACCAATAAATCAGTGACTTCCTGTCCTGGATTACTCTCTCTCTACCATAAGTCACTTCCCACAGGGATCCAGAGCACATCAGTGTCAACAATGTAAAATCTGCATCATTTTTGCACAAGTGCTTTGCTGCTTTAGCAGGGAGCACCAGCAAGGTGCCCCAGACACTGAAGCCCCTGGGTGACCTGCAGGGTTGAGGATGGGTTTATAGGTTACAACCACTGACAAAAGTTGCTGATGGTGATGGTACCCATGCTTTGCACTCCTGGAGGGCTTCAGCTGTCATTCAGTGATGTGGAAGGTTAAAATCTCTTCAATATTAAAAGCAGTTTGGGGACTGGAGCATTTCCAGGCTCTCCGTGCAGCACCTAACACAACAAATTGCACGACAGGGATTTCCACACATACACCAATACAAATAAAGCAATAAAACCATCAAAATAGAAACTGCTATTAAAGAAGAAACTCTGTCCCCTCTTTGTCTGCTCTGCTGGAGGACAAGGCTGTCCCTGACAGGCACTAAAAGGCAGCCTGGACCTTTAAGAGCAGCAGTTGCCAGTGCAGCTCTTCCTGGGAACTTTGGAACAGCCCAGAGTGGAAAGCCTGAGCTGACTGCCTGCGAGGTAAGCTCTGCATGCCTGATCTTTAACTTCATGCTGCAGCTTTGGGTCAGCTCTTCTGGGAAAGCCCACCCCTGTGAGTCTGCACACCCTGTGCACAGCAGTGCAGGAGTATTAGCAAAGCACAAACTGCAGGAACCCCAGGGCTGATGGTGAGTGAGCATTGCAAGGGCGTTTTCCAAGTGCAACATCCCGTGTTTGAGAGTTAAACTAACCCTCTATTTTGAGCCAGAGTGTATGAAAAATGCACAGTGTGCATCTGTGACTCACAGCACAACTTGGAATCAAACAGTGTAGGCATGTGCATGAGGATCCAGCCTTGGAAGCCCCTCCTGATTTTTAGCTGAGAAGAACTGATCCTAATATTCAGCTAATTACCCAAGGACCCAGCGATCCCGAGGGACATGTGAACAGACAGGCAGAACTAACATCTGAATCCCACTGCCCTCGACGCTGCAGGAACGCTGAGCAAAGCTCAGCTGCTGCAGGGGCAGAAGCAAACAAGGCTGAGATCCGGACTGAGGCTCGGGATATTTGGCAATGCAGTTTTGGAATGCAGAGCGTCCCCGGGAGAGGGCTTGCTCACTGCTGCAGCCGCAGGGCTCGCACAGCAGGAATGGCTGCGCCAAGGAAAAATCTGCCTCCAGGGAGGCGAGGGAGTAAACGCTGATTTATGTGGATGCTCCCTAATGTCAGTGATGTTGTAGTGCAGCTTTATTATACTTAAATCTCTTTAAGTATTCATTGAGATCAGAGCACATTTTGTCAGCCACCAGAAGGCTGTCTCTGAAGCAGATTTTAAATTGATGAGGTCAGAGAAGGGACAGCTGGGGAAACTGAGGTATGGGCAGGGAAGTTTCCAATGTATTTTCCCAAAGCCTCATTGGCAGCACCCCATGGGGGCTCTCCATGGCTGGGTGAGGGGAGCTGGTTTTATCCTGTGCTTTTCCCATGTAATGGGGACACCCAGACCCAGGAGATGGGTTATAGGGGGGGCATCAGGCCTTCTGCTGCTGACCCAGGGCAGGGGCTGATCTGTTTTGCTTGAAGGCAAATTCCAAGCATGTCAGACCCACCAGGCTGATGCACTCCTCTGGACTCCTGCTGGTCACAGACATTCAGTTCCACACTCTCATGGGGTAAAGATGTTTCTATCTTCCTATGTAAAATTGCTGAAGGTGGGAATAGAAAGAAAAACGAGGCAGAGGACCACAGGATGAGCCTGCCAGTGAATACATGTGCTGTGTGTTGGGAAGGAAATGGCTTTCTACATGTGTTTCCAAGGAGATCCTGCCAGAGATGAGTGCCCTTGTCCTAAAAAAGGGATGCAAAAAATAATAAAATGCAGTATCAAAGAGACAGTACTGTTTTTTTCATGTAGACTCTTTGGATCCTTTTGAAGTGATAATGTTTATTTCTTATTCCCTTATTGGGATGATCCTCTATCACATTTTCCTGTGGGTTTGCATTATCCAGTCTGAACACTGGTACTAGTGCAGATCAGGAACAATACAACCAAGTCATGTGAGTTGTGCTGTTGGCATCAAGATTGGGGTTAAAGTCTAGAGATTACGCCATTGGATGTGCTCATCTGCTCGGGTGGGGGCACTTCCACCCATGGATTTGAGGTGAGATTTTCATAAGCTTTTGGCATGAACATGGGGTCAAACTGCTGGGGGGAAACAGTTGGACCAAAGCTGAGAATATTCAGTGGAAGGGAGTTTGTCCCATCTCATCCACATCAAAGGATTTTTGGAAAATCCTCCCAGGGAACATTCAACAAGTTGAAGGAAGCAAGAAATCCTCAGACTTTCTGGAAATTAACATAGCACTTAACAGATCATGAATTGTTCTGAACAACAAATGTCCATGCATAGAAAAAAGCCAAATTAAATCTAAACTAAGGGCAAAAGAAATCCTTGCAGAGAGAAGATGAGTCACTGAATTAAAAGTCTTACAGGGAACCTTTTGTATCTTGGCCACACAATCAGTGCCAATGACAGTGTCTTTCTGCTAATGAAAGGGGATCAGAGACACATCAGAGACAGAAAACCAGAAAATACGTCCAATAATTTGATCTGAAACAAAAGCATTTAGTTTGTAAAAGATGGTCAAAGAAACTACAAGATTATAACTTGCCTTGTATGTACTTTTAGATCAATTCCTTTGATCCTTAGGTTAGAAAAATTGAAGTCCTTTCCTTTCACAGTCAAAGCCCTGTCTAAACTCCTCAGGGAATTTTAAGAGATTAAGAAAACAATGATCTACTTCACATGGAAACCTGTCTGAAATGGTGACACACTGAGATGTTAATCCCAGTTAACTGAATCCATGAATGCAAAATCTTCCAGTTAAATTACCTGTGGGATAAAGAAAGAATTGCTTATCTGGTGCAGTAAAAGAAACAGTAAGATCTTGCTGTGACTTTTATGCTGGCATGGTGTGGCAGCTTTTCTGCAAACCTGTAGTTTCTTGATTTTTGAAAAAATCGTCATGTGGGATCCTCCTCTGTGGCCAGGGATTCTGTTATGGCATGTACTGTGTCTTCCCATGGGAAAAACATCCTCCTGGTTTGAAGGCAGCCCCTGAGAGAGGGAAAGCAGTATTGCCACCCGCTCCTGTCCCTGTCTCTTTTTAAAGAAATACTTAAAATTCTTTTAGATCCTCAATGAAATGGCCCAGACTACATTTGCAGGCTGGTTAACCTGTGCTACAGAAACAGGAGTGAACCCCTTGACAGCTGCACAGCAGTAACTGGCTACTTTTCTGCTCACACAGGCAAAATGAACATTCAGGAGTATTTTGGAAGAATATCTTACAACAAGCCCCATAAGGATGCAGACTTGCAGACCCTGACAGCCATCTTCCAGCATCACATCCACACCATTCCTTTTGAGAACCTCAGCATGCACTGCGGGGAGGCCATCGAACTGGATTTGCAGTCTACTTACAATAAGATTGTGAGAAAGAAACGTGGTGGATGGTGCCTGGAAACCAACCACCTCCTCTTCTGGGCCTTGCAAGAATTAGGGTATGACGTCTGTATTCTTGGTGCAAACAGCTATGAGCCAGCAGAGAAGGGATACACTGCTCAGATAAACCATATCCTGCTGAAGGTGGTGATCAGGGGAGAGTCCTACATAGTAGATGCTGGGTTTGGTGGTGCCTACCAGATGTGGCAGCCACTGATGCTGATTTCTGGGAAGGACCAACCCCAGGTTCCTGGCATTTTCCACTTCATGGAAGACGATGGCACCTGGTACTTCGAGAAAGTCAAAAGGAAGCATTACATTCCTGAGCACAGCAAGAATGACTTCCCTCATTCTCCAGACCTGGGGAATATCCGAAAAATATATAGATTTACTCTCGAGCCACGGCATATAGATGACTTCCAGGGGCTAAATGCATACCTCCAAGTGTTTCCAGATAACATCCTTCAGAAGAAGTCAATCTGCACTCTCCAAACCACCAGTGGGGTCCTTACCTTAGTTGGATGGACCCTCACTGAGATGAAGTACAACTACACAGAGGACATGGACCTGGTGAACATCACAACCCTTACAGATGAAGAGGTTGAGAAGACACTGAAAGAGAAATTCAATATAGTACTGGAGAACAAACTTGTACCAGTAAATGTTTGTGGCTTGCCACCTAATTTAGTGGATAAGATCTAATTGTAACAATGTGCTAGGTGGATCTTTAAATAGCCAAGAGGAAAATTATAAAATTAGCATTAATTACAATAATCACATTTTTAACTTGAGCTAGTCACAAAGCTTGGTAAATTCTAGCACATTGCTAATTAACTGCATATATTGATTGCATATTTTTATTAAACCTCTCCTTCTTTAGAAACCAAGACATCTTACTAGCTCTTTTCTGCTCATATGGAAATTGGTTTTTGACTCCTTAACTTTTTGTTCACCTTCTCAAGAACTCATTTTATTGCAGATATATTTTGTGGCAAATGAGACCAAAATTATGCAGAAGGAGAGGTTGTGTTACCATTTTGCACAAAAGACCTCTAACCTTTTTTGGCATTATTTCCAAGCTTCTCAGTGACTTTTACAAATTATTCACTTCCCTAAACAGTTGTAAAGTTGAGCTGAATTTGGCTTTTAAATACTGCAGAAAAAAGAAAGGTTAAGACTTTCTCAAAACAAGCCACCATTTGGTGCTGATTAGCTTATGAAAAGTTGAAAGACTTAAGTCCTGTCCCTTTTCAGAAATTGACTTAAAGTAAGATATTTATCCAAGGGTACCTAAACCCCCCCAAAAGTCTCTCTAATTTTGAGTACCCACTTTTTCTGAGTCTGATTTATCTGTGTCTCTGAATTCAAAATCAAATCTGTAGAAGATGAGATGATTCAACAGTTCTTGAAAATCAGGCTTTTGGTATCAAAACTAGAAAAAAGTTAGATGAATCTTTGCAAACTATAATCTAAACTTTTGGGATCATGCCTTCATGTGATGTCAAGAGGAGATGACAGTATTATAGATAAAGTCTTTGTATTTGTTACAAACAGTATTCTGCACAAAAGCTACCTTAAAATGTGTGGATGCAAAAGAAAGCCCTGGGAAGTGAAGACACGCCACCAGTGTGGTTTCACACAAGATATCCATAACACAGAAGCCTTTTCCCTGATGATACCTGTGGTGCTCTACAGGAATGCCATGAAAGAGGGTGACAGAAGAACATCAGCCAAGGAAAAGACTTTGATTCTTGTTTTAGTCAACCACACAGACCTATGGGGCACCTGATGCGCCAGGTGCAGTCTGATGTGCTCTTTGCCTTTCCCAGAGGCCTCCTCTGATATTCCACCTCTATCCAATGAAGGGGAGACAGGCTTGACCTGGGGAGAATTAAATAAACAGCACTGCAACACTGTGAGGATGCAGGAGGCCATGTTTTAGAGCAGAAATGCATTACTTCATGCAAATAAATATTTGCCATGGCATTCATTAGGTGTGGCATCTCCACAGTAACTCCCTGCCACAGCTGAGGAGCTGACAGTTTGAAAAAGTTCCTGTGTGGACAAAGAAGGGTCATTTGTGCATCCATGGAGCTCAGGGACACACAGCCTGCAACACCTTGGCACCTCAGTGTACCCATCAGGACACAGATGAACATCCTCCACTGCAAAGTGCTGGTTTGCAAAATAACAATATTTAATTAAGAGAAGTTACAATGTCATTTGCAACTGCCTACTGTAATTATTTTACATAGAAAACGAGTTCATTCTGGTCTTAACTAGGGGAAGGCATAAACATCTACTAATAGGAAGAAACAAAGTTTAATTTGCTCACGGATCAGCGAAGTCCAAAAATGTGAATTCTTTTTGGGTGGACTCTGCCCTCTCTTGGAATTTAAGATTCAGGAGCGAGGGCCAGCCGAGCTTAGAAAGACAACCCTCACAATCTGTATCCACTCCTGGCTTCACTGACTGCTGCCCCTGTAATAAACCACCCAGAAACTGAATACCTCAATAAATAAAAAGAGATCTCATAAGAGGTAAGTTTATTTTCTTAAAAAAACCCCTCCAAAGAAAGATACCAAAACCCTGGTTTCTTTATGATGGTAAAGGTCATAGACAATAATGTAAGCAACATTCTCTAGGAAAAAATGTTCTAAAAATGTGTGGATATAGAGCTAAAATATCACCTGCTAAACAGGGGCTGTTAAAGGGCAAAACAGTGATGTGCAATTTCAATTCTTCTACCTTTCACTCTTCAGGAGAAGCTTCACTTCACTATAAAATAGATTCTTTTGTTTAGGTACAATAGTAGATATAAATTTAGAACTGCCACTTCTTGTTGGAAGTCGTGCTTTTAGATACTTAAATTTATTTAAAAGTATTGCAAGTGCAAAGGAAGCAAAAGTTCAGTCTAATAATCAATAGATTCTGCTTTAAGGGAATAAGATTACAGGTCTTTAAAAACAACTTAAAAAAATTACAGACTCTGGGTTGTGCAACCCAGGAAGTCCATGTGCTGATGTATTAGGATAAAGAAGATAACATTTTCAACAGTGGAATTGTTGATACTGTGTATAGTCCTGGTAAGGAATAATTTTGTATGAACACCTTCATTTGCACCTTTAATATTCTTCTGCTGATGTTTTTCTCTACATTAATCATAACCACATTTGTGGGACGGCCTTTTCAGTACCTGCCTTTTCATCTGGTCTGCTCACATTTCAAAAGAACAGTGGCTTTCATCTCCTGCAGTCCAGATCTAGTGCTGATCAAGCATATTATGGAGCTGCAGAAAGAAATTACAAATAATACAAACTTGAGAACCAGCTTTATACTGGTGTGATCTATTTAAGCATTAACAGTCAGAGTGATAGGATCAGATATACTCAGATTCTGCAAATCAGAAGTGCCATGACTTTTATGTTACACTTAAATACTACATTGAACATATCCTCCAATAAGCATATTACTGGAAGCTAAATTCCTCTCTGTAGCAGGTAATGTGTAGTTTTTGCTGGTGCTCTCCATTCACTTGGGACAGTGAATGGTGTAGAGCTGCTTCACACCATGAATATGCACAGCATGAATCTGCCACTGAGAATCATCTTGAGAAATTCTAGTTTGCAGTAAACATTCAATAGTTCACTGCTGAGTTAAAGGATTGGTGAGTTTTGAGAACGTTGGGGACGAGAGAGAGTAAAGCAGCCCCTGTTCATTTTCAGGGTGGCCTGTGAGACACAGGGCACAGGAGGGAATGGAGATGTGCTCCTTGTCTTTTAGGCCACTCACTTCCCTCCATTCAGATCCATTATTCCAACACCAAAATTAGCTTCTACAACACTCTGAGCAGACACAAGACTTGGTGATCTGTGACTCTTTCAAAAGTCAGAGTTTTTTCAGTTATAATTATCTGAATAAAGCTTGCCACTTCACTTTTCATGTTAACTTTTTCTAAGCAGTGGAAAAGCAACATGTACCGAACGAGCGATTCATTTACTGTCACATCCATCAGTGGCAGACTCATGAAAAGAACATGTGAATCCTGGCTCAGAGTGTCCTCCCTCCCACTGCAGATGACACTGCCTCCCCCAGTGACAGTCCTGTCACTGAGCAGTGGCTTTAGACCATTTCTCATGAACCCTTGTACACACTCCCCAGCAAGATCTTACATTTCTTTTTAACCCCGCTGTTAAAATGCAAATACAGCAAATCCTCATCTCGCAGCCACCTCGCGTGAAACTGAAATGGCATCAGCTGTTTGCCAGAGGGATGACTCTAAGACAAAAGAAAAGCCTCATGTGCACTGCTCTTTGCTCAGGGAACCATTTGATAGGAATGCTTGTTTCCTTTAAAAGCTGTTCTGATGAGGTTCAGTAGATTAAAGAATCTTTGCTGGCAGAGCCAGGGCAGCTTTTAACAGCGTCATAAATCACTGATATAAAGAAACCAAAACACAATTCCTTCCTTTACAGGTGAGATGAACCTTGAAGAGTATTTTGCAAGAACTGGCTATAAAGGCTCCACTGAAAAACAAGATTTGGAAACCTTAACCGATATATTCCAGCATCACATCCGTGCTGTTCCCTTCGAAAACCTCAGCATCCACTGCAGGGAGAAAATTACTTTGGAGTTGGAGCACGTTTACAACAAGATTGTGCGGAGGAAGCGGGGTGGCTGGTGCATGGAAAACAACCAGCTGCTGGGCTGGGTGCTGAGGGGCCTGGGGTATGAGACCAGCTTCCTGGGAGCGTACGTGTTCAACCCCCACCAGAACGCCTACGCCACCCTCATGACCCACCTCGTGGTAAAGGTCGTCATCGATGGCAAAGCCTACATCGTTGATGGAGGCTTCGGGGTGTCCTACCAGATGTGGCAGCCCATGGAGCTCGTGTCAGGGAAAGACCAGCCCCAGGCTCCCGGCGTCTTCCGCTTCACGGAGAAAAACGGTGTCTGGTACCTGGAGAAAATGAGGCGGAAACAATACATCCCCAATCAGAGCTTCTCCAGCTCTGATCTGCTGGAGAAAAAAGAGTGTCGCAAGGTTTATATGTTCAGCCTTGAGCCACGGACAGTGGAAGATTTCCGCTTCCAGTGCGCATACCTCCAGACCTCTCCAGATTCCCTCTTCACAAAGAAGTCCATCTGCACCCTCCAGACCACCGATGGATTCCGAGCGCTAATTGGCTGGACACTCACTGAGACCACGTACAACTACAAGGAAAACATGGATCTGGTGGAATTTGTAACTCTTGAGGATGAAGAGGTGGAAAAAACCCTCAAAGAGAAATTTAACATCACCCTAGAGAGAAAACTTGTCCCCATTAATGTTAAAGGATCTTACACAATCTAGATGGCCAGGAAAACCTACAGTAATGCTATGTGTGTACAGCAGCTTCCACTGCCTGTGCAATCCCTACTGCAAGGTTATGGGATTCTTTTGCAGGTGACTGAAGGATATATACATTAGTATGAGATTAATGTGAATTTCACTTTGGGAAAAATCAGGAATTTAAGACTCTTGAGTCAGTTAGGTAAAATTATTTGCTGGGAGATGACTGCTGTTCAATTTTTGGCACAAATGTAGGATTTGATTTGAATCTGGTTATAAGCTTGGGTAAGAAATATGTCTGGGGAGTTTTGGACTGCCTGTGGCACATGAGTATGGATTATTAATTGTCATATCCTGCCAACACATTTTCTAAGGTTATTATAGGGAGACAAGTAATCTGTGAGCATTTAGACAATGAAGTACACATTTAAAACTTCATTTTTCACAAGATCCAACCACTCACAGCTCATCTCATTCCTGTTCCTTTAATGTGAGTAAAACATTGTCATCTTGGAAAGGAGCATTAGGAGGCATAATTCTTTCACCATCATCCTTAGACAAACCATAGTACAAAATAAAAATCATCACCATGTGCATCCCTCCAGCCACTGCTGCAGTAAACTGCCCCAAGTAATTTTTGGTATGTAGCTATTCTTCTGGTGATGAAAATTCTATATATTGCAGTGTTATTGTGGCTGATGGGCCACAATAAAGCCGTAACTACTAAGCTTTCTTTCTGAGATATAATCATCCTATAAACTGTGACTGGTACTTAAATGTCACAGCTGGCTTAGATTTACTTTGTCCCAAAAGGGGTGGAAATTCTGTACTTTTAGGACTGCATTATATTTGTATATGAAGCTAAGCCCACTATACCCTTAATTTTGTTTTGCAAACATGAGTGTCCATATGGCTGTCCTGAATGGGTACCACTTAGCACAGGAGCTTTAGTGCCATTAGTGTCTGTTCATCTGTATCAAAGTGAAAAAACAACCCAAGGAGCCAGCCAAATCTAAAGGAAACCTTTTCTTTTTTCACAATCTTGTTTCCCCATTTTCCAGAAAATGTTGTTCCTCCTACCATGCTTCTCTGAAAAAGCCCGGCCAAGGAAACTACTAAGAAAGGGGAAACATTCTTAAATGCACCAAAAAATAGCAGAAACACTGAAAAACACTCTTCTCTCAGTCTGTAATAAGCCTGAGTATCAGTCAAATGTTGATTCCTCCCACTGAACAGTCTTTTTGCTCAAAGACATCATCTGATCATTAATCTCACAAATGCTGTAAGTGTATACCTGAAAATAAATAAAAGGAAAATAAAGACATTATGAGTTGTTTTAGGTACAGCTGTCCCCAGCAGCACCGACTCCTGCACACTCCATCTGCCAAGTGAGGGCTGTTCACTCATGCTGATCTGCTGGCCCACCCTTCCCACCTCAAACTTCTTAGGATCACAGGATCACTGAGGTTGGAAAAGCCCTTTAAGATCATCAAGTTCAACAATCAGCCCAACATCACAACCATGTTGATCATTAAACTCTGTCCTCAGGTGCCACTTCCAGGGATGGTGACTCCACCACTGCCCTTGGCAGTCCTCCAGTCCTTTCCAATCCTGTGAAAAAATTTTCCTAGTATCTAATCAAAACCTTCCCTGGCATAATTGGAGGCCACTTCCTGACATCCAGTCACATGTTACCTGTTCCTTAGAACCTGTTACTTGAACTAAACAGGCCAATATTGAACAAATGCAGCAGAGGTGTTGGAGATGGTGAGTTCCTACAGGTCTGTAGGATGAAGAGGTCATAGGCTGAGGTAGATGATCACTGAAGAGGAGGCCCAGGAGTCATCTCTGCTGGGCTTGGCAGCCAGCAGCTGTGGGCTGATTCTGGTGTGTGCCAGCTCTTCGTGTGACCAGCCGTGGTGGCAGCTCATGGCCTGGGTACACAGATAGTTGCACAGGGATGAGGAACTGAGAGCCAAGCAAGAGGTGACAGGGGACACTGAAAGATCTTACTGAGGCCAGAACACAGCTTTTCTATTAATAATGGAATTACGGAATTTGTTCAGTAATTTGTGTTCAGTTATTCCCTCATATTAATGTCCCATGATCTAAATAATTGATCATGACAAGGTGCTCCCTGAGACCTCAGGGAACATTATGAGCTTCAAAACACTGACCACCTCCATTCTATCTGATGGGATTTTCATTTACCCAGCTCACCAAACCACATTTCTCTGTGCCATCAACCACAGCCGTTTTCTTGTCTTGAGGACAGCCATTAACAGGGTGGTTATTTTGCTTCCCAACTTCCCTAAAGGATTTCCTGCTCCCAGGTAATTTGCTTGGATTTTGGTATGCAAGGGTTTCTTGGGGATTAATGGGCTCCTGTCAGCATTTAACTGGGCCTGCAGCGATGGGACTCACCCAGCTACCCTTTCTATTGTTTGGTTCTTACCAAAGATCTACAGAGCTGCTGGTGATTGAGGCTCCAACCATCTCCCTGACTCCCATCTGTTAATTTTTCATCTTGATGTGACAATTATAAGCAGGTCCTCACTGAGAAACATGAAATCACACAAAGAAATGTCAACACATACAGCTAAGGAACAGTTTCACAGCTTAACTAAAGCTCCCCAAAAGCTGATGAAAGCAGGTTATTGAGGTGTGAATACCAGGCCTGAAATCTCTCAGAGGTTTGAGATGAGAATGGTGTAAAACCAAACAAAACCAAACAAACCCCGAAGCCTCATGCTGGGGTTCCATTAGTAAGGCAGTATTGTGGAAGCTGATGTTCTCCCAGCCTGAAAAGAAAACAAACCACCAGTCCTTAAACCATCAGCTCTCACAGAAACTTGAATTCACATGTGGTAGGGATCTGTGGGATGGCTGCCATCCTTCCCTACCACGATGCTTTATTAGCATTCTCAGAGAAGGGTTTAATGAGAGCCTAAGTGATTTTGCAGTTATAGTTGTGGACTGTTGTTCAAATGAAGCAAAACAAATGCTGAGAAACCGCCCCCTCCGCCCCCAGACTCATCTAATTCCAAATACAATTTGAAAGTATGGTATTCCAATCAAGAGAAAGACAAACAATTTCTTTTAAAGTCTGACTGCTGGATGAAATCCCAGAATCTCAGCCCAGCTGCCTGTTACACACACAGGCAATGCCCAATGGCAACGACAGCCACCCGTGGTTGTAGCATTGCATAATGGAGAGTCTCATCAGAGAACAAGTCACAGAGCACAAGAAGCATGGTTCAAACTCCACAGCACCACTGAACATCCTGCCCCTCCCCAAGAACCAAAGTTTAATCAGCTCAATCATTACTAAATTCACACTGGATGGCTCACTTCAGTTGGACTCTGGTCCTGGACTTTTTAAGATCCAATACTAAGCAAAATAGAAGTAAAAGAGAAACATCAGCAAGAAAAAGTTGTTCAATACTTCCATATTTTAAGGCCCAGTAGTTATTACAAAATAAGCCTGCCAAAGGGAAGGACCAAACTTCACATGACAAGGGACAGACAGAAATACGTGAGCTGTCAGTGAGCACCACCTAAAACCACACTTAGGGTCATAGGCACGAACACTTCTGGTGTCTGGTAACACTTTACCAGTTTGCAGGTAGTAATTTTCTGTAATAAAAACACTACTTACCCAACTTGCTTCTGTTTTCAAAGAAGAAACACTTTTCATTTAGAAACATGATCAAGTGGGAAAGTTCTACAGCTTAGGAGCTTGCACAATAAAATGTAGTGGAGTCTGTGTCAGAGCCAAGAAAGCCTGAATCAATGCAGGTTTGCTTTATGAATATTTCAGTGCTACGCTTACACCTCTGTCAAGAGTAGTTCAAGCACAGATTTTATACAGCAGAATGTTTCTACCTCAGGTAGGAAGCTCAAGTCGGACTTAAATCTATCCATAAATGTATTTATACCATTGAAAACGCAGACAGGTATACCACCATGTCTGCTTGTAACTCTGTACTTAAAGTACATTTAAAAAGTCACACAGGGATGAGTTTTGGCTTTGTCTTGCTCACAATAACACACTCTGGATGGTGCTTTTAAAGGCACATTTTGCAAATGCCTCATGAATAAAAGATTGTGCTAAAAATAAGTAGCTGGTCTTACTGTAGCACTGAGCCACCAGCTGAATGTGAACAGCAAAGCTCCCAGATTTAAAGACAATAAACTAAAATCTACCTTTTCTTCACAGTTGGTATTGGGTATATTTAGGAAACAGAACCAACCTTCCTATGTCCCAATTCCAAAATTGTGGATTTTCTAGGAAGCTCTTTAGCTTCTCATGTGCTTATCCATGCACCATGCCACTCTCATGTCCAGCTGTCCCTCAGGAAATGACATGAAATTAAGGAGGCAGAATGCCCTTTGATGAGAATTACTCCCCACTGGACTGAACATAACCCTGCAATGCAGGAGAGCTCTCTGCAGAACACTGAAAAAGGAAGACTCCACACAGAATTAATCTCAGCCACTGCTGTTATCAAAATAACCCAAAAGCTTCTTCCCATGGCACCACTGGACACTTCCCCAAGGCACAGTCTCAGGACATGCAATTGCAGTGACATCTCCTGGTTGCTGGCGGCTCACCAGAACACGCCTACCCCTCACTTATTCAGCACAGCTATGCAGAAATTCACTCTCCATTCAAGAAATGCATTCAGAGGAATAATTTTCCTACTAATAAGCAAGAAGAAAAATGGGATGTATTCCAAGTTTTTCTTGTGATGACCAACCATAAATCATTTCATAGCTCAGGTCACATCTTCCATGGGAAGAAAAATGTCTTGCCATCATTAACTCCTTTTCAGCTAGCAGTAATATATGATCAGGTTTTAAGTAATTGAACCAGTAGCATTTAATTAGCTCCGAAAAACTATCTCAGATCATGAATCACAGCCTTTCCACCTGCACAAAGTCCCCTTACTAGGTTAAAAGTATATTTCTCTTTCCATGTGTGATCCATCTTGAATATCTAATTAGGTGCTCCTGATATATGGATCATAGTTCATGTATCACATGCAAAATACAGCAGACACGGTGTGTCCTTTAAATAATTGAGTTTCACCTCTTGCTTCACTGAGCTGTTAAAAAAAGACCAAAAAAAAGCCTTGTGCCCATGGCAAAATGGCCACTCCTTGCTCCAATTAACAAATTCCTTTCTGCAGAGAGCCAGCATAAAGGATGAGGAGCTTGGACCTCCTGAGGAAATGTAGCAATAGCAATATTGCTTGTTGAAAGGCTGTGCACAGAGAACTGCTATGATTTTAGACAAGAACACACTGATGTTTTTCAAAAGACCCAGAGCACCAACTGACCAAAGAGAATGATGTTTCTATCCTAACACTACTTCAGATGTCTTCATCATATGCTACATAAATTCATGTACTCAGCTAAATGTTGGGCGACATCTGTGGCCAGCACAAAACAGGATCTCTCCTTGTATCAGACTGTATTAAGCATAATTTTTTTACACTAAATAAGCTAATCCACAATCATTAACACAAAACCCCACAGTTTTTATTCTGCTTTCAAGTATGTTTCTGAAACTGTTATTATGCTTTTATGACAAGACTTACATAATTATAAGATTGGATTTTTTTGCTGTAAAAGAGGCAAAATTAGCAAATTTCTTCTGGAAGGCAGAAACTAAGACTCACAATCTGCTCAGATGTCAAACTGTAAGCATCGCCCAATATTTGGCTTGCTGTATAAAAAAAAGTTTCACTACAAAATCCTCTATTTTTAAATAAACTTTATAAAAAATAAAATTCAATAAAGTGGATTTTATCTCTCTGTTCTTCTCCCATCTTATTTTTATCGCAGTAAAAAAGCTCACAAACCAAGCATGTTTCTGCTGACTTTTTTCAATTTGAAGAGAGTGCAGGTTTCATTTTCATAATAAAGCAAGAAGTGAAAGCTGAACTGCCTTACTGAATTGGACACAGCTCATCTTTACTCCAAAGACTTCTTTCAGATGTTATTCTAAATTGTAAATAATGTTGCTTTTGATTGCATGCAACACTCAATTTAACTATGTAGCACTTTTAAAGAGACTGATGGGATGAGTGCCCCACTCATGAAAAGCTGCTGAGAGAGGAAAGGATGTACAACATCCATTATATAAACACCCACTTTGGAAAGTGTCTGTCCTGTGGATGGTAGAAATTTAAATGAGAATAGAACAGATTTACAAATCCACCCTTTACATTAAATAGCAAAAACTCCAAACAATCTCCAGTTCTTGGTACTCTGTTTGGTAGGCATTAGGTAACAAGCTCCACTTGTGCAGTTGACATTAATCCTGAGGTTTTAAGAACATTTTCTTAGCTCTTTTACTAGGTCTTGTGTTACTATTCCCCTCTTCAACTTCATCATCTTCATCATCATCCTTGAGTACACGTTGGTCCCTTTTTCTCAAAAATTTCCTCCCTATTGTTCCCACTAATGTTTCATATCTGTAGAGAGAATAAAAAAAAAATACACCTTTTATTAAAATCAGAGGAAAAATCGTGGAGCATATGCTAAACATAATCAACAATTCAAGTGGTGTAAAAACCTGGTCAATAAAAGCTTGGAGAAGCACAAATACTGCATGACTTATTACATTATTATTCACTCTGATAGTTTCAATTTGTTAGCAACTGGTAACAAGAAGGGAATTAGCATGGAATACCTGGATATCAAAGGGCAGAAAACCCCTACAAGTGATGGAGAATTTACTCCAAATGCGGTGGAGATTCAAGTGGATATATACCAGCATTCCTGGAAAATCAATTTGGTACAGTTCCATAGCTATTGTAGGCTTTTTAATTTTGTAGGCTTTTTAATTTTGTTTGTTTCCTTTTTGGGTTTTAGTTCCTCACACATAATACAGTAACGTATCATATTCCTAGCTAGTACTGATTATGTCATAAAACATAATTTACCTTCTGGCCATTTCTTCATCTGACACATCAGCCTCCATTTTATCATCCTCTTCAATTTCTTCCTCCTTGCACTTAGAGTTAATTTTGATCATTAACTTCTGAAAATGAAATGAGAAACAGCTTAAGCATGTAACCATGACACAATGGCAACAGTGCTGAAATTCACTGGTAGAAGAATATAAGAGGTAAGAATCAAATTCAGTAATTATTTTCTGTTCCTGGTTAGGCTAGAGCCATCATTATGAAAGCTCATGAAGAAAAGACAACAGTGTTTTCAGTGTTTTGTATTACTCAAACATCCTAAAGGGCACTCCAAACATCTCCAGGAGATCAGAGAGTTAGATCATAATTAATTTTTCATTGTGATGTTAACACACAGACCTTGAAATGGTTTTGTTAAAAACAAAGACTATCTTCAAGGATTTACAGTAAAAGCCATGAAGCAATCATACGCTGAGTCACAGGGACAGCAAGTTCAAAGTAACTAAAAGAATCCTCTAGTAAATTACCTTACATAGCCTTCTGCCAATCTCCTAGTCTTTACACCTTCATCCTTCTGCTTCAGATTCAGTGGTAACC
Source organism: Vidua chalybeata (assembly GCF_026979565.1). NCBI lineage: Eukaryota > Metazoa > Chordata > Aves > Passeriformes > Viduidae > Vidua > Vidua chalybeata. The sequence continues at coordinate 17,105,214 of NC_071540.1, forward strand.
TTTTTATTACTGTCCCTGTGTACTTCTATCAGCATGAATCATGGCAGAAAGAAATTAAAGACTCTTGCCCAGCATTTTTACTCTGGAACTCTAAGTGTTGAATAAAGAGGGTTGAATGTTTGTAGATTAGACTCTCCATTCTGGGTCAGGAGGGAAAGTGAGCTTTTGTTTTGGCGAGCAGCATGTGGGATGGTTTCCTCACTTCAGGGAGGGAAAATCTGCAGGAGTCATGCAATTACTGACCAACAACACAGGGAGGTAAAAAGATTCTATTTACCAGGTGCTGCATTGATCAACATTTAAGGTTGAATGATGGAGTTTCTAGACATGGAAGGATTTATGGAAGGTGCTGCAAAGGCCAATAAGATTGCAGTGTGAACACTCAAATCCCCAAACCCAAAGGCTTCAATCCTAATGTGAAACAACCTCAAACCAGGACACTGAAATGGTACCTCAATTTCTGGATTGAATCCTTTGAAGGACATTCTGCCATAAACGAGATCCTCACATTGCAGAAAGCTTCTCTCTTCTATTATACAGCTCCTGCACGAAACCCCGAAAGCCCAGCATTTGGTCAAACCATGCACTTTAAAATAACCAAGTTAAACAAATGCAAAAGGGATGTGCCGTCTTTTCCCCCCACCACCCCAAATAAACAAAGTGTATTTTAAACCATCAACTACTTTCTGCTTAATTGCTCTGATAAATCTTTCAGTACAAGGAGCTTGGAGTGCAAAAGAATCCTTTTTGTCAGTAAAGCTGTGCCAGTTCCACAAGCAAAATTAACTCTTCTGACAAAAAGCACTCTTTGCTGGTATGGTTCTGCCTACATTAATACTTTTGCCAGAATAAAAATACCACATAAATATCACTCCCCAGGTGGCACTACTATACTAGCAAAAGCTTCTAATTAATTTTTCATTGTGCTGTTAGACCTGGCATTAGTTGAGTCTGTCAGGGTATAAAACACTGTGTCACTCTCTGTTCAGCAGATTTCCCCCTTCTCCCTCCTTTTTTTCCTCTTTTAATGAGCATGGAATGAGAAAAGAGACATGACCCTGAGGCAATCATAATACACGTGTCAGATAAAAGTACTTTGGTGGATTGTTCCATCCTTTTCCTCACACATATGTACCTGTTCCCTCATCCTCTTCATCTCCCATGTAAACCGAACTCTCATGATCACAGAACTTAGGCTGAAGAGATTGAGCTCATTGTCCTGCCTCAAGGCAGTATCAGTTACACACGTGCCATGAACGGCAGAGGTCCAGCTAGCCTGTCCTCAAAAGACTTCCCATGATGAAGAATCCAGTGTCTCCTCAGGCAATCTACTCCAGAACTTCAATAGTCTTATTGTTACAAAAGTTCTCCCAATGTCCAGCTTGAACACTCCTTGCTGCAACTGAAGCTCAAATAGCTTTTTGTCATATCCACCAAGAATAATGGAAGAGTTTATCAATGGCCTTATTCAGCTACACTGAATTCCTTGGGTCCTAGCTTTTTCAAAATTATGTTCTCCCTCAGTGGAATTTTTTTCCACTTCTGAAAGGATGAAACCCAAGCAATTTCAAAAGTAGTTCTCCTGCTATTTAAGGCACCTTTCTAAAGAGCAGGACACTTTTTTCCTTATTAGCTAAGCCTTCCTTTATTTTTGCCATTATCTCTTCTATTTCAAAACCAGGATTTGAAGTGAGCTGGACACAAGAGGACAGAACTGTCCTGAATCGACTTAACCATGTGACTGGAGCTGAATTTACTAACACAAGGTTTCAAACTTTGTTTCTAATGAAGGGAAAAAGCAGCAATGAATGAATTGAAAGACTGAAATGACTGAAAGAAACTAATTACATGCATCTAGAAGAATGTGTGAGTGAAAGAAAACAACACACACAAGAACTGAAAGTAGGTCGAACTACACTAGGCAACTTCAAGAACAGCCCTAAAAATATGTAATAAAAAAAGTTGTAATACCAGTCTGTCACTATTTTTGCTTCTGTTAACTGGTTATTTATAATACTTATCTTACAGGAAAAATATGAATATGCTATTTCCATTTCAAAACAATGCAATGATGATAAGAAGTACAAAAGATTACAAGCTCACTCTTTTTCCTTTAGATCTGGTACATCAAGATACCAGTGTTCTTCACTAATTATCTTCTTTTCTTCTTCTTCTAGTTGTTTTTTAGTTTGTGAATCCAAACCCCTTTGCATGAACTACAAAGAAAGACACAAACACATAGCTTCAGTTTTCTGCATCATGAGTATCTTCTGAACATGCAGTAATTACATGATAGCAATTATCCATTACATAATGTTTAACAGTTGATACAAAGTAAATGTTTTTTGTGATTCTTTTTTTTAAGTTTGGTCAAAGTTTGGGCAAACAGACAATGGAAAATTAAAACAGCTGCTGATCACAGCTATTTACTGAAAGTCAACAGCCAGTCACATCTGTACTTACATATAAAGAACCAGACCTGTCCTGGCTAGTTTTGATGGATTGGGGTTGTCACAATTCCCTAATTTTACTAAGGTTTTTCTAATGCTTCAGGAAAGGCCAGAAAGAAGATAATGGTGTTGAAGTTATTGCTGCACATCAGGAACAAACCCCACCCATACAAACAGCACTGGAGCTCAGAGCTAGAGGTGGGTCATACCAGGCTGGTTATTTTTTGAAACATCTGTACTTTCAACCATCCTCTTCTTTTCTCAGATTTAATGAACTGGACTGTGTTTGTAGCTCTGAAAGCACAAACCTGTCTTTGGAAGTGGAAAAATGTACGACTTTGAAACCAGACTATGAAGAAAAGTCCACTGTATCCAGCTGTGCTAAAGGAAGATGTTCCCAGCTCTTCAATTCTCACTGACCCACCAAAGTACAGGTCCAGCACTGTATTTAAGGACCTGTTAACTCACTGCAGGAACAGTCTGCCAAAATAGCTGTGACCAAGAATGAAGTTCAGGGCAAGACTGCTTTTTTTTTCCTAATACAAGGACACTCCTGTCACTTGCTTCCTTGGTGATAACCTCTGTCAGAGGATGGGAACAGGCAGGTAGGAACAGTAACCTCTCAACAGCTGGGAGTAGAAGAAGACATCTGTCACAGCCTATAAAAAACTGCTGAGAGCACAGAACTACAGACCTGAGGCCTGTGAAACAGCATTTTAATTTCCATTTGTCTCAAGTCAGGTGCCTGAACTGAGTGACAATTAAGTCCAAACAATGTCAATGAAGTATGCTGGGAAAAACCAGAACTCTTCAAAATTTTATGGTGATAATCCATATAGTCCCACCCTCCTAAAAGTTGAGACCTCCCTGAGGATCTACAGAAAGTGTTTGGATAGCTGTACCTGTCAGAGATCTACATTTATACCAACCTAACTCCCAGACAGAGGCAAGTCTAACAATACAGTTCACACACAGTCCTTTAAAAATACAGGTGTGCAAACAACCCACACATCTTTTCAGTCTTTACAAAATGCCCAACCAAACCAAACTCAGAAGTACAAACCAACAGAGCTAGTGTTTTATTTTCCATTTCTATTTCTATCTGCATCCACTGTACAAGATCTTTAATGAAAGAAAAATTGACTTCTGTTTTCTGAGTTGACTCAGAATATGTCAAAGCTTTCCAATTAAAATTACAGTATCTTCTTGAGGAAAATAAGTGAATCTATCATGTGGAAAAACATACTGCTCAAGGAAATTGGTTAGCCAGTCAGAAACTTCAACACAAGAAATTCTGCTACAAGAACCCAATTAAATAATCATTTCACACTCCATTTTAAGGATTATGTTCCCGAAGATTACTACAGGAAAAACCTAGATAAAAATTATGTGATCAGGTTTCTCTCTAATGTAAACACACACTGATGAATTAAAAATATACCCGCTGTGGTAGGCACAGAATATGTAAGTCAGTAACTGAGGAGTTGTTTGGGTGTGTTTCCCCAAGCTATGAGACCTGGATCAAATGGTGCAAGATCTAAAAGTTTGTCTCCATTTGTCTCCAGTATTTACTGCAAATGGTCCTTCCAACACCACCAACCACACGTCACCCACCTGCTGAATTCTGGTAATACATTGGATCACTACCTGCAGAGGCAGCTGCTAAAGGCTTAATTAAAACATTTATAAACAGGAAGATCTGCAGAAACAAAGTGCTAAATACAAGATCTGTGTATGACCTTTTCAAAACCTACTGATCTCTTCAAAGCTGGTTATTACTGCCTGGACTGTGAACCTGCAAATGTCATGGCAGCATATTCACATGGCTGGTTCTCCATGGCCTTCCAGAGAAAAACAATCAAAAAAACCTGCTTTTGAAATCTCCAGGGGGTTAGTATACTGGCAAACAACAGAAAGAAGTCTTCATTTTAAAAGAGTATTATATAAAAATAAGAAAAAATAATGATGTTGCCATCCAGGTTATGGGAGTCTGACCGTGTCACACATTGCTGGCTGACTCAGTTCAACATCTACTCCCTTTTGAGAGCGAAGCAAGATGTATTTTGTTCCTTCTGTGTACAAGTTTTAGATTCAGAAGCATCTGTTAATTAGGGTAACTATTCCATCATCCAACTGTAGCAGAGTGCACTTTATGTGAAAAATTGAACTGAAGTCAGCTAACTCTTTTCAGCCAGAATGTGAAATATAGGCCCATATAAATATGTGGGGAAAAAATGGCTAAATAAAACACCACAAGCAAGAAGCCACAAAGGCCCCATCATGTTCAGTTAAAAAACTGAATATTAACATAAAAAAAAAACCGTACTCAACTTTTGCTGGTTGTTTTCCAGCAATAAAGGACCATCAATCAGAGAATGTACTCTACTGAATTAGGAGTCGTAGTACATGGTGTGAAGCAGAATGCATTAGCCAGTGAGCAGAGACTAATTTCACACTGGTGACATGAAATTCACAATTCCAAGGGTAATAAGCACATCGGGATGTTACTAAAATCCCTGGCATTTATGAATTGGGAAAGCTGATTAACACTGGATATCAATCCCCATTCAGGTTGGGATTTCCTTAGCCACCAATGTAAACAGGGGTAAAAATGCTCACACCAAAACCTAAACTTTTTTTCCCTCGATACTAAAAGCCCCCACCCCCAAGCAAAGCAAAGCAGCGTCGATATCTTCATTTCAACGTGCTGTTGAAATCCTTTTATTTAAATTCACAACGAACAACCCAGCAGCAGAGGAGCGAGGTGGAACTAAGAACTCCCAAAAGGTGCGCTGGAGCTGGCCCTTGAGGCCAGACTTTCGCTGGCATCATGAGGCTGCTCTCCTCCACCGAGCCCTGCAGTTTGTAACCCCCGCGTTCGAGCAGCTCGGTGCCGGCAGCAGCGATGTCTTGCCGGGGGAGCAGCCCAGCAAGCCCGACAGGGATAACCACATCTGTACTCAGAGCCTGCGTGGGGAGAGCCAGGGCTGGCGCCGCGTGGCCGGCGATGGGCACGGGAATGCCCCACAGCGGGGCTCCGGACGGCCGCGTGTGGCCCGGGACACGCACCCCGCTCGCCATGGGTGCCGGCACGGCGCGGCCTGGCCCTGCTGCCCCCCGGCCGCCGCTTCCAGCCCTCCCGCAGGCCTCAGGCTCGCCCTCCCCGCCTTCCCCCGTCACCTTCATGCGCAGCAGGTTCTTGGACAGCTTGGTTTTCACTTCCCCGGCCATGGCGGCCCGCAGGCCGCGGCGGATCCCCGCGCTCGCGTAGCGCCGAGGCCGCGCACGCCGCGGGAGGAGCGGGGCGAGGCGGCGGCGCGGCTCCACCCTCCGGCCCGGGGGCGGCCGCGGGCACGGCACCCTGCGCACGCCCCGGGAGCCGCCGGGGCCGGGGGGAGCGCTGGCGATGCAGAACCAGCGATAGAAAAAAACTTTACGGCTGTGCGGGGTGAGGGAGATCGGGGGTGTGAGCAGGACATAAATCCGCTTCGGTGTGAAATGGTAAATCAGTATGTGAGCCTGGCATGGCTTATCCATGCTTGTGTGTTGTGTAGTACATGCTTGTGTGTTGTGTAGTAAGCTTCATCCATAATTTTCTGATATTTCAAAAAAAGTATAAAATACTTCCCACACTGGTATTTGGAGACTGCTTGCCTTTATAGGTGTTTATTTTTTTACAATCAGCACTGACTTTTATTTAAAAAAAAAATCACGAAATGGTCAGATGTGATTAAAACTGGAAAGCACACATATTCAAAGATATTACAAAAAGCCTCAAAGCTTTGTTAGTCTTGAATCACGATTTGTGAATTCAGCGTTGGCAGTGCTGGTGTTGGACTGCCCTGCTGGGCACTGGGAGCTGAGGAGGAAATCCTGATGGGGAATTGCCAGCTGACTGCCAGTCAGAAGCATATACCACAATTTCTCTATATATCCTCATAAATCAGATTTCTGATGCCTGTTTTGACATTTGGCACATAAACTGGGTGATAAAGCAATAAGAGTGTGGGTTCAGTGTTCAAAACTTTAATGAACTGCTGTGCTCCCAAAGACAATTTAGGGAGAAAAGTTCCCGCATATGCAAGATGTAGGTCAAAGCTTGGAGAACTCTGTAAAGATTTATGCTCTAATAGACTCCACAGAAAGGTATAATGAAGGACAAAACCTGATTGCAGTGGGAAAGGAGGGAGAATTATCCACATCCAGGCATCCTTATTACACATTTAAGCTCAGTGGACTAAAATGACCACAAATGCCAATGAAACATGGAGCCACAAATGCTTCAAGGCAAAGTCATAACACTGTGTGAAAATATTTAATTTTCATATAGGGAAGGCACCTTCATTCCCAGGCTCTGTAAATGAGTTGAAGCTGCTCTGAAGTTCAAGGCCCCAGTGAGAAAGTCACATTGTGAGTGTGGCAGCTATGCTGTTTTGCTCCTTCTCTGTTCCTTTTCTCATTAACAGCTATCGTCCCTTCCCAACAAAAGAAGGCTGAGAAGAAATTTGCCATTTTCTGAATACAAATGTTCATCAAAGAATGAATATGTTTGAATCTTAGTGAGCAAACCAATAGGGGAAAGCTGTTAATTAATGTAATGGTACAGTACAGCCAGAATCTGTCATTATTGATGGTATGTTCTATTTGCCATGCATTTTAATAATGCATTTACTTTTTGTTGATCATTGCAAATCAGAGCCCTGTGTTTTAATTGCATGACCTTCAACGTCAGGGCTTTTCTGAGCAGTTTCGGTTCATTTACAGTCCAGGAATGTACTTTGAATGATTTCTTCTAAATACTGTGCTCTCCTCAGCACTTCTGCAGCCACTGAGCTGTGGTGGTGCCTGGCTTTGCTTGGTGGCCTTTTCAAGAGCTGTTTCTGTCCCTCCATCCTGCAGAACATCCCAGCTCAACAATTCCTTAGCAGACTCTGCTCACAGCCTGTTTGGGATTTGGACACTGCACATAACAGCTCCTCTCTACCTTTGTTGAGAAGGAGCATCCTGCCCCCAAATTCTCTGGGAGCTGCATTCTAATAATTTACATCACCATGCAGTGTCTAACTGGGATGGGGGGAGTGCAAGGGGTTTTCACCTTATCTAACCATGAAGATTATTCCTGGTGCTCCCTGGTCCCCACTGCACCCCGTGTCTTGGTGCTGCACCCCAGGCTTGCACAGAGTTTCTGTCACTGTTGGCACATCAGCTAAAAACCTGCCTCGATACAGGCAGGGAGAAGCATTTTGCAGTAAAAGCAGTATAGGTTCTGTGATGTTTATTTAGAAAAGTGGAGATTGTAAAACAGCTGCCAAAGAATGTGATCTATTTTGGCAGTAAAAAAGCCCAAAGGAAATTTTTGGGTTGCATCTCCCATCACTTGAATTGGATGGGGAGGTTATAGATAACAATCAGCTGCCTTTTGGACCAGATTATACTGTCTGGTAAATGTGAAGACACTCCATTGATTGCAGGAGAAATTTTTATGATTTACTGGTAGTGGTGGAGGTAACTCAGAGAAGAATCCAGCCCTGTAAATACACCTGCTTGTGGAGTGAGGGTGAGGAGAGCTGGGAGAGAAAAAGAATCTCTATGTTTAGAGAAGAATCGAGGGTCATTGTAAATGACAATTAGATGCTCTCCCACAGCTGAGTGCTGCACAGCAGCTCCATTTTCAATATGGAAATCAATTTCTTTTTCAAAACAAAAATACTTGGGAAATAACTTGGGGGAAAGGAGTTCCATCTCATCAAAGACTGTACATTAAACAAGCAGATAAAAGATTTTTCTTCCTAGGAAATGTGGTCCGTTCTCCCTCTAGTAATTACAGAAGTCAAATCAAAGTTGTCATAAACATTATTTAAGGAGTAATCTCTCTTGGAGCAACACGTGGCAGTTGTGAAATAATTTCATGCCAATGGGATCTAATTTGAGGGAACTCATGGCTTACTTTTCCCATAACCTTTTATTTATTCATATTATTGTAGTAGTGTGATTTTAGTGTAAAATGGGTATCTCAAACCTTACAGCAACCCATCAGTTGATTTGATTTCTTATGAGCTGTCTTTGAATACCGAGGCAGCTTTTTACAGCTCTCAGAATACCTGAAGCCTTCTTCCCCTCCTTGCAAATATCAAAATTCTTGAAGTATGACAGGCGAGTCATTAATTTGTGTCAAACTCCTCCACTGTGTTTTAAGTAAGGACATTATGTGTTTTTATCTATGAATGAGGAAAGGAAAATGAGAAGTGGAGCTGCCGGAGGTCTGTTTGCAAACCTGAAAGGAAGGTGTGAAGTGCTGCGTGCACTGGGTGTGATCAGGAAAGCAGTTTGGTGCCCTGTGCTCCCCACGGAGAGAGTGGCAGGGGTGCCGTTCTCATGTGGACGACTCGTTTTTCATCTCTCCTGCTCCCACCCCGCTCTGAGCCGCTAATGCATGCGGTGCATTGACAGCTGCTGGGGTGCTGGGTGCCGGGGGATTTGTTACAGTAGTCATCACCTTCGATGTGCTCATGTACAACCTGCGCTGCTCATCCTCACCTCATCCACGGAGGATGCAGGGTAGCTCCGGCTCTCCTTCACACCGCACTGACTCTCTTCGCTTTTGAAGTCCCCATTTCTGGCATTGACAACGTTTAGGTGGCAGCTTGTAGTGATGTATCTGAACAACATGGACCCCATTGTGCACCAGCCATGCCGCTTGTAGCTATTCTTACTAGAGTTCTCTCAGAGCCCTTTGGAATGCATCAAGGTTACTAAGACATAAACTGTGCTGAATTAAGAAAGAAGAGGCTAAGAAACAGAATACCAAGACCACAAGAACTAGATAACAGAGGGCTGTGAACCACGTGGGCTGTAACAGATCACATACTCTGAGAAGTGTGTGCAGAACACGTGGACAAGATAGAGGCACCAATGAAGAAGAGAGTGATCAGCGTGTGCAGTAGAGTGCATTTATAGAATGTATAAATAAGTGCAAAATGTAAACAAGAAATGGCTTCTGCTTAATGATATTGGTTAGTTGTACAGGAGTCCTGTTTCCTGCAGCAGCTGACACACAGAGGGTGTTTTAAATCCCTGCCCAGCGTTCCTCAGCTGACTGTGGGTTTTCCTGTGGATGGGAATGATGTGGAAAGAATGCAGCAGGAGCCAGACTCCTGTAATTTGGGTAACACGGATCTGTGAGGGCAGTTCACGTTGCTGACTCTCCTTTTAATAGCCTTGAGTAGTTTCAATTTGTGCAGCATGGAAAGGTGTGTTTTAAAAATGTGCTTGTGGCAAAACAGAGTTACAAAATCTCCAGAACAACTAAGATGTGTCTTTGGAGAAAATGCCTGGTGTCAGTCTGGGAGAGGACAATTCGTTCTGAGTGCTTTTGGCTGGTCCAGTGGCAGGGTGACCTTTATATGAATAAATAGAGTAATTCCTTTTTGATTACAGAAAGAACCAGTCTCATAATGGCAGCTCCCTATATTCTCCCATCAGCTGAAGTGATGGAGAGAACTCATGCTGGTCTGTCATTCTGCTGGCATGTGGAGAAGCCTAAATATTTGAAATCATTTGATATATGCCCATGTTAGGAGCCAGAGCAAAGAGAATGACTGCAGAACAGTGTGGAGCATCCTTCTCTTTGCTTTCCTTTAAAAATCAGGAGGCTTTTAACTTTTTGGATTTGAAGGAATCACAATTAAAAGAGAAAAAGAAAATATCACCCTCTGTTTGTTAACCATAAAAATGCAATCCAGCAGTGCTGCTGGTGCTTTGCTGTTTCCCAGGTCAATAAATGGCTCCCCTGACTTTAATAAACATTGATGCTGCAGGCTTGTTCTACAGTGATTGAACATTTTTATAGTTTCAACCACTCGTATCGCATGAAAGCTTTAAGATTTTTTTTCTTTTTTTTCCACCCCTCTTTTTCAGGAGGGTTGGTTCTGATTGATTAAATTGTCATTTTCAGAGTTAGTTGCTGAATTATAACTTGGCATTTTTAACCATGCGATTTGTTTAAAGAGACAGCATTTTGATATAGCAAAGCAGATGAGAATTTTTAAGCAGTAAAAGGAAATTTTGTTCACTTTGTTCTCAGCCTTTCATCACTGCCTGACAAAAATGCTCCTGAAAACAACATGAAGGCTATGATATGAAGAGAAGGTGCTTAGATCCATGCTCACTTCTTTATTCCATCACAGAGCTGATCTGTGCAGAGCTATATTGCTTTTGATTAGGAGTCAGATACCTCATTGTTGTTCACACATTTATCTTTCCGAGGAGGAAGGAAGGGAGGGAGGGAGAATTAGAAACATAAAATGAGTGCCACCCAATGTGATATTAAGAGTAAGTGGTAGCACTGTACTTTGGACCAACCCCTTAATATGCACGATGGATTTCTATGCACTAAAAGGATGGGTTCTGAGTTACAAACCTGCAAGGGTTTCACCTAAATCCAGGCTGAGCCTGGTTCAAAGGGACAAAGACCCTGTAATTCTTTATAAACTGAGAAATCACAACCACGTGATGATGCATTCATTTTTTTTATTTAACCAGCTGCCACCTTTCTTCTCTGTGGATAACTGCTGGGTTTCAAGGTCTGCTTTTTTTTTTTTTTTTTTTACTTTCCTTCACTCCCCCCAGTTTAAATCTGTATTCAAGACAGTAAAGCTGAAGTAAATGAGACTCACATAAAAAACACGTGTGTTCAGATTGTGTTTGAAAAGAAAGGCCAACAAAACTGTCCTCTAGAACATAACAGGATATCTTTTGCTTTTGATTTACAGTGCCTGCAAGGAAACAGGATAATCTAGTGGCCTGAATATGGGAGATCTTACACTGCAGTGTTACCCTGGTCAGACTCTGAAGCAGTGCTTAGCAATAGAAATCTCAGGGTATCAATATGAAATACTGAAGTCCAATTATACTTCTGCTTGTACACTTTCCCCTTTCTGGCCATTTCAGCTTCTGCTCTGAAATAATAACTTAACAGCGGCGCAAAGCTGAATTTCAGCAGTGAATTATATCCCTGGCCTCTAAATTTAATTGCATGGTACTGCAACTAACCCACTATCCATCTTGGTCCCTGGAATTCTTTCTGCCTCTTTTCTTCTGCTTCTATACCATTCATTCGAGACCTTTAGAAAACACAAAATAGGTGCCCAGAAAGAAGATGAATTGTGAAGGAAATGTTTTAACTTCATACCTGCCACCAATTCTTGATGGTCTTTAACTAACAAGGGAGGTAGGGTTCACCAGCAGTGGGGTCAGGATGAGGTGCTGCAGGCTCTGGATGTTTTCCTGCAGTGCTGGGTACCTGGGGTCAGGGGGACAATTGGCAAGCACCGGTTTGGATTTGATCCAGCCAGCTGGGTGCTGTACAGGATGTCCTTTTCCCACCATGCAGAGCCTGGAAATGGAGCCAGGGCAGGTGTCAGATCAGGGCTCTGATTCAGCACAGCAGACCTGGTGTGCCTGACACCGCTGTTCTCATCAGCTGAAGGTTTCACAGCAAGATGTTGCTGCCTGAGGAAACCATTTATAGCAAAAGCAGAAAAGATACTCTGCAGTTGTCATAAATACAATATGATTATGTTTTTTGGACAGTTACGCGTGTTTGTTTCAAAGTCATATTAAGGCTATTTTATAGGTTGGGGAAATAAGCTGTAACATGAAAAAGAGTAAAATATTAATTAATGCCATAATGATTCATATCAAAACATTATGGGGTAGCACACTTAGCCTCGGACCAGTTCCTCAATGAATGTTTTTCTAATTTCCATAAGTAATTGACCTCTCATTAGCGACTCATTAGAAAAATTGAGGTGATGTGACAAAAGCAAACCCAGTGCACAGAAACTCTGCATATGCATAAATCATTGAAAACTCTAATGGATTCAAAATGAAGGACCACAAGAACCTTGCTTTCTCTGACTGAAAAAGGATTTTGTTTACATCTGTGAAGTGAAATACTTTTCTCTGAATATATCTGTATATGTATATATGTCCTTAAATCCATACTTTGGGTCATGGCTGATTTTCAAACACTGAACATTCACTTCTTCTCCGTGCATGTAACTTCATTGGAAAAAGAATTAGCCAAATAATTCAGACATATGTGTAAGTGTAAGTCTGTGTCAGGTCCTAGTACAACTATAGACACTGAGGTTGGAAAAATGGAGTACAAATTTTGGAACGTGGACTAAATACAAAACTTAGTTTTGGAAGCAAATGAACATCAACTGATGCTTCTCACTGACTCCATCCTAGAAGTAGGATGCCAGAAAAGGCATTGTGCTGAATCCTTGCCTGTGAGCAGTTGTTTCAGAGAGGAGGGGTCTGCCTTGTCCTTTTTATATCCACAGTTAACCAACACAGGAATGTTAGCAAGCCCAAGTAATAGATTTTTCGCATATTGACGTATTAACTTAATAACCTTATATATCTGTCTTTTTAGAGATCAATAAGTCAATTTTGAGCTAGTTCTTCATCACTGCAATATTGTGAAAAGTGAAGCTGATATTTAATGTAGTTTTATGAGTCCGGGATGCTACTGGACAAACTCAGAAAAAATCCATTTCTTTTTAATATGTCCTTTAAAGTCCTGATGCTCATCTGAAACTTATTTGAAAGTAACTGGATTTATGGGTTCCAAGTTAGCATTTCATTACGAAGTTACCTGAGTATGAGAGAGGAAAAAAAAAATTACTGTCTGAAAGTTTTGTACAGCAGAGAAGAGCTGAAGAGATGAACCTCCCCTGACTTTATGCAATTCTGGCTAAGAAACTGCAGGGTCTAAAAGGTGAATAAAAGCAGTGAAATAATATTGTAAAAGAATGGGAAAAGCTACTGGCTTAGACCTGTCCTGGGTCCTCATTTGGGAAGTGTATCTGTTATCTGGCTACCCTTCTTACAGTTAGTTTTTTTATTTTTCTTCCTGAATTCTCGTGCAATGGACCATTGCATAGCACTGCTTTAATATGGGTGAATATCACTTTCGTTTTGCCAAAGGAAGCACAGGAGTGATCATGAGGAATTTCCTATTAAGGAAGAAAAAATGTATTTTTGAAGGCTCACTCAGAAAAATCAGACTGCTTAGCTTTCCATGACATTTAAAAGGAAAATATTGAAAAGAGATGGTAGACAAACAGTGAAGTTTCGTGGTGTATTGATTGTTTAATGCCAAGTGACTAGTTTTGTGATGGTGCTCCTGTATATTTTTTTTCCTGTGTAGTTGCAGGAACTGTGGTTGCATAGTTTAGTCCTGATGATTTCAGCCCAAATTTACAGAAAAATCTGATTTCTAGTGCTTTTTAGCACCAGAGAGCACATCTTCCTAGAGCCATGACTGAACTGATAGAAAACCAAACATGGTGCAACAGCAGAAAGCTGAGACTCAAATACCCAGAGATCTGAATTAGGTCCAACATCTGCTGTAGGATTTCCAGAGCTGCTACAGAGATGGAGCTTTTAAACTCCTGGAAAGCCTTTCTGCTGGAGTAAAGCATCCTCATCAAGTTTTCCCTGCATCTCTCTGCCCAGCCCTGTCTGCTCCTTGGAGCCCACCCTTTCCCCCACAGTTACATGCTCCTACACTGCCAGGATGTCAGATGGGCAGAATTTCTTTGGGATTTAGGAACTCATTTGGATTTTGGCCAGTCGTGGAAGATATACATACTTCCTCTTATACCCACGCACACACTCAATATATTCCTTTACATATGGAATCTGAATCAGTAATACTAAAAGCCTGAAGTTGAAGGAAGGACAAATGCATTTATAGCCATGTTTCTTGATAAGGTTTTTATTTTTTTAAAAGATCAAATTTTTTAAAAGATTCAATCATTTTGTAGGAGTGACATACTTGATCCATTGCAAGGTGGAAATAACACACACCGAGGTAATTCTCCTTATGTAGATTGACTTTAAAGAACTACTAGTGCTAGGCTTATAATTTAACTGAACTTGTTAAGAACACTTCCTTTCCTTCCCTTGAAATGTAAGGAAAAAGCTCACCTGTGGCAAGTGGATCTTATTTGCAATATTTTGGGTGTGCCCCTGCACTGCCTGTTAGTGGGCCCGGAGGTTACCTAGGACTGGCTGTATCTTGCTGCTTCATGCTGAAAGCTGCTAATGGGAAAAAGGGAGTGTTGTGATTAGGGGCCCAAACAGAACTGCCAAACCTGCAATATCATATCAATATTCCCTGGGGCAAGGAAAGCTGTAGATATTCAGGAACCCACCAGATTAGCTAGGAAGGGCATCCTTAATGACACCAGCAGAAGAAAATAGCAAGTTGTTTTTTTTTGTTATTGTTTTTTGTTTGTTTGTTTTGTTTTGTTTTGTTGCAGCATGTTTTTGGTTGTTGTATGCAAAGTGGTTTAATGTCACCTTAATGTCACCTTAATCTCTGCTTGCCATGTGAAAAATGACCCTGTCAATTTGACACAGAAGTAGAATATTGAGAAGTGGAACATTTTGTCTAATGGGGAAGAGCTGACAAAGACAGACTGAATAATACTTAAATGGATAAAACTGAGTTGATTTTGAATTCCAAATTAAATTAAAAATATTACACTAGATTTATAGGGTTTGTTTTCTGTCCTTTTTTTCCTGTCTGTGTTTGCTGGGCTTTGCTCATGTCGCCAATATTTCAGTTTAGCAGCACCATTCCATTCTTTATTGATAAAAGCCAAAGGCTAAATACTGCAAGATATTTGGCAATGCCAGTATAAATGGAAATTCTCAGTTGTCTACAGCCCAGTTATTGATGTTTTTATTAGCAATCTTTGTAAGGGCACATTCTGCTTTCCTCCTCAGCGCTGTAATGAGGGAATGAGGAAAATGCCGGTTGGAATTAGCTAAGCACGAGCCAGTTTGGATTGAGCACATCTCTGTCCTGTGCCCAGCCACAGGGCCAGGGTGTCTCAGCAATGCCTTTTGCCCCTTTGCCCATCCATGACTCTCCTGCTGTCCAGGGTCTGGGAACAAAGAACACTAATCTTCATCTGATGCAGGAACCACCATCCCTTATTTCTCCACTGCTTTAAAGAGCTCTCCACAGCCCACTGATTTCCTGCAAAATGCATTATCATATCTATTCTGGGCAAGGCTTTGGTCTGAGGACACTACAGGGAAATTCTTTAAGAAAATGAATTTCTGAGAATTTTCACTAGCCACTATAAAAAATTTTATCTGTGTTATTTTTTTCTCCTGCTCTGCTATATAAACAAACATGACACTTTATTCTACAAAGTGATTTCTTTCTGAATTATAGAACCATGGAAAAAGCATATAAAACCCACAAACCTTATTATTTTTGTATTCTTGAAACTCAAAATTGATTTAAACCAAGTTCAGCCAGCAATATTTCCTCCCCATCTGAGAAACTATATCCTGAGCCTCAGACTAAAGTAAATTTTTATAGGCATGTTGTAATTATAAACCCTCAAGAAAGATTTTGTAACAGGGACATGGACACAAAGCTCCCCTGTAGTTACTCTGCTGAGCACTGGTGTGAGGAGGCTGAACAGCCATCCTCCCAAGAAGGAGCTTATTAAAAGACTGCAGTGGTTTTAATGACATTTCTTGTGACATCAAAATTATTTCATTTAGAATCACAGAGCATCTCTGTTTCTGCGTTTTTGAAGGTCCAGGGGGAAAATACTGCTGCAGCCTCATAGTGACTGAGGGAAGCAGTCCAGAGAGATAAATCTGCTCTGGTGCTCATATCCCCTCATGATGGCAGATATAAATTAAGCTGTTTAATTAGAACAGCATATAATAGTTATCACCAGGAAGGCAGGAGGAGTGTTTGGAAAATACTCTGGGTTCAGCTTTTCCCTTTAAATTGATGAATAATGGCTCAAAGGTCAGCAATAACTGCACTCAAAATGAGGGGGTTTGACTCCTATCAGGTGTGTGTGGTAACTTGTGTTCTTATTAAAGTCTATAGAGATCCTGGATTTTCTTGCAATGTTTCAAGCCATGTGGGTATTTTCAAGCAATATAGATTTCTGATTGGACTGATCATTGTATTATTTATATCACGTCGTTTGTGCACATGAATTCAAATCAAATGACGGCAGGGTGCTTGACCCAGATATATCACACCATAAGAGATTAAATCCTTCTCACTTGATCAACCTTAAATTACACATCTCAGCTATACAGGTATGCAGATGCTTTGCAAAGATGGATAAATAGCTTTATTGCCATTTTAGAGGTATTCAAAGACAAAAATTGTCCCCAAAAAATGCACTAGCTCAGGGGCAGAGGTCTGAACTGCACCATCCCTCATCCTGCATTCACTGAAGCCTACAGAAACATTTTCACCTAGAATATCCAGCCTTTGGCAGTAAGTTTGCTTGGCTTTCTTCAGATGTCCCAGAGTTTACTCACAGGAGGAAGGGGCTAAAGTCTGACATGTTCTCAAAGAAAATGTATAAAACAAGTGGTGGCAACAGCATTCAGGGAAGGAGGAGAGTTTGGTCAAGCTGATGGACTGCTGCAGGCCCTTGAGTATGAAATGGCACAGGGTGTGTTACAGCCCTTGAATTTTAGGGATTTTTGGCATTGGCTCTTTGATCAGTCAGACAATGAAGTGGGAAATGGAAAACCACAGAGAACTCAACTTCATCCACAGTGCATGGGAGCAGCCAAAAATAGCTGATTGAATTGAATAGCAGGGCTGGGGAAGTTTTCCAAAGTTTTTCAGGATCTCCAAGGAATTTTTGGCCCATATTCTGAGAGAAAAATCATATTAGACTTCCTTTCCCTGAGCCAGTTCTCTCATCCATGCACAGCTAGCCCAGACACACGGGACTGAACCCAGCTCCTGCTGAAGCCAGGGGAAAGCTCCTACAGGCTTTGGTGGAGGCAGGATTCATCCCTTTGTGAGACAATCATATTTATATTCAATACCCTGCAACTTAAACCGAGGATTAGCAGAATTAAACTCTCCTAATTTGTATATCTCAGACTGCCAAGCCACAATTAACTTTTGTGTGTTTGAATTAATACAGAAAATTATTAACCACCCTTTCCTCATGCAATTATCATTTTACACTTCTGGAAAAAAATCTTCAAAATATGAAAAGTAGCCTGCACCCCCGTGACCTTATCCCTTTTAATATACTTCAGTCAGTAGAGTAGAAAACAATTTTTCACCCCACTGCTTCCATGTGTGGGAGATGCTTTCCCCGTGCCACTGCCAGGCCGGGCACTCCGTGGATCCAGTGGCTTTGTGTGGGGCACTCCTCACAGGGGGACAGAACTCAGAGCTTTAAACTCACCCAAGGGCAACACCTGTGTGTGCAGCCCTTGGCAAAGTTTACATCCAGCTGCTTTTTTGGTGTTATTTCTAATTGTGCAACGTGCCGGATTGACATTGTCCTTTTCTCCCATACAAGTCCAAGCAGGACATTCTTTTTTTCTTCTCCCCTGGGCACAGAGCTACAGGTTGGCAGGGCAGGGTGAAGGCAGCCTGGTGCAGACAGAGATTTCTGCCTTATTTTCTGCCCTTCTCTTGCATGGGCTCCCTGGGCTCTGCCTTTACACAGCACTGGGAGGGCCCAGTTGGATCCCAAAGCTGGCAGAAGATCTGTTTTCCCATGGGTTTTCCTGGTGCTGCACCACCCCTCCTTCAGGTGCTCATTTCCTTACATTTAGTTTCCTTAGGAAAGTACAATTTTAAGCTATTTTTTTATTAAGGGTAGGGGGAGATATGCAAGGCCACGCATATTTTAAATGATGTATCCCCCTTTTGTAATAAATATGTTTGTAACAACACAATGAAATTGTTGAGCAAAAGTTCTTTTCCAGAAGAATAATCTTTAACTAGTGCAAAATGTCTCGCTGGGGTTTTCTCAAGTTTTAATTTCAGTTTGAATAAATAGTGTGAGACACCAGGCTGTGGAAGATAAAGGTGAATTTCATCTGCTTCCAGCTTGTCATAATGGAAATAATAACTACTTTAGCTAAAAACAAATTTCCAATTAGTTTCTCTAAAATAATATTATCCCCTTTTTTAATAGATACTGCAGCTCATTTTGGAACCTAATTTTGATAATATATAAACAGTTCTAAAATAGCTATTTCCACCAAAAAAGTGACAAGCACAGATTTTGGCAGCACATGTTGGGAGCCTGTCTATACTGAAAAGCAGTCTTTGCTTTTTTTTTGTGATGAATCTTAATGAAAAATAGAAAAATCAATTAAAAATATTCTTTAGGAGGAAGACATCTTTCCTGAAAGACTTTATTTTAAATGGCTGGATAATGGTCATTAAACAAAACATTCTGAAATGATAAAAAACATGTTTGAGAAAATACATAGGCTATTTATTTTATTATTGTTGCTATTTTAAGAGCAATTAATGTGCTTTATGGGGGGGTTTCAAGACACAGGAAAAGTGAAATAGCACTGGCTCTTAAATGCAGCTGAAATTGGCTGATTTTTATGTAACCCTAAATTCAGAAAGCAACAATAACATGGCTCAGAAAAAAAGTGATCTCAGGTTAATGAGAGGATTCTTTGCAGGGATGTGGAACAGGACTATTCTGTCCAGTTCCACCCTGGGATCTCTGGGACAACTGTCATTTTAAATGCCAGTAAGGTGTAAATAAATGGACTTTTACTATTTAGGAGGGTGCTTTTTAGCACAAGAAGGAAACAAAACCCAAGCTCTGGCATCCAATGCAATGTCCAGCACTTACAGAGAAAATGTGACTCTCTGTCAAAGAAGCCAAGATGTGTGGCACTGTTGATTTATCCATCCCTGCCTAAGCAAAGAAAATAAAGTTCACCAAAAAAAATATCCCAGAATGACACAGAATTTCAAAGACTTTGTATGACAAGATATCATGAAATAAAACAGCTATGTTAAAACCCCCACATCTAATTTAAAAACTGAATTTCATAATGCATAAACCTCTCATCATCACATGTACATATGTGTGCAAAACTGTGGGGGAACAGATCCACGAGACACTGGTAGTTCCAGGGATGTTTTTCTAAATGTTGATGTTTTGCAGTGTATTTTAGCTGTAGTTATGGAGCTGCATGGAAAATTATCTCCTGATGAAAGACCAGACAAGTAACCAGGATCTATTTTTGATGAAGGTGGCTGTCAAACTGGCTTGGATGAGGGTCCTTCTAACCCACCGTGCTGCCTCTGCCAGCAGCTGACAGGAATTGCTGTGCATGAAAGAGCAAAGATCACGCAGGAAACAATTGTGAAATAATTCAACCTTCACACTCTCTTTCAGTCTTTCTTTTTTTTGTAAATTCTTGCTACTCATGTTTAATATCACTAAATGATTTCAGCAAGTAAACCTCGGGTTTCTGGTATGACATGGTGCTAACAGGGGACTCTTTCAACTTTTGTGATGATACAAGAAAAGTCTGTCATAAACTGCCATCAAAGAGCTGCTTGTTAACACCCGGGCTGGTGCCTGCCCAGAAAATCGTTCAAACAATTCTGAAATAAAACATTTGCAAACATCATGTGCTGTTTGCAGATGCAGATCTCTGACAATACCTCACTACCACACAAATTGTAATAACTAATTAGGTCAGCACAGGTAATTTTCTGTGAAAACAGGTTAAGAAAACAGTAGCAAAGCAGGGCAGAAGCTGGAGGTAGCATTGCTCTTTATATACCATGCAAAATATCCCAGTTTACCTGGAGAAGAAAACTTCGTTTGCATTTGCTTCCTGCTCTGTTGTAAAAGGAAAAGACATTATCTCTGTGATTTACAGAAGATTTACAGAAGTATGGTTTACATAAATGAAAATATGGCCCTGATTTGGCCAACCTGAGCATGGTAATTTTTGCAGTGAAATGAGGAAGATTTTGTGAAACCTCTGAGATGCCCAGTCACTCATAGCTCGTAGCCAGACTCTGAGTGACTTTTTGTGTCTGGTTTGATTTTTACTACCTGAGTAAATGGACATTAGAGGGGAATTCTATAATGCAGGTAGCAAAAACCGATGTAAAATGGTGTTGAAATGGTTGCAAGGGACATTCAGGACTGTATGGAGGCTTTTGACACCTAACCAGCTCCTTAATCACAGACCTGAGCTTCTTCCTTGGAAATACAACGGGACCAAACTCAGCAAGAGCAGCAGCCTTCCCAGGTGGGATTAGCTCCTAGGTGTGGTGTGCTGAAATCTCACCTTGCCCAGCAGAAAAAGAAGGTATTGTTTTAGAGACCTGTGTGTTAGTCAGTGCAAGGTAAAAGGAATCTGTTACTGAAGAGCTGGAATATGAAGTTTATATTCCATGAAAACTGTCTCATGAAACTGTGCATTAAATAGGTTCTTAGAAATGTGCAGCCCAGTAAATAAACCCAGTAATTCTACCCATACAATAAGGAAATGAGTCAGTAAAGGTGTGGAAAAATGAAGGAAAGACAGGGAAGCTTCATCACGGTTACGCTGAGGGTGTTCCAAATTTGGGCAGGGAAGGGAGCTGTCATTTTTTCGAGCTTGCAAGTAGAAATCATTGGCTGGAGAGACAGCAAAACTTATGCTTGATGAAATGGAAACTTAATACCAGCATAAACAGATGCACTCAAAAATAATGAAATGAAGTTTCAAAAGGCTTTATGGTACTCCAGGTTCAGCCCCAGCAGCTGGATTTACATAACTGCAAGGAAGAAGCCACAGAGATGGAAGCTAAACAAGTTCTGTTAGAGATGGGAGTGCAGAGCCAAAGGGGTCCCAGGAGAGTGACAGCAAATTCAGAGCTGCTGAATGCTTCAGGGTAACCCTTGAAGATTTTGAATTTCTCTCAGTCCCTTCCATGAAGAAAGAAAAGAGTTAATAAATATTGTCGACGCCGGGGGAATTGTTCACAAGGGATCTTTTGGAAGAGTAATCTTCATATTTAGAAGTATTTTCTCATTATGGGTAATAGGATGATGAACTGAGAAATGATCCCAGCCACTTATGATTCTAAAAGCCCCTAGCCTGAATAATCTATGCTGATTTAGAGATAATAGCATCAAAGGCAGAACTCATTTAGCACAATGTCCATTTACTTACTCCGAAGACTTTTACTATCCTGCACCTATTTTATAGACACTTATAAAAGTTGATAATGATGTGAAAACAAAAATGTAATCAAAACAAAAATGTCAGTGTGCAGTGAGAACTACTCTGTCCCAGTCTGTTCTACAGACCTACCAAAACTGCTCCTCATGAAGAGCAGTACTGTGGCAGCAGCTCTCTGGCCACAGAGAGCAGGCACAGACTTTCCCAGGCATTTTCCCGGGGAAGGCTGTGAGAAGATCAGAGAAAGGATGAGAAACAATTCTTACCTCCACTTGTTGCACCTGCTGTTGTGCACGTGTGGAATGTGTCGTGGAGATTTGTTTACCAAAGGGTGATTTCTTAATTGGACACTGGATGGTGTTTGGATGGATTGACCAGTGAGGTCAAAGCTGTATGGGACTGGCTGGAAGGGTTACTGAGTTTCTTAATAAGTATAGTATAATATAGTATAAGATGATATAATAAAACAATTAATTAACCTTCTGCAATCATGGAGTCAATGCTAATTATTACCTGGATGGGGGCCTGCAGCAACACAGTACAAATTCTTAGAGATAGAAAAAACAGAGAGCATTCCCACTGTGGTGGGTCACAGTCTCCTTCGGGCATCCATCTGGGGTTCTCCAGGCTCTGCAGGTGGATCTCTGCTCCTCCATGGGCTGCAGGGGCACAGCAGCTCACCATGGGCTGCAGAACCAGCTCACGGGGATCTCTGCTCTGATGGCTGGAGCAGCTTTTCCTCCTCCTTCTTCACTGATCTCATTGCCTGCAGAGCTGTTTCTCTAACAAATTCTCATTCCTTTCTTCAGCTGCTGTTATAAAACAGCTTTTTCCCCAGCTTAAATGTGTTATCCCACAGTTGCTACCAACCATTCCTCGGCCTTGGCCAGCAGTGGGTCTGCCTTGGCCACCATTGGCTCTGTGGGACACGGGGAGCTGCTGGCAGCTTTTCCTAGAAGTGACCCTTGCAGCACCCCCTGCTACCAGAACCTCACCATGCAAACCCGGTGCTGCACTCGTTAAACAGAACAAACTGATGGAGGGGATGGTTTTGTGTGCTGGATGCTGCAGCAGCACTTTGAGGGTGACAGTCACACTCTCACACCAACAAGGGCATTTGCTGCTTCACTGCTGGGCTTCCCTTTGGTGAGGAAGTTTTGATTCCACTGTTGCACCAGCTTGGACTTTCGGAGGCAGAAGTCGTCTTTGATCACCTCTCTGTGCAGGTTCCAGAACTGCCTCTCTGCAGCAGGCTCTGCATTCTCCTACAGCACACATTAGCCCACTAGCACAGGCAGCTGTCCCTAATTGCTCCGGATCACAGCCAACACTTTCCCCATTTTGGTTCCAAGTCCTCATGACTGTAACATCTTATTTTCAGTGAGAGTGTTTTCCCACGCATGGGACAACAAATGTTCAGGCTGACCTGAGGAGCTCTTTTTTTCTACATTTTTTGGGTTCTTTCTTCTTCAAAAGGTGATGATAAGCTCTGTCAAATGCCGATTAGATCATCATAATTAATATTTCACTTTGTTTTTCTCACATCACAGAGATTGTGCTTGCACATGTCACTGGTTTTAGGCAGTTTTGTACTTCCTGAGGTGATCCCAGCAGGGGTTTCTGAGAGATTGTGTCATCCTGGGTGATTTGTGCTCAGGCATTTGCACAGTGGAGACAACATTTCCAGCACTGCAGCAACAAAGGACAAGTGTTGGACAAGTGTTTGGCTCAAGACAGGAGGATATTAAGAAAGGAGACTGTAATTTATGTCTCTGCATTTTTTAGGGCAGAGCTGATGATACAGCTGAGCCAGGACAACACTGGTTGTCTCTAAATAGGGCACTCCTCATCATTTCTCTCCTACAATCCCAAATGCGCAACTCCCAGTGAAAATAATATTTTTTGACATCACACTGTAAGAATGCTATTTTCCCTTCTAACTGGTTCTTTTAGTGGGGATTTTTGGGTGTATTTCTTTCCTCTGACCCACTCTTCTGTTGTCCAAACATAGCCTCACCCTTGCAGATCAGAGGTGGAGCAAGCTGGTGGTGTGGTGTGTGTGGGGGCAGCTGTCCACCTCTCCCTCACCTCATACCCTGAAAGTTCATTCCATTTCATCTTTATCTCTGCTGTTTCCTCTTGTGTTGAGACCTTCTGCAGTTGGATTCCTGTTTTGATTGTGTAATAAACCCATGAATTATTAACAGTATATAAAATATTGACAAACTCAATATATCTCTGAGATAGAACAGCTTTAAAGTATTGATTATGAATCCAGAGAATTATAATTAGTTTCTGCATAAGAGATAATTAAGTTATTATTGTTTCTCCTTTCTTTAATATAGTGATGGATAGAAGGCATTTATACCAAACTGTATGTAATCTTACTAAAATTAAAACAATAGGTTTATGAGCACTCAGGTAATGGGAAAATAAAGCATGATGGGGAAGCATTTACAATTCCAAAGAGCTCAGTTGGCAACATCCTCTTGTTGTGGGAAGAAACAATTTCAGGTTTGCTCTGAGGAAACTCCTGGGCACGAAGATGTGATTGACTTCAGCGGAGTCAAAATCTCATTTCCATTTGGTTTTAGCAGAAATCAAACCAACACCGCAGTGCTTTGTGTGCTTGTGAGCATTTTGAACCCAGGGGCTGACTTTGGTCAGATTTGGCTGAGGGGGACACTCTTAGATATATTTTGTTCTGCAGTTTTTATACCAGCTTGCTGGCAAAGCCTTTGAAACATTAATTTAGCTCTCATTAGGCATCAGAAAACTCATGCCAGAGCTCAATTTCCAGACAACAGGACACTGGTAACGAGTTTTTATGGATTCTGCTGCTCCAAAGTGATTTGTGCATCCTTTAAGTTAGATGCTTTTGTCACGAGGTTATGCCTTATGGAAACCTGATTTTATTCCGTGGATTACCGTACAGGCAAAGTGTTCCCAGGCAGAACTGGGTTAGGGTCCCTTAGCAGGGACCCATCCTGCCTGCCTTAGTGTGCCTTCCAGTGCTGTGCTGTGCAGCCCTTGGCTCTATTCCCTCCACAGCAAACAGGGAGAAGGGTTTTCTTCCAGGGTATGATTCATCTGCACAAGTTTGGGAAGAGAAAAGTCATTGTAGGCATTTAAATAAGGGTGAATCCCATGCTCAGTGTGGTGTTGCAGTGGAGCCAATATAAATGTCAGGAATGAGAAGCTGTGGCCTCTGCCAGAGGAGTGTGGCCTTCAGTGGATCCCTGTCTGCTCCTGCTTCCTCTGCCTCTTCCTCTGCTGCTCACAAGGAAAGGAAATGCTCCAGCAATGTGCAGTCTGCCAAATCCAAGAACTGGGTGAGAGCAAAATTAACATTTCCTGGGACACATTCTCTTTGAATACTAAGGATCTCCTGGTGCTCATTTACTTATTCCTGGGAAGTCCCTCTTAGGCGGGTGTGTGGTTGGCCACTGAGACAAAATAAGGTAGAAAGAGAATTTAGGAAGGTGATCCTCCACCCCTGTGCACCAGGGTAGGATCTGCAATGCCAGAAACCTTCCTCATTAGGCAATTTGCTCCTGACCCTCTCAGAGGTGAAGGTTCCCCACCTCTCCTCAATCATGAATTTCATGAATTACCCTTATGGTTACATTTCCTAATGTATAACCTTTTGCAGCCAGGAACCTCAAGCAAAGAGAAATTTCAGACAAGTTAAATTCACGGGGTGAATTAGTGCTACATTTTATCTTATGAGAAAGCACAAAAACTGTGTAACATACCTGCACCATCACTTCAGA
This sequence comes from Vidua chalybeata, assembly GCF_026979565.1. NCBI lineage: Eukaryota > Metazoa > Chordata > Aves > Passeriformes > Viduidae > Vidua > Vidua chalybeata. The sequence goes on from NC_071540.1 coordinate 17,130,478, forward strand.
CAAACACTTGCAAATCCTGGAACTTTTGTACATTTTCAGTTGCTTTTCATCCTTTTGGGGTTATGAACTTCTTGGAATTTCTGTTTTCTTGCACAGCATCATTGGATGATTCTCACAACCAAAGAAGGCCTAAAGGCAGAGCTGAAGTGACTTCCTTCAGAGCACTCCTTTTTCTGAGAAAAAGAAAGGAATCTCAGACAGCAGCAGGCAGACAGCACTGTCCTGACCCCAGCAGGGTGCTTGGTTTTGCTGAATGGCCACTTTCCAAAGCCTCTCACCCCAGCAGCTCGTCCAGCTCTGTCCAGCAGCTGCCTGACCTGCTCCCCTGCTGGGCTGGAGCCCAGAACCACACTCAAATAGCTGCTTTTAACAGCCTCTCATCTCCCAGCTTTCCCGTGGCATCTGGTGGGAGCAAATTGCCTTGCTAGACTTCTGCAATCAGAAGGAGCTGCACTGCCAAGCCATGTGGGTGACAAAGCTACGTTCAACCATGCTGTCCAATTTAATCCAAAGAAATACTGCATTAAAGAATAGAATAGAAGCAGGTAAGGAATTTATTTGCAGATCTCAACTGTGTTGAACAACTCATAAAAGACATGAAGTCTAGGAGGGAATGTGCTTTAGAATTTCCACCAATTTTGTTACAGCCAACCCTTAAATCCCACCTTCCAGGCCAAATCAACTCTAAATCTGTGGTATCTACGTGCTAATTGCAAACAAACCTTGGATCTGGGTGTTGCTAATGCAAGAGGAGTCTGGGGGAGTGCTGAGTGATGAACAGCTCCTGAATTGTGAAATGAAGTTGAAAGTGCAGCTGTCGGTTGGGAAAGCGGACGTGACAGCGCTCCCTCAGACTTTAATAGGCTGCTTGTGTGGCTGCTTTCATGATTTAACATTTGTTTGATAGTCCCTTTCTCATTCGCTTTTGGGTGGAGATATGAGCATCCTCGCAGAGGGCACCGGTCCTGAGCAATCACTGTCTGCCTACGGAACCGATGAAAACGCCTCCCCACCCCTGCCAACAAAATAGGGCACCTAATTGAAAGCCACGCCACGAGTGCTTCTCCATCCCCCTCCCTCCCCGGCACTACATCTTCATCGCATCTTTTGTCTGCTCTACATCAGATGCACCTTTCTTGCTTGCTCTGACTGAAAACAATCCCTGCCTTCCCGCGGGGAGGATGACAGCCTCTTCCCCGAGCGCGAGCGCTAAACGAGAGCCGTGCTCGCTCTGTGTACTTTGGGAGGCAGGAATATTTCGAGGGACTAGATTAATTCCTCACATTTTCAAAGTGTGTGGTACAGATCTGATCTTCAGCTCCCACAGCGCTTAAAGCAAAGGAGTGGAGATGGGGTCCCCTGGGTTTAACTCCCACCGAGCCCCGGCGCGACGAGCACAGCTCGGCTCTGATGCGCTCAGTGCTGCGGGCAGGGGTGGCAGATGTCTGTCCCGTGGGATCTGTCCTCCCACTTTCACTTTGGGGAAAGCTTTCTCCCCATCCTCCAGCTGAACCATCCAAGCTGTTGGGAAAAGGGCTACAGGGGAAAAGGAAGAATTGTGCAATATGACAGTTTGGGCGCGCACACTGGCTCTCGCTCCTCCAAAATGTGTCGCGTAGGCAAAGCGTGCAGCTGTGCAGGGTTGGGAACGGGGTCTCGGTGCTCCTGCCTTCGAGCCAGCAGCATTTATGGGCTCAAAGGACAGAAGAGGCAGGGGCTGCCTTGGCTCTGGGAGAGCAGCAGCCAAGAGATAGAGACATGACTGCAAAAAGCAGCTGTGTCCTGGCTTTGCCAGGCAGTAGGTGCCTGTGTGGAGGCCAGGAGTGAGCTGGAAAGCCACCAGTTCAGCAGGGCAGGGCTTGCCAGGATGCCTCTTATGCAGGCTCTGTTTGCAGATGTGCCAGCCTGGCTCCCTCCCTCTCTGCCACAAGTAGAGTCAGCAGCCCTCACCCATGGTTCGGTGCCATCAGGGGTGCGTGGTGACCCAGCTTAACTACCGTCCCCAGGGAGGACCTGGGTTTAGCTTCTTCCCAGCTTTGCTTTCTCTGGCAGATTTTTCATACATGATTTTCCCTGCCCCTTCTTTCACAGCAAAGAAATGGCAAAGTTCTGGCCATATAATTAGACCAAGAAATTCTAGCTCCCCACTCCCAAATGGTCTGAATCTATTGAAATCTACTGAAAATCAATGTCCCTTATCAGCTGCAAAATTGTTGTTGCAGGAGGAAAGTCATGCACAGCTGCTGGTTTTGATGAGTCCCTCGTACCTGGCTGTTCACCTGCTGGGCTCAGCTTCTCACTGAGGGGGAACAGTTTTATCCAAAACAGAGGTGAGAGCACCGAGTGCAGCTTCAGAGAAGGTTACCTTGGAAAAGAGAGAGAGGACCTTCTTCTCCAAAGACAAAGAGGGAGTTTTTGATCCAACAAAGACTTCTCCCCAGGCTGTCACAACAAGCAGCTTCTAATCGAGGCTGCCCTCGCAGAGTGCAAAGTCTCTCGACAGCAAAAAGGCAGAGATGTGCTGCTTCAGGACAGCTGTTATTTGAAGGCACAACTAACTGCGTGCCTGGCTGTGTTTTTCCCAGTTTGGATCCAAGCAGGGCTTCTCCTGTGTCTGTAGGCAGAGGACACCCTTGAACAGAAGCCCTTGCATCCCACAGTGCTGCACCATGTGCCTCAGATCATTAGGAAGCCCCCCAGCTCACTCTAATTGCAGTTGTCTCTCTGGGTGGGAGTGATGTGAATCACTGGTATTTTCCCAGGGCTACAATGTGCAAGGGGTACTCACTTTAATTTCAGACTTGACATTCCAGTGTGTCACTCGTCCCTTGGACCAGAAAAAAATGGTCTCTGTTGTAGAAGGGGTAGACTTGGCTACATTGGTAGGAACAAGCTTTTGGCCACACTTTTTTTTAGTCACATTGTAGAAATTAATGGTTTCCTATCTTCCCTTCCTTTTCAAAGATGCACAGATGCATTTGTCTTGATGCTGTAGTGCCAGAGCTCAGTTAATGACTTTGCCTAACAAATAATGTGTTTTTCATGGGCTGATTTTTATCAGATTACTCACCTCATGGAGCTTCACCATGTCTGAATTTCTTAAAAAAACCTTCCTGTACTCTTCCTTAAAGCAGGATACAACAGCCACAGTTACCACCTGTGTATTACCACGAGTTCTTTTTTCTCCCTTCTTTTCAAATGTTTGACACAACTGGGCAGAGTCAAGTTTCCATTTTCTCTGTGTGTGACATTGCTCAGTGGCAGCTGCTGAAAGAAAAGCCCCATCATAATCAGTGTGTTTTGCCTGTAGCACAAGGCATTTCAGCAACATTGAAAAGCTGAAAGGAAATAGGAGATAAGTTGGAAATCATGAGCTGAAATGTGCATTTCCATTTTAGAGATTAAATTAGAAAAATATATTATCGTGAATTTAAAGCAGCATCATCAGCCGGCTTGACAGCTCATCTGGGCTCACGCTGGGCTGTTATTGAGGGAACTTGGGCTAACATCCAGCCTCAGGATCCTGATCTCCCTGGTGTTCAAAGGCTGGATGGAGCTTTGGGGCGGTGCTGCTCAGTGGGGAGCAGAAGAGGTTTCTGCTGGAGTCAGAAGCTGCTGACTGAAGCACTTTGTGAACTCAGTGACCTGCCAGCAGTACCACGGCAAAGTGCTGCTGACCCATCAACAGCGAGGAGGAAAAGGGACATGATGGGGAAAAATTTGCACAGCTGGAAGAGCTGAGATCAAATAAAACAGTCCTGTAGAGAATGTAACAGGCAGGTAAATGAACAACCATTTCCTGGCCACCAGGAGCATTGCAGTCTCGCTGCACAGGTGACCCAGCTGCAGTTGCACGGGTTTGGATGACATTCAGACAATCCCCAAGTGACAGCACACAGGAAGAAAACTGGAGGGTATTTCCAATACCTCAGCTGACGTATTTTCAGAATTAAACCCGGGATCAAACACAAGGCTCCCTGTGGAACACGTGCACCCCATCAGAAGGTTGGGAACTCTCTCACTTGTGCTCCTGGCATTGTTCTTTTGGTGGCTCCAAGGCAGGGACTCTCAAAACAGTTCTGCAGAAAATATTTGGGAAACATTTTGTGTCCTAGTGGAAAAAACAGGAGTGAATCTGTTTCCTGTTGTCATTGTAAGCTGTTCCACTGCCTATATTCCTGCCCAGCAGGAATTCTTATATTTTCCTCCTTTAACCATTTTCTCCATGTAGACATTGGAGTAAGAGAATAGACTGCTAGGTGATACCAAGCTCAACCCCTCCTTATGGTGAAAGAAGACGAAAAGATGCAGAAAAGCTCCATTGTGTACCAGATTAGAGAGATGTGTGCATTTCATCACCTCTAAAATGTGGGAAAGGGTCCAGCCTTGACTGATAGGACACCTTCTCTATGCAATGCTGTTTCACTGGACCTTTTGAAATACCCAGTGTTCACGTGGAGTGCTGAAAGTCCTCAGGAAAAGTTAAATTCTGCATTAATTAAACAATCAAGCTGCAAGCTGTGTAAAGAAGGAAGGTGACACATTCAAAGGCAGTAGAAGCATCAGATTGAGAGGTTGGAAGCACAATTTATTTACCACAGCTCAGCAAGTTATTACAGTGCACCAGTAGAAAGAGCTGAGCCAGACACACTCTTTGGCTACTGTGTGTATAAGGTAAAATATGTGAGCTTAAAACTCTCATTTCTGAGAGTCCTTTCCTCCAAGCAGAGAATTAACGCATGCAGCATATCAAAATAACTTCTAGAAGTTGAGCCAGAACAAAGAAGTGTTACCCAGGGAAGAAGCTGCTTCACAGCTTTTTTGGAATGAGATCTGCTCTTCAAGATGGTTTAATGAAGAGGGAAAGGCAGGAGATGTCAGCAGGCTGTGCATATGGAATAGGGTTAGTTGTCTTGAGATAAATTAAAAATAGGTAGATTATTGTGCCAGTTTTTTCTGTCTTCCGTCATAAATGGTCTCAAAATCTAGCAGGGAAATCACTGGAAGATGCACAAACAGGAGGAGCAAAGCAGCACAAAAGGTACAACAGGGTCACTGTGTGAGAGCCACACTGAAGATCTGAACCACTGGCAGGGACCAGAGCCTGGGCAGAGAACAGGCAGGGCTCAGCTTTCATTCCTCTATTCAAACACAGCAGAAGGAAATCCTTTCTCATTTAGGAGTAAGACTTTGGCTCCGTGGTAGAGAACCATGAGAGGTGCCATCCCTGTCCCTGCAGGTCTGGTGGTGGCCCCTGGGTGACGTGTCCCAGGGGGAGTGTGGCACCTGCCAGGTCTATAATGCTGAAACAGGCACTGATGCTGCTGAGGTGTCTGTGCAGGAGGCAGGGTCACACCCCAGCTCCTTGACAAGAAACTCAGGTTCAGCTCTCACAGAAGAGTCAAGTAGAAGGTGAGATTCATCTGTGGTGTGAAAGAAGAGACACTTCTGCCTGAAGGGAAGGCTGCAGTGCTGTAAGGTCACTGCCACAGCCAGAGAGGGGAATACATTCCCAGAGACTTACCTGCTGAGAGCTCATTCTATTTTTATTTTATTGATCCCACCAAAGCCAGTGTCAAGACTTGCTAGGATGGCAGTTTCAAAAGAAGTTGTGATGCCAGTGTTAGCACCAACAGCTGAATTTTGGCTTTTCACAACCAGTAGGAAAAGTCACTGAAGGTCTTTTCTCATCAAGAAAACACATGGAAAATCCACAGAATGTTCAATGTAGCAAGACCCACTGACTTCTCCTGTAGGAGAAGATTCTGGCCTTGCCAGGCTTTTGGTTGGGAGCCTGTGTTACCAAACATGAGGACAGACTGCTGGGGATTGGGATTTTACAGCTGGAAAATATCACCAGTTCCTGCCCATGTGTACCACCCTGTCCAGGACACGTGCTTTTGGGCACAGTTAGAATCCAGGATACAGGGGAAGTGGAGCTTAGATGAACTTTTCTCCTGCATCAGAATAAACACACAGTTTGCATTAATTTGTGCTGATCTCTGCATGTCTCCATTACATCTATAATTATTTCTGTATAAATGAATGAAGGGACATTTCTCTCAGAATTGCACATTGCCATCAAGATGAGCTTGGCTGGAACCACCCACACAGCCCAGAAATGAAGTGTTTTCTCCTGTCAGCTGTCTCCTGAGTAAAACCAGCACTACATCTTTGGACGTGCTGATCCAAGTTGGGGGTCTGGCATTCAACAGAGAGAAGGTTAAAGCGGGGGGTTGGTGTACAGGCTTGATTTCACCAATTCTGGTGCTCTAGAACAGGGAGTCTGGTCCCTGCCACCCTCTCTGGTGGGCTGTAGAGTGAGGCAGCACGAGGAGAGGGATAAGGTGTGGCACCAGCTCATGCTGTGCACACCAGGTGTTCATCATGGGCCTTCTTGCAAGGAGCTCCCACAGACTCATTACAGCTGTCATCTGATTGATTTTTTTCTTTGACCATTTCATATATTTCTGGTAGTACTTTTAAGATGATAAAACCCCCTGGCTCTTTGACTTTCCTGATTCAGGTGCATCCTGGGCTGTACTCAAAATTATGGTACAATCCTCAGAACTTGAATGTGAGCCAGACTCTCTCTTTCCCAAGCTGGCAGGCTGCAAGGAAAGCAATGAACATATTTTTCACAGTTATGCATCTCGCATCTGACTCAGGTTGTTGTTATTATGCAGTAAGTGTTTCAGTCTGAACATTAAAGAAAAGAAAAAATGTTCAGGTCCTAAGGGGGGAACAAAAATCCACTAATCCAACATAGGCTTTATTTGCTTGTTTTCTACCAACTGATGTTGAGAACGGCGGGACTCCCAGAGCTTCAAACAAGATTAGAGACTAGGAAATAGGACATTTATTTCAACTCAGATACTTATTTAAGTCTTCCTTCTAGTTACACAGCTACGTATTTGGACATCTGGCAAAAACACTCGGCAGTGCTCAGGTTCTGAAAATGTTGTTAATCTTTAAAATCAATATTTCACTTAGGAAATTGCTCACCTACCTGCATGTTTGTGAGAGCTAATTTGTCCAGATGCCCTTTCTAAAGTCACTAGTTATGCTGGAAAAGGCATTTCGTTATCATTCTTGGACAACTTATACCCCCCATAACCATTAATGTAAAAAATACATTATTACTACTAATTATTTAGTAGTAATATTTACTACTATTACATTATTTACTAATTATTATTACTATTACTATTTATTAATATCAGTTGCAAGATTTAAAAAATGTCTGTACATGATTTCCATAACTGGGACCGAAGTGCTGGTTAAAAAGTACATGGACACACCAAACTCATGTGAACGGATGTTGGGCATCCACAAGTTGCACTTTGGTCCCTCTGACCATGAAACAACCAGTTGGCCCACCTGTAATTAATGCTCTGAATCTCACACTATTAAAATACTAAGCTGAATCTTGCTCTGCTTAAGAATCAGGTGGCTTGAAATAGAAACAATGGAAGTCAAACAATGGGGTGGTTGTAATTTCCTGAAGCTGCTGTATTTGATTTGCCTTTAACTCAGTTAAGTGTCTTGGCAAACCTTTAATTTGAAATCTGTACAGGCTGAGCATCACACCCTGCTAGGCCTATCAACAGATGGAGGAATTACTGGAGGCAAAATGTATATCTTTATGCTACTTTTTTTCCCCCCCCATCATTATCCTAATCATGCACTGAAATGATCAGTAACCCCAGAGAGTGACAGATTTGTTTGCAGCAGAGGGTGACCCTGGAAGAGCGTGGGACTAACAGACACACAGGTGGTAGGGGTTTTCCCAACATGGGCTAACTTTTGTTGTGGGAAACTTGGAAGCTGATGGTAAACAAGGAAATCAGGTTTGCATCCCAGAGAGTTTGGAAAACGTGATGGTGTTTGGATCGCCAGGGTGGAGCTGTGCAGGAGCTGTGACCTGAGCTCTGCCCTGCCCTGCTGGGTGGGCAGGACCAGGCATGGAAGCTGCAGGGACCCCGTGCCTGGTCCATGCCCTTTCTGGAGGAGATGAAACCTGTCACATCCTTGGGGTGCTCCAACACTGAGCCCTCTGAGCCTGGACCACCGTGGCAGCCCTTCCACTTCACACTGCAGCACTTAGAGGAGATCCTGAACACACCAGGCTCAGTCAAAGCTTTGCAAAGACACAGGAAAAAAATCCTGTAAATTGACTCAGCTCACCTCCAGTGTGCACATACTGCCCAAACGAACTGGAGGGAAATTAAATAAAGACCCCCCTGCATTTTCTCTTTACTGAGCTTGCTAACATTTTCCTCATTAATCATGGAGCTAACTAAATTGCTGTGGGAGTGAGCTTTCATTATTCCTCCCACACCCCCAGACAGTGCTGTTTTGGGCAGGTGCTCACACATTTCTGGAGTACCCAGTGCTAGCACTAACTGGGGTTTGTTCCTGCACCCTCAGGGCACCCTCAGGACTGCAAACACTCACATCCCACAGCAAAGTCCCCTGGCTTCCCTCTCACAAACTGCATTTCATCTGTCATCCCCAAAAGGACAATTTTATTTACAAGAAAAGCTCTTCAACAGAAGGCACATCCCAGAGTGCTGTCTGCTCCAGCTGCCCTCAGGGTGATACTATTTTGTTTAAAAAAAAAAGCAAAACCCCAAACATTTCAAAATAATCTGTGAACTAAAAAGAAAAGAAACCAGGTGCAGCTGAACTTTACTATACAACCTAGATATGAAATGAAATTCAATCATGCAGAAATTGCCAACAACTTATTATAGATGAATGGGGTGGGAAGTGCATTTTGTCTAATCCCAAGGCATTTTAAAATAACTATTCAGCATCCTCTCACCTGAAATGTATCATCTTATTGATTTTGAGCTGACTTTTGCAGATTGACTCTGGCTGCCTGTTTGGCTTTCATGCTTTCAAGTCCTCAACTGCCCAGAAAATGGTGCCTCTGCCATTCTCAAAGATGTTTTTAGTGAAACAGGCTTAAGGTGAACTAGAACAATAGCTGGGAATGAGAAAAGCTGAATAATAACTTCAGCCATCTGGGAATAATGAGCACACAGCCACAGCTGAGCTCCTCTGTGATGGGATGGAAAATCTGAGTGTTTTTAAGGATTAACCAGCTACACAACCAGGAGAAAATATTTTCAATTGGAATGGGATTTTGTCAATTTTCACTGTGCAACATGGTCAAAAGTGAAGGAAATGTCAGGTCACTTGTTACAGTGATTTATCTGCCAGCTAAATTGTTCCTCCTCAGGCCTTCTGGTGATGTTGAAGACATTAAGATATCTTCCAGGTTGCCCCTGATGTTCTTTTGTCAAGTACAGAGCTCTTTGCAATGGAGAACAAGCCCAGTCAGGGCATAAACACCAGGGCAGAAAATGTTGAAAAAGGATTAAAAAAAGAGAAAGCTCTGCAGATATGGGAGTGAAATGAGAGCATATCTCACTTTCAGGATTGAAATTGTGTTTCAGGGCTGGTTCACTGAATCATGAACTTGAACTGAAAGGGTTCCTGGCCTGAGCACTTAGCAAGTCCATTGGAGTGTGCACGGCTGCGAGATTTCCCTCTGTGAGTTTCTGGTTAATATAATCTTCAGTCCTGACAAATTTATGCAGAGTCAGAACATTTCAAACACAGCAAACTCAAATGCTACCCAAATACCTCGCTGCTGGACAAACACCATGGGTAGGGTTCAAATATATCTTGGAGAAACAGAGAAGTGTGAGGGAGCATCAGACACCAGAGCTTGTACGGGGCATCCCTGGAGCCCCCAAAACTGGTGGGAAGCTCCTGAAACTGCCCAGCATGTCCAGGTACCATGGAAATGTGGTTGGAGAGCAGGATAAAGAGTCAGCCTCCTTCCAGCTCCCCCCCTTTGCTGAGTCCAGCAAATCCAGAGTGGGATTTAGGTCAAATAAAGCTGGGTTAGAGCAAGTCTTCTAATTGAATTGTGTCTGGGACCAGAGCTGATATCCCAGCCTCGTTGGCCAACTGTGCATTGGATATGCAAGGAAGTTCAGGTGTGTCTCCAACCTGCTGAAAATGATTGGGCATAAAACCACAAGAAATTACAGTTCAGGTTTGTAAAACTGTACTGACAGCCCTCCTGATTGTTTTGTAAGGTTTCTTTTCTTTATAATTAGGAAGAAAAACATCCAAAGATCTTTACAACTTCCCTTCCAATCGGAAAAAATTCTGAATTTCCGTGGGGCAATTGGCAGGCATGTGGGCTGGAAGTGGGAGACTTCTCAGCATAGCTGATTGTGGAGATTCCAGAGCTGAGAGAAGGACTAAGCATACAGCTACCATGGTTTGGGGTATTTTTGGTTATTTCTTCTCCTCTTCTTCTAGAAGTCTTTATAACAGTGGAAATTCACATTCCCCTATCCCATCCTTGTGCTCCTGTGCTGTTGCACCCATCTGCTTCTGAGGCATCTGCTCATGGCATCATGGGGAGGTTTAGGCTGGATATCAGCAAAAGGTTTTACACCCAGAGGATGGCTGAGCAGTGGAACAGGCTCTCCAGGGCTGTGGTCACAGCACCAAACCTGACAGAGCTCCAGGAGCATTTGGACATTGCTCCCAGGTACAGGGGGGTTGTTGGGGTGTCCTGCACAGGGCCAGGAGTTGGACTTTGATCCTTCTGGGTCCCTTCCAGCTCAGGGTGTTCTGTGAATCTATCACTCACCCAGGGTGTGGATGGAGCCCCTTGCTTTGAGCACAGACCTGTGCCAGCCCTCAGCCACCTCCTGCTCAGTGGTTTGGTGGGTGGAGGGAAAAAGATGGGTCCAGCAGTGTTAGGACAAGTCAGGGCTTGGGGTGGCCACGTAGCTAAACTGGTTTTGGCTGACCTGGCCATCCCTTCCTATCTGTAAGCTCTCAGCAAATACCTTCACAATAGTGGAGGAAGCAGAAATGATTTTAGCACCTCTCAAAACAAAGCAGGTGGCTCTGAGAGCTCGAGCAGTGAAATCTCAAGTACAGATTCTCCAGTTGTAGCTCGCCTGATACTTCCTTCCATCCCTGCTGGAGAGAATCCAGAGTTGCCCAGCAGCTCCTGCAGCTTAGCAAAATGACAGAACAGCACGCCAGTAATTCTGACATAACAAGAATGACACATTAATCTCACAGCTGGGCATCACTAGCAACGACCAAAACTGTGCAGACAGAAATCAAAGGAGAGCTGCACCGTTTCTAGGTCTCACCATTCAAGGGAACCCAGGGTACCCATCCCTCAAAGGGGAGCAGTGGTTTTGAGCACAATGTGGTTCATGGGACGCAGAGATTAAAAATGGAGCATTTCTTTAGTCTAAATTGTAGCTTTGGGTTTTGAAAATTAAGCACAGCGGGTTAGAGGGCCCAACACGTTTTTAGAAAGATACAAAAGCGTGGTAATCTTTGTTAAAAAAAAAAAAAAGAAAATAGTGTGTTGTAACAGCAACACTGCCAGAATTACATCTAATGTGGAGCAACAGGGGCTCTACTAAGCAGACATAACTTCACCTTAAGCATTCTGCTAATTCCCAGGTACCATCAGGAGGCAGCTTCCCTGTCAATCACTTCTGGGTGCATGACAGCTTATGGCTTAACTGCTCCTATCTTGTATCATTTAACCAGATATTATCTGTTTTGACATTCATGACTGAGATGCTTGGCTCATAATTGGGAATGAGTACAACAGAGCAGAACAGAGTGATTTCCTTCCCCAAGGATGGTTGTTAGGGTGATGTGGCACTCTGGTGCTTGACTCACTGCATGACAGAAACCCTCCCAGCAATGCTGCAGAACAGAGCCAGGGAAGGCTCACGTGTGGCTAAAACCAGGGAATTGTCCTGGTGATGCACAAGCAGGGGGACACTGCCAGGTGCCAGTGTCCTTGTCCATACGTGTGTGTTGGGCTCTGCACCAGCAGGACCCAGGGGCTGGCACAGCCCTGGCCCCAAACCAGGGCACACGTGGGTGTGGGGAGGCCAGAGAGGTGCCCCACTGCAGGGCAAAGCATCAGCACACCAGGGGCCTGAGGTGGGTCCTCTGCTTGAGCAGTGTTATTTGGGCTTGTTTTAGACATTTAGGAGGGTTCTGGACTATGGAAATATGTTATCCCCTGCCTGGGTTGTTTTTCCACTTCCCCTTAGTTAATGGAGGGCAATCTGCAGACACCACCATGAAAACTGAGGTGGTGGATTCTGCTGCTCCTCTCTCAAGGGGGAAAGAGTCCAGTGCTCAAACAAGGGGAGCCAGTGCTGCCCTATTTCACACCCACCAGACCTCTGGATCTTTTCCCTAATTCAAGTAAGTCCACACAAAAAAACCTGATGCTGACTATCACTTAGATCAGAACCAAGATGGAGAAAGAAGGGATTTTACGCTGCATGTCAGAGCAACAATATTATTCTTCCTGAATATGTATGACAGAAGAAAACTGATAAAGCTATTGACAGCAGAAACCAGAAAGAAATATGAGATGAGAGGAGATTGAGCTCCTTGATCTGTTTGATGTAACCATTACTGTCAGGTCAGTATCCTAATTAATGCAGGTATCTCATTCTAACTGCATGGATCAGGCCACTTTGTCTTTTCAATAATCTATAGAGCTGTACCTGGCATTAATCTTATTAATGGAACTATTCTACTGCTTACAAATTAATTTCCATCTTGAGATTATCTACTGGATGTGCTCATGTGCAGAGGGATGTCTTTCTTCTGAACTGTTAGAATGGGAATCCTCCCAAAGTTCTCTGGATTTGAAGATTTAAAAAATTGATGCTGAGACTTCAGTTATAGATTTCAAGTGTCCAGATACAGGAACTGTAATCTTTCATTTCTGCTCTTTAAAACAGTGCTGCTGTTTGTATCACACAGAAGCAATCTTGTAGATTATAGTGTGATGATTTCAGATTAAATTTTAATAATGCTGCTGGGTGGAAAGGATTTATCGACAGCTATCTCTGAAAAGAGGAAAACAGCCTGTGGGGACCATTCATTGAAGCAAAAAAAGAGTTTTCGTTTTTAGTCCAAGAAAAGGGAGTTCAAATGGGAGTGAAATTTAGGCTTCCCACCTCCATTTAGTCACCTCCCTCAGTGCAGTCCACATTTGTCAAAATTTGTTATTTTGATGAAGTTTCCCCCTACTCAAAAGAAGACTCTTGAAGTGCAAGTGGCTCTCAAGGGGCCAGGAAGCAGGAGAAAGAGCTCTGGAGTTGAATGTCACAGCTGAGAGGAAAAGGACACATGAAAATGCAATTAAGAGTATGAAGGAAAGCTCAGGAAATGACTGGTGATGTCTCCTGAGCGTATTTGAATGCATGCACCCAGATATCTGCATTTCAAAAAAACAAACAAAAATTAGAAAATTGACCTCTACTATGCATTTGTTAATTGAAAAATGAAGAAACCCTGCAGCTGTCAAGTGTATTTCTGTATTTTTGCAGGTCTGTGTTTAGATAGGCCATGTGTCTTTTCAGGTTTTAATAATTTTTTTTTTTAATGTAAACTTTATATGGAAGACATTATTTTTTCTGGAGGGAATTACACCCCAGATGTTGTTTTTCTCTGCAGATTCCTGTATGTCTTGCACACTTGGTGGTACCCTGTTCCTGCAGGTTCTCACCTCCCTCTGCCTGGAAATAAAGTCTGCACTGGGCTCTCCTCCATGTAACTTGGGAGGTTAGGTTTAGGAAGACCCTCTCCTCATGGATTCTGTACTCACAAGGCTGCAGGAAGAGAAACAGAACAGGAATTAGGGTATAAACTCACTCAGAGGCAAACTCACAGCTCAGCCAGGCTGACAGCAGTGGGCTGGGCTGGGCTGCACAAGGGCACAGCGCTGGCACAAGCTGAATATTCACCCTGAAACAGAATAACAATAATCCATCCTTCCTGCTCTGGAGCAGATCTGCCAGGGAATGGGAGGCCCATCTCAGCCAGGGTGTGGAAAAGTCATTTAACCCAACAGCTGAGAGACAGTCCCCTCTCCAAAAGGGCCCTTTCCAGAGTGCTAGACCTTAATATAGGCAGTGTATTTTTTCCTGCCTCACGTTGGTGGAGCATGAAAGTTAAACACCTAATCATTTAAATTTCTATTAGAAACACAGGCAAAAATGGAAGTGACAATATTATAATAGTACTATGTTTTAGCTACTCTTACCAGCTATGTTTGAAGCTTAAAGCTGCCAGGAACTCTAATAAAATGAAATTGAAGTGACAAAAAGAAACAATTCCTTATTTAAAGCCTTAATTCCTGCACACCTGCTTGGCTGAAGCTGCTATGTGCCAAAAAGTGAGAGGAGACAGGGAATGTCCCATCCCAGATGTGCTGAGACCCCTGTGCTTGGGGCAGCTGGTGCCTCTGTGTGACCAAAGGATGCTGAGCCTGGCTGCAAAAACCCCCATGAACAAACCCATGTGTCTCCAAGCTCCTAAAGCAGGGGTGGACGCAGCCTGAGGAAGTGCAGGCACTTAATTTCAGCCTGAAAGTCACCGTGCAGTTAAGACGTGTATTGATCTGCGTCCTGTGCGAGCACTTTATGAGTGATTTCTTATGTAAGTGTCAGGTGAGAGGCATGAATAGAGACCTAATTAAATTGTATACAAAGTACACGCAGTAAATCTCCCTGGCAATGTCAGCCTGCCTTGGAGCAGCCCAGGAGAGCAGACAAGATGGCATAAATGAAAGATAAAGAAATACTAACAGTCTGCAACAGCTTGGCTCATGAGACAGTAGCATGGTGCAGCTGAGGATATCAAAGGAGAAAATGTGCCAGTCCTGGGACACGTTCCACAGTCCAAAACCACAAAACAATGGGAATTTTGCTCTTAAATAAAATTTTGCTCTTAAGTAACAGCCTTGTGTTTTCCCCCTGTGTCATAGCCATTATTCCATCACTGTTTTAAATTAATGCACTCTCTATCTGTGATCCATCCCAATAGGCTTTTATACCCACTGTAACATTGCAGAGAAAAGGAGAGTGCAGAAAGAATAGGGAAGTGAAATTTTTTTTTTTTTTTTTTGGTATTGGAGAGCCATCAATATTAGGACAATGAGATATTGGAGTTTCTATGACAGTGCTATTATCCTTTGAGGAGGAGTGGGCCCTGCTCAGGATGAGCTGGGTGAGATACAGGATCTTCACATTCAGCTTTTGGATGGGCTGAATATCTCACAGCTACAATGAATTAGCAGCTTTATGACAACATTTTCAAAAGCAAAATTATTTTGCATGTGTCTATCAGGATGGATGAAAACAGATGCAAGTTCTTTCTGCCTTCAGTCCTGGCTAGTTGAAAATTCTGGTGTGGAAGTTCGACACAGCTGCTTTCTGCTTTGGGGAAATACCACAGCCAAGGTAATAAATATAGTGGAAATAAATACTACAATATATTGGCTTGGGCATAGCATGGCACTAACTTATCTCTACAGCTTTTTGGACTGGAGCTGGCTTGTGTTTCTGCACAAAGGAGCTAAGGTCCAGGTCAAGGTATCAAACACTGACTCCCCCAAATGACTACCCAGAGCTGAATTACAGCTGGCTTGGTTTGGGGATTTGGGATTGTTGTTTTCCTTAGCTTCTCCTGAAGATGGGACTCGAGAGTTTTTCCAAAAGGTACCACTTCTTTCCTATAAAAACTTAGTCCAGAATCTGCACTGTATTCCCTCTAAACTCCTGCAGTGATCCTTGGACAAGGAGAAAGCTATTCCCAGCCTTTTATCTTGGCCGTGTGGCCTGGGACCTATTTAAATTTTACTCATCTGTTCTCTTTATTAAGTCTGCATTGGGGTGAGAGTCTTCTCTTTTACCTCTGGGTTTCCTTACGTTGTGCCCGTGCCCCTCCTGGATAATGTGATGGAGCAGGGCACGCTAAGGAAATCTGCTCATTTGTAAAGCCAGTCATTAATAAGAATCAAGATGGCTTTACCACAGGGGTGCCAGCATCACTTGGCTGACAATGTCCCTTACGATCCTGGAGAGATTTTAATGGATTGAACAGGTTGATGTTGTCATTTCCAATTTGCTGAACCATCTGACAGTGTTCCCAACAATTAGCACGTACAAAATATGGAAATGTGTTATCTTTTGCGTTAAAAAAAGAAGACGGGAAGCTGCCTGGTCTCTGGAGTTGTATAACAACTTGTTATTCTGAAGTGCTTGCTTTGACTTTAAATAGATTTCAGTACAGCAGAGTCACCCTAACCTTGGGATAAATTTAGCTGTTGCCTGAGTCAGTGGAGGGGTTTGGGATCATTAAAAGCCGATCAGGAATTAGCACGCACTTCCTGCGGTCGGAACTGCTGGAGGTGCTGGTTCTGCTCCTGCAGCCCAGAGATGGGCAGTGCTGGCCACACGAGGGGACAGGGACCACTGCTGAGACCCCCATGCACAGGGTCAGTCATTTCACCTCCTCCACCTCTGCAATCCCCAGCCCAGTACTGCACAGCAAAGCAGGGAGGGAGCAAAGTGACTCAGCCAAGGTCACACAGAGGGATGGGCCCAAGCTCCAGGCACCTTGTGTCCTGGCTCCCGCAGTGGGACAGAGACAGAAGAGGCAAGCCAGGACAAATGAACACTCATGAATCAGGAGGTGCTTCCAGGGAGGTCATCCACTCTTGGTTGTTGAGATGAAAAGGTTGCTTTTATTTCTGGAGTGGACATGAGACCATGAAATGCAGCTGTCAGCTAAGGAGAGACTGAAAGGAGCACCTCACATCAAAACCCTAAAGGCAGCAGATATATTTTTTAGTGTGATGGCAGTTGCAGTCATTTTAGACCCACCATATCTTGTGTTAAGAAGAAATACATCTTCTGGCTCCTGACACTGTGTTGTGGCTTGCACTGCCTGTGACATGAAGTCACCTTCTCTGAGAATGGGGCAGATTGAAGAGGTTTTTATCTCTCCAACAGGACGAGGGTTTTACACTGAATTCTGAGCACAAAGCAGTAGGAGGTTGCACTCAGGAGAGGCAGGGTTCATCCCCAGGTTTTTCCTTCCCCACCCTCAGTGAGCATCTTGCACAGCTGTGTGTTGGGATGTGCCTGTGCTTTTGGGCACATCCTTTCTTTCTATCCTGCCGAGAGGGAGAAGGGATTTGGGGAGCCCACAGGAGGCTCATTCAGAGTGCATATGGCTTTTGTGAGAACCACAGAGGAAATCTGTCTTTAAATAAAGCAGCCAGGCTGGGCTCCATGATGTGTTCCCACCTAGGATGAGGGCAGGAGTTAGACCTTCCCCTGCCACCCCCTGTCAGCAGGGAAGTGACCCTTATTTGTCACTGTGTGGTAACAGATGATGAATAATGGCTCAGGGGCTGCTCCCTGAGGTAAGGCAGGTCCTGTGACCCAGGAGGTCGAAGCCTTGGCAGGCGCATCCGTCTTGGCACTGAGAGCGGCACTTGGAAACCAGCACCAAACACCTCATCTCCCGGGCGTGCAACCTTCGCGTGTGCATTCAGCAATGCTCTGGTGGCTGCAGCCTTCCATGCTTCAGATTTCTGTATTTTTAACCTCTAGTGACTCTTCCAGGACTTTGGTGCACCCAGTCATGGCTTGTGGGAAAAGCAGCTGCCAAAGGTTTGAGCATTTGAGCATCAGCCTCATAACCATGTAGGAAATGAAGATCTCCTCCTCAACCAACCAAACCCCAAGCCAGGAGCGTAGGAAGATTTTTGTTTCTTTGCAGGTTTTCATGCTGCTTTTCCTAGAGACAGTTTTGAGAAAGACTGTCAGAATATCTTCAACAAAATACTAAGGAAACACACTGGGAACTGCAAAAGCTCAGAATTGAATATAAATATGAACTGACAAGCTGCTTCATTTGGTATCATTAAACTTCACAGTTAGACTTTTTTTGAAGACCAAATTATCATGTAAAAATATGCCTGTAGTGTTAAACTTGAGATGAAAACTGCTTATTTTTGTGTTTAGTGTGATAACTAGTAGAAGGAAAAGTTTCTGTGGTCTGATGTTTCATAGGGTTTTGATTTTTACATTCATAGCAGCTCGATTATGAATAATATTCATGATGCTGCAAACACATGGGGGTTATAAAAGTGAAGCAAACCAGGATGATTTTAAGATTTTCTGATACTCTGAGGTTTAAACCAAAAGCTGGAGGCACAGACTATTGTAGCTGAGCAGCTGAGTTAGAACATCCCGAGCAGGAGGAAAGAGCTCTCTCCTGGCTCAGCGCCTGCTGATGCGCGAACATCCCGACTTTTAAATGAGAAAAGGGACTTTTCGAGGTTTCCCGGGCAGGCCGGTGTCAGAGGGACCCGAGTGACCGCTGGATGTCACTGTTAAGTCACAGAAGCACCCCGGGCACCCCGAGCGATGCCCCCGTGCCCGGCGCTCCGTCCCCTCGCCCCGGGCTGGGGCGCTCCGAGCCGGGGCCGCCCGGGGCTGCGGAACGGGAAACGGAGCTTTTGCTGGTTTCCCATTATTTTTAAGAGTTATGCAAAGTTCAAAGTGCTGAGGCAAAGCTGTTCAAGAGGCAGGGTGAAATTTAGGACAGCGAGAAAATAAAATGAGATCTGGCTTTCTCCTTCCTCTCAAACAAATCCCCGGACCCAAAGTAACGCAGCCGAGCACTGCCTGGGACCGTGGGTTTGTTTGCATATTTAAGGTGTGGGGATTTGTAGACTGCTTGTTTTTCCTGCTATTAATGCTGCAGGAGTGAAAAAGAAAAGTGATGTAATTCACTGGCACAAACAAACAGGCTTGATATTAAATCAGAGCAATGAATCCTGCTATGACCTGGGTGCAGTCCTCTGGAATTTTCTCCCAGTGCATGGATATATGGATAAATTCCTTCCATATCTAAACACATGCTCAGTCTTAGAATCACATGATTTGGGTTGGAAAGAGACCTGAAAGCTCATCTAGTTCCAATCCCCCAGCCATGGGCAGGGACCCCTTTCACTAGCCCAGGTGGCTCCACGCCCTGTCCAGCCTGGCTTTGGACACTTCCAGGGATTCAGGTGCATCCACAGCTCCTATGGGCACCCTCTGCCAGGGCCCCACCACCCTCACAGGGAAGAATTTCTTCCTAATATCCAAGCCAAACGTACTCTTTTGCAGTGTGAAGCCATTCCCCCTTGCTCTGTCACTTCAGGTCCTTGTAAAAGTCCCTCTTCAGCTCTTCTGTGGGGCCCTTCAGGTACTGAAGGACCACAATTAGTTCAGCCTGAAGCCTCCTCTTCTTCAGGCTCAACAATCCCAATTCTCTCAGCCTTTCCTCATAGGAGAGGAGTTCAGTGGTGTTTAGGTAGTGTTCTCCTAAAGGAGTCTAGAAATGCCTTTCTTCAGGTGTCTCCTATTTCCCTTTGTTCCCAGATATGACAACATATCTGTTTTCTGTACAAACTGGGGACAGTTTTTAATACCAAAGCCATTGGAACATATTATCAAAGCCTCACCCAGGAGCAGGCTTGCTTGATGGCCATTTTTACTAGAAAGTGGCCTGTTTTTTCTGAGTATGCCATCACAGAAATTTCCTTTGAAAGAAGGACTGTTCTTGAATTCACAATGGGCTGTGACAAACTGTGAATTTCAAACAGTTCCACATTTCATTGCAGAAGTTTGTCACCTTTTTTCATATGAAGAAGTCAGTGTAGATGTTTGCTTTAGGCCATTCCAGCTCCCCATTGGTCCCGTGGGGTTGGTTCTTGAGCTGTTCCCACTGATGCCAGCCTAGGGAGCTTTTGGGACCAGACTCATAAGTGCTCAATCTTTTATGATGGACAAGGTCATGGTTTATTTTTCTTTTTTTCCACCCTAACACCAGTTTCCCAATACCTTGGCTGTGCCATGAAGTCCCAGGAATGGGGATGGTACTAAGCACTCATCCTGCCAGAGCAGCTTGCAGACTTCCTAGTAAAACAGCCCATTCTTCCCAAAGCTCGAGGTGTTGATAAGATAAACCCTTTCCTGGGACTTACTTACCACTTCCTTTGAACTGTGAGTCCAAATTCAATTTACTTATTCCCTTCATTTCATGGATCCAAAATCAAAAATCTCACTTTTGTCCATTTGCCTTGATTGGTGTCAGCTGCAATAAAACATCACTGTGCCTCAACCCACAGAATGCTCAGCAAGGTGTTTGAGGCTAACCAAAGTGTTTCATTCTCCCCAATGGCTGTCAGCTAAAGGAAGGACAAAATAATTCTCCAGAAGGGAGAAAACAATCTCAAGCCCTGAAATGATTTGAGTGTATGTTTAAAAACAAAAGGTATGAGGAGGGCTCAGATTGCAGCTCATCTCGCTGTCATCTCACCAATTTCTTTTATCACTGAGCTTCCTCCCCATGGCCCTGGCTCAGCTCTGCTCATTTCAGCCTTCTTCTCCTCCCTCTGATCTCTGACATTGCCATGGATCGTTCAGTCCATCATGCTGAGGGAAAAAAATAGTCATTTCATGTTATTTGGGCGTTGAGAGCAGCAGTTACTGAAGTATGGAGAAATGGTTCATTTTAAGTGTAGGGTACAAATATCTGATCCAGAACATTTTCCAGATCTGTGTGAGAAACTGGGGAATTTCACCTTGTGGTGAAAGCCACACTGAATGTGAGGTGAGCTGGGGAGGGAGCTGGCTTGGTGGCACTGCCTTGAAAACTGAGAGGAAGTGGGAAAGCAGCTTAAAGCAGCTTGCTGGGGAGACAACAGGAGACACAGATTTACTGCTAAAAGAGCAGGAGCTAAGCAAAGGCGCCAAATCTCCCCAAGAGGTGAAGAGGAGATGGAGAGCAGAACTGTCAGCACTGTTTGTTAGTGACTGGAAACTGCACTGTGATGAGAAAAGATGTGGTCACTCACAGGAGATGTTCAAGGGGAAGGCCAGGTGCCCCCTTATGGAGATATTAATAAAAGTAGAGAAAATGAGTGTCATGGGAACCAGAAACAGAACAGAAAGTATCCAAATCAACCCAGTGGAGGTGAAACATGAGCAAATCAAACTGAGGAACGGTAGGCACACCAGAACAGGAGTGATCAAAGCAATCATCCAGTCCAGCTTGCCACCACTGCAGAAGATGTGAGCTCAGTCTGACCCAGAGGAGTCTGTGTAACATCCTCCCTGCACCTGCAGCTGTGAGTTCCCCCTCACCATCTAACACATGCAGACTTTCAGTGAGGGGCAAAACCCCACAACTGTAGGAAGGATCCCCTGACTGGATGCATTCAACAGCAGAAAGAGATTGCTCTGTTTCCATAAGGAGTGGGCAAGAAAAGAAACCAGAACAAAATCCCTAGTCTGGGGGGCAGCTCCCCTCTTGGCTCCAAATCTAGCACTCAGCTTGCTCCTGGGTGCCCAAAGACACACCAGACAGGGACCAGCTGATCATAACTAATACTGACTGCAAGACTAAGAAACACAAAGATATTCTTCAAATGAAGATTTCACAGACTGGGGAAAACACAGTGAAAGACAACCTAAGTGTAGCAATTTTGATGAAGATAGCATATTAACAGTGGAGAGGAAATCAGATACAGGAGTCTGCATAGGTAGAGGCTATTCAGGGTCTTGCTGCTGCTGTAGAGGTTTGGGGAGGGACCTGCTGCCAGGCTGGTTTTTGTGTAATACCCTTGGGGGCCAGAGGGAAAAGTTGTGAATCCTTTAAGCACTCAAATGCTTTCAGCCATATAATGTTTGGATTAGGATCCACTCGAAGGTGCAGCAAGCTCAACACTGGCAGAGATGTGCTGGTTCAACACTGGCAGAGATGTGCTGGTGCTTATTATAAGGCAAGAAGGAAAGAGGGAGTGTTCACTGCCCTCAATCAGTTACCCACAGGTAGAAGAGGAGATTCTGAATGGGGAAACGAAAATTATTATTATCTATACAAAGCCATTCTTCCCCAAATGACACTAATGGGGATATGATACGTCAGGCTGCCAGCAGGAGGAAAACAGGCTTTGATTTTTCATTAGGAGGTGTCAGGGGGGAAGGTGGGAGCAGCACAAGGAAAACACGACTCCCTGGGGCTGGGTGCTGAGCATCCCTCAGAGCAGGAGGCTGCACCACCTGCCAGGCTCCAGCACTTGGTCCTGCTCCTTAGTGGCACGGGAGGGAGCTCCAGGCAGAGCTGCTGCACTGCCCTGATTAGGGGCAGGAGAGATTGATTTGTGGTGAATGAATAAAGAGGTGAGATTAAAGCACGGCTAAATGGTGAGGAAGAGTCTGTAAGCATTTGAAGGGCGTTAGCAGAGAGAAGGGATGAATTAAGGTGGAACAGGGGCTTTTAGCTATGAGCAACAGGATGAAATCAAAAGGGGACATTTAGATTTTATATACAGGGGTTTACCTAAGTAAGGGAGCAGCCCAGAACAGCAGCTCCTCACTCGCTCCCGGGAGGGCACTTTGTGCTGCACAAAGACTGCTTTGAGCCCTCTGGAAATGATGGGAGCCATGTGAAATAAGAGGCATTTCTGCAGAATTGACAGTGCCCTTCGCACTCCCATTTATTCCTCACCAGCCTCTCAGTGTAGACAACAAGTATTTATCAGTGTAACTTTCTTTTTTTAGGAGTGAGATTTAAGCCTGCAAAATAATCCCCTCATTGGACATGCAGAAGGAGCCGCAATACTTGGCAGATGTGAAAACAAATTGGATGGCAGAGAAAAGGATTTAAACAAGAGATCCTAAGGAAGGTCAGCTCCTGGGGTGGCAGTCCCAGATTTGCCACCCTGGGGCAGGCCCCCAAGCAGCCTCGTGTCTGGACACGTGTGGGCACTGCCTGCACAGCTGCCTGCCAGGCTGGGTAGCTGCCCTGGAGGAGCTCATAGCATTTCCCCCAGCATCTCCCCACCAGGGTGAGATTTTCCCTTGGAAGGGCAATATGTTTCTGCAGGAGTTGCAGAGAACAATCTTGTTAGGGATACACAGACTTAACTTCAACTCATCCATCTTAATAGGAATTATATAATTTTCCTTGATAGTTCTGATTTTCTATCCCATTAATAATAAAATAGCTTCTCTGCTTATATATAATGCAATTCAACAATAAGTCTCAAAGGAGGATCAAGATCACTTTGGCTTTCCATCAATTTGATACTGACGCCTCTCCATTTAAATAACTCGGGTGTGAGGAGAGTGAAAGGAGCCAGGGATGCAACCCAGCACACACAGCCTTGAACCTGAGTCTTCCTGAAAGCAGCTGATGTCAGTAGACTTCACATCACCTCCCAAAGGGCATACCAGGGAGGGTAAAGCCTCTGTTTCCACCTGCTGTAAATCAGGATGCCACACTGACTTTGCTGGAGTGAGGCTGATCTCAACTACCTGAGAACTGAGCCAGAAGACACCATGAGAAGGATGTGTGGTTATTTTTTTTTTGCTATTAGATTTCAAATTGGTGTCTGGAAAGGGGTTTGTTAGTCGGTGTTTGCCGAATGGAGTACTTCCTGACAGCACTAATTAAAATAAATGAAACTTGACTTTTCAAGATGATGCTTTTTTTACAGCAAAGTACAGTAGTTTGGAAACATCTTTAATTTAATGGCAAAATACTTTCTCTGGTTGTTTACTTAAAATGGTCTCTCGTTGCAGAGTTGCACCAGTGTTTCTGGATGCACACTTTGATTTCGACATTTTACACTGCATTATCAAGTTAATCTCCCCAAATCATTAACCCCCAGCAGGAAAGATTTTTAATTGTGTAGATTCACCAAGTGTTTTTCAAGAACTGTATTATTTCCATGAGTTGAACCCTAACGTACTGTGGGGAGAGGGAGGGAACTGTCCTGCACTTGATTTCATGAAACATCATCATGAAAGAGGCCTCCTAACATGCAGCAGATTTCAGCCAATACATCTTATCCACAACAGAAAACAGCTAATGTCCTGGAGAACACCTGCCTTCCTGGGAAGGAGTGCAGATGTGCAAGAAGATAATTTAGACCAAACTGAACCTGTTTTTCCCCTGTAACATAAACCAGTTTTATTCCAGGGTATCAGAGTTCTGATTTACATCTCAGGATGTGGTCTCTGAATCAGGCTGAAGCTAAAAAAAAAGTGCTCATGATGGTTACTCCTGCTCTTCTACAGGTTAGAAAGCACATAAAATGAAGAGTAACATTGAATCCCACTCCCTAACATTGTGGGCGAAACAAAGAGTTGGGGAGATGATGGAGAAAGGACATTGCATTGATTTTTAATAATTAGCACTGTTAATAAATGTTGGTTTGAACCCTCTCCCAGCGCCTTCCCTCTCTTGTTGGGCGCCCATGGTGGGCATGGAGGTGTGGGCAGCCTTGCTCAGAGTGTCAGCAGGGACTCAGCAGCTCTCTCTGGGCTGGAGGAATGGGTGGAAAGGCTTCTCTCTGCGGGACACAAACACTGGTGTCTTAAGTGCTGGAAAAAACAGTGAGTCACAACTGGCAGAACACCATAAAATCGTCCTGATTTGCTCATCCAGACCTCTATTAAAAGATGAGCAACAGCTGAGAGGGAACAATTGCATGAAAGCGTGGTGTTCACTCTGTCGATGTCACTGGTGGGCTGAGGAGCAAGGATTCGTACCCTCAGATGTATACAGCATGATAAATGGTGACAATAATCCTACAGGAAGGGTAACATTTGAAGATGACACCAAATTCTTCTGGCTTGTGCAGCCAAGCTCCAAACACAAGAGAGAAATGAAGCCTTTTTGAAAGGCGAGTGCATTTTGATTTCGTGTGGGAGACATGAGATGGTCCCAGTCCTGGTGGCTCAGAGCCACGGAGATGCCAAAGCACGACTGGGAGCAGGGAAGCTTTTTGTGGGCAACTGACTTTACTGTGAGAGTGCCCAGAGTACTGAAATGGTTCCCTCTGTGAGAGATCACTGTGGGGGAGTCCCAGAAATGTCCTGACAGGTGTCTCAGTGTTTTGCACTGTGTAATGTGTCAAGGAAGCTTATGCAAACACCCCTGTGGTTTGTTTCCTGGTACCTGCCTCGTGTCTCTCCTCCTTCTGTCCTTGCTCCTCTGGAGGGGAGATGAGAAACAATGGAATGACTGATAGTTCAGGACTGAATTAACAAGTCTGAATGTTTTTGCAGGTAGGTGTGGTCAGTGTGGTACAATATAGATCCCAAGTTATGTCTTTAAATGCAGTGAGTCAGTGCAAAACTAACAATTAGGCACTTTCCCTCTGAAACAGCTTTCATGCTCTCTGTTCTGTAGTGATCTAGATCCATAAAACCCCAAGTTTATAAAAATTTTATAGCAGAACTACAGCTCAATTGCTACAGTTCATATTTCTACATTGAATATTGGGTGCAGACAGTAGTGGGAAATACATGACAGCTTTTACAGGTGTAAAACCCTCTTCCATGGCTACTTTTATCACAGAAACTTCATTTCAAGTTTTATTTTCTTTATTCTTGTACCTGAAGCCTATGAAATCTCTAATCTGTCAGCCTGTGTGATGTTTCACCCAGTGTTTCACACTGCTATATCAAAGTTAATAGCAGCATCTCTATCTGCTGCTACAGACACCATTATTTATTTGCCCTGTGCTGCACTCGGAGGTCCCAGGTGCAATCAGAGCTATCACTGAGCCTGTACCTAATTTAAACGTCAGTCTAATGCCAGACAACCACAGCACTGCCCCTATAAACGTGTGCTCTCTGATCATGGGAGCAGACTTAAACCCAGCAGCCCTTCAACACATTTCTGTCTTGGTTCACATCTTCCTTGCATTCCAAATTGGCCAGGACCTTACCAAAGACAAATCTGACACCACTGAGAGGAAGCATGCTGTGTCCCTCCTCTTCACTTTCCTTACCTGCCTGCTGCTCTTCCCAGAGCTGCAGATGCTGCTCAGAGAGATGGCTGTGGGACATGGGATGGAAGAAAAGAGAGAGAAGAAGTAAATCAGCTTGCAGGACCTGCTCAGTGCAAAGGCTGAGGATCTGCTGTCACTGCTGGGATGTGCTGAAGCATCCATAAGCTTTCCTCCTGGGAGATCTTTGGAGACAGCACAGTCTGGCCTTGGCAAAATGTCATTGTGTGTCTGCATGTGGGAAGAACACATCTAATTCAGAGAGCACAAAAATTGCAAAGTGTGTGTAGTGGTATGAGGCAACTTTCCCTGATGGTCTGGCCTGATCCTCTTGAGGGTCTTTAGGGAGATTGGTGGATGTTTTCTGGGTGTGCAAGTTTTACAACAGGGTCAGCAGGAATAGAGAGGGTTTGAGAGGTCAGGAAAAAGCAGTTGCTTGGATGTACTTAATGCATTATTTTACATAAATGAGGTAAACGCAGTGTACCTAATGAAAAAAAAAAAAAGAAAAAAAAAACAAGAAGCAAGCTTGAACCCACTATCCTTTAGAACTGGCATAAATCAGAATAGCTTGGAAATCAGCAGTCTGAATCTTCAGCTATTACCAATCTTCCTGGGGTTTAAATGAAGTCGGAAGAGCTCTGCTGGTTTACATGAGCTGAAGATACGTCCTGATGGAATCACACAAGCATGAATATACTGTAAGGCAAAAGAGAATTAGGCCCATTATTTTTAAAAAAGCAAAGCTTGATTAAGGATGTTCGGTATAGGTTTAGAAAAAAGAGCACTGTCACGCCTCACTAACTTTGCTGTTCTGCTGAAACATGACTACCAGGGAGGTATTAGAGTGCCCTGGGATTTTCTTGAAAACCAATCAAGGCAGTGTGGTTTGGGGGAGGAGAGGGGGGAACAGCACTTTTGTCAGTGCTAATTGCAGGCGTTAATAGGAGCTTTAGCGCAGAGAACTGCCTGAACTCCGCGGAAGTTGGAAGCACAAGTGCACTTGGCTTTATGGGTGCAGTCAGAGAGAGATAATTCCTCTCGCAGAATGGAGAGGCAGGATCTGAGCTTGAGAGCAGACGTGCTGATCACTCCCAGTGTGATCAGTCAGAGGTTCAAGAACTGCAGTGAATCGAGGAGGAAGCTCACAAGGCATTTCTCAAGATTGAAACATAATTAATGCAAATGCCTCCAAGGCTTGGTTCTCACTTTTGGGAAATGCAGAGCAAGAGCTTTATTATTTTTAAATGAATTGGATAAAACGTGAAGGCTAAGTCCTCGGCAGAGTTGCATCAGCAGATATTTAACAGCAAACCACAATGTCGATGCTGCAAATTGGTCATGTGCTGGGAAAAAAAAAAAAAAAAGGTTGGGTCTGGTCCTATAGAAAAAAAAACCACAAAGAGCTGTGGAAGACTGCGGCCTGCTGGGACTGGGGTGTGGAACTGACAGCAGCATCACTGCCACGAACATGCAGGAACTCCTACAGGAGAGTCACTGGGGTGGGCTGCATCACAAAAATTCCGTGCAGGGTCACTGTTAGCACTTGTTGCTGCCAGAGAGGAGGTACCAACCATGTCCCACACCAGCACTTCACTTCAAAAGTCTTAAGAGTAATTTTCTTAGTCATGTTCCTCATCAGAGAGCTTCACTGATCGACTTCACACCATCCAAAGTACTGTTGTGCTTCAGAGATGTTCAAGCACTTGAAGTTGATTCCTTTTTTTGTTTCTTTGATTTCTTTGTCTTTCTTTTGAGTGACAGTTCCCCCATAAATGTACAAATGAGATCAGTGTAGAGTCTGACCACTGACATTAGCAGGACCTCTACTTGAATTCCCTTTTTTGGCAGTGTAGTGCAAACAGATCAAACAGCCTTTTAGGTTTGGTATTTTATGATACTTCATCTTCTCTTCTCTTGCTTCTATCAAATCATCTTTAATATTGAAAGATTCTCCCACAATGCAAAAGTTTATTAGAGGCCAATGCCTCATGGCATCCTTGCATTCACCTTTCCCCCTCCTCTGGCAGAGCTCCTCAGGCTTCCACATCCTCTGTCTCCCTTCATCATTTCCGGATAGGGAACATACAGTCAGAACATTCAGAATATCACAGGTCCCCGTCTCTGGGAAACCAGGCACTGCAGCTGCCAGGGATTTCAGCTAACACCACAGAGCTCCTGAAAAGTCAAGTGTCTTCAGGAGGGGCAGACATCTGCTGCCATCCCCATATTTTTTCCTCTCTGTTCCGATTAACTATCTCTGTCCCTCTGCACAATTTGCTCGCCAGAGAGAAAGCAGGATTAAAGGTGTTTCTACATACCACTTTTTCAATGGGGAAAGAAAAAAAAAAAGGGCTTAATATAGCCTGAGAAACAAAGACAACAGCATGGAGAAGAAAGAAAGCACAGGTGTAATTTCTGGGCACAGTGAGAAGCCTTTTAAAAGCCCTTCAATGAGTAGTGTGTACATGTTTACCACCTCTGCAGCTGACATATAGCCACAGGAGCACTGCACTACAGGGATCAAATGAGAACTTGTGGAGGGCTATTGAACACCAGGAATTTTCACAGTAAGGCAGAACAAAATTATTCAGCACTAGGGGGTTCTCTAATTTTGGTACACTTGGAAAATAAAGCAGTGCCTTTGTCCAGGACTAATATTTGCTCACCAATGGCCAAATCCATCCGTTGCTTTTCTTAGCTGTGACCTAGGATATGTAGGCTAGCATTTGACATTTGGGCTGTTCAAGGAAACATGCAGAAATACTCACTCAAGGCTTGCTAGAGGACTTTTTTTTTGATTCTATTTTGGTTGCTTTGTGTACCTAACTTCTCCGAATCATCCCAGGGCTTACACTTTGGCATATATTTAAAAATGTAAATAGATTTTCAAGGCTAGCACTGAGCCTCAGGGAGTCTCCAGTGAGATAAACAACCGAGCTGGTGAAACCCTTGAAATGTTTGCTGGGAGAGCAGAGGAAAACCCTCCTGAGATGCCAGCAGGCAGCACCAGCCATGACTGAAGGCCATTGTGCCTCAGATTCCTCTGTGCTCGATTACAAACACTGCCAGGCCACGACTTTGCAGCCAGGCGCAGACTTCAGGGAGGAAAAGCCCAGTCACTCCTCCATCACGTGCATTTTGCAGTGGGTTGGGACTTTTTGCCCGATGCCTGGTAGGGTTTCATCCTGTAAGGGCCTGTAAGGGCTGAGGCTGCTGCCAGCCATGCCATTGATTGGAAAGGCTGCAGCAAGATGCCTCACAAGATGATCCCATTTTTATGGCTGAAATTACACTATCTACAGCCATTAAGTACCTTTTTCTCCTCATTAAATTTTGATCGTTTCCTCTGATAAAATATGGCTCTGGAAGATTGCTGTTCCAGGTTCCAGCTTTTGCCATGCTCCTGAGGCAAAGGTTTTAAAGGTGCAATCCTGCAAATTACTCCCCTAGTAAGGATTTTTATGCAAATCGTCCTGTTAACTTTACACAAGAAAGAGTTTGCTGGATCATGCCATTATCCCTAGGCTTACAATGGAAACACAACTGACCTTTAGCTGTAATGAGCACCAGTGAAAAAAAAAAGTGACAAAATTGTCTGGATCTTTGCAGGCTGATACAAGCTGTGCCACGCTGGTAGGGGACAGATCTTTGAGCAGGCTGAAGGAGTTAAGTCATTTCACGGTGTTAGATAACAGCTAATTGACAGCAGATATAATGCATGTTGATAACCAAATGTAATTCAGCAGCTAAGAATGAAAGAGCCCAAATATCTGCTAAACCAAGCTGCATGGGAGTTATTATAGGAATGTTCCCAAAGCTTTTGCAGCTGCAGCCAAAGGGAAAAAAAACACCACAAACCCCAAAAAACAAATACCCCCCCCCCCCCCTTAAAACTGTGATTTAGTACAAAAGAAAGAGGAATCAAAGCAGATGGTGCAGCTGGTGTGGAAGGTGCCAGTGCAATTGCACCTCGAGTGTGGACTGTTGAGTGCTCAGTGTGCAGCAGGTGATGAGAAATGGAGCTGAGCACTGGAGTTGTGGCACTGGCCTTGTGGGGTTACAGGCAGGATGGACTCCTGGGGTGAACTTGTGTGTGAGAACAGGGCAGAAAGATTTCTCATGTTTTACTAAATTCAGTTCAGCTCTCCAGAGCTGTTGGTCAGGTTACCAGCACTGGAGAAAAAGGTTCAGGGTACAAGTGGGTTGTCAGGCTAATGAGTCTTGGCCCAGACTTTGACATCATCTACCTCTTGGTGCTTTTCTTCCCTTTTTTAGCCCAAGGAGGCTGTGGAAAAAGCCCATCATATCTCAATCCACAGCACTGACTGAGCAGTGCCCCTGCCAGCAGCTGCCATGGCTCCCTCTCCCCTCACATAACCAGGCACTGATGTTATTAATGCAAACGTTTGCCATCACTCTGCAGCTGTAGCAGAAACAGATCAGCACCGCCATGGCCATTCCACACTTCCCTTTGCTTCACTTCCACTTCATTTCTCCTCCCTGCTTGTGCCTGCCCATGACTCCCCTCCATCAATCACCCAGGTTCTCTTCATTTCCCTTGCACTGTTCTGTCCCTTCCTTCCCTCATCTCCTCCTTGTCCTTTGCCACCCCATTGTACAAGTGGCTTTTTTTTTGCTTCATTCCCTTGCTTTTACCTTTTCTCTCTGTCTTCTTTCTTTCCTCCCACTCTCTGATGGTAGTTTTGATGCCTTCCCCTTGCCTCTTTTATTGCCCAGCTGCATTGCCTATTGTATTACTTGCCATTATCTCCAAATATATTTTGATATATTTCCCCTATTTTTCGAGCCTGGATTTTTGTTCCCTTAAAGGCACCAGAAAGCACTAAGGGTTAGAGAGGGGAACTGAAAAGCATTCCAGTAGTTTTCCATCAGCCTGTGTATAAAGCACTTCTTTTTCCACTTGATGAGAAAGCAGTAATCAGGTTCCCCCTGCATCGAGCTCTTTTACACAAAGAGGCTGCTGCAAAAAGAAACCAAATAGATTTCTACCTGGCCTCCCCCTTATCTCTGCCTCAAAGCCTGGTGAACCCACAGCCTTTTTGCTCTCTGTGGCTGCTGCTGCCATGCAAAGCACACACAAGGCCGAGGGGCATGAGCTTCATCCCAGCTTGGTGGTGCAGGTCACGGCTGAAATTGTGGATTGGGCCCTGCAATTTATTTCCCACCTGGAGAATTTAAAGCCTTGGTCCAATAGCTGGGAGAGGAGATCTCTAACTCTGCAACAGCTGAAATGGTGTCAGAATGGAAGGTAAAGGGAGAAATGCTACAGTGCTAAAAGTAAGCTTTGATCTTCAGATTAAACATCACCCAGTCCCTTGGGTTCCCACCCTCCTGCCTGTGACCACAGGGTTGAAAAATGCTGATATATGTGCAGAGGAAGGTTCTACTCTACGGTGGCATGGACTGAAATGCAGGTTTCAATCTGTTAAATACAATGTGCTCCCCTCCTCAGCTTTGTCTCTACCAGCAAAAATCAGAGCAACCTCCAGGGACCACTTGCTGCTCCCACCAGGCGTGTTCCCAGCTCTTTCCCTTCTGCACCAGCAGCCACGGACCCAGCTGGGCTGGGCAGCTCCCAGTAGGGCCCTTCCCTGCCCCACAGAGCTCCTGATCTGAGGGAGCTGGGTCTGTCAGAGCCCACCAGATTTGCCACAGACCAGCATATCCCACAAATGAGGGGCCAGGAACAGAGGCTGGCCTGGTACAGGTCTTTCCAGTCCCTGTAACAAAGGGGTTGGAGTCCCAAGGGGGTCCAGTTTGTCCAGTTTCCCCTTGAAGCACCCCACACAGTGAGGAGGTGCAGGGGCTGCGGTGCCCCCAGTGAGCTGGGCACTGCATCAGTCCCCTAAGCATTTCTGCAAGTTCAGAAGAAAATGAAACAAAACACAGTCCTGAAATTATGCCTAATAAAGCAAAGGGAAAATGAGAACATACAGCCAGAAGGTGAAAGGCCCATTATAACATATTTGGTCTCTTGTTTTTCTTTAAAATATAATTTCAGTCAAATGGATCTTATTTGCACGCTTGCAGTTGTCACTCCATCTCTTTTCTGCAGCCACACAATACTTCTATCTCTGATGAGAAAATTCTGTAACTGCCTTTGTCTCATTCTCTACCTTCTCTACAGTCCTCTGCTTTCTTCCCCAGCACAAAATAAAATAAAATAAAATAAAATAAAATAAAATAAAATAAAATAAAATAAAATAAAATAAAATAAAATAAATATGAGTCCCTCATCTAAGGCTCAGTACCGGAGATTTAACGTTGACAATGTGCTTTGTCACTTTGGCTCTGGAAAAGGCTTACAAAAGCTTTATTAACAGGCTCATTAGCACGGCCTGATTTACTTCTGCAGACTTTACTCTTTTACTAGTTTCCAGGAGCATCAGCATCAGTTGCAGGGCTAATGAATTCACTCAGATTTGCATGCTAATGAAACTCCCATGACTCTCTCTGCTCCCGACTTCAAATCGATCTTTGCTGTTGCTTGAGGAATATTAATAGAAATAAAAGTGAAGGGAAGCACCAGGCATTGCAGTTGGACTTGCTGTAATCTAAGGCTGCTGTGCAATTCACATTTCATACATTACACTGTTTCAGATTTCATTTCTTTCATGCCTGATTGACTCTAGCTGTACAGGAGACAGAACCTTTAGGAAATTCCTGGAACAGGGGTTGGCCAGGGACTCAAGGGGCTATTTAGGAAAATCGTACTTGAGCTCTCAATAAATGGGTTGGTCACCAGGAAGTGCTGCCATGCACCAGTGCAATTCCAGGTATTTTCCCCCAAACATATGGATACCACTTCTCTTTGACAGAAAGAGAAAACCTTCTGACCTCATTTTCCTGCTGCCTGTGTGTGCAGTGTGTCACACAAAAATGGGGTGAGGGAGCTCCCCTTGGCCAGACCTTAACTCAGCTGGGTGAGGGGCCTGGTCCAGGGGATCTCTGGCTGGGGAATGGAGCTGCAGCCATGAAAGGAGCAGAGACATCTCTAGTGACAGCACAACACCCTTCCCTGCTAGAAGCAATGAGGGGACCAGTACCAAATTTATTCCTCACGTTCTGGAAACCACTGGGAACCATTTCCACAGAGGTATCAATTCATTGCACTGCAGCTGCCAATATAGAAATTAATATATTTCTATCATCCTGGAGCATAATGACTGCCATTTCACAGGCTGAAAATCAGTTTGTCTGAATGCCTTCTGAGCAGGGACTGCTTTGTTTTGGGCTGTTGTGAGAAAAGAAGAAGGGATTTTGAAGTGCAAGGAAGGATTCAGAGCCCCAAATCCTCTGCTCTTGTAGGTCTGTAGGAAGCCTTCCCCACAGGATCTCACTAACAGACCCAACCAAAACAAACAGCTCAGCGATGTGCCTCTGTTAATTGGAGATGTTACTCTCTCACTCCCGCTTCAATTTTAGCAATGATGAATGCTGGTAGTTGACTGAAGCCCTAGAAAGAAATCCCATTGTGCAATCATGTTTTTACAAGAATATTTTTGGCTTCTGAAAGTGCACTTAACACATCCAAATTAATGGAAAAGAGGATTCTTCACTGAGCAGCCTCCCGTGCCTGTTCTTCTTAATTTGATACAATAGCAGAATGTACATTGAGATTAAAATGCTCTTTTGGATGCTCAATGGCAAGAAATTATTCAGCAAAAAACCAGGGCACCATTTTCGTGATATCTCTTGTGAGTGAGGATAATCAAAGAGCTCCATTTTCCTTGCTGCAAAAATAACACAATTCCTACATACTTCATTTTTTTTTTTTGTTTCCCCCCTAACAGAAGTAAAGAAAATTAAATAAAATGTAAAGCAAGCTGTGGACTAATTATCCTTTTCTAGATGAATTCATATTGTAAAATAGCCTATTGAATGCATAATGAGCATCATTACCACCAAGAGGAGGAGAGTGGAGCGGTCATCCCATCATTATCAGCGCTTATTTTGGGAGCGAAGCAGTGCCAAGGTGAAACGGATGCTTTGTGCCCTGGACACTGAGAAAACAAGCCAAGCTGAGAGCCTCAAACTTCTCTTTATGTTCTGAAGCACCTCACCCT
The DNA here is from genome assembly GCF_026979565.1 of Vidua chalybeata. Classification (NCBI taxonomy): domain Eukaryota; kingdom Metazoa; phylum Chordata; class Aves; order Passeriformes; family Viduidae; genus Vidua; species Vidua chalybeata. The sequence goes on from NC_071540.1 coordinate 17,164,312, forward strand.
GCCTCCAGCTGTCCTCTCTGGGCTTTGAAGGCCTCGGATGCTGGTTGCAGCTGGACACGTGCGTTTGGGGTTGGCAGCTCTTCCACCAGCTCCTCGGCTGGAAACAAAGGGCTGGGCTCTGTCTTCTGCTGTGGGAGCTTTGAAGGGGTAATGTGGGTCAGGGCACTCGTCAGGGTGGATGAGACAATTCCCATCCATGGCTTGGGGAGCTTTTTTTCATATTTATAGCAGCGTTCCCTGCACAGTGGAATGATTTCCTGGGAGAGGCTCAGCCTGGAGCGCCTCTTTCTGCCTGAGCTCCAAGCTGGGCAGCTCCCACAGGCTGACAGTGACTGCCTCACCTTTCAGCAGGGCCCCCCTCTGCCCTACACACATGGGCTGCTGCCCCTGGTCTCCCTGCAGACCTGGGGGCCTGCAGGAAAAATTCCTATTTGCCCTTCCTTCCCATCTTTCTAGCCAAATGAAAGCCAGGCATTGTACTTTCACAGAGATGAAAATACTCAAAGAGATTAAAATTCTCCTCCTAAGTCAGGAATGGAACTAAGTGGTGTTCCCTGCATATTTTCCCTGCTTTCAAGTGCTTCCAAGTCTGGATGGCACTGGTACAGCTGAGGTGATGGCCACAGGGAACAGCTGCTCCTCCTTCCAGTGTCACCCTCGGTTCAGCAAATCTGTTTCATGCTCTAAGCCTAAGATGTCATTTGTAGCAGTTTGGCCTGTCTCAACATGAATGAAAACATCCAATCAAGCCCTAATTGTGACAAATTATATTAGCCTATAGTTGTGCAAGTTGCATTGCAGCAACTAAATTCAGGCTGTGCTTGGGAAGCCGGGAGAGGCTGAGGAGGCCCCTTCCACACACAGGGAGATGTGTGGGAGGGTTGAGCTGCCCTCTTCACCCTGCTACTCCTCCCGTGAGCACACTTTCATCCCAAAGTGCTCATGTGCTGTCAGCTAGACACTGTCCAAGGTACCTGAGGAATGAAGCAGGTTAGTCCCACTCCATGGAACTCACAGTTTGATGCTGGCTGTAAAGACCTGAGGAGAAAGAGCATCTGGCTTGTGACACAGGAAACTGTTAAAGTGGGGTGCAAGAAAGAGGAATGTGATGGGAATGGGTGTCCCTGCCCCTCTATTCCTCATTTCTACAAGGAAGATTCACTGGACCTTCAAATGGCTTTTCTCTAGTGCAAAATATGATAGTGAAGGAAAAAAAAAAAAACCCACAGAAAAGAAAAGAGAGGAAATACTAGAATTAATTTCCCTACATGACATATTTTAAAGGGCACTGTCAATTTGCTTTATAATTACATTTCTAAATCACTGGAAGATTACACTGAAAGGTGAACTTTGCAAAACCTGAATATTTTTATTAATTTTTTTAAATTAAAAACCTTTTTGGGGATTTAAATACAATCCTTCTGTGCTGTAAGCCTGTGTAACAGCAACAGCAAGGAAATGGATAGGATATGCTACCCTTGTTCCTGCTCATTTGTACCTCTCATTTCCCACTAAGGATACTAAACCTCAAAAGATTTAGCAGCTCCTTCTCTAAGGATGAGCAGCATGCTTAAGTACAAGTGCTGAGGTCTCCCCAAAATTTTCACACTGCCCTCATTCCTCAGGATCGTGAGAAAGGGCTTGCAGTGTTAATATTTGAGGCAAGAGGTTTATTTTGCTATCCAGGTTTTGAGCCCTTCCAGATATCCCCATTTCATGCCTTCAGGCTTTTCTCTGCAATGAGGAAAGCTCAAGGTGTCTTAGCTGAGAGCTGAGCTTCTCACCTTATCAAATTGCTCCAGGTCTGAGAGAGAAACCAGGCGTCAAGAGAATCAGCACAGAGATCTCCAGCTCTGACTGTGGGGAAAAATTTATTCTGGGAACACTGGAAAGAACCAGAGGGATGAGATCCTGCATAGGTGGGCACTGTCTGGGTGCCCCCAGCCTCAATTCCACCTCCTTTGCAACACCCTGTGAAAATAAGCAAATCTTGGCTGAATTTGTGCTGTAGCCACTCAGGGGACACTCATGAAAGGCACTGGGTTAAGCAGAGATGTGATTTAGAAGTGCCCTGGCTAAAGCATGTTAAATTTTAACATCACCACTCCACATTGACACAGGGCTGTTTTCACCCAAGCTCCTTTTGCTGCGAGATGAAATCCGGTTTAACTGATTAACTTTCCCACCTGAGCTAACTCCCTGCCTCGTCCTAACAAGGTACAAAAATAAAAGCACAAAGCAGCTCAGTGTTGTAGTGGTTGTAGGAAATGATGGAGCTCCCCGTGCTCATCCACTACAGGAATCTATATTAGGTTTTTCAAAGTCTTACAAGCACAATGAGCTAATGCAGTCTCTCAGTGCAGGTGAGATTTATTTCTCTCGTTCTCTAATATATACGGGCCCAGATTCTCTGCTTGTTTAATCCACTGGTTTACATGGATTTACAGCAGATATTGGTATTTGATCTATGACTGGGCTTGGTCTTTTGGCTCTAGCTTGAGTGAAGGAATAAAGTTCAGAGGACAAATTAATAGAGAGAAAAATTAGCTTTTCGTGTACTGAAGACAACAAAATTGCAGCCTGCTATCAAATAATCATCTAAATAAATAACCTTGAGAAAACCAATTACTTACATAGGAGGAAGCTATTGGCAGAGGTGTGAGTATCCTCCCGCTGCACCAGACTGAAAAGCCAATATTTATGTATAAAATGGAAATCTGGTTACTGAAACAGCATTGCAATTCACTCATTGTAATTAAAAAAATAACAATCACGATTCAAGATAATCCTTCAGGTAATCAAAAGCTGGATCAGTAGCAGGTGCTGGTTCTGAGCTGTGCCCTTGCTGGCTGGTCCCCACTGCAGGCAGTGACAAAGCTCTGACTGCCAAAGGTGGGGTGTGATGGATGATGGGGTTGTTTAGCCCAAAGGGGCATGAGGCAATAACCTGGAGAATTTGGGGACAAAAATCAAAAGCAACCCTCAACCTACAGCAGGGCTCCTCATATAATCTATTCAAATAGATGTGAGTATACAGCCCATTTGAATGCCTTACATTGGAAATTTAGGCTTTATGGCCCTGAAAGACAAAGAACATCAAATGATTTTGCTTCTTATATGAGCATGTTAGTGATTTTAACAGCATTTGGTCTACTGAAACAAGATAAGGCCTGGAATAATAATAAGCAGCAGTTCAAAGATTTATCTAAATATGTTTGGCAGCTCCCCGCCCTTTGCCTCACGATGTGAACATCCCACAATTGAGACCATACCCCGTAAATTACCACCCTCTGTGGGGTTCTCACGTTAAATTATTCCAAATAAGCAAGGCCAAATGCTCTCAACTTAGCCAGAGATAATCAAGTAATGTAAAGCAATTTCCAACAGTTCTATTTTTCTGCTTCAGGCTCTTCAAAAGACAAACAAAGCCACATAGAAAATTGGCATGGAAAGGAATAAGAATTGTCACCTACTGCTTGTTGGTGCTGGACCAGCTTTCGTGTGTGTTCCTAATTATTAGGATTAGCAGTGTTGGATACCCATCCCCAGCCCCCTCTGGGATTCAGCAGCAGCACTGGACATTGTGTTGGAGGCTGTGAGGATGAGATCTTATTAGTCAGGCAATCCATCTCGTGGTAGAAAGCTGAAGGAATTAGTTTCACTTCCAGGGCTTTTTAATTACGGTCAAACACAAGTGCCTCAGTCAGACAAAGAAGTTGCATTACCTGCTGAAATTTCAGATCGTGGCACTCTCTCCTTAAGGCATTGTGTTTGCTGTCTGCATTGACTTTCAATTTACAGTAGTCATTTCTTCTTGTAGCACAAGACAACAAATTTCACTGTATATTCAGAAACTCAGTGCAATGTAGATGAAATTCCATAATTTACATAATCAACTTCTGAGCTGAAAGTTCTGGGTTAAGACATATCCTTGAAATAGAAAGGGTTTTGCTTTTTTCTTGTGTTTTGGAAGGTATGACCCGTCATTTTGCACAAAACTGTATCATTCTGCCTTGCTGTTTTCAGTATACCCCATTATCAGTCAAACTAATAGGCCTGGAGAATGAAACCCCCAAAAGAAATCCACCACATTAGTGAAATAAATACAGTTAATGATGATAATTAAGTCACTAGGGATAATTGAAAGATTATCCAATTACTATCTATAATTCTTTGGCTTGCAAATAAGATAGGAGTGTGTAGAGCTAATCCATTCTAGCAATAATAATAATAATTAAAAAATTAGTAGGGGGAAAAAAGCACAAAAAGCACCCAACCCACAAATTATTAGATTTCTTCACAACCGGAGGTATTTTGTCAATTTAATTGCCTAGTTGGAGAGTTTTTCTAGTCTGGAGTAATTTTTTTAGGCAGCTGTTGCAACACTGGTCTCTTGAGGATGGGGAGATATTCTGGGTCACTGAATTCCCTGATGAAATTCCTGATTCCCTGGAGAGGCTCTGCTGTCCCCTAGATCCAGACTAAGATGGACACGTGTGCTCCTAGCAAAGGTCTTACAGTAACCACAAGTGAACTGATCCAAAATAAGAGGAGATGGGATCAGTCCAGATTGTGCTGTGGGTTCTGATGGTAAATTTAGGACAGAAGCATAGTTCCAGCAGGCTCTGCCCTACAAAAAGCCCCTCAGGTCCCCTGCAGTGCCGCTCTTGTGCTGGTTTTGCAGACAGGCAGTCATGCTGTCACAGAGCTAAGGAGAGGTGGTTGACCCCCCTGACCAGGTCAGGTGCTAAGAGAGGTTTTGGTCCCAAATATTTCTCAGCCTCAGCCTGTGTCACAGTGGCTCAAGTTTTCTAATTTAGCAAGTGGATTAGGGACAAGAGCCAAACCCCAGGAAAACACAGCAGCACTCTGGGTAAGTTTGTACACTCAGGGATAGGCACCATTTTTTGGGAGGTAGCTACATTTTTGTTCTCACTTTCAAGCATCTGTAGGGCTCTGCTTAGCACAGGTAATTTAAGAAGATCTAAATATGGCCCCCAGCAAGTCAATTAAGGATGTGTTTAATTTTAACACATAGTTCCTTTGGATCTCATCCATGGAAATCAATGGCAAGGCTGCTGGTGGTTTGATTGGCTTCGGATCAGAGCCAGCAATTTTGATTGTAGAGATCGAATGCTTGAAATTAATTATATGACTAATGCTTCACTGGATTAGGGAATCAATTAATGGAAGTGGGGTGCTTGTTAGCAGATTTCCATTAACTTTCATGCAGATTTTTCTCCTAAACACAAACTGCATATTCATTGCCCTTGAATGCATTTAGGTAAGTTGGAAAAATAATAAGATGGTTGAAATAACCAGAATTTTCTAATGAAGCTACTGAAAGGAGTGTGGGATTCTGTGCTGGAAATTAAATCCTTGCATTGGAAGACCTTGTGCCAGGTCCTCATACCAAATAGGTAAGTATCAGAAAGCTTTTCCAATCCTATTTAAGCCAGAAACTCTCCAGTCTGGGATTGACAGACCTGGAAGGCAATCATCTTCACAAGCCAATCAAAAGGATCAGAAATGAGGTAGCAGAGTACAACTCTTTCTCCACACATCTTTTCTCATCTTTGAGAAGCTGCTGGAGGGGAAAGCATCCTTCAGCACTTCAACTCCTGCTTAAAACAGGCGGCTCTAACTACAAGAGCATCCCTGCTCCCGCCCATATCCATTCATCTCAGCCCAGTGAAACCTCATTTCATGCTCAAAGCTCCCTATGGACTCTGAAAACTCTCCCAAAATCAGGTTTTGGCAGGTGTGAAAACCCTCTGCTGAGGTCCAGAAGCTGCTGTAGGAAGGGATGGCTCCTCGGGAAGGTCCCAACCTGCCCAGCTAGCACAGGCCTTGATGGACTGCACTTTATAGCAGGATGCTTTTGTTCCTTGGCCACAAATTGAGCCCTGGGCTCTGGAGAAATTCCACTCCTAATGGTCCCCAGAGCCCTGTCCCCAGAGTCCCCAGCCCTGGGGCCCTGGAATGGGAGCTGCCTCTGGGCTGGTCCGTGCATGCACAGGCGGCTCCTCCATCAGAGCAGTGCATTAAAGCCACAAAATGTTTCTGTAAATATTGCTTCACACTTGGGTGAACAAAGCATGCTTTTATCTGAGGGAGAGCGCAGGGTGTAAATTACATTTTAATTGAGGAATTGGAAATACCAGCTTTTGCTTTTTGTATTTTTTTTTTGTTTTTTTTTTTCTTTTGGGTTGGATTGTTAATGGGGATAGCTCTTGACTGAAGCTCCCTGCAATGAACCCACTCTCATTTCTGCAGACTTTCCCACCTTCCTTCTGGCTTGGCTTGCCTGCATTCTCCTCCTCCTTCCTAGTGAGGCTGTCTCCAGGCCTGTGAGCGTTCCCAAGCCTCGCTCACTCACAGCTTGGCACTGTGCCCTGCAATGTTTGCAGCTGAGAATGGCTGGTCTGGCACCCCCGTGCCCTGCTGCCCCTGCTAGGCAGGAACGAGGGAGGCTGACAGTCTGCTGAGACCCCATTGTGCTACTCAGGGATGCAAGTCACAAAAAAGGCTCCTTGGAGGAATGGAATGTTTTGTGCTGTGCAAACTGAGTGTGATTCTCCCCTCTCCCAGAGCAGCTGGCACTGCACCCATTGAAGGCTCACAGGAGTGTCTCTCAGATCTGACACCCAAGTGCTGCCAGCCATTCCAGCCATGATGTGGTGCAGATGTTCTTGCTCCCCCACACTGAAATACCACTGAGAAGCTGCAGTTCCAGCTGGGGGCACAAAGGAACACAGGGTCATTTAGGTTGGAAAAGATCTCTGAAATCATCAATTCCAACCGTTAACCCAGCACTGCCAAACCCACGTCCCCAGGTACCACATCTACAAGTCTTAAATCCCTCCAGAGTGTTGACCCCACTGCTCTCCTGGGCAGTTTGTGCCAGTGCTTGATCACCCTTTCAGTGCTAATATCCAATTTAACCTCTGCTGGTGCAACTTGAGGCCATTTGCTCTCGGCCTATTACTTTGAAGATGCTGACCCCTATTTTGCTACGACCTCCTTTCAGGTCATTGTAGAGAGGTCTCCCCTGAGCCTCCTTTTCTCCAAGCTGAAGAGCCCCGGCCTCCTCAGCAGCTCCTCAAAGGACTTGTTCTCCAGACCCTTGCCCAGCTTCACTGCCCTTCTTGCCTTTCATTGTCCATCAACACTTTGTTCATCTTCAAGGGTCGTTGCATTATCCCCACCTCTCACACGTCACTGCAAAGGACCACCATTCATCTAAGGCTTGCCACGAGTGTGGGATCCTGTAGGATCTCTCTTTTTCCTGCTGGTGGAAACATCCAGTAGTTCATAGCCCAAGCAGAAAGCCTCCTGGTTACTGGGGTCTCAGAAGTCCCCACTTGGGGGAAGCTGTCTTTGGGAAGGGAAGTGGAACACAACCTCTTTCCTCAGGGCAGTCAATGAGCCGTCAAGCACGGGAGCTGGACGTGGCCAGACAGGAGGGAAAGGCAGGAAAGGGAGCAGAGGATGGAGCCAGCTCTGCTAGATCTCTGCTTCTGGCAGGCAGCTTCTGCTGGAAGGGCTGGAGAGAGCCCAGGCTGGAGGTGAAGAGCTGCATCCCCCTGCAGGGGATGGAATGGGAGCATGAAGCACTCCCAGCTGGGAGCTCAGACCCGCAATTGCAGATTGAACCCTCCTGCTCAGGAGGGTGAGTCAAGCCCATTAGCCAGCTAATCCTCACAACAGGCTTTTGTGAGGCTACTATTTCCTTCTGGGGAAATGTATGATCTACTGATTACAGAGCATCCCAACATGCCAAATGTATGCTTGAAACCAGTAAACAATAAATATTTAATTAGCCGGTCATTTTGACAATAACAACAGGCAACAATTAAACTGCCTTTTGATTTCCCCTTCATTTAGTTGTCAGTCTTGTATAGTCAAAGTTAAATGCCAACTCTTGCCTTGACCACAGCCTTTAGTAAGGCTGTTAAGAGAATATTTAGGTTTGATCTGAGCTTTTGATTTCTGGCTCTGATTTCTCCCACCTTTGCACCACTCGTAGGCATGACTCAAATACCATTAATTTAATGTGGGCTGAATGTGAAACTTAGAAGCTTATTCTTTCTAACCTAACAGTGCCAGGCAATATTTCAGAGAGCAGTCACACTTGGAAATACAATTACGATTCAACCTGAAACTCCTGATCTCCTCCACTGCCATCAGGACTTTGCTCACCTCACAGGTCTGTGTACACCTGACATTTCCCCACGGGCACCTCCTTCCATCACCATCTGTGTATTCTTCTTTACTCCCCCACTGCTGTTTGTCTGCAGACCTTCTGCTCAAGCTCAAAGATTCTTGTCACCAATGGGGTGACAAATTTCTAAGTGGAGAGGGGAAGAAGAAAGCTATTTTCCAGCAGCAAATTATATTTTCCTGACACCTACTTCTGCATCCACAGCTTCTGTATCCCAGCTCATCTCCCCACTCTTTGTCTTTGCGTGAATCACCAAATTTTTCAGGTGGAGGGTCACTTTGGCAGGTTTGCTGGGGCAGCCTTAGTCTGGCTACTTATCACGTCTCTACCATCCTGTGTTAAGCACCGAGATCAGAGCAGAGGCTTGGCAGTGTGGGAGGAGGTTGAGGTGGGACCTTCTGCCACTGACAACGCTGCATCTACCCTTAGAAAATAAGCAGGGCTTCTCCTACACAGCTGCCAGCAGCCAGGGTGTGCAGTTATGACCAGGAACTGAACGTGGATTTTGTCAGGTTGAATTCAGAGCACCAGACTGCAAATGAGGAGCCTTGGCTGTAATCACAGCTCTCCTGCTGGATGGCCTCTGACTGCAGACAAGTCATTTCACATCTGTTCCCCTTTCCATCCTTTCTGGGTTGTCTAAGTGAATGTGATCTTTAGAGCACGTTAATGTCACCCTGATGTACCCAAAGGCCATTTAGCACTGTGCAGTCCTGACACTGTTTGAGACATGGGAACACTATTTTAAGGTACCAGGCTCTTAAATATTGCCCCCTTTTGCATTTTTCCCCTTCACTACCACAATGTAACATCCTGCCCAAAGTCTCCATGCAATGTCAATCTTCTGATTCAACAGTTTTAGCAAGTCTTGTTAGATTTTGGTGAATATCAAAGTTGGTTCCAATTTAATTTTGCCTTTGTAGAGAAATGAAAACAGAGCCCTCAGTCCCCCCATGAAACACAGGTAACATCCTTCAAAATAATGGATTTAATTATAAAAGTCAGCTTTGGATCAAGTCTGCTCTGTTTAGACCTACTAATCAGAGACTATTTACAGAGTCATGAGGACCTGATAAAACGTGTACACAGTTTTAAATATGCCATTGTAATGCATTGTAAACCTTAATTTGAAACAAGACAGCTTAAAAGCTTTATGGATTTGACTGATGATACACCCTCTATATTGATGGCTGAACCCAGCATGCTGTTATTCCTGCTTTCTCTTGCTAACAAAAAAGTTCAGAACGATAATATATTTTATAAAAAGCTTTAGTATTACGCTCCTGCAAAAGTGACTTTAAATAATAATAGGTCTGAACCACAACTTCACACAGAAACAGCTCTGGAGAAGATGAATTTCCATGCAGCAGGCACGGAGGCAGCACAGGGATAATGCACCAGCTCTCCAAAGTATCAGCATCCCACAAAGCAAAGGATGAAAGCATTTTGGATCCTGAGTGGATCAAACCCTCCTTTCTCCAGGAATGCAGGAGGGCTGGCAGGGAGCTCAGGGACGTGTGATTCTCCAGCAGGGTCACATCCCAGCAGACCAAGCAGTCTGAAAACCCTGCTGGCAACACTGAGCCTTCTCCCCATAAAGAGTTCCTCTTCTATGCAGGGAAGAGCAAAGCCAGCAGTCTGCTTTAATAATGCAGAATTAATGAATTAATTTTCCTCTGCTAAACCTGGCGGTGTGATGGGATGCAACAGAGCCAACACCCAGCAGAGCAGCAGCTTTTTCACAAGAGGGGCTGCATTCCTGCCTGTGGGGAGGAAGCTGGGTCTGAAAAAGCACCTGCAGAGCCTTTGTTCTTCCTTCTCTCAGGCTTCATGGTGTCACACGGGTGGGATTTGGCCAACCTTGAATGGGAAGCCCCACTTTGCTGTGTGCTGTGTTAATTCCTGCACCTTTGAGATCCAACCTTCTTTGAGGTCATCTAAAGAAAGCTTGGAGAAACCAGGAAATCATTAGTTTGTAACAAGAAACTCTGTCCAGCTCCCACAAATGCATGAAATGTGCACAAAGAAGAGCAGGGAGCTCACAACTTCCAAAGGCAAAAGCTTTGCCAGCTCGTGGGTCTGACCCCAGCTGTGGGTAAGACCATGGGGGCTTTAGCCAAGTAAGCACAGACACGGTCACCCTCCCACATCTGAGACACTCCTGTGCAAAACTGAGGGGCAGCTAACCACATTCAATTTGAGATAATTATGCCAGGAGCAAAAATTCACCCCACACAGTAACTGGGTTAAACAAAAAGCTGCAAAGGAGCAATGACAGAAAAAGTATTTTTTACATTTAAACACTGGCATGATTTATTCAAGCAGTGAGGAATGGTGAATTTCAAACTTGGAAATGACACAGGTTACAGGTTGTATGAATTAATATAATTATTCCACAAGGCAATAAGTTGAAAAGTTGACAATCACTCTTAAAATACTATTCAAAGACTCAAATTAAACAAAAGAAGTGTCTACAGTCAAAAAGACTTGTTCTAAGCTTTGCATAAAATACTGTCCAACAATAAAATGTCATGTGCAGCCTACTGAACAGACAACAATTTCAAATTCTATCTTCATTCTTACTCTTACTGTGGATCAAATTTATGCTTATTACATTATCACCAGAAAATACAATTATGTCAAAGAATACATTAATACAGCAAAAAATACATTATGTCAACAGCAGCTCAAATTGTGAGGTAGCTTTCAAAGGGGGACTTCCCAAACCCATCCCTTACGAAATTAATTGGTTATCTTTAAAGACCATATAATTAACATTTCTGTGTCTTTACATTTGTAAAGCAAGCATTTGTGTTCAAATTTACCTTGCAAACTCCATAATTATAATACTTATGTGTGTGTGAAAGCTGTAGTTGGTAGTTTCAGTGTCTGGCACAGTCTTAGAAGTGAGAATTTATGATCTCATGAACTTCCCCATTGTAACCCAGATTCCTTGCTCAAAATGAAGTCAAAACAATTCAGCACTGTAAAATGGTGCAGTTTTATGTATGTTATTAGGGTTGTATTTTGTGGAAGTAATAACAAGATTGAGGTTGAAATGAATCTCCATTTCCTATTACATATACACACAGATACAATGAAATGCTGGTTTTTATAAAGCGATGAACACAGGCATGTAAAAACAGCTGGAAGGCCACCAATATAAAAAATGTATTTGTGTGCAGGAAACAGAATTGACAAAGACCCCACTTGTCCCTGGAAGACAGAAGATAGAAGATTTGAGGTTTGAACAGAAAGAACCAAAAGTCTTACCTCCTTCATTCAGGAGAGATGCTGTATTAGAGAAAAATGTGTAGAAACACAGTGAAGGGAAGCACCAACAGCTGCTGGGATGTGTTCAGACCCAAAGGGGAAGGAGGCTCTGAGACCATTTACTGGGCAGAGTCTCATCAGAGAAATGCCAAGTTTCTTGCTCCTGATGTGGGTTTGGTGTTGGGTAAACATTGCATATTTCCAGGGTAAAAACTGCACCCTTTGCTCCTTGTAGGGTCCTCGAGATCTAAATTGTTGACAGAAGCAGCCAAGACCTTCGGTAGGCACCAAAGTAGTTTTATGCCCAGAGAGCACATTTCAGAAGTGTGATTATTATCATTGCTGGGCTAAAAATGTGCTAGCCAGTTAGTGGAACAGAAGAGAACCCTCCTGTCCTGACAAGCTTGCAATCAAAGGTGCCAACTTTGCATTTTTGTGTACACTGGGATGGCAGGGGGAGGACAGGGGTGCCACCAGAGCTGTGGGACCCCAGGGAAATGTGAACCCCAAGGGTGAGGAGGAAGCTGTAGGGATGAGAAAGGCTGAGCAGGACCCTTGTATGGAAATAAGGTCCCTTCAGCAGTCAGTAAAAAAATCTCATATTAGTCTCTTCTGGTATTAAAATCTATGAATTTGGGAGAGAGGGAAGATGAATGAGATGGGAATTTATGACTTAAGTTTTTTATTTTACAAATGTATGCAGACTCTGGGAAAGCTGTACTGCTGATTTTTAACTCTTCCTCAAATGGACACTAAATATTTCAGTATCAGTAGTTCATCATTATTTTCCATCTTAAGAGAAATACTGTTACCACCTTTTGCATAAATGTTCCTTACTGAGCCATGCAGTTTGGGGAAGATTTCCCATTTTTCTTCCTCACCTTTTGTCCTTTCATTTATGAATCCTGACAGTTTTGGGGTTTGCTCCATTCCCCCAAGTTCATGTGCATCTGCTGTCCCAAGACACACCACATTTAGAAAATTGATCATTAGCAAGTGGGTTTTCCCCCTCTTTCCTGGTGGAGAATAGAAAGCAAGTTTTCAGGTATCAGCTGCATCTCTGTAGGCACCTCTAGATCACTTCATTTTCCTAGTTTCAAAGGGCCACTTGATAAAAGTTAATTAGAATATTGCTGTCTGGGATGGGGAGGCCCACTGGGAGATGGTGGAAACATCTCATTTCTCACAGCACTTCAGCCAGAAAGCTTCCCAATGTGACTTTTATTATTAATAAACACATCATACAATAACTATAGAACACCATACAAAAATTATGCCTTTTACAAGCAGCACAAATTTGAATCCTGTGTTGCTAAGCCTCCTGCATCACCCTGAAAATAAGTTACACTGTGCCCCAAATGCTCAGCCTGGAGGTGTTGCACACACAGAATTACCACCAGTGTCAACAATAATGACAACAATAAACAGAGATGCGAGTCCAGTGCAAAAACTGGCTCATGCTGGGGCAGCCTGGTGTGCTCCTACATACTCAGCTTCATAACACATTAGTTGCTTAATTTGGTAAGCAAAGAGGACTGTGAGAAGAAACAGGACTGGTTCCCCATCTCACACATTTTGTGGATTTTCCTATGTTTACACCTTTTCTACCCACTGTTCAAACTGACCTACGAACGAATTGATCAGGAGAGCAGGGAAATAAACTTCAGCCCAGAAATCTTAACAAAACAGGATAGGAACAATTCAGAACTGCACAAATAAATAAACCCCTGACTCTGGCATATGTTGTGTGGCCATTTACCCTGGGGAGCTTTTGAATAATGGGACACAGCTCCATCTCCCAGGCTGGCCCCACATGCCACTGAACAAAGCAAAACTCATCCTGACACCAAGTTCCTGATAAACAACTTATATTTGTTGCTAAATAGATGCATCTTATTATGCATGCTTAGCAATTGATTCAGATGAGGAACAGCAGATTGGATGACAGCATCTCCTGATTTTAGGTGTTATGAATTTCACAGCCTTGACTTCACTAAAGCTCCAGGACCTCATCTGCAGCTCCCAGGTGACACCAAAGCTTGATCAGGATCTGCAGCCTTGGGGTTCTGCCATGCACGGGGGCAGGATGGGGTAGGGCTGCACATCTCAATGTCTTCAGAGCAGATGATCTTACCCTTGCTGTGCCCTGGCTCCTCTCTCTGCCTCTTGGCCATGCAAGAGGTCTCCATGTGGAGAAGAAGCCTGACTTAATCATCTTGCACAGCTCAAATCTGTGCCCTTCACGATCCCTGTTTTTCAGAGGAGCAGTATTTAGCTCCCTGAGCCAGCAATCTGCTTGGCTGTAGAGCTCAACAGGAACACAAATAGGGCCTCAGTCCAGAGGAGAATATTTTGCAGAGGCAGCTAAAATTAGGATCGGGCCCTGGGAGTGTGTTTGCAGACATCTGGATACAATGCACAGCAGCACCACTTGTGTGGATCACCAGCATAATTGCAATAAATAATTCAAGAAACAGCAAATGATGCTGAAAGTGAAGCCTCCAGCTTTGCAACCAGCTGATGGCACTGTGGCCTGCAGAGGGGACACCTGCCATGGTGGGATTTGGGGCTGGGAGCACTGGGGGTCCCCAGGGTACCCACAGTGACCAAAGGGGGCTGCAGGTGACAGCCAGTCCCTCTGACAGCCTGGCTTCAGCCTGTACATTTGTGATTGCAGTATTTGTGTCCCAGGTGGACTCCTCAGCTCCCTTCAAACCCACAACTTACTCCAAATTCAGGAACGTTTGGGAAAAGTAATGAGGGTCCACAGCTGTGCAGAATTGCACCACATGGGATCAGGAGGTGAATGAAGCCCTGTGTGTGTTTCTCTGTGCACAGCCTGGGTGGGTGTTTGGAATTAACCATCCTCCAGATTCCAAGGTGAAGCCAGGCAGGAATTTTCCCTTATGCCCATTACTCTTTTCTCTGGCAATCAAGACCTTGGCCTGGAAAATATGTGATAACTCACAGATAGGAGGTGTAAATACAGAGGGAGTGGGGAGGATAATTCCTCTCTGTACTGGTGACACTCTGCCATACATCATAAACCCTGACACTTCAGCACCAGCAGCCTGTGGTCTGGTAGAGAGACTTGTCTTCACTCCTGGTTGAAAAGCAAATCTGAACACAGGGCTGTGAGGAAGAGAATCCCTCTGGAAATAAAAGACCTTCAGTCATGCGGGTGCAGCAGCAGTATCTCTTCCTTGCTTAGAATTGAAACAAGCAGCAAGTTCTTTAATCAACTAAGGAAAAAAGAGATAAAGCAGGTCAGATGGCACCACAGCAGGCAGAGATGGCACTACTGGAATAAACATCCAGCTAAGTTCATCTGATCTCCCCCAACCAACACAGCCACCTTCCATCTGGGAGAGCTTATTAAAAAATGGGATCTTGGAGACATGCCTTTTCCATCTCCACACCTGTGGCAGAGCAGATCTCACCTTTGTAACAAAGCATGAGCTGAATCTAACACTCCAAACTCTGCCCTTTTTAGATGATTAACAGATTAACATGAAGTTATTTCTCCTACTGATGCATTACAATCTCAGTTTCATAAGAGTCAGTAATTGTGGTTCACTCCTCGGTGCACTCAAAACTCTGACTCATATTTGAATTACAGTTTTGCAAAGGCTCTGCATACATATAATGGGCACAACCAAATCTGCCTCCTTCCTCCCCCGCCTCACAACTTAGACAATTAAAAACCTATATACAAAATGTGGCAGGTGAAGCCCATTTGCAGTGAAGTGTAATTATACTCAGAATAATGAGCATATGCAAAAGATTTCTTCTTGAACCACTGCCTACCTTTTGTGAGGCTCTGAGTCACACTGGCATCACTTTCCTCACTATATTTTTTTTTAGCTATTACTATTGCTGTTAGGCAATATAGCTGTGGAAAGAAGGTTAGGTTTTGCTTTGCCTCCCCTGTTATCACCAGAGATATCATCAGCTAATCTGCTCCTGGCAATGACCTACTTCAGGAGGAAGCAGGAAAGCTGGGTATTCTCAGGTCTCGACTTGAGTTGGAAATCTCCTATTTGCCTTGTAAAAGGACGTCATTCCACCCACAAACCATTGAGAGACACTAGAAATGGGAGCTCACAGAGTTTATAGAATTCCTTCTTCGTGCCTTGAAGAGAAAGGAAGTAGAAACAGCTCAAAAGACCAGAAACTGTGATGAAATGTAATTTTTCCCCCTATCTAGGGAAAAATACTACAGTACAAATACGTAAAACATCCAATAAACTTGCTCTTAATGTCCTAACCCTTCTCCTCAAGTTCTTTAACTCATTCCAGCATCTATGATCTTCTCCTGCAGAGCTCCACATATTATGACACTTCCTCCACAAAAACATAGAGGGGATGTAGTGGCAATTTCAGCAAAGGCATCACAGAGAAGCAGCAGACAGGAATATTACTGATCAATGGCAGAAAGATTAAAGGTAGTAACATCCTTATGGCACTGTGCTGAACAATGAGTGAAGAAGATCAAAGGGATTATCAAGTGCAAAGAAGAGCTTGTGGCTATTAAACTGACAAAAAAAGAAATCCTGTGGGAAATAGGAACAAAACTCCTAGCAAAAGACAAGGATCAGATTTTCTTGTTTCACTAAAGTGAAGATGTTGGAGGGACAGGTGTCAGGAGCTGCAGTTTCTAACAGTGCTGATCCTTGAAGGGCAAAGGGATGAAAAGCTTGGAGGAAACGTCACCAGGAATGGACAGAACCTCTCCAGACACTGGAACACAGAAGCCTCCACGAGGAGCACAGCCCAGGTCAGGATGCAGAGAGATTTTAATGCTGAAATAATATTTTATGGATCTGACCTGTCTAAGAATGGGCATAACAGTATCTACCTAAATTTAAGGTTTTTGCTGAAGAGGATTTAGCAGATTTAATATTGAACATATTTTAAGTGTTTTCATGGATAATTTCAAGCAAGAAGAACGTGTGAGCTGGATTATGAATTTTATATTCTTTTACAGCATTTATAATTAACTCTAGGTCTATTTTTTTTTTCTGTGCTACTGGGAAGCAGTCATGCTGTAATCTTCTAATTAATAAATGGCTCAATAAATCATGAGATCTTTTGTCCATGGAGAAACTTACACATACTGTCAGAAATATTACACTCTAAAATGGGTAATAGGCAACCAACCATATTTTTACTCCTTCTTCACTTTTTTTTTTTTAAATTTGTATTTAATTTTAAAATGTTTAATGACAAAATTAGTCAAAGAAATTATCCAATAACTGTGCCAGGTATTATCTCTGGGAAAACTCTCATTGGCACCCCAGGGTTTTGGTGATGCAAAGCGCAGCTGCACCAGAGCTGTCCAGTGACAAGGACATCCCATGGCTCTGGTTTTGAGCCATTGCTTCATTCACAAAATGTTTCTGGAGAAAAGCCTGGTCCAATGCACAGAACAATGGGGAAAAGTCCTGGAGAGGTGGGCTTGGCCCCTCACCCTGTGCTGTGAGCATCCTGTTCCACCTGGGCCTTCTTTTTGTCCTTGATATTTTCATCTCTTGCTCACGTACACTGAAAGCTCTCCCAGCCATGGGCCTTCTCTCACTCCATGCTTGCAATGCTCACATTACTGGAACATGAAATCAAAGAGTGATAAAACTTGTCACAGATCAGCAGTGACTGACAGGGACCTGGACTTTGTCATTCATTAGCCAGACTTCCCTCCTGTCACCTCCTCAAGTCCACTCCCTTCCCCCAGAGCAACACTGAAACAGGCATTTGTAATCCTGTGTTTCTGGCTGTCACACACATAAACAAATACCTTCCACTGTGAGGGAACTGAGGATCCTTATCTTCACTTTCTGAGTGGGGGTGTGAGAGCAGAGACAGACAGGGTGAGACTTTTCAGCTGAAAACATGCATCCCATTTTTATCCAGGCACTGGCTGTGATGTGACAGGGGTGCCTGGGTGCATGTGAAGTGCTCCAGCCTTCAGCAGATGATGAGGAGGGTGCCCTGCTCGCAGCCCTCCCTCCTGAATTTCTGCTCTGGTGGCATGGGACATGGGGAACCACAGCCTCAGTCAAAGCCCAGTGGTTTGAGCCAGCTCACAAAGATCATAACTGTGGCAAGACCCTGAGAATGACAGGAAAAAGCAGCTCCTTGGAGGAGATGCACTACAGGAGCTCACATCTGGAGGGCTCCTGGCTTCATCTGTTAATAGCCACTGCCAAAGCAGATTCGATGAACCTCAAGCTCTCCCCATGTGGTTTTTCCTTATATTTTATCATCCCCAAAAAGAAAAGTTCTTCATTATGAACTACATATGCTGAGTAGTCTGCATCCCAGCGGTGTCTGAGAGCTGCAGCCAGCTGTGACTCCTGAGGGAAGGTGGTTACAGTGCCTGTGGAGGTGTCAGGGTGCACAAGGCAAAGCAAAATAACTCACTTCTGTTGTGTAAAATAAAAAGTCTCTCTGAAAAAAATTGCTATATTGAGGAAACGATAGCACTGCATTTAAGACAGCCCCTAAATGTCAAGGGAGCATCAATAATTCTCTTTATTTTTACAATAGTAGAAGACACAGCTGCCTATATATGGGTTGATAGGAAAAGAAAAGGGGAATGTGCAACTGCTTCTGTTTGAAATCTTAATTATTCCAGTAATCTTTCAAATACAGTTCATCAGCTGGATATAAACACTATCCTAGCTGCAAGCATAGGTGTGAAAAGGGAAAAAAAATCCCATTATCAAGCAATCTGCAGCTCTGAAGACAACAGCTTCCTGCACCAGCAAATTTCTAACTGTTCTTTGATACTGGTGTTGGCAATAGGTTATGAAAGTAAATTATTTCCTAATGCAGGATGTAAGATATTCATTAAAGACCAGGTAGAAGAACATTAATTTACCTTTTAAAACATATTAGGAGACAAATAAGGCAATGAATTCATTAGTATGCATGCCTTGCCTGAGCTGATCAGGTCAGACAAGCTCAGCTGTGCCTCCTAATGCCTGCACTGCACAACAGTGCTGATAGTATTAACATTTTAATAATAATTGTAGTAATATTTACTGATAGGCAAAGGCAGGATGTGATTTACTGTAGCAGAAATCTTGGGTTTTCTATCTAGCTTTTTCACAGGTTCACACCACTTCTGTGAATAATGCACTTAACTCCTACTGCTGCCTATGGCCAGCAGCAAAACACGTAAAACAACAACCTGTTTAAAAAACAGCCTGAAAACATCCTAAAAACAACCCAGGCAGCCTGAACAAGTCAATATTGCAAACATCCTGCACTAACTGGGAGAGTAGCTGAATAGAGGTGAATAAAAAAAGGGGACAAACTCTTTTGTTTGGTATACACAAGAAGTAAATAAACTCTATTCTGCCCCAGATAAAAATGGGTACACTTGCTGTAATTTATATTTTACAGTGACCCTCTCTTAAAGCTTCAGTTCCTCCAGCTGAGATTCCTGTTGGGACCCTTCCCTTGGCCACAGAGTCACCTGTGTGCAGTGATAAATCACTGCTTTGAAAGCTGAATTATACTCTGCTTTGGGGTCTCCAAACACGGGTGAGATCTTCCTTCACGTGCTGGCCCAATGTGGTTTTAGTGCACAAGCAAAAACAACACCTGAGCACTCTTTGATCTGGGTCTCGTCATGCCAAAGCTGTGTGCTATGTCAGAAAAGCTGCTGTGGGAAGGGCTGGATGGTAATTGCCTGAAGTTACTTTAAAGTGAAGTTGCCTGCTGAGATTAAGCAAGAAAATGCAACAATATCTGCATATATTTATTCTGGAAAGCATAATCAGGGATGGTGAGGAGTTTAAGGAATGTGATCCCAGTCCACTGAGCCTGAGCACACGGAATATGAGTTTTCAAAGAAGCTACTTCAAAGGCAAAAAGAGAAGGTAGAGACATCAGTGTGAGCAGATAATACAGGGGAAGCAGGGCTTAGCAGCTAATTCATTAAGTGCATTTTTGCACAGGATTTCTGATGTAGCAGCTCACAGTGACACGGGGCAGCCACTGCAAGGCAGAGGATGGAGTTATCTCCGTGGCTGGCTGCTCCCAGCCTCTTCCTGATCCAGCAGCCACTCTTACACATCATTAAGAGACAAGCTCCCCACGGGGACCACCACTGGCCTCATCAGCATGGAAAGCAGCCCTCTTGCCCTGCATCACTGAAGGCTGGAATATTCCCACACTGCATCCATCTTGAAACACCACAGCTTTTTAAGGCAGCTCTGGGATTTTCATGACCAAAATAATACATCCAGAGAGGGTCATATCAAGGATTTCTGACGTTGAGAGCAGCCTGGAAGCCGGGTGAAAGCACAGTTCAGCCCATCCAGAGCTGGCTCATCGGGGATTTATCATAAATGTTTGTGGGGTGCTCAGAGGGAGCCCTGAAGACATGAGCTTTAATTGAAAAGGGATTGCAGGGGATATAAACCAACCTAAATGTCAGGGCACTGTTGCATCCCCTAAAGGTCAGAATGAGCACACTGAAACCACAAGTCTGAAAATGATACCTCTGACAGTGCTGTTCCAGCCATCCGTGGGTACAGAGCAATGCTCATCTATTCCAGCTTGGAAACTGGCAGGGAAGGATGGGAAAACAGCCTCACAGAGGGCTGGGACCTGGATAGAGCTTTTTGGATGCAGCTGCAATAAAAGAGTTTTCTGATGCCTTCCAGAGGCACAGCCCAAGTTATTACAACAGCATTAATTTACCATTAGGGCTTGCTGCAACCAGAGGCGAAGATTTTGATTTTTAAAAACAGAGTCAAAGGAAGGCAAGAGTGAAAAAAATATATATTCAGCCCTTTTAAAGTCTGACCTAAAAAGCCTTGCAGTGTAAAATATGCCCTAAAAAATTTATGTCAGGTTTCTATGGTTATAGGTATGTATGGGTGTGATACAGAGCAAGCTCAGCCTTGCTGCTGCTGGCCTTACACGCTGTGGAACTCAAAGAGCTCTTCCCAGTGGAAGGGCAAAGCCAGACTGGAGTCAGCAGGGACGGCTGTGCTGGCTGTGTGGATGAGCTAACAGCCACAGGTCACTGCCCTCTGCCCCAGCAAGGCTTTACTGGTGAGGAGGAGGGAGCTCAGGGCGTCTCTGCTGCTCCCCAGCTCCTCTTGGGATGGCGTGGTTCAGTGCATTCCCTTCCCATACAACAGCTCCTGGTCCTGGAGGTCCTGCTGACCTCGTGAACCTGGTGATACAGGCTTAACTCCAAAAGGGATTGAGAGGTGACAAATCCCTGTTCCTGACAAAGACAGCCCCATGGACATCCACGAGCAGCCCCTGCCCACAGCAGGTCAAAGTGGAGCGGCATCCCTGTGAAAAGGATGGATTTATGGGATGGAATTTGAACACAGGCAAGAAACTTTCTTTGCTTTATACCAGGAGAAAATACCAGCCCCCCCATCCAAGATAAAGGATTCAACTCTGCAGAACAGCAAATGCTTGTTAAACATGGAAACAAAGGGTCTAATTCAGCTCCCACCCATGCAAAGAAAACCCCAAAACCCACCAGATTAGAGCCCTGATGCAATGAGTGGATTCACTTATCAAGCAGCGTAACGAAGGAGCCTCTCTCTGAGTGCTCCTCTTGGTTTCTAAGGAGCCAGCTATTATTTATGCAGTCTATTTACACGTTCTCTTGGCTCTTTATGCAAAGGAATTATTTTATATTGTAAACTCCCTCTCGTTATTTTCCCCTTACAAGTTCATGCACTACAGAAAGAGAAGGTAGGACAAAGATGTTTGAAAGAACCACATGTAGGTATGTTTTAAAGACAGAAGATATTTCAGGTTGTCAGTATGAAATTGTCAGAGAACATAAATTACTACTGTCTGTGCTTTTCTCCTTCCTAAGAGGATTGTGCTAATTAAACAAGAAGAGATTATCAAACTTTGTCTACAGCTGATAAAATCCAACTACAAATTAAAATGCATGTTAAAGCTAATCAGTCACAAACTGAAAAATTAAGCTAGTGCATTTGTAATGTTTGCAGCATCATTTGTCCTTCAGACAGTGCCCAAATACTAAAATTTGGTTGATTTTAATGTTTTGCACTTTTGTAGAGATTTAGAACTGTACATTCCATGCAGTTTTCTAAATGCTCATCTTCTTTGCATGTTTAAGATTGTGTCAGTAATTTGCATTCCCTTTTACAAATGGAATTGTAAAAGAAAAGGGAAAATGTAAGCTACTGGATTAAAATAAACTTTTGCCTCCTTCCAGTGCCAATAAGTTTGAAAAAGTTTCCTCTTGTTGTTACATACCTCTGATGAGTCACAGCAGCAGAAATGCCAAAATGCCACCAAAGAAAGGCTTTTCCCTTTTTATTATTGGAACAAGCAAGAACAAAAAGTTCTAGAAATACAGAGGGAAACAAATTCTCCTGTGTCCCAGCCTTGCTTGCACGTATGGGCCTGAGTCACTGTAGCTGTGATTAACCAGATCAAAATGAGGGAGTTGGTCCACAGTGGCACACCCAAGCCCCAGCACTGCTGAAATTAGAATTTAAACCTTGAGGGTACTAAATCAAAGCACCCAATCTCCAGATGTCCATCTGATCCTTGATAAATAAAGGGCATTTTCCTCCTGGATCAAGTCCACTGCAGTCCCGAACAGTGAGTGTGACAATAGCTAAAGGGTGAAGGAACAGATCTGAACAGAAAAGATAACCAAGAGGCCATGGAGGCTGGAAGAAAAATTACAGCTCTCAGCCACAGGACCTGAGGCCTGTTCCTTGGTTTGCTGCCTGCTGGGACAAGTCATGTTGTGTTTTTCCCTCTGATTTTTTTCTTGGTTGGATCACTTGACATTTCAGACCCCTTTTGAGAAGGGGTTTTGTTCCACTCAAGTTTGGTGATACTGAACACTTAATGTAGAAGTGACCTTTAGGACCTGTGATGATTGAAGTGATAATCATATAGTGAATAAAAAATAAAAGATATGTGGTGTCTTTCATCACAACAATCTTGTACTTTTTAAAGTAACTTTAAGTTATTTGTTCATTGTTAAAGTATTTATTATGTCAATTTTTGTTCTAGCTTTGAAGGATATCAGGACTCTGATGGACTCAAGATTCTGAAAAACACAGGTTCCTCCTCCTAAGCAGAGCACACACAAAGCAAATTTCCTGCAAAACCCAGTCTTGAGAGAAAAATAGAAGAATGTACATGAAATGCTTTTGCCCACAAATCACCCTATTTATTTTCCAGATGACATTTTAGCACTGCTTTTATATTCCTCTCCTCTCGTTTCCTTGACTGGACATGCACACTGTGGTCAAAATCCTGGTGGGAAACCAGCCTGAGAGGCGTCTTCATTCTGCAGCTCCCCTCACCTCTGACTCCAAGACCTCAGCCACTCCTAGAGCTTCCTAAGAGCACCAGCACATCCCTTCATCCTCCAAGCCTGCCCACACCCTGAGAGCTGGGTCTGGCTTTAAGCTGTGCTTACACAGAGTCCTTTGTGCACCACCACTGCTCATCCCACATCCCAGAGCCTGCCTGGCTCGCCCTGCAAAGGGAGCCAACCCCTCCAGCCTCTCTGTGCTGGTTGTGTGCCCACATGGACCCATGGTGGCCCAGCACAGCCAAAATATGGATTAGCACCGGCTGGGGGATGTCTTGTCTCAAAACCTCATGTCTTCAGGTCACTTACTGGTTAGGACCTGTTCCAGCCTCTTGTGCCATGTCCCTCCAGGCAGAAACTGAGATCCTGCTTGTCGGGGAGAAGAATAATTGCAGGTTTCTGGCTTTTCTCTAGTTTAAAGTGGAGTTAATTCCTCCTAGTTCAAGGCATTGGAATAAAAAATTCCACGTGTCCCTGCAATTGCTTTGGCTTTACACTGTGATTTGTGCCTGAGTAAGGTCCACTTAGGCTAGAAAACACAAGGGTAGTATTTATTTAACTGATTATGCTGCATTCTTGTCTTATGAATCACTCTCCACAGATGGTACTTATGCCATGTTCCACTTTCCTGTTTGACAAACGACTGCTCTGACTCCCTTATATTGGCTCTTGCTCGAATGTAACTGCATTGAATGCAACGGATTTATTTTTTATTTATATTGGTGTCAACAAAGCTGGACACAGGGCCTTTAAAAGTAAAAAAGTGCCCCAAATACCTGTAAAATTCAATATGGCGCATTCATTATTTATAAAATGATTGTTTCTGTTGCAGAACATTATTGATATTGTTATTTTGTGAGCTTTCCACATGTACAACTGATACGTACAACTGTACTTAGTCAATAGTGCTTGAGATTAATAAGACTGGTAGGAGGTTTTTCAATCAATATACTCACTCCAAAGAATATGCAACTGTGTGTACTGGGGAATTGATTCTGTTTTCATAAAGATGTAAATAAAAACAATTCTTAGAAGCAAAAGGAATTGTAAAAGTGGGAAATGAGGAGGCCATTTGTGATGTAAAGATTAACATACATTTTAAATATGACTTTGTGGCACTTTGGAGACCATTTTGGGATTACAGTAATTTTATATTTAGTAAAAAGCAGCTTTCAAATATAGAGCCACAAATTACTTCTAGTGAGGAAAAAAGCATTTTTTTCCCCCCTCCCTACTGCCAAAGGATTTGTCAGCTTACTCTTGCCAGTCCTTACTAAAGAGAGTGGTTGCATGAATAGTACTGCCAGAAGTAGAAATCAGCAAGAATGAGCAGTCTAAAGGCTCACGTATCAAAACCAGCCTGCAAAGTTCAAGGAGTAATTTCTTACTGCAGGAGCCTTTCTATTCTCTGAGGGAGAAAAAAAAGAGCAACCACCCTGAGACCCAGGGAGAGATGAGAAGGGCTTTGGCCCTTCCGTGGGTTACCCTTGCAGGCTCTGCATGATGAAAGGAGTGTGAAAACCTGAGATCTGCTACCTTCCCCCTTTTTTTTTTTTTTCCTTCCTCCCCTTGATGATTTCCTTCACTCATCCTGCTCCTATTACAGTTCATGGCTTCAGGACTGGTTCTTTGACTAAAGCAAAATCCCCTAACTAACCCCAAACAGCTGATGAGTTCCTCTGTCCCAGCACAGAGGCAAACCCGGGCACTACCTGTGAGGTACTTTTTAAAATTAATTAATGCACATCACTACCACTCACCTCTCCTGCCTATTCCACCCAGAGAGCCTGTTTCCACCCTGTGGAACAAGAGTGGATTCAAACCCCACACGTGTTCCATGGTTTTAAGGATGTCCTGGCTCTCTCCCTGCAGCCACAGTGTTTTGGGCAGCTTTTGCAAGCAAATGGGTTTGGCTTTATACAGCTTGGGAAAAGGAAGCTATTAAGCAAAACAGAAAGTATTGCTGAGCAATTGAGCTGATTACACTTGTCCTTGGACGGAGAATGATCCGTGTTGGGGGAGGTGCCATCTCTGGAGGCCCTGTGAGATACTTGTGCTGGACACTGAAAGGAATTGACAACCTCATGGCATTTCATGCTGGATATTATTGCTGTCCTGGCCAAACCACAGTTTGGGTAATTATATCCTGCCCACCTCTGCTGCTGTTCTACTTTCAATCAGATGTAATATTCTTCATATCCTGTCCAAAACTACTGTGTGCTTCAAAAATAGCTATTTCATTTTTGCACAGAAGTGCCTGGTTTTCAGCTGTGGTTAGGACTCCTTGCAGGTGTAAAAAATAAAGAAATAGGATTTCTGGAGAGAAAAATTCAGTGCAGGCTGTATTCTCTTTTCACATCCACTGTAATGCCTGATCCTCATGCATTAACCCCAGACCTTTCCAGCTATTTTCTACCCAGTGCCCAGAAATGCAGAATCACTCAGAACCTTTCCTGCTTGGCACCGTGTGAATTTGCAGTGACAGTCCCAGCTGGGAAGAGTTTGCAGCCTGAATGCCTAAGACAGTTCAGATAAAATATAAACCCAGCAAAAGCAGAGAGGCTTGGCCAAGGTCACCCTCATCTCTGTGGCAGCCTGGGGACCTCGCCTGCTGGTCAGGCTCCTGATACATTTGAACAAAGTCTCCCTTCAGCCTCTCTTCTGTCTCCTTTCTGTCTTGGTCAGTTTATATCTTTCTAAGTTGATTTGGGTTTTGCTTTTTAGTGATTTTTAATTCCCTCTTGCCTTCCTCAGACAACAGCATGCAGTCACTGAAGTGTAATTTTTTACCTATTTGATGCATTTTTAGAGCTCGAGTTGGGTGCGTGGAGCAGCTGCTTTACCAGCGTTGCTGTTTAAAGCTGGATTGCTCTGAGTCCTCTCTCTATTTGCAAGAGCTCCTTTTCTAGGCGTTAAGGCTTCAGTTTGTGTGGGAACAACCCAAAAAGCCTTGGAAGTCCCCCTGGGGGCGGGATGCCATCTGGAATTTGCACTGCTCCTTGCTGAGAGCGTGCCTGGTGGGATGGACCAGGGAGGGAGACCAGAGCCCCTGCCCAAAGCGCCTCCAACACAAGGAAACATCACAAACCAGAGGCAAAACGTTCCAGGGCTCCCAAAGTTGATGTGATAGATCTCTCTGCCTTGTCTCCTTTCCTTTTTCTCTCTCTTTTCCCCCTCAGTCTGAAGAAGTGACTTAAAGCTACTGAGGAGCAGCAGAGTGATGTGGGCAGGGATTGTCAGCAGGGGGTGGATGGTGAATGTGCCGAGATGGTGAGAAGGAAGGAAAAGCAAAATCCTTATGAGCAAGAGCCTGAAGATTTGATAATGCTTCTGCAGAGCTCAGGGAGAGCTTTGCTTGACTCAAGGCTAAACAAGAAACTCAACACCTAGCTCATTTAGAATGGTGAAGAGTTCAGATTGAGCTTTTGGCTCCAATAAAGCCTTTTGCTATATGCCTCAGACACCAGCATTCAGGCAAGGATTGGATGGGAAATGCAGCATAAGCTTCACTTTTAGGACTGAAAGATTATTGTTATTATTATTATTACTATCACCATCACCATCATCATCACCATCACCCATCATCATCTCATTATTATAATTATTATCATTGCTATAGCTACTATTATTATATTTCAGTGGAAATAGTCACACAGCTGAATTCATATATATGCTAATGTCTTGCTGAATCAGAACCTGTGAGAACAAAGAGGAGAAACCTCGTGGACAGTCAGGATGAACAATTTAACACAGAGCTGGTCCCAGTTAGCAAATGGGAAGTCTCAGTTTGCTGTAAGTGCTCCAGACAGGAGCACTACTGGGTGGGAGGGAAGGTATCACAGGCTTGAGGATCTGTCCCAGAAACTCTTCCAAGACCATTTTTTGATACAGATACATTTCAAAAAACCTGCAGACAATCCCTAGGCAACCAGACAGGCAAAATTACCTCTCTGAAACCTGCTGGCTGCAGCACAGCCATAGACCAACCCTAACTCTGCTATAACCATCCTGCAATGACTGGTGTTCAAAATAAATTGTCATCTCCTTTCTCCAGCCACTATTACTATTTCTGTGCATGAAAAGGAAATGGATGTTTTATTTCATCTGCTACTCATATAAGTGAAATGCTCTTATATGTGCCATACTCCCAGCCTGAGGAGTAATGGTAAAATACAACTTGCATTCTTAAATTTGGTCTATATTTGAATTTTTGCTAGCCCAGCTCTGACACATAGGAATATGAAAAAAAGAAAGAAAAAAAAAATCACACCTTCTAACAAACTTAACAGCAATGTACAAAATTCCTCATCTATCTTTTGCCAAAACCATTTTGAAATCTGGTTTAATTTATCATTAAAGATTTTTTTTAATTATAATCTATTTCTTGCTAGGGAAGATTGCTAGGTCTGTGCTGGCTCCATAAATACAGATCTGAAGACAAATTTTGAAATAGTCAGTAGTAATACTCAGTAGCTCCAACATCTGCTAAATGCCAGGCTGGTTTTCACCAGAGGAGCAGAGGGATTGGCTCCTACTTGACCAAATGCCAAGGTGGAGTGAAGTGGATCCTGTGTGGTCAAACACACCCCTGGATGTTTCTAGTTTTTCTCCTTTTTTCTCTAGTTTTCACCATTTTGCTCTTGGCCATTGCAGGATCAACATCCCTGGCTTTGCTACCTCCTCCTTGTGATTGCTTTCCCCAGAATCTCAACTTTCCTGCCCCGTCTGCATCCCAGCTGCAGAGCCCCAAATGATGGTTTGTACCTTTTATATCTGGACTTCTGGATACAACCAGAGCCGAGCACACACGGAGGTGCTGTGGCCTGGGTTTTCCCTGCACTGCTGCTCTGGTTTGCTGGGAAAAACTCAAGTTGCTCTGTCTGGGCTGTGCTGAGAGAAGCATCTTGTCACCCTCTGTGTCACAGCCCCTGGAGCAGCCTCGTGCCAGTGCCTGGCACCGCTGCTGGGGGAATGCTGGCAAGAACTGAGTAAAAAAAAAACAAAGTAATTGGAAAAATTAGCATGATCACCAGACAGGAGAACATCCCCATATGTTTTCTTCAGAAAGTCCACAGTTTCTTTAGCACCATGCAGGGTCTGTGAGCAGAAAGGGGCTGCTCACTGCTGCCTGAATCCAGCTGCAGAGGCTTTGGCTGAGCACAGAGGTTCAGCAGGGACACGTTTGTCTGCACTCACCATGAGAAGGGCTTTCCAAAGCACACAGTCAGCTCCACTGTGCTGCTAAAAGTTTGTGCTTTCTGGGTAAAACTTCTAAAAATAGCCTCCTCTTTAATATTAAGCTCAGAGCATGGATATTGCTTTTGGCGTTTGGTTTGCTGCTGGAGGAACTCCACCAAGGAAAAGTTTCCCACAGTCTGTTCTTTCAGTTCTCTTTACACACAACAGTGACACCAGAACAGTCTAAAACCGGGGACAGGAAAACATTTCAGTTCTGCAGCTCTTTTTTTTTCCTTTTTCACTGGTTCTGCTAGGCTGGGATACTACACTTCACCTGGTCCTGCACGTGAGTCAGATCATTCTAAGAGAGGATGATAACAGCTGCAGTATCTACAGGAAGGAGAAGGGGAAGGTTGCTGTGAAAGGTGATTCCAGCTGTACTTTAGAGATAGAATGCAAGTGTTGGAGCTACAAGTAGGTTTTGTCTGGAGTTCTCATCTCAGGCTGGACTATGTCTAGTGGATATCAATGCCAGGCAGTCTCAGATGCAGAAATAACATTTCAAGTAGGACAGCCTAGAAAAACCTGAAAGGATCTGCCCTTTAAAAAATGGCAGGTCTCCAAGGCCTCACCACCTGAAACTTGGGTACAATTGGTCATATCCAGTTTTCAGAAGCCACCAGTGATGGATGAACCTCAGTAGCTGGAGATGGATGAGCTGCAGTTATCCTTCCTTATGAGAAGTGAAGCAAACACTTTGGGCCATTCATTTATTGCTGCTGTGATCAAATGCAGCAGGGTGGACCATGGATCTGATGTTCTCTTGCAGTTTAACCATCCCCATCCACCCACTGCAGCCACTCCATCCCAGAGGAGGACCCTGCAGTGCAGCAGCTGGATTTTCAAAGGGAGGGTGACACAGCAGCAAGGCTGGAAGGGGAAAGAGTCGCTGCCCTCCTCCACTTCACACAGAAGGAAAAACAGAAAGAAGCTTGTTCCCTTCCATATTTTCACTTTACTAAAGTTCAATTTTCCAGTAGAGGGGAACTCTCCTGATCTTTCTTTCTCTGGACCAGTTATCTTAATAAATAAACTCTCTGGCTCACATTCATAAAATAGATAAAACAATTTGTTTAGTGAAAAGATAAAATCACAAAATAAGAAAACAACAAGAAGAAAGCCACACAAGAGCAACACAAACATTACCAGAGAGAAAATTATCAAACAAGATTCCCAAGGGATTTTAAAGGCTGTGTTCTTCGTTTAATGCACACATTTCACCAGCAAATGTTAACACCTTCCTTTTTCACAGCGTGAAGAAGCCAAAGGTCTGGTTAAATTTCTAATCAAAAATGAATTTTAAAGACCTACCTCTATTAAATACTCACATAAACACACTCACATGCATGCAGACACTGAAGAGTCTCCAGCCTTTCTAGAGTTTTCCATTATTTTTAGGATAACAAAACACTAATTGAAGACCTGACTCATAACTAGAATTTAGTGAGTTTTGGTCCCCCACCACTAAAATGGTGACATCAAATCAGAAGAATTTGCCTCTGCAAATAGTTTCTAGCTTTTTATATGTAAAAAGAGTTGAGCTTATTTGAACTACTGTCTTTCTAAATGCATTTTATTTAAAGATGTTTTTAAGATCTTGAGAAATTTTCATTCTTGTGGCTGAGGGAATAATTCTTCTGGGTTTGTTGCCTTTTATTTTTTTTTTATTTGAGCTGAAATGATTTAACTTTTCTGCTCACAAAGCAAAACAAATATTATAATTTTGCTTGGCCTATTTAAGAATACACAATTGCCAGAAAATCGATATGAAATGGGTTTTTATATTATTAAAGACGTGTGATCTTTAAGATTACTTGCAGCAAGATATTAGATATTCCTCCCTGCCAAGTTTCCTTTCTACCTTTTCCCTCCAGCATATATATAAAGAAATTAGCTTTTCCCAGTGCTCTGATGAATTATTCCTCTGTCCTACCCATGGTGTGATCCCATACAGGACGGTACCAGGAAGGACTTTAATTTTGCAGGTCTCAGGTTTGTTATTGTTGGAGGTGTTTGCAGGTAGACTGCAATGCACAACATACAATTACCTTCAAGAGGAACAACACAGAGGCAAAACTCGAGCACTATAACATCCAGGTTTCAGTGTAGTCAACAATAAAATTAAATTTTCCACTTTGGCAAGACACCTTAGTCCTGCCTTATTTACTGGAAATGTTCTGGGTGGTGATGTGATGTCGCAAGCCCCAGAAGTGTCACTGCCATCTCCTCACCCAGAGAGGTGTTCTGGGACCTGGGAAGCAGGAAGGACCAGGGGAGAAAGAGCAGGAAGGACCAGGGGAGAAAGACAGTATAAACCCCAGACAGCCAGGATTTCCTTTCTGTATTAAATATTTTCAAATCCAAGGCACTGTACAAGGAATTTACTGAGGATTGGTTCACCACACCTTGCCACAGGACAGGACAAAGCCACAACTTTCTCTGGAACATCTTCTGCTAGCCTGGCTTTGGCCAGCCACTAAACCCAGTGACATTGTCCAGTCTTGTTTCCTTCTGCTCATTTTTACCTCTGGTCATTCATTTCAGCTCCCCCAAAACCAAGGCAAGTGTAGCTTGCCTTGGCTCCAGGTCTGCCAGGCTGTGAGTGTGAGCCAAGGAACCTCATGAAGAATTTCTTGGTGAGAAAAACATCCCCTCCCCTGCTGCCTGGCATTTCCTCAAGGAGAGAACTGTGGAGCTGAAGGCAGAGGGAGCCTTTGCTACAACAATTAATTAAGGTTCAGTGATTTCCCCCTTTTTTTTTTGTGTCAAAAAGGAACCAACCACTTGTCTGTCACAGTCTTGCAGACTGGTGTGAGTCACACTGAGAGTGGGGTAACCTTGGGCATCTGCACACTTGGTTGTCTTAAAACCAAGCAAGGAGGTTTAGGAGCAGTGGGATAGAGAAAGAAAGACTGAGAAACCATCGGTGCTGATGAAGTTGCACTGCATGCACAAGTTGGAGACGGTCAGTTTGCTTTCATGCATGCTGGAAGGCACCAGTCCTACAGTTCTGACTCTGCCTGTTTATGCAGAACAGCCCCAGTGTGGGCAGTGGGTGTGCCTTGATTTGAGTATTCAGCATTCAGCTTAGGAAAAAAAAAAAATTCAACTGAAAAGTTTTGTACAAGCATTGCTAGAGGTTCAAATGTGTATCCCAAATCTGAGCACATGGAGAAGGTAGGAAATGCTCCTCTGCTGACAGCTGGTATGTCTGGTCGTGCCTGCAGGACAACAAGGGACACTTCTGGTGGGGACTGGGCCAGGCTACCCCTGCCCAGAAGCTTCTCTGGAAACTACCACTCATCCTCATCCTCACCCACAGGCTACTCTGCTGGAGCAGCTGAAGGGGTGAGGATAGAAATGCAGAAAAAAACCTGCTAAATGCCAGCTCCTGGTGCCACTGAGAGTGGGTGGTAGCACTCCACACCTCTCCAGCTGCTCAGCTGCCATCCCGGCACATTCCTGTGTCTGCTTTTGGCTTGGGTTAAGGGTTGAACCAGTCCAACACACACCCATTCCAGACTCCTCATTTCCAAAGCATTTAAGCACTTGGGTTGTCTCTAAGTATAATTTACAAGACACTCATTGCATGGACATTGATGGCAAAGTGCTGTGTGTGTTTCAAAGCCAGCCCAAGTGCTCGGAACAACTTTTTCCCATGGTAAAATACTTGCTCAATTGGTAATCCATGAGTGTGCATCCAATCTAGCAACTGTTTAAAAATAAGAAAACTGAAAAATAACTCTATCTAAAAAAAGCCATGACCCTTAAAAAGTATTTCCAATGACACTTATTAAAAATGAAAGGATGTTTCTAATTATATCTGCCTTTATACTTTATTGAAGCTCAAAAACAGCAAAAACAAATAGAACATGTTTTTGCTTTCAGATGAGTGAAAAACTCCAAGTTCTCCAAAATTATTTTGATCAATCTTTTTGGTAGAAAAATTTATATATTTGTCCTGTGTAGCATGAACCCCCCTTACACAGTTTTAATCTCTTTCCCATTTTCCAGGTGAACCTGCATATCAAAATAAGTGGGAAAAAAAAAAATCAACTCTCTAACTTTTTACACTTCTCTAACAAGGACCAGTCTCACCTGATGAAATACCTACAAAGCGTAACTGTAAATTTTATTGTCTACCACACACCCTTGGTCGATTGAGTAACAGCTACGAGCCCTCAGAAATCAATCTATATTTATCACACAACCAAACCTTTGTGAAACAGAAAGCAGGACAGGTTTTCCAGGCATTGTACGATCTGGGATCTGAGTGTGTGTGTGTGTTGGAGAACATTTTGACCACAAACGGAGCTGATTATCGATATAATTATGCTGCAATCACACCAGAGGAGAGTATCCAGTAAATCAAATCCAACTGTCCGCCCACTAGCAGAGAAGAGAGACTAAAACCTGTCAAATCAGGGAAGGAGGAACAGGTGGTCTCATTTGCAAAAAAAAGGCTGCTCCTCGCATGGCCAAGTGCTGAACATCCATACTCACACACACACACATTTATTAAATGCAGAGTGTTTAATGAGCTTTCTGTGCAGCACATTAAATGTGCTTCTGGTGCATGCACCGATATAAAATGTGACACGCAGGTCTCCTCGTGCACCGAGCGAATAACCTGGGACTTGCTAAGTGCTGCCATAAGTTTTCACCTTTTTAATGTTTGTAATGGCTGCTGACAGCAGCGTGCAGCCTCTGTGGCTGCTCTGCCCAGCCCTTCAGAGGGAGCAGCTCTGGCAGCAGCTCAGAGGAGCCTCCTGCTACGCTGGCATGGGACATCCTCTCTTCCCAACATGGGGAATGACTCCTGTTTTTGGAGACTTCTGCCTAGCTGGAGTTCTCAAGGCTGGGTCTCAAGAAATCCTTGGTGCCTCACCCAAGTGGTAATTGATACTTCTGCAGATTTTAGGAATCATTTTAAACTGAAGGAGGGCAAGGTTAGGTTGGATATGGGAAGAAATTCTTCCCAAGCTGGAGGGTGATGAGGCACAGCTTGCCCAGAGAAGCTGTGGCTGCCCCATCCCTGGAAGTGTCCAAGGCCAGGCTGCATGGGGGTTGGAGCAACCTGGGATTGTGGAAAGTGTCCCAGCCATGGAAGCAGGTTGGACTAGGCAAGCTTTAAGGTCCCTTTCAACCCAAAGCATTCCATGATTCTATGAAATTTTGAATTTCCTTCATCTTCTCTTCTGACACGGTGAGCACTGGTGGCCAGACAGAGAGACCCCAGAGCAGATAGCACTGAGAAAACTCAGATCTCATGAATATTACCAAATATAGTTTCCTCCTGTTGGAAGCTGCAGGCACATAGGGCACGTGTCAATCAATCTGTTTTGGCAGGGAGTGGCAGCAGGTACAGGAAGAGCCTGCCGTGTTTTGGGATGCAAACAGCTGCATTCCCCTGCTCACACAAGACTGATCTCTTAGCTGTGGATGTTGTAATGACCAGACTATGAATCTTCAAACTCAAGGTTAATTCCTGTTTTCAGTAATGGATGGGAAAAGCTGAAAATCCATCAAAACTACACAGAGGAGGAAAATGCCTCTGAAAGCAAATGTCTTGAGAAAGTGCTAGCTATGAAATGAAACACAGCTATGGCAAACGTGGTGAGTTCTCAGGATTCCAGTGTGCCCTCTTTCCAGAGGTTCCTGAAGGAAGAGATGAAAAACAGCTGAATGCCTTAGAAGGAAGGTTGGGGCAGCTGCCCTCTAACAGGAGATTCTCAAAGGCTTCAGTCTCTGGGGTGCCTTTATCACATTATCTAAAGGGAGAAAACGTACAGGATTTAAAGGTACAGAAAATACAGACTGTGTGGGATACACTGAAACTGCAGTCATGAGCCCAGCTACTAAATAAAAAGACAGAATGATGATCTGTGGAGTCATTAAGTCCTTATTTTCCTAGCTGCAGATGATGTTGCCTCACAGTTCCTTTCCCAAGCATAAACCAGCTGTGTTCAGCTCTTGGTACTGAGGTTGCAATCCCAGAGATCTATAGAAACATGACAAATCTGGTATGTATGCACATCCCTTATTCCCAGGGTTAAAAGAGTACTTCTGAAGGTGGAAAACTCCAGGAGAAAATGCTCTATAAAGAAGTTTAAAGGCCCATCTGAAGTGGAAAGCAAGCATTTGCTTTAACAATGATTAATTTTTAATTGTTTTGTGCAATTTCAATGGATACAAGCTGATGCAGGAGAGAGACCATTTGAAAATTCCTTTTGTAGCAGTGCATGCTCTACAATTTAATCTGTAAACTGCTTCTGATAATACCCTGGCATGGTTTTCTGCTCTCAGTAGCACAGTCAACAGTTGCCCACGTAGATCCCCCATGAGATAGGTGACCCCTTTATGATCCAGCACACAGAGCAGAGGAGAGAGATCCTGCTCCACTCATAAAACCAATCATTCTTCCCTAACAGTCTACACATTGCAGCCACCATAAAACCCACCCTGACCATATTTAGCAGGCTGGGGTGTGATTCTGAGCTTGAAGGTTAAAGACCTGCACAGGTCCATCCCCATGGCTGGACTGTGAAGAGAAGTCAGTAATTCACACGAGCTACCACCAAATGGCACTGAAAAACAGGAATCCCTAGCACAGGAGCAAAGGACCTCCTGGAAGCTGTAGAGTTCTGTGCCACTGAGCTGTGCAGCACTGGGAGATCTTGATAAACTTTGTTGATAAACTAAACTTAAAAATACACCTGGGAGTAGCAGCAGGAACATTTCCTTTCCACAATAGGCACCGAGGTCTTTAACATGGAATATCATATTTTCAACCAACCCAGTGCCTCACCACCCTCCTCTCCAAAGCAAGCCATAGTGATGACATCTTCCTTGTCATCAATCAAAATGATGTACAGCAGACTGCGGAGTTATTCAACAAGCAATTTCCAATGATCACCTTTACTACGGTGTATAAAACAGATCTAGGACTCCCTTTCTAGGATGTCAGAATTTTATGAAGCATCAAGTCTCTGCTTTCAGCTCCCTGTTATGAAAAGAACAGCTCTTCACGTCGATATACAGTGTTTTGCTTGCCTCAGCACATCCCCATGACCGTGCAAAAAGGTTGCTCGTGATGAGGATCGTTATTAAAAGCAACACTGAGGTGATGCAAGAGAGGAAAAACCATTTTCAAAACACACCTAAAAAGAGCTGAGCAGGTGTTGCTGTCTTCCAGCTCATCTTGCCTGAGTCTTGGGACCACCCTTGATGGGGGTGGTCCCACCGAGCATCATGAACACAGATGAGCTCTGTTATTAATGAAGCTTTTCCTAACTAATGTTGTTGGAACTGAAAATGCGGCCCCAGGAATTGATTATGTAAATGCCTCGGATGGATGGAAGCTTTTTCCAACAAAACTGAGCATCACAGATGATTATTTCTGCCATCCCTGCAGCAGTGAGGGCAAGCTAAGAGCTGAGCACATGCTCAGAGCTTAGCACAGGCTGTTACAGGAATTTCTGAGTGTCAAGGACTCAATCTCTTCTTGAGGATGCAGTGTTGATTCCTAACTGTAGAGATGAGTCATGAGGAGTCAAAAGACAGAGCAGAAACACATCTGTTACTCTGCTGATCTGAAGAAGAAATATTTTCCCCACCTCA
Organism: Vidua chalybeata; assembly: GCF_026979565.1. NCBI lineage: Eukaryota > Metazoa > Chordata > Aves > Passeriformes > Viduidae > Vidua > Vidua chalybeata. The sequence goes on from NC_071540.1 coordinate 17,200,017, forward strand.
GTATTTCACACCCATCCTCACTTCTTCCTACCAGCACCTCCTCTTCCATAGCTGTGTTTTCAAATCCAGGGACATCACTATTATTCAGGAACAGGCCTTTTAGCAAAGATGAAATGAAAGCAATATTACCAGCTCAGCAGTGACCAAGGATGGTAAATCCTCCTCTAGAAGGAACAAACAACTGTCTTTCAGTGATTTCTGTGTCCTGAGATTTGCACCACATTTGGACACAGTAAATATAAGTAAATTAGCTCAAAAGAGTCAACATTAAATTAAAAAAAAATTATCTTCTGCATTTCAGAGCGCAGGTAGTAGAATTTACTGCATGGAAGAAAAGGTGAATGGATTTGCATTTAAGTTTCATCACTTTTAAGGTCCCCAGTAGCCAAGCCTCCCTTTAAAGGAGCCCTAGTGGACAATAAGCTCTTTTAAAAAATATACAGCAAAGCAGCAGTGCCCAATAGACATAAAATTAGAGTGCTGTGATTTTTCAGCTGTACACTTCCTTTGATACAGACAGCTGGCAGCAAGACACTTGAAAAGATGGAAGAACAAGTAACTCCTAATGGATAAATATATATTTTTTTCCATACCATATGTGTTTTAAATATACTTAAATGCACACACTTGCACGTGTACTAATAGGATAAATTTACAGGGCAAACAGAAGTGAACAGTCACTAGTATAGATACTGGGCTACCATTAAGCATTTAAAATAATTGCAGCTTTTAAACCATGGAAACAAGAACTTTAAAAGAACATTTTTGGTGCATTTTCCTCTAGAGTGAACATTTCTCGGGCATTTCCTCCTTAGTGAAATCAGAAATCACCAGTGCCATTATATTTTAAACACAAAAGTTTTCTGCAGAAGATTTGTCATAAAGATGTCCCCAGATTAATCCCCAAGAAATGAACCGAGAGAGATCTTTAATAATATTTTAGTATGCAATTAGATTTTTAATTTCTTGTTAATTGTAATTAATTGTCAATTACATGGACGCCTTTGCACACGCTATTTTCATGTGAAGCCATGGAAAGGGTTTTCCTTTCCACACAGCCAGCTCTGATTGCAGGAGGAGGGGAAGGCAGCTGCCCCCTCTCTCTGTACTCTCCATTCCTTGTGCAGATCTGTGCTCCCAGGTCTGTCCCCATAAACCTTCCTTCTCTTCAAAGGGAAACAATTGGAAGTACAGCTCTTCACAATGCCCTCCTCAGTGAGACACGCAGGAATCAGAGGATATTCATCCTCATGGGAAGCCAGCTTCCATTGTAAGCCTTTCATTCAGCAGACTGAGCTGACCTGTCTTTATGCAAAATAGTGCTCAACCAGCGAATTGCTGAAGAATTAACAAAAAAACCTATCAGAAAATAAATTGAAAAAGAAACAATTTACTTATTTGCATCAAAAGAACCCCCAGTATTCACCATAAGAAACCAAGAAGCTGTTATGTTTTATGCAATAGGTCTTTGGCCTCCCTTTCCTCCTCCTCTTCCTGTTTCTCGTCCTCCCTCCAGCCCTGGTGAGTTGCTCAAGAGCCCTGGGAGCTGCAGGTTGGGAGAGTTTTTGGATGGTCCCTGGGAACCCATCTCCTCTGGGCTTTCCTGCAGAACCAGAGGAAGGTTTTTTATCTGTTACTCAGCTCTCACGTGCTCTGCTTTCCTTCTGGGTGTCATGTATTTGTTTTCATGAGTGTTTGCATCACCTTTCCACTTTGCAACAACAGGCTTTGTGCGCCAGGCAGAAATATCAGTGTTATCAGATACCATATGTGTTAGTCCTTATCTGTAGCTGGCTGCACACCTATCCCAGAACAACCAAAACAGATAATCCTTTCTAGAAGAAAAAAAAAAAATCCCAACGTTACCTATTTTTGGCTTGAAGACACTGTCAAATGGTTTTGAGTTTTTTTTTGTTTTTTTTTTTTTTTTTTTTTTTTTTTTTTTTGTAGCTGGATGCACATAATAGAAAAAAACCCCACTTTCTCATAGATGTGATTTCCTCTCCCCTCTGAAACACTGAATATATTTATATCTGATTTATGCCATAAAGGTACAAGTCCTTGAGGTCTTTCCTCTTTACAACATATGTTCAGCTCTTGTTTTTGCATTTGTGTAATGAAAACAAAGAGACAATGTATATTTTCATCTTTAATATGAACAGGTGTATATCCAGCAGGATGGGAAGGCACTGATCAGCAGGTGCTGCTCTCCTGCTGCAGGAGGGGTTGATTCTGGTGCTTTGATTAACAATCCCTGCTTGGACACTTCCCCCTTCATGGAGATGCTGTGAGGCTGAAAGGACCTTAGAGGCTTTCAGCAATGGTGGTTATTGAATGAACTGGTCCTGGTTAACAGATTTGTAACACAATATGGAAATTCCATATTGAATCTCCTCATTCTAGGATGATGTTTGCATCAGTAGCCTTTAATGGTAGGGCAAAGCTAAGGCATGAACAGAGTACACATGAGCACACAAAATGTCTACAACTCAAGTTATGACAACAAAAAGCACAAAAGCAAGCAAATTACAAAAACAAATGTTCTTCAAGGCTTTCAAATCTTTGCCCGCTGATTTCTATATGGAAAATTGTTTCCCTATTGATGCCTTGTGCAGGCTGACCTAGAACAGAGGCCAGACAGAGTTAAAGAATAAATTAGGGATTTATTAGAAGGTCTCAATGGATCCACCTTGGGCAGCACAAGAGCCCAGCCAGGGCTGCACCCAAGAGGAACCAAAATGGTCCCAAAATGCACGAGCGCTCCCGGGGGCTCTCACTGGGATCAGCTCTGCTCCATTTGCACCTTGCAGTTCATTGTCCCATTCCAGCTTTAGCCCATGCACTCCCATCCTGCTTGTTTTTCTCTCTCCAGCCCATGTTGTTTGTGCTCCTGGGCCTGAGGTTTGGATCATTTGTCCTTGGTGCCCAGCTGGAGAAGGAATTGTTTTGTCTTCCTGCTCTGTGAAGAAAGCTCACCATCCCCTAATGTGAAGCTCAGAACTGCACACTAAAACAGCACAGAATGTGAAAAATATAAAAGCTAAAACCCGAGACATCACTTGCAGTGTTCAGAATCTTCTGGCTTTGCATTAACAGTTGCAGGAGGGCAAAACAGTGAGGGGACCACTCTGCCTTGGAGGAGATCAGCACCTTTGTGAGGTCTCAGGATGATCTGGGAGGGCAGGAGCTCCACGGGGGTGGGAGAGGGCCTGGTGTGACCCCAGCTCCGTGGAGCTTGAGGACCTTGCAGGTGGAGCTGGGACACAGCCAGGACCCTGCAGGCTCTTTCACATGTCTGGAAAATGTGCAGGGCAGCACTGCTGCTTCCTACAAGGAGCGTGCAAGGCTGAACATCCCTCATGTGCTGCTGTAATTATTACTGCTCCCTTAATCACGTTATGCAAATGGGCTGAGCGGGAAGGAGGGAGAGGAGGCAGACAGAATAACTGAGGAGGAAAGGGTAATACTTTTGGGTGGTTACGACTTTGCTCCCTGATTAAAATTCCTGGAATTCTCAATTGTTTCTTATCAAAAGGCTTAAAAAGGAGGATTTTTCTTTTAATAAAAATAAACGAAGAAAAATGGATCTCTCATTTCCAAGGGATACAATGGAGATCACCTTGTAGTCTGGCAGCAGAATTGATCTGATTTGCATTACCAAGGATGACTAAATGGAGTGTTAAATTATCTCAGAAAAAAGAAAGATGTAAATTGATATTCATGACATCAACAAGGTTAGAAAGGAAAAAAAAAAAAAAAGATAGAGAGTCTTTACATGTCTTCTTGTACTATACAAGTGTTAATCTTATATTCCATGGGCACTACACTACTCCAAAAGGCATCTTCTGCTTTTGTGTGACACCTCTAGGAAATGATTTGCAATTATACAAACCAGCACCAGAATGTGATGCTGCAGCAATCAGCACTGGCTATAAAAACACTAATTATTTCTGATAAATTCATTCTGTGAATGCATTCTGAACACACACAAAAAAGTTTAGCGAGCTGCAAATTTGATTTTGGAATAAATGCATTGCATTCTAAAGTTTTCTGTTGGAAAAGAGGTGAGGGGGAAGGGAAAACTGCCTCCTTCATCAGCTATGGAATCTCTCAAAAATATTTTTGAGCAGTATTTAAACTGTTTCATTGCCCTTAAAATGTTTCACTATTTGTATGGATTCCATCATCGTTCACATATTTATCTATACACATATGCACATATACATGGGAAATACATTGGAATATGCAAGGAATATACAAGGTATGTGCAATTCCATGAATAAAATTCCATATTTGTTCCCCACATGGGTATTATTAACTTGGGTTGACCCTGAGCTAATGTTATCTTCTAACCTGGGGTCATCCTGGCACATGGCAAATGGAGGCTCTGATCCCAGTCTTGCCACTGCTCCCAAATTTACTTGGGATCACATTTTAAGGACTTGCTGGTCTAACCAATATTGAATAATTGCTACCTATAACTAGTATTGCCCAACTGCTTTGCTCAGCTTTTGGGACTTTAGTTTGAGCCTTGCCATAGCTGAAACTTTTCTATGAAGTCTTGGGGTCGTGGGAGTACAGCTTAATCTTGCTCATTTAGGATTTTATGACTGCAATGTTGCATGATTTTTAGTAGGTCAGAGAAAACTGTTTAGAGCTATATTAATTTTTAAATATTAGGTTTAACTTGTTTCCAAATGCTTGGGATGTCTGTTAAGGCATAATTTTTAAACATACAAGTCAGTGTTATACACTCATCAAATACTGCAGAGGACCAAAGTATGTTTTGGTATTTAGACACCAATTTATAGATAAATAAGAACACAAAATGCCTGTAAAATCATCATACACATGTCATTCACCTTTGAGTCCAAGGCACAGCATTGTCACCAGAGCTCCAGTCCCCTGTGGACCAGAGCAGCAAGGATTCCACCTGGAGCACATCAATCCCTTCCCAGCAGCACAAACAGTCCCTGTGACAATTATATCCATGGTCCATGCTCTGCCCCTTCGCTGTCTTTCAGGATTTGTCAAGCATTTTTTCCTAGTTGGAATTTTCACATTTCCCTATCTGTCTTCAATTTTATCAGCTGTCTGGCAAGAGCACATAGCTGACAATTTTTCAGCTGTTTTCTTCTTTGCTGTCCAATACTGAGAACAATTCCTTCAGAATGAGGGAAGGATATTGGCATTTGGTTAATGCCACAGGAAGGTGAGAGGTAGAGTGAAATGTAACCCTGAAGTGACAAAATCTATTAGTCAAATAACATTGTCTACTTCTTTTTATTCTTTATTAAAAGAAGTTGCAGATATTTTCTTTAGTGTTAAATCAAAATCTCTGAGTACTCAAGGATGACAATACTGACTCATAGTCAGAAGCCTCCTTCCTCATACCTAAACTTCCTGAATCTCCACTGAAATGCATCAGGTCCTTTAAATCTGTTGCTCATCTCACTGCCAAGATATTGAATTATAAGAGCTGATTGAACTTTTTTTAAAATTCAGAATAGCAGTGGAAAGATTTATTTTACCTCTTTATCCTCCAATATTTCTGTATAGGTGTTTATTATAATACTTTATGTGGATACTAACTTTAGATTTGCAGATATGCATTTATGAATAAAATATTGTAGATGAGATCATAGATTAAGGCTAACAAATGCAGTAGTGATTTTTTTCATTTGTAGTAACACAATGACCTCTTTTGCATTGCAAATTTTACTATATTTGGGTTGGGGTGAGGATATGAAATATGTAATATCAAATAAGGATCTATAATAAACCAAAAGTAGATATCTGAGGAACAAAATGTCTGAAATCCCCCTTGATTTGGTTTAAACAGTTTTTGATGTTTTAGTTTGTTCCACCCTGGCTTTCTCAGTGAACCCCAGAATTTGCTCTCTGCTGTCCTCAAACCATTTCTGCATTAAGGGAATGGGATGGAAGCACTTCCTGACACAGTTTTACACCCCTCATCTCATGGCAGGAAAAACATAATTTTCTCCAGTGCCTTTTCATGCTGGTGGGCATTAGTGACAATCAGCCCTGAAAAGTTCCCAGCAGCACAGGGTGGTTTGCAGTGAGATGTAAAATGCTCTATTTAACAACGTGTCCATTAGTGGACCCCAGATGAAAGCTAAATTAAACACCTGCATTCAGATGTTTCTAAACAATGTTTCCTGCTGTACTGACAAATCATACCTAGCTATTTTCCATGAAGGGTATTATGTCTTTAGAGGAAATCTGTCAGAGAGAGATCAGTCCAATATTCTCCATCCCTGAACAGTAACAGGGTTATACAAACCCAGTGCTCTTTGCAGGCTCGGGAGTGTCTTTGCACATTCCTGTCCCCAAATGTCACCACTTCATAAAAGAAACTGAGCCTCTAATGTCCTCTTAAAGCTCTATCACATGAGGATAACAGGAGGGATTTAGAGAAGTGCAAACACTCCAAAAGATGGAAGGAAATGTAAAATTATTGCTTTGCATCTGGGATGAGAAATGCTTACTGTCAGCCAAAATGCATTCTAACTTCTGTCCACAAATATCTATCCAATTAATTGCTATGGAATAACTGAAGCCAGGAGAGAAAGAGTCCCCTTAGAGCTACACTCTAATTTCATGTGCTCTGGTCACTGTCTTTTAAAACCTAGCTCTTCTTTTTGATGAATAGTCCTTGGCTGCCCTTCATCCTGGCAGAGGACTTTGCATTTCAACCTTTATTTCTCATAGTGGTTTGTCACTCCAGATGTTGGCCCTTTGGACATTCCTGATCCACATTCAGCACCTCAGTTTTGGGTGCTGCCCACAGATAACCGGTGCTAAGGCCATTATCTTGCCAAACATCCGTGCAGCCAACATGAAGTCAATTATTTTAATATTGTCTTTTAAATGAATCGCTCTAATCATGCTGGCTGCCTACCTCTGAGGCCAAATTAACTTGTCAGCCTCTTTTGTGTTCCAAGGGTCAATTTTAGAGAGGTCTCAGCAATGGCCCGAATCTGCTGCCATTGAAATCAATGGCAAAGCTCCCGGGATCCTCACTGGAAGCAGGTTTTGGCAAGTACAGAGCATTTGTGAAAATTCCAGCCTTCAGGACAAAATGTCCTCAATATTTCAGAGGTGCCCTGCTCTGTGGCATTAAAGAGACATCTCCCCATGACACACACACAGAGCACTAACCCAGAGTGCCTTCCCTGTGCTCCTGCTCTGCATACCCACATTATTCTCATTTTGCTTTCTGCAGCTGCCTGAAGTAATTGCTGCATCCTAAATCCCTTTTCCTTCCCCAACCAATTTCCTACCTTCTAGATTTCTTCTTTTCCAGTTGTTTTGACTGCACATTACAACAACTTGAGTTTTACCACAATGCTAAACCAGGAAGATTCTTCTTCCTCCACTTTTTATTTTTCTTCATTTATGCCTTTTTTCAAACTGATACAACAACTTCACAGTTTAGAAAACGTTGTGTTTATCTGATGTTTACTCCATCTTTCATTTCATTAAATAAAACAAGGCTTAACACCAATCCCCAAAGTACCCCTAATTATTATTTCTCTCCAGACTGATACACCACAGTTTGTCCTTCAGCCAGTACAGATTCCCTGCAATCATGTGCACCACCAGCTTCCTCCACACTTCTGCAAGTAGGACTGTGGAGCTGGCCTGTTATAAAATGTAGATGGATTATAAGCACTGCCTTTCCTCTAATGCCCAGTTTCATAAGTTAATTTCAATACAGAAACAATCAAGCCAACAGTGGTTTGGCAAATCTCCTCCCTGAGGGATCCAAATCCCAGCGTTGGGTGCCCAAGTTTGGAAGAACAGAAACTACACACAGAAAGGAAAGTGCCCATTTCAGCCATCACCTGTTACACATTTCACAACAACTTTAGGACCCCCAAACTGAAATGCTGTGCTCTGTTCCAGGACAAAGAAGGGAGAGCTTATCAATGGTAATTTTGATAAATTACTTAAAAGTCTAAATTAAATACAGGGATACACAAAATAAAAGTTTGTTTATAAAGGAAAAAGAAGTTGGAATGCTTATCACACAATATTGTGTAGAAATTTTTAAAAGAAGCAATGCTGGCTTACATAGACAGCAAACTTAGATTTTGGATGGATGCAAAGTAACCCATGAAGCAGAAAAACCCTTCCTGAGGAAATCCTCAGCTGTGGACGTTCCAAGTTTTGATATTTTTTTTCTAAATTAACTTCTGACTTTCTCAGTTGACTCTGGGAACAGATGAAGTTAAACAAAATGGTGCCCAGAGTAGGATTGACGTGGTTGTCTCTGCTACAGGGGGCAAAGACAGTGGCTGACCCTTCAAAGACAGTGGCTGACCCTTCCCTGACCCTGGCAGTGGAGCAGGGAGCTGCACCTCCTGCTTCTCCATCAGCTCTTTGCTGTGGTGAAAGCTCTGGGAGATCTGGTTCTCACCCAGTTAGCACCTTCAGGGTGGCTTCTTGCTATTCCTGAGAAGAAACCACCATTCAAAACCAGTGGGCAGCTGCACTCAGCTCCTGGCTGATGTCTGAGCCAGGCAATCCCCCTCCTTCCCTCCAGAGCAGGATGCCTCCTGGTTTCCAGTTTCTCCGCAGTGGTTCCGTGCATACCTTGCCCTCACTCTGCTGTAAATACTAGGAAAACTATGGGGCTGTGCTGCAAAATGCAGCTGACAACATTTAAATCAATGGCAAGCCAGCAAGGAGCAGTTTGCCTTCATCAAAACCCTGGAACAGCCAGGAAGTTAAGAATGCAAATATCACATCGATTAAAAATAAATAGAGAAAAATTCCCATAATTGTTAATTTTCATGATATTTCATCCAGATGTGCCAATCATCCATTTAATACACTTTTCATTACCAAAAAGCCACTCCCTACCCCCACACAGAGAGAAAAGGCAGGCAATTTATTCTTAAACATATTTCTCCTGAACTGACCATGACCTCTCTAGGTGTACATTCCTCTGCACTTGACATTATCACAGAGTGAAAGAGTAGTTTTACCTTGCACATAAGACTTAAAAAGAGTCAGTCATTGATCTTGGTTTTCATTTCTGCCACAAAGGAATGCACAGGCATTTTTTTCTTCCACAAATGTGGATTTGGGTAAAAGCCAGCTTTACTTGCCTGGTAATATACACCAGCAGTTTGTGTGTGACTGGCAGCTGATGCTCCTGCCTCTGAAAGAGGAGAGCAGTGGCATTTGTCATGGCATGCCTCTGACATTTTCCACAGCAAGGGGCAGATAATATCAAACTCCTGCTCATCCATTCAACTTCCTGGGGAGAAACAGACTTCAAAATCTAAACTCAAGGAAAAATAGGCTCTTAGACACTTGTCCTAAAGGCTGCAAGAAAAAAAATTGTTTATAAATGTATCAAACTGCAGGAGCAGAATTTATCTTTGATTTGTCCTTGTTGGTTCTTGTCTGTGCAATTACAGCCTCCCTCTGCTAGGGCAGGGCTTGGCCCCAGGGTCCCGGGGAGCCACAGGAGGTTTGGGGTTAGTCCTGCAACAAAACCCCAAAAAATCTCCACACTGAGAAGGAGACATGGTATTTGAAAGCTTAATGTGTCACCTCTTGGCAATGGAAAACATCGGCAAAAGCAAGGCTGAACATCCCATGGAGTCCATCCATTACGAGACTCCCCGTGCACCAAAATCCCCTGGACCAATGGAAGAACAAAAAGCTTCACTGTAGCTTTTTCAAGCATCCCCAAATTCATGGGGCAGCACAAAGGGTGCCAGCTTTGCTACAGAGAGACCCTGCTGGGAGAAGTATCTTGAAAACTGTTTAACCTTGAAGTTTAATTCCTCAAAAATACCCCAAATCCCCACAAGACTGAATGTCCAGTCTGTGCAATACCACATACTTGGGACATTCAGGTGGACAAGCACAGTTTTGTGTCAAACATTTGCACTAAACAGGGACTGCACTGCAAATTCATCCCAGGGCTGCAGCTCCTGCTGCTGAGGGAAGAGAGCCAAGGGCCTGGAATGCCAGTGGCACTGCTTGTCATGGCTTGGGCCAAGTCCACCATCACTGCAGGATCTATCCAGTTCTCTCTTTAGCATCCAAAAAATATTCCTTTCCTTTCCAGAAACATGACACTTGAAAGCAATTATAGAGTACCAATGAGCAATAGAGAAGTCTTTCGTGGCTAAGGCACCATTATTTAAATTAAATCTCCAGCCATTCGTTTGCTGATAAAAGTACCGTTTCCTCTGGGTGATTTCCAGGAATTTGTGTGCTTCCAGCATAACACCAGTTGCAACCTGAAGCCATAATTCAGCCACATAAATGGAAAATGATAAATCCAGAGTCTCTTAATCTTTGCCCTAAGATTCAGGGTGTATTGAGTTCAGGATGTATTTTTTTATTCTCTCTTTGTGATCACGTCCTTCTTTCATTTAGTGCATTTACGAACACATAAATGCTTATACCACCCATGCAAACCTTCCCGTGCTGGAAGATGAAGCCCAAAGTGTACAAAACCAAACTTGTGTGTAGCCTTAGTTTGTAGGTTCACTGCCACAGAAGATAATTGCCTGCATATTTGGACACTGTGTTGTATAAATGGCTGTTGATGGCTATGAGCAGGTCTTCAAACTGCAAATATATCATTATCAAATAATAATAATCCCACATAATCCGTGTGTGTGAGGCATGCTCATATTAGAATATGCAGTGTGTGTAATTTAGTTGCAGTTTCTAAAGTGGAGAATCCAAGATTTAAACAGGGAGCTAAGAGTACAGATAGATGTCAGGAAAAGGGAGATGCAGAAAATGACCCAGAGCTGAACCTCAGTGACCTCCCGCCCATCAGTATAAGTATGAGAAGGCTCAGTGCCAGAATTTCTGCATAACAAGCACAATAAAATGCCACAATGACAAGAAAACAGAGTGCTAACCTGAGGTAAATCAAACTAAGCCTTCCCCACTGGAGTGTTTTTGCATGGGTGTGTGTTTTGCAGGGAGATACTTTACTTAGCATTACAAATGTAAGTTAGACTATGGTGCATATAAGCACATCCATATTTCATGAACCTCTATGGAGCTCCATAGTATTATCATATAAGTGGTATAGATTCCTTTCCTGGCTGTAATGGCAGAGTGTTTTCATTTTAATGATCCTTGTTATTATGCAGGCTAAAGGAATTCACAAGATCATCAGTACTTAGAAATTTCCAGAGTGTTTTTTTTTTCCCTCGCTGGATGTTCTGTATGATGTTGCCTTGATTTTTCACCGGAGGCCACATCCCCCAGCTAAACTCTTACTCAGATAAGGGGCAGCTCTGTGTCCCCTTGTGTTTTTAGGGATCTGGGAGTGTTAGGTGGGTGGGGTGGCCTGGGGCAGAGCGCTGGGTTTGGGCTAGGTTAGAGCGGGTGGCCTTCAGAGTGAGTGTGGTGTGATTTACCCCAAATGCCTCTCAGAGGTCTGAGCCTTCTGAGAGAGAATAAAAAGAACCTTGGCTGAATGTAAATGATGTTTTCATATGGTAATATATTGCTTGGCTTGGACTGAGCAGTGCAGTGGCACGAGGTGCGTTGGGGACATAAAGGAAAACAAAAATCCCTGTGCTGAAGAATTTATAGCCTAAAAGAATGAGCCCTAGATTCTCTTCAAGGTAAAAAAAAAAAAAACCAACCAAACAAAAAAAACCCTCTTGGGAATATATCCTAAGATATATGTGAGAGAAAGACTTTCAGGATATTATGGCTCATAACGCTAACATGTAGGAAAATCTCAGGCTGCTCCTGGTGCTCACCTTGTGAGAGCACCACAGCACCGACTGTGCAGGTCAGATTGTGCAGGGGACAACACACAGCTCTCTGTAAAACACTGCTGAAACTCACAAATGTTGTATGTGAAAGCCAGTGCTGAACTTTTTGGGCTCTCTTATCTATATCTTCCCAGTGGAAGATGTGTCAGAGACAGTGACCCTGAAACGTGCCACACTTTGGGTCACACTGATGAATCAGTACAGATGCTTAAAGTGCTCCAGAAGGGGGAAAAATCCCACAAACCAACCCAGACCCCACCAATTTCCTTTATTTCCAGGTCCTCTAAATCAATGCAGCACTTTTTCACTGTAGTCTCCTGGGTGTAAACCTGCATTGGTGTTTCTGAAGGAATTTGCTTTGTGCTGGGCATTTGTTTTTCACAAATGCAAAAAGCTGTTTTGCTTGGAGCTTTTAGCAGGCTCCAATTTCATGTGTGGCACTGCTGGGTCAAACTGCCTTCAGCAGGGTGGCTGCTACAGGGGTCACACACCTGGGCACTGCCTCATCTTCATCACCCACTTCTACCTATGGGATCCAGCAGAGTTAAAATGTTAGAACCAGGGAAAAATTGGGCCACGGTATCTACAGCACTGTGTACAACCTGCATGGAACACAAATCCAGCTCAGTGGAGCATGCATGATTAACTAATGGGATATTACATCCCATCTATGGGTTTTTACCATCTTTTAAGACCACACGATTATGCCAAATGCACAGTTTAGGGCGGGATTTACAGGAGTGTTCAGCCTCTCCACAAGCAAAATCCCAGCCTGCAGGGTTTCGGTGGAAACAGCAATACACCAACATAAGGATTGTGACGAGGACAAGCTGTTGAGAGGATGCCCTCTTTATTACCTGCACGCTGAGCATGTGTTGTCAGTGTTTTATATGTGACTGTATCGGTTTAAACAAACAAGAGTGTGGTGTAGAGCAAAAAAGCTGACAGGAAGAATGATTTAAGATGAATCATCCCTTCAGCAGCCACTTAAGGGCTGTATGGAGGCAAAGCCTGGGTAATTGGATCGCAGACTCCACCCCGAGGGACCCTGCGGAGCAGCAGGAGTAGCTCTGGCCAAGCTCACAGCCAGGGAATTCAAAGACAAAAAAATATCATCAAGGATTAACAGGGGAGTGGTGGCCCTGGTGCTAGATGAGCTGGATCTGAACACAAGTGACTTGTCTGAGGCAGAGAGACGGTTTTAGGGGAGATGGATCTGCACAGGCTGCGGGTGGGTTTAAAAGCACTCTCTAAGCTTTGCTACTGTATTGTAAATGCAGGTGAACCCGGTGGGAAGAAATGCTGATGTCTGGCTCCAGCTCAGAAGGCTGAATGATTTCTTCATTATAACTATGCTATAATACATCAATATACTATTTAAAGGAGATACTAAAACTACAAACCTACTTTTTCTAACTACCATATCGAACTCATGCACAACTTCTGACCCTCTCTGAGAGTCCAGCCACAGGTGGGTTGGATTGGCCATCAGACTCAAAAAATCCTCACCAGAATCCAACCAAGCAATCACCCCAGGTAAACAATTCTCCAAACACATTCCACATGGGAAAAACAAGGAGCAGAAATAGAAATTGTTTTCTCTTTCTGTCCTCTGTGCTCCTCTATGAAAAAAATCCTGAAAGAGAGAAGAATGTACCTACCACATTACTGCTGCAAAATATAGAGTGACTTTTTGTTAGGGTTTGATGGCACATCAGCAGTGCACCACTGAGCTTCCCCTCTCTGTCATGTTCTCTCTGGTTTGGTTCATGTGGCAGAGCATCCCCAAGGATGCAGATGTTGGGATGAAACAGCCCTGGGAGATGTGCTGTGCTCCAGAGGTGTGCAGTGTGCTCCCAGCACTAATGAACATTCAGCCAACGTGATCAGATTAGAGCCATCCATGAGTAAAATCCCTTAAAATTACTCCTGTTCCCAGCAGCATCGGCTCTGCTCTGCAAACCTGTGCCATTGCCCAGTGTAAACAAGCCTTGCTGTTGTTGCAAGAATCCATCTGGTGAGTCACAGATGTCCCCAAAATGGACTTCTCAAGGGAAGGGGCTCACTCGGCCAGCCCAGGCAGACACAGGCACAAGACTGGAGCATTCAGAGAAGTACAGCCCCCTCTCTAACCTTAAACATAAGTGAATGACCAGAGAGGTGATACAAATGTCACCTCTTTAATCCTCTTAGGTGTAGTTTACCCAACAACTAGATTACCCCTGCTTACCTTCCTTGGAAAAAAAAAACACTCCCTTGCACAAAACCCAGCTCTGTTCAACAGAAGAGCAGCAGTGATGGAAACCTCGTGGTAGCTGGGAGGTTACAAAGCCCTCTGGAGCCCAGGATCTTTTCAGCAGCCTGAAGTTATGTGTCTTGACTCTGACAGCTCCTTGGGTTTCACAGCGAGCACACCCTTCCCAGAGAAACAAACACACTGTTTGGTCAGCAGTGAAATTGTTTAGTGGAAAGAAACCACCTCTGATAAACGCTGCCAGCTCTGCCTGCCCTGTAGCACAGAAGCCAAAATAGGTGAAATAATAAAATGTGACTATATATGTCCTGTGAGCAGAGGAATGCTGAGAAGGAGGAATGCATAAATAGCAACAAATTATTCTCACACACTTACTGCTAAGTCTGTTTATTAGATTAAATTAATAATAATGCTGCATGAACTATCCAGCTTGCAAGCTCAGGAGTGTACCTCAAAAACAGACGTAAAATTTCTCTTAAATGCTTTGCCAGACATTTGTTGTTGATTAAAGCTCTCTTGATTAAGCAGCTGCCCTTTAATAATAAACCAGAGCCAAAGATGTAGCATTACAGGTGTAAAACCCATGAAGTAGAACCGAAACTCCACTATGGATCCAAGGAGACTCTTAGGGACACCAATAATTTCTTGATTTGAATAAACATTTTCGGCTGTCCCCTCCAAAAATGAAAAAGAAAAAAGAAAAAAAAGAAAAAAATATTATTTATATTCATTTTCATCTCCCTTTTATTCTCCTAAGAGCTGAGGCATTAAAAGAGGAATCACTGAGCTGCTCAGGCACCACAAGTTGACTCCCCTAGGGGCAGGAACCCAGTGCCCATCTCTGGGACACCTTTCACAGCCTGTTACAGCCACCTGAGCCCAAAGCAGCCCCTGGACCTTTGTCCCAATCTTCTGTAAAGCTTCCTCAAAGACATCAGGCATCGTAAAGAGGAACAAATATGAAATGATGAAACTGCTCACGACACATACACGGTAACACAGCAGCAGGAAGGTAATATTTGAAGTTTACAGAAAGCAAATTCAAGTAAGCTCTAAGTCAATCAAAACTGACTGAAAACTACTTTGGTCCAAATATATGTTCAAAAAGGTCACAGCTGGTGTAATTATCCTTGCTAGACTTAGCACGTGTTCAGCTTAAGACTGCCAAGAACTGGAGAACACTCTGGATGCCTAAGTAACTGTCATCTCATTAAAATAAAAAAAATAACTAAAATAATTATAATTCAGTGATACTTCAAGTATACAGGAAATAATTTCTTTGGGAAAATACTTGGGAGACTTTTCAAAACCAAACACTCTCTTTCCTCCACAGAATCTCCTTTCTGCAGCAACAGTCCCAGTCAGAAATACAAACCAGGGTTCACATTGAATGGGATCACATGTGAATGACAATATGATGGAAAGGGACTGAGAAATAAAGCCTCAAAAATGTTAATTGCATCTCAAAGGGAGAGTAAAATCAATAAATGCTATTTCTAAAACAACACAATATCCATCAGCTAAGATGCCTGATATAAATCCGTAAAAGCAATGTTATGAGAATGGTAATTTTTCCTAGTTATGGGAAAGGCTTCCTCTTATTTATTGCCACCAGCACAGCCATCTTCACTTGTCTCTTTGCAAATAATGCAGATTTTGGTGATGTCCCCCAGCCTACCCTGTGCCAAGGACAGGCAGCCCCTGCATGACTCCAAAGGCAAAACCATAAAGGTTTTAGTGGGGACCTGCAGCACTCCTAAAGCAGGCAGTAATGAACTCAGAATCTATAGGGGTAGAGATTACTTTGGACAGAGTAAAAGGCAAGGGGAGAGGTTGGCCTGAAATGTCAGAAATATTAGCTACAGAGAAATACAGTAAGTGAATCAATGAGAACAGAGCTACTGGGTAAAAGGATTAAATGGCTAATAGAAGGGAGACTCCACTGACCTCCAACATGGGAAGGAGTTGATAATGAGATAAGTAAAGCTTATGAAGATAATAACAGTGTAATTATGGTCGAGTTCAAACTACTAAGTGTATATTAGGAAACCCCTGAGATATATATAGATATAAAATTCTGGATAGCTGGTAGTAAATGATTACCTTTTAGTCCAAAGTGTAAGAGGCTCAAAAAATACTTCTGGATTTGAGTTTAACCTATAACCCAACAGTGGGACTACATAAAATATTTTACAGCTCATTTTTAAGGAATACACAAGAAGGCACAGTGATTATGGAGTGATTTATCCACCACAATTTCTGTTGCCACCAGGCTGCACCGAGGTGGGGACTAGAAATGCAGAGTTATCCTGGGAGACAGTCTTGGCCTGAGGAACACGTGCTCCAAGGACCCAAACACACTGAGGAAGGCAGGGGAATGGGGCAGAGTGAGTTTCTTTCCAAGTTCTTGTCACAGCACTTGTGAACTCACTTTCATAATTGATATATACTTTAAGGGAACAGTGTGTAAAAAAAAAATAAAAATAAAGTTACCCCTTTGCTTCCCACAGGCAACTTCTCTGCATCCCCACTGCTGAATGTTTTGTTTCCCTGTTTTTTAATTTAAATTTTTTCAGAAAACATGAAGCAAGGGATACCACCCACTGCTGAAGATGCCAAATCAGATTAGCCAATAATGCGTGACAAATGCTGCCTTTATTGGAAAAGCACAAGTAAGCCTGAAGGACCACATTTTTAGGGGGACTTGCTTCATATCTCAGTCTCCAGCCTCAATCCTGCAATCAACTGACAGTGTGCATAGCAGGATTTGATTTCCCATCATCTAATTTGTGGGTGCAAACAGCAGCATTCCACTGAGAAATGGAGCACTTACAGTTCCCGTCGACTTCGTTTATCCCTGCTATTTGTGCTTACAAATCAGGACGATGCTTGATCTTTAAGTTCCATAATTTCCTCCTGCAATTGGTTGTACTTATGAAATTGCACCTGTGGTTGATTGCTGGAGCAGATTTAGGGGCTGGTTCTGAAGATGCAACCCGTGATTTTTGAAAAGCTGATGTTGGAGGAAAGAGGAAAAACCAGCTCCCACAAAAATGGGAATCGGGTTTTAGCTAAAACGACAGGTATATTATTCAGTAAAATAAAAGTGACAGGCATCAGAAGGTCTTAATAGATGCAGTATACACTCCTACCTGGAGAATACAAACATAGCTCAGGGAAACACTTTTCTGAATAGCTGTCAATCAGAAAGTGGCAATAAAAAATGAAATAAATGCAGATCTCAAACATCTCAATTCTATTTGTCCTAAGCAGGGCATAGACAACTGTGTGACACATCACACGTGTGCCACTGTGCATGCTAGGGTGTGGACAAATGACTGCTGAAGTGCATGAGCTGTAATTGGGTCATTTGTGTGCAGTCACCACCATTCCATGATCAAATCAAGAATTTCACCAAGTGCCTGATCCTCCATTTATACTGCTAAAAAATATCCATCTTTCCATCCTTTGCTGTGGCTATAAAACACTGGGACATGAATAGCAAAGATTAAGAAAGATTTTTCTTTCTAAAGGACTTCTTAGGTCACAAAAAAAAATACAGAAAAAGTAGAAGAGACAGGTAGACTGCACAAATGTAAAGTCATTTATTAATACAGTACAAGTGTGTGTTCTGAAAGGGACAGGTGGGAGATTACTGGGAACACAAGGCAGTGAATTATTTAAGTCAAGTGCCTTTTAGGGCCATGAAAACAGCAGCTGAAAAAAGGCTATTAGGCCACTTTGTCCATACTCTGCATCTAAGCCTTAAAAACCCCTTACTACTGAGCCAGATAATGAATTTTTAATACCTTATTCACTGTTCTTAGATATTGCAAATGATGGAGCTTTTCCCACTTTGGGAAACAACTCTACTCTCCAATAAAAAAACCAAAACACATATAAATTGCCAACAGAAGGATTTTGAACCAAAATTCTCCTGGCAGCATCCCATGGCTGCTCTTCTATTCCGTTTCAAGTGTCACAATGCAGAGATACCTTCAAAGGGGCAGGGTGAGGAACTACATCAAACTGTAAGAAATCCTTATGTCTAAGAACAATCCTTCAGTTTATCTTCTGTGCTACTTATTTTTTTCCCAGCTAGTGGCAAATAGATGAGAAATGAAGCCTTGAAGGGAAAAACCTTCAGGGAAGGTGAACTCCAACTTAGTGCAAAACATGAAGGTAGAAGTGACACACAAGAGACCAACATTAATTCTCTGAAACCTCAGAAAAATATGTGTCCCATTTCCAACTCAAAAGCATCTTTACCTGACAGATCTGCAGGCTCTGCTTTGGATCTGAAGCTCACATTCATTTTCTCCCATTTTCTCTTTTTCCACACTTAGTCACACATAGATAAAGAATTTAAAGTCAATTCTGGTTCTCAAATCACCAATTCACCATTTTTTGGTGGGCTCATTTTAACTCATTTGGGTGTGTGTGTGAGAATGTGGGCATGCACCTAAAACTGAGGTCCAGCATTTGCCCTCTACTTGTGCCTGGCTTCCATCACTGATTGAGCAACAAGGAGGGAAAATACATTTCCTTGCTGACATGGAAGAACAAAGCCCAAAGCACAAAGAGATCCTCATCTTTTGCCAAGAGTTTGACTTTTCAGAGGAAGATTGTGCCTTAAATAAAAGTATCATTAAGGAAAAAAATAAAAATCACCATACAATGGACTTTAGGGTCAGCAAACAAGAACAGGCTGCACTTCCCAAGGCTTCCTTATGAGAAGTCTGTGGAGATGGTGCAGTGGTCCATTTGTTTTTAGAACTCTAATGAATTGTGTTGTCCCAGATTTTGTCCTTGTGCACCAGGCACTGTCCTCTTTCCTCAGTGAGATCCTCTTCCATGGGGAACATTTTGCCTCTCTGTTCAGATGGATGTGGGAAAATTTTGCAAACTGGGTCCTAACTAAATTTGGTTAGGAAATTGGGTACTCTTTTTTTGGGGAAAAAAATCCATGTAAAAAACAACTTGACAAAGATGAAAATGATCCCCAGGTGTTTTTATATTTATTATTTTAAGAAATGAATGATTAAAGCTGTTTGGAAGAACTCAGATGGAAACTGTGGGTTCATTTTATTTTCTAAACCAGCTACAATGCTGAGGTAGCTCATCAAATAACACCAGGGAGAGGAGCTGGGCCAAGACTCTTCTGGGCCTTCCTGCCATTTACACAGCTTAGCCTGCTTATTTCAAGAGGGAAGAGAGCCAGAGAGCAAAGCTCTTGACCCTGTGAGCACCAAGCCCTGAGGTTGAGAGCAGAAGGGTCCTTAATCACATGGTTGCCAGCTGCTGGTTCAGTCTGAACTTAGATAGTTAGGCTTAGAAACTTTCTTTTGCTTTTTCAGTTAAAACCCCCCTCCTCAAACAAAACAAAACAAAACAAAACCAACAAAACAAACAAACAAACAAACAAAAACAACCCAAAACAAAACAAACCCAAAATAAACAAACAAAAAAACCCCAGAGATGCAGATTTTTCATGAGTGAGACCTAAAAATGCTGTTCTTAGCATCTCTTTATGGGCAGGAAAGGAGAAACAAACTCCTCAGCCTTTACTTGCCTCCATACTTTGCCTTGCACTTTTGAAGGCTGCACAGCAAACCCCCAGGGCTGAATCTTCTTTGCTCTGCATGATGGATCATCAGACATACAATTCCCATTATTGTTAATGGCAGTTGTGCATCAAATTACTACACGTGGCATTTGCTAGTCCTCTGAGCTACCTGCTTTCCTCTTGCAGTACAAGCACGTAGGAAATGCACCGGGATATTGCTGCTTTTGGAGGTTGTTAGCTGTGAAAATTTGTGCAATAAAAAAAAATTGCTTCAAGCTTTCATTATCTTAATAACAAAAAACTACACAGAATTTTCACTTTTTACTGCAGAGCCACCAGTACTTAATACTGTGAAGAAGTCCAGAAAAAGCCAGGCAACAAAATTTAAAGTCAATCCATAGGCCACCATCAATGATAATTTTGGGGAACTCTGCTACAGGTTAACACTAGTACAGGGCATAAAATGCTGTTAAGAATTACTTTGGATTTTTTTTTTCATCATTTTATTCTAGTCATATCTTGCAAAGAAACAGACTGGACTGAAAGTGCTGAGTACGTGAAAAGGGAAGAGTCACAGAGAGGGCAATCACTGTTAGAGGCACAAGTCACCCTTGCCTTTGACGTGGTGGAGTCCAAGCTGATTGTTTGTGTATCATGAGCAGCAAAGGACAGCTCTTCTCCAGCATCACCTGGAACTGGAGCCTCCTGCACTGGGACCTGTGCCACTGCCACAGGGAGCACATCCCCGTGCAGATGCAGCAGAAGAGGTTTGTTAGGAGGGTTTTCATTATGTGCTTCCCTCTCATTTGAAGAGAGTACAAGAAAATTGCTGTCAGACCCTCGAGATCTCTATTCCTCTCTTCTTCCTCCACTCTGTACAATGTTTTCACACTCTGTGCAATTTCAGTCAACTTACTGACGTACAAAGGAGAATTTAAGCAAATGTACATCTGCTTATATCTACATTCTGCATTTTGTTTAAAGCATAGCTAGGCATCTGTAAGGGAACAGACAGGTTACTGCTCTGAGCTATGAAATATTCATAGAAACACCAGTGTGATGCCTCACCTTTACTCCTTCAAAGAGACAATGGTCTGGCTGCCTCCCCAGAGCCAAGTTTCAGTGTCAGAGAGAGGAGTAAGTAACTTATTGTGCTGTTAATACATGAGTATGTCATCTCTCTTAACACTCTCCCACTAAAGAGGCTGAGACCTTCAGGTCTGCAAATCCCCACCTTGAAATGGAGCTGGGGATTTCTTCCCCTGTCTGTAAAGCAGCTCAGCTGTAATATGAGCTGAATGGAGAAAAGGTTTCACTGAGAAAAGGTTCTGTGGCTTTTTTTTTTTTTTTTTTTACAGGGATCCCATTTAAAAGGCTTCAGAACAGAAGTCTTAGCACATAGTTCATCTTCATGCAGAAGGATGGAGGAGACCCCATTGACCTGTTGGTTTCTTCTTGATCTACAGAAGGACAGTGGTTTGGACAGTATTTTTTTCTGAACTTGCTGCTTTCTTCACTGACAGTTGCACCTGAATGAGCCAGGAAACCTCCCCCACTGCAGCCTCTAAAAGACAAAATTTATGGCCTCTTCCCTCTTGAAATGGAGAAGAAACAGATAATTTTCTTGCACAATGCACTAATAAAACCTTTCCAGAATCTGTCTGCTGGTGCCAAGGCAACCCCTGTTACTTCAAAGCCAAATTCCTGGACTACACCAGATGCAAGTCCCCTCCCACCTGGTTGCAGAGCTAGAAATTACAGGTAGTTCTAAGAATCCAGGACAAACCCCAGTGAACTTCTGACATCTCAGTGTTGTGAAACAGAACTTGAAATATCTCTTTGCAGCAATAAACACTGGGACACAGAACCTCTGGAGTCCATAGAACACCTTGGCTTCTGAAGAGGGTGCTGACCTCATTGCTCACTGCCCAAAAGTCCTTGGGATTTTATGGACCTGCATTAAAAATCTAAATATTTCCATTGGAAGACCTACCTTTTGGTGAATACTGAAAATCAGTTTAAAGTAACACTTTGTCAGCCAGAAATCCTGATAAATTTGAGCAATGCCTCTGTAGTTAATGTTTCCATAGTTCCTCCCTGCAACCTGTGGGAAATAAAGGTATATTGGTGATTATTTTCCTACTTTTCATTGTGTCATGTAGATATTTTATTTTTAATATTAAGGCCCAGGGTAGAAGATATCTGATTTATGTAGCTGGCATATTAATGGCCACTAACCTGAGACCATTTTTCTTTCTTCTTTTACAAAATAGATGTTCTGAAACCCGTCCGTTCCTGTTTTAGGAGGAGGCAAAAAAATCTTTCTAAAAGCTTTTTCAGATTTAAGGAATTGTGGATTTGAGGAAGAAAAGAGCGGAGAGAATTCTGTTTCAAAACTGTGGCCTAAAATGGTTCTAACATGAAACGATCAACTTTCTGGCTCTCAGGTGCTTCACACAGATTTTCTTGGGTTGCATTTGTCATAAGAATATCCAACATCAAACTTCATCAAAGTAGTACTGAAATTATTGGCCACTGTTAATCTCCTGTATTTCAGATGAATCACTTTTGACTTTTATTAGGTGGTGGGAAAATCTCTCTCATCTAATTCCCAGCATCTTCATTCATGCATGACAACTTGTCTCCATTCTCCGCCTCTGCAGTATGTGTGAAACAAGATGTCTCAAAGTCTAATTCTAGAATTCAAGTACTGAACTGAAAAAAATTGCTGAAGTTTCTCATATATTTTTGTAGCACAGGCTAGAATTATTAATAGTCATAAAACACAAGGCCCTTTGCCCACAGCTGCTCTGCAGGTGGAAAGCCAGTGAACTTTACAAGAAATTGGCTTCCAACTATTTTATTTGAAGCACTAGAGGAGAATAAGGGGTCTAATCTTTCAAGGACAGACATAACTTGAGCCTTGTGCCTGCCAGCAGACTTCAATAGGACAAGTTAGGATGATAGATTTAATTGTCTGTTCGGGATGCTGCTGAATCAAGGACTGGACTCCAGTGGCTGATAGATGGTCTAAACTGTGAGACTTCATGGAGCTGGCTAAATAGCTCTTCCCAAGTGCAGCTTGACTCCTTTCTGCCCTGTGAGATGATAATGGCAGTGTCAGTTAACGTCCGTGTGTTCACAGAGGGGAATGGGGGAGCAAAAGGAACATGGGGCTGAGCAGAGAAGGAGAGTCACTGCATTGCAAAGAGGCTGAGGAGATGTTTCCCTGCCAGGAACATTTCTGATTGCCCAGGTCAACCCAACACATCTGTCTGGGCCTGTCCAGGGAGAAAGGACAGTGCTTAGGGACCAGAGGTGCTTTGGGGGTTGAAGCATGGAGGTTGATCTGTTACATTATGTGCTGTCTAAAGCTGCCTGAGGATTTTTGCTGGAGCCTTTTTCTGTTCTCAAACATTGGTATGCCAGAAAAGAAAACATGTTTTACAGCAAATTCATCAAAATGTTTGCTGGGGAAGCTTTCTAACCTCCAAAATGAAGCGTCTTGAGAGATAGATGCAAACAACTAATTGGACCATGCTTCTAAACAGTGGGAAACACACATTCCTGTGATCTTGGAAGCAGAGAGCTGTTCTCCCACATCCCAGAGGCATTTCCCTGCCACTGCCCTGGAGCAGAGCTTCTCCAGTCTCTCTGCTGGGACTGCTCCATGTGGAGAGGCAGCTGAGTGAGCACATGGAAGCTCAGCCCAAGCCTGGCTTCAACTCTGATCTCCCACATCCTGGATGAATGCCCACCATCACAGAAATGCTCCTTTACAGTCATTTCCTTTCAGCTGTTATTTTGAGGCAAAAGGGAACATGCTACAGTGGTTCCATGAACAAATAAAACCCATGAAACCCTTGATGAGCCAGAGAAATTATTTCTCACCATGTCCACTGCACTTAGAGTATTACCTGAACACCTGCCCTTGAACTTATGTTCAACAGCTCCTCAGAGGCCATTTTTCCTCTGCAGAGGTCTGCCTGATGCATTCAAATTATGATCTTAAAAGAACTTCCTCTGAGTGCCTGTGCTGCCTGTCTGGGGTGGCACCCTGCTCTGAGTGCCCTCCAGCCACTGCTGGATGTCCTGTGCAGTCACACCTGCACATGTGCTCAAAAAAAGTGATTATTTTAAAGCTTCACTTATGGCAGAGGAGATAAACCATCACACAGCACGAGTCAGCCCATCCTCATTTTTGCTTTCAATTAGTTTTGTTTGAAGAGGGACATGCTAAAATCCTGGCTTAGAGGTGCAGCTGAAAAATGAGCAAGCCCAAATTATTTTTTGTTGTGTTTGATTTCATTGGAGCCACACACCAGAAAGTAATCTGGCTTCACTTTCTCTCTCTCTCTCTTTTTCTCTCTATCACACATGGTCTTACTTAGAAAATATGCTCAAGTTCTGAAAAACCTCTGCAGTTTTGGTAAACCCTCAATTGTTCTCCTGAGGGAAGTTTCTGTTAAATGACGTATCTTTAATCACCTTTGTTAGAGTTTCTGAGAATACGATTAATTAGCTTTAGACATCCCTCTACCAAAAAGGTTAAGTTCGTCTTCATTAGGAACGACCTCATCTTGTCTCCAGTCTCTCACTGCTATCATCTGTAACGACACACCAGAGAGGCATCACTTGTCCCATGACTGAAAGGCTGTTGGATGACTTGTTTATGACCAAAGCTTTAATTCATTAAATAATGGGGAAAACAACTTTTTAATGCCAGTTGTTTTACTGCTGTGCAGACTGAGTGCTTGTCTCGGTGCTGCTGTCGCATTTGGGGCTAATTTAATGAATAATTAAATAATTTAGCTTTTAACTAAATTAATCATTTAGTTAATTCATTAATAATTATCCATTGCACTTCGATGGTGCCTTCCAGGCTAGGATATCAAAGTGTTTAGTGAGCATTATGGGGAAGTTCACCCTTCTTCCTCCCACATACAGCCTGAGTAAATGGATTTTATGTGAAAATCCATGTTAGTCAGCTTCGAAGAGAGAAGGAATCCAGTTCTGATTCTGTGGGTGGGGGCGAGGAATGGCTCAAACCATCAGCTTGCCATTTTCAGCAGACACAGACTCTCTCTCCAAAACCCTTTTCCTTTGCTAGAACAGCATGTGATGGGAGGTGGGATGGCCTAACACTGGGCATGTGGTGGTGCAGGTCTCAGTCCTTGCTCTGCTGATGACTTTTTGGGTGATCACAGTCCCCAGGTGCCTTGGCTGTCCACCAGCACAAGTTGGGTGCAAACAGCTCCTCATTTCAGGAAAAAAACACACCTAAAGCTTTGAAGCTTCACACCACGTTAAAGAAACCAATCTGCAAATTTTGCAGCTCAAAGAGATTAAGCATCATCCCCACAGAGTTCTGTGACTCCTCTCCTTGGCACCCGGGAGAACAAGGCAAAGGTCTGCTCAACTCACACAGCAGGTTGGTGGAAAGTGCAGCACTTTGTGTGCTCAGCTGATCCATGCTCAACTCACCTTCGAGCCACTTCCCTGCTCCAAGACACACTCTGCCTGGGGACTGTTAAATTTTTAAGCCATTACTAATAACTTCCTCATCAATACTCCATAGTTTCTTTTATTTTTCTCCCTTTGGTACCTGAATAGCCGTGAAGGTGGTTTTGATACATTTAATGTCATCTCTCCATTTAAAATTATTTTAGTGTCAATCCGGTTCAACAAGGTGCTATTTTTAATACAGAATGGAAATTAATTTTTTGTACATATGGAAAGAGGCTGATTATGTAGGACATCGTGGCCTCTTGTGTGAGAGCACAATCAGGAATCACTTTACTCATATTTTTATTTATTTTTCAGGCTTAAGCATTGCCAAAATTCTTAATGACACAACCTAGTGACTACTTATTTAAAGAAAAAAAAAATTAGTGTTCAAGAAGAGTAAACTGACAAGATGCCAAATGGATTTAACTGTGTAAGTCCAAGAGAGAGAGGGACAGAAAATGCTTTAAAGAGCTATCATGTTCTTAAGTGAAGACGTGGTGATGCATTGTTAAATGAGGGAAGAGTGGAGGCTGAGGTAGTGTGGGAAGGGGGAGATAATGTGATGCCCTCACAGGCCTTAGGAGAGAGACACAGAACAAGCCTGTTCCCACTTTGCCAAGCAATGTGATGGTCTAGTACAATATTTGAGGTCTCTGAGGGGATTGTGCTGCAGAGCAAACACAGAGAAGGACTTTTGCCACCTCCTTGGGAAGAGGGTGAAGGGAGAGAAAGCCTCTGAGAAGTGGGCAGTGCTTCTCAGCAGCCACAGCACTCGTGGAGATGAGAGCAGCACAAACAATTCCAACACCATGAAAGCAAACTGAGAGCGTTCAAAATGCTTCCAGAAAGGATCTCAGCGACTGCAATTTTCATATGCATACTGAAAACTCATCTGGGGATGCTTGAGAGCTGATGGAAGTGCTGTACAGAGAAGTGGAGAAACAAGAAAAATATTCCCAAGTGTCCTGATCATCAGCCTGATTAAGGAGGAAGCAGCTCAGAAGTAGATTGTGCTGATCCAGCAAGAACCATCACATGCTGGGTTGGGACTGGTAAAACTGCTGGTCCTGGAAGCAGAAGCCTTTTCCCTCACATCTGCACAATCCTTGTGTTCAACTCTAGACCCATGTGCGCAGCCACATCTAGGCTGTTTTTCTGAGGAAATCTCATGGGAAGAACAGGAATGGGAAACATCTTTGAGAAACTTGCAAAAGGTTGAAATAGCAGCAATCCTGCTTGTAAAGGAAGTGGGGGAGGAGCTGGGTGATCTACAGTAGCTAAGGAAATACTAAGAAAGCAGAATATTGGCTTGTCTATTTAAAGAGAAGCATCTACGTAATGCAAGGCTGTTGTTACCTTGAAATTGTTGTCACCTTGAAATTTAAGCATTTGCTTAAGTGCTTTGCTGGACAGGAATGTCATTTTCCATGGGCTTAAAGCTGAACATGTGTTGAAGAGATTTTGGTGAACAGAAGCAGGGTTTATAGAAAACTTCAGCCTCAGCAATCATCCAACCTGCTTACACAGGAACCACAAAGCATCAGCCCAGGTGTTCCCTGAAGTTAAAACTGTTGGTCACAGGAGCTCTCTGTAAAAAGTGAGATTTTTCCAAAGGATGATGATGGAGGTGCACTCACGGCTCACTCAGTCCCTGCAATGGGCAAATCCGTTGCTGGTGTAAGTTTCCATGAGCCAAGGAGATCTATTTTCCACACATTCACTTAGAATTCTCACTGCACTCTTGTATTTTTGCTGTCTGTTGCAAATACAGATAATATTTACTAATTTGACAGCTACTGCTATTCAGTGGGTTGAATATTTGACAGCTCCAGTCAGTGGATTGTTCCTTCCTAGATAATACTTCTAGAATAATCAGAAGCACAGTGAAAAGAAATTTAAAAGTACCTTTTTGAAGATATGCCACTGCAATGTCTTGCTCAAAAGAAGAGTTTGTCCTTAATTAGGCCAGAAGAAAGAAAAAGCTTCTATGGCATATTAGCATGCTTTTATCAGTGCACTGAGAGTAACAAATAATTAACAAAATGAACCTCATGGAAATGTGACTGGTCCTGTGAAGCATCCCTTGTTAGTTGTCTCCAACAACTGCCATGAGGGCCTGTCAAATTTGTGTTAATACGTGTATTAATGGATTTTGTAGTAACACCATTTGCTACTTCAAAGATCATGTGCGTTGTCTATTTAACCTTGAAAAAGTCACTGGCTAAAAGTATTTGGGAATATGAGGTGCTTTTCTGCCTAATTTGTTCTGTAAGTATCAAATGGAAGATGTGTCATGGTAAATTGCATTTTCAAATGACAACTAGTGTGGCTGTCCAGCACAGGACTTTTCTAACAATTTTCTAGACTAATTTATTGTTTAGTTGTCAGCCACCTTATTTACTGGCCATCCAAACCAGGAAATAAAAAGTAAATTTAATTCCTTATTTTTAAATACTTTCAGGTTTATATTACTGCAATAACTTTTGAAACTCCAAGTTTAAAAGGTAAGTGAATATTGAAGCTCATTTAGCTGCCCAATTAATTTTACACCAGCTTTATCTGAAAAAAAATAAAATCCTTAGCCATGGCATCCAGATCTTTATGAGAGGCTTGTATTTGCATTATTTACACTTTAATATACATCACTTATTAAATTATTAATCAACTGAAGTTCATTAAGCTCTTTGAAGATAAAAAGCACTGAGTGTTAAACACCATTCTTCTCACAATCATGTCTTCTAATTTTCGATGTTTTAACACACAAAATACGTTTCACTCAGATCTAGAGGATGCTTAAAATTAGTTTGTTTATACATTTTGAGGATGCAGTTAATTTACGTAGGTTAATGATTCCTGTGGCATATTGAGGATGCTGCACAGTGAATAAATAAGAGTTTGCAAGTTGATTCGTGTCAAGGAAATTGAGACTTCAAGGATTCTGTCAGTTCTCAGTGACAGTGAAAAATCTCAGATGAAATCCTACTCCTGGGGAAAAACTACAGCAAACCTCGCTTGGAGGACGAGCACCAGAATTCCAGCCCTTTCCAGGCTGGGCATCCTCGTGTTTCTCAGGGGAACCAGCCCTGCCAAAGCAAAGCTCTCTGACACAGACACCCCTTCCCAGGGAGGCAGAGCAACAAGGCCTCCCAACTCCCCATCCAACAGGATTAATTGTACCTAATTAATTGCAACAGGATTAATTGTGCCTTCCACCCACCCCAGCTTCAGGCTTCTTGGATCACTGATGGGAAGAATGGAGGTGCATGGGGCCCTGTTTGCTAATTTCTGTGGACGAGAGGGGGAAAACAAAATTATTGTTAAAAACCTCCCCAAAGGTTAAGAGCAAATGGGAAACTCCTCAAAAAAGTGGTAAAAAGATACTTGTTAGGACAACAAATTGCCTCAATTCCTGCCGATGGAGAAGAATCAATGCTTGAGTAGATTTATCAGGATCACCACAGACATTCCCATTTGTCCATGCACAAAGGTAAAACAGCATCCTCAAGTCTGGAACGTGTAAATAAAGATCCTTGAATTAGAGCTCAGTAGAAATGTGACCTTTTAGGGTCAGGAAGGATGAGCAGCCCTGCAGCTGCTGAAAGCAGGGGAGCAGCTGCCCTTTGCCCTGGCCAGCTCAGAGCCTGCTGTTCAGGGAGCTTCCTTTGGAGACGTGGACTGGAACTTCTCCAAGGCTGAGGAAGCTTCAGCAGCGAGTTTTGAATTTCTTTTCTACTGCTCAGATATTTGGATTACCACCAGCTGGGGTAAATCCATTCTGTTGGTTGAATTTGTGAGCTTGTTGGTACATTTTGCTGTTATATTCGTGCTAAATAAACAACTCATTTTCTACACCAGTGAAGTTTTGGTTTAGCTACAGCAGCCCAGTTCAGACGAAAATGGATGTGAGTGAGGGAAAGCTGGTTGGGAAATCTTTCTTTTTAATCAGACCATTATTTCGATAACTCTGATATGCTGCAGGGTGGTTGATTTTCACATGTACCATGTTTCTCCTTGAGTTCATAGGAGATAAAATACTGACTTCTCTCTCCCTAGATTTTCACACCTCCATAGTATTTCCTTAAGCTTCAGCCATGCATAACATGCTGACAAACTTAATTAAAAGTACAATTCTTTTCCAGAATGCAATCTCCACAGCTTACAATTAAAACTTGTTTCTCCTTCAATTTTGTAGCAACTGAAACCTTTGATTTTCTCATTTTTTTTCCCAGCCTCAGCTAACCGAAAAATAAACTTTTGATAACACAACTGAGTTCACCTCTGTGATTCCATATCTTTAAAAGGTATGTTCCTGGCAGCAGGAAAAACAGAACCATGTTGTATGAAGAATGTATAGAGCATTTTAAAAAGTTTTAACCAGCTTAAAGAAAAAAAAAATGGAGAAATGATCCTTTGAAAGCCATGTTTGGAAAAGAACATGAATACAATTAACCTCTGAAATTCTATGCTTGTTGATTTGCTTAGTTCAGCGCTTCCCAGGGACCATTTATCTCAACAGAAAAGCATAAATACTGTGTAGCACTGCCTTTATCAGTGCAACTTTAACTGAACAGTGTCCCCAGAGTCACTTAAGGGTTAATCCTTTGCATCTCATGAAAGGTAATGGATTTTGATTAAAGAGAGCACCTCGGTGGCTTGGGAGCCTAAAGCAGATACACACATCCCAGCTTTATATTTAATTTAAATCCAGCACCCTCAAAGAGGAGAACAAGCCATTTATACCACCAGCAGCTAAACCAAAAAATGTAATGCAACTGACCTCAGTGAAATGGAAATTACAACCACGGCTTAGCTGTAATAATTATTTGCATAAGGTTTTAATGCCCAGTACATTTCATGGAACAGCGTATGGATTCTTAATGGAAATGAGCCCAGATTTTGAGAAAAGAACTCAGGACACTTTTCCCATGGGTGTTTTGAGGTGATGGACCCTTCCCAAGAAGCAGAAGCTGGTCAGAGTGGCTGGTCCAAGCAGGGGGGCAGCCAACCCACCTTTCCATGGTAGCCAGGTGAAGGAGCCACAACCATTTTACTGTCAGCTTTCTCTGCAGCTTGGCGCTGGCCACTCCAAACTGCAGCTAAGTTAGTCTTTACTCTGTAGCTGGTTGGTGGGACAGGATTCTTCACCTCCAGAGATTGTCCACAAAACAGGAAAGAAATTCAGGTTATTCCCATGCAATATCCAGCTCCCAGCACAACACACAGAGAGCTCCTGCACCAGCCACGGCCACTCACAGCTCCAGGGGATCAGCCAAAGAGGGATGAGCGAGTGTGGGATGACCTTGCTGGAACATTTCTGGTTTTAGTCAGAGTGACAAGCAAGTTCACACTATTTTTCACACCAGGGTGCTCCTGAGTGAATTGATGCATATAAAAAGCTCAATTATATATGATATCAACTTTTAATGCACTGGTCTGAAAAAAAAAAAAAGTCAATTGTCTTGCTGTAGGCAGAGAGGGATTTCATCCATAGCCCACATGGCTCCTTCATTTAAATTCTTCCAAGGTTCAGACAAATTGATGAAGGTTGTCTATTGTTAATAAAATCACAGAATCATTAAGGTTGGAAAAGACCTCTGAGATCATCATGTCTGACCATTATCCCAGCACTGCCAATTCCACCCCTGACCTCTGTTCCTAAGCACCACATCCACTTGTTTTTTGACCACTTCCAGGGATGGCGATTCCACCACTGCCCTGGGCAGCCTGACCACCCTTTCAGTGAAGAAATTCTTTCTAATATCCAATCTAAACCTCCCCTGGTGCAGCTTGAGGCCATTTTCTCTCATCCTATCCCTTGTTACAGGGAGAAAGGACCACTGCCACATCTCTCCAACCTCTTTTGAGGTCATTGTAGAGTGACAAGGTCTCCCCTGAGCCTCTTTTCGCCAACTTAAACAATCCCTCAGCTTGGGAGGGACACAAAACCCCAAAACCCAACCCCACAGAACAAAAGCCAACCACAGGAGAAGAAAATATGTGGTCAGCAAGCAAAAGGCCACCCTTGGTTTAGATTTTAATTATGAAAATTTTTCTCTCCTGACAAGTGAAATGAATTTAGTCACTCATGCATGGTGTGAAAGTTGAATTGTCTGAAAATTAAATCAAAATAAAAAATGAAAACTACAATCCAGGCTTTTACTGCTACCAACAAGGGAGCCATCCTTTAGAGGTGACATTTCACAGCAGTCCCGGAGAAATGTGATTGTTCATAGCATTAAGTAAATTATGGTCTCTGAACAGTGTGGAAATAATTGAAAATGTTTGCTGTTTTTAAGTAAATGTTATAAATCCCTGAAGGCTGTTTCAGTCTGGAAGTGGAAAAGAATAAAATGTTTCAAACAGCAAAGCATATGGGTAAACTGCCTGATGGTTTGGCTGACAATTGTGAAACTTTACCTGAAATATCCACTGGAGCAGTTTTCCCTTTTCTGCCAACAAGCTCACTTTTAGAAAGTTTTCCTTTCCTCCCTCCTCCCCAACCAACACAACACTCACACCTGAAATGGCAACACTTAACCAGAGGTGGCTTTCTCAGGAACAGAAGTGTCAGAGCCCTACAGTAACACAAAGTCCGTGCTCCCTGGGATGCCACAATGTGCCCCGGGGTCCCAGCCTCTCTCGGTCACCCCAGGAATGGGGGCTGCCTGATGTTTCCTGATGCTTTGTTTGTAAAGAGCTCACACCTCTGGCAACTGGATTCTGCTGCAATCCTCAGGCAGCTCTGTGCATAACCTGCTGCATTTTGTGGATAATCAGGAGCATCTGATATTCCTCTTGAAATGCTTTTTTACCCTCATCGTGCTACATCTGCCATTTCTTCTTCCAAATTCCTGATTATTGTGAATAAAAAGAAGCTTTTACATTTTGGTTGAAGAGATGTAAGATTGTTGCTTAGAGTACACTTGTCATTTTGTCTCATCACAACAGTGTGAGACTCCAGCCCCAACACAGATATATTTACTACATCCAGATTGTGACACATCCGTGCAGAGAGGAGTCTCTAGCACATCTACCCATCACTTCCCTCGACACAGCCCTGCACTGTACAGAACTGGTAGAGAACCACCACACACTCCAGTCCTGCATTGATTTAATGATCCATCCTTGGAAATCTGGGCTGCAATTCCCGGGTGCCAGGCACAGGTGTGCTCCAGCAGACGTGCAATGCACTTTTGGATTTTTTCCAAGCAGCAGCAAGAGGAGGAGGAGAATTAACTGGCTTGGCTCCACACCAGCCATGACCCCACCTGCACGGAGCAGCTGTGAGATGCAGCATTAGCTCCTGACAAGTGGATTACTCACAGCAAGGAGACAATTCTATTACTCAGAGGAAGGAACAAAATATGTCACCGAAAGGTTTAAGGACCACGGAGCAAACATATCAGCATTGTTTAGGAACCTATTTATGCATAGATGAGCCTAGTGGGATTCACCAAAGCACCTGCATAAGTTAGTCACCTAATTTGTACCAGCCATAAAGGTATTCAGAGCCTAATTGCTTAAGTGTTTTTGAAATTCCTGGTAGGCGTGAAAAGACCTTTGTAAATCTGCTCCCCTGTGCAACACGATTTTTATGGACAGAGACTATAAACACCAATGTGCAAATGCCTATTCATGAAGTCACACGCTTTTGATCAGTGGTTTAAGGAATATTTGCAGTGTTAAGGGTTTATGTGGGTTCAAATGAGTCCAGTCATAAATTTCTTATTAATCTGCATGTAAAATTTGGCTGCATGTTGTAACAATGCATGCACAGTTATGGTTTAAACATAACTTTGCCAGAATACAAATATTCCTCCATCCTTCAACTCCAAACATGAAGGCATCCACTGAGACAGTGTGACTGCTCCTGTGTACTTGTAGTTGAGTTTTGATTTAAAAAGCAGGCTTTCCCCTTCCCTGGTAACAGCTTTTTATCCCTTACGTGAACTAAATTCCTTTACAAACAACATACATCTTGTACACAATGCACTAAAAAAAAAAAAGAATCTCTCCTTTTTCATTGCAGAGATTTGCGTGGAGAGCCTGACTCCATTAATTTCAACTGGATTGACTCTATGCCATCTGTTTTCTGTGCAGCTGCTTTATTGTGGGAAAAGAGGAAGACAAGAAAGCACCCTTCTAAGCCCTACCAATGACATCCAGAAATAAGAATATAATTGGTGGAAAACCTTCTGAAGTCTGCTGCAATCACAACAGTCAAAGGGATTAGAGTTTGATCTAAAAGAATAGATGCAGATTAGGTATTTTTCAAAAGGATTTGAAACCTGCCTTCAGACCCTTTCCAGACCCTCATCTCTTAGAAGTAAAATAAACAAGGCCACTGGCATGCGAAGCAATCAAACTTGAATTTATACAAACTGGTGTTTCTCACTCTTTTGCAGCATATGGTAGACAGGCAGTAATCCATCAAACAGTGATATCAGTGCAAGTAGCAGCAAGGTGACACACGAACATTTGCCCACTGCATACAGAAGGGCAGTGCCTCAATTTTAGAGGAACAATCCTGGTTTTGCGTCATCTTAATCCCTGCTCTTACCCAGTGACGTTGTTGCTATGTCTGTGCAGCAGACATACATAGTTCCATAGCAAACAGACATAGTTCCATGCAGAACAGAAAGGAATACAGCCTCCCAATTTCTGGAGGGTGAATAATGTCTAAACCAGAGCTAGGAAAACAATCCCCCAAAATGGCTTCACGACCACACAAAGGATGTGCTCAACTCATTTCATGTAATACTTCACTACCATGCTCACACACTTTGTTTTGGTGTTTATTCATTCCTGGTTAAATCTGGGGCACGCTACTTCTATCGAGCACACTGAGCATTAATAAAAGGGCCTATTTCAGGTCCATCCTCAGCATCACTCATTCCATGATCTAAACCACACTGCATCTTCATCTTAATACTGCCAGTAGCTTCAGTCACATTTGTAAATGTGTTCTTGGTCCCAGAAACAATTTATTTGTGCTTGAAGTCGTTGTGATAAGGGCGCTGCCTTTGCAGGATTAACCGATGCTACCCATGTATTTATGACTCGGGCAAGTTGTTTTTCCAGCTTTAATAAATAATGAAGTCCGGATGGCTTTTCAAGAGGGTTTTTGGCCTCCTGGAGCTGCGGTGTGAGCCGGAGCAGAGCTCTGATGCCAGTCAGAGGCAGAAGCTCGTTCTCCTGCCTAAGTAATTCTCAGCAGAATGCACCAGGCACAGAATAGAGCCCTGCTGCTATAAATACAGCCCCAGCCTGGCGAGGAGCGGGGTGGGAAGTGCGGGTGGTGGAGCTCCCACCGTGCCGGGTGTCTCTTGGAAGGCTCCCATCCCCTCCCAAGTGCTGAACTCCCTCTGTGCTGCATCAAACCCTGCTCAGAGGCAAAGCAGGGTCCTTAAGGGAAATGGAGCTTGACATGTAGATAATACCTTCATAAAGCAGGCAGCAGCAATTAGCTGGGGACGCATCCTTCCCATGCAGGGCTGTCAGATCTCCGCATGCAGCGGAGCTGAGGATGGATTTTGCAGTGGTTAGGGAGCAATGATTACAATCTTTGTCTACCACACTTTCTGAGGGAAGCCATCCTTTTCTTCTAAGCAGGACGGTCATTGTGACTTTCAGCAACAGATCAATAGAGAGGTGGGAAACAGCTTCTAAGAACCAACATATTCACAAAGGCTCTTTCCAAAGGTTTTTAATTTTCCCTCCTACATATTCCGTGCTTATTGTCTCCACAATTTTGTGGTCAATAAGCTTACACTGATGATGGTCTAACACCCACCCTGCTCCCCCAAGACAACCATCTATGTGCCTCTGCTGGAGATCTTTAAACAATTTTGTTTGATTTTCAGCTGCAGAAACTGTTGATGAAAGACTGAAACTCTCTTCTGAAACTCTGTCCCTGAGGTGCACGAATTCCTGGGTGACCCTGTCACGCTCGTTCAGCATAAAAGCTCCCTCCTCTCTGCAGACTCCAGCAGCCAGTGATTAGCAGAACAAAATATACCTCAGCTGACACGGCCCTGCTACCTCCTATTTCAGACTTTCACAGTTTCCAGTGCATTTATCTCAACTTTCATCAGGAATGGTGAAGTTCTCTCGGCTCGGTGGAGGCGCACAGAATTAAAGAAGAGTGAGGATTTCAGCCTGAGCCTTCCCAAGCCTCTCGCTCACACCACACCCAGACATCACCCAACAGTGAGGTGGCACAGCACCTGAACTTAGTCCACCTGGACATTTAAGGCTCCCTAGGCAGACTTCAACTGCTGTCTTGGGAGAAGGGGATTTTTACTTCCCTACGTTCATTTATTCAGCCATTTTATATGTAATCCTTATCTACCTGTATTGAAAACAACACATGTTTGGGGGAATGGGACTTCAGCTCTGAGTGCTTTAAAATGCTTATACCATAGATATTTACATGTTGTACATGGCAGAGCAATACTATATTTAAATCAAACATCACAAACCCAAAGTGTTTCAGGTATTTAAATATGTGCCTTAAAGCAAGCGTTGTAAACGCCTCATAAAAGTGAAATTCCCCAGTGTTGGCAAATAAAGAAGCTGCAGGGTGGAAACAAAGAAAGCACAAAAAAGAACTATTGCAAGATAACAGCAAATGAATAAAACACAGCTGGAATTATACCACAAAAATTCAGAGTCCTCTTTAATGAGTTGTGTCTTCCTTGCCTGCCTACCCCAGTGGACCAGATTTTGGAAAACCTCACAGCTTATAAATGTGGATTGGTGGCATTGAATACTAAGTAAAATATGTGCATGTGTATATAAATATATGCATTTATGTATGTAAACATGCACATTAATGCATCATATGCCTATGTAGGCTAATAATTTTTATGTATTTTCCCTAAAGCTTTGATCCAACAGAGCAAACAAGCAGAGGGAAAAAAATCACGTAGCCCTGTGCTGTGTGTATACACATCCTGACAGTGCATTTTAGGTGTATTAAGTCAGAGAAAAACCCTTGCTGCAACATGGAGAGCAGCAACACTCCAGAAATGTTTTCCCAGGGTTACAAGGTGCCTGTGTCTTATGCAATACAGCATTTCCCAGCTCCTGGGAGCTCCTGCAGGAGAGAGGTTTCCATTTGGAATCATCAGAATCTGTTTTATGCCAAACTGACTTGATCCAAAACATTTGCTTAGTAAGTACAGACTTGGTGGCTGTACTGTGCATATTAAATAGGCCACTTTGCTATTACAGTGGCAATAAAAGCAATGAAGAGACTTTATGGGCAAGAAGAAATGCATAAAGGCTAGGTACATCTGGACTTTGAATAATGCATGAAGACCAAATTTTAAGGCCAGCTTGTAAGATAAATGCAGTCCCCAAAAGTAACTGGAACTGTCTGATCATTCTGGCTCATTGATCTTCAAGGGGTTTAGTGCAAACACTCTGGTCCAAGGTACTGCCTTTCTCCATCAAAGCTCCTCTGAAAGAGTCAACATTTAGATGAATTTCAAGCTACAGTGAGAATATCACAGGTTACCCAGACAGGTCTGACTTCTTCCACACAGCTTTCAGAGAGTGAAACACAAGCAGAAGTGAGAAGCCACTTTTTGGTCATGCAGCCAAGTGCCAAATCTATGATGCTCTCCCCCTGCTCCAGGCTGCCAGACACCTGTCCCTGTCTCTCCTTGTTTCTGCAGATGACACATGAAATTCAAAAGCAATTGGGACATATCACCTCCCTTCACCACCTTGAATCCCAAAAACCAGTGCAGAAGGAAGATGGATCCTTGCTTTCCAGCAGGATGCTCCAGCTCCAAGTTATTGCTCAGAACGGGGCAGTACTGCCTTTCACCCTCTGAGAGGGGCTTTTCTAAGGGCAGCAGGGGTCCCTCATTTTACACTTGGCTGTGGGGAGCAAAATGGAGCAATCCTGAGCAAACCAAGGCAGAGCTGCAGCTTGGAGTCAGGACTCTGCAAATAACAGGAGCTTTCTCTTCCTTTACCAGCTACACTGCTGTGACCACAATGTTGGGGTTTAAAACCAAATCCTCTCCCTCAGCTGATACCTTTGTGTCAGTGGTGAGTGGCTAGAGGGAAGCAATGGGGATAGCAAGAGGCAAAGAGCTGAAATTCAGTGCTTGGGTTCTTCCCTGCAGCTCCCATTGCGCTGTGCACGAAGGGTGTGGTGTGATCTGTGCTGGAATCTCACACGGGGCAATGCCAATCCTGAGCCCTTCCATGCTGCTGGAGCTCCTCTGTGTTAGTTCTTGGAGCTGTGACTCTCCAATTTTCTCACCACCATGCCTGCAGGGTACAAGAGCAGCGTTTTTCTGGCACAGGTACTAAGGAGCTGCCAAACTTGTATTTACTGATAGCACTCCCATGCTGTGGATTGCAGGTTTCCTGGGATTAGTCATCCATGCATATCCATTCCTTGGGTTTTCATAAGCTGTGCTTAAAATGCTGAGGGCTGCATCTAGAAATGAAAAATAGTAATTAATGGAAAGAACCTGTAGAAGTCTCTTTTGTAGGGGCTAAAGAATAAGGATTATAAATTTA
Organism: Vidua chalybeata; assembly: GCF_026979565.1. NCBI lineage: Eukaryota > Metazoa > Chordata > Aves > Passeriformes > Viduidae > Vidua > Vidua chalybeata. Next base: position 17,237,683 of record NC_071540.1, read on the forward strand.
CTTTAGAAGCAAGTATTTAACGTGGAGACATTTCACAACTGGTAATTGTCAGAGGGAATCTCTTCATCCTCTAACCTGTGCTGCTCACTGAATCAAAGAACTCAGTGATTGCCTCAGTAATGGGCAATCAAGCCATGGCCAGGCACTAAAACCAAACCAGGAATGGACTTTAAACAGTCGGCCATAAATATAAAAATCAGAGCCCCATGGGTCGCCAGGGATGTAAATGGTGTTGATTGTTCTGGAGGGCTTTAACTCCTCGAAGTTTTTGCTGCTAATGAGAGTGAAGGGAGTGCAGTAATGCCGGGCACGTGGCAGACAATACTGCCTCCCTCACTTTCTCCAGATCACCTGGATGAAAACAGCCATCAATTATCTTGCCCTCCCTGTCCCCAGCTGGAAGGAGAGGGACATCAGAGGGGGTGCAGAGGGCCCTCTCAGCAGGGTTTAATTTCTGGGGGTTTCTTAGATACAATATGTGCTGCCCCGGCATCCTCACAGTATTTCTAAGCACCTCCAGGGTGCTGGGGGTGCCTGAGGCACTGGGGATGCTGCCAAGGTGCTGCTCAGCCTGATGCCAACACCTGGATTCTTGGGGAGGAAGGGGTGGAGAGGTACAGAAGCAGTGAGATTGCTTTATAAATTACTGCCTGGCTTCAGCTGACACATTTCAAGCTTCAAAAGAGGCATAAGCACTACTCATAGGGTTTAAACTGTAAATCCTTAAAAAAAAATCCTTGAAAACCAAAGAAAGGCAACGCCAGGACCAAAACTTTCCTCACTTCATTTATATTTTACAATAGTTCAGCTTGTCAGTAGATATAATTTGTGCTTCTTGTTCAGAAGATGCTCAGAACTGCCACAAAACTGCCAAAAGACACCAACTTTTGTTTTATTTTGTCCTTGCTGCTCCATCCCTTTAGAATGGGCCAACAATAAACTATATTTAATGTAAAGTATTAAAAGTGAAGTTCTCCCCAGGCTGATACTCAGTGCATGGACTTTCAGGTCTTCATGGTGATGTTATAAATCAGCTGTGAATTAAACCTCTGTCAAAACATGGGATAAAATGGCTCTTCTGGTTGCTGCTATTGTTATATATTGTACAGTATAACGTGACCAGTTTCAGAATGGAATTTCCTGCATTGCTAAGAAGTGTTTCCCATTTGGGAATGCTGTCCATCAGCAGAGATACTTTTATATAAGAACTCACACAAGCAGGTGCTGGGTGTTGAGTTTTCTGTTGTTCACAGTTTAATAGATTGACAGATTTTGAGTTCATTGATCATGGTAGCTGATTTTCTCTGTACCACACATTTAGAGTCACATCAGAGAATAGATTCTTTGTGCTGTTGTGCATGCTCTTTATAAATTTCATGTTCATTACATGTACCAAAAAGAGATCAATAAAAAAGAAATAAAAAAACCACAATTGGCTAGGGGCTCAAAAGAAACTATCAGGAAACCATCACAGTTTATCTGTTGCAAAGTGTGAAGACCCCATTCCTTGGGAGCACAACAAGTTGCCACATGTCTCCACAGCCATATGTCAGATGTGTTTCCTGACAGGCACTGGTTGCTTAATTTTTTTCTGAAAATATCTGGGGCCAAATTTCATTAAAAAACACAAAATCCAAGAGAAAACTTTGAGGAATACTGCATGTTGAAAAGAAAATGTCTATTTTAATAACTACTGCTATCTTCTCTCTCCATACAATATTACCTTGAATGTAACTTCTATCTAAAAAATATGCATGTGCAGATAAGTGCAAACAGATTTGCATTGTCTCAGCCCAGGATTGTCAGATTTTGGGGTCTATCCCTCTTCTGCCAGCCCAGATTGCTCCCCACAGCCTGGCTGCTCCCTGCTGCCCTGAAACACCAAAGTAACACCGTTTTTTGATTTTTCCAAATTATTTCTTCAGATGGAAATTGTCATATGCTCGTTGGTTTCATTCTGATTTTGAACAGAATTTTTTAAACTATCAGAATGTAAAGAAGGGGATTTTTCAAGCTTACACAAGCTCTGCCTTTGATTTTTAAAAGAACTTGTTCACATCTCTTCACTCGCAGCCTGGTCAGTCTTTTGTTTTGCTGTATTCTTATTGTCTGATTCTCCCCACTGCATCCTGCTTCCAATTATGATTTAAATTAAGCCTAAAACTCTATTCCAAACACAAAGACTTCTCTTGCCCTCTACACTGCTTTCATTTCCCTCCACCCCCAGGTTTTCTTTTGTTTCTTTAGCTGCAGAATAGCCTCACAGATCAGCCTACAGCTGAAATTCAATTCTTTTGGATGTGTCTCCTTTTCTGTTCTGGGGACTCTTGGATCCCCTATTTGCCTCTTGCTCCCAGTGCCAAATCTCCAAACTTTCTTGTGAGCACTTATTTTTCATGAAGGGAAAGAAAAGAAAGTCAGGCAGAGGAACATGCACTGGAATAGGTCGTTCTGTTAGCAGAAACTGATAGCAAGAATAAAAATAAATCTCATAGCTCTGACAGTTACTCATTTTAAAAGGACTGATGGGAGACAAGCATAAAAAACAAAAGCCCAAAAGCAGATTTGAGCAAGAGGGCAAGCAGCATAGATCTAACAACCTAATAAAGCCTCAGCCAAAATAATTTTAGAGAGGAGAGAGCTCCAGCAGAAGGGAGCATATGTTTGACTCAGCCTGATTAGAAGAAATAAATAGAGGTGCAGCCATCCTGGAAAGGAAAACGTCCTGAGTCAGCAAACACAGACCAACCCAGGGGTGAAACTATGAAAGATGAGAACAAAACTCTCAGTAACCTTGTAAATGGTGTGTGCTTAATTTGGGCAGTCTTGTTTGAAGAAAAGAAGAAGCAAAAATAGACATAATCCTAAGAAACACCAAAAAAAAAAACCCAAAAAAACAAAAAAAAAAACCCCAGAAAAATGAAAATAAGTGGAACCTCAGTAAAAGGAGGCCTTCAAGACTTATTTGTTTCTTTAACAGGAGAAGAAAAACAAGAGGAGGTTATCTTGATGATGATGATCCTATTCAGCATGGCCACAACAGGATGATACTTAAAATGGTGATACTTTCTCCTATAATGTGCAATATGTAACATATTGCAACTGGATTTAAGGGGAATTGCACATTGGGATGGACCAGCACTGTTACCAGGAGTTACACACACCCCCCCAATGATTTCAATCTTAGAAAATGAGCATTCTTGTATGTTTTCAGACCTTTCTCCCCCCTTGTGCTCAGACAAGACGTGAATGACCATTAGGATGTTAATGAATTGCAAGGTAAAACAATTCATTAGTTGGAGGGAAGGTTAATAAAATGTAATCCCTTCCAGGGCGTGCAGAACACATCACCAAACCCAGAGTTTGAAGCAGGTGCATCTCAAAGAACTGAAACTGCTGACTGAGGCTGGAGGAAAGATTTCCACCAAAGGATTTTGGATCAGCATTTAGGAGGAAACGCAGTGATCACACTGAGTGGCAAACACCAACCCCCAAGCAGGTGCCAAGTGTGGCAGAGTTCAGGTAAATCTGCCAAGGCCAGGGTGTCCCAGGGCACCCACTCCTCCTGAGCTGCTCACCACAGCTGGACTTTTCCACTTACAGGACAAACTAGTGGTGTTTCCATGTCCAAAGACATAAAAGATGGAAAAAGATGGATGAGTGGTTTCACAGGGGACTTTTTTAGTGCACATGGGTGGCCGGGGACACCATTAATGGCTCTCTGTAGGGCAAAACTCTTTTTTTTTGTCCCATGAATGTTTTGGGCTTGCCAGCTGTACTCAAAGCAACCCTAATTTCTGGTTTAAATGCATGTAAAACAGAATTGATGGGTGTGAACATCGATTTAAACTGATGTAAAGTTGATATAAGCAGAAAGGCAGATTATTCCTAACAAACTGGATGGGAGCAGAACTGAAAGATGAGTTCAACACCTGTTCTGTCCCACGTCTTGTGGAGTTGATCTGAATGGTTTAGATGTGTCTCCAGAAATCATAAAACACACAGATGAACCATATTCATCTCTCTTTCTAGAGTATCAGGACTTTTTTCTGTGTTTTTCTTGATATTGTTTCATTAAAAAGCAATTTTTGATTGCATATAACTTTTTACATGTATATATGATGTCTATACAAAGAATGAAACGTCATTCAAAATAAAAATCACCATAAAAAAACATAAAAAGGATATCCCAAGTTTACAATTGGATAAATAAGGTATCTAAAAACTATAGGAGAATCATCTGTAGCTAAAGCACCACCTAAAAATATAATTCCCTATTCTTTTTAAAGTCAGCTTCAGCTAGCCTTTAAAATTTCAATAAAGCACAATTCACAATTCAGGGTTTTGCTGAGATGTTAAATTACAATTTGAAAATATTTAAGATTCATTTCCTACTAAGTGCCAAACTACATCTCAGGAAAAAGATGTAAATTCATAGAGAGAATTTAAGTAATGTATTCCACGAGAGAACAGCAAAGTGCCACATTTCTTTTATAGTGACACATTAACCTCCTCATAGCAGCATGTTGAAAGGAAAAAAAAAAACCTTCACTCAACAAGACCAAAAAGCCTTATTTTTGCCCATTACCATTTGCTTGCATTTATAAGATTCCTGTAAAGAAAAAAGCTTAATGCATCCATGGGAGGAGGACCAGATAATTTCCATCCCAGACTTCTGAGGGAAATGGCAAAACAAACTGCAGGTCTGGTAATTTACTGCTCAAACCTGGGCAAGTCCAGTGTGACTGGAGAAAAGCAAAAAAAAAACAAAAAAACCAAACAAACAAAAAAAACAACAACAAACCCAAAAAAAAAACCATGGAGGAAACAGAAGGTGCTTTTGTTTAACCCAGGACAGCAAACATTGGTTGTTCAGTAATTTGGGTTGCTACCAAGGAGAAAGAATTATGATGCTTATAAAATATATGTCTTTGTCACAGCTAACCCGAAAACTTCCCCATTACTGGTACAGCCTCTGCGTGAGGTTCAGAGCTAATCAGGGTAGAAAAAAACACTTTGTTGAGTGGAAAACAGAAAATGCAACTAAGCTTTGCTAAAAATAGCCCATGCCAAACTATCCTGATATTTTGTTTGAAAACAAATCCCCAAAAGCAATAGATGGAGTAACGCGAGGTAATGCAGCGGGTCTGATTTATGCCAGTGTCTCTGAAGCAGGCAGGATAAGGTGTTCTGGATGCTGGGAAAGTGGGGAGCTTTGAAGTGCTGCTGATTTGTCTGAATAAAAGCAGACACAAGAGGAGGAGGGAGGCTAAAAATCACGCCTGCCATGGGTCCTGCTGAATTTTCCTATTAATGATACAGACACAAGGAGAAGTGTGTGGATTACATTCCCTAGAGACACACGCTGGAAAGTGCTGCCAACACGGGATGTAGGAAGAGGGCTGGAGGACACTGGGGCTGAAGGAGATGGGAAGAAATTCAACCTTCTGCAAGGGCACATACATGGAAATTAATAAAATCTTCAGCTAATAGCTAGAGGCTGCTCTTTTAAGTGCTCTATCCAAAGGCTTTCCCAGTGCGAGATGAGAGCTTGGTAACGAGACCACATTTGCCTGCAGCTGCCATGGCTGGCTCCTCTCCATCATCTTCTCCCTCTTGCCCCATGGCCTCTCTCCTCTCATGTGGCCTGAAATAAATTTTGTTCATGATCAAAGCACAGCTTCCTCTTACCTTTACACCTGCTGTATTCCTCTTCCATGACAGAGGTGAGTGAAGCACAGAGCTCTGTGTCCTTTCAGGCAGCAGAGGCTCCTCGCTTAGCAGACCTGCGGGGAAGGGATTGAGATGCTCTTTTTGTCTGCCACCCCTCACCTGGTGTCCCTTCCCCATCTCCAGCCCCACTGTTATTTGCTGTTCTGTCACTCCAAAGTGAGAAAGGGAAGTTGGTCCCTGAGATTGGTGTGTGCCCTTCTGGAAAGGAAAGGATGTGGCTTTGCCTCTCGAACTCATGGAGGAACTCAGGCACAGGTTTTTGCTGCTCTAAAAGTAGACTGTGGTTACAGCCTCCACTTCCAGCCCCATCTGCCTTCTAACCTTGGCACCAACAGCAAGAAGAAGTCTTTTACTCAAAGTTGACAAATTAGTTCTGGAATGGGGTTATGGGCTCTGAATCCCATTTCCACAGCATCTCCTATCTCATGGATGTGGGTCAGTGCTAAACCGTGGATCTATGGAGGATTTCAAACACACCCCTCTCTTTAGTATTTCCTAAGGCAGGCTTAAGTGTTCCCTGATTTACTCACTGCCCGCTTTGAATCTCATTCTGAGGCACTTAATCCTCTCCCTTCACCCCAGAGGGAATTCAGGCATCTCACTCAACTCTGTGAACTCTGCTCCTGGAACAAAGCCTGCAACCACTAGGCACAGGCTCCAAAAAGCTTCTTTCTGTTCATGAGGCCAAGTTTTGGGTTCTAATGGCACTAATCATCTGAGAGGGCACGGCCCAACCACTTGCATGACACAGCTCCAGCACTGCCTTGGAACCTCATGTCTGGCTCTTGATACAAAACTGTGGGATGAATAAATTTCTCCACTGGAAGCTGCTCATCAAATCATTTATCCCAAGAAATGTTCCTAAAAGGAGCAACATCCTGACAGGCAGAGGAGGAACAGGAGAGTTTATCTGTGCTAGAAACAGTTTTTATAGCCCTGAACTATGTGACATTTTATTTTCCCCTGATAATTTTAGGTCTAAATACTGTGTAAACAAGGGATCCCTTGTAAATAAATTTAAGGGGTGGGTAATGATTCTGCAGGTATCTGAGAGAGAATTGTGCCTAAGCAGGAAAAGGAGGTTATTCCCTGTCACATAACTTGGATCCTGGCATGGTTTCCAAATTCAGGCAGTCAAACCACAACAACATGAAATGCAGCTGGACAGAACAATCTTAGCAATACATCTTAGCAATCTTAGCAGAACAATCTTAGCAGTTCCTTCACCACAGGAGGACAAGCACATACCTTTCAAAGGTTATAAAATTTGAAGTGGAAACCCATCATCAGCCTTGGACTGGGGTCTCAGATGATCTCACAGCATCACCCTGAAATGGATCTCCATAGCTTGAAGGCCATGTTTTCCATGTCTGAGAGTGGCAGTGGGGTGACCAAGTGTCCCTGCCTGCTGCCCCATCTTCCCCACTGTAGCCTTCCTCTTCACATCCCTTTCACTGCGCTTCTCTTTTTTCAAATTACTCCTTTCCGGTGTCTTTCACCTGTCACGAAGGTTCAGCTGCTTAAACTTTCCCAGAGCAGCTATTCCACAGATGGAGCTCTGCCAAGTGAGAAGTGGGAGCTCTGCCCTGCCCTGGTGCTCCTTCCCACTGCGCTGGCTTTGGGTCCCAGATGCACACCAGTGGTTTCCTGGCAGTGCACCTGGCTGCATCTGTCATCCCACAGGCCCTAAGAATCATCCCTTTTTCCTGGTTTCTGAATGCTGTTACAATTATTTCTCCACCTTCCATAACATCTTCTTGTCCCTTAGTTAAATGGACTAAATTTAAGTGCCAAGAACTCAGCTAGGTGAATAGAGCAGGGCTGAGATTGCATGGAGAAAATCCTTGGAGTTATTGATCCAGTTGGTTTCCCAATATATTTTACCATAGTCCAGGTTTTTAGCACCACCCAGGAACACAAGGCTTGACTAATGGCCACTGAAATTCAGCGCTGAAGTTTTGAAAAGGTTTATTTAAATGAATTTTCCTTGGCATTTTCTTCACAAGTTATAAAAAGCCTCTTTCTTGCTTCAGTAGTTATACTGTGTATATTCTCTTGGACTTTCATACTCATTCCCTCTTGTTTGGAAGTCAAACAAATTTATCTCCAGCTTTCATCTACTTCAAAAAGGGTATTTGTTTGCTGCTGTTATGTCTGTGTACATATCAAAACCGTGCAGGCTTATCAAGTGTTAACAGTGTTTATCTCTAAATTGTGCAGTTGTTTTCAGACACATTGAAATGTGTTTTTCTCATGTTCAGCCATATTACATTAAGAGAATGTTATGGCTTTTATAATCTTTGAGTGCTAGTTTTAAGATAGATGCATACGAATATCTGTCACATTTAATTATCTCCTCCATCAAATTCAGTAAGTGGCCTATTAAGAGCGAAATGACTGGTTCATACACTCATTAGAAAAGGGAGATTTCATGGTACAACAAAGAGGAAACAAAATTTTTATTTCTGACTCTACAAGAAAGAAGAGAGAAATCACAATGCTTAAAGAGAAAAGTTTAATCTCTTGTATGAGCTGAAAGAATCCAGAAGATTTGCTTTATGCTATTGCTACGAGTTAAAGATCCTTTTATCACTGTATGGGGAGAGTGAAAGTTGTAATTAAATAAGTAATCGGTGGCCTATATAAATGAGTTTTTTCAGCTTAGTTTTCAATGCATAGGCCAAAAAAAAAAGCCAGTTGGGCTCACTCCTCACAACACAAACCAGGCATGATTCTGCACTATGATTACTGATTGGAAATGGTTGAACTCTGTGACAAGGCACCAAAGTAATTTTTCCTTTTGCAGTGTAATCAAGGACAGCACTATATTCCCCATCTGGACTTGACCTTGAGCAGCAGGGATGGCTGGCTGGCTTTCTCTCCCCTCAGGAGCAGTTCTGTGATGGATTTCTGTGCACCACAAACAGCTCACTGGTTCCACAGGGGCCCTGGTCATTTTGCCATTGATCCTGAAGTCCCTTCTGCTCCCAGACACTGAACTTTCCTGCCCATGTGGAACTGCCTGGTGGTGGCCACCCCTTGGAGCTCAAGTCAGGGGCTTTGTGCACCACTCTTTCTTCTCCTCCACCTCTCCTTTCTGGGCCATTCCTCTGGTTCCACATTTCCTGCCTCCTTTGGAATTAAAGCTCTGAACCATGTTGTACTTAGCAGCTGGATATTTTTTTCTCCCAGCACTTGCTCTGCCTCACCTTGGAATCTGTCCATGAATATGAAAAAAAGAGGAGATAATGCCCTTTTTATAGAAATCATAACTGAAGTTATTAGTATTTTCCACTCCAGGTTACCTCAGCTTCATCCCACAGCTCCTTATGACTGACCCCAAAGAACAGTTGGTTTATCACTTTATTATTTTTATAGTCTAATACTTTTCCAGGATGCTGAGTTTTTCTATTGTTTTCTTGCACTATACTTCCTCTTCTGCTTTCCTTACCTCTGTCATACTTTTGGGAATACCCTGGGTTCCTCTAAACTCCTGTCTTGCCAAGTGGGATTCAGTTCAAGGACAGAGGAGGGACCTGATCTGACATCTGTGGGCATGGCTTGAGAGGAGAGGCATGGTGAGATGTGCAGTTCTGGGGCTGGGGGGGAATAAACACCTTTACCTTTATTTATGGCAGTGCTGCCCCTCCCTACGACCTTTTTCTTTCCTTTTAAGACCTTGAAAAGTTTAGATGCAAAACTTCCATTATTATGTTCATGCTTTGTGGTTTTGTGCACTCCCTGGTGACTCCTCCCCCCTATTTATCCCCATGCCATGAGCTGTCACAAAAATACAGCTAAAGATGGCCATTTGCACGCCCAGCCTTCTTTTCTACTCCAGCTTTCTTCTCTTCCTCCTGATCTCCATGGCCCAGTAATCCCCATCTGTCCTTCTGCTCAGTCCCTTGGCATCATCTTGCAGGTTTTTCTGCAAATAAACTCACTTTAAAATTGAGGCATCTGGGCTAACTGGATCAAGCAGCAGTTCTTCTTCTGAGGACAGTGAGTACAATTTTTCATCATCACCAACAGTAAAGTGTGTTTTCAAGTACTGGATTTGCTGCTGTGCTTCGGAGTGGTGGATTTATAACGTTAGAAAATCAGGATCTGAGGATGTACATATATTATCTCCAAGGAGCACAGCTATCTGTAGTAATAGGGAGATTTTTTCCTGCAGATAGCTTGTAGTGTGAGCCTCATAAAGGTTTCATGTAACAAAGCTATGCAAGGCTTTTAAGCCAGATCTCAATAAAAGTCCTAATTTATGTTTCCCATTTAAATAAATGGCCAGATTTTCAGAAGTGTTAGTGAAAAAGTTTGCCTCTTTTGGGCTCATGAGCCGGGTTCAGAAGTGAAAATTCAAAAGACGTGCATATTTCCTGGGAAGCAGAGCTCGCTTGGAAGAGCAGAGGGGCTGCAACAGGGAAGGACATCCCAGCTCCTTCCCATTTTCCTTTGCTGCTCCTGTGTATACAAAATGCCCAGTGTTTTGTTGGTGCACCAAAAAAAAAGTAAGTGGAAAGGTTTAAGTTTATAAGGAGATGTTCTACTGTCTCCTCTATAATATTTTTTTAGAAAAACCCCACACCAACCAAAACTAACAAAAACAACCCTAAAACCTAATTAAAAAAAACCCTAACAATCCCCCTGAAGCTGTCTGACATCTCTATTTTTCCCTAAATTCAGTTCAAACTGTCCAAAAGAAATCAAACTACAGTGGTTTATATAGAAAATCTATCTGCTGCTTGTCCTGATAAAGCAGTACTTACGTGCTTGCAGGTGTTCCACAATCTGCTTGGAAAATCTGTGAGAGAAGCATCATGTAACATATTTAGCTACTAAGAGGGAGAAATTGCTACATTATTTCATTTCTTTATTGTTAGATCATTTGATTATTTTGCAAGCCTTTCACCATATGTTGCTAATTGACGTACAACGGATGTGTGCTCTGTTGTCTTCATTAATTTGTAGAAACTAAATATTTTGTTTTTCACTTAAACTCGCTAAGATCCAGTCTGAAAAATTCCATAATTAGGCTCACACTGTTTGTAGAGTGCAGCAAGAGCATCCTGGCGCTGTCAGCTGGGGAGGAGGAGGAGAAGGGAGAGAAGAATGAACTGTGTGAGTGAAATCTGCAGGCAAAGGAGATGTTGGCATGAGCAGTTACACTTTGCAGTGTCCCTCAGCTAACTGCACTTTGGGAAAGGGCAAATCAAACAAACTGCTAATATACCTTCCTGTAATGAAGATATGGCTGGAAACAAAGCAGCCCAGCTCGGAGGAGCGCAAAGGATTGGAGTTTTCGGAAGTGCTGGGATCTGCAGCCTCCATCCCCTTTGGCACTGGTTTGTGCCAGAAGGACCTCACAAAACCTCACCCCAGCCAGCCCACCACTTCTTTCCTCTGTGTATTAATTCTGGTGGCTGTTTGGTGGTAATTCCCAGTGTTCTGGTGGCTGTTTGGTGGTAATTCCCAGTGTTAATTCTGGTGACTGGTGGTAATTCCCAGTGTTAGTTCTGGTGACTGTCCTGCATGGTGCTGCCTGCTCCTGATAGGCTGCAGAGCAGAGTTCCCAAAACAGGTAGGACTTCTCAGCCCTTTCAGAAGATTAATTAGAGTGAGGTTGAACAGCCATGGTCTCTTCCCCACTCCTTTTGCCCAGTCCTCAGAGCAGAGGGGAGGCTGGAATGCACAGCACTGCCATGGGGCCTCGGGGAGCTGCTCTTTTCCTTCCCTTAAATCATGGTGATTTAATGGCTGGTTTTAAAGACCACAAGTCTGGGCTGCCAAACCGTTACCCAAGCTCCACTTTTGCCCTCAGCACTCTGACTTTCTGCCACACTTCTCTGGGAATCCTGAATCCATCCTCCATAAGAAATTCAATATTGCTATTATGTTACAGGGCCTCATTAATATGAGTAAAATCCTCTCCTGAAAGGCACCATAGAGCGACAGAATTTTATCTTTTCCTTTTCTAGCAATGATTACTTTTCCATCCCTGTCATTCAGTGGAATGAGATTCATATTTATTTAGAACCTGAGAATTTGGATTTACTATGCAAAAAAAATTTGCAGAGTTGGCAGCCCGCTTTTTTTCTAGGAGACTTTCAATGGATGCTTGCACCATTTTCTCCAATGCAAGTTCTGGGTCTTGTCCAATGTCCTTGGTAAATTATCATAGTTTTTTTTTTTTTTTTTGCCTTAAGAGCAGGAAGTAATCAGTGGTCTTAAAAAAAAGGAAAAAATTGACCGCCTATCTCTCTGGCTAGATATTCATCCAGAAAAAGAACTGAACACAGCAAAGCAATAACAGAAGTTGATCAATCTTACATGCTGTGGCACTCACAGATGTATCCTCCCAAAGATGAATTTTCTGTCACAAGTCCAAACCACTAAAGCATGAGGAATAGCAGTAGCAGATATCGCTGATTGTAAGAAGCAGGAGTCTCTGATAGTTATCTAAATATCTCATAAAAAATGATTATTTTCTGTCTCGAGGCTTGCCTTCCAGGTAGAAATGGAATATTGCCTCTAAATGTTATTAAGGAACAGATGGGTCTGCACTCCAGATCAGCTTTCCCTCCAATAGCAGCAAAGCTCTTCATCACTGAGAGGCTGAACGTTTGCCTGAAACTCATGAATTGCTACAAACCAGCTCTGCTCAGGATAGGGCTGTGTCAGTAGATCTCCAAGAAATAAAACAAAAAAGCACCAAAAAAGGACCTGCAAAGCCACCCAGGGAGACTTTTTGATTTTAGCACAAAAAGACAGTTTGAATTCTTTCTAATTTCTCTAAAGGAGAGCCAAATCAGCTCACATTTGTGGCAGCTGAAGGACACTGACTGACTTAGTGGCACTAACACGCAAACAAAGCAACAACTGTTGTAGCTGGCACTTGTGCAGAAGTTTCAGCTGTGGCTTTGTAGCATGACTGGCACATCTCTCAGATGTGCTTGTTCTGGCAGAGAAGCCAGAGGCTGGTTTTCCTTGGCACTGCCCACAGCTGGTGACGTGTGGCACAAGGGAGGAGCAGAGGGAATGGGCTCCTGTCCTGGCTCACGGGGGTTCTGCTGCTGCTGCTGCACTGAAAGCAGAGCTGAGGCTCCCATCAGCTGGGTTGCATCATCATTAACCAGCACCAAAATCAGACAAAAAGTTCAGGTTCTCGGAGTCCTCCTGTCTTAGGTTGGAAATGCAAGATGTGGTCAGGAGTGTGTGTTCTGTTGCCATCTGTCAGAGGTGGGGCAGGTATCCTCTGTTCATTGGGCAGTTTTCTCTATCTCTTCCACAGCCAATCCTCCCTCCAGGAGATCTCTTCTGTTCATGGGCTATTAATTATTAATTATCTTCTGTTCATGGCCAGTGAGTATCCCTGCATGGCTGAGAAAATTCCATCATCCCATGGGGAGATGCTCCACCCAGGGGGAGGAGCCAAGCATTCCTACCTGGATACAATCTGAGACTCTGGGACACCACAGCAGCCTTTGCCCACTGCATTCCCAGAGGAGCAGCTTCTGCCCCACTGCATTCCCAGAGGAGCAGCTTTCTGCCCCACTGCATTCCCAGAGGAGCAGCTTTCTGCCCCACTGCATTGCCAGAGGGAGCCCAGGCCCATCTCCAGCAGCCCTGGAGCTCCAGAGGAAAACTCCAGCCTTGTCCAGGATCCTGCTCCAGCAGAAGCACAGCTGGCACTGCAGGAGGGCTGAGCCCCCATGGAATGGCACTGCTGCCACCACCCTGTCCCACAGGGTGTCAGGTTGTATTCTGACTCTGTCAGTGTAGTTTTGTACTAATGCATTTGTATTTTTAACTTTCCTGGTAAAGAACAGTTATTCCTGCTCCCATATCTCTGCCTGAGAACCCCTTACTTTCAAATCTATAACAATTTGGAAGGAGGGGGGTTTACATTCTGTATTTCAAGGGAGGCTCCTGCCTTCCTTAGCAGACACCTGTCTTTTCAAACCAAGACACCTCCTCAGTGTTGGTTATGTGATAAACCCCCCACTTTTGGCTTCAAAAATAACAAAAGTCTTCACAATGAAATATATGTCTCCTGATAGATGGCTTTGTACCTGTTTTAGAGAGGACTGTGCAGAAGCACTCTTAGCTCCTGTTCCAAAGGCTGTGGAGATTGATGTAGAAACTCCAGCTGGTATAAGTAGGTGTCACACCTTTTCCTCAGTGCATAGTATTTCCATTAGCCCCTTCTAAATCTGCAAATTGCTGAATCAGGCTTTTGTCAATCCATGTAATGACTGTAACTCCTCCATCACCAGACATAGCAGGTCAGTGCTCACACACTTCTCTCAGAAGATGAAGAGAACAGAATTTGGTCTGTTGCAGCAACGTGCTGCATCTTTTTATGTTGTCCCCATCTGTACTGCAACATTTTTTTGTTGTTGTTGTTTCATGATAATTTCTGGGACTTTTTTTCCCATTCTCTGTATAATCACCAGGTTTCTTTCTTCTGAGTACTGTACAGAATAACACATTCAATTTATGGTTTCTCATTGTCAGCATTGCACCTCAGTTTCCAGAAGGAAACCCTACTGGATGTGTCATTGGAGGGGAGAGCCTTTGATCTCTCAAGTTATGCATACACTTAAAAAAAATCCTCTCTGAAATCAAAAGGGTACATTGCCACCCATGCTCTGAAATTCAATTTTGAAATCAAGGGGGCGATTGATTTAAAGTTCAAATTGAAAGCAAAGTCTTGAAACTGCTCAAAAACCTGGCAGTATGTCAGCCCCAGCCACGATGTTTTAAGGGCCTCATTCATCCCATGGACATTTTGTGCAGGACAACCCATTACAATTTTTGCTGCTCTCTTCTCCTCATAAAACCATCAGGACTCTCTCCTTCTGTCTGTCTTTAAAAAAAAAAGGAAAAAGAAAATAAAATCCAATTTTTCCAGTTAAGTCATTCTTTGGCACTGGGAACACAGGAAGTAATTTCTCACTGTCAGCAGGGAAACCATAAAGTTTGACTGGGTCAAGCCCTTACTCCCTCTCCAGCACCATCGGCCACACCACCAGCATTACAGCAGGGTTGTGTATAGGGACAGGACAGGGGGGATGCTGCTAACACAGCCTTTTTTTCCCCACAAGTGGCCTCAGACAACTTTGATTTCAGCCCTTAGACCCTAGGGCAAGATTAAAAATTTTTGTCCCCAATACTTGGTAAGAAGAGGTTGGGAGAAAAACCACAATATTCAAGTCCTAAGAGCAAATGTTATTCACTGAAGTACAGTGTCAGGTAAATAGATGAGTTGTACATTCTGCAGCATAGACAAATAATGTTGAAAAGTTGTGGAAAAATAAACATTTTGACTAGTAGGGTCCATTTCAGGACCTGTTATTTCTGTAGTTTCCTTGCCAGTAACTTGGATCCCACCAGCTGAGACTGACAGTGTTTTACACACCACAGATTTTAAATATCAAAATGACAGTTTCTCACATGTTGTTGTCCATCAGTATGAGCCATGATTGCTGTTTGGAGAAGATGTGATTGCCAACCTGTGGCTGGTGTGATTGCTCTTTGCAATCTGCTGTTCCTGAATGATTTTTGGGGGAGTGTGGGGGAGGTAAGCGGCTGGGCTGGAGTGCACTTCCAATATAAATGTTTCTGTCCTGATTTCTCATGGTAGTGCTTATGCAACTACAGTGTGCTCTGTGTGCTTTGTGAGCTATTGGTCTCTTTTAAATATTTTTATTCCCATTTTATACCCATTGGCTAATCTGATAGCTGTTAAGATCCTGTAAGTTTTCTGTAGGTAAGCAGGGAGAACAGACAATTAATATTCCCCTTGAGATGAGGGTTACCATTGGTCAGGAATATTTTCCCTGCGATGTTTAACTCTTCAGAGAAACAGACATTAAAAATCCTTTTGTACTTGATGAAAACTGTGGTATTAAAAGGGAATTCACACAGCAGCTGTGATTTAAGACAGTTGCACGGAGCTTCGTTGGTTCCACTGTGCACAGACCAATTTGTTTCCAGACATTGTCTTGGATATAGAGTATATATGCAAACTTTGTTCCGCCCTCCGACATAACCATATATCTGCACTGAAAAGCCTGGCTGTAATTGCTGGAAGAACACAGAAGTTATTGGCTCTTTAGTCTGCCTAGTCCAGAGGAAAATGATCCCGGGGAAAATTCTTCTAAACCTTATTAGTGGCACTTGACTTATGACCTATATCACAGTAATTTTTACTTGATATGAATAAAATCAATTGTGTTTCTCTGCAGTGTAACTATCTACTTTCACATTGTTTGCATATCTAATCTGGTTTTGGGTTGAATTTAGCTTTTGTCCTCAGTGATATTTCATTTTAGTTAGTGCTGCTATGGATCACTCTGTGCTTGCTTTTATTTTCTATCAGCTTTTAATTTGTCACCTTTCAGATCAATTGATTGTGACTTCATTAAGTGAGAAGGAAAATATCAGTAGCAGATGCAGTTTTTCCTATGCCCCTGACTTTGTCTCCCTCTGTCCCTTCCAGAGGGGTTCTCTTGCCTCTACATTCTGTGGTCTGCTCTGTTCCTGTCTCCCTTTAAGCTGGAGCCTCTCCACACTGCTAATCACTTTTATTGCCACATCTGCACATTGTGTCTTTTCTCAAACAGGGTGGGTGAGTTCATGAAATTGTGCAGGGGACAGCAGGGAGGGGATGTTGTGGAGCTGACATTAATGAAGAATCTCATAGGCCAGCGGTTCCAATTCAAGCTACAATGTCACAGCTGAAACAATGTCAGGACCCATCTCACAACCTATTACAAGAAAAAAAACACACAACAACAAGAGCTCATAACCCTTTGGATGTTGCCCTGAGACTCATTCACACTGACAGGTTCTGCAGGATATTGGATGTTCTCATCTCACTGAGCAGAAATCATTTGGTGTTTTGCTGGGAGGCTTGGGCTTCTGAGAAAGTTGAGCCCCTTTCTGCTGCTGTAAAAAGAATTTGAAGAGAAGGTCCAGAGTGTTGGGTAGATGCCAGGCAAATAGGATGAAAAAAGCAGAAGGAAATACAAAAGTTACTGCATCCAAGAAGTAAATCTGAGCCCATGCCAGGAAAAGAATGTCAATACACATGTATGGAAAGGAATGCAGGGTATGTTTTATAGTAATTTGGAGTAAATATTTACCATATGTTTTGGTTTACCACTGAAAAATAATATATATATGAATAGTAAAGACCTTCCTCTTTCAAGAGAATGAAAAAGAATCTTAATTGCATTGAATTTATCACACTTTTTGTCCATTTGGTGGCAG
The DNA here is from genome assembly GCF_026979565.1 of Vidua chalybeata. NCBI lineage: Eukaryota > Metazoa > Chordata > Aves > Passeriformes > Viduidae > Vidua > Vidua chalybeata. Next base: position 17,254,693 of record NC_071540.1, read on the forward strand.
AGCACTTGTCCTAGAAGGTAACAGGCAGGGCTGCAGTGCCACCAGTTGCTTTTCTGTGCACATTCACATATTGATTAATGTCCATCTTGATTTATTTTCAGAGGGCATAAGCAATGTCCTGTAAGAGGCACACACTTGCACTAAGTAACTGTTGATTCGTTTTGGATGTATGATCAAAACCATTCAGAAGCTTCAAAGCACTTTCTGTTTCATTTCTACACTTTCCCCCTCCCCTCATTTTTTCCTTGGGGGGAAAAAAAGCAGCAAAGACATGCAAATGCAATCACACACTGGCCTCAGATGATGAATATTAAAACTTGGATAGGTTCAGCTTTTTTCTGCTCAGTGTCGATATATGTTTGTTGCCATGGGTATGTGTGGGCAATGTGTAGGTGGCTCCTTTAATGTTTTGCAGCTTATCAAAAAGTTTATTTCTTTGAAGTCAACAATGAGTATTGTGCTTGTCCATGTGATATTTACTCTTATATCTTATGTTGTGCACTAATTAAACTGATGTAAGAGCGAATAGGTTTACACTGTAAAAGTTAATGGCCCACTGCTATAGAAGTCCAGATGGTTTTAGGGTCATATTTGTAGCATTAATTTTGAATGTCAGGCTGTTTGAACCCTGCTGGGTGCACTGTTCAGGCATATATCAAAGCAGCATCTTCTCTGTGAATTTAGTGCTAGAATATTCCCCTCTTGTGTACAAAGAAAATCCAGCACATGAAGCAGGGTAAGTTAGGACAGAGTTAATTCTTGAGATGCTCCCTATGACTCTGGTGTTCTGAATTGAAATCAGTATCTGTGCAATGTTAATGCTGTAATTAAATTTCATTAGATTTAAAGCTCAACCTTTTCCTGGTAAGGTAAAGAACATTCCTCTGTGGTTTTACTGATCATTGCAGTAAATGCCTTGAGAAAGTAGTGCTTGAAGGCTGAGATCCTCAAAGGGATACTGAGACCTGAAAGGGGCTCTGGCAAAACTCAGGTGTTTGAGATCAAGACTGCCACTCCACATCCTCCTCCCTCCTTAGGTGCCAGGGGGAGAGGACACAGAGCTGTATCTCCCCCTCAGTATGCCCATGCCTGTGCCCTGGAGTCCCATGGGTGCAATCCAACCACTCTGACTGCCATCCACGTCCTCCCAAAGAGCCTTTTGTGTGGTGGGGCTGATGGAATGGTTTCCCGAGGGCCTGGAGGATCCCCCACCAGCTGAGACGCCCAGAAATCCTGGAGCATCAGTGCAAGGCTGCACACAGGCCAACCTGCTCTTGTTCCTGGCAGCCTCTGACCTAGCACGGGGCTGAGTGGATTTCTGAGGGCTCCCCAAACCCCCAAAGGTTCTGTCTTTGTGTTGCAATGCCTGTATCCTGTTGTGTCTCCTGTGCTTTGCTGACTATTAAGACCCTCACTGAACCAGCTTTCTGCTGACACCAGCTGTCTCACTGGCTATTAGCCTGTCTCTAACCTCTGTGTTTACCAGGAGAATTATTGAGAAAAAGGTAACAAGGCAATCTGGGCATCATCTGACAGGTTCTGATTGCCTCCAGCTCTCTGGGCAAGGCCGGCCTCACCCAGGCAGGGAGCAGAGGTGAGGAGCCCGTGCTGATTCAATTATCACCACTCTGAACTGCCCTCAAAGGCTTGAGGTAGCTCGCAGATCAGAAAGAAAGATAAGCTCGTAACCAGCCAAGTCCAAAGGCTTCCAAAGTCAATAGAAATCCTTTCATGGAATTCACTGAGTTGTGGATCAGGGCCATTAGGAGAGCTCTGACAAATGGGCAAACAGAGACACTGAAGACTCCCACCCCCATCACATATTAAATAGGGATGGAAGTGGGGAACTTAACACAGAATCACCTCACCTGTGCAGCATGTGCTGTATTTCTACCTAAAAACCAGGTCTGTACTCTGTATATGCTCTTTTGGCCTCATAAACCAAATCCTGCAGCCCTTTGCCATGCACTCTCTAATATCCCACTGAACTTTGTAGGTGAATTCTCAGAAAAAAATATTGTACTTGCAATTAATCAATTGTGCTGTGTTGTAATTAAATGACTTTATCAAAGAGGAAGAAATTAAAACTGGATCCCTTAAAACAACTACTCAGTGGTATAATTACAGAATACCCTATGAGCAAATTAGTTTCTGCCTATGTGAGATCTGACAAACTAATAAACACCTTGCTGTATAAATTGAGACCAGGTATATTTTCAGACTCTTAATCACTGAAGCTTACCAAAGAGTAAAATGGCAAATCACTATTTGGCTTTTATTCTCCTTTCTGAGTGAAACACTTATTCACTGCTAGTCTTAATTCTTCATATATCTTTGGAAAGTTTATTCCGTTTGTCTTTCTAGCATTCTTTATTCTTTCTTTCTGTCATTATGATATTTGCCATAGTAGGAAATATCTAGTTCATTTATTCACTGCTTTTCAGTGAGCAGAATTCATCAATAGAGAAACCAGCATTTAGGAATTGTGATGGCTATGAACCTCCTGGCCCATATAATTCCCTTACCATAGAAAAGAATAAAAAAAAATTCTGTGAATGTATGAGAAATCTTGTTGATTAAAAATATGCACAAAACGAAGACTGTTCAACAGGTAATCTCATAATCTTTTCTTAATACAATCTCAAAGAGCTTAATATATGTGAAACATTCTACTAGAGGAAAAAAAAGTCAATAAAATGATGAAAAGTAATTATGCTAGGAAGTGTAGGCAAAAAGAGAAAATCAGAGTTCAACAGATCATTTTAATTTACTGCCACCAGAGACATAAAGTTAACAAATGAGAAGGTACCATATTCATTTTGAAGTGTGCAGTAAATATGACAGAGCATCATAAGAAATGTTCTGATATGATTCACTTAAAGCTTGTTCAAATTAATATACTACTTGTTGAAAATGTGTAGGAGCTGTTAAGTTTATTTTAAGGAAATATATTGACTTTAAGGAAGGAACAGTCACTGTGACAGACATTAAAACACTCGAGTGAATTAAGGAACATACAGAGTGTATAGCAAATGAAGGCATGATATCTCTGGAAGGGTTTTACAGTGCGAGAAATCTTTAATGAGGCATTTGAACTGCATGGAAGAACAGCTCTCATAGCCTTTGGAACATGACTACAAAGAAGATATCGATCTGTAGATGTTATCCGATTGTATTCCAGATTAAAAGACGACAAAATCTTCAGGAGGTAACTGAGAAGATTAACCTGTCAAGGAGATACCCCATAATGAGATTATCCCAATGTGAAACTCTTCACAAAGGGAGGGATTATTAAGAGGGGGAGCCAGTGTTTAAAGGGATTTTTAGAGTGCGCTGATTTGTGTGTGTGTGTGTCTGCACATGGGTGTGTGTGTGCGGGCTTCAGTCTGAGAGCAGGGCAGAAACACACTGAGAGAAAATACTGATCTGTGTTGCAGGACATAGAGATGAAGCTCTGAGAGCCCTTCTCTTTCTAAGGCTCGTTACAAAGCCCACTGTTCGCTCTCCCCATGACCTCAAGCTTCACCATGGCTGTATTAAGCAAAATACATTTTACAGCCCCAGAGAGCATTTCTAAGAAATAATCAGCTCTGTGCTTCTGTGAGTAGCTGCAGGGGCTACAGGTCAGCAGACTACAATTACCCCTCATAGTTGACTACACTTCCAGATTTGTAGGAGCTAAATGGTACTTTTAATACATTCTTAAATATAGCTATATAGGATATCTATATCCATGCACATATCAGTCCTTTTCTAGGGGTGACTGGTTAGCCTGTCCCATTGTCTACAGATCTACCAAAATATTTGTGTTGTTTGTGATTTGTATTTACTGCACATGCAGATTTTGCTCTGATCTTGCAAATTTCTGTGCAGGTGTTTATGGAGTATTAACTTTTAGAAATGTTCTGACTGCTATTGGAATGGCTTCTACCTTGTTCCAGGCAGGAAGAGCTACACCCAGCTAGTTGCATTTTAAAGGTTGCCATTAAAAACTTATCAGTCACTAAATTGAGACCAAAAGTTGCCTTCTACACCATGGTCTAGCACCGTATCAGTTTATTAACAAAGGCTGATGAACTGATTAGGTAAGTGCATTTTTCTGCTGTGTTGGGACATTCAGTCATCTGGCATTCACCTTCTTTCTAAGCATGAGTTTCTGATATAAATCCCTCGGCTTTCCTGAGGTCTGTGTGCTGTGGGAGCTGTTCAAATGTTTGTTGTTGCATCAGCATGAAGGAGCTACAGGAAGTCTGTTTTAACAACCAGGGCATGTCAAGGAACTTCCATCAAGGATGAATCAGATCTCTTTGCTGATTTCCTTGCACTGTAGTGAAGCAATGTAGTGCTGAGTTAACTTTGAAGCTGGAATGATTACAACTCTGTATCTGCCCTCTTGTTCCCCACCATCATTTATACTCTCAAGGCCGAAGTCTATAATTCACACACTGAATGATCTTGTGCTGCCTGGGGAGTCCTGACTGCTCATAGATGGCAGTGCTTCCAAAGACATTCCTGCAAAGCTGGACCTGGAGCAAATCCAGGAGACTTTATTAATTGATTCTCTCTTTTAGAAAGATTACTACCTATCTTTGTTCCAGTTTTCCCCTGTGAAAACTCTCTATTTCTGCTGGAAGAAGCTCAGAAGGCCAGACCTGATAGCACCAAAGAATAAAGATACTGGAGCTTAGTTTTATGGCTGCAAAAAAAGGCCTGTCAATCTCAAGAGCTACCTGAGATATTGGATGAGCTCATGAGATATCAGGCCCTCCGAGTGCAGATCTCTTCAGCAGCATGGGAAGGTCAACCTGCTGTGGCATCTTGACAAATGTGCAACGATGAAATTCCTCTCAAATTACCTTTAAAATACTCAATTTGAAAGTCTGCATGGCTCTGGATCATGGTCTGTGTCATGTCTTGCTTTCTTTCATTTAATTCATCACAGTGCTTTTAACCCTCCTGCTCCCTCCCTCTCTGGCAACTAGGAAAAGCAAGCTTTTCCCTAAATATTTGGCATCCCTATTCAGGACTTTTTTGGTGCTGTGCTGTCCTTCCCCTTTGCAGGTGGAATTGAGGGCTGCCCCACAGGACACCCCTGGGGCTGTGCAGCTGAACCCGGCGAGCTCAGCCCCTCTCCCCCCTGCGCTCCCGCGAGCGACACTGCTGGGCACCAGAGCAAATTAGCAGACAGAGGTGAGGCAGATGATATAAATTATGCAAATTTAAAAGCCACACCACACAGAAGGTTAATCTGCAAAGTCAGTGTACCTGGTAAGTGGGGAAAGCCGCTCATTTGGCTCCAGAAAAGGCTGCTGAGTGACAAGGAATAAGTCACCGGCCGCGTTTCGAAAGGGTGGCTGAGGCGATGGGATTGGTCCCATCAAGGATGATTTAGGGACTGCTTTTCATATTACATGTGTAAACTTGGCAGCAGGTGTATTTTGAGAAGAGAATGGATTTATTAGCATCAGGGAAGAAGGGCAACAAATGTGATGGAACAAAGCCAACAAATTAAAAATAATTTGACAAAATTAATTGGGCTTATGTGCAAGTAAATGGGTGATACACTTTCTAGAAGGGAAGTATAAGGTAATGCAGCAGGGGACAGAAAATAATTATAAGGCTGTACTCTTAGGAGACATCGATCATGATGGGGGCTTAAAGATGATTTTAGATGATAAATAGATACATAAGAGTAGAGAAAGTCCAGCAATAATTTCAAGAGCATATTGACTGAAACACATGAAATGTAAAAGGTGAAAAGGAAAGGTGGTCGGTGCTCATTTATTAGTATTGATTTGCATTATAGTAGCAACTTTGTATCCCAGCCAAGCTCAGGATCCCATTCTGGTCGGCACTGGATCAACAGACAGTAAGAGGTATTTTATAATCGAAATAGAGTGGAGACAAAAAAAGAAAAAAAAAGAATTATAATCCCAAATGACAGACAGAGAACTGAGGCAGAGAGATGGTAAAGCTTGAGCTGTTTGGAAAATGTGACCTTTTAATTAAAAATACAGCTGAAAATGAAAAATATTTAAATTTTGACACAATTCTCATGGGAAATTTTGAGCTGCAGCTAAAAACCTCAGAGTTTTGGGTAACAACAAAAAACAATGCAAATATTCCTGCATGTCTTTTCCTTTTCTGCCCTCACAAGAAAAGCTTTTTCAAAGGAAGTGGAAGAATTAATTAATTAATATGCACATTCGTTCTCTGCAAGCCAAGCTTCCAATTCAAAGAAGCACTCATTTGAAAGGAAATTTTCAACCATTTTATACTGAGTGCTTTGATGTCGACCCACCAGGAGATGCACCTGACCACAGCTCTCCTCCACGCTACTGTAACCACAAGAAAATCCTTCTTAGAGACAGGGAAGGATCTGCTTAGGAATACAGGAGTTCTCTACTACAGGAGGCAGGGGGCTCTTATGGATTTTTCTCTGCCCTAGTTGCTATTTTCTAAAGCCCCATGAACATTTAAGTTCACGGTGGCTTACTCCACGTTTAATAGTGTAAGAACTCACCCTCTACTCAGTGTGCCCTTAAAATGTCTGTGAGGGGAGTGAGGAGCTGTAAATTCATCCCCTGCTTTGCTGTGCACTGGTTTCTTGGGGTAGACAAGCCCACAGAACACCACAGTTATTTTAGCATTATGGGGAAATAAGATAGACACCATTAACATTTTATGAACAGTTTTGCTCCTTGAGATAAATATAAGATACTCAGCAGAGATTGAAGTGGTTAGGGCTGTAGCAATAACAAAAAAAATATAAGGGTTCAAAGGTTCATGGGATGTAAGTCAAAAGGAAAGATTAGCTAGTCAGAGGGGATTATCTGAGAAAAGAGGTAGATAAACTCCTGACAAAGGTGACAGATTCATGCCAATAAGTTATCTGTGCTGCTGAATAATTCAAGAGGAAGAGAGCAGGGATTGAAGCTGAGGGAAATGCTCATGCAAAAAGAGTTTCAGAGCAGTCTCATATAAAAACTTTAGCTGCCCAAAGCCATCAGCAGAAGTGAGAGCTAGGAAAGGATGCTACACAAAGGAAAAAGGGAGATCAATTTTTTTTACTTAATAGATTTTATAAGGAACAATTTAAAACCAGCTGGGGATTTCCTCAAAAATCAACTTTAAATTTTTCCTGTTTATATGAGGAAAGGAACCCATAAGTCAGTGCTGGGTATTTCAAGCAGAACCCAGCCCTTATTTCTTCCTTATTGTGCCTTTGGTATTAATTATTTAATAATAATTATTTCATTGCATCCTAGTGCAGTGACCTTTTCCTTCTTGAAAGCTTTTCATCAATGTGAAAATACTGCAGGAAATATTTTGCTTCCCTTTTTCAGATACAGTATTCTATTCTGGAAAAAAATATCCATCAAAAGGATTTTTGTTTTTTTTTATGGGGGGATATATCAAAAAGCAAAACAAGTGGAACTGTTGGCTGAATTATTCCTTTGCCTTTCCAAGATGTTTTAGTAACATCTAACAGTGTCTGTCAAATGTTAATAATACTTCAGAGGAAACAACTTTACATTGCAGCTCCCCTTCAATAAACTTTTGACTTTCAGTGAATAGCTTATAAGCCTGAGAAACTCAGTATGAGACAGGAGCCTATCTCTGGACACAGAGAAATCCTCATTTTTAAGGATTTAGGGTATGAAAAGAGAACTATACCAAGAATAAACTGATTTCTGCTTCTTCACTTCTCCCCCCCCCCAAATTTAAATTTATGCTTTTTAAAAAATACCTAGCAAAAATGAATTGAAATTTTAAGAACTAAAATGAGCTGGAACACATATTAGTTGAGGGCACTTTTTTTGATTGTAGATGTTAGCACCTTCCATGAGTCATCAGAACAAGGCATTGTCCCCTTCCAGTCATAAGCATGGTTAGAATTTCCAAGGACACCAATATCCCACTTAAAAATGACAGGAAATACATTGAGGCCCACAAGTGGAGGGAACAAAACTCTTTTGGGAGCAATATCCAGTGCCTGTTTAAATATTTAAGTATTTAAAGATGCAAGGTGAGTCAGGAGGGGATTTTCAAAAGAGCAGAAGCAGCCACTGCAGCACTGCCAGGCCTGTTTGTACCCAGCATGTGAGGAGCAGCAATCTGCTGGCTGTGAATCCCTGTTCCAACATCCCAGCACTAATGGGAATGTGTCTTGGGAGAGGAAGTGAGGGGTTGGTGCTTCATATTCACAAGGACGTGCTGTGCTTTCTCCTCAAATCTTACTGCTTGGTACAGAGGACTAAATAATGCCCCTTCCCTCTCTGCACACATTCCCGACAGGAAGATGTGGGAAACACTGCAAATCACGTGTGTCAGACCTCACTCTCAGCTGAACAAATAAATAACACACATTTCCACCCATGTACTCGTCCCCCTGTGTGTTGAGCAGAGGAGTGTGAGGGATATAAGCACTCATGGGACCAGACAGAAAATGGGAACCAGAATATATTCCTCTGCTTGTGGCGATGGTTTTGGTGCTATAAATCATCCTGAAACGGCTCTCTGTAGTCAAAATGATGTTTCATGGATCCCAGAAAAGAAGTCAAGAGCTCACCAGAGGATGACACGATGGAATAAAAACAAAGCAGTGTCTCCTTGAAGAAATCTCCTGCATCTGCATGAGCATTTTCTGTCTGCTTTTCCCTGGAAAAGAGGGAACTGGCACAGCCCAAAGGATTTGGATGGCTCAAGCCCTTGGAGGATGTAATGATGTGCAAAGCTTCTTTCACACACACACACACATACATATCAGCTGTACAGAGTGCACTAAGCCACGGCCAATCTCTGGAATTCCTATTTCAAATGGCAAACAACACAGAAAAGTCTCTGCTGCCCCAAAAAATGGGAAAATCAGCAGGAAAGGCCAATCACAAGTGGGGCATTATGAGTTCCATAGTGTGCTATGGCCAATTTGTGAAACAGCTTGTTTATTTTTATTGTCATACCATTAACCTGGCAACAGCTGACAGGCACAATGAGGATTATTAGTTCTTTATTTAGATTTGGAAAGATGTTTGGCATTCAATCAATAGTTTCCTATCCCATTGTCTGGATATTTCCAATTTTTATCCTCACTAGAAAATATGAATGTGAATATGAATATACATATAGCAGAGGAGCAGACTGTTCACTTTTCATGAATAGAGAAAACTAATGCATGTTGTATTACAGTTAAAGTCTGAGCTCCTGCTGGCTGCAGGTCATTGCAATACCAGGTACATATATAATAAATCAAAAGGACAATAATTTATTCTTAGCCACAGAAGACAGCTCAAAATGGTTTCTTCACAGTTTTGAGACATACCTAAATTAAAAACCTGCAGCAAGATTGTCCCCTCATATGCATCCTTCAACAAAACTGAATATAAAAAAGAGCACCTGAAAAGACTGTTTCAAGCCAATGTGAAATCACGTGGTGCCCTCAGTGAAGAATTCATGGCACAGCACCAGCACACGTCCCAGCTGACATAAATGGAGTAATGGAAATCTTTTGGGATCCATGTGCAGCACAAAAATGCATTAAGGGTATCATTTAGACCCCTGAGATGTACAATGACCTTGTAATTATTGGCTTCACTCTCCAGTGACTTCTCATCAGGTCTGGGACTGCTACTTAAATTCCCAAGCCTTCTCCTTTGGCTTTAACTCTGCAGAAAATCTTATTGTGCTCAACTACTCCAGATTTATTATTTTTTTTTTAGAAAAAATAAACACAGCTGTAATCACAGCAAGTTGAACCTTTTTCTTCAATATTTCTCCTGCAATTCGTTTCTAAGTGACAACCAACCACACAACCATGTAAGAAAGCTCCTGAACTTTTCCATGCTTCTCCTGTGCTCTTACAGAAACCTCTCAGTCTTTTCTGTTTCAGGGGATAGATTTAGCCAACCATCATCTTGCTGCCTGGAAGTTGTCTCTAATCACGTCACATTCATAGCAGAGAACTGGGCTGGGTCTTTACAAAACTCAGCTCAGAGATTGGGCTACGCCAGCAAGGAATAAATGAAGTTAAAGAATTTGGGAACTCTATTAAATCCCTTAAGGATATCTTCCTTGCTGATGTTCAGAAAGGAAATATTTCTGTATTTATTTCACCAGGTTTTATGGTTGCAGCAGTCTCCTCCAGAACAACATTCCCAGATCAGCCCCTTCCACCCAGAGGCTGTGCAGATTCATCTTCAGGACACAATCTTGAGCACAAACAGGTCACAATGAAAGCAGAAAGATGATCCCATTTGAGTTGCACAGGTGCAAAATGCTTGGTAATTAAATACTAACCAAGTATGCTTTTCCTGGGGCTTGGGTTGACTTTTGAATATTTTGTTAAATGCTAGAATTTGCTTGACTAGGGATGGAAAATCACACAGTTGTTAGCTAAAACCAGATTCCCCAAATCCTCTATGAACCATCTATTTTTGCTGCTACCACTTTGTGCAGTACGAAAATTGCACACATATGGAGATGACTGTCTCTGTAACTTAAAATTATTTCTTATTGAATCCTTCTCCTTTTTACAAATATGTATATCCTTATTTTTCTTTCTTTTTTTTAGTGGATCCTGTCTTTGGCAATTGGGGCAACAGTGAGATTATTGGGAGTCACCAGATGGTGCTATTGTACATTGTCTGTCTGGTTCAGTTCATCTGGTTATCAAGGGAATCTCCTCAAGAAATTCAAAGCATCAGGTGTGGTGCAGTTCCTACCAAAATCTCCAGCAAACCTCATCTCTTACCTGAACTCCCCCGATGAAGAATTATGTCCATAGGTATGAAATCTAGGAGACCTTTTAGTTTCTGTGGGAAAAGAAACAAAATATTCTGTGAAACCAGGTCATCTACATCTGCATTCCTCAGGTGAGTAATGGTCAATGCTATGAACTGGCCATTTATGCCACAGTTATGAATTGCCTAAAGAAAATTCAGAGTAAGAGAGAACGTACCTGGAGACAAATGCTCCAGTTCTCTGCTGGGGAATAAAAATATTTTTGCCTGCTAGTCCAGGACGGAGATAAAAATGTGATGTTTGGATGCTTTATAATACTTGGAGAATTCTGTCAACTGAACCAGCTGTGTACATATTGTAAAAGGCCTGAAAAATGTATCAGCCTGAATGTGTTCTCATGCTGCTTGTTTCGTGGCAAAGAGGAAGGAACAAGACAACCTGTCATCTCTAAGAGAGTCTTACTTACTGATTGAGGTTAATGTTATTTCTTGGTGTGGCAGAAATGGTTTGGGATAAATTCCTTTCAAGCTGGGGGAGCAAGGAGCTAAGCTCGACTGAACTTACTGCTGCTAAAGCCTGTGAAACCACATGAACTCAGGTAAAATCCTGCTCAGCAGTGGGTGTTGGGAGAAGCAATCTCACCAGGCTCTTGTGTAACCACAGAGCCATAAAATAAGAGGTGTGCCAAGAGAGAAAATCTGGCATAAAAATGTGACAGCATTGATTCCTTTAATCAATGCCCTCAGGATGTATTAGCACGCTGCCTCCTTGTGCCTCGTGATTAATCAATAGAAACACAGTTTCCAGGTAGGGCAAGTGTCACCAGCAGGCACAGCCAGACCTCCAGGGCTTTTTCCTCAGTGTACAAATCTGGTTTGTCTGTTCTTGTTATGAGGTTTATGGTCTGCAAGGGTTTTGTGTAAGGCAGCAGCAGTAGGCAGTGCAAAGCCAGTTAGTGCTGCAGGATGGGAGGTGCTGGGGAGGGATGGCAGCAGGAAATGGTGATTTTGGACATTGTCACATCAGCTCACACGCTGATGTTACTGGAGCTGGCAGGTTACTCTGGCACTCCACTGGAAAATTGATTGCCCAAACCCCAATATTTGAAATCTGTCCAATATTCCAGCAATATGAGGTCAAACTCGAGGCTTTGGCTGAAGGCTTTCCATATTACACTTTGCCTCTCTTCTGTTTTTGCATCATCATCCAAGTAATAACACTGTGCAAAAGAGTTCACAGTGAGGCAGAGATTTTAGGGAGAAATATGCTTTATTTTCTTAACCAGTTGGAAAAAGAGGTTATGAGAAGCCTGGATTCAGCTCCATTTTCTCTTCCATTTCAGCTGAAAGCTTCAAAAAACCTGGATCAACTCCCATGTTAGCTGGCTGTATACCTGTACAAAGACACCTACCTAAAGTTGCCTGAAAGTTACTGATCAACAGATCCCTCTCTAGTCACCCTCTTTATTAAGCAGAAAATATTACTGGTGTTTTCTTTTTCTGTGCTAGTGATCCAGTATCCTGTCATGGTAGACTAAAGTTCCTAATTTATGTGCTGACATCTTGAATAAAGTATAAAGTTGAAATGTTGTCTGCAGCTCTTCTTTGCAACTGTTTTTAAATGTTGAAACAGCATTCTGTCTACATTGGAATTCTGTTTCATTATTTTCTTCCTTAACTTGATTTGTGATTAAACCCATCTCAGCTTTCCAGGCTTAAAAGCTGTTTCTCAGGAAGTTCTTCAACAATTATTGTTTTCAGGCTGATGGCTCCCTGGCAATACTATAACTACAAGCTTTGAAATGGTGTTAGATAGATAAATAATGACATTTCCCAAAGAACATGCAACCTGTCTGCTGCCTTCAGAGACCAGCTTTTATCACTTTCTAGTCAACTTACTTATTTAGTAAACGCCATTAAATTTCCATATAGGTAGATATCCTGAGGACCTTTTTTCTGCTGAGTTTACTCGCTCCTTTTGCATCTGTTTTGACTGTTTTGACTTGGATCTAATCATTAGTAAATTTTATTTCTTCCTATTGAAGCTTGATTGTATATGATTATCTCTTAAGACACTTGGCATGTTTAATAACATTTGATTGCTATTCCTTTATATCTCTGGCTTTCAGGGTTCAATAGACTGAAAGGGTTAATTGTTAATAATTATTATTAATAATTGCTTCCACTGAAGCAGCTTTCTTCTCTCAGGTGTACCCCCTACCCACTGGTTAACAAATTCATCTGCTCCCTTCATTTTGTTGTATCTTACTTAAATTTTGGTCTCAAACTGAGGGCAATCAGGGAAGTGCTGATTCCAGTAGCTGAGTCAGCATTCCCAAAATCCCCCTTCCTAAAATAAAGCAGTATTTTAGTTTGTGTATTCTGGTCTGAAGTTTTATTTTAATCCCTCTTTACTTAGTGGGAAGAATTAAAAAAAAAAAAAAAAAAAGATAAAAAAAGCTTAAAGAACCCAATTTTTCCTTTTCCACAGCACAAAAAGTTCACATCTCTCTGGGTGCCAGGCAGAGAGCCAATGCCTTGAGCTGATGTTTTATTATGGAATGTCCTTGCAGCCCCCTGGATGTGCTGGGCTCCAGGGAAGGGTGGCACAGACGTGACAAACAGCTCAGTTCCATTGCTCCCAGAGTAGCTGGACCTCAGGAATGCTGTTCCCATGTGCCACCCACCCAGGTCATTCCAGGATCTGCACTTGAGATGCTTTCACCAGAGCGTTCTAAGAGCTCTTGTTGCCTTGGTGCTATTGAATCTCTTTGAAACCTGCTGAAAAGTGGAAAACCGGCACCTCTCAGATCTTATTATCTTTGCTGCATCCCCGAGCTGTGATGCACAGATTTCCCTAGGGCTGCAGCTGGCCAGTGCTGCTACCCAGGGTGTGGTACATGGGCTTTAGGAACTCACATTGCCCATTTTTTGGAACCAGGTATTGATTGCTGTGAGGAATATCTCAGAAAACAGGTTTGGCTTCCCCAAATTTAAACAGCTCTCAGAAGAAAACGTTTCTTTTATTCTCCAAATGAGGACAAAAATAGCTAACTTAGAAAATATCCCTATTTCTATAGAATACTTCTAGTACTGCAGAATAATTCTTATGTATTTGGATTTTCCTTTTCCTTGCTAAGCTCTGTTCAGTGTCTAACACAAGAACAGCTGTACTGGCTCCATCCATCTCACCTGCACTGCCTGAGCTAAGAGCATCCTGACAGGAACACAGCTTCCCCTTGGCATGGCACAGTCCTTGCCCTGCAGCTGCACAGACCCTCTGTTTCCCCTGTGCATCAGCTGCCTGCGTCGACTGCACTGATGGCAGGGATGCTTTTCCTGACTAAAAAGAAGGAAAAGGGTAAAATGATGGCCACCAGCAGAGTGAGATGGGGCAGCCCACACACCTCCTGCTCTTCCACGGGGAGGGGCTGCTGCCTGCACGTGCTGATCCCTGAGATGCCAGCCTTGGCCACCATCACTGCTCCTGTACAAGCACCAGGACACCAACAGCCCCCACCTCCCTTCCTTCTGCTCTGCCCCTTTGCCTTCTCAGGAATTCTTTTGTCATCTTTCAGGAATGCATTTACCCTGGTGCCTGAGAGACCCACAGCAACAGTGGCCATAAACAGATGCCTAAGGAGGAGCAGGAACAAGCCATTCTCATGATCTTTCCCCTGAGTGCTTTTCCAGCTTCCAACTATTTGCAGCTCAGGGGATTTCCTGATCTGATGTTGTTAACTGAGGGAAAAAAGGTATTGTGGAGCTGACTGTGGCTTCTTTGATCTACTGGCTTGTCAGTGCTGGGTTCAGCTTAAAGTTGAACGTGCCCAAAGCTGCTCTAATAAATGTCAGTGGATTGAAGCTCCCAGGAGACCAAAGATCTGCTGCATGGCAGGCATGAGACTATGCAGCACTGTTTTTTTACAGACTGTGGCCAGTAGGATTTCTTAGATCTACCAAAGCCTTATTTTGACTTAAAGTAGGAAAAAAATAGGGAATTTAGTACCTGGATGTGTGTCATCCTCACAGCATTCCATCCCTCCTTCATTCCTGATTAAAAGAAAGCAAATTTCCAACCCACACTCTATCACTGAGCAGCTGACAGGGGACCTCAGAACGAGGGTTGGTGATGCCTCAGAGCCCCAGAATGACCCACTGCAAGCTGTTTGCTCCTTTCTGAGAGGCCCAGTCAGCAAAAAACATGTAATTTTATTACCTCTTTATTACAACATGACCAAGGCAAGGTAATACAAGAATATTTTTTTCCCTAGTGTTAGAAGATCCAGTTCCATCAATTCAAAAGGAACTGTTTGTTTCACGTTGAGGCTAAGCCTAGTAAAACATCCTAGATTGCCTCTTTCTTGGAGTACTGCACACATTAAAAGCTAAACCCAAGAGAGAGATTACAGATGAGCATGAGGCAAGGTAACCTTCTAGCATCCCAAGGGAGACAGCAAAAGGAACAGGTTTTTTCTTCATATTTACAAAGGCTTAATGAATTTTACATAAGCAAGATACAAAATTGAAGACAAACAATGAAATACAAAGAGATCTCAAGATACATGATGAACCAAGAATTCATGCATAATATGCAGTATTTCAAAGGCATGTAAAGAAGCAGTGTAAAAATCAGATGTTTTTGGTGTATACAGAGATTTGTTTGAGAGATTCTTCCTTTATGGAGCCAAAACTTGAAGATGCATCAAGCCCTATGAACTTTCTGGATGCAGGAGGGCAGAAAGGATTCCCTGATTCAGGTTGTGTGCTATGTTCTATCCAATCTGATTATCCTGATTAAAATTCCAGGTTATTTTCAGACCTAAAACACCCAAACAAAACAGATTTCTGGTTATTAAAAGAACATTCAATTTTCAAATGTTAATTTTTCCACCTCTGCATCACAAGGATTTTTTTTTCCTTAAGTCATGTCTAGATCTGCAGAGACAAATTTCCTCTGAGGCTATGTAATATCAGAGAGCTTTGTCATAATGGACATAAGTGGTTTGATAGGTATAGAAAATTCCATGAGAAAGGGACATCCAGAAAACTTCCCAATGCAATTCCTACTTTTCAAGACTGAGAAAATTTATCATCGAAGAGAATATCATTGTTTTGAGTTGGCAAATCTACCAATGATAAGGAGATGTATCCTAAAATCCATTTTTGAAGCCAAACATGTGAGACTAATCACTTTATTTCCATGCTTAACAGGTGCTGATACCAGAGGGAAAATACTAAATAGAGTATGACACCCTTGAGAAGCATGTAAGATATTTATCTGCCTAAAAGCCATGACTGTTGCATAGAGAAAAGGTTGTGAATGTAAATGGGGAAGAAGGAGTCTAAGGATGGAGGGTGAAATCTTGATGCTGATGCAATCGATGGCAATTTGAGTTCAGTGGGACAAGGATATCCCTGAGCTCACCCTTAGCCTGGCCCTGTCACAGAGCTGGGGCTGCCCAGCCTGTTCTCCACAGTCAGGCTGCAAAATCACGGAATCACAGAATGGTTTGGGGACCTTAAGCTGGGACACCTAGACCAAGTTGCTCAGATTTCATTTTTTCAGGTTGCATTTTCATTTTCTGAGGGAGGTTTTGCTCAGGTCTCTTGTCCTCCTGCTGGGGCAGCCCTCTGACCCAGTTTCTAACCCAAGACCAAGTTGCTGCCTTGCCCAGGGCAAATATAATCACGATTCTGATGGAGGGGCTTTGCAAACATATTTTTATGATCATGGCATGTGAAATACAGAGCTGTGCTGGCCAGGGCAAAAAGAAAAGCAGCTGAAAATGACATGAAAGAGAGCAGAGCCCCACTCTCTTAACACCTCCAGTGCAAGCAGCTATGCCCAAAGTCAGGAGGTTTAACAGCTCTGGGCTGACGTGTCAGCTCAAGCCCTGTGCACAGAGATATTCAAAGACTGACACATTCTCCCTCTCTCTCTCAACTGTTTTATTCCCTCTACAATGTACTTATGTATCTGCTGTTCCTCTGTGAAAAGATGAAAGATTAAGCTGGCTTGTGCCTGGGTAAGAATGGTGAAATGTTCTACCCATAAGTAAGCCGTATATTCATGGTATAGAATATTTTAAATGACCCTTATATCATAAGAAGGGATTTAAAAAAAAATCCATAACTGTGAGATTTAAGAGCATATCTCTCACATTTGAATTTCCTAGCTGATATTTGGTTGGGCTTTAGAAACTGTCACACAACAAAGCCATTAAAATTCTGTGGTTAATTTATTCCTGCAGTATTAACTTTCTCATTACTCATGATGAATATCTTGAGTTTGGATATGTCTTAGAAGAACTTCTGACAGTGATAACTTGCTTTTTCTCCCATTTCCTGTGGAAATGTTATTTTTCTTCAATTTATAAAAGAGTAACTTTTCTAATAAACTTGCACGGTGAATTTTAAGTAATGACTTTGAATTAGTATAGTTGCTACCAAAATAGGCAATGATAAGATCTTTTGTGCATTTGTTTGGTTAATTATTCTGATTTGTATTTCTGGGCAGAATTCAATATTACCGAGTCTTGGAAAATACAGATCCCATTGCCAAAACAAATTTTCTCGCTCCTATATCCATTCATTTCCTAGACAATAGGTGAGGTCAGAAGGGAAACAAGGAGTCATTCCCATAATAATGGCAAACAACTAATGAGCTGCCATGCATCATATTCTCCTTGCACGAAGCTGTAATTGCTTCCAGAACACCTGTATTCAGGCCAGATACAATCACGAGTGGGAGGGAGGGCAAAGGAGCAGCGGTGTTAAAACAAGGAGAGAGAGGCTCATGTGAGGAATGGGAACAGACAGCCCAGCCGAGGAGGAGATGCTGAATTAAGCTGTGGTTCAGTTTGGGGTTTGCACAATAACAGAGGGTCCCTCAGGAAGGCCACAGGTTCTTTCAGTACACAAAAGAGCCAGTGCCTGAGGCATTTAGCAATTTACAGCTCTGGGTTTATCCACCTTTATGGTCTTTATGGGGTACCTTTGTGTCATGTGCCTCAGTTTTCCTTCTGGAACACTGCAAGAATATTTTTCCTATGTCCACCCCTGAGCTGTGGGGAGGACACCTATGCTGATGGCCTGTGAGATCACAGAATCACAGAATTAATTAGGTCGGAAAAGATCTTTGAGATCCTCAAGTCCAACCTATGACCTAAACCCACCTTCTCAACTAAACAATGGCACCAAGTACCACGTCCAGCCTGTTTTAAAACACCTCCAGGGACAGTGACTTCAGCCCATTCCAATGCCTTTGGAGTACTGAAAAGAGGGTAAATAAAGAGACAGAATTCAACAGCCTGCCCATGGATAGGGTTTAAAGTGGCTGAATTACTGCAGACTGTCATTAAACCTGGGAGTTTTGCAGTTGGGGCAAGCTCACGGGACAAGATCAATTGCTGTGATTCAGCTGAAAGGCACAAGTTCATAACAGACATGGGATAATACCTGCACTATTCCAGGAAATTCTTAGATGCTGAAAGTCAGCTGAGGAGCAAGAGCTTCTTCCACAAAGGGGCCCAGAGGGAGAAAGGAAATAAAACCAAACTTACTTGTATAAAGAAGATGCTGTGGACAACCCAACCCACCACATACCAAGCCTCATCTCACTCCTTCCCTATCTTAGTTCAGGTGAAGGTTGAATTAAGGAACAGTTTCAAGTAAGGATTAGAAATTTAGATGTACACTACTGCAAATTGTTGCTCTAGAATGATCTACAATAGTTCGGTTTTAGAAGCTCGGCATAAATTTTGTTCATGCTTTAAGGGCTCAGGGATCCAAAAACATGCAAAACCCAAACAATAATAGGTTTTATTCCTATAAGAACTGAAAAACTGGATCCTCTGTTCACAAGAACAGGGATTTCTTTGATTATTATTATTACTTGTACAGAAAAGGGTGTGATGGTCCCTTAAGGACTTTTGTAAAATGTAAAATTCCTGTTTGACTAACCATTTTTAGTCCTGTTCTGACAATGGAACACACCCTTCTTTCCACTGAAGTATCAGTTTGTTGTGTTGCCTGTTAGCAAGTATGAAAACAAAATCCTTCTACTATCCCAGAGTTTGGGTTGGGATGTAAGGAAACAGTAGACAAAGCATTCAGAAGTCCCACAGGTTTTAGAGAAAGCTGAACTAAAGCCAAACTTTCTGTTGCCAGTAAGTCCTTCATGTAAGAAAGACTTGTAGGAGTTTGGGGTATTATAGAGGCCCTGGGTTGGGTACAAAATGAAAAGCTGTGGGTTTAAATTCAAACTGCAACCCCTCCTTTCTCTGATGCTTTTGTGAATCTTTCCCAAAGAAACTTCAGCTGCACGAAGACTGGAAATCCATACCCAGACCTATTTTGATAGAGCTGCCAAGCAGAAAACCGGAGTACCTGGCAATGCTTTCCTCAACTCTCACTAAATCAGCTCTGTTGCAGAATTCCGAATATCTGTCCTCCAGAATAAAACATTATTGCAGCCAGTGGCTTCACTTACTCCTGCTGGAGAACCTCAGGCAGGAAGATGGGATTTCTTTCACTCCTCTATGGATTCCAGCTCAATCCAGGTACATTTATTACAACTTCTTGTCCTACTGTCACACCCTGAGCTGTTGCCCAGGGCTAAAACCTTTTCCCAGGCTTGAAGAAAATGCAACCTGGTGAAGCAGCCAGGAGTGTAGATTGCCAGTACCATGGCAGGGGAAATTAGTCCCTCTCTCTCACATCCAGGTTTCTCATGTGACCCACTTTAATGGGAAATTAAACTTCCCTTGTACTGATAGATTCATAGCAGCTGATCCTCAGCTTTTACAAAATAGGGCAAATCTTCTGAAGGTCAAAAGGCATTTCTGGCAGCATGCAGTCACTTCCTCATTTGCTAATAGGTCTGTCTCTGAAAACTTGTGTGTTGCAGGCAATTACTACTGTTCACATTAGCCTCAGCTCAGCATTGGCCCCTGTGGCCAGAGAATGTCATGGAGAGGGACTGGGCTGACGTGTCAAGTTGCTCCACGTTTTATAAGGGAAAAATATGGCATTTTGTGTCTAAAGACTACAGACCGCATTACACCCATCAGTTAACATGGCTTTGGATCAGAAAACGTCTTGGCAGGAGTTTTGTCACAAACCAAGACCCTCTCAGTTACTGCCTAAACTTACTACACATCTTGTGTTGGCAGGGAGGAGAAGCACAGGTCACTGTAAAAGGGGAGTTCTGGACCCTCTCATTAACTATGCTATAAACCTGAGGCTGTTATTTCTATTTCTGTGGCTCCATGGCACCTCAGCTTTATTTCATTTGTGAAGCAATGTTGCTCCAAGCTGGGGTTTAGAAAGAGACCACACTCCATCACCTGCAGTCCTGCCTCCTGTCCAGCTGCTCAGTAAAGCTCTGTAGAGTTTGAACCTCCTCCCATTACCTAAAGCTGAGACAGAGGCACCAACTATTAATTTCTAATTAATAGCCTACCAACTCTTCATTAATAAGCTAATTAGCAGAGAAGACTCTGCGCCTAACCCCAGAAAACACAGCTAGGCTGGGGGCCCACCTACAAGGGGTCAAACACCTGATTGCAGCAGCTGCCCACCTCTCTCTGCTGGGGTCCCAGGGCTGTGGTGTGCTGGAATTCTCCTCAGGCGAGCAGTGCCAAAGGCCATTTCCCAGCAGGGCTGGACCCCACGGGTGAGCGCTGCCGGTGGGCACGGCCGCCCTCACGCTTGGGCACCGTGTTGTGCCAGGGCTTGGAACTGGAGGTAAAAGGTTGGTGAATTTGGTTTTTATTAAATTATTTTCTCTTTAATTGCTGCTAGAGGGTCTTGGCTGTTTCTGGAGGTAAAGGGCTGTGGTATGTGGCTTCTTTTGGCTGGGAGAGCCCCTTGGGGAGGCAGGTCCTGCCCTGTGCCAGGCTGTGGTGCCTGGTCCCTCGGGATGTGGAGGAAGCTGTGGCTGTAGGGATGGCCATGCTCCTACAGGACCATTGGGAACACCTCAACCTCCTCATTCCCTTCTCTGCCCCTGTGCTGGGATGGCCCCATAGCCTTGTTGTGCCTTGTACAGAAAATAACTGCTCATGTTGGCTCAAATCTCATGTTACATTATCTTGCAGTGAATCATCTACCCCATGACTTGACTTCTATTTTTTTTTTTTTTTTTTTTAATGAGTCCCTTTCCTGTAAAACAGGATGCAGATATGCCTTTGTTTCTTTCAGCCACCACCTACTTCTGGTTGGTCTGGTAACTCACTCAGCTGTTTGGCCCCTGTTGGTGGGGTTAAGAATGTCCAAATCCTGGTGCCCCCATATAAAGGCTGTGCACACTGTGGAATGCCTGGTGCTGTTTTCTGTGGGATTTGCCCTGTAAACCCCACCCAGCCTGGCTTATAAATTCCTAGGTGCTCCTCTTGAGGCTGGGAATTATACTTGGTGGCAACCTGGCTCCCTGAAAGAAAAATGGGAGGTGGCCAGTCATGTATTTCTAGTCATAAACAGCTCTAAGGCTTTTCTTTTTTACCCTGCTAAGCTGGCTTTCTGTCTATGCCTAAAAAGAAAGCAACTTACCTGCTTTTTTTTTTTTTTTCTTTTTATCTCTAAGTAGTGAACCTTTTGTAGTTATATAGAGTGTTATTATTGCTGCTGGTAGTTCCTGCTATGTTTTGTTTGGATTCTATTCCAACTTGAGTATTAATTTAAGCTCATGTGTAATGGAGGTACTGGAACAGAGTTATTGCTGCCTGTGAGGGTTTAGACTTGGAAGGACAGTGTTTTCCCTCAGTTTTGGTCCAGTGGGTGTGTAAAGGAAGATGCAAGCTCTGAGCAGTAGACTAGCAGTGGTTGCATCAAACAACATTATTCACAGCTGGGAGCTCCTGCTGATGCTGGGGAGCTCAAAGTGGTTGGCAGCTCCTTTATCCCTTCTCTCTGCCTACCTGCCTTTCCCTCCCCATGTTTCCTCTCATCTCCACCAGCACAGCAGCCACCCGTGGTGGGGCAGAGCAGAAAGTGATGGCAGCTGGTTCTGCTGGATGAGCAAGTGAGGGAAAAGCATCACTGATGAGAGCTGAGGAGACTTTTGATCCTTCTAGAAATGGGGGAAGGGTAACCCTGGTGACTGCCAGGAGACAACTCAAAAAAGGACTGGAGTGTTGTGATACTGGGGAGTGGCAAGGGAGGTGGAGTTGGAAATGCACTCAGGGGAATTAATTCCTAATCTTTGGTCAATCTGCCTGTGTTGCCTGCTGGGCTGCAACATAACCAATCCAGAGAAAGCAGGTCCTTGAGACATCAGGTCCCCACTTTCAAACAGAAAAACTTTTTCTAATTGATGGATGTGCACCTTTGAAACTCTATCCTAGATTCTAGTTTGTTGAATTAAAAGCCAATTTTGCCATTACCTGAGCAGTTAATAAAATCTATTGCTTTATGATGCATTTTTTTCTGCAGGCTGGAATGGATCTGTCTTGGTTGTGATTTGTGAGATTGAGAGGAAAACACAAAATATAACCTATATTTCTACTGCACTGAAAAACCTCACTGTGTTCTCCTTCTAGGGCTTGGAAGTAATCAAAAATGCAGAGCTTATTTTTTCTTAATTATTAAAAATGAGTTTACCTTATTAACATTTTAATAAAGAGAATCTCTTTGCAGTGGTGCTCAGAGTTGCTCTTATTCCTCTCTGTTCAATTCCATTCTCTAAAAGGGAAAATACTATTGAGATATGTAAAGCATGAGGTTAGATTGAAACTAAACACAGAAATACACCAAAGCAAAAATGCTTTCTAAAGGTGCTGTGTTTGTAGAGGTGCTTGCTCAATATGTGTGATGCAAAATGGGGATGCTTTGTGGAGAAATCATCCTTGTAAAGCCATTGGTTCTGGTCATCAGACTCTATCCAATGCTTTAGTGATGATGCTGCTGATCTATTTGGGAAGTTGGCTGGCTCTCAAGGCAGAGTCTCTTCTCAAAGGCTGTTTCACAGTGAAAATATGCTCAGTGCAGCCGAGTGCATGAATGAAAAAGCCTCTGGTACCTTCTAGTCTGGCAAAATGCAGCACAAAACTCAACTTACTCTGTCTTTTCTGCTGTCCCAGGTAAGAAATGTGTGTTTTTTCCTTGCTTTCTTTCATCTTTCTGCTTTTGTGCATTTGGATTTGAAAGTATTTGTAATTCAGCTGTGATTTCTGAGTAATTATACATTGCTTGAATTACTGTTTAAAGATGCAGGATCTCTGCTCTAAGCCAGTTGCTAGGAATGCAGGATCTCATAGTTCCCTGATTTACAATTACAACCAATTTGCCGTGTGATATATAGCATTTTTTTGTTTCCCTTCAGGAAGGGTGGTGGGGGGAATCTTTCAAGTGTCTCCGTTGCAGCTGCAGCGGCAATATTTTCTGTCATATCAAATGCTGCAACTTTGATTTGCCTCTTTCCTCTGTGGCTTGTGCTGGGTAGTAGGTTTATAGACTGTTACAGGCAGCTTGTGTTATTTATTGGCTTTTTTTTTTAAATAAAAGAATTGGAGGGGGAAATATGGAGGAAAAATAAAATCAGACCTTGCAAAAGGCTCCCTTCGCCGTACTCTCCTGATAGATGTGTAACACTCCGTTAGTGACTTGCTGTGTAGCCTTTCTCTTATTAAATGTAATAGATCCCCCTCTGCCAGAAAGCAGAGGAAAAAACACCCAGCCTTAAAAACACGGAGCTGCTGAAGCCCCGCTGCTGCTGCCTGTCAAAGCACAGGGACTCGCTGGGCTTTCACTTCTCAGCTGGTCACTCTCTCTTCCTCTCGCTGCTGTCACAGGGCTCACTTTTGGGCAGCTCAGAGCAGGGCTGGAAATCCTTTGTTGTTGTCCAGCTTAACTGCGTCCTCCCTCCTTTTGTCTTAGGGGCTCCGTAAACTTGCGTTTAGTGACAGTGGGCTGAGATCCTCTGCACCCAGCAGGGATGAAACTTAATTCCTTTTTGACTCGCGATCGAGTGGTTTTGTTAACCCTTGGAGGGTTGGTGGGGTTTAGGGTCAAACAAGTGCTCGGGACTCCGAGCTTGCCCCCCTCCATGTCTGTGTAACTGCAATTTCCAGCGGGCACCTGCTAATCCCAAACTGGGCAAGGAGGAGAAAAACGGTGAGGGATCACCACAGGGAGAGCTTTATTGCTAGAGCAGCTGCACAGTGTGTGAGGAGGAGGCAGTAGGGCGATCCACATGCTGTGGATCAAGGTTAGGGCATTCAGGTGCTGGTTTAACCTGGTCAGGAGTCAGGCAGGGACGTGGGTGGCTGGAGCTGTGGGACAGCGGGAGGCTCGGTGGCTGGGCTGGGGAGTGAGCAAGCACAAAGGCATTTGGGTGGGTTTGGGATAACAGCCCTGCTCCGAGCAGTGGAACAAATGAAAGCAGCTGCCTTGGGCCATGGGTTTGGTGCCGAGCAGCGTGTGCTGGTGCCACATGGAGAGCTCCTGGCAGGGCCACTCTGCCAGCCCGGGCTGGGCTCCCTGGCAGTGTCCAAGGTCTCTGCCGGGACTGCCCTGGGACAGTGGCCAAGCTGCTGCCCAGGGAGGGCTGAGCACTGTCCCCTGCTCCCCAGAGGGCTCCTGGGATGAGAAGTTGTCCCAGAGATCCAGCCTGGGCTGGCACTGGGAGGCGATGCTCAGGGAGCAGAGGGGCTGGGGGAGAGAGAGGGCACAGGCAGTGGAAGGGTAACCTGTGGATGTACTGAACTGGTGCTCTCATCTTGGCTTTGAGACCTCCCATCTGCTTAGCTTGGCTTTCTCTCTCTTTTCAGTCCCTTTTTTTTTTTTTTTTTTTTTTTTTGGTACAGCTTCTCCAACACACTGCTGAATTAATCAGCTTGAGTTTGGATTTTCTTTAGTGGTTGCTTGTAGGAAAGCAGAATGTATGTGATACAAGAGGATGGATTTCTAGGGCCTGTGAAACATTTTTTTAACATTCATGACTACTTAAAATCTGACAAGGTGCAGACACCCGATTCTGAAAACATCCTCTTGTCTTTACTGATAACTTTCAGTGATGCTTCAGAGTTTCTCCCCAGGCTGGGCTGAGATGAGTTCTGCTGTACTGCAGGGCTGAGCTTGTGGTGCTTTAGCCTTGCTTCCAGCTTAAGTGCTCAGATTGCACTCCACCTTCTTTACCAGCATGTGCAGCTCTACCTGGCCACGTCTCTCTCCACCATGTGAGCTAATGCATCTCCAAGTTTACTTTCCAGATCGTGTCTAAGAGTTAATGAATTGGGGAATGACTCAGACTGTAATATGGAAGTGTATGTAATTCTGTCTAGATTGTTGAGTATTGGCAGGTTAAAGTATGAATTGGAGTGGGTGCCATGCTAGGGAAAGAAATGGGATTTGCTGAAACATTGTTTGGCTTTTCTCTTTGACACCCCACATGCACAACTTTCATGTGACAGGAAAAGTAAACAGAAGAATGTGAGAAACAACATATTAAACAAATGCAGCCATCTGCTTGTGTAGTGGTTGTAACACATTTGGGGATCTTTTTCTGCACGTTTTCTTTTTTTCTCCCTTAGGAGTAGCAAGAATGTCTCATACAATGCAATGCTGGTGCAACCAGAAAGGACCAAGTTTAATAGAATTCTTTCTAAGCAGGAGCAATCTAGTAATCTTGCTGTGGAAGCAGAAGATAGTGATAACTTAGTTTCAAAGTAATGATAGCAAAGTTTACAGTGTAGAGAAAAAAAGTTTGAGGAAATTCTTTTATGTCAATAGGAACATGAACTGTAAAAGGTTTATTTTTAATGAAAAGACCATTTCTAAAACTAATAACTTGGGTTTTGTGTTTTCTTGCCTCTAATTCAACTGTGTTTTTAAAGTACAAGAACTTTACCTTTTGAGGAATTAAAAGGTTGAAAATGGAGAAGCACTTTTTCGTATCAAAGCAGCTCATTAAGTATGTATGCAAAAACTGTGATAAACAGGTGAGCAATAATTTTTTCCATTTGTAAAGATTTAGTCTACACTACTACCAACTGTTCTGTTTTCACCAGGAGGAAAACTGAGCATTAGCTGGAATAAATGAGAAAGGTGTTTTAAGTAATCCTTTAATTCAGACTCACCTTTAAAACTCCAAAGCATGACTACAATATACAATTTTATTGAGCTGAAGCTGACAATAAAAACTAAATGTACTCTGGTAGCTTATGCAGTTCACTATACAGGGTACAATAAGCAGTAAATGCATACTCTGATCTGATAGAATTAAAAATCTGCATGTTTTACATTTTCCCCAAAGGATATTTTCTAAAACCTATATACAAAATATTTGTTTTAAGACAAAAGTTGTTCGCAGGCTTGCTTTTCTATGTTATGTGTTTCATGTAGAGAGATGACTCAAAATTTGTAAGTAAGGCTTACAGGGGAAAACTCCCCGTATTTTTGATAATTTTAACAATAACTGTCACGTTTCACTGGGTTGCAACCAAGTAAATTGGAAAAATGTGTAGATTTTACAAACTTGTCATTAGAGTAAATAGAGAAAGTTAGTCCTCAAACTCCCTAATGCAGAGCCCACACTGCTGCATTCTTAAGCTTTTATTTGTTCAGATTTCTCCAGAAGAGGGCTCCATGCACAGCTTGAAAGGCAGCACCCAGGTATTGAAAGCAAAAGAAATTTAACAGCTTCAGGAAAAAAAGACAAGTCTTGCTCACACAAGTGTGTTGATACAACATTGCAGATTATGCTCAAATTCTGACCAAGTATCTCCCTGTTTTATCATGTTGATCTTATTATCTGAGGTCTTGAGGAGAAGTCCTGTGGTTCTTGTGCTATATAAGAGTTGTAAAAATGCTTTTAAAATGTTAGAGAAACTCAATTGTCAATTACTCTGTATAATTATTTCTACTGATGAGCGCTTTGTGAGC
This sequence comes from Vidua chalybeata, assembly GCF_026979565.1. Classification (NCBI taxonomy): domain Eukaryota; kingdom Metazoa; phylum Chordata; class Aves; order Passeriformes; family Viduidae; genus Vidua; species Vidua chalybeata. Next base: position 17,281,317 of record NC_071540.1, read on the forward strand.
AGGCTGATGCTTGCTCCCCACAGTTTCATGCCATCAGTTTTGGCTATGCCGTCAAAAACCATCTTCCAGTTGCATATCTCATTCACAAGATGGTGTCTCCCAAAACACAGAGCCATTCCAGCAGTTGTACTGTCCTATTTCTCAAATATTACCTTGGAGGGAAGGTTGGCACTAGTGACTTACGATGTCTTTTGGCTACAGCTCTAACCTCTAAAAATATCCTTACACAGGACCTGACCAGAGCCCTTACTGCTAAGCAAGGGGGGTTTGTTATAGCAGACAAGTGAAAACATGAAAATGCTTCTGCAGTTATGGCAATTAAACCCCACTTTGTGTAGCCCCTGAGACTCAATCCTTCAATCTAAGGCGTAGTTTAGGTGATATGTTGGGTCCTGCTTTCTGTTTCTGAGAATCAAAACTTCAGAAAGGTTTTCTTAGCACAAGTAATACTTGTGCTGTGATCCACTGGGAGTTATTGACTTGGCAGCTAAGAAATTAGTATTCCTAAAAGCTGTCTCAATAGACCAGTGTAACAGGGACTGTTAGAACCATGTAGATGGCAACAGTGGTGCCCCTTCAAGGAGTTGGGAAGTTCTGCCTTCCTTTTCTTCCTGTTTGCTGCAGGATAAGCAGGCTCTTCCCATTCTATTAATATGTAAAAGCAAGGCAGATAACAGAGCTCTCAGTGTTCCACTCTTCCTGCATCACTGCTGGAGTTGCATCTCTAATCTTCAGCTGCTGGGTTGCACCAGTGTGCCTCATGCCAGGATTTTGGCCTCAGGTTTCAGAGTTCTATGACAGCATAAACCTTTCTGGAGGATGGGGGCTTCATTTAGGAATTTGACTACAAAGGTCAGGTTAGCAGATTGTTTTAATTGTCTCATGGACAGTTACAGGGGCAAAATTCACTGTTTTGACACGTATCACTGGTATTCCAGCCAGCAGGGACAGCTGTGTCCTGGGAGCATCTGGCTCAGCTTTGCCGGCTGGGAAAGGGAGGGGATTGTCTTGCTCTGCTCTCCAGTGGGGTGGCCTCAGCTCGAGTGCTGAGGGCAGTTTTGGTCATCACAATATAACAAAGATTAAACTCTTAGAGAGTGTCCAAAGCAGGGCAATGAAGATGGTGAAGGGCCTCGAGGGGAAATGGTGTGAGGAGTGTCTGAGGGCACTTGGCTTCTTCAGCCTGGAGGAGACTGAGGAGAGACCTCATGGCAGGCACAACTTCCTTGTGAGGAGAAGAGGAGGAGCAGGCACTGATCTCTTCTCTGTGTGTCCAGTGAAGGACCCCAGGGAATGGCCTGAAGTTGTGTCACGGGAGGTTTGGGCTTGATATTGGGAAAAGTTTCTCACCCAGAGGATGAAATGGTCTCCCCAGGGCAGTGGTTGCACCACTGCACCTGAGAGAGCTCAAGAAGAGTTTGGCCAATGCTCTCAGGCACATGGAGTGACTCTGGAGGATGGTCCTGGGCAGGGCCAGGAGTTGGACTCGATGATCCTTGTGAGTCCCTTCTAATTCCACACATTCTGTGATTCTAACTAGAAGTTCATCTGTGCAGGCAAAAAGACAAATCTGCAATGTCCACTGGGGAGGAGAAACAGAATGAGAGGCATTTATCATCCTTAGGAGACTAAGTGGGCTATTGCATTTCCCAGTTAACTGTGGATGATATTAGTGGGTTCTTGATCATGGCCATATGGTTGCCCTGTGCCCTGCCCTAATCACCAGATGGAAGGGACCAGCCCAGATGGGAGGCTGTGTTTTTCTGTCACTTCATGTGTCCTGCAGCTAACACAATGTTAGTGTACACAAATCAGGAGGATATTAAATGCCAAAGAGGAGAGAAAAATAAGACTTGCTTTATTAGCCACTGTTTCATTATTTGGAGGTCTTGGAAATTTTCCCACTACTGCTTTTTTAAAGTTTTTTTTTTTTTTGTGTGTGATGTGGACTGCATTCTCTGTCAAATGGAAGAATCTAATTCTTTAAAAACTTTATGTTTCATATGAAGGGAACTCATTCTGCTCCTATCTTATCCAATACTCTACTGTTTTGCACCATTAATTTTCTTGGCTAGAGGAAAAAAAGAAGGATTTTAAGATTTGGTTCGATGGAGCTGGTTAGAACAGTTGTATGAACAGACTAAAATAAATATGAGGTATTAAGAGTGGGGTGAATCTTTTCAACACACAGAGGTTTTCAGTATCTCTAACCACTTGGAAAAGCTGATTAAGGTGTTTCAATAACTTCTGATATCTCTGAATGTCCGTGTATGGGTGTCTAATCTGGTGTCTTTATGGGCTTTGTTCTTAGGAAACTGAACCTCCACCTTCAAGCTTTCGAAATGTCTCAAAATTGGACACCCATACACAGCTCCCTGAAACTAAGATTTTATTACCTCGGATTCCTTAGACTCCATTTGATAAAGGTTCTACTCCCAAAATGTTCATTTAAATAAATAAAAAAACCCTAGCAAACCACTAATAATAGCTATCTATTTCAGTCCAAATTATTTCATTCTCTTGCTGTGAACAACTAATGCTTAATTCCTTATTAATAATGGCAGTGTATATATTTCTAAAAGTTAATATTTAATTCCCAGGGACTTTGCAGCCTGGTATGCAATGAAGAGCAAATAATTGTTGTGTGTATGAGGGCAAATAATTCTTGTGTGTATGAAGGCTGTATTAACAGTACAGACAGCAAGTGGGCTTCTAAAAGTTTGCAGATTTTTTAGGATTTTGAGTAATCATGGCAGATGGACCTTGTGGAATTTGTGTGTAACAAGGACTCAAAATGCTGAAGGCCTCAGGTTCTAGGCCATTAAGAGGTCACAGCACTGTTAATGTGACTATATGCAAAGAAATATTTGTACATACAACTGGAATTTAGGACAGGAGATGCTGACATGCAAATATCTGTACCTGTAAGCTCAGGTTACCTCAGCTGTTACTGTTTGTGTTTGTTAGCCCTCTCCCTTCCCTGGGCTGGCTGTGAGAGCTCCTTTCCTGCTGCAAGGCAAAGTTGACAAACTTGGCTGGACACTCAGCTGAGGGAGTCCTGATTAATGGCTGGCTGCCACATGAGCAGGAACACAGCTCTGGCACATGTAAAAAGAGCATGGATAACTGCTTATATTGCTTCAAATTGCATAGAAGCCTTGACACATTGAGTTTTGTTCAAACTGCTATGGAGCAAAAAACCCCAAACGTGTTACAAAGCACTTATCATGCTGATAATTGGCTCATCTACTTTATAGACACTCAATCTCTTTCTTTTCATCTTCTTGGCATAACTTGGAATTGGGCTTCTGTGCACGTTGTCAGTAAAGAGTCCTGGAGTCAAATGCAGGGGATTTTGAACCCATAAGTCTAAAACAAAAGCTGGCAGTTGTCCATGGGGTCACTGTATAAAGGGAGATATCTCAGCTGCCTGAAGTAGGAGTATCATCCACAGCTTGTAGAGACAGCATATAGAGGCAGGGGAGTATCCTGTAAAGTTTCCTCTTCCTTAACCTGTTATAGTGTTGTGTATAATTGCATTTTCAGCAGTGGGTTAGTGCTTGGGAGCAGAGAAAACCCCAGAAATGTGTGTCCCCAGGATCTGACATTTTCCCATAGACAAATTTTCTTGCTTTGAGTTCCTCTGCTGCCAAATAAGGTGAATTTATACACTTCTCTTGAGACTGCCCTGTGCTGTCCCTGAGGAACCATGTTTTATCAGAAGACAAACAGCTATAACAAAATGTGAGAACTGAACATAGCACTGCTCTGGAGTTGACAAAGCAGGAAATCCAGAGCATCTGGTACTTTTCTCCCTGAGTGAAAGGAGATGGAATTAGGCATTAGAATTGGATGGGCATTTCCTTCCCCATTAAACCCATTGTTTCAGAGCTCTGTCAGAGGAAGCTGAGCAACTCCAACAGTGCTCTGCAGCAAGCATGGATATCTCAGCTGTGGGTTTGAGTAGATCTGCACAGTTAAATAACCGGCCAAATTAAAAGGTGTTCAGCTTGACCTTCTGCCAAGATACCTGGTCCTGCAAGTGCCAGGAAGCCCTGGTTATTATCCAGGTGAAATACAAAATGAAAAACCTGTGAGTAAAGATAAATGAGAATGATATTAAAATGGAAAAGTACATAAAATTCCATTTTGATTTCTGGGCATATTTGTTAGCTCATTACCTGAAGGTTGTATTTTGTGCCAGACAAAGTGAATTTATTGTTTTCTAAGATGTTTGTTTTCATAATTCATTATCAGATTGAACTAACTGGACTTTGAACTCTATAAATCTTGATTTATGGATATTGGTATTCCTGTCAATTTACTAATACACAGCTCTGACCTGAACACTAAACAAGTCAGGTGCATATTTGATAATCTTTCCTTAATAATGGATCATAAAATGGTTTGAGTTGTACACCATTCAACCATTCTGCTATGAGCAGGGACACCTTCCACTAGACCAGGTTGCTCCAAGCCGTCTCCAGCCTGGCCTTGAACACTCTCAATCCATTCTCTGTCTTGCACTTGTACTTCTGGACCTGGTTCTGTGTGGAATGTGGCAATATCATTGCAAGAGTCATTATTTGGTGGAACAAAGCTGTAGGGATGCTTAGGAAAGCCTGGAGTAATGGGAGCACACATTCTTGCACCCACATTCCCTGCTTTTTGGGACTGGATAAGCCTCTGACATCTAGTTTTGAAATAATTGTTTTCTTCTATTGTTTTAAATGACAATGTGTCATTTAAAAATAATAAACGAGAATGTAATCTCCAGTGTTAAATGTCACCAAAAGTTTTCTGTAATTGTTGATCTCTGCAGTTTAGTTATCAATGGAGAAATGTGGTACTTTGTGTGGTGAGGGTATTGATTATTGTAATCTGGAAAAAGAGCAGCTGATAAGTTCACATACCATGTGTTACCAGGAAGTAAGATAAGGATGCTGGGGTAAATCACGAAATTTTGTCTCTTGTGGAAATTATTTCTGGTCTTGCACATCTCTCAACTTCACTTTTGTGTGTTTGCAATAGCAAAGCAGTGCTGCTTGCACCAACACAGGAGCAAGTCTCCAGAGGATATGGATTGATTGCATTGCCCTCCTTTTGTTATCTGGGTGAAGGATGGGTGGTGTCAGTGCCATGTGCATTCCTACTGGCACGTACCGGGGTGCTTACACGGCTTCTATTGCTGTGATAGCTGAGCACCCTACAAATGGTAATGAATTTATCCTTGCTTCCCTAAAATAACTGCTCAGTTACGACAGGAACATTATTCTGAAATGGGAGACAGCCTCCAACATCTGCCTGTTTCAATGACTTGAGGTCTGTTATCTTAGGTGAGTAATGATGTCGCCTGCTGTCACTTGGGCTGCTGGTGTTGATTCAGTGGTGACACTTCATTGTGCTCCAGAAGGATTAATTCTGATTGGAGGGAGCCCAGAATAAATTCAGTCTTTAGGCCAATCAGAAGGTGATGTTTTCAGTAGTGTTTTAATAATGCAGCTCAACTTTCAAGAATGTAATTAGGATTGGCCAAGGAACTGCCTATCTCTATACAGTAGTTACTTGCATAGAGAGGAAATGAATAAGATAAAATAGAATCATAGCTGCACAGAGCTCTTTAGGCATAAGGGAATGGAGACTACTTGCTCATAGCTGCTGCTTGTGATGGCTGCTGGCACAATGATCAGGTGGAGCAGAGGAGGAGGATGAGGCTGGCAGTTCTATTTACACTCAAGGCATTTCAGACCACAGCAATTTGGGGTAGAAAATGGGGACAGATAATGCACAACCAACTCTACTTGAGTAGGGCAGAGGTTCTGCATCTTTCCACTGCAACAGGAGACACAGTCTGAATATTTCTCCCACCATCTGCTCACTGACAGGGGTTCCTGTCTTCCTTCCTTTCCTCAGTTTGGAGGAGGCAGAGCTGCCAAAATCTTGGGCTGCTCTGGCAGGAGGTGAGCTGCTGGTCGTGGCTGTTTCCCCTCCAGGTTTAACTGCTGGAAGTGGGATGTTGTGAACCTGGAGTGTCACTGGTAGGGTGATGCACACAAAGATTTGAATTCCTGGGAGTACTAGGACACATGGATGCACCATTTGTTGCACGCCCAAACATGAAACTCTGGATTTTTATGGACTGTTGAAAGCCAAAGTCTGATTTTGTGGAACAGCTGCTTCTTCTTGTGTGTTTGTCTCTCTGAAATGAGGATTTAGTCTTGCACTTGCTTCCCAATAATAGAATTTTCAAAGCTTTTTCCTCCTTCAGGAGGCAAAGGCACACAAGCACAGAACCTGTTTCTTGCTGTGCATGGGAGCTAAACATTGATTATGGGGTGGGTGAAGGAGTTTGTGTAAAACAAACTGACTTGCTTGGCTGCAATAACTCATGTTGAACCTGAACAGAATTGTTTCTCTAACTTGTTCTCGACTTCTGATTTCTGCATGCTGTGTGTTTGTGGAGTCTAGCTGGGATATGTAGGAATAAAAAGCCATCGTGCACAGCATGAATGGTTCTCTCTGCCTTACCTCCAGGCTGACTGGAAGCATCAGCATTCCTGTAATTTCCTTGTTCAAATTACTTTTTTTCTCTTTTCTCCTCCATCTGGTTAAAATAATTCAGATAGTCTGACTGCTTTTAGTTTTTATACTCAAACTTTCCTCTAGAACTCCTAGTGTTGGGGGAAAGGGTGAATAATTTTTACTACTGTGAATAATTTTTACTACTATGCTTTAACTTAGATGAGGTTCAACAGGCTCTGCTGGAAAGTCTATCCTTGTTCTTGATGCTTATAGATGTTTTTCTTTTGGTGATAGAAGAGAATGGAGGTTTTCTTGCACTATGAAGAGAACCAGACACACTTAAGGAGTTGCTTTCCTTTAATGTTTCACATGGATCATATTTTCACTGGATAATCTGAAGATTCCCCAGAGTTAGTGCAGTGTTAAGTTCCAACCTTTGGTTAATGTGGTAGGGAACTCTAAATGTTGTTATATCAGTACTTGTGCTTTTCCTGGTATGTTCATATCACCCTATTCCTTTCTCCCTTAGTTCTTTCTGCACATGTAGAAAAGAGAATTTCATTTATTGTGCCCAATAATGGTGTTAGGTTGGTGATCTCCTGGAGTCAGAAGTGCTGGGGTAGAAATTTTTTAATAAACATGCTGACATAGCTGCTGAATTTCTCCTCCTTTTCCCTGGTTGACTGAGGAGTACAAGAAAGAAGAGCAAACCTTAAAGCATAAAAATGGAAAGGAAAGCAAAACAAAGGGAAAAAGAAAAATTAAATGGTATTCAATGTTCTGTCACTTTGCAGCTGTTAGGATTTGGAAAGCAGCCTTTTGTATTTGTGATACAGTCACCAAATGTATACAAGAATGGAGCACAGTCTGATTTTGCCTGATTTCCACATCTTCATTTGCACAATCTTGCCTCAGAGCTTAGGCTGACACCCATATCCAGAGCTCTTGCTCATATCTCCATCTGAATTTGTTGGCACCATGAAATGGTGATACTGTTTTATGCACATTTGTGTATATCAGCATGCTGGCTTATGAGAGGCAGGAAATTTAATCCTTTGTAAAACTCTTTATCCATTTCCAGCATTCATTAGCTGCCACAGAACTCTCCTCTCTTTCACATTTTATATTTTGGTGGGGCTTTATTATCACTTGTTCTATGTCTTGGTGGACAACATTTATCCCTACTGCTTTGATGTTGTTGTATTTATTAAATCCATTCTACTGATTCTTTGGGAAGCTTGTTATCACACAGATGAAATAAATGTAGGATATCCCTTCCTCTAATTGACTAATTGGATGGGGAAGGAATGGGAGTGGAGAGAACAGAAGAAAACTGGGTATAAATTGTGAGGCCAAAGCAGCCTTAATTGCAGGACAGCACCTTGCAATTTCTTTTGGAACTGTTTGCATGTCACTCCTTTAATTGTCTGAAGCTGATTTATGTGTATCAGGAAGGTGACTTGCCACATGTTCTCTGTGTGACACCAGCAGGATTTTAACTGTTTACTGACGGATGTGAGTATGTCCAAAAAAAATGGAAAGGTAGGAAAGGGTGAGAGAACCTCAGAGGGGAAGTACGACTCTGTTATGGTTTTCTAGGAATAAATATGAAGCAAGGCAGCTACCAGAAACAGCTGAATGATGTCTTGCTGAAAAGGGGCAACTATTAGGAAGGAGACATGCTCCCAAGTTTTGTCAGATATTATGTGTCTTCCCCTCTCCTACCACTTTTGCTAATATATAATTTCACAGATTTATCCCTTTTCTCTTATTTTTCTGACAATTCTTGGGGGCTAGCTAAAGAGCAGGAGAATAAAAGGAAGAGAACCTGGCTTCGGGCACATTTGCAAACTAGCTGTTAGTTTTCTGCAGGTCCTTCCATGCTTCAAACAGAAACAATCCTCCCCTGACAACTGAGCACAGAACTCATGCACAATGGATCTGCTTCTGACATTGTATTTCTGGGGCGTTTGTACGACTCGTGATTCATCTGGCAGTGCTTGAGTTTAAGCACTGATAAAGGCAACACAGCAGAGTGCAAATACATTTGACCTTTCAAAACACTGAATAGAAAACAAAAATAGAAGAGTTACTTTGCAGTTCTTCCTTCTACGTGTGTAATGACTGCAAGCAGACCAGCATTCTGATTTCTGCCTTGGGAGCCAGGGTAGCAGAGAGGCCTCCAGGCCCCGGCTCCTCTGTTGTTCCTCCTGTTGCACTGTGTGTGAGTTAGCCTGGTACTGACATAGAGGTACGGGTCAGCTTTGATTTCCCCAGGTCAGGGATTGGCCTGATGTCTGCTGCATCCAAAAATCTTTACTGTTTGGCATGCTGTGTTTGTATAATTGGCACTCTGGTCTTGACTGACTGGTGGGCAGGTGTCTGTATTCCAAGTGTAAAGTTTCCCAGGAAGTGTCACTTTAAATCAGTAGCACTGATACAGAACTAAGGCTGGGGCACCTGTGAGAAGTTCCTGCCAAAATCCTCAGCCAGCTGCAGCCTTAGCTTGATGCAGCCACCTCATATCACTGCTGTGAGCTGCTTTGAAAAGGGAATAAGTCCATGGGTGCTCTGTGGTGTCAGGGCTGCAGAGCTCAGTCTCACTGGATCCCTGGAAGGGCAGGGCATGGAAACAGAAGTGTGGTTGGGGCACACCAGCCCTGTGACACTGCCACTCCCCACGGCATCCCTGCTCCTGGGGAGGATGTGCAGCTCTGAATAACACTCCAAGTATGATGGGAACTGAAGAGCCTCCCTTCTGTTCCTCGTAAAACTCTGGTTGATTTGTGAGCACATTCCTTTGCTTTACAAGCAGAGGAGGGACGTGCAGTCCATCTCTTCCAGCCAGAGATGTACAGGGTGTGCAGAATTGTGTGCCAGGCTTTGGGTTAGGGGTAGGTTTTAAATGAGGTGATCAGGTTAAACTTTCATCTTGAGCCTCTTTGGGGAAGGGAGGGAAGACTATGCAGCAGCTGGGTAGGGCTCTGATCTGGCATTGCTACAGCTATTTTTGATCTTTCTAAAACTACTTTCCAGTAACTGCAGTGGAATTTGGATGGTTTTTTGGTCTGAAGCTTCTTAGCTATTAATGATAGTCCATCTTTAATTTATTTGTACTACCCTGCTGCCTTGTCACATGCTGGTCAAGTCTTGTGCAGCAGAGAGAAACATTTTTCCCTTATCCCTTATCCCACTTCCTTATTTCTTGGTGCATTGTGTAGTCACCTCCTGTGGCTGTGTTTACATTAATTTCACTAACAACAAATCTTGAGGAATCCACTTAAGTAATAATCATTTTTTATTTTAAATTGCCCCCTTTTCCATATTTTTGTGTGAATGGATAAAGTATCTGATCAGCTTCCCTAGCACCTGTAATAAAAGCTCTCTCTGGTTTTGTTCAGTGCTTCTGGCAAGGTTTCATGCTGAAACAAGGCTGCTGGACTGGGAGGGTTGTAGAATTTGTGGATTTAAAAAGAGAGGTAGAAAAGGAAGGGATAAACTGATATTCTGCCTTTAGTAATTCTCTGCTGTAAAATATATAACTAGCCACTAGATAAGTGGCACTAGTGAATTGAAATTGAAATTTTCAGACAAAGCTCTAACTGTTCCCTTCAAAGTTGTGCTCTTTTCTGCATATTTTTGGGACTACACTTTGGCCTTCTGGCCAAAGCATCATATTTGTGTAACAGCCCAGCTTTGGCTGGGAAAAAGCAGGGCAATGAATTTACTCAAAGCTGTGACTTTGAGTGTCCTTAGTTTTAAATGTGTTTTGAGCTTTGGTTTTCCCCTAGCCCAGCAAACTCTGTGTGGACTTTGATATTATTTCTGTGTTTTAGCTTCTCTTTTAAGTCTGTGCTGCTTCACTAAGAATCTGAAGTGCAAAGCAGTGCCTTTTCCCATCCCACCCACCATATGCATCAGGCTGACCTTTGGCTTGGATGCAAAGTTTGCTGTCAACCCTGTCCCATTAGCAAATATCACATAAATCATAGTGACAAGGTTTCCAGGCTGCTGTGGCTGGGGGCAGGTTGGCATTGAGTGTGTGTGAGTGACAGAAGAGATTTCTGATCTCTGTTAGCACTGAAGGACAGGCCCCAGCAGGCCCAGGAGAGCAGGGTTGTTCCTTGCTCCATCCCTTGCCCTGTTTCCATGTGGATGTCCTCCCTTGGGCTGTGCCTTGCCTTTGTTGTTCTTTGTTGGGTCAGAGCCCACCCCTGGCACCAAGAAATGGCTGCTGGTCCTGGTGGGGATAAGTTCATTTGGAGCTTCAGCACTTGGAGCCTCAATTCTCTCTTAACAGCCTCATCCTTGTTGAGCATCTTGATTTCAAGTGTCTGTTGAAGCACTGTAAACAGATTTCCTTCAGCTCTGCAGCACTACATGCTGTGCTGCAATACATTCTGTCTACTTTAGAGCTGTTAGTGATTCATTAGTTTGCTGTTCCAAAAACCAATTCCAAAGGGATCACTCATCTCCCTAGAGCAGTGAGGGTATTTTCAAGCTGGCTACACAGTGCTGTGGCAGGTTTTTTTGAGACTTGCCTGGTTCAAATCATGTGGCAGTGATACAGCCAAAGGCTGCCAGTTCAATGGAGGATTGCATGCAGATTCCATGGGTGGGAACTTGAAATATTCTTAGACACAGCTAATAATAGCTCCTCTTGACTCCTGAAATGTCACAGTGGTCTTGTGGGTAACTGCACTTTGGAAAGCATTAACTTTTTTTTTTTTTTGCCACCAAGAGTAGTCCCTGACATGTTCAATGCTGCATTATGCTTGTAACAGAGAAAAGTGTGCTGGAAATGAAGAACCTTAATCCATCTGTCTGTGAATTGACTTGTGTCAAGATCTCAGAATTGCAGCATCAGTCTGGGGACCCAGGACTGTGTCCTCTCTGAGCTTTTCCTGTCCAGAGATTCCTAAGATCTAATGAGCATGCCTCTGGAAGGGCATTGGAAACATAACAGTGAGAAATCTCTGGTGTACTAAAGAAGAAAAGGTGTTATAACATAAAGCAGTTATTCCAGTTTTCTTTAAAGGGGTCAGTTGCTGCCTAACAGACTGTCCTGCAGTCAGGTCTCCAGGGTTTCTGGAGTTTCTGAGTATATCTTTGTCCTAGAACTGGTTTTTCTGATGTAGAAAAATAACTCTGCCTTTCACAGAACTTCCAAAGTTTTCAATTGTTTTATGAACCAAGAGAAAACAGAAAAAAAAAATGTTCTGTGGAACTAAGTTAATACTCTTTCTTACATCAGCCATTTATTTCTTTTTTGCTGTCTAGTGCACCCAGCAAGGTACCAGCAGTATGTCTCCAGCTGCAGGATTTGCTGTAAGATTTTTATGGACTGCTGGAGACCAGGCAGGGATTTTGACATGTTGACTGCAGAGTGGCAGAAACTGATACATAAAAAAACTGGGAAGACTAAACTTTTAGTCAAAAGGTGCCAGCATTTAGAAGAGTGAGAGGTTAAGCAGCAAGCTTTTGTTAGATTATAACTGAAATCATAGTTCTGAGCAGGTGAGCTGGGTTTTAGGAGATGTTGGACACTTGTTGTCTCCTGGGATTTGGTTTAACTGGGGCACTTGCCCCTTGCAAGTACAGAGCTGCATGGGAATTGCAGAGAGCCATGCAATGGAGGGTGATGCAAATATGGGGACAGGCAGATGGCCTGTGTTCCAAGTGACTCTTCTCAGTTGCATTTTACAGCTGTTTATTACAGTTACAAACACCTGGATGTGTCTTTCAAGGCAGAATTGCATCCCTGGGGGCCATGATGAACAGGACATAATGAAGGGACCTCACTTTGTACATGCTACTGTATTTCTGATTTTGTTTTCCTGATTTCTCACTGAAGTTTGATGACAGCATCACTTAAGAGCACAGGAAAATCAAGTGCAAATCAAAGGAGGAGCTTGTGAAAAGTCTCATGGGAAGACTTTATTAATTAGGCTTTGTTTGCAGTCACAGCCAGGATTCCCCATCAGTTCACGTTGACCCTGATAGTAAGAACCCAGAGGAACATGGCTTGTGGGGATCTTGGAAAACAGTCTTGTACTCAATATGTTTATTTGAACTAATTACTTTAATTATAGTAATTAATTTGTATCTTAATGAGCAATCCATCCCTCTATTTGTGCAGTATTTCCAGAATTTAGTCCTCATCTTAGATATGTTGCAGGCTTCTCGTGCCAATGAAGATTTATTTTCAGAGCACTTGGGGAATTGTGGTCAACAAAATGATTTCACCTGAAGGGGAGGCTTGGCTGTTGTCATTTTGTTCTTGTTCAATAATCTGAAATACATCATTAGCATCAATGCTTTACTTAAAGAAAATAAGGTTAGAATCAATGGGGTTTTAAGAATATTACCCTCTTTCCCCAAGGTTTCTTTTCTTTTCAAGAAGTACTCTGTCATTTTCTTTGCTTGGCAACTTAAATTAACTTGCTTGTGAGCATTTAAAGCAAATTGTGTGCTTACAAATCTGAGAATAAAAGCAGAAAATATTTATCTTGCCATAAGTTTTTATTCCTCTTGCATTTATTGTACCTTCTCCCCTCTACCCTCTAAATCATGATAATCAGGCACTGGAAAACATATTTTATATGAGGATCCATGTGAGTCCTGGCAGATGGATAACGGGTTACTCTCAGCTGCTCTTTGCCATTGCTGGATAAACTCCATCTTGCATTGACTCACAGAAGTCATCAGGCTTCATTTCAAGTTCATCCTTCTTTGTCATCCTGATAGGCAAAGGCACTGGGGAATTAAGACATGAAATTGTTGGTATTCTTAGAGAAGCAATGCCTGGAACATGTGACAATTGCTGGATCTGTGTTCTGTTTAAACTTGCTGAAAGAATTAGGCTCCCGTTCTCTCTGTGTGCTGCCTGCAGTTTGCTGTGATCAAAGAAAGGAGTGGAGGTGGTCTGCTAGGAATGCTTCTCTCCTTCTACATGAAAGAACAAATTACTACAGTTTTCCCCTTCATGGAATGATGTGTTCATCCACCTACTTCAGAGCAGTCAGCAGCTCTTTGTGAAATATTGGTGCAGGCACTGGCTGCTCCTCAGGTGGCTGGAAGTGCCACATTTGTCACTCCTTCCCAGTGTTTGTGGCTTTACTCTGAGCTAGTCCGAGGAGGGAAGCAGTGAGACCTGCCCAAAGTTCCCCACGTGACCAAACTGATGATTTCCTTTCTATGTGTAACATCTGTGCTGCACAAAAATAAGATGTGACAGTCCTTCATGTCCCCAGTGAAGTGCTTGCTAGAGGTCCTACATAAGACAACTGACAGCTGCAAATGGATTTTTTTCTTTATGACACACTTCAAACTAGGGGTTAAACCTAGTAGCTAAGAATTAGTTGTTTGAATAATAATTGATCAGATTCCTCTAAGTGAAACACTTGGTAAGAAAACAATGATAGCCAGTATGAGTGCTATGATTTAATTAAAAAATTGCATTATGACATTCACATGAATATTAGGTCTATCCTAGCACGTTTTTCTTAGACTTATTTTAAGTGTAATGCAGCATTTGAGTGACAAGATCTTGCAGAGAAATGCTTGCTTTTCAAGTTTTTCATCACTTTGACATTATACTTGAGAGCAGTAATTGTGATGGTGTTTCTAAAGTCCAGAGGTTTATCTGTCAAGAATTAATAACAGATAAACATTTTGTTTGTTTTCTGCATTTAATATATTGTGGTATTAACAGAAGATAGAAATCAGATTTTCTTTCTCTGATGAGTCCTTAAATTCAATTTAGCTGGGATGAGGTAAACAACACTATGATTTGAAAGAGGATAAACCTCCCTGAGCTATTAGGGAACTTGTATATGTCTGGATGTCCTTGCTATTATCATAACTTTAATCATTGTAAGCTGCAAGCCCATTCAAAGCATTTTCTAAGCCTGACAACATCCTCAGTGTTAGTACAATGCATTAAAAAAAAAGCCTTTTGTGCAATCTCTGTCTCAAGGACGAGCCACCTAATTAACAGACCAGCCTGAAACACACACTGTTGTGTTTGTCTTTATTAAGACATAATGAATTGCAGAACTCAAAGTTGTTTTTTTGAATCAGAATGATCTGAGGGAAGCATTTCATGGCAGAGAGTGGAGAAATGTGAAGGCATGAAGTACCACAGTGAGGAGAATGTTAAGTATATCCATGTTGTGTGTATGAATAGATCTAGGGCAGGCAAAAGCCTGTGTTTAGTTGAGCTACAATGGCTTTTTTTAATTCCTAAAGGTAATACTTGGTTTGTAACTCATTATTTTTTAACTTATGTTCATGCCTTAAAATTGAAGCTTCTGAACTTTTGGGATTCACCTCAAGTTGCTCTGACTGAGTCTGAGATAGTCATATAAAATCCAGTCAGAGCCCAGTCTGACTCTTGCTCTCAGGTTTTGAACCTGTGTGTATTTTTGAGCACACTCAAACTCACATCAGCGGTATGAAAGCAAGTGCTCAAATCAGCTGTTTTGAAGAGCAAGGACTGAATATCTTTACAGCTTCAAAGTAACCTGGTCCAGCTGTGCACTACACTCATGGGTTTGTGCTTGCTTAATTCTTACAATGGGAGCAGAGATAAAGCAACAGCAGCTGCAGACCAGAAAATGTGCATGGAGTAGTCTGAAGGACTGATCTATTAAAAGTACAAATGAAAATTTGCCAGGTTTGATGGATTTTGAAGTATCTGGTTGTTATCCTCAAGAGCTACATTCAGGACCACGTGGATCCTTCCTTCCTGTGTGGCTTTGGCAGGATGGATCTGATAGTTTTTAACTACAAGTGCTTCCCTGCCTAAACATCCTTCACAGAAGGATTTCTTTGGACAGGCATAATTCATTTGAGTTATATCCACCAGGATTTGGGTCTCTAGCAACCCAATAGGAATTGTCACTTTAGGATTCTGGAAATAACTTGCTCACAAGAGAATACTGATGTGATATTTAAAAAGAGCCTTAAAGCAAGTGTCAAAATATGAGCAGACCTTAGAGATACATCAGGTATAACTATATGCAGGGCAACTTAGAGCAAACCACAAAATGGTGTTTTTATTTTCCCCTGTGGTGTGATGTTATAGCAGAGAATGGTGTGTAAAGCAGAAAATGGAATGTGTTTCCTTTTTTTCCTCCTGCTTTTAAGTACAGTGATGTGTCCTAATTTAGACCTAATTTTCATTCCTCTAACATTGCTTGTAATAACGTCTAAAGTCCTCAGAATTAATTTGACTGGAAAAATTCCAGAAGGACTTTCAATTTTTTCTCATTAAAAACATTATAGATGTCTTAATTAGGCACTGTTATTAATGGTAATATTACTCAATTTAGAACTACACACTTAAGATGTGGTTACCTCTAGTGTGATTAGTCAGAGAAGCTTTGCTATGCAAGGTTGCACACTAGAATTCTGAACAGTTAAATATTTAGAGCCAGATGCTCAGCTGTGTAAATTGTGTGGCTACTGTGGCCTCAGTGGAGCTAGACTAGTGTACATTAACTGGGGATTTGCTATCTAAAGTTATAAACAATCTTTTCTGGCTCATCTCCCTCACTATTTCTCTCTTTCTTTCTCCTATTTAGCTTTTTTTCTCTCCACAGTAGAATAAGCTGATGAAATAACACATGCACATGTTCCTGCTCCAGGATAAGCTGTTTAACCACTACAACTTAACTAAAGCCACTCTACACTTGTATTTCTCTTCCCCTCTGTCTCAGGGGGGATTTCCCTGACTTACGTGAACCTGCTCTTGATTTAGAACACAGTTCAAGGACCTTTCCCCTGTGTCTTCCACTCTAATGGGATCTGTTCCAGGCTCCAGGTTGTGGCACTTTGCTCTGCTTGGTGAGGACCTGTTGCTGCTACATGTAAGGGGAAAATTAGGTGGAATGTTTTATTTGCTTGCCTAGACACAGGTTTACACTAACTTTTAAAGCACTCTGTAGACCAATTAATGTGTGTATTTTCCTGTTAGAAGATCGAAAGGAGCTATTTAGGTTTACTAAATTTGTGCCTGGCTCCGTTAGCACAGAGGAACCCACGACAGTGTTCAGGTCAATAATTACTGTGGCTCCTGTTTGGTGTTACTGATGTTTATTGTGACTGGGGATGGGAAAGGTTGCTGGCTACCTGGGCTGCTGCTGCTCTGTGGCTTCAGTTGGGGAGCGTGTACAAAATAACACCTGTACTTTGATTACCGTCAGGTTATAAGACTTTGTTAAAAAAGTCACCCCCTATACCCCTTAAAATCACACAGCAAATGTGCCAATTTTTAAAGTTTATTTGCAATGTGAGGTGTAAATTAAATTGCATGTAACACACCAAATCTTTGCCTGTTCTGCTGCTCAGCGATCCCAGGGTTTATATTCCAGGTGTTTTCAAGGTGTAAATTCTTACCTAGGCTGTGTAAGAGCTCATTTGTGTGGCAGAAAAAGCTGCTATTTTTGTGAACCATGTGAAACCCAGATTTGTGTCATCCTGCAGGTAGTTCAAGCACGAAATGAACAGTCATCACACGTTCAGGTTCAGGTGGACAGATGTGCATGGGGCTGTTAAAGGCATCTGGATATAGAATTGGTGTATGGGATAGTACTGAAACCTCAAAATGCTACAGACATTTGCATCTGTTCACTGATGTATATAATGACAAGTTATTTGGGGTAGTGGGGTGTGAAGCTTAAGAGGAGCTTAATGATTTTTTCCTTTAATAAATCATTTGACTACAGAAGTGTCATCTTTCATTAGCTTGCAATTTTGTAAAAGTTAAGATTGAGCATAATGTTGCATATGATTCTAAAACATCTGGTACCAATATCTAGTAGCAGCTGTTTAGCACCTGAAATATAAACAAAACATGATTTTACCCATAGGTGTTATTGTTAATTTTCCTGGAAGTTTTGGAGTAGATGCACTATGCAATAGATCTGCTCAGGAGAAAGAATGAGTGAAAATTAAAATAAAGGTCTGCATAAAATGTTGACTAGGAAAACAGCTGTATTTCTAAAAAGATTTTGTTTTCTATTGAAATGAAGGAAAAAACTTTAGAAGAAATCCTAAAATGACTGATAACCCTTAACTATATTGTCTTCATAGTGAAGTGCATCCCATTAAAATTTATGATCTGTTATGATTGTGTTCATATTGTTTCTTTTTCCCTATCCATCTTCCTCTGAGGAAAGTTACCCAGTGCTTTGACTGTGGTGATATACATAGAACTCTATTCCTGGTGCTTGAACACCAAAAGGAAAATAAAGCAACCCCTCAAACAATGCAAAGTGAAAATGAGGTGACAGCAGTTCACTTGCTGCCTTTCCTGTCTGTCCTGTCTTGGCATTCTCAGGAAATGTGGGGGCTGCATTGTCACCCGGAGCGGAGAGCAGACAGAGCAGAGGTGCCTTTGGGCTGCTGCAGTTTGAGCTGCACCTGTGAAACCTCCCCGGGGCCCACTCTGCAGTGTCACGTTGCAGGATTTCTCCCTCTGTCCCAGGGCATCCATCAGGTGTGTTTGCTCCGTGAGGGTGAGAGGATGATGCAGCATCAGCTGCACCTGCTGAGGCTCCCCTTGACCCCGGGAACTCAGCTTGGTTTTCTAACATGCCGTGGATGAGCAATACCCATTTCAGGCACCCATACCCAGTGATGGGAATGTGGTTTATGGGAGAGCTGAATGTGCACAATCAAGCAGTATTTCCTGTGCTATGTCTCTATAAACTGTTCCTTTTAAATCTTGCCACTGTAAAAAGCAGAGAGGTTTGCCAAGTAATCTGACTTTAGTGTTGCTTGTAGAAGGTTCTGGTCATTCTGGAGTCGTTGGTGGGATTTATATAGAAGCAGAATAAGATCTCAGAATATTGCAGAGCATCAAAAGCCATACATGTGGCATTAACATATTTTCCTTCTCTTTTGATGGTTCTTTCCAGGTTCCTCTGGGATGTGAATTCTATTTAGGGCACCAATATTCTAGCAATCCTTTTATCCAGTCATGTGTAAACTACCTGTACAGAATAATATCACTTTAAGGGTGGAATAATGTCGATATTTGACACTTGAATAGTTGTTTTTCACTCGTATGATGGTCCCTGAGGAGTGCAAATGGTTAACTGTGATGCTGGATGTCTATTTTCCCTTTTCACTTCTTAGTAAGGACACAAGAGGACTCTTTAAGAATGTGAGCCCAATGAAGTTTATTTCTGTCTTGGGGCATTGAGTTTCTTTTGATGTTTGCCTATTTCCAGCAGTGATTAAAAGTCACTCATCCAGCATCTTGATCTGTGCCTACCATGAGTCTGTGCATCTGTGTTGCAGAAGAAGTAGACTTCTGACTGTGTAGGCAAGATTTTTGATTCATTCTGTGTATGTGTAACTAGAAAAATTCCCAATTTTCTGTTGAAATGACCATTTTACTGGATGATTCAGGTTCTTTACCTAGAAGTTGATTTTAAACCCATTATGCAGTATGGATGTTCAAGAGTAAATAATTTATAATCACAACCTCATGCTCGAGGATGCTAAATATCAGTAATTTTGTATTATAACTCATTAAGGATGACATTTGGGCTCCCAGGGGACTTTTTGTAAAACTCCTTTGGCCTCAGTAATGTCAGGATTTCACCATAAGTGTTACCTAAAAAATAAAATGATGACATTTCACTTCTTACTAAATCCAATTAATCTCCATTAATTGCATAATAATTTTAAATGTAATCTTATTTGAAAAGCTTGGAAGTGCATCAAAAACTATGACCTAGATCCTGCAGTTTTTAACTCGTTTATGAAACAGAAGGGTTTTTTTGTGCATACATAAGGTAGCTGTAGTCATTTCTAAGTACTTACAGGGTCTTGGCTTGGTTGTGTACACAGGATATTCCCTTGGAACCAGACCTGAGCTGATGATGTCTGGAACATGATGCTCTTTCAAGCAGCAAATGCAACAAATTGTCACCAGGTTACAGCTGGAACAGGGGAGTTCTCATTCTGCATCAACAAATTGGAGTCTGAGAAACCTTTATGTTGGAAAGACCTTTAAGGTCAAGTCCAAGCCTTCATCCAGCACAGCCAAGCCCAGCCCTAGATCCTGTCCTTAAGTGCATCCCATTTTTGCATCAACTGCTTTGCTATGGCCTGTTGGACTGGTTGGTGCTCCTGGTCCTTACGTGGATGGGGGTTCTTGGCCACTGATGCTCCTGGCCCTGTGGGATCCTGAAAGCTTTCTCAGTTTCTGTGGAGCTTCCTGTGGTTTGGGACTCCCCTGTGCATTTTCCTGGAATTTTCCACTGTGGGTTGTGCTGGCACTGGGCCTGCTCACTGTGGCAAATGAGGCTCTTCTCCTGAGAAAGAGCCAAGTGTGCATTTGTGTCATCTTTGGACAGAGAATGAAGCAGAGTGTGAGTGACTGCTCCTGGCATTAGACAAGAAAATAAGAGGATACAGACCTGTTACCTTGTCATCATCCTCTGTCACTTGGAAAGATGGATTGCCTGGATGAGGAGGAGTAGGTCAAAATTAAGTGTTCAGTATCTCAAATAGAAGGAACTTTGTCCTGCATCCTCCTGAGGTGACATAAACTGTTGTCAGGGGTGCTTGGGACTGCCCTAGCACTGGCCAGCTATCTTGCTCTTTTTGTCTGTTTTATTAAATTGCCTTCCCCTCCATGCAGAATTCCTGTTTAAAATGGTCTCTGCCCTGTGTTAATTCCCAAATGTGCCAGGGTATGTTACTGTGAGCTAGCCCAAGAGCTTTGCATAGAACCAGTTGCCTCTAAGCTTTTACACATGAGGATTCTTTATTTATGCTCTTTGTGCTTGTGTCCAATGGTCCCTATGTAGGAAATAGAGACCATGGGCATCTGTGGGGTTCCTGGGTTCTGGAGCTGTGAATCTGAAAGTCAATGGGACCTTTTCAGTCCCTTGTAGCCAATAAGGCAGCCAGTTCTGTATCTTAGGTTATTTTATCTCAAACTGGTTAAAATGGCCAAGATTTATTTGATGTACAACACATAATCACATCCAGAACGTTTTAATGGCTGCTTTTCTAATCTATTTTAACCAAAATAAGCAAAACTGCCCCTTGTAAGATTTTAATTCACTTCTTTTGGGAGATCTTTGGTGAAGATATTTCAGTGCCTCTCTGTTTGAGAGAGAAATATGTTTTGAGACTTCAGAACCGAAGTGGAGGAGGCCCTGAAGGATGTGGTCTGACTTTGAAGTTTTGAGGAGGAGGTTGGACTAATTGACCTCCAGAGGCCTCTTCCATCCTTGGATATTCTGTGAGTCTGTGGTGATCTTGTTATTTCTAATGTCCTTCTTGCCAAATGTTCTCCTTGCTCCTTATGGACATATTTATGTTACAAACTGAATTGGCTTGTGGTCTTACTGTACCCTTTAAAAATGAGAAGAGTAAAATCTGTACATTGCAGGGGCTATAACTCCCCGGCACAACCACAAACTGAAAGTAGGGGTTTGATATCTTATAAATAGGTGGAAAAAATTCTTAAAATGTGAGTATTTCTCCTTATGTCTTTTATTCCCTATAACTCTTTCTGGCTTTTTGATGGCAAAACATATTGAGTGCAACTTCAATAATTTCCCAAGTGCTGTTTGCAGCTTGTGTTATCATGCAACTTACAGTTGATGGGCTTTAAATGTGGCTTTCTGTATCAGCAGGCTAATATACAGGCTTTCTATATTGCTGCATCTATGCACCAGTAAGAGGGCTGCTACTGTGGAGGGCACTCTACATGATACTTGCCATGATATTTATTTTCTGAAAAGAAAGTTATTTCAGTGTACAAGTGTAACAGAGAAGGAGACCTTTTCATCTCACCATTAAAGCAATTCCAAACTTCGTGAATTTGGCTGTAGCGAGTGAGCTGGGCTTGAACTGTGCCTGTGTTCTCAAGAGATTTAGTGGCTTTGTTAAAAGGAAGTTTTAATGTCACTAAGTCAGGTGTGGAGATAGTTATAATACCAGCATTTGCTTGGTTTCTGCATTACAGCAGAATCTGGATGTTCTTTATCAGAGACCCAATATATTGCTTATCTTTTTAAAGTAGTTCCTGTATTTCTTATTGGGGGAAGAGGAAAGATTTCCATTGGGTATGGGCTCTTTTATATCCCTTTACAATATCTGCTCCTACTTACAGAGATGTCAGCTCTCCCTTCTACCTGTGATGAAAGCAGTGATTCAGATTCTTTCTCCTGTGCTGCCACTCTGACCTGGGAGGAGCTACCTGCAGCCATTTGCAAGACCACTTTATTATCTTCATTTAACTGTCCTTTAAAATTCTTTTCTGTTGTAAGGAATCAGCAATTTCACTCTGGAGTTATTGGCAAGCAACAGTAACTGGGACTACCTTCCCCTCCTCTCTGAATTACTTGTTGTGTCCTAGGCTGGATGCCTGGGGCATGAGATTTTTTGCTTCTGAGTTTGTGTGTGTACTGGCCCTGACCTGGGGAATCCTTCCTCTGTGTGTGTAAATAACAAACACTGATGTAAACCCCAGAGAACTTGTCAAGGCATTAGATCAATCTCAGCAAGCTTAGCATGAAACATTCAAGGTATTGACTCAGCACCTGAATCTCTTGAATGTGCTGGTGACACTGGTATGAATTCAGAGGCAGATTTCCTAATGGTGTTTCCTGTTTTGCTCACTTCTGACACTCACCAATTAGTGAATAAAAGGCAGCTTTGAAAGTGAGATTGGAGAAGGAAATGAATTCATCCCATCCAGATTTAAGAGCCTAAGTTAGATATCTAGGCTTTCCAATGGCAATTCAGCCTTTAGTAGGCAAATGAAAGCATCTAAATTAGGAATCTGCTTCTTTCTTCTGCCAGTATTGTGAAGCTGCGTGCTTGATTTTGACAAGTTCTGTAATGTGAATAATCTAAGCTGCTGTCTCATCTATTTTTCAAGCCCCTGTCAGCATCAAATGGGAAGACTGGACAGTAACAGACCTCTAAACTCCTTCACTGGGGACTTTAGAGCGTCCCCATCTGCATGCAAGTTGTGAAGGAGGAGGGATTAGTCTGTAGTGCAAGACCAAAGAGGTTGGTTTTGCTGGATGAGAATGTTAACAGAACTCTCTACAGTCTTTGTTTTGTTTTCCTTTTTGTGAGAACTGGGCAAATGCCTCACTGGAAGGGTTCAGTTAATGAATAGGAAATAAGTAAGAGTTTTGCTAATTGGTTTGCAGGCCTCTGAACTGTATGAGGAGAGACCAAGTGAGCATAATTTAATTTTCCTCTCCTTGCAATCATTACATAAATACCGTGTGCATTTTAATGATTTCAGTTGGTAAACCTTTGAAATGTAGGGTTTTTTTTTTTTTTGACCTTGTGCCACCTCTTATGGCACAGACAAAAGAGAAGATATTTTGAAGTGACATTCTAAATCTGGTGCAAAAATGGGACCTGTGAGGGTTATTTTTGCTATTTGCATGTTATACCAGGGCACTTAGAGGCATGGCACTTGATTCTGTTTTATGACACGGGATGCATCTCTGGATGATTTACTGGAGTCTGCTTTAATGCTGTCAGCCTGCATTAACTTATAACTTCAATGAATATTGGCCAAGTGAGACATGGGATGAATAACTCAAGTGGCAAAATAATGTCAAATCCCACAGCTTGTCTTCCACAAGCTGCCAGTTATTTATTAGCAATTAGATCCAAATATCTTATTCAGAAGTAGCAATATGCTTTGTGAGCAAGGAAAGTGGAGACAATTAGTCTTTCCTGGAGCATTTTGCTTACAAATCAGAAGTCTGTGTCTTTTTAAGGATAATTCTGCAGAAATGCCCATGAAATCTTTGAGTGCTCTGATGGTTCTTCCTGCTGAAATCCACAAGTGAAATACCAGTTATGAGTGAGCTTATAGGGATTTGAATTTTTAGCAGCATGTTGTCTGTAATTCAGCTTGGGCCATCAGCTTCAGTGTTTTTTTATCAGTGCCATCATCAGCAGCTTCTAACTCTGAGTTACTGGATCTATGCAGAAAGGAGTTAAAAAAATTATCACCACCATCCATAGTGCAGAATCCTTCCCTCAGTGAAAGGAGGAGTGACACTATGCTTTAGAACTTGGCTTATGAAAAGGTCTTGTTTTCTCAGAATATTCTTAATTTAATTAAATGTTGATATTCAAATGTTTGTTTCTCACCACACAAAATGCATGATGTTACTATTAGTCCAAAAAGCTTCTTCCATCTTCATTCTCTGTTGGTCTGTGTTCCTCTAGGGAGTTGTCTGTTCTAGCAGCAGAAAGGGGACAAATTCTGGCACCTGGACAATAATGGGCTGAGCTAAAGCCACGGGACCCTTGGGATGTGAGTGTTGGCAGGTGCTGAGCTTTGACATGGGATGCAAAATCCTATCAGAGGATGCATGCAAACAGGGAAAAGGAAGCATTGAGGGAACTGGGCAATGTATGATAACCCCCAGTTGGTTGTGGTAGGTGCTCTTGGGAGAGCATTAAGATCTTAATGTGATTCAATAGACCTGAAGGAACACCTAGAAGGATTTGGTGATCTCCTTGTTTTATCTCTGTTAAGTGAGATTTTTTTTTTTTTCCCAAAAAGAGAAAGGTTGACTCTGTGACTGTTTTGGTGCAACATCTTTTTACCTTTTTAGTGCAGGGGTTAAGAAAACATCACAGGCTGCAATGCAGTTTGTTCTTGGAGAGGATGATGATGATAACAGAGTATTCAGGTGCACAGTAATGGTGAGACACAGCCACACACAGCACTTGTAGCTAAGCCAGCAGTAAAACTGCCAAGTAAAGGGTGGTTCTGGTTATCCATGCTTTTCCAGTCACTTCGTGCTTCTGAAAACAGCTAATTAGGCCATGTGCTCATGATCTGCAGAAACAAATTGAACTGGACTTCAGACTTCAACAGTGATGATGGTGGTGTCTCTTCTACTGCACAACCAGCTGCTGGATGAAAAATACCTGTGCTTATACAGGCTGTACACTGATTTATTGAGCCTTTGGAGTGTTCTGCAGTGCTGGCAGTGCTCTCTGTCACAGCCCTGTTACCCACAGGTTTAGATACCTGCCTCTTCAAGTACTCAGGGTGTTGCAATATTTGGTCTATCCCCTCTTGATTATTTGGTTAGAAGAGGTTCTTGAGGAATGATGCTTTTCAAAACTTGTCCCACTATAGAGTGCATCATCTTCCTCTTATAATTCCTAGTGCCAAGCCAGGGGTACACTTGGACAAAAGTTGTCTGGATGTTCAGGAACTGGTGTGAAAGAGGTTAGAGCATAGCAAAGACAAATGGGGGGAGGAGGGCACGTATTCAATAAAAATACCATTTATACAACAAAAAGGGTCTAATGCTTGAAAGAATAAAGATCCAGAGGCAGCTCTGGGTCAAGGGTTCATTCCAATTCTTCCTTACAATCCAGAGATGAATGCCATGCCCTCTCTGCTTTTATATCACTCACTTACCCTGGTAGAAGTGGTGACTGCTATTGCCCAGGACAGGCTCGGGGTGCCCAAGCAACTGGGAATTCTTGTGCTGAGTGCAGGGCACAACCTCAGAGCAGAGCCTGGGGCTTGCCTGGCTCTCCTGATAACAGTGAGGCATCTATTAACAAGTGCTGACAAACCACATGCTTTGCAAGTGCTTTTACAGGCCTGCTTCTGATGCTCACACCAGGAATACTGGGCTCTGCTGTGCTCTCACCAGCAAGAACTTTAATGGGCTTTTTCCCCTGTCTAGCTGCTCATTTGACAATTTATCTCAATAGTTTCTTGGCATCTTTGCTCAGCTCTCATGCCAAATCGACTTATACCAGCTAAAAGTTGGCTTTTGACCTTGCTGCCACAAATTCAGCATCTATGAATGAATAATTGAATTCTGGGTACCAGGTGTGAATGTCAGTACATGCTACAGTGAGTCCCTGGCAGTCAAGCTGGTATAACTCTGCTTGTCATGGATGGAAAAGTAGGAGGACACAGCACAGGGTTGCTGTTTTCTGTTCTGCTTGCTTGGCTGAGATGGAGCAAGGTGTTGTTGATATAAGCATCACCTGGTTTAAAAACTGAAGTCTGAATTAAAAAATATTTTAAATATCCAGACAGTGTTCCCTATTGTCAGAATTTTGTTCCCTATTGTCAGATCTTTGAGATGTTGAATTAGCAGTTTCATTAAGTTGCTGTTAATGTTGATGTAACCTGTATCATGTTTGTCCTAGGAGTTAGGAGTGACTGCCTCTGGTGTTTTGTCCCACATATCAAGATGTTGGAAGTGATACTGAGGCCTCTTGTAAATCATGTTAAGCTCTAGCAAGGCACTATTGTAGCTCTATCCAAGAACTTTGTGTTTCTGCTCTATAACCTTAACTGTAAAAACAAAACCTCTGGGCTCCTGCTGTTACTAGGCTGGGTGGCAGGATAATAGTGGCTCTCAAATTAGAAAACTTTTTACAGTGTTTTATACTAAAAGGTTTCTACAAATGGAGTGTCCTGAAAATACCCAGCTATGGCAATTCTAAATGGGAAAACTACTCAGTCATTGGGTTTGTGGCTTGGATATGAGACAAGTAAAAATTATTCCAGCCCTCCACATGATTCCAGATGCTCTACTTTGAAGATGGGAACGTTCACAGGAGAATTATCTTAAATATCTGCTACAATTCCTGGTTTTTGCATGAATTTTGATATCAGTTCCAACAGATGTGACCAGCTGGAATCAGCAAAGTGCAAGATTAGTCCTTGCTTTTTAAATTAAATTTTGTAAAATTTGTCATTGTAAAAAGCTTCATTTCTGTTCTGTTTTCTTCATGGCCTCTGTGCATGACACTGATCACTTGCTGCATGTTCTCTGTGGTTTTGTCCTCTGAAAAATGTTTTAATATAGTTGAGAATTCTTTTAATGAGACAAAAGGGAGACTTAAGGATAGAGGAAGATCAGTGGCCATTCTCAGACTGACATGATTGTTGAAAGCATTGACAGACACAGTCTTTGATCTGGTTAACTGAGAAGTTTTCTTTTTCAGTGCTGAAGCAGGAGCAGTCAGAGTACCATGTTCAAACAGTTTGTAATCCATTCTATTATCTAAGAACACTCTTTTAATGACTTAATTCTTTATAGAAATCATAATTCATTTAATTTTAAGACTTCATATACCAATTGCCAAACTTTTCAACAACTTAGGAATGTCTGTCAGGTTTTGTTAACTTTCAGTCTTAAATCTGTGCCATTCACTTGAAGGCATTCTTAGATTCTTTCTTGCTGCAATCCTGTGCAGTTTTAAATTGTAAACCTTTCTCTGGGAACCCATAAATCATGCCATGTTAAATCTGGAAATATAAAATTTAAGTCTGTAGGGAGAAGGGAGCAGCAAGAGATGTTGAACCCCTCTGCCTTTGCAGTGCGCTCTAGGAGCCAACTCCCAGTGGTGAGATCAGGGAGCAGAGTGTGGGAGGATCTGAGTTCCCTTCTCATCTTGCTGCCTGCTCTGGGAAGGTCAAGACTTTCCTTTTTTTCTGGCTTCTCAGAATGAAATGTTGGGCAGATTGTCCCTTCCCTGTCATGGGCACACTTATGCTGGCAAGGGAAAGCTGGGGTAAAAGAGGGAATCTGTTGTCTCCCTTGCTGCCTGTAGAGCTGTGGTGCTGGTCCCAGCAGTTTATGGAAGTTTATGCTCTTGCAGAAAGACAATTAGAAGTTGAAAGCTGTCTCTGCTGCTTTCTCTTTTTCTATTTTTCTATTTTAATCTTATGTTTTCAGAGAGGATAAAGCTGGTTTTGTCCTTTTTTCTTTCCTTGATTTGTCTCTTGATGCTGTTATTTTCAGCCTGCTCTGCTCTGTGCAGGTAACCTGGTTGTATAGGGAAAAAAAGGCTTCTCCTTTATCATGAAAGTGAAATTTCAACTTCTATGTAAAATGCAAGTATTGTTCCTACATCTGAATATAATATTAACATAACTGAAGTGAAAAAGCACTACTCCTATGAAATTATAGGAGCTTCTTTAGCTACAATTTGCTCAGGCTCTTGAATGTAACTAATTAAAGGAAGTTTCCTCATTCCTCCCCAAAGAGTATCTGCTGTGCAAATTTGAGGTATGAAGAGATAACCATGTAGCAATTTAAAATTAAGGTATTTTAACATCTTCAAAGAGCACAGAAATACTATGAAATGTGGTTCCTCAGAACCATCAGGGAAACATCCAGCATCTTTCACAACAGGGACTGACAGACCATATCAAACCTTGCTCTGTGACTGTTTCTGACTCTGAGATCACTCAGCATACACACAGTGTGAGTTAATTTGGTAAATAGTTGATAAAAAGGCTACTAAAATTGCTGATAGTCTCTCTGTTGTTTTCAGCGTGGTGTGCGTGATATTCTGTTCATGGTGGTTATGAAAGAGTTGAGGTTACACTGAACCAAACCAGCTGCGACATTTTTATTTAGGTGCAATCTCATCAATCATCAACCATTGTAGACTAACTTCTGGTTTTGTTATTCAAAGAAAAGTTTCAATAGGAAAACTTGTCATATATTAACTTTGAAATAATTGAAAGTACCAGAGACTCTTTGGAAAGGCTTTTCTGCTCATTTAATTAAAGCTCACCTTCCTCCTGGAAGATCTTATTAAAGGAAGCTTGGTTTAGCTGAGTATAACTCCTTGGTAATACCACTTACAACTTTGGAAGTGGCATGACTTGTATCTTCTAATAGGCTGGGCAATAAACTTGCATATATATGCCCAAAACCTACCAGGATCAGTAATTTTAATAATTTCTTACAACCGAAATAATTGTCTGGTTCCTCTGCTGCTGTTTCAAACAGTTGAAATTGGAATGTTTTGTCCAAGTGCTTGTAAAGTGTGACAGATTTCACAACTCACCAGTTTGGAGCAGAGGTGTTCCAGCTGTGGGCAAGTCCAATGGATGCTACTCTGAAGCTCCATGAAAATCAGGTAGAGCTGGAATAAATAAATGCAGAGTGGACTAAGAGATGGGTAAATCTACAGAATGGTTGGGCTGCTAGAGCACAAATCACGCAGCTTTGTAGTCGGTGCAAAGAGAAGTTTATTGAGAGATTTGTTATGCAAATAAAATGTCATAAGAGCTGGCACTTCAAAGGCCCGTGCGTGCATTTGCCATATAATTGCCTGGAGAAAAAGGCTGTTTGGATGTTGAGCCTTTATTTGCATTTGGAGGATTAGCAGACTGTTTACTTTACTACCCTTAGCCTTTAAGTGCTCTTAAGCTGTTTTTCCAAGAGAGCTGAATTTATTCAGTGTAACTTCTTGATTGACACAGCAAGAGGAGCACATGAACCAAACGTGCAGGACCTTGCAGCAAACAGCTCCTTTCCTTTGTGACCTTGTACTGTGTAATGCAACAAGTCGATTTGAATTAAAAAATAAATAAATACAGATTATTACTAACATTACAGATTTCCCAAGGAAAAAAAAATGTACCCAGATGAGGATAAAGATTAGAACTGACAGAATAATGTTTCTTCCCTTTAACTTTATCATACCTTAAAAATATTCAGTGCATATAATTTATTTTCATTTTCATTATCTTCCCAGCTTAGGTGACATGTTCATCTTCCAGAGAAGTTAATGGAAATCTCAGTACTGACTTCAGAGGACTTTAGGTCAGGCTCTAAATGACAAAGAATGAGCCCCAAATATTTATGCATATTTATGAATTGAGTGAAAATTTGTTAATGAAATGTTCATACACGCTTCATTCCAGGCTGGCTGCACATTCATCTCAGAAAGCACATAAGGGCTTTTCTTTTAGTGTTCTGTTAAACACTGACCAAAAAGTCAATGAGATTTTGCTGGAATGAGGCTTTTGGGATTTGGGCAGTATTCATGTACACAAATCTTTAATATTTATTGCTAAGGATTGATGCTTACATGATGAACAGCCACTTTATGCATGAAGAAAGATGTATAACTTAGAGCTTGATCCCAGCCATGCTCTTTATTCACCATGTCACACCCCCTGACCAGCCGTGACTGTTCCCCAACAGGAGCTCCAGGATGTCCTTTTTGCTTCCAACCTGCCAGTTTTTCCTATGAAACTTGACTAAAAAGAGACACTTGACTCTGTCAGTTTAACAACAGAGTGGTTTATTTATGCTAATTCAAAGCTCTTGCATATGAGAACGAAGCGTGTGGCAGCTGGTGGGAAAGCTGAATCCTTGTGCTCTAGGAGGCCACATCTTCCAGGCTGAGCAGCTGCTGTCAGGAGACATCAATCATTGTGGCAAAACACCTTGACAGTGCCCTCTTGACTGTCTTTTTCAGAAGCAAAAATTGGATTAGATATGACAAATGGGTCTTTCCTACAGAAAGACTGGTGTTCTTTAGCTTGTGCAAGTACAGTTCTTTTGTCTGTGTGATATGTAGTCTGTTGCCCATGGATTATGAATTTTCCCTCTTCATCTAATATGGAAACAAATGAGCTTTTCCCCTATCTTGTTCTTCTAAAGTTACTCACTGAACATTTAATCAAACTACTTATATTTGCATATTTTCATTTTTCTGACTTTGAGGCTCTGTTTCATAATGTGCCTTGGCATCAGGACTTGATTTGAGCCTCCTCTCTGGTTTTATAGTGAACCAGAGTGTAGGAACGTAACAAAAAGGAATGTATCTGTATTTTAGATATACAGGTGAGAAAGCATTTTTGTACAAAGCATAATTGGGACTGGTTAGCATGGAGAAGGTAATTTCTCAGCCTTGCTATTGCCTGAGGTAGATTATGTCTAAATTATCAACACCTAGCTGTGGAATTCATTATTACGTTAGCAAATTGCTTTTAAAAATAAAGATAAGCATTTGCTCTCGGACACTGGAGCTTCATTCCCTCTGTGCACACACTTCATCACACCTGGACCACAGACTGATGCTCACCTAATCTGGTCCCTCTTTAAGAGACAGGAGACATGACCTATGGAATTTTGCAGAGGAATTTGACTGCTGTGGTAAGGTTAAGAGGTAGAGCCATTTTGGCTTCATAGTGGGACATTCACCTGAGAGTTGGTGACTATTAATTCTCTCTTCAATATGAATTTTTATTATATTAACTTAGTTAATTGGTTGTGCGTGATTCCTTCCCCTAGAGACTTCTCTCTTCCAATCTTCAAGTAAAAGCAAAATTTGCACTGTTCCTTACTATAGGCCTGAAGGAAAAGCCCCTTGGATTAGGCTTATGAGACAGAATTATTCTGTTTGGGCAGCCCTTACTGAAATATGGCCAAAATCCTTCCATTCACAACCTCCTCTGGTGTTCCTTGCATGTGAACATTGGTGCTATTGGCTTGCACTATCGTAATTTTGTGCTTTCAGCATAAGAATTGGCAGAACAGATGACTTCTCTGATTGCTATAATTTAATAGGTTCCAGATAGATGAAGCCGCTGCTTGTTTATTCATCAGTTCTGTACTTTTACCAGTCATTAAGTGTGCAATTAACAACATGCTTTTGGAAAGGCTGGTGATGCCTGTGCCCTTGGTACACCCTGAACACCTCAGAACAGATGTCTGCAGTCTAACAGGAGTGAATGTTTGGTTAAATACAAACTGTAGGTGTTGCAAATGGGATAGATTTGAGAAATGAAAAAGGTATCTTTAGCTCTCAAAGAAGCCTTTTGTTTTCTTGTGATCAAGGAGGAAAGAGCTTGTGAGAAGAGGGACAGGTTTTATGGCCTGATATGTTCCCATGTGCTCTTGACTGCCCCAAGACAGTTGGTTTTTGGGCCCAGGCAGTTTTGTGCCCATAGCAATTGTTCTATGGGTGCAGGACATGGTGCTTTAGGAGCCTTCTGGAAATGCCACTGCCATCAAGCAGAGAGATGGCATCCAAAGCCAGAAGGAATGTGCCAAAAGGGAAAAAGTGCCATTCCTGGGCTGGTTAGAGAATAGCCAGAAATTTTTTTCTAGACCTGGGGAATGAGCCTTGAGCTGGTTTCTCTTTGAACCATGAGCATTTCACTTGAACTGAAATGCCAGGGTGCAGCAGCAACTGCAGCAGCCTTGTCATCAGATACTAAATGGGATCCACTTCTGGGATGTGACAGAGTATCCTGATTGCAGTTCCCAAATGCAATTAGTCTGAATGCAATTCATATTTTCAACAAGTCAGGAATTACTCTTGGTCTGGCACTTGTCACCATCTGTGCTGTGGTGTGGGCACATTATTGAGGCGTGTATTCAGCAATTATCACACCTTGACCAACTGCACACAGAGTGAAAGGTTTGTTGCTTAGGTGATGTACTGAGTCTCTTACAGGTGTAGTCATCCTTGGAAGGTTATCCCTGCCACTTCAACAGGGAAAACAGGACACCAGGGCATGTTGTGTGACATGATTAATGGAAATGTGAATAGCACCCTATGACTTATGATATCATCTCCATTGTCTTGCTTGACAATTACCTTCTGCAGCTGTAGAAGGGCAATGTTTCCCCATGTAGTTTATAGCTCTCGTAAACAACTCCTACCAGCAACTTTGCTGTCATGTCCTGTCTCTCACCTTCTCCTTGTACCTGTTTGTAATTGGGGATGTGAAACTGTTCCTGTAAAGTCTCAGGATGAGCTAAGCTGTGAAATCCCAGGGCTCTGCAGTGAGAGCATTGATCTTCTGCTGAGTCATCTGTGATGACAGATACTGGAGTTCTACAGACACACAGAGTCACTTTTGCTGACTTATTCATTTTAATTTAGCTGGGTTTTATTTGTTCTGGCAACTGTAATTCAAGGTGTTAATATTTCTTGGAGGGAAATAAGAGCAAGAGCAGCTCTCCAGGCTTAGCCATAGTAAAAATAGTAAAGGTGAACTTCAGAGAAATATCTCTCTGACTTGCCTGTGCCTGTACTCAGTTTAGAGCAATCAGGATTCTACATACTTATGTTGCTCAGTAATTTAAAATGCAATGCAGTGTGTGAACATATCATTGCGATTCTTCTGAAAAATCAAAACACGTATTGACAATCCTTTCTTTTCAGAGTATGAATAGGTTGGAAGTGTTCAGATGCCTCTTGAAAACTGTAATGTAGGAATGTTTTTTTCTCTTTGGTTACATTTTCATTGATACTCATGTTTGTAGCTACCCAGCTTATTTCAAAGCTTGTCAAACAGTTGATTTGGAAAAAGGAGTTGAGATGATACATGCTGACATGAAACTTCTGTTTGCACCCCTTTTTGTTGTCATTACCTGCCTTTGTTCAGCTGATGCATTTGGAGTTGAGACAAGCTTTGAGTTTTCTTGCTGTCATCTCTGTCTCAAGCCTTCTTTCACTTCTTCAGGTCTCCTTGCCTTCCAGAGCTAGGGATGACTTGTACTGATGTAAAGGGAGTTGGAATATGTACATTCCATGAGTGCTATGTTATTTATCCTGTGAATTTCTCATGCACTGTTTAGACCTCATCTTTGCATTGTGGTTCCTCTTTAGCTTGGCTTCCTAATTTCCCTTTTCATGGTGTGTTGTTGGTTTCTCTATTCCTTGTACTCGTTCATCAGTTAAGCAAAAATGTCAGGTTTACTGTAACTGGAAGAGCACATTCTGACAATGGAGTTATTTTTTTGGCAAAATTTATTTGATCATTTGAAGCTGGCAGTGTGTGCCTTGAACACACATGGAATGTGACAAAAGATGCTCAAAGCTTTAAGGTGAAGGACAGGAATACAGTAGGTAAATTTTATATTACAGTAACTTTCCCTAGAATTGCATCTGACTAAAAGCTGTAAATATTGTCTTCTTTCCCTATAATTCTAGAGAAATGTTTGCTATTTCTTTCTTTTCAGTAAGAAGTGGTCAAACTGTACATATTTTATTTTAAAAGAATTTTTGTGTCATATTCCTTGTGTCATTTATTAGCACAGATGCAGCTTTGTCTATTCTCATTTTGGCACTGCTTTCTCCTGTACATCTGAATACCAATTCATGGCTTATCTTTTGAGCTGCCTTTTCCAATACTTTTCCAATAGCCATGCTCATTGCAGAGAGCTTTCTTCCTACACTATTGTGCAAATTAATCTGGGACACAGAGAAGTCTTGTTCTATAGAGCTACAAAAATTGATGACCATTGCTGCTCTATGCTAAAAGATGCATCACTGTGTACAGAATAATTCAGAGAGTGAGAAACACCTTTAACAGAAAGGATGAACAAAGACAACTTTTGCAAGCACTGTGCCCATGTTTTGAGAGTTTCTTTACTGTTCTTCCCACATGAGGTGGGATCCACCTTAGTGCCAGCACTGGAGTCACCCTGGAGGATAAGGAGGTGATTTTCTACAATGCCAGAGGGCTGTAGTCCACAAAAGCATGACTGTGGCCTCTGAGCTGAGGTAGAGGAGAATGGGGCTCCTGGGCTCTCTCAGGAGCTTGATCTGCTCTCTGCAGGGCTGCTGGTGGCTCTCACAGCTCTGCCTCTGAGAGGTGAGGCAGGTTCATGTGCTGTGGCACCTCATTTCATAGGCACTGATTTCTTCTTCCTTGTTCTGCCCCTCTTTATTGCCTGCCTGGAGCAGGGTTTGCAACTGCAGCCCTGCAGAGCTCTTTGGGTTTGTTCTTCCAACCTTGGGATGCCAAAATCCAGATCAACCTGCACTGCTCTGAAGGTTTGAAGAAGATCTGTGTGAAGCAGAGGGAAAAATGGTGAACATTTCATTCCCAGTTTGCTCTGGTGCCAGGCACACAGTGTTTGCTTTGCTCACTAGGGCATGTTTAAACCAGAAAATGTTCCTCAGGTCATTCATTCTGGCCATCAGGGATTAAAGGGTTCTTTCACAATATCTCTGGTGTGACAAATTAGAAGTAATAATTCTAATGGACAATTAACAAAAGGATTGTTGACTGACTGCTAGAATTTCAAAGTAAGGTTCCAGCTTTGGTAACTAAAATATCATCTGGAGGAGAGGACTGATTATTCAAAATTGCATTCTGACTGTAATTTTCTGTATTGCCTGAATTTGTCTTTTTAAATTTCTGTAGGTGTTCATACTATACAATCTTAATGCATCATCCATGCTTGATATAGCAATAAACAGAGCTGGCAGTACAACATATTTTGTAAAACCATAAATATTTTTATCTGTCTGGGAATGGGAACACAGTTATAACTAAGACAGCAATGAAAATTTTATTTACTCAACAGAAGTGGTGTCAGGCTTAAAGGGAGTCCTGATGTTCAATTTCTATGTTCCTGATGCATATTTAACCTTAAGGATTAAATGAAACAAACATATTTTAAGTTTTTCTCATAATTGCTAGGAGTGAGAAGCATAACTTCTCACAGGATTCAGCAAAGAGCATTTGATTGTAAATTTTAAAGCTTAGGTCAAAGTACTTTTAACATGAGTTTTCATAGGAAATAACTTTCTCAGGAAAGTGTTTGAGAATTTATTGGTTTTGCCTTGGCATTCTGTTATGATCCCAAGCCCTAAAGATTTTTAAATATTTTTTTTCTTAAGCAATCAATATAGACACTCTTGAATAGCCAGCAGGCAAAGAAAATTTGGAGAGCTTGAGCTGAACTGCTCCAAGTTTTGATCTGCTGGCTGCCTGGAAATTCCCATTTGTACCTTTCTAAGATATAGAGCTAAGGAACGTTTTTCTGACAAAACCTTAATCAAATCGTCATATTCCCTCAAAAGGGCTGCATTTTAACAGCTGTAGATCATTCCAAAGGAAATGAAAACCTAATAGCAATTGTAATTGCATGGTATATGATAGATGTGAGTGGTTGCTTAGATGAAGATAGCACAGATGGAGCATCCCCATGACCTTCCCTGTGGGTTCATTCAAAATATGCAGTCCAGAACATTTCTTCCTTTAATTTAGATATCATAAAAAAAAATGCTAATATTGCTTGGATGGCTGAGGAATTGCAGCCAATTTGAGCCAAACTTGGTCCATCATTTTTCTCATTGTGAGCCAATCCCTGTGTCAGTAGGAACCCTAGCATGCTTTTATTCCAGAAGCCCAGCTAATTATCTCCTGTAGAAGGATTTAAATGCTTGTACCCCAGTAGATACTTTAACCCTTAGGATGCTGACTCTCTCTAGATTTTATGAATTCATGACAATAATGTGCCAGTAAATGAGAGAATGAAGCATTAAAATGTGTCGCAGGAATGGATTAAAACCTAACATAAAATAAATTCCAATGCTCAGCGTCCAGTTAATATCAGTGTGATTGCATTAGCACATAATACCTGCTATTAATTCAACTTCAATTTTATCCTACTGCTCTTCCTTGAAGAGAGGAACAGAGTGACAGCCTGTAGTGAAAATCAAGGAGAGAATCTGTTTCAAGAGTTCAACTTTTGTCTTTTCTTTAAACATCAGCTTCAAATGGAGACAATAGCTGCAGGATTGCTTCAACCATTACAAAATCTTGGTCCTGACTCAAAGGATGTAGAAACTATTATTCTGTTAAAACTGGTCTTGCTGAAGCTTTCATATCAGTGAATAGGAAACTGCTGAAGTGGAATTTGAGTCCAGGTGATGGAGGACTCTCACTGTCATGAAGCCCCAGGTCACAGCTGAGTGCACAACAAGAATTCTGAAATTTCTAGATTAAGACTTGTGTGGGGTTTTTTTTTGTTTGTTTTTATTTTTTTTTTTTTGTTACTTTTGACACAAGGCTGCTGAATCTGGTTCACTGCCAAGCCCATTATGTGGGACAGAAATTTGTGAATAGCTCCCTTTTTCCTGTGAACCCAACTTAAGCAGCATGTCCAGGAGAGCAAGGGGGAAAGTTCATTAAAAATTCAATACTCCCTTTCCATGCTTACTATTTTGAAGTTACATGTTGTATTTTTAGCATAGATTGCATCTAACTTAAAATAACATGAACAAAGATAAATAATGTAGCACCAGTGATGAACAATCTTGAACAAGAAACTAAAGTATTTTTCTTTGTTTCCTGACTTATACTTTATGAAACTTTGATTAATGTGGCTTTGTAACATCTAAGCAAGTTCCCTATATTTTACAGAGGGGTGAGGGTGGCTGTGGAAACCAAAGCAATTCATTTTCTTTGACAGGAGTTGCTCCAGTTGCCCTTCAAACCCAGTACATCAAAAAGCACAATGCCCCTCACAGATCTGAGAAGAATCTCCTTGCTCTGCAGTGAGGAAATCCTCACAGCAAATCCTGTGTGTGATTTGAATGAATGACTGTGGTGGTATCCTCCGCATGAAAGAGTGACCTTCATCTGCTCCTGCCTATGGATCCATGGAGGAATCTCAATCTGAGCACTGCCTTTGATCTCCTGAGCGTGTGCTGGTGGGAACAGAGCAGCTGATCGCTGCCCTGTGATAGAATCTGCTCTGTGCACCAGCTCTTTCAAAGGCTTTTTTGTCATCTCTCTTGTAATAAGATGGTTATGAACGTTTCAGAACACGAGTGAGAGGCAGTAAAAGCGCAGAAAAAGGAATATTAGGCTCTACGCAGCTTATAATTAAAATCCTAGAGAGCAGTAGCTCTGAAGTGAGTAAAGAAAACTACCATAAAAGCAAGCAAACAAAAAAACCTCCACTTGATCCTGGAAAGCACAAAGGGAGGCTGCTCTGTAGGCAAGGCTTTCTATTTCAAGTCACCTTATCACCAAGACAGCTTTCAGTTTAAGATTACAAACAAAAAGCCCAAAGGAATTCTGTGCCCATTCTGAGGGACAGACAAGGCTCCTGTGCAGATGCCTGGCAGGTTTGAGCTCTGTCCCACACTGAGCACTTCCACAGTCTTATACCTCACTGCTGTTTTATGATACTTCCAAGGGATTAACTTGACAGGGTGAAAAACAGCAAGATGTATGTTTGAATAGAGATTAAAAATACAACACAGAGCATTCTATTCTCCTGTCAACAATTTCAAGGTGAAAAGACCAACAACATATCAAGTAATAAAAGCCACTTTGCAGAGGTTAGCATAATGTAACCAAGGAAAAGGGAGAGAATGAGGAAAAGAACAAAACATCTTTGGTATGCTTCAAGCATCAGAGCTCTTAGCTGTGGTCTGAAGATCAATAAGGCAGAACATTCTTTTTATTATATATTAATACAGTGTGAGCAGCAAGCATAGCAACTACGAAGACTGCTGCATACATGTATTTTTCCCCTTTGTCAAGATAAAATTAAAATTTAGTTTTGTCAGGTGCACAGAGTTAAAACTTTTGAGTCGATGAGATGTATAAACCTATTTTCATAGCACCTAGAAAAGAATGGAGGGACTTGTAGTGACTTTCTATTGCCCAAGCCAGCAGCTGAAACACTTTCTAAAGTACACTGGTGGGACACTGATGGTGAGGTGTAAGAGATGTGTAAATAAAGGAGTTTCTGAGAGCAATTGCATTGAGACAAAACTAAATGACCTTGGGAGTTCCATATTTTTATCATGCTATCAAGTTGTTCTCTTGTTTAGATTTTTTTACCAAGATGTTGAACCTTCATTTGAAAAACTGAAAGGATGAGAAAGAATCCCATCTGCCCATGCTTGCACCAGCTGATTAGAAACTTGGAAGCTCATTGGGATCTATTTTCCTTTAGAAATATATTGTGCTACAAGTTTGAAGTAGACTAGAGCATGGTGTAAATTTGCATGGTCCTCTCTTTTTCAGATATGCTTTTTCTGCTTAATGTATGAAGTGAAGCTTTACTCTTCCTGCTATCCATTACCAACAACAAAACCAGTTAAGATTCTCATTTCAACTGAAAATGCATAACTTTTAAAAATATATAAATTCATTCTTTAGTGGAGATATTCAAAAGTAATTTAGTAATAATACATCAAAAAGAATCTTTTCTGTGGGGCTGCTGAAATCCAGTATTGCAGAGGTATTTTTTTTCTAGTCTCCTGACAGCAGTTAAGATTGCTGCGCTGGTGAAGTGGGTCACATCTGTAACTCAATTTGTGCAGTTTCTCATCACTAATCGTAGTTGTTTGATTTGCACTTCAAGACCTTGTCTACATCTGTCTGCAGCACTGCTTCATGTTACAAAAACTCGTGAAAGGGAAGTTAAATCATTATCAGTTAAATGTCTGACATAATCTTTTGCAAATTTGTATTATAATGATTCTGTGTTTGAAAAAATCATGGGCTTGACAGGTGCATTAAAGCTAAAATATGTTTGCTAAGGTTAAACAGCAAAAAGTCACATTATTGCTACTTGTGCTAGAGCTATGAAACTAAGAATTCACCACAAAGCTAAGGAGATCTCTCACTTTACTGGGGTTAGTTTGAAGCTATTCAGTTGTGTGGGTGTTTTGAAGCAATAATAAAACTATAAAGCTAGTGACCAAAGAATGAGAAATTCTATACAGCGTTTTGTAATAAATTTGAGCAAAGCCTGAGGGTGGCATGGCACAAAGGATGTGTCACTGGTCTTCCTGTGCAGCTGTGTGAGCCTGTAATAAAGGTCCTAAATGTTTCTGCTGCAGCAGACTTGGGCTGGTAATAAATACACTTTGTAGGCTGATGTGGGATGGTCTTTTAAATAGCATCCTTTAATATGTTGTACCTTAATTTCTGGTGGACTGTCCCAAGCTCTTCCATGGCAAACTGGGGTGAGGTACAGTTACAATGGCAGCTGATGAGATCTCCAGCACAGCAGTCAGGACTCTTTTATCTTGTTTCCCCTGTCTCTGTGAAGACATCTTTCCGTGCCGTGAGTGATCCAAGAACTGATTAATTCATGTTTGCAATGCGCCTGAAAGCTTATCAAAGGGAAAGGGCGACAGAAGAAACAATTTTATTTTTATTCCAGACTGCTGGCAGAGCTTGTGAGCTATGGCTGTGCTGGGGCTGTTTGTTTTGAGCACAACATTTCAGTTGTCATCCCGTGTGTGCGCGGCGAGTGCCGGCCCACTGCTCTCACACAAATCAGATTCATCTGTGCTCCCTTGGAGCAGCAGTGACAGCACCAAACACCTCATGACAACCTGATTTGATTCCTTTTTCTCTTTTTTTTTTTTTTTTTTTTTTTTTTTTTTTTTTTTTTTTGTTGCAAACAAACAAAGAAGTTCAATGAATATTTTTATTTCAGTCACAGCCTCAAGGAGTTTCCAGGTGACAATGAAACCTGGTTCCATCATTCAGCTGGTGACCTCAGTGGTGTCTCTGTAGATCTGAAGTGGGAATTGTTGTCTCAGTCTTGTGACTGAAATACAACTTATCTTTAAATCAATATTCAATGTCTTTCTAAAGACTGCACTGATGGTCTGGCCAATCTATATCTTGGAAAGTTGGAGAGCAACTCACTTAAACTGTGATCCCATTTCAAGTCCAGAATTTCTAGCTTGAAATTCTATCCTGTAGATCTTGTTAAAATTACAGATTAAGGGCTTGCACCTGAACACAATAGAGTTCAGGGGAGTATTTCTATTGAGTCTGACAGACACAAAATCAGACCTGCTCAGAACACGACAAATCACACTTGTAAATCTTTGTAGATCAGTATCATTCATTCCTTATCTCTTGCGAATGTCTCCTCATTATTTCCATTGTCAAAACTTGAAGCATTTCATTTTCAGCCCTCTACTCTTGGGTTGTGTCTTGATAGAACATATGCAATTTCATTAAATCCATGTCATCTTCCTATTTCAGGCAGTGAAAATAAAACCAGAGGGGAACTGAATGTTTTGCTACATACAATATGGAGTGTCAGGATAAAAGATCCTTGTAAACTCTTCTTTTTTTGAACGTGTGCTTCTGTTTATAAGCATAGTAAATTCTCAGTGTGATAGATCTCAGCACTTCAGGCTTGTGGGATAAAAGATGCATGTGTTCTGAAGAGTGATTTACTTTAAACCCCAAAAGCTGTGGATGATCTGTAAGTGCCACTAATGCATTTGAAAGCCACTATTGCACTGATTCTATCTAAAGAGAGTTCTTGTTACCCTCCAGTGACATCTGTTACCTGTTTTGAAGCTGTCATGTGAAAGTATGTGAGTACACTGGGCAGATTTCTGGCAGGTGCTGCTTTTTAGGGAGGAAGTGAATGCAAGGAACTGGGAAATGTCAGTTTAGTTTCAGAGCAGTGACTGCTGTCACCGTGGGCTGAGCACATCCTCATCTCCAGCTCGTGGTGTTGCTCCCTCACGTTTGTGCTTGCTCTGAGTGTGTTAAGCCAAAATTATCCCCTACAAATAACAAGTGTTCCTCAATTTTATGGGCTAATGTCACTTTTTATTGTCCCTCTTCTCCTCTTTCAAATTCAGACCTGCTGTTTCATTTCTGAATAATTTCCTACTCCTTCCTTGTCTCTTGAAAGATGAACAGATCAGCCTAGCAGCAAAACTGAGCAGAAGCCTGGCCTCTGGGAGAGCTCTCACTGTCTGGATTTCTGGATGCTTCCTGTCCAGCTTTGGCTCTTATGGTGATCTCCAAATGTCCCTGTTTTATCAGGTCACAAAATAAAAACAGTGGGTAAAATTGATTTAAATGCATGCTAATGCCACACTGATGGTCATATTGAAAACTATACTGTAATTTTAGTCCTCAGTAATAACATTCCTCTCATGGTACTGTCCAGTCAGCCTGTGTGAAGAAGGGCAAGGTTATAACAGAGTCAAAAAATCACAAATGCTTGTCTGTCCCCTGGCAGCATGATAGAGCTCATCTGATGTACAGGTTCAACTTTTTAGTGCTCCTGCTGTCCTTAACATGTGGATTTAGTCCAATTCAGAAACAGCAAGTGTGTTATTCCCTGCAAAAGCCCCAAAGTCCTGCAGAGGCAACTCATGCTGAAGAAAAATGTTTGCTTTGCTGGAGTGGCACTCAGACATTCATTAGGACAACACTGGCAAACTTCACGCTGGCTTGGAGTGTTGGCATGAGAACACAGAATTATACAATAATTCCACAATGGTATCCAGTTGTGTTAAACCTTTTTGAGGAGAAAAGCAGTCAGTCTCTCACTTTCAGGGTGGAACCTGGTCAAAAGTCTTGGTTTCTCTGTTGTGTGAATTATTTTAGACAGCTTTCAGCCTGGCTTGGAATGAAAATAAACCCATCTAATAATGTGCACCTTAAAATACTTATGTGAAATTTTGAGGGTTTGTGAGATGTTCTTACTGGCATTGTAGCCAACTTGTAGTTCTGTCTTTTTATTCATTGTTGAAATGAATGTATTGAGACACTAAAGTGATGAGACACTCATGAATTGATGCAGAAATGAAAAAAAAAAAAGTGAGAAGGGGAATTCCTATCCAAATAGCTTTGGACAAAGTTCTTTCACAATTTTTGTGCAGTTTTTCCTATTGAGACTTTCTTAGAACACTGAAAAATGCATGTTTTCTTCTTAAAATCAGGAAGTCCTTAACAGCATTGATGAAACTGGTAGATATCAGTTGCTGTTTGGCTCACAATAGAAGATACCTGAGACCTTTAAGTAAAATATTTTAGCTTTTCAATAGCTACCACAGTTCCAGGTTTCTGGCTAAATGAAGAGGAAAATTTTTTTCTTCTAACAAAATGACTTTCAAAAGATAAAACACTGACAGGTCCTAACCACAGATAGGTGGCTCATAATTTTTCATGTGTCCCAAAACCTGTGATGTCATGGCTTGTTTAATAGTTTACTCCACTAATTCCTACTGATCTATTGTAGTGGGCTGAGCCAAATAGATTGTTTTAAATTGCAAATCTACCTTTATGCTTCCTACTCGCCTTGTTAAAAACAGGAATTAGAATTAATCATGCTCTCCTTCACTGCTTGTTAGTAACCCCAGATACCTCTG
Source organism: Vidua chalybeata (assembly GCF_026979565.1). NCBI lineage: Eukaryota > Metazoa > Chordata > Aves > Passeriformes > Viduidae > Vidua > Vidua chalybeata. The sequence continues at coordinate 17,323,560 of NC_071540.1, forward strand.
TGTCTGGAGCTTAATTCTCTCATTTCAGATGTGCAGCCCTGCTTAACCTCAGGCTCTGCTCTCAGTGTCAGGTTTATGGCCGGTCTAAGTTGCTATAACTGTCCTAGGATGTTTTATTGTGTTTTATTGTGTTTATTTACAGCAGCTTCTCTTTCTGCCTCACAATTTCCAATATTGCAGAATAGACTTGAAACCAAACAAAAAATAACTTGAGCAGGCATCCTCTGAGGTAGCTTCTTTTTTTGAAGTAAATTTTTAAGAACGCATCTGAGAGAAAGGTGTGGGTGGCTCCTGGTTTTAAGAATATTTACAAGGAGGATGGAGTGGGGTTTGGAGGTTGGTTATGGGGACAAAGGAAGGGATCTACTTGAGCTGCCATTACTTAACACATAAAAATGTGTAGCACATAGACTCTACCTCTTCAGAAATGCAAAACTAATTACATCTTAATTTGCATATCAAAGCAAATTACAACCTAATGAAACATTTGCCTGCCAAACATTTCTTTATCTTAATGAACAGAAAAAGAATACCTATTATAGCCTGATTAAAATGTCTTTGTACTTGTCCAACAAGTTACACTCTGTATATATAAAAATATCATTTCACCATCTTACTGGCAATGTGAACAGAAGAGATTCTAATTTACAGCATAAATTTTATTGTTTGTATCCATAGATGTAAAAACTGATATGGAAAATGTTTTGCATTTTTATTGGAAGCAGAAGAGAGAGTATAATTTTGAACAAGTATTAATGATTTTATTTGGAATCCTATATTATAAAATAATGCTCAGAATCTGAGAAATTTGCACTCTTAATTCATACATTACTACAAGTATATACCACGATTATTTTTTTTCCTCAGTGAAGTTTATCTTGTGAAACTCCCCTCAGTTCTTTCACTGAGAGAAACTCAGTGAGAGTTTTCTCTTTTTGAGGGAGCTCAGACAGAAAATGATCTAATACTTAAAAGCTAATTCAGTTGAGAAAAATTTCTTTAGCCCCTGTAACAAGGAATTTATGGAATAAGCAGAAGTTACTACAACTTTAGATAGAGTGTCATAAATCAGCTGTACTGCAAGTACGTATCTTGGGGTGAATATGTTTTATTTACTTAATTTAAAATCTGCATGCTGCTGCTGTTTTGGATTATCCTCAGTACTCTTTAGTAATTAACCAAAAGCTGAAATAAATTTGCTGAACAGAACTGTTCTTAATACAAATGTTAAATCATTTTCCCCCAGTGTAATTGTACCTGAATAGATGCAACTGTAACATGTGCCATAAAAGGAGATAAAGCAGCAACATAATGTACAATTTCTTAGTGCATAATGGTAACTCTGAATAACACATGCTCCATGAAGAAAAGTAATTTAAACTGCATTGCAACAAATGTCATATTTTAAAATGGAAACTATCCATCATGTATTGAGAGAAAGTGTTGGTGAACTACAATAAGTCTAAGGGATGTACTTAAAAATTCTTTTAAGAGTCCATTAAAAATAAATTGATGGATTTGTTTTTAGGACATTGTTATAAATTGTAAGTGACAGCTACATGTATGTTCCCTCCTCATGGTGTGTAAAGCAATCATCACAAACTTGGTGGACAGCAATTGTACAGAATAATCAGAAGTGATTCCTATTCTATAGTGGATAAAGCCTTCATTTTAGGAAACAATTAGTGCATTTTTAAATCATATTGGTAAAAATGCCTGATATTTAATTTAGGGTTTTATTCCAGTGGGTGTTAGATTTATAGCAGCACAGCAAGTTTTAACAGGGAAAGCCAAAGCATGGAAACTGGCAGTAGAAAACTTGTGTATCTAGGCTTTGTAGTGTTTCTCTAAAAATAGGAAATATGCATATTAAATCCTTTTAAGCTCATAGATAATTCAACAGTGCATGTGTACATTTTATGGCTTTCAATGAAGACTTCCTGAAGAGTAGAAAAACACTTTTTTCGTAGTTCCCTTTTTACTCCCAAATGGTGAGATTTCACAGAGGAAGGGATCCTGGCATCCTGCTGACTTTAGCTTGGGCTGATGCACATCACCAAAGGAGGTGGAGGTTTTAGAAATCTGCAGTGTGCACTGGGGCAATGTCTTGCTGTGGAGGCCTTAAAAACCAAGGAAATAAAAGGTCTGTCCACATCTAAATGTTCTTACTCAACTGAAGTGGTGGGTTTTTGTTTTTTGGGTTTTTTTTTGTTGTTGTTTTGTTTGTTAGTTTCCTACAATTTGGAATAGTTGAAAATATGCAGAAACCTCTGCACATTATGGAGGGGGAAGGATGGCATCCAGGAATTTACAGGGTTTTTTCTCCCTTCCTCTCTAGATACATTAGAATATAAAAAAGGGGACAATTCTGCGTATCAGGTGCCTCACACCCTCCATGATCTGCTGGAATATGGCAAGTGGGTTTTCAGCAAGCTCACTTTGTTATCCCAAGAGACCTTGCTCCCTGCTCCTTGACTACAAGGATATCTGTGATTTTGAACCATGATTTGTATATTTAAAAAGAAACAGTCTTGAGTCAATCTCTCAGTTGGCTTCCATCAACATTTTGCCCTTAACTTGAGTGACTTTGAGTTCTGCTGTTTTTCTGGAAACTGTTTTTCTATTTTGTTACACTGCTTGAGGTATTTTTAATAGGGCCTCCTTAATGCTGCTTAAGAAACATGCTTTTGATGCAGCCAGTTTGAGTGCATTCAAACACTTGGAAGAAAGAGAGGGAAATGGTTCTGAAAAGTGCTAGCATGTGGAAGATGGAGGGGGTGTGTAAAAATAAAGTGTGATTCCTGTTCTTGTACTCTTATTAACAAAGAGTAAAGCCAGTGTGAAACACTGAAAACTTTACTTTGGTCCAGAGAAGAATATAAGGAGAAAGTATTTGACCTTTAAAGTGTCAGCAAAGCTTTGGCAGACAGAATGCAGGCTGTAATATTTCAATGGGGTGTGACATATTTCTTTAATCTCCAATCCCTGCAAAGAGAGAAATTGAAATCTACTGTCCCCCCCAAGTGTGTAGCTCAAAAATAAAACTGCAGGGGCCTGACTTCTGTAAATGCAGACTTTGTTCTTGAGAGGTAGAAGGTGATGGAAGAAGGTTTTGTCTTTTGGTTTTACCTTTGCCTGAAGGAATTTAACAAGCTTCCTGATCTCCAGCTCACTTTAATAAAAAAGTGGAGAGTACAGTTACAACCTTCAGAGACACTCACCCAACCCTATTGTGGGCTGAAATTTCCTGTATCCTTACTGGCCCTTAGCTTCACCAAACGGCAAAGGCTATTTGTTGAGGTGGTTGTTAGTAACACTAATGAAATGTTTCAGTCTGCCATGACTCAGTAGGAAAAAACTTGTATTTGGAACAAGGCTAAACAAAATCTGAGACGTTCAAGAGACAGGAAGAAACTACAGTTTGGATGAGATGATTGTAAGGGTGTGGAATCTTTGTTTAATTAGTTTTCCTGTGGGAAGTTTTGAAGAAGAAACAATTTTTGATTACTGGCTCACTATCCCATATTTTTTGGCAGATGACTGCCCGAGCCTGAAACTTTGTTCTTCAACTACCTGTGTGTAATACATAAAGAATAAAAATAGAATTATGTCTCACATGAGAACCAGGCTATGTAGCTCAAAAATTATTATTTTAGAATTAATGTCCTGTGTGATACCTTTATACATGTTTAACTCTCTCTGTATATTAATTGCTTGCAGAGAGTAGAAAAGAAGTGTAGGGTGCTGTTTATGTTCATGGGTAGTGAGGAACCCAAAGTTTCATCCTTCTTTCCTTAATGTGTTGACAATTGGCACGAGTAGATGTGAAACAGCAATTACAGCTTTCACACACCTGACCTCCCAGGCTCAACAATGAGCATCCATTATCCACCTCTGTGTTCTGCTGGCTGCAGCAGGGAGGGAGGGTTTGCTGTGGTAATTGCAGGGCTAAGTGGCTTTAATGCAATGGGAGTGATTCAGGAGAGCTGCAAGCAAGTGAGAGCTGAGACTGGAGGCAGTCCTGGCGTCCCCTGTCACAGACTGAAGAGCTTTTTTAGGGAATGGCCCCTTTTGAGGCTATTGAGTTGTCAACCTGACTTTATTGGGCTGTTACTCGTGGCAGCAGTGAAATGTGTCACAGCTGCTCCAGACCTCCTCTGGCACTCTCAGCAGGCCATGGAGATCTGTGTCCCGGTTTTCTTTTCGTCACTCTCTTTTAAACAAAGTGTCAAACTTTCTTCCCAGCTTCAGTGAGAATAAATTCATAAACAAGAAGTCTTCCAGATTCTGCAGGGATTTAGTCTGTGTGGAAAAAAGAAAGATGTGAATATATGTTAGCCATTTCAGACTTTATTAAACAACACAGACTTTATTAAACAATTCCAGAGAAAAATGCTCAGGTTGGATTTAAGTTGAGAACATGACTCTTGTTTCTTGCCTGACCTGTCGTGATACTTGAAAATGCATTTTTCTGAATCTTCACTCTGTACTCCCAAGGCTGAGCATCTTTTTATGCTGATAGCTTTTCTCTGTGTTTGTCTCTCAGTGTAAACAGGAAGGCTCACTTCTCTCTGAGCAGGAAGGTTTATTTAATGGAAATGAAACTGGGACTTTATTGATGATAGGATGATGTAATCCCCAGTGTGCCTCTGTCCAGTCATACTTTTATATTTGAGGAAATAGACCTCCTCAGCTTCATCACACAGCACAGATGAAAGCAAGATGAGCTGTGAAGAAGGAAAATTTGGGCAGTTTTTTTTTTAATTAATTTTTTAAAGAAATTAATTTAACCTTTTTGAATTCCAGTATTTCCTGTTTCAGCTACAGTATATCACAGAGCTAATTTTCCTGGCCTTTTAAAAGGTGGTCTTAGGGGTGCTGTAACTCATCCAGTCTGCACATCACTGGCAGACTCCAGGTGCAGATTCTGAATCTTCATCTCTTTCTCTGGAGTAACAAGCTTTGCTGAAGTGGGAGATCCAGCTCTGCTGGTTTAGTCTCAGCATAACTTGAGATCCTTCAAAGCAGAGCAAGGCAGAATAACTTCACTTCTGTGGAATTTCTGGGTGCTGCTTTATTATTTGTTACTTGACCTTCAGTATTTGTGGGTGAAAAAAGCAAACAAAGGTACTTATTTTAACTCTCAATAACAATTTGGCACCCAGGATGTCACTGAGGGATACATGGTAGAGATTTGCTGCTCCTTTTTGTGCCAAGTGATTTGCCTTGCAGTTCCAGCCATGTTGCATTGCTCTGTTTTCCTTGCTTACATAAGGTCAGAGAAGCTTCTTCAGTACTAAATTCAGGATACAACTACTGTTTCAAGTGTCAGCAGAAACGGCCTCAAGTACTCTGACTGATTAGGAAGGACTGAAAACCAGTGCAAAGTGCTTTGTTTATCAAATGAGTCTTGTTCTGCTCATATTTGCATGCACACAACTGTAAAATGTCATAATTCAAGTGGCAATTATGGCAACATGTGCAAATTGGGTGATTCTGCATGCAGCTGGCCAGTTGTGCATGCACAATTACCCAAATTACAAACGCAATCACAGATAAAGCCTATAAATGCTCCTCAGCAGTGTAAAAATTGACTATTTTCTATCACAGGATGATTTCTGGATAAAGCTGTTATAAATTTGAAGTTGTGGATTTTTTTTTTTTGTCATGGTCAGGAAGTTACTTGGTAGTGAGGGTGTTTATTAAAGCTGAAAACTGCTGGTTCCTTGTGTGTTTTTGAACACAAAAGTCCAAGATAGAGTTATAGATCAGAACTTTCCTTTTCCAGGCCAGTGTGTTCTTTCTTATGTGTTATTTTCACATGCATTACTCCAGCAATATTTTAATGAAATGGATAAGGTGAGATACATACTAAAAAAAGTGACTTCTCTACTGAATTCACTGATTCTGAAGAGTTTTACATATAATTTTATTTAGTTCTTAGTCTAGGAAAGGCCACAGTCTAAATGGGAGCATCTTGCGTGCCTTTTTCTACCTCCAAGTGCCTGAGCTCAAGATGAGGAGAAGCTGAACAAGGCTCTGGAACGGGGCTTTAACAAGAGCCACAATATTAAAGAAATACATTTTCTAAGTCAACATAGCATAACCTTTTTTTCCATGCAAGTAAAAAACAAATGCATCTCCAAACCTTCTAAGTCCACAATAAAATATAAGAAGGATGGGAAAAGGCCTTTGGGAGGTGAGATGCTCCATAGGAGCATGCAAAGAATCCTAGAGAGATTCTCCAAGGTGGAAATGTGTGGCCAGAGGGAGCCTTGTAGAGCCAGAGCTTGCAGCAAGAAGTGCTTCAAGAGCTCAAGAACACTGTCAGAAAATATTTGGTGTAGGAGCAGTTACTCACCTTGCTTTCCAACAAAAAAAAAATTGAATTGAGCTTTGTAGTGTTAGAAAGTGTGCTTCTTCTTGTAATGAACTGACTACAATTCATCAATATTCAGTTATGTAGATAGGAAATTTATATTAAACTTTAATATTACAAATTACTCATTTCTGCCTCTGGTTCCCTTGTAGGAACAATGGAAAAATACATTGAACAGTAGTACATAAAATTGAGTGAATAAGAACCATTTCTTTATCTTCCATCAAAACTTAATTTCCTGATTGAAACATTTCATGTAAAACACAAAAGAATGAATGGATTCTAAAATTCTCCTGTCTAAGCAGGCTGATCTTGAGCTGGAAAACAAATCCCTGTGTGTGAAGGATGACTGCAGGCTATTGATAGGAGTGGGAAGGAGAGGGGAGCAGCTGCATTGCAGGGCACCAACCAGGAGATAAAAATTCAGCTGTGGGTGTAGGGATGGGTGACACAATAATGCCTGAACGCCCTAAGACTTTTATCAGTGCTAGTGGAAGGGGAGGAAACAAACTAATGGAATTTTCTCTTTGGCACAAGCCTTCTCAGAATAAATAAATCTCTCCTGGGGGTAGCACATCCCAAGTCACAGATGCACAAGTTTAGAAATTATCAGCTTGAGCATCTTAGCTAAAATTAATTAGCTGGAATGATCATCGCTGAGTGTGCTAACAGGGTCCCCTCTGACTGAGTGGAGAGGATCTCATGCTAATGAAGACAGAACGCTCTGCAGCTGGGAGCCAGCAGTGCCTGCTCTCCTGAGCTGCTCCAGAGCCCTAAATGTCATCTCCAGGATCTGGGACAGAGGCAGAATGTCCCTCAAGGATTCAGGACTGCCTTTACTGGACACACCCCAACATTCAGGAAAAGGAAATCAAGCGCACTCAAGGTCTATTTCTTTATCAAGTTGTTAGAATGGATTTGTGTTTAGATTCTCCTTCAGCTCTACCTCAGATGTCAGTTTTCATTTTTCTTCTGTGCCTGGACACAGTCTAACACAGCTTCTATTTCAAAACATTTATAATCCAAATAGTCCTGACTGACTTGAGTAGTAGATCTATGTTTAAATGAATGTGGGAGACCAAGGGATGGGAAGATGGAATATCTTGGCTTATGGTATGTAAATATCCGTAGAAATGTTGTCTATCAACTCTTCCCTCTCTCAAATATTTTTCTTTTTCACAGCCCAGATGCTTATACAACCTTCTTTTACAAACATTCAAATCTCAGTTGCCCAAGGACCCCTTTATTATTTTTCAGGCATTTTAAAGAAATTTGGATAAATCCAGCATCTTTAGTATGGAAAAAAAAAGGACAACAAATAGCTTTTTTTGGAAAATGTCCTCTTGAGAAAGTCAGAAAATACTTAAAATACATCTAATTCCAGGCAGCGGAAAAAAAAGTGGAATGAACATAAATGAAAAAAAAATATATATCAGAAGAGATTAGTTTATTTATCATGAGGCTGATTTGAGCCCATCATCCTGATGTACACAAGGACGGTCTCTGTCCCAGCCACAGTTCCTCGTGCAGGAGTAGCTCAGGAGCATTAGATTAATTGCCTCTAAGTGTTATCTACTCTCCATAAAAGGGAAATTGTTCCTTCTCATTCTTTTTGGCACCGGTTTTTAACCTTGTTTCACCTAAAATATGATTCCTTAATGCATGAAATTTCTAAGTATTTGGACTATCTATGAAGGCTAAAGAAGTATCTTGGTGGTAAATGTGATTATAAAAGGTTCTTTAATAGACTCTAAATGATGCTTTGTACTGAGCCTGGCTGCAGCTCAGCAGTTTGGGGCTGGGACTGGGCAGCTCTCACTCCTGACTCTCCTGCAGTGGTGCCATGCCCTGATTTGGGAGCCCCTTCAGGAATCTTCTGTGTCTGAGGGATGCAGAACCTGCCCATGCTCATTTCATCCACCTGATGCCTGGAGGGGCTGACCTAGAACAGAGGCTGAGCAGAGTTAAAGACTAAAGCAGGGATTTATTAAAAGGCCTCAATGGATCCACCTTGGGCAGCACCAGAGCCCAGCCAGGGCTGCACCCAAGATGAACCAAAATGGCCCCAAAATGCACGAGCGCTCCCGGGGGCTCTCACTGTGATCAGTTCTGCTCCATTTGCACCTTGGAGTTCATTGTCCAGTTACAGCTTTAGGTTATGAGGTCCCACCCTTCTTGTTTTTCTCTCTTCAGCCCATGTTGTTTGTGCTCTTGGGCCTGAAACTTGTAATGGTGGTCCTTGGTCTCAAGCTGCAAAAGGAATTTTTTTTGTCTACCTACTCTGTGAAGAAAGCTTAGCAACACTTAGTATGAAGCTCAGAGCTACACAGCTAGGCAGCACAGAGTGTGAAAAATATGGAAGCTAAAACTTAAGGCATCACACCCAGTTAATCTCTTCCAGGCTCTTGCAGTGATGGTAGGGCAGGCAGTGGACTGGATCCTGGTCAATCAGTTCACTGAGCTCTGCACTGGAAATAGCTGATAGAAGAGGAGACCCAGAGCTGTTGATAGAGCAGCCAGGCTGACTCACACTGGTATGGCCACTACAGATTTTCTCTGTTAATTTGTCAGATTAAGCAGCCACAGAGATGTTCTCTGTTTATCACCACAGCACAGCTGCTCTTCCAGCTTACAGCAGGCTCCTCTACAACCAGCAAACTGATCTTTCTTCTTTAGTAGGTTCTTCACTTTACAGCAATTTAAACATGGCCTAAGCTTTATGACTTTATTTCTTAAGCTTGAACACTTTTGGCCATGTCTCTGACCTGATCAATTCTCTCAGTAGGACAGTAAATTAAAAAAAAAAAAAAAAAGAAAACCAAAAAACCAACACATTTATAGCACAATGGTTTGCCAAATTATCACCTCTCTGGCAGGACACTTACCACAGGCTAATTACACTGATACTGCTTCATGGACACAATTTGTCACCATTCCATGTGAAATGTCATGGCTCCTGCAGAGCTGGGAACTTGTCCTTGCTCTGCCCTGCCTCCAGATCCAAGCACAGGCTGATACTTCTGTGACTGCTCTGGGTGCAAATCCCTGAGAAGTGTTATGGGAAGAAATTGTTTGCTGTATGGGGTAGGTATATATGGCCCAAGCAGTGAGTTGACTTCACATTTGTGGCTAAATTATAATGAAAATTCTAATTGTGGCTAAATGTGAGTTGGCCCCATATTTGTAGCGCAGTTATAATAAAAAAGGGATGCTATAGGTTTGTGGGGAGTTGCTTTCTAGTGTCTGAAGCAGCACAGCCAACAAACCAGGTGAGTCCTACACTCTGAATTAATCAGAGGATAACATCAGCCCCTCTGTGCCCCTGCAGAAAATCAAGGTTCCCTTCACATTTCAGAAAAGACTGATGTCAGTGAAGCTATTCTGTTTCTGTAGCTTTAAGTAACTGTCACAAACACAATTTCAAAGACGATTTCAGATGGCTTATTGGATTTGCTTGTGAAGCAAATTGTATCATTGCAAAGACAAAACAAAAGTCCCCACAACATTAGAGCTGCTTTAATTGCCTCTCAATGCGTGGTGTTACCAAAATTAGAAACATGGTTAGAATGAAACAGGGTTTTGTAAAATATCTTTTTTCATTAGTGTTATTGTATTGCCTTGAATGATTCTTCAGACAAAAATGCAACTGGCTTTTGATACAATCTTGTCATGAGCCAAATGACCTGTCAGTTCATAAAGAACACATTTGTTCAGTTTGCTTTTTCTCCCCCTCCCCAATTTAGTTGCCTTCTGAAGTGACCTCAAGTTCACTTGGGTTTGAAATTGCCTTTCAGTCTACAAATTGGAGTATTTTGAGCTAGAAGAATCAGAAATACCTTGGTATAAATGTCTAAATAATATTAATTTTATTAATAGCATGCAAATGAGTTTACACAAAAACCACACAGACAGATGGTTTCTTTTTACCTGTGTCGCTGAGCAAGGAAATGTGATATGAAAGAATGATTTGAAATGCTCCTTTGACTGCACCAGCTCTGAAAATAGCTTAGGCAAAATCTGCTGCCACAGGTGTTGGAATGCTGGTGGAGTTAATGACCAGTGTGAACCCATGGAGAAGGTGCAGGTGATTTGGCCTCAACCTGGTTTTATTTGGAGCTTATTTAAATTACAGCTTTTTGTTTAATGTATTGTTTTCTTGATCCTAAACCACTTAAGCCTTCTGAGCTTTTAGAGACTTGCAGAGGGTGTTGAGAGGGAACAGCTCTTGGCTGTGATTCTGTCACTATCTCTGCACCCACATTTTCATTGCTTGGGAAGAGTTTGGGGGCAGAATTGAACCTTTTATAAGGATCTGTATAAAAAGAAGTCCAATCTGTAATTCTGCTTGGTGTTAGAATGGCCTTGAATCAAGGCTCTTTCTTAACTAAAAACAGGTATTATTTTTTTTTTTTTTTTTGGTCTTTAATTATCCAGACTAATGCCAAAGTGCTTATGCTATTTCTTATTCGTAATATTGCTTCAAAGGTGTTCCAGCAACATTTTTTCATATCTTCTAATTTGATTAAGAATGTAATCAGACTGTTATATAGCTGATTCTTGTCTTTTACTACTGATAATTAATTATTGAAATGCAAAATGTGTATATTCTGTACTAAATATCAGGATCCTCTTGTAATTTTGTATGGCTTTATCAGTTTGATTTCTTTCAATACTTCTGCAGTTCAGTTCCTCACTGTGTGATTTTTTGTCAAGACAACACACACTTGCACACATTGATCTGTTGATTAGCAGTTTCTTTTTTCCTTATAAAAATTATTACATTTCCTTACCAGTAAATTAGTGTTAATTCAGAGTCTAAGGAAAGGCTTCATTATTACTTTTCCTAGCACATAAGGATACCAGTTTCCAAACGTGTCTCTAAACAGGGAGATAAATTTTTTCCTATCACCATTTTCATCTGTTTTCTTGTTAGCTCTGTGCTTTTCACGGTCTTTCTCTTCCCTTTTTGTACTGTTTTTTTTTTTTTTTTTTTTTTTTTGGTGGAAGGTGTTCTTTTCCTGAGAAAGAGGAATGAAGGTCCTTGAGCCTTTAAAATAATTATTTAATTACACTCTAGTTGTGTCTTAATATTTCCCTGAGCCCCCATCAAGCTAAATGTGATGCTGAGCAAGGAGAACCCCTTCTCAGGGGGTTTTCCAAGGTAATGGCTCATAGCCAGCTGTATTGGGAGTTTTCTCCTGTCTTTGTGGACACCAAAAGAGAAGGATTTCCACTGATTCTGCTGCTGTTTTAGGGGTACAGGTATTTTGGAGTTGGGTTCCACCATCTACACATAAAAAGTCTCACTGAGAATTTCTCTGGAAGGAAACACTGTGTGATCCTCTAACAACCAAAAAAGCCTTTCCCTCTCACCAAACTAAAACTCTTCCCCAAAGACAGAGCTATGCTGCAAGCTCCCTGTGGCTGGAATCTACTTTGATTTGGCACAGGCACCTTCACCAGCAAAAAAATGCTCATGCTCCCCATGAAGCTGCTTGCTTCCCCTTCTCCTTCCAGTTTTCCCTTTGGATTCAGCAGGGATACCTGTTCCCATGTTAAATGGGCCATCTCCAGATTGAAATCTCCCAGCGATGTCTGAACTTGAAGAACAGCAGTTCATTTGTATACATTGTGAACAATCAACAAAAATCTGTCTGGAACCAACCTATTATAGAGTCTGACCAGCTCCTATTTCAAGGGGCACTCAGCAAGAGCAATTCTAACACTGTAATATGTGTGACAGCTATTTCCAGATTCCTGCTATTGTGTGGCATGAAATTGTTTCTCTTCTATCCAACTTTGACAGACAGAAACTTGATCTGGTAATGAGAGCAGTAAAACTGCATCCTGCCAGCACGTGACCTGGGAGCAGTGATGTTTGAAGTCACAGGTCCCAGTGTCACTGGGTGCAGATGTCTGCCACGAGTGTCTCGAGAAGAGCAGTGCCTTTTAGCCTTTGGGTTTACTGGAAGTATGTGCTATTTATTTTAAGCAAGGCTCCATCCTTTTGACATGAGTCACTGGCATTTCTGCCCAGCCCCGGCACACTGGGAAAATTAGTTTGCATTGTTTCAGATGGCAGGGGAAAGGTTTTCAGATTTACAGGATAAATGGTTATGTGCAGCGGTAATCAGTTGTTGCAAACATTATCCTAAATCAGACTGATTAATGATTGCATTATGATGGGTTCCAAATGGACACAAATCTGGATGTTATGTTTTTGGCAGTGAGCAAAGACCATGTGTTTTGACTGCTTGGGTTGGTTCAGAAATTGATGTTCCTTTTTGATCAGTTCCTGTAAAGATCTGGTTTTTCTTTCCAAATGGCTGGGAAAAAAAGATGCAAAACAACATCATTACTTTATATGGTCCAGACAGAAAAATCGACCAAACCTGAGATTTTTATCTATGGGAGAGTAGGTCTGTTTAGACATACTGACAGTTTTGCAGGAGGTTGTTAATCTTAGCAATGTTTGTGCTCTGTTACCTGAGTATCCTTCTCTTGAATGAGGTAATCCAGACACCAGTCAAAAATGGCTGGAAGAGCATGTATTTATATGCAGCCTTGACTTTGCAGTCTGGCTAACCCATTTTCCATACTCATGCAATTCAGACTGAATCTCCTGAGGGGTGAGAAGTTGATGAAGCAAAAATGCAAAGTAAAACAACTTTCTAGACATCTTTACCACTAAGCAGGAAAGTTTTGTGTTCTTCTGGTTCATGAGTCAGAACAATTCATGTTTATAAAGCCAGCAGAATGAAGGGGAGATATTCTGGGTTTATTGGGTAGATATTTTTAATATTTTTTTATCCTTTTGGTGCTTCCCTGCTCCAAAGCAGGTATCACAGAAAAAGGTTGGCTCTTATTTTTTATGTTGTTTTCATTTATTTTTATCTGCTTTAATCTTTTCAACGTTATCTTCTGCATTGCAGCTTAGTACCTTTAGCTGCCAGATGTTTGTCAAAATATCATCTTGCCCTTTCTTATTTTTCTCCTTTTATTGACCCGATGAGCATCCACATGTAAGAAACTGCAGCTTACTGTGGGCATGGAAGAGAGATATAAAGACAAATTTAAGGGACGGTTTGAAGCCATCAGCAACTTCTGCAGAGCCTTTCCTGCTGGGAAACTGCACTTGTGTGTGTTAGGCTGTCACTTGTGTTACTCTCTGGGCATTCAAATTCGTGTGATTTCATGTGATCTCTGTAAGGATCTTCTTTCTGTAGCTGGTTGATTGTGTTTATCCTTGAGTTCTGTATATTTTGAGGGTATATTGTTGTAGTAGTATTGAGTTTGGGCATATCTGTAGACACTAATTTCTTTGGCTGGAAATATTAGCAATTATGAAATTTTGGAGAATCCTAGTAAATCTTGAATTCAGCGTTTAGTACACAGTTCTCAAATCAGACTAATCTGTAAAGCAGAGTAAAGCACCTGATATTCACAGCAGCCATTTGGAACACCAGTAGAGACAGGGGTAGGATAAATCACTCTGAGTAAGATTTTAATTAATTGCACTTTCAATTCCAATAAAGATACTGTCTTAGTGTGGTGAATACCATCTCCTTAATTTCACATTTGGTTTTGGACTAGGTAATAAACAAACCTCCCATTGCCTGTGGATTGACTTTAAGACGTTTTAGTCTTATTAGAGAACATTTGATTATAGACTAATTTGCTATGCATCTCTTAAAGAATTCAGATTGATTCTGAGGAATGTGGGCAACTTTAAATTATCTCTTTCTCAACCAAAAAAAAAGTTGCATCTCTCATGGATTTACACTTTAGTTATTAATGAACCTTTTCCATCAGCTTTCCAGCTCTACCTTGACAATGTTGTTGTTGGAAATAAAACATTCTAGCAAATATTTTGGTTTATTTACTGTTTTCAGTAAATAAAGAAGGATAAAAATCTATACCTTTTAAAAGTACTTGAAGATAGTTTTGTGGCTGTAGTAAGAACTAAGGAACTGGATTTCCTTGAATAAAAGAAGGTGGCTTTTATCAGCTAAAAGAGCAGCTAAATCAGACTAAGTACATTCATATATGTGGAGAGAGAGCCAGATTCTCATAAATGCCCTTTCTTTGGGTGCTTCATTGCATACATCCCATCTTAGTTCAGGCTTTGCCTGTCTGTGGCTCTATCTGACCTCATTTTCCTGGCTGTTTTAATAGTCAGTGAAGAAGATCAAGCACTTTTTGGTTATATACTTGATCTTTTCTTATGTACCATCTTAAAATAGGTCTGAATAGTCAAATTAAAGAAACATGTCACTTTCCACGGATCAGAAGACTAACAATGGGGAGATCCCATTTTGGGATGTTAGCTTGTAGATAACTGCTAGATCATGGAATGTCAAATGGATGCTTGTGTTAGTTCAGTGCTGAGGTTCCAAAGTGGTGTTTTGCAGGAAGGATCCACAGGGTTTCACTCTGCAGCTCTGCAGGGTTTCACCACAATGGTTTATCTGTACAGTGGAATCCCTTAACCACTGAGCAAGACTGATCTCTGCTTCAGGAGCACAGCTTGAATATCAAAGTTATGCCAAACCCAAGACCTTGATGAAATTCAGGCTGTATTCCCATGAAAACATTAATTTTTGAAGATAGCAGATTATTATTTCTGTGGAGAATTAGCTCTTGGATGCTTCCACTTAAGTCTTTTCCTGTTGGGAATAGGATGCTTATAAACCAGACATGATGAATTTTCACTGGCAGTTTTTTCTATGTTGATTCAAGAAACAAACCTTTCCTTCAGCCCCACTTGAAGGAAAAAAATTAAACAGTGTAAGTAAAAGTCTGCTTTGGTTTTCACAGGTGACTGCAGACTATTCTTATCTTGGTACAGTTCTTTCTCAATATATTCTATTCTTTAGACATATTGCAGTGAGGTTAAATTGTCTAATGAACAATTCAGCCGTGTATGAGAGCACAGCTGTTAATCCAGACATTTTCAGTAATTAATCATGACTATTTCTGTTATGTAAAAATGACTGTGAGGTGCATCCAGCTCCATGAATAAAAGTGACCTGTACAAACGTGATCTTCGTCATCTGAAACTGTG
This sequence comes from Vidua chalybeata, assembly GCF_026979565.1. NCBI lineage: Eukaryota > Metazoa > Chordata > Aves > Passeriformes > Viduidae > Vidua > Vidua chalybeata. Next base: position 17,339,003 of record NC_071540.1, read on the forward strand.
GGCAAAAAATATAACTTCCACTCACCTTGTACACAGGAGGACTTTCACCTTCAAAAGCAATCTCTGAATTGGATTTTTAAACATTCTTTTTCCTCAGAAAATTAGATGGTATGGGTTTGAAACAATCTAACCCTCAATGTAAGTTAGTTATGCCTACCTGCCTTAGCAAAAGTATTTCTCTTTTCTTCTCTTTTTTTGCCTTCTTTCTATTTTTTTCAACATATACCATTATCTACTACACCAGGGAGTAAAATAAGTTAAGTAAAAGGAAATCATGGTTAAAATCACAACTCAAGAATTAGCTTTCACTTTGGGGGGGAAATTATTGAGCACAAAGCAAAATACATTTTAGTGAAGGAAATAATAAGAGACTTTCTTATGAAAAATACAATCATTTTAGAAAACCTTGTATACAGTGAGTAATAATCAGTTCTCCATAATATTAAAGAAGGAGCACTTAAATTTTTTGACATCCCTAATCATGGAGCCTGGGGAGCTGTACAGAACATTTGCATTAAATTACTCCTCATTTTCCCAGCCCTATCTGCCCCTTCCTTAGGTTTTGCTGCCAGTATTTGTGAATTTGGCAGAAGCCTACAGATTTCATAGCTAATATTGTTGTCTCCTGCCAGGAATATCAGGGTAAGGTGCATTAGATGCTGCATGGCAATTAAGGGTTGAGGGAAATCACGCTGATTTTCATATGTGGCACCCAGGTGGCATCGTTTGTATCAGATTACTCCAGTGTTGTTGCAGAAGATGCTCCCATGCATCACTTCTGATGTCCTGGGTATTTGTGTTAGAGCTCAGGTGAGCTCTGCTGGGGGAGGAGGTGAGCCTGCAATTCCCAGAGGGCAGTGGCAGAGGGCTGGAGCAGCTCTGGTGCCTCTGTGAGCTGTGTGTGCCTGCACTGTGCTGCTTCTCACTTGCTTGCAGAGCAGGCAGCTCTGCCTGACGTGTGCTGACATTTCCCACTGTGGCCTTCCCTTCCCCAGTGCCATTGTCTGGGCTCCCACCTCAGCACTGGTAAGTGGGCTTTCCCACAAGTGGTCATTCTTGGCTTAATTCTGCTTTCATTTAATGCTTTCTCCTACTGTAAAAGTTGTGCTAGCTCAGCTGTATCAGCAGAACAGCTCTCTCCTGGGTCAGAGCCAGCCCTGTAGGAATGCACTGTGTGCATGCAAGTATTGCCTGTTAAAACCAGGCTTAAAACCAGGCTCTTCTGCATCTTTTTAACCCATATAATCACACTTAGTCGAAACCAATGCAGGCAGTGGTGCAAACATTAATACTTTTGGGAAATAAGCCTCAGGTGTAGAAATGTGTTAACACAAGGGCAGGTAATGATAGGACAAACCTTAAGCTGAAGGAGGGTAGATGTAGATTACATTTCATGAGGAAATTCTCCCCTGTGAGGGTGGGAAGTCCCTGGCACAGGCTGGCTGCCCCTGGGTCCCTGGAAGTGTCCAAGGCCAGGTTGGACAGGGCTTGGAGCACCCTGGGATGGTGGGAGGTGTCCCTGCCATGGCAGGAGGTGGGACTGGATGAGCTTTAAGGTCCTTACAACCCAAACAGTTCTGTGATTCTATGAAGGTTTATTAGCATTACTCACAGCTAATTATAAAAAGAATCCCAATGTCTGTAGAGAAATGGTGTGCCTGCTTTTGAAAATCAGAACGAAATATGCCCAAGAAGCATGTAACAAACACAAGTGTGCACATGTAGAAAGTCCCCCTGAGGCTTTTAACCAAGGTCTGTTCTGCTGGCCAGGATGCTGCAAGCTGAGCAATTTTCCCCCTGCTTGCTGAATTAACAGAGGTGTAATGCATGCTCCTTCCCAGGGTTATAATTGCAGATGACACCCTCAGGAAGAGGACAGGTCTAGAGCATCTGGGTTGGGACTTCTGAGATGCAGAGAAACAAAATTTCAATTAAGTGCAGTGTATTAACACTGGCTGGGAAGTGGAATTGATATTCTGAAGGAAAGGAAAACACTTCAAGGAAACATTTGAATATTTCCCCAGTAAAAATTACTGTAGACTTCAAATGTCAAAACAAACAAACAACCCACTGGAATTGTCTAAATGCCATATTTTTTCATTACCAAACCATTGTATTTTGAAATCAAATATTAAATTCTTTGACATTATGTAACTCAATATTATGGAGATCAGAACATTAATTCTTTCGGCATCACTGAAATCAGGTTTAAACAGAAATAGATGCCCTTGAACTGTTTTATTCTTGGTAAAAGTGCCTTTTCTAATAAAAACTCCTGAGTTGAAAACTAACTGGTCAGCTCTGTGTTTCAGCAAAAATTATCCCATTTGTGTATCTCTGGCTCTCTCCCAAACTGTTTCTGCTACTAGAACTCAATTTCTATTTTCTCATCTGCAGAGAGGGTAAAAGTTTTTGGCATGGATATGTTCATGCATGCTGTGTAAAAAAAAAGAAATAATAATAAATATCCATTAAGGACTCTGTTTATTATTCCTCTGTTGATATGACTTAATGTGGAAGAGATTAAAATTAAGATTATTCTTGTTAAAATACCCCTTTTGAGTTACTGTGGGCCACCTCTGAAGCCCCACAGCAAGGAAAGCCTCTCTGGGCTGAGGTAGCTAAATCTCATTTCCAGGGAGTGGAAAGGTGTTAATATTTTAGCAGTTGTTGGGAGTTTCAGTACCCTGTGACAGGGGCTCTGCTCCATATTTAGGGTTTCCATCACATGAGAATTCTGACCTAATACTTTTACATCCCTTGCTGAAGCAAAGTCCCTAAGCAGGTTATTTCAATGAGATGGAGCATCCTCCTGTCCTTGGTGCACAGAGCTGAAGTCCTTGAACTCGAAGGAAGAATTACTGAGGGAAATATTTGGCATTTGCTATGTAGTAGTTTGCACCTGGCTGATCACTGTGTTTCTTTTTATTTTAAAAATCTATGTCACCCTAAGAATGATAGAATTCTAAGAAGATTTATAATTGTTTCCTTGGAAATAGTCCCAGGGATAGCATCAATAAAGCGTTACGAGGGAGCCAAAGCAGTCTGGAAGCCACAAGCTTCATATGTCATGTAGGACTTCAGTCTATTGAAGAGCCCCCTCTGTGGAGATTTCAGGGGAGGGAAATTAAAAATGCAGTCTGAAACACTCCAGTGATTTACCACAGAGTTTGCAAAAGCAACAGGACTTCTAAGTCTGCCTTCTCTTGCTGTATCTTTCTCATTTATCCCAGCCCTTCAAGGAGCTCCTCTTTAGGAGAGCCCAATTCCCTGCTTGCTATTATGATTTCTTCTTGTGATCATGAATCCAAAGTACAGAAGCGCTGTTGGATGGGATTCTCTTCTGAAAGGCTGGGAAAGCTGCCTCAGGAGTAAAGTTGCCAGTCTGATCCATTTTTTCATCCACATTTCATGGCTTCTTTCACGAAAGACTCCGGCACTCCAATGGGATCACTGCTGTGGGACCGAGATCTCTGCTGGCGGAGGCAGCTCCTCCCTGTGACTCGTGGCTTTTGTTTGCCACACAGGTAGAATTTGTATTGAGATGGGCTCTGAAAGCAAAGTGGGAAAGGGAAAACTCCTGCTCTGTGCAAGTGGGCAACAGGAGAAATTGTGGATTGGTGAACAAGCCTGGCTAAAGTGTCCTGGGAAGAAGCACAGGAGTGTAAAAAGGATGGACCTGCCTGATGGTTGCTGTTTGCTCACTCAACATCAGCCCAGCAGGCTGGCATCTCTGGGAGTAGGAGCGTGTGCTCTGAGTGGAAAAGAAATCTTTGGGCAGCAGGATATCTTCCTAATCCTTCCTATTTTCCTAAACATCTCTTGTGTCCATCCAGGAGATGTTTTTAAGGCAGTGAGAAAAGGAGTAAAAAAGTTATCATGAAATTCTATTGACATAAAAGGTGTACAAAGGTGTATTAGTTGAGAAGAAAATGTTTAGAGCTGAAGCTGGGTCTCTTTTTTTCATTTTTTTTTTTTAATTAAGCCTTCTAAATGAAAAATCCTGTAAATTTGTTCTTTATAGAAGTGAAAAATACTGCCTGTGGAGCTGCTGGTGGTTCATTATTCAACTGCGTACAGTACCTTGTTTTAAAAGACTGTTCTTGCAAATGATTATTCTCCATTTCTGTCAGCCTGTCCTCACACTGTGGGACCCTTACTGAGCCAAGTCATTTAAAAGTCAAAAACTCAGTAAGAGTCTTGTTCTTTTTTTCAACACTGAATATAGTAGCAAATATATATGTGACACCTTTGCTTTATTCCTTAATTGCTCTGGATTACTTTTGGATTGATTACTATCATGGAAATCGATAGAGACTTTCTCTCAAAGCCCATTTTTAAGGCTATGACTGTGAACTGAGGGGACTGGGACAGCAGAGAGGTTAGGGAACTTTTAAAAAAGAAATTGCTGGATGTAAATATGCTGGCAAGGGGAAGAATTCTTAGGGTTCTTATCTGTGACATGATCCAAGGAGAGACTTCCAGTAGACATTGGGTCAAATCAGATATGGTTTGTGTGGCTCTGAAGTAAGAAACATGCAAAAGAAAATAATTTCAAGGACTAACATGGCCTGGATCAGTGGTGTGTCTTTCCACTGTGCAAATACATTCTAGACATAAAAAGATCAATTGGATGATCTAGTTCTCATGCTTTGCATCCTCCCTGGCTCTTGGAAAATTGCACCAAAAATATTAAAATCTCTTCCATGATGAAAAAGGTGTTTTGAAGCATCTGCTGTTGATTTAAGGAGTAGGTAACTAAAACAGATCTGCAAAGAGGAAAAGGAAGGACACAAACCAATGTCAGTCGATGAATTTTTCAAAGTCTCAGAGAAAGAATATGATAATACAATTTTTTTTTGCTCAGGGCTCTGACTTGCTGAGGTGAAACCTAAGATAACCTAAGATAAGAAATAAGAAATATAGAAACAAGTTTTCTACAGAAAAGAAGTATTCATATGGGTATTATAAAATATATATGTGATATATCATTTTTTCACCATATCATTTATGACTTATATTAAGATACTCTGTCTTTTTTTCTGCTTTTTTTTTTTTTTTTGTCAGGTCCTACAATATTTTATCCTTTCTATCAATTTATTCTTTTTTGTTTCTATGCAGTAGATAGCATAAATCCTCCCTTTGATTGTACATGGATGTAAAATTGAGCAGCCCCCTGTTATGTATGTGCTGCTGTCCCCTGGCAAACCTTGGCAGTTGTTTGGATACTTATTACACTCCATGATCTGAGAAATGTGATCTTTTTATTATAAGGAAATTTTTTGTTGCTTATCTGATCCCAACCCCATTATGAGTTTTGGACAGATTTTAATTGATTTCCATAAGTTTTGGAACGTTTCTTAAGATCTTTCAGTTCAAAAGCAGCTTGTGGCAGTGTAGAAAAAAGAAGATCATAGGGACCTTGGCAGCTTTCTCCCTGGATTTCCTCAGAGTCTCTCTTCTTTCCTAGACTCAAGTGACAGCCTCCTTTGCTGCTCCTGCCATCCAGAATTGCTTTCCTATAGCTCTCTGCCTCATTGATTCTCCATCTGTTTTACCCTGAGCATCTTTCTGGTGACCTATGTTCGCATCTGGTGTAAATATGCTACTATTCAAGGTGTTTTCACTGTGTCACTTACTATTTCAGGGCATGATTTATTATAGCAGGGGCTGTGTGCTCTGTGCTGGAGAAAGGGAAGAAATCCAGACATGGCCTTGAGGATTTCTTAGGTCTTGCTTGGCTGGGATTGGGAAGCACGAGGCAATGTGGTGCCAGGAGCTGTGACTGCTAAATCTGTCCCTCCAAATTATGGGGTAAATGAAGGAGCTGGGGATCAGACAGGCAGAGAATGCAGCTGTTTTAGACCCATTTCCTGAAAGTTGTGAATGACCTGAGCCAAGCCTCATGGATGTCACTCAGAAGTCTGCCAGCCACTCTGAAAGACATTTGAAAACAAATGCTGGAGGTTTGACTGGCTTTTCTGAGTTAGAGGACTGTGCCTTCATTACAGTCCACTTCTCCTCCCCTTCTGCAGTTAGAAAAACAATATAATTCATATAGATGGAGAACCACATTACTATCTAATAGCAATTTGTATTCTAAAGCTGTACAGATTTTTCTCTTATTTCAACACTAGATTAACAGGGGAAAGAATTACAAAAAGAATTGCTGTTGGAAAAGGAATTTGAATACAGACCAGGTGGCTAATTTGCTCCCATTAGTTAGTATGTTTAACAAGGGAGGGTGCAGTCTGCATTAAAGTCACTGGAAGAACATCTCTATTGCTATTTAGCATTGCTGCACAGATTTGAATTTTTGCCTGCTTTCCTTTGTGCTGGAGCTTTCCCCCCACCAAAACACTGGGCAAAGAAAATAGCATATGGATGAGAAGTGGCGTATCTGAACAACTATGTGTGTCGATTACATGAATTGGTACAGAAGAAGAGGATGTATCATCATGCTTTGATAACAAGCAAATCAGGAGCAATTACTTTTTTCTTTCAGAGAAAAGATGATCGCTTACAGTACTTCAAAATAAGATTTTTTTTTTGCCCCTGGAGAATAATAATCATTCTCTGTGTAAGCTGAGACACTATCATCTCTTTCAGTCTCGCTGAGTGTGAGCCATGAGTGGTGTCTGAATGCATCTCTGCACTTAGGAAATAGATTGGATAGGCTGTGGTGATGTCACTTAAATATCACTGACTCCTGATCCAGTTGGATCAGATTTTGATCTTTATAACACATCCTCTATTCTGAAGGAGCAAATGAGTAGAACAGATTGTTTTCCATAAGGTTTTGGCAACTAGAAAACATTTGTGAAGTGATAACGTAGTGGTTGCTCATGCCTGAGTATGTAGAATGAAATTCTATAAGGAAAGCACTTTATTTCTGAGCAGATGCTCATGACGAATGGATGTGGCTTATAAAGCACAAATCACAGGTGGGGAGAGAAACCATGTTGCTGTTGGACAATAAACAGCATGTTCAAATAATGTAGATTGATATTAAGAACCAAAGACAAGTGCAAATATCAGTCTGTCAAAACTATTTTTTCCATGCCTGCCTTTTTATTTGCATTTAGTTGCTATTTTCCAATGGGATTAAAAAGTTCAGCAGTTTCATGGTGAGGCTTTTTTCTTTAATATTGAAGAAGCCTCATGGAAAAAACCTGTTCTGCTGATTATAAACACTGGTACATAATTAATGAAATGAAACCAGTTTATTTGTTAGCCAGTGGTGCATTGTGCAAAAGGAAAAGCTGAGGCTTGTTTTTTCATTGCATCTTTGTGTGTATTTTCTTTTTCTTTTAGCTTTGCTGCATTGCAGTGGGCAGGAAATACTCTGGAATGTCTTCTGAGGCTGAAGCTGACGGTGCCTCTCCCCACGTGTTTTCCTCAGCCAGCTGCAATGTCCAGACTGGTTTGGCTGCTCTGGTCCTTGCCCTGCTCAGTGCCCTGGTGTCCCCTGCAGGGCTGTCCCTGCAGGGTTGCTGGGCTCCAGGCAGGGGAGGTGCAGCTCTCCTGTGACACTGCAGTTTGAGCTTTGCGTCCTGGAAGCACAAACAGGACAATTTCTACAATTTCTTCAAGCCTTCATTCACTGAATCAGCCTGTTTTTCATCTTTTAAGTTGTTCCAGAGCCATTGAAAGGCTGTTTAAATTTGCCACCTTGCTCTGTACATTTGCCCTCTCTCTGCTGCTATTATGGCAGAGCCATAGAGGGATAGCATTACACTGGCTCCTACTGTGCCTATCAGAATTACAGGAATCAACAAAGCAGCTGTAAGCCCTGTGCTGGGAGCAAGCTAACGATGGAAAAAATACTCATAATACCTGTCTTTTGCTGTCAGCTGTTGTCTGCAAGGCACAATAGAACATCTGGAAGCAAGAGCCCTCCTATTCAGGTAGCTGAAATTGCATTAGCTGCTCTGGCATAAAGGACAGGATTAGAATGACAGACCTCCCCACTGAAATATTTGCTTTTGAATAAACTTGTCAAATGCAACAAGGGGTGTCATGGCAAAACTTTCCTGCTTCTGCTGTGAGAAGAGCTTCTGTTTCTGTGATGACAAGAGGGCTGTGTTTAATTGAGCTGCGTTTTGCTGCTGTCTGCTGTAGGCAGATACAATGAAAGGGGACAAAGGCCAAGTTCAATTCATTGCTATCAAGCTTCCTTTCTTCTAGGAGCAGGTAACAGCAAAACAATTACTGGAGGCTTAAAGCAGGTGTGTTGTGGCAAGAATGGGGGAAGCAAGAAACTGCTCCAGAAGCTTCCCATTAATTTATGCTCAAGAAAGACTCACCATTCTTTAAGGCACAACAGGGGACCCAAATATAATGGGGAATACAAACTAAGGAAGATAATGGAGAGGGAAAGCATCTTTCAATGCCTTTAGAGTTCATGAGTTATTCCTGTTTGCCAGAACCCACTTTGGTGAGCATTCACTCAGCATAATGAAAGCGTAGCTTACCGTGTACCTTTGTAGAAACTGGGTCAGGTAAATTTGAGATGCTATTATAGCTTTATTCATCTTTAAACTATAGATCACATAGTTCTAATAAAAATTTTTAAAAGGGTGCATTTCCTCACAAAACTCTTATGTCATTCAGGACATTAAAACGAGACAAAGACCACAGGTCTGGCTTGTAACACTTTTTAAGAAGTTATGTAGGCAGCTATTGATAATTGATATACTTCAAAATGTGGTCCTGACTTAGAAATGCTTGTCTTTTCTCTTTAAGATTACTGTTTCTCCCCCAATATTTATTTCTCTGTGTGTTTTAAATTACTCTGTAAGAAAAAAAACAATACTGGTTTCACACCTTGTTTGGGGGTTGGAAAAGCATCTCCACAGTGGTTTTGTCTGGGCAGTGGCTCTGTCTGCCTCACCCAGGGAGTCTGGGCACTAGAAACAAATCTGTTGCATTTGTGCAGCTTTCTGTGTGGGCTAAAGTTTCATCCTCCTTCCTCACAGGGTTGTCCAGCCTGTCCTGGGATGCCTCACTAATGTTGTGTCTTGTTGCTTGTGCCACCTTGGTGTATCTATAAAACACTGTGCTGTGCTAACTCAGGGGTGGTCTGCCACTACAATGATGACAAACATTGACAAAATTAACTACAAACTCATGCTTCAATGAGCCAGTGATGTGGAGCCATACAGGCAACAAAAGTGTCCTTTCTGATTTCTTCTAGAGAATTTTGCCTTTTCTCCTCCATTTAGAAATAAGAAGTGGGAGTGTATTTTAGATTGTGTCATCTCTAGTTGAGACCCTTCAGTTTTGAAACATTAAACAAGAAGTCTGTCTTTGGTGGCAGTTTTAAAATGATTTGGGGGTGAGGCTTGATGGCCTCAAGGTGCCTCATCCACAGAGTCCATTTAGCTGCAGGGCAGGGACACATCCAGAGGGGCCACTCAGGTGGAGATCCTGTCACACACAACAAGAGAGACAAAATTCCTGGCTTCCTGGACATTCCACAGCAGCTGAAGTATAAAGTTCAGCTAACGTGAATGAATTCATATAATTTGTCTCTTAAACAAAAAATGAAGCACACTGATTTGGGAGTCTTAACTGTTCATTTTCTTCAAAAATGGTAAAAAACAGTGATTCAACACTTCCAGGAGGGGTTTTTTTTCCCACACGCTTCTAAATTAAAAAAAAATGTTTTGTTGGTTTTTATGGTTCCAGGGTTACTTCCATGAAACAGTGATATTGCCCAGGGGAGGGGAAAAAACCACGTTTCAGTTCTTTCTTAGATTATTGTTTTAAGTTATGCCTGACAGATGACAACAAATATGATTAATATTAACAGAATGGAAAAGTTTTGTTTCAATTATTCTTTGTGAAGTCCTAGTCTTCTTCATGCTTGGATCCCGGGGGAAACAGTTTAATGTGTTTTCTGTTCCCCATGTACTGTTTGCTAGTCTCAGATGGTCTTCTGGTCTCCCACTGCAGTGCTTTAATAGTGACCTGCCTCAAAGATATGGACTTTGTTTGTTCCCTGGGCTCTTCACAAGCAGAAAGGTGCATATCAATTATTCAGTGGAAATCTCCCTGACAAAACTTTCCCTTGATATCTTAACTGAACACAGCCCAACTCACACACTGATTTCTTGCATCCTTTCAGCTTAGAAGTCAGTGTCTATTAATGAGTTAACCAAGCTAATAATTTCTAGCTGTTAATGTGTTTAGTGTGCTTCAGCAGGAGTTAATATTGTTGTGGAGGTGAAGGTTATAGAGTGTGTTCATCTGGTCTGGCAGCTGCAGTGCAATTTCCAGGGAAACTGGAATTAAATATAATTTTGTGTGAAAGGCGTTGAAAAATTCTCTGAAAATACTGCCTGTGAGCACACAGACCACCTGCATCATTAGAGGTGGCACCTGGACACTCCTTGGAATGAGGTGAATGTTCCTGTCTGTCATGGCTGTGGAGGGAATTCAGGGACACGAGCCCCTTTCAGCAGTCCCATAATCCCATAATCCTGGCAACCTCTGGGATGGGGGATAAGGAAGCAGAAATGAAAGGCAAAGACAGAGAGAACCCAAATCTAGGACAGAGGGGTAGCTAATGACAAAAAGAAAATAGCTAAGTGAAAAGGCATGGAGATTAAATAAAAATAAATGTGATGGGATTCTGGCTCTGTCACACATGAGACTTTCCTTAGGGGTTAGGATGGATTTTGCCCTTGTTGGTTGATGTAATTCTCCATCCTCTAAGCTGGCTAGAGCAAGCTATGAAAAAAGAGCAATTATTTCTTCTTACATGCCTGCTTTTAACAGTTCTTGGTAAGCATGGAAACAATATGAACTATGTTAGTGAAACAAATTGGATGCCAAGAAACACTGGTGCCCTTACATAGGATAGAAAAGCACACAGTCTGAGAAGTGTGTGATCTGTTGGGGGCTGAATGCAGAACCACAGAACACTTTCTGTAAGAGCTCCTGTGAGCTTTCAGAGCAAACAGGACCATTTTTCCATGTCCTCTCCCTCATTTCTCCTTCAGGTCATCTCTGATGTGGTTCTTCCCCCTTGGGCTAATTGTTTTTCACCGAGTTTTTCCTCTAGTTTTTTATCAGTTGATTAGAAAAAAACAGAGCCAACCTGCAAGTGCCTTCTTATCTCACTACATAAGAATAAATTATAGCAGCAAAGTCTTGCTTTTCAGCAACTTTTCACCTATTACCCCATCCATTGTGTCTACTTTTCTGGATTTCACTGTTTTTGTTTTTTTTTAATAGAAAGAAAAAAATGAGTGGTTTCTCAGACATCTGGTCAAACAATTTCCCATTCTCCATGTGCCCCATATAATATTTGCTCCTCTTGCTACTTGGTACTTATTTATTTCTGTGGCCAATGGATGCAATAAGGGATTGTAATTTAATTGTTGGCAGAGGTTAAGATGATCCTCTCATTTGCACTTTGGCTTTGCTTTTCAAAATTTCCTTTGTCTCTTACAATGCAGATCTCTACTTTGAATTAGAATTGTAAAATTATCTCCTGTGTGTATTTGAAAGCCACTGTCACAGCATAAACATCTTTCAAGGGCTTTATTCTTCAGTCTTGTGTATTAAACCTGATTTTTTGTTAGTTGCTAATAAAGCCTTTGCTGTTGTCAAGGCACTAATGAGTGCAAAAGGGAAAAGACAACATTGTAGTATGTGTGAACTTAGAGAATGGGTTTTAATTGATGGGTTGCAGTTCACCATTTAGAAAATGTGAGCCTTCTGGAAGCCACGGGTGGTGTGCTTTGTTCTCTTGTTGCTTCTTCAGTAATAAAGAACTTTTTATCAATGCTGGAAATCACAGAACTGAAAGCTTGTTATAATTTTCCCTGGTGCTGAAAAGGACACAATACCTGTATGTTTGCCCTAAATATATACCTATAAATACACCTACTTAGCCTAATTTAAAAAAGAAAATAATTTGGAGTCTCAACTTTTTATTTCTTACATTTTGCAGATATTCCTTCTGTCCTCTAGAGAAAGTCTCTTTCTTTCAGTTTGATAAATTTACTGAAGCAAATCACAGAGCCTCCCTGCTTTGTGTGTTAATTGCATTATTTTAATTTACAGATGGGGGAACATGGGGAGGTGAAATGGTTTGCCTGTGGTGTGGCCTGAGTTTATCTCTTGGCACAGATTAGGACTGAGGAAGGGAAATCCTTGTCACAGTGACTGGGAGAATTGGGAATAACCAACAGGTCTAGGAGTGAAACCTGGAGCCTGCTTATGCCTTCTGCACTAAAATGGCACTAAAATGAGTGAAATATAGGTGAAAACATTCATACATTGAAATGAGGCTCCAAATGACCCAGTTTGCTATGCCTTTTGGCTCAGTTCCTAATCTGGTTTCTCACAAGAGAAGCTCCTACTGTGAATAGCTTCTTCTTAATACTAGAATATTACTTTACTGATTAATATTTGTTGGACACTTAGTCTAATTATGGTTTCTCACAGCTACTTTAATTACTATCATATGAGGTTTAGCCTAAGCAAAATATTCCAGATGAGTTTAGTGATGCTTTGCAACTTAATTCTGTACATGGGAGCGTGGCAGCTGACCATTGGGAGAGAGGAAAACCCACTCCTTCCTGGGCCAGGACACGTGTTTTTGAATGATAAGATGTGTCAGTGTTTTTGCTCCTGAATCAAAAGATGTAATACTGAGGATTTACAGAATGTGGGAACTCGGAAACCTCAGCCTGGGGAATGGCTGCAGTGAGCATGATTAACTGGCTAAAGGGGAGCTCTGTGTAGTGCAATTGAGGATGTCAGTGTTTACTCACTAATTGAAATTGGAGAGGCAGAATTAAAAGCTTGTGATTAGTAAGGCATGCCAGTACCTTTGAGGGCTAGCTCCTCTTTTCAAATGTGCAGAGGAACACGGGATTATTTTTCTTGGTGAGAAATTATCCTATTTCTTCTATGTCGTTTGTGTTGAAAAGCAAAAGGTGAAATATGGAAATAAAACCTTGGAGGAAGTTAGTCAATAAGTTTTTCTTTCCAGGATATCCCATTTTAAACTGGAGATGTAGTCCACATTCATATTTGTTGAATATCTTGGTGGGAAGCACAAAATGCTTTGACTGGATTTTTGTAGTAAATATGAACACCTTGGCATAGCATTGATGAAGGATACCAGGCATAAAAAAAGTGGAGGATTCACTAAAAATGTGATCTGGCACCTGCAGTTCTCAGCTCTCCATTTGTACTTCTCCAGCACCATTTGCAAACCTCACACCTCCATTTCCTCTCCTTTTACAGAAAAATGCTTAAATGCAAAGTGTGTTCTTTACTGTTGAGAACAATAAGTTATCAATTAAAACCCAAAACCCAGATTTTTGTGCATCAGTCCTGTTAAATCAGGAATGATGTCCTTGAAGTCCAACCTGAATTTTGACATAGTATTTACCATAAACTTGCACTAGAAGTGCTTGAACTTCTGTATATTCACAATAGAGGACTTGAATGCTTGATTGATAAAATGTCTGATAAGACAAATGTTGTGGGAATAAATGCTTCTCATTTTTTCCAGGACTCAGACTTCATTAAAACTTTGTTCTCCTCCTTTGAAATTGTTTATATCAATTTAGAGAAGCAGGAATATATGCAGCTTCTGAAATGCTCCTGCTTCATAGGATGTAGGAAGTCATGGGAATTTGATTATGGAAGAAGGGTCTCTCACAATATTTAAAAAAGAAAAATTAGGTTTCTATTTTTGCATAATTCTGATTTATTTTGAAGTGTAATGCTTCATGCTTTCACCTTTGCAAACTGATTCTTATTTAGGAGATGAAAGATTGTGCAAAATATAATATTCTTGTATAATTTAAACTGCCTGATAATGTGATACAGCCTCCTAGAATTCAGGCCCAAACATTAGGCATTGATTTAAAAAAGGCATTTAAATAATTTAAAATTGTTCAATGCTGAGCATGATCAGCACCCCAATCATTTTCAAATAAAAGTACCTATAAAAATTGAAGCAGATGAATAATTTTAAATTGCTTTATACTGTGCAAGCACAGAACCCCAATCACTTTCAGGCTGAAGCACATACAAGAAAAAAAGATTGAAGTGCTCTAGTAAATTTAAATTACTATATACAAGGAAAAGGGCCTTGAAATTATTGGATACTCAAATTTTTTCTTTAAATTTTCTTAATTTTATGTACAACCCAAAGAGTTTAACTTTGTCAAAATGAGCCAAACAATCTGATTTTATAAATTTGCAAAATATTACATTAACCTCTTTTCCATGTAGTAATGGTGGGGCATTCCACAATCAAATGTCACATATCCTGCTGTAGCAATTCTCAGTACTATTGTTATTAAAGCAGGATCCAGGGCAGAGATTTACATTTTTTCCCAACTTCTCATTTGTTTTATGTTTATTTATTATGCCTGCTGCCTGTTGAATGTCACCTGGAACAACTGATTTGTTTGGTAAACACAGATAATTATAGAACAGTTAAAAGTACTGGAAGTGCCATCCACAAGGTGTAGTGGGGAGGCTACAGTGGCTTCCTGACCACTGCAGGAGCTGGACTTGACTGAAAGGATGGATTCCAAAAGCAAATTGTAGTTTATTGTGGAGGTTCCATGGTGGAATTTGTGGGATACAACGTATGTTCTTGTGCCTCAGGACTGGCAGCTGTTCTTCCACATAAGGAAAATGTTGTTCTCATTTTTTATTATTATTGTTTCTATAATAAACAAACAAACAAACAAACAAACAAAAAAAACCCAAAAAAACCCCAAAAACCCTAACTTTAGCAATTAACATCTAACATTTCCCAGAAACACCATTCCTTGATAGCTGAAAAAAAGTTCTTCTGTAAAGAAATAAGAAATAAGTATTTAACAGAGTGTTACTGAGGCTTTCTCCAATACTCCTGAGATCTCATTCTCAGCGTGTCAGGGTTTTCTTTGACTACCTAATACATGTGAGGTCAATAGTTGTATCTTTTGCATAAAAGATTTCATTCAGCTTTTAAACTGCAAGCAATTATAAGAGAGAGGGTTATAGACCAGGGTCTTGGTTTCACATTATTTATGTTCTAATTAACTTACCAGACTAATTTTTTTCCCACCCTGCTTTGGCTACTAAGTGTTGATCTTTAAGAGTTATCTGTTCCTAGCATTAATGGGTTTTATTTCTTTGGAAAGGTCATTCTTGATGTAATGTCACTGCTAACACAAGGGAGCCTGTAAGTTTTAGACATTTTGCTTGATTGTGATGAGCTCAAAAATACTGAACTACTTGCTGTCTTTCCCCTGGGGGTTGTTTTCACTCAGAAGAATTAGTATAAGTTCTTTTTAATTTTTGACTGTGTTTTTGCAATTCATTAAAAGTAGTCCTCAATGAGCAGCTGGCATAGCCAAAAATATATATATACATTTTTTTAATCTTTTTATATTTATTTCTAGATGACTCCATGAGCTTGAGAATTACTACTTGCTGGAGGCAAATACATAAGGTCTGGGCTTATAATATGAGCAGTGATACCAAAACTTTGGTCAAAGTGAATTAGATCCATGTATGGTTACTACTGTACTGCTATAAGGTACAGTTACTGCTCTTTAGGAAAAGAAAACAAAATCACTTAAAAATCAGAGCTGAAGAAGATTTCTAATCTCAGCTCACATATTTTTCTATATGTTGTTTTACAGAGTAGATGGTCCTCCTCCTGTTGACTTCAAATAAAATCTTGTCAAACCTGGTAGAGAGGTTTGTGTTGGGCTCCTTGTAGAAATTTCTCCGTTTTTATTATGAGTCTTTGGATGTTAGACTTGTTTTTTCCCCCCAATAACCTTGCTGGAATCAAGGGATTTTACTTGAAAGTAATAATTTTTTTAAAATCTTACATTTGTGAATGTTTAGGAGAAGGTCAGAAAGCATTCAACAAATCTTTTTTTGAAGTTGGAAACCAGATATTTTCACTTGTCCTTATACTTTTATGAGTTCTGGGGGGTTGGTTTCTATTTTTGTAATGTTTGAAGGTGATAGAAGTGTGTTGTGTTTAATCCTTAAATCCATGTTATACTTTCAAAGATTGTTTTCAGCAAGCTCATTTTCAGTTGTAGCTTAGCAGTGCAAAAGACAGATGTTCAGTGTTACACCGAGTTCAGTTTGTGCTTTAGACTCTAACTTTGTGGAATACGGGGAAAATAATTAGTGGAAGGTTGGTTTTTCTTTTTGATAACTATCACGCTGCTGGGAAATTAAACATGCATCATGTTCCTTAGAGTTTCCAGCCATCC
The DNA here is from genome assembly GCF_026979565.1 of Vidua chalybeata. Taxonomy (NCBI): domain Eukaryota; kingdom Metazoa; phylum Chordata; class Aves; order Passeriformes; family Viduidae; genus Vidua; species Vidua chalybeata. Next base: position 17,355,268 of record NC_071540.1, read on the forward strand.
TATCCAGAACCCACTATCTGCTCTAAGAAATATGATTTTAATTTTTTCTCTAACAGCTTTTGCCACATCAGTGTTTTCCTATGTAGAATAATGACTTGGCCCCATGCAACTCCACGTGAAGGGTTTTAAAAAGGTTAAAAAAATGTTTAATTTGTTTCTTTTTTAGAAAACCAGAGACCCATATTTTCATTCATCTAAGTGCTTCATGAAGTCATTACTGCTGGAAAAGAGGACCAACCTGTTTATTTCATTAGGCAATAAATATCTAAAATGTTTGGTACGAGCAGATCTTCAAAAAGGTTATTGTTGTAAGGCAGTTTAGATTTCAGCAATTCCACACCTTGCAGCACAACCAGTCCAGAACTCTGACTTTCAATGCTTCTTCTTTCTGCCTCTTTCACTGGTACAGGAATGGCTCATTTGCATTACTCTGTACCCTGTAAAATGAATTTATTATGCAGCTCCTCTAAATAGGCTAACCAGTTGTAATCTCATTCCAGTGGTGTATGGGTTTCAACAAAACATGATTACTTCCTTCATAAAGCCTAAAAATAAATAAAAAATAACCTTGGAGCCCAACCTGTCCTTTTGCTTGAGTCTAGTGTGTTAAATGGTGCTATTAATCATGAGGGGTAGTTATTTACTTGTTAAATACTTGAGTAATTTAAAATATTACTTTTGCTCACAAGTAACAGCTTTTGGTCTCTGTTATTAATCATCAAAATACTTAATGAAGCAGGATGAGAGCCATTCCCTGGATTACAAAAATCTGAACAATGTTCAGATACATCTGCCTAGCTGAAAGTGGAAGTTGATCCTGCACTCTGAGCCGTGTGGGTACAAATCATTCTCAGCTGGGAGCTCTGTTGGATCCATGGGCAGATCCTGAACCTCTGCTAGGAATCTGTAGGAGAGGGAAGGGGCTGGAAGATCTTTGCTGACCGTGGGCAGAGCTGGTCCTCATCTGGTCAGAAGGGCATGGATTTAACAATGCATGAGGGTTTGCATCTGTGTTTATATTTCATAAAGATTAATCCTGGCTCTGTTTGCAGAAGCTGCTTAACATTGTTGTAGGTAAATGGTGGTTGTGCCTCCACTGATGTCAAATTTCTCAGCTCTTTGTGTGCTGATTAAATTTAGAATGCTTGTGAGCCACCAGCCTGACAAGACTTCAAAAGGAATTTTAGGAAGCATTAGACAATGTATTTTGGGCTTAAGGAAATATCCAGACTGTGGAGAACATTTATCTGGAATTCTTTATGTATTTTGCACAAGTGGAGCTTAAGCAGGCACTAACGAAGAAATGTTAGTGAGATGGTCACAGGGGTGTATCCAAATAGAAGGAGATGGAAAGAGTTTGGTTTGTCTAGCTCAATAAATGGAAGATTTAGGGGGGGAAAGGGGTTAATTTAGTTATAAGACAAGACTTGTACAGGAATAAATGGCCATAAATTGACCATGAACAAATTTATTCTGGAAGATATGAAATGGCCATCAGAAAAAGGGTCAGGAATTGTGAAATGTAGGAATTATTTTTGATTGGGATCAAGTGATCTGGCCAGCAGATCACTGTGCCTGCTTGTGACACCAGAGGTGGTTCCTGTATAAGGCTTTCACAGAATCACAGGATTGTGAAGGGATTTCTGAGGATCATCCAGACCAACCCTCCTGTCAAGATGGGTAACCTGGTTCAGATGAGTTTGGAATATCTCCAGGGCTTCCTTGGATTTCTCAAGTTTTTTCTGTGCTCCCAAGTCAAGGGAAATCTAAGCTAGCTCAAGTTCTGAAGTATGGAAAATATGTTAGTAAGAATTAATTAAAAAGCTTATTTTAGGGTGCAGTTTCATGGCAGCTGCCCCAGGTTGGGGTGCAGACTGTGGGGGTCTCACACCAGGCCGTGTTTTTCTACCTACGTCATCCTGTGGACATGAGATTCACAGAACTTTGTCATGACTGAGCTCAGGGAGCAGGTGGGAATGGGAGAGCAGGAAAAGTGACTGGGGGGAGAGGATTGTCCCAACTCTGCCTTGAAATGAGGATGCTGTCCAAGTGCTCCTGTACTTTGCAGGCACTGCCCATATTATCCTTCCTCACCCTGAACAGTTTGGGCTCCGTGGTCACTTTGATCTCTGAACAGCCTTTGGGAGCAATAATAAATGAATAAATCATTTCTGGACAAAATGATGGTGCCTCTTCCAGAGCTCCTCAACTTCAGAAGGCGAGTGGCTGTTTGAAAGTCCCTGTTCTGACACCACCGCTGGCAAATTGCTGCTTGAACAACTTAACGAGATTCCCAGTGCCAAGAAAGATGCACACCTTTTACTGAATATGCAATAAAATTATAATAAACATAGGTACGCAAGGAAAGTGCTCATAAAAGGGAAGTTCCTGTGGTAGATAGTCTCACAAAAGAGTTTGTCACATTTTGTTTCCAGTTAATGGATGCCTACTGCAGTCACACAGCTTCAGTGACAGGAGAACTGAATTCATTTAAGCCAATAAAGTCATTCTAATTTGCATTTTCATAGCCCACTCTTCAGTACTCCGAGTGTGACTTTCCCTTTTAGGACAGAGCTGTGCAGTAAATGGATAGGTAGGCCCTTTAAAAGGATATTTATCATCCTTGAAGAATCTTAGTGCCAAATCTTAATAGCATTTCTTACAAAAATGACTGGAACTCTCTATCAGATATAGAGGTAGAGCTGTAGAGATAGGGAACAGTCTTTTTTTTTTTAACTTCTTTCCTGATAGAAGAGCAGTTAAAGCCTGAAACAGTGAAAGTTCCCCCTCAAAATGAAAATATTGCATTAAAGAATGCCCCAAATCATAGCATTCTAGAAATCAAATTACTTTGACAGAACTGCGTTTAATTAATTTAGTCACATTCAGAGATAAATAATTCAACATACCTTTATGTAAAGTAAAAATGCCTTTGTTAATTATGCCAATCAGAGGATAATTTATTCAGGCTTTGGAGGTTTTTTTTTTGTTCTAGTTCATATTAAAAAACACAGAAGACACAGAGATCTTCATGTCCAGCCTGTGTGTGTGATTTGATGAAATAATTGCCTTAGGACCTGCTGACACTCTAATTGGAGTCTGTGTAATGCAGAATCAGAACCTTATTTAGAGTTGCACTCTTTATTTTAAGTATCCCTCTGTTAATTTCATTTGAATAACTCTCTCATTTAAATCTGAGAGAAGACTTAAAATTTCATCATCTCCCCATGACTGTGTGCTGTTTATCACTTCTTTCCTTCTCTGATGGCCTCCTCATTATCCATTTTTGTGGGTCTCGTGTTGCAGCACCTGAACATGGAAAAGGTTTTAAGATTCAAAAATCTGAATCTACATGATAAAAATATTTTGTCATGAGCAATTTAATTCAGTGTTGGCAGTTCTCATTATTCTGATTACTTTTTTCTCTTCGTTCTCATCTCTAAGGATCACCATATTTCTTATGAAAATCTGAAGTTTTCATATGCAAAAAGCAAATTTCTGTTTCTCATGTTTCCACAGAAAAGCTCAGAAGCATAAATTTTCTATACCCACTTCCAAGTAAATGAGTCAAAAAAGAAGCCCCCAAACCATACTTCAAAAGATAAAAAACCCCCAACCCTACCAGAAACGCCAAACAAAACAACCAGAACTAAAAACTCATTTCTCAGGAAGTGACTCACAATTTTCTTGAAATTATTGCTCTTAGTAAAAATGAGCGTGATTTCAATTTTAGCTCCTCCTTTTTGTGCTCTGTGTTGTTTTGTTTTTATTTCAGATTACTCTCCTGAAGTCAAAGGTAGAATGTGGTCATACAGAATATTTTCCTCTGAAAAGAGATTTGTTTACTTTTACTCTGTGCAGAATTCCTGTCTGGGCAGATGGCTTTCACAGGTGTCTGCACCATTTATGTTTCTAATTAAGTAAAGCCTTACACAAGGATGAATTTCACACCATAAGAATTTGTGTGAAATGCAATTAATATTCTGCAGCTTGGCTTCCTGAGCCAGGTGATCTCCTCAAGGTAGGGATAATGAAGATATGAGGGTATGCACAGCAAAAGGTGAGAAAATTCATTTGCAGGGCGAGCATGTGGCCAAACTGAAACTGTGCAAGTTGAAAAGAACATAAAGATTCTGAAATTCTTTAGGAAGACCTTTCTGAGATGACTTTCGGTCACCAGAAGAGGAGGTAGAAGGACCCTCTTATTTTGAGGTGTCATGGTACCTGAAGGTGCTTTAGCATCAGGGAGTTTATTCATTTCCTCTGCAGTATGGTATTAAATTGCTCTCTTTTTTTTGCTTTCCAACCATATTCTATGTGAGCAGCTTTCAGTGCAAATGTTGAGGTCAGTAAAGGTTACCAGCATGTGTGTGCTGGTTTATTAACTAAAGAAAAAAGTTGTTTCTTAGGCTTGGTATCTCACCAGGAATACAGCTCCAGCACAGTGGCCAAACTAGCACAGGAGTTATCTAACTATGACATTTCCTTACACCAACTGACAATAAATTCTGAAAGAAAAATTGTCAGAATATTAAAAGTGAGTCTTTGTTCTGTACATTTCTGAAAAGCAGGAGGTTATGAAAAACTTTGATTTTGCTTGTTAGTGAACACAGGATCTGTAGGCCTGAGTAGTCAAAACTCTGCTTTGCTTTTCAGACTTCTACCCATTTAGATTTTCATGAGCAAATTGTTTACTGCATAGCTATCATTTTTGTCCAAGAATTTGGCTTTTTGCTTGGTAGCAGGTGTGGGATTTTTTTTACTAATTGCCCAGCACTTGACTAGTTGTGTGAACAATATTTGTATCTTCAGAGTTCTTCATATGACATTTAAATATTATTTATAGTGTATTTAATGGAAGTCTTCATTTAGGCACCTATCAGTCCATAAAACCTTTTATTATATACAAAAATATGAAATCTACATGGTGTTTTAAATTCAGAATGTATTCTGCTTTGAGCAAGCTTCTTTGCCTTAAACATAATATCTGCCTGACTTAATTTTTCAAGATATATTTAAAGACTGCTGTCCCCAGTGTGAAGAACCTTTATAGAAATTATTTTAATGAGATAGACATTTAGTTCAACAGAAGTTTCTTCATGAGAAAAATAAATTAAAAGAATAATTTTCCTTTTTAAATACAATTAATTAAAAACTGTCCATGTGATGACAGATTTAACATTTTGTCTGACATGTAGAGAAGAAGAAAGTGCCTGGAATTGCACAAGTGGAATAAAATGTTCCATTTCACAGCAAGGCCAAGCTTGAGTCTTGTAATTATTTCAAAGGGAGTAAAGGTCATTTTCTATTTGCTGCATCTCTATTATGTGAGCCTTCTGTACCAGGCTTACAGAAGTTAACTCATGACCCATTTAGATTGCCCAGATTTCAAAGTCAACTTAGACTGTCACAAATCTGATAAAGTTGACATATTCCCATCTCTAAGTACTGCCATAGATGATGTCCAAAGAGGCTTTTTATTTATAGCTCTGTAAGACAAGAGATCCAGCTTTAAAGCTTGAGTAGCTGGGAGATCAGAACATGATTTGCCTCTTATTTGCAGTGTTAATCCTTTAGGTGAAGAGCAGTTTGTAGATAAATTTCAGACTATATGGCTTGGACTGTTTTTCTGTTGGGTACTCATTATATAACTTTGCTTGCATCATCAGTTGGGAAGAGGTTTTCTCCTGCTGTGATTGCATTTTTATGCATATTCATCCAGAACACTGAGTCAGAAAGACAGGTACTTTAAACCAGCACCTGTGCACACAGAAAATGTGTGCAGAAGATGCATGTGTGCCTTTCTTCCTGTGCATACGCCCATTGAAATGCATATAAGGCATATTTTTTTAACAATCAGTAATCAAGCTTTATGCACAATTTTCAGGGTAGGCTCTGAATACCTCAGTTCACATTTGCAGATATCTCCTGCTGGAAGACTGAAGGGGACACGTCCAATTCTCAACCTCAAAATCTCCAGTAAAATCAATATATCATTAAGAGAATGAGGGACTGGGGGCTGTGGTTTTAAACCTTTTTAAGAAAGGCAGGAATAGTGTGATACTGAAATTAATGGTGTGATACTGAAATCAAGTGCACCTTTCTTGTTGTATTGCTTTAAATCTTTCTCTTCTTTCCTGGTTAATCCTTCCAAGGGACCAACGTGGAGCAGGACAGGATGGAAGGGAAAGGTGTCCATCTGTTGTGTTTGCCTTCCACCAGATTAATTGCCATGAAATATTCTGGCTGTTTCTCGCAGTCTGCTGGCACTTCTGGCCAAGCTTCTATAGCAATGGTCTGACATGAAACAAATGATGCAGCAGTTGGTTCCCATAAGAACAGCTAATGCACACCAGGTGGGGCATTGCTGCCTTTGGATTTTGTAAATGGGATCACAGAGGACTTTAAATGAGTGGGAAATGCAAGAAGGGAGGGAGGAGATCATGTATCACTGATTTAGCAAATGGATAGTGAGTGGTGGGGAATAGGGAAACACGCAGCTGTTAAAATGTTGCAGGACATCTCTTAGGGATCAGGATCAGCAGACTTGGATGATAAAAGAGTGGAGGTGGGACTGAGAGATGCTGCTGGTACATTGGGAGAAGTGAGAGTGCTGTTGTCACCTGAGCTGGTGGAGGAGAAAAGAGCCTTCAGCATTCACTGGTGTGGGACTGGGGAGAAATTGTCTGCACTTTACCCTGAAGAACTTTATTTCCAAAACTGTAATTTTGTGTCAAGGGTGTGTTGAGTAAATAGACCCATTGTGCAGAGCCACTTGAATTTAGGAGCAAATGTCTTTCAGAACCCCTGTGTTTATTTTGTTTTTGGTTGCCACACGTGCCCTCTCTAGCTGATTGTGCTAGGGCTGCCTGACAAGCAGCAGATTGCCCATAACGATTTTGAGATCAGAGTGGTCAGTGCATCACCTGAAAGTCAGGTTTTGTAAAACACCTTTAGATGTTCTAAAGCAGAAAGTACTTCTGCAAATGCACTTACACATATATAGGTTGGAAAATATGTTTTGGCTTCTCCTGCTCTTAACCTTGTCTCCTTTTGCCTCTCTCTTTAGCCTTTTAAACTTTTTAGTAATTTCTTTTTGCTTGCTGCTTCTTTCTTGACCATTCTTACCCCCATGCTCTCATTTAACAGCTGCCAAGAAAAATAGCCCTTCAGGTTGTTTTCTCCATTCAGGGATAAAAAGCTTCAAAGTCCGAGATTAGAATTGTACCTATTCCCAAGCAATTTTATTTTGCTTGTAAGCTTCCTCCTTTGATGTTCCTGTGGCGACACTGAGCTTGGGTGACCATGTACTGCCAGTGACACAAACTGTATTCAACTGGAACCCTCAGATCCACCTCCTCTGTGATGCACACATTTCTTTTTCAGCCCTCCCTTGGTGTAAACAAGCTTTTGATTGTAGGGAAAATGGACAAACTGTGGCTTAGAGAGATAGAAAATAAATAGTTTAAACTTGCTAGCAAAGAATTTATTTTAGAAATGAAAATTCTGTATGTGAGACTTTACCCTTGAATACAGAATTTCTTCTGCAACTTGGTGATCAACTTTGAGACAGATTTGCATCTCTTAATTTATCACTTTTTCAAATTTATTTGCAGGTGCTTAATTTCAGCATATATTTAGGTCCAGCTGTATTCAGATAGGCCTAAATAAATGTGATTTTTAAGAGCAATATTACATCCTATATTTTTATTGATATAAATATTGATATTCTGAACTGAAATTCACCTTGAAAGCTACTATTTTGTAATTTCAATGCCAGCCCATATATATATAAAAAAGCAAAAACCTTATATAAAAATTGTTTAGCAAGATTTGAAGGGGAAGTGTGATGTGATGGATATTTTGTTTTATGAGTATGGACCCCAATGTTTTGTTTTATGAGCACTGAGCCTAAACCCGCTACAGTTCCCAGAAGCCAACATGATGGATGAAGGAGTGGATGTTAAAAGTCTATTTCTGGTTTTTTTTTCCCCTCAGGTTCTGCTGCTTGCATGTGCAGAAGATTTAGAATGTGTGCCTGGATTCCAGCAGAAGGTTTTTTATATAGAAAAGCCATTTCAATTCACAGAGGACCGGCTGGTTCTGAACCGTATGTTGTTTTCATATATTACTATTGTGCAAAAATCAGAATTGTTTATGTATTCATTTCATTCCTGCCATTTATCAGAAAGCTTTTTTTTTTTTTTTTTGTTTTGTACCTAAGGTTTTGGATATTGCCATGATTCAGTCTGAGTTCCCCTGTATTAATCCTGTGTCTCTACAGGCTTTACTCTGTGTCGTGTATGAGAAATGGTAAAATACAATATATAATCTTTTAGGGCTATGTGAATATTGTGAAAACCTAGAATCAGCCACTTCTTAAAAATTAAATTTTTAAAAATAATCTTACCTATGAGCTTGAAATCAGGACTTGCTCATCAACGTCTTTATTAAATTATTTCTGCAACTCAGGTTTAGAAGTTTGCATTTTGAAAGCATTTATAGCTGATGTAAGTTCAAGTCTTTGCATGAAATTCAGAGGCTGGAAGAAGTTTGGGATCATCAGTGATAGCAAAGTGTCACACAACTGGAATATTCAGTATATTTCCATTGAGCAGGTGTCACATTATAAAACCCAATCTGGCACTGTATACCCAAAGCATTAAACTGAAGGAGGTTTAACAGTTTTCAGTTCTGGTGTTAGTTCATTCCAATATTTCAGGGTTACAAATTGTTCATTCCATTCTGGGGCTTTGGGATTTCAGCCCTGTCAAACAGACGTGGTGCTTTATCCAACGGCTGATGTCTTTAAAGACTTGAAAAAGGATTTAAGTGTTGCCATTTTCATAACTTCCAAACACACCTGCATTTTTACATGTGATATTTATTACTAAAGATTTTTTTGTTGTGCTGGTGCTGAACCAGGAGTTCTTCTGGGTGTGCAGCACTGGACAGTAGTGCTCGGCTCCTATGTGCAATATCTGGATCCTACAATGGGATACATCCCATAGCTTGGTGGAACCAAGAAATGCAAACCAATATTACTCACCAAATGCACACATTTCCCAGCTCAGTTCCATCCAGATATCACTGCTACACACTGATGTATTTTCACTTCAGATGAAGGTGTAATCTGTGCACATTCACTTTAAAATAGCATTAACTTCTCAAAACGAAATGTCAGAATTAGTTGCCACAGTCTATTGAAATAACTCTCTTAAACTTAAGTCATTCAGCCTTTGGAGGTACTAAAATAAACCTCTAGGATAACATTTTTAGTCTCAGCATTTTGATATGTTGCTTAGTCTGAGCTGCGTTTTCACAGGAACTTTAGATCACGAGATGTAATACTAGTCAGAGATGTGAGATTGTTGTTCAGCTTAGAAAAGAGGTTTCAAACTTCTTATTTCTTTGGGATATTTAGTTTTCTCTGGAATTCTTATTTTGGAGTTGTCAAACACATTATTCCTACACGGCTAGAAGTTGAAATTCTTAGAATATAATAGATTTAATAAGCAAGCAGATTTGAAGACCTATTAAAAGAAGCAATACGGATAAACTAGTGCTAAATTGAATGCAAACAACCTTTGTTGAATGCTTTTTCTGCTTCAGAACTTTGAGGCTGTAGTGTGTCTGGCCAGATCTCCTGCTGATTTGGAGAGGATCACCCCAAGGATGGGCTGGTTCAGCCAAACTGACTGGACTGCTCTGTGGTGACCCAGCCATTTGCAGTGGTACAAAATGAGCACAATAATTAAGATGCCATCATTAGTGAGAGGAGGAGGAGAAGGGAAGAGCAGGAAGAGACTCAGAAATGTCTGGGAACAATCTCTGGAATTAAATTATTTTAATAAGCAGACAGTAAATTGGCCTAATGTGCAGTGTTGGACAGAGGCAGGCTGTCGATGCGTGATCCGGGTTAATTCAATCACCCACAAACAGGGTGTCCTTCATGCAGCACCATTAAACCTCAGCACAGTTCCTTCATTTCAGCTGTCAACAGAATTGATAATTTTAATTGTCTGTTTGAATACACTTTGCATGCTCTTGCATCTTCTTATGCCCATTACCAGGAGCAGTGTAATTTAGCAGTTGCATTGTAATGCGAGGCTTACCAGGGCTGTGTAAATTAATAGAGCAAATATGTACACCAGGCCTATAGCAGTGATTGTTTTTGTACTCTTCAATAAGCCAAGGAGTTCCTTAATTCTTTTCTGAAGTGCAATAATACAGTCTTTTTCTTTTTTTTTTCTTTTTCAATTTAAACAAGAACCTACTGTACGTTCCATTGCTAGCATCTCCCTTGTAATTAAATATAGGTTGTGATTGGTTCTTCTGTATTTATTACTTCTACATATGGCAGTGTTAATTATATTTTACATTTACTGATGGGAAGAATGAAGAGTAGACCATACTGAGGGTACAGAATTTTATCTTGTTTCTTGTTGTGATTTGCAGCAATTTTTATTAAAGCCTACTTATAAGCTGGCCATAACAAGTCCAGCTATGTGTGCATATTCTGCTTCCTATTAGTTTCACTGGTATTCAGTTACTATTAGTTTTTCTGTCATTGTGCTCAGGCTGAAGTGGCTTTTAAATTCTTATTTATTTTTTTGCTCTTGCATCTCATTTAGTAGTAACCTCCAGACTTTGACCATTTCTTTGTCCCTCTTTGGTCATTATTTTTTTTCCCCTCAGACCCCTTCAGATCTCCTTATAACTTGTGTTTTCTATAACCATAAACAATATAAGGCATTGCTCTTTTGCTTTTGTTCTGCCTAATTTTTTCCTCTGTGTGCAGAACCAGATGTTCCCTTGATGCAGTGGGGAAAGATCCATGGAGTCACTTTCTGGAAATAGTAATTATGTCCACATAATTATTATTCTAACAAAGAGTTGTGTCGCTGTTTTTTCCTTCCTTATAGATTTTTTTTACTTTACACTTAGGACCATCTTTGCAATTCAATAGAGAAGATCATCAACATTGCCACATTCTTGATGAAGTGCTAATTGACAACATTTAATTACAGGTTTTACCTGTCAGAAGCACTTGTGGCCATGAAATGCCTGTCCCTGCCAAGGCTGGCGGGTCACTGGCAGTGACAGGGCTCTGTCACGCTGGGCTGAGGGAAAGTTTCTAATCAGACTCAACAAACGTGGGAATGTAATTGTGTTACATTAATCACGTTTATACTTAACACACATCGGGCTTGGCTTTTGGGGGTATTTTTAATTGACAATGAATCAAATAGTGCACTTGAATAATGGAGGCAATTAACATAAAGCACGAGGTGATGCATTGTGCATACTAAACTGGGGAAGGCATTGCCAGTGCTTTAAACGGCAAAACAAAGGAAGTTTTGACCCTTACTTGAAAAGCTCTAATTTGGATGTTAATTAATGGCTGACCTCTTGTGTCTCTTTTGTGATAGATTGCTGTTCAGAGCCTGGGCTGCCTCAAGAACAAGGTTTTGTCTGTCTGCATTTGGGTACATTTTGTTCTGTGGATTTTAACAGAGAGCTTTCTATTCAACCATATCAAAATCGTTGCTTACTCATATGATGTGAAATATCTTAGTGTACTTATTAATGCTTAAAAGCAGGTTTTCAATTGTCTGGCAAAGCTGTGGCCTCCAACAAGATTTACTTTGTCCAAACCAAATAAAGCCTGTGGAAAGATCAGAGAAGATCATTCCTCCTCCTAGAGGCTTGTGTGCACAAGAATCATGGCCCTGGTCGTGCCCACGTCCAAATATTTCCTGTGGATTCTGAGCTGATGCCATGTGAGAGCTGTGATTTATCACATCCACCCTTCCCAGTGATTCCAGGCCAGCTGATTGTACAGATGGCCTCTTCCTGTGCCTGGTGCTGTTCCTCTCCTGCTCATTCTGATCCTGGAGTTATCACACCCACTTCGTTCATCTTCCCTTCTTCCCTCTCCCCACACCCTGCACAGAGCCATCGTGGCAGCCTCATTCAGCCCCCTGTGGTCTGCCAAAGCCTCTGGCAGGGTTCTGACACGGGGTTTGGATGTGACTGTTAACTCTTCGTGCTGAATATTGCAGGGTTTGGGTAATTGGGATTGCACATGGTAGTTGTAGCTTGCAAAAGAACATGTTCAAGCAAGGTAAGATTTTAAGCTTAGCAATTTCTGGCAGGGAAAACTGTCTGGGCTTCTGGGTAATAGCCATATAACTGTGGATTTTCCACCTATTCAGTGTGTCCTTGCTGAAACAGTGTTGTGGCTTTTCAAAATGAAGAAGTTTATAATGCATTTTGAGTTTTACAAACATCTTCAATTTTCTTTCAATTCACGTAAATCGCTCGCTGTGTTAAGAACCTGCTTCAGAAGATGTTGAAAAATGACTTGGTTCCCATTCCTTGGCATGAGGGAACAGGTTCAATGGAAAGGCATCTCAATTTTCCTACCCAGGTAGGGGAGTGCTTGTTATATCCTAAAATATGTATCTTCATATGCATGGATAGAATTTGAATACTAGAGCTTTGATCTGACACTTGGGTACATGGTTAAGGTACCTGGAACTCTTATTCCATGTGGACAGAAACATTGGTCAGGGTTTGAAGCAACACATCTTCACATTTAAATGGCCATAGGAAGCCAAACTCATGTAACTAAAGTTCCAGGAAATATCTGGGGCTCTGTGCAAAAAGGTTGCAAATTTGTGTAAGTTTTAAAGTGGGAGGTTGGGAACTTTACTACAAGCTTGTGGAGGCAGGGTGAGGAAGATCCTTTAGCACCTAAATACCTGATGCATTGCCTTTTAATTGAAGTTTGCTGATGAATTCCTACACAGAGGGAAAAGATTTTCTGAGAATAAATATTATAGCTAAATAATATAGAATGTCTTAAATGTGCCCCTAAATAAATACATGCAGATCAATGTTGCAGGACAACAATATCACATCATCTGTTTAACTGCTTTCGCACATGATTGAGACAGAACAGAATAGGAGAGAATAGTTGTTGAGTGCCAGGTGGTCAGACAATTCCCTCCCAAAAGCTTCCAGGACCGGAGGGTGAAGCAGTCAAAAACAGACTGTTTGATTTTTATGCATATACATTAAATTAAACTAGTGTTTGCAAATGTATGACATTACACTGAGCAGAGTGAAAGAATTATTTAGTCTCTGAAAAACAACTTCTGAGCTGAATCAAAACCTCTCAGGGGTGCAGTCAGCTCTTGTGGAATAACAGAGGGAAAGGCATATGTGTTGGTAAAACCTCCTCCTCGCATTTTAATTCCAAGGTGGAGGAAATGAGGATCTAAACTCAAGGTTTCTTGTCTGTTTTGTTGAGAAAAGCCTCAAAATCCTGTTTAAAAAACAAACCAAAACAAATACACTCACATGAAAAGTGGGTGAGGATCTTTGCAGTGACAGTGAATGCTCTTTTAGCAGTTTGGTCTGGATTTAGGAAGATAAAAGTAGCAGATTACTTGGTTTGAGATTTAATTTGTTTCTGGACACTTTCCAAAAACCATAATGTTTCACAGCTAATACTTTTTTGAAATACGTGTGGGCTTTGGTTGGCTGAAACATGCCAGCTGTTCTCCTAATAATCTAAATCAATGGCCAACTGCTCGGTATTAGCAGGTTGGGTCTCTTCCTCACTGCAGTGCAAACCTTGTATTAATAATGTCCCCAGGTGCTTCAGTGGAAGACTTCTCTGCTCATTTCCAGTTGGCAATTTCAGAACAAAAAAAATCAAATTAACCAAGCTATTACTCCTGAACTGATTACCCACGCAGGCCACGAGGCAGCTCCTTCTCTGCAGGTGTAGGAATATGTTGGAAGGCCAAAATCTATTTTAGGAAAGTGCAGGTGGCTTAGCTTAGGCCAACTCCATCAGCAAATAGTCTGACACTGATTGCTTATGGCTGGCAACATTTGAACAGGGTCATCTTCGGGAGGAAATGAGAGGTAGGGAGGTGAGATTTCTGGTTTTAGGTTAGAGATGGGGTCACTCTGGAGAGGATCCAGCACCACCCCAGCTTTGTCAGGAGCAAACTTTGTCCGTGTGTGACAAAGAGATGCAAATCACCCCTCACTGAGACATTAATGCATTTCTGTAGAACATTTCTTGGTATTTTCACAGACTGCCTTTCTGACAGGACTTTTAATTTGAGGATCTTAGCAAAGCACCATTCAAAAGAATCATGGCTAGCTAACCTTTTCCATTACATTTCAAAGTGCAGTGTGGACATTTAGCGAGAATTAATGGGAGTATGTGAGGTTAAATCTTCCTTTAAACATAGAATCTCATTTAAGTTAATGATATCTTAAAGCATGCAAGTATTCTTGAAAATAATTGTAGCTCACAATTAATTCTGAGCTTTTAGGATTTCTCTCTGTTAATCCAAATCAAATTATAACTTTTCTAATGTAATTATGATCATGCTTCAACTTGCAGTTTTTCTTTGCCTTTGCTTATTTAAATCAGTCCTTTTCAGACAGAGCAGTCTGTCTGCTTTAATGGACACATCTCCTTTTCACACAGTTTTCCTGTGCCATGTGATTTCTCAGTCTTGCCTTGAGAATAAGTACCACTGGCTGTAAACTCAGGAAGTCTTTCAGAAATTTCTTAGATTGGGGAATTTTTCTAGCTGGAGGCTAATGCTCTGATTTTGTTTTATGCCCCTGTTCAGCCTATCCACCTGAACTTTTTCCTCTAGAGAAGGGAAAGAAAAAGTAACTTTTAATGGATTGATTCTGAAAACTCTGGTCTGTCTGGAATGACTTTGTGCATATTTGTATGCCTTGTACCTGCTGCTTCTGGGGCAGACGAGTGAACCTGTGGATAGGGCAGTAAGTGCATGTCATACTCTGTGATGTGAATATTAACTAAAATGCTTCTCTTGTGTTTTTCAAATCCCTGAAAAAATATCAGCCCAGGCAAAGGGTAGGATTTGCTCAAATAAGGATCCCTGCCTGTAAGGGATTATCTTCAACAAAAATTGAAATTCTTTTACCAAGGAATTCCTTTAAAACAAATTAAAATAAAACTAGGAGCCTTGGGAAGACCTAAAAGATTCTTATAGTGCTCTGGGACGTTGCTTTTTAGACAAGAATTCCACTTACAATACTCACTTTGATTTGTTTACTTTTTTTTAAAAAAGAAAAGCAATAAAAAATCCAGTGCAAGCTTTGTCTCTCAGCTGTGGAGAGAACTGAAGCAGAACTGAGGGGCCTTTAATAAGGCAGCAAAACGGAGGCACTGCTGGAGCAGCTTTACAGGTAGTCAATAGCAGAAGAGAAATTCCTCCCTGAAGTTGGAGGTAAATCTCTGACACTTTGAAACACTTGCTGGCACGTACCAGAACCTAAAAGCAGGTTAGACTGAAGTAAGTGATAATCTCCTTGATGCACAGGACCATTCTGCTGCCAGGGAGTCAGGTTTGTTTTACTGAAGAGCAGATTGTGAATCTTTTCTCCCTTATCAACAGTGTTGGGAGTGCTCTGGCTGGATCTGGCTTTGTGTATAAACTGGATTGTCTTGCCTTGGACTTTTCCTAAAATAGTGTAAAGCAAGGTTGTAGGAAATGGGTGCATTTTTTATTCTTTTATTATTGCATTCTATAATTAAATATATTATTCTCTACTAACCACGCTGAGAGGAAACTTTGTTTATGTAAATGTATTAAGGCACGTGGGTTTTGTTTACCTTCCTTTGTGTGGCAGTGAAACAGAGGAAACACAAAATGTGCTCTGGTCTGCTAAAAACCCAAATTGCCTGGTTACAAGTAACCCTGCAGACTTTATTTAGCTGGAATTTTAATTACAGTGCCAGCTCTCAACACTTACAATAAAACATTAGGGAGACAACTATAATTTGACCTTCATAAAACATTAACACCAACTTCAGTTTAAAAGAATACAGTGGGAAGCAGAATTCAAGAAATTATGAAAACAGTGTACTTATGATACTTTAACTTTTGGAAAAAGCACAGCAATGTGCTCATGTGGACAGCAAATCTGTGTGATATTGGTGTGTTTGGTTCCCTGAACCATCTCATGATTCTCATGCAGAAATGCTGCACTGTTGGCAGAGGAAGCTTCTCACGGTTTTTTCATGTCTTGAGGAAATCAGTGCTGCTGTGAGGCTTGGGGTAAAGGATGCTGCCCAAACCCCATGGGAAATGCTGATGGATAAAAGCCAGCTTGTTTCTTTCCCCAGAAAAGCCAAACTTCAGGTGCCCACCCATCCCCTCTGAGCCCCTTCTTTGCTGAAGTGTTTGTGACAGTTCCTGTGCGAGGTGCACCTGGGCCAAGGGCTCCTTTCTCCTGCTGAAGGTCAGAGCAGAATGAGGTGGGGAAGAGGAGGAATGGAGCAGGACAGTCCGTGCCCATGTTGGATGGGAATGTCCATGCAGCTCTTAATTTATCACTTTTTCAAATTTATTTGCAGGTGCTTAATTTCAGCATATATTTAGGTCCAGCTGTATTCAGATAGGCCTAAATAAATGTGATTTTTAGGAGCAATTATTTTATGGTCCAGGAAAAATCTTTATTGATATTCTGAACTGAAACTCACCTTGGAATCTACTATTTTTAATTTCAATTCCAGCCCATATATATAAAAGCAAAAACCTTACACAAAAATTGTTTTCAGCACTGCTGAAAGGGACAGCAGGACTGGCTCTGAGGTGTAGAAACACCAGAAATGGTCACAAATCCAAACACATTTCTGCTTAATTCTGGCTGAAATAGTCCCTGAGTTGTGGTGTAGCAGCTGATAATATTTTCTGGTTCTGTCATCAGGCAAAGATGATGAATAGCGTGCTCCAGGTCTTCTCTTGTTGTTAATTTAATATAAAATAAGCATAGTTAATAAATGTCACCTTTGCTTTTTTATGAAACGGACTTGAAGCTGTAAACACAAGGACACTTTAAATGTCCCATGATTAAAGGAAAATTTGAAGTTGTCTGAATGCCAAGGTTGCCTTTGTGTGACCTGAAACATTTTTCTTTTGCTGTTTGCTGACAGGTGAAGCATCGGTTGCTAAAATCTCTTCTTCCCTAACTTTTGATGTGATGTTTCACACCATGTTATATCTGTGTTCAAAGGTGATGCTGGATGCACACAAAAATTATGGGGGTAGGAATGCAGTGATTCAATATTGTAGTCAAGAGTTTCCCAGGGGTTCGTTTGGGCTGAATGAAAAACCATGAGCTCAGCTGCCTATGATTTGGTGTTTGGCTGGCCAGTTACTATTGCTCTGGTTTCTGGGGATCTTTTTGGTGTTTTTAATCAAGGCTCTTCTAGCTGGAATTTTTATTCATCCTGGTTTGTATTTATGGAGGAACCACTCAAGTGCATAATAAAAAATATAGGAAATAGTGATTTTATAATATTTTTCTAGAGCAATGAAAGCAGTATTGTGGGAGTTATACAGAGTAATTTGCAACCAAAGAGCTCATTTCATTTAAATTTTTAAAAGTTACATTTGTGACAGAGCAAAGGGTCTAAAATTATCTTTAATCACAGAGCTGATGAGTTCACTCTTCCGATTAATAAGAAAATGCAACTCTCCAAATGTTCTATAAGATTTGGTGTTTCTTCTGAGAAATCAGTCAGATCTCATGCAAGTAGGCAGAAGGTTTTTGGCATAATAGAATAGCAGCTTCTGTCAATTCAATGTAAATCAAAATAAGAAATTTTATTTTAAATGATATTATTACTCCTGGCACTTTTATTCTTTGAGACACTGCCTTTAATAGCTTCTCCAATAAATTTCAAAGAAGCTGAAATACAGAAGCTGTAACCCTTCCAAAATAAATCTATTAATTGTAATGCTTCTGAAAACATTGGGCATTGACTACTTACTGCTGTTTTTATAAGTCAGCATCACTTCCCAGAACTGTCTGATACTGACTGGAGTTAGCACTGCTAATTAATCGAAATGAAATTACTCCAGTGATGAATGAGGGCTGGACACATTTGACTTAACTCTTTCTGGCGCTCTAGCTGTGCTTTAGATCCTGATTTAGAAGGAATTTAAACAGAGACTTAATTTCAGTTCCTTCCCCACTCTCCAGAACTTTGCCAGTGCACCAGAGGCCCAGATTCTCTCAGCTCCAGCCCCAGATTTTCTTGCACAGAATGTCCTTTGGGAAAGGCTTAGGCTGAGCTGTGAGGAGGCTGCTCCCTATGCAGCCATGCA
Source organism: Vidua chalybeata (assembly GCF_026979565.1). Classification (NCBI taxonomy): domain Eukaryota; kingdom Metazoa; phylum Chordata; class Aves; order Passeriformes; family Viduidae; genus Vidua; species Vidua chalybeata. The sequence continues at coordinate 17,373,450 of NC_071540.1, forward strand.
AAAGCAAAGGTGTGAGAGCTTCCCAGCACATGAGTTTTCTGTGCTGAAACAGATGATTTGGGCTGATTATGCTCAGAACCATGAATACAGCACAGAGTTCAATTTCCATGGGTGAGTGCTGTTCCTGCTGAAATTGGGTTTTTCTGCACAAGCCTGTGCCAAAACTCTCATCCTTCCTGTCTGCAAGGGCTACTGGATTTTAGGTAACTGATCAAACAAGCCTAGACTGGTCTTTTGAATGTTCTCTTAATGACTTCTTAAATATAACAGATCTGGATAGGGCTGAGCTCTGGAAATAGGTGCAGGGGCTGGTGCTGCACCTGCTGCTGGCAGTGTGTGGGTGAGAGCCTCAGGATGCTGAGCATGGCTGGAGGGACCAGCTGGCACTGCCCTCAGGAGAACTGACAGATTTAATACTTTAATAAAGAGAGAAATATTTGTTAAATCAGATTAAAGACTGGATTTAATGCGGCCAGATTGAAAATGATAGGTTATGGGTAAAGGTGGTAAAATCATTCTCCATCAAGATTTGCTATTCCTACAGGTCTCTAAAGCCAGGTCTATAACAAGTCTTCCTTCTAAAACTTGGGATTTAGAGAACCCAGAGGCAACCTCAGGTTTGTTTGTCCTCTGGGAAAGCACCTGATGAGTTTTAACAGAGCTTTGCCAGTTTAGGAGTGGTGGGACCATCAATCTTCACTCAAGATCAGTGTTCCAGACTTCATCCTGAGTGCTTCTTTCCAGAAATAGTGCCTGCAAGGGTCACTTAAAGAGCCTGTTTGGACCAGAAGGACCCTGTGAGGTTCCCAGGCATTGCACAGGTCGTGGATCTGTGCACAGCAGGTCTCTGGAGTTGGGAAGGTGTGGGATGTGCCAGGGGGTGCCACACACTGAGGCAGCACCAGGCAGGACTAAACTGTGTGGTTGGGTAGTGCAGTGAGGTGGGAGTGGGTCCTCCTGCTTTTATGGGTTTAAAAGCACCACCAAAACCACCAAAATCAACCAAACCCCACCAAAACAAATATAAACACAGAATAGAGCCCTCAAAGCAACTTTCTGGCAAATACAGCAACCTCTGCTTCTCCTCCCCTCCCTGTGACAGTCTGTGAGAGTCTTTGTCCAATCTTTTGAGTTTTTACACAGTGCTTTCTTGGGGAGTAGAGTTTTTACTTGAACCTACACCTGCCATATTCCCAGGGGACTGAAATCTTAGCTGTGCACATAAGCTTGTGCTTTATCCTTCTTGTTGCTTCTTTCTGTTGAAAGAGTTTTACTTTAGATGGATTAATTAGATGGATTGACTCCACAGCCTAGTAATTTCCCCATTTCCATGAATTAAAGTGGTTGTTTCAATCCCTCCTCACCTGAGTGTTTATATTTTTAATGCTTTAAATCAATCAATGAATAGATAAAATCATGAAAAGCATCAGTGATTTCAAAATAAGTATTTTTCTAGGTATTTTAAAAACTATTCAGAGAGTTGGAACTGGAACTTGCTTGTGATGAGTGCACAAGAATATTTGGATGTAGTGCTTACAAAGTATGTAGGAACTTTTAGACTCAGCTTTCAGCAGAGGAAAAAGTGCTTTATTTTCTGGATTCTCAAGTCATGTGCTCGACTATCATTTTCATAGTCTGTTTTTTTTATTCTTTTTTTGTACAATAATCAGTTGGACACAGCTGCAATGATTCCAGCAGAAGGGGGCTGGCACAGCTTGCTGGTGTAGGAGAGTTTTCTGTGTGCATGCTCCAGCACCTTAGAGCAAACAGTGCAGGTGAGCTGGAGCCTTCCAGCTCCTGGTGGGATTCTGGAGCTCCTGGTTATGTGAAGAACATGAGGTCTTCCCCCTCCAGTGTATTGCTTTGTTATTCTAGAACCTTATTTATCTTTCCTATATTTGTTAGAAATTCAACGTTTGTTTGTCGAGAAGAATGCTTTCTCTTGCATTGAACAGTTTTTTACTTTGCTTATATTTTGGTAAGAAAAAATTATTTTTTCTTTCAAATTTGGTTCTGGTGGAACTCCTCCTTCTGCTTGGCAGCTGAACCAAAAAAAAAAATTATTTGCACAGCCCTAATGGTATCAGTAAATTCATTTCCCTAGAACTCAAAACTGTGTTTCCTCTCTGGGATGCCGCAAAGTGATAATTATGAATGATAAAATACAGTGGAAATTTTACAGAGAAATTAGTAACTGGGATGTTGCTCTGAAATGAGAACAGCACGTGGATGTCCTTAAGGATACTGAACACATCTCCCTTCCTTGGTGCATCAGCTGCTCCCCGTTCATGAACAGATCATGGAAAGGCCAGGCTGTGATTCATTTGCCTGCTGGTTTGCTCAGGGTTATCAAGGCAAAGGTGCTGTTACCTGGGCCTGCCCTCCTGTGTGGGAGACAGGAATGGTTGGAATTTCACTCGTTTTTCAGAGCAAAGCTCAAGGTCGTAACTCACTGCTGGTGGTTGATTTCCAGGAGGTCTCAGTGGATTTAGAGAGCATGTGCTTCCTCAGGTTTGGAGGGGACTGATTCATTTGTTTGGAGACTTTGGATGGGAAAAAGTAGAGAAACCTTCCCTTGAAAGAGGGAATGAAACAAGGATGAACAAATTATCTTTAAAGAAGAATTTTTGATTAGCAGCATCTCCTTCTAATAAATTGTCCTGATCTCAAAGCTCCTTTTCTGCCATGCTGAAAAAGGTGATGTTTTTTGCCAGTTCTACTGGCAAACCTGAACTCTGCAAAGTCTGATGTAATGAACACAAATAATGTTCTGTTTGCTTTCCTTCTAATTCTGTTCTAAAAAAATCACCTAATTAGAAGGATTATAGTAACTGGAAAAAAAATGGGGGAAATAGACACTAATTTTCCTCCCAAAAATATAGAAATAAAATTGACAGTTTTGATCTGAAGGTTGCAAGAGTTTGTTAAAAATTTTTGAGGTGTAGTCTTACAGAAATTATAAAAAGCTCTGAACACTGATCTGCAAATGCCATTTGTAGCTGACTTCATGCAGTTCTGTTTTACCTCTGGAAAGTAAAATCAATTTCAGATTAACTTTGACAAGGAGGTGTTGAGGTGTGTGAGTCAGCACTTACTCAGATATTTCTGCCAGCCTGTTGGGAAGACAAAGAATTGTGATGGATATTATCAATAACAGTGCTAGCCTGAAAGGAAAATTGGCAAACTAAGTTAAGAAACACTTTCCTACCTTGTCCTGGCACACTTCACAAAAACTAAATTATAAGTTGCTATTAGTGTAAAAAACGAAAATTTATCTTGATAGTTAGGAACTTTTTTTTTCCCCTGCTCTACCCCCTTTTTGTAAAAAAACCCTGCTGTTATTTCTTTTACTGTTTTTTTTTCCACTTTGAAATCTGGAACAGCTTTTTTTTTTTGTGTGTGTGTGTGTTTGGTAGAAGTCAGTACAGCACGATTGAAACAATGAGGGATTTCATTCTTTTTATCCACAATTGTGGAGCTATATTCAATAACCCTTTATAACAAACTTTCCACTATACTGAATTATGTATTGATTCTACTTTTGCAGTAGCTTCATTACACAATTCCAGATGGAAAATGGGCTTTTAGATGTCAACCTGAAACTCTTCACAGTTTTGAATATGGTATTACACATAATTCTGTGAGGACCTAATCACACATCGTTTGATTTCAATGAAACAACTCTCATTGACTTCCCTGAGAGCTGACTGAGGCTTGGCTTGAGCTATTGCCATGTTATTGAAAGCATAATCAGCATTTTGATTCAATTTTCCATCTCTTTCAAGTCTTGCACGTTAGCTCTGCTGTGCATGGGGTGCTGCTACACAGAATGATGGATTGTTGGGTTGGAAAAGCCCCCTAGGGTCATCGAGTCCAACCATCACCCCAGCACTAAATCCAAGTGTCACCTCCAAGGGTGGGGACCCAGCCACTGCCCTGGGAATCCTGTTTCAATGCTTAATAACACTTTCAGTCAAGGAATTTTTCCTAACAGCCAACCTAAGCCTCCCCTGGTACAATTTGAGGCCATTTACTCTTTCCCCATCACTTGTTAATTTTGAGATTGACCCTACCTGGCTGCCACCTCCTTTCAGGGAGTTGTAGAGAGCAATAGGGTCTCCCCTGAGCCTTCTTTTCTCCAGGCAAAACATCCTCAGCTGCTCCTCCTCACATCTGGGCTCCAGGCCCTTCTCAGCTCTGTTGCCCTTTGCCCACACTCCAGCACCTCAATATCTGTCTCGTAGCTCTCACAATATGCAGGGCACTGTGAGCCCTGGCTAGGGCTTTCAGGATGACACTTTTAGGACAGACTTTGAAAATAAAAAGTATTTACTTTTTTTTTAATTACAAATTTTGTTGATGGAGCCTCCTGCAGATGCTGTGTGTGACAGAGGAATGTGGAAGCTGTGTCTGTGGCTCTGGTCCTTTGGCTGAAATTCCAGGGGTTAACAGCTCTGGAGCATGCAGGGGTCTCTGGTCATTGATTTTTAGTGGTTGCCGTTACAGAAAGTACGAGTGGCATTTAAGAGAGACAAAGCACCGTATTAAAGTTAATGCCTTTGATTTCCTTCAAATCATCTGTAATCCATGTGGGCCTGTCATAATTTATACCTGGCTTGGCCACAGCAATAAGTCTGAAACTGTCACGGAATCAGCATCAACACTTGTGCACAAGAGAAACGGCACGTGCTGCTCACTGCACTCGGTCTCGAGGTATTTATTATTTATCTCTCCTTACCCAGAAGGCTGCCCTGAGCTTAATTGGTCTTTCTCATTATTTATATTGCTTGGGAAAAAAATGGGATTAAATACCAGGAGAGGAAGATAACGGGGGTTTTGCTGCATAAGATAAATAAAAACCAATTCCTGTTTGTTTCTAAGCATGATAAATGTGATCAGGTTTTTTTTTTTTGGTCTTCCCTGCTGCCCCCTAAGTCTTGAGGGTCTCCTGAGGATAATCTTAATAGGATAAAGTGGTCTCTGAAAGGCAATTAGCAAGATTCCCATGAACTGGGCCATGCATGGGCCATGCTCAACTCTCTCCTGATTAATGCTCATCTTAATTCCATTTCTTGGGATTTATTTACTCATTTCACGTATAATGTATTTAGTTCCCTTAGCTCTGCTCTGTGGTTTGGAAGCATCCTGGTGCCTTTCAGGTCCCTGCCCAGCTGTACCTGTGAGCAGCCAGCAGCCCCAGGAATGCTGGACAGCAGTGGAACGTGAGCTTAGATCACAATCCATACAAAGTCTGGTCAGGTCCAGTAACTGGAATAATTAGTGCTGTAATGATGCTTATGAAAAGGGGATCAGCAAGGAAGACACTGGGCTTTTTAGGGTGAAATTCAGCACCTTGTGTCAGCTCTCCTGATTTTATTTAGAGGAATCATATTTCTTTGGAGGCGTGCAATTCACAATGTAATAAAGTTCTGGGGAAAGTTCTTCTCTCTTACAATATGTCTTATGTGCTATACCACTAAAACAATTTTTATTTCTTTATTTTTTTAATTATTTTCTAAGACAGAAATTCAAAAGTTTGTCACTTCTTACGCAGTCGTCATCCATGACTACATTTGGAGAATTCCAGGACAAGCCAGGGTCTGTTTAAGTGTCTTCCAGCAGATACTATTACATATGTTTAATTAATATTGCACCTTTACTACTGCAACTTCTCTGTTCAGGAAGACTCTACCTTCCCGAGGCTTTTGAACTCATTTGATGTGCTTCAACACCTTTTGTGAGCTGTGCTTATTTCTTTTATGTTTATTTCTGTCTCTGGAAATTGGTGCAGTGGGAAAGTGAGGTCCCTGCCACCCACCTGCTTCCTTGAGCTCAAACCCTCCAGCACCAGCGCACCTACAGACCAGAAATAAGCAAACAAACAGTTCTGACCAGAAGGTTTCAGCAATCAGCATGTCCCTCTTCTTCTAAAATTAGATGAGATGCAGAACCTGGCTCTGAACAGCCTGTTTGAGGGGTAATAGAGAGAGGAGGTCCATTATTGAAACTGCATCCTATTTACACCACATACAGCAGCATCCTGTAGCTGGTAAATGTTCTAACTGCCAGAAGTAATATGACCTCTGAGACAGGGAATATCTTCCTACATCTATTTTCAGTTAGTGAGAAGCTTAGTAGACCACTGCTGGAAATAAATGGAGATTAGTAAGTTTTCCTGGCTTTATAAAGTACATCATAAAATGTTGAAAATATTAAAACAATTCAGTATGTTCTTGGAAGATAAACACGAATAGGGCACGGGAGGGTTAGGAGTTTTGGGTAATGACATTTCTGAGGGTTGTTTGGGGGCACTTTGCTGTGCACAGGCTCTTGCTGCCAAGCAGGGAACCTAATGCTGATCTTTACACCCAGATGGTCACTTTGAGCCCCTCACGCCAGAACAGTTGTGGGTCAGATCTGAACTGGCTGGAGTCACTGCCAGCACCTGCTGACTGATTCCTTTATGGGTTCCCCCAGGACCTTTGCATCTTTTCTACCTGGAATTGCCTTTGTTTAGCTGGTTGCACTGTGTATTGATCTTGAGCTGTCAGCTAATTTACAGGCAGCATTCACCCAGCACTGTGTGTACACAGTGAGGAGAGGAAACAGGAACTCACCAAGTCCTGCCCGTGGTGCTGATCAATGCTCTGCAACCACATTTATTGTGGTGGTAAAGGGAGTGCCCAGGACTGCTCGATGGCACCTGAGCTGCCCATACCCAAATTTCCATTCTCTCACTCTCAAAACCAGAGTGGCTGCATGCAAACTGCTCCCTGTGCACGATCCTTGACTCCTGGAAGCAGGGCTGGGAGTGCAATTAGGCTGCCACAAGGAAGCACAAATGGAAAAGAGAAGGAGCTGCACTAAATAGCATTGAGGGTTCAGGTGCAGCTCTTGGCAGCAGTTACCAGATGGAGCAGCTTTACCTTGAGCATTCAATAGGGAGAGAAAATTTAGGAATTTGGAAAAAGTGCTTAAGACTGCTGGAAATGCATATGATAAAGGAGTCAAGATCCTAAAAACCCACTGCTTTTTCTTGGCCCTGCTCATTGCACAATGTACATAACTACTTCTAGTTAAGTCACTGAAGCTGCTGGCAAACTTAGGAGGAAAACATATGCTTGTGTGAAATGCTGACTAGAAGTTTAGCTAATGATCTATTCAGCTCTGGGTGCCATACACAGATCATGAAACATTTACTTCCAATAATTAGCTGTTTTGTAGTTTGGGGCTTTTTATTTTTTATTCCTTTTTGTTCTTTTTTAATCCTACTCAGGCATATTGACAAACATGGCCTTTTGCTCTGCTCTTGGAGAAAGTTGCAGCTGCAAAGGTCCCTTGAGTTATGCCAATCACTTGCAGATGTTCTTCTGAAAGCAGAAATTAAATAGAATTTCTTGATGCCAATAAATTAAAGGAAAATATTAGACTGTTATCTCTAAAACTGTGTGGTCTGGTCACAATGCATCAAATAATGCTAATATAATGATGACCTTTTAAAGGAAAACACATTATGCTGTCGCTGTCTTTGTGTTAAACCTGTGGAATGCTGGTATGTAAAAGTCAAGCTATTAAACAGTGGGAGAAATGGAGTGAAAATAATATATTTTGCCTTTGTCTGCTGTTACTGTTCTGATAGGCACATTCTTCTCTTTTTTCTCCTGTATTCAGTCATGCTCTTCTTGAAGCCATAAAACAGAGAGATGGATCAAATACACGATAATATTTTGGAACATTATATCCTGCTGCATTTTGATGAGTTGGATCAAAATCCCAATGACCAAAAGCTGTTGTTCAATAGCAAAAATGAGCAGAACTGCAGAGGAAGATAAGCAGGGTCCTTGTCTACCTCATCATGGTCAAGCATTAAAAAATGAGAGGCGTTTGCTCAGAGCTAAGAAGATTTCCATTTACTCCTCAGAAGCTCAGATTGAGTAGTTATTGTGAGTAATGAGTTATTTGAGTAGTTATTTTATCAGAGATCCCTGAAAGGTGTTAAAGTACTGTTGGTGATCTGTACCCAGATATTCACCTCTGTCCATTACAGAGATGTGGAATCAGAACTCTTCTTCCTTTACAAGTGTGTTCTGGGGTTGATTAAACTCACATTTGCAAGTTATTAAGTACCTGCAGGTGCTGAGTCAATTCTGGTTGTGTTCCAGAAACTTGCTGGAGAAATAGGATTTAATTCCAAAGGCTGTTTTCCCAAAACCTTTTCTACCGCTTTATCCACTTGAAAAATTTGGTTTTTAAATTTTTCTTTTGTCTGCAGAAAAAAAAGAGGAAACTTCTATTTGGCTCTTTCCTAATAGAATGGGCATAGAAAAACAGAACTAAAATATTTTTGAGCTTTAAGAAGCTCTATTTAAGAGAAGGCTTTGCTTCTCAGCCTGAAGATTGTTGCATCCTGGGTTTTGGGTTCAGATTTGGGGTTCATAACTCTGAGCTGCTTTACATTGATGGGAAGGATATAAGATTTTACAAGTTTGATACAGCTGTTCTCCTAACACAAATTTTGAGTTTTGATCTCAGTGAAACTCAGAGCTGGGTTGGACTCCGTGGTGGTTACAACAAGGAGCAGGTGCCCAGGCCTTGGCGCTGGTGGAGGAATTTCCCATTCCCATTTCCCATTCCCATTCCAAATTCCTTGGTGTGTGTGCTGGAATGCTCTCTGCAGAGCCAGCATCGAGGAGAATTTCCTTCCTGAGCTCAGCTCCTTCACTGCCACACCACTTGCAAAGGGCTCTGAGGCAGCGCAGGGAATGGGAGATGTGTTGCAGCACAGGGAGTTAAATAAACATCTCACACTGTTATAATTTTCTCGTTTTCCCACTGTATAAACAGCTGCTGGTAGCTTGTCAATCAGCTTCTACTTTGGTGCTACTAATTGCATAGGGAAACTTTTAAAAATAACTAAAAAATGTTTCAAGGCTGATAGCAGAAAAGTCAAAAGGTTCTCAAACATTGTGTTTATCTCCTCTTGAGATAAAGGTTTTTCAGAAGGCCCTGGACCTGCAGGATCAAAGGGAGCATTTTGTTTGTAATGAGTACCCATCAGTGCATCCTTTAATTACCATTCTTGTTGGTGTCTATTAACAAAAGCCCACCAGGCTCTGCAGCAGAAAACATTAATTTATGAGTAACGGACAATGTTGTGTGAAATACATTGCTGGATATAAATCATTCTGTGTTTGAAGACTTAGACCAAAGTCATGTTTAGAATATTCTGTGTTCCTCCCTCCAGCCAATGCTAATTAAAAGCAGTGCTTTGCCACTGTAGTCAGCAGGAGATGTTGAATCCCTTGCTTTGAAAATGAGCCCTTTTCTTGGGCTGCTCCCTTCCAAAGGCTCCCAGCCTCTCTTCCAGCTTGGTGTGTCTGGAGAAGAACTCATTTGAAATTTGTTCTCCAGAGCCCTTTTCATATTTACAGCCCTCAAATCTCCCAAAACCCCTGAGCAAACTCTTACTTCTAACACCCAAATGAAGACTCCCAGCATTGTTTCATCACCTCGGGGTGATTCTATGGATCCCGTGGTAGCTGCTAGTGAGACCAAACTGACCACTTTGATTTCAGGTCAGAGCTATTGTTTGTGTGCCTGGCAGTGGATTTGAGCACATATGGCAATGCCAGCATGTGCCAGGCATGTTTCTGGCAGGTTTCTCATGTGAGGATCAGCAATATTGGGCAGTCAGAGCTGCTGGAGATGAGCAAGTCCATTGTCCCTGCCTGGCAAGGATATTTAGTATGTGAGTAGCCTTGGCCAACTGAGCTTTTCTGGGCTGCAGTGTGTGCACAGCAGGCCCTGACCCATGTGTTAATAAGTTTAAAAGCTTGCAGTAATTTTTAAGAGCTGATCTGTGTTTGTAAGGTTAAGGCTGCTCAGTCTGAATTAGCTGCAGTATAGAAGCAGTGCAGTACCACAGTGAAACACTGTGTAATTCTTGCTCTGTCAATAGCTGAATTTGCTGAGCAAACCTCTTGATCGGTCATTACAAGTGGACAAAGTTTAAGTGCCCTTTGCTAATTCATGAGTCTGTTCTGCAAGTCTCAAAAATCAGTCTTTTTCCTGCAGGATTCTCTATCATGACTCTCTGTAAATTTGCCAGTATCTGAGCCAGTGTTTAATTTGGAATCTCTGTGAGCGAAAGTTTTCTTCTGTGTCTGACTGCATTGTTTGTATCTGAGGGCTCTTTTTTCAGTTCAGGGTGTACAACTCTCTTCTGACAATGTGCTCTTAGAAGTCATAGACAAGATAAACTGCTCTTGCTGTTTTGACTTTTTTTAATCAAAACCCCCGTTTGGTGCATGTTTGCAGACCAATGAGTGGAATGTTCAGCATTTCTTGTTTTCATTTCCTCTCGAAGCTTAGGAAAACTGAATCAAGTTTCAAAGCATCCATTTGTTTTATGACTTCTGTGAGGTGTTTGCCATCTGTGGTAACTCTGGGCACCTCAGGGCAGGGAGATACAGACTCGAGGTCAGCAGAACTGAAGGCAAAGATTTTGTAAGGTTTTTCTGTCTAAATTGGCACTTTATTTCAAAGCACACAGGGAAGAACTGCTGACATGGAACATGTAACGAAATTTCAAAGCCACCAAGAATGTTTTTATCCATTTTTCTTTTATTTTGAAGAAATCATAGTAACTATCTGTCAGGCTAAAACTGAGTTCTATTCTAAAGGATGATGTTGAGAGTGCTGGATATTTGGAGGGAGAAAAATTAGACTTAGTAGAAGCTCAAAGATGTGTTTCTAATCCAGAGAGGTTTTTCCTATCAATACAATCTCTTGTGCACCATCTTAATGATTTCATCATTTATCCTCATTAAAAGTTAGCGAGTTACAGAAATTATTACTGGATATTAGGAAATTCTATTTTATGGATACTGCAAACCTTTCAAGAATTACTTTCCTCTCTAGAAGAGTAAATTACTTTCCTCCGTCTTCCTCTTGTACTGCGATGTTTATTGCACTTATGAGAATGCTAAATTGTACATTTCTAAATTTCAGATTGTGATAAATGTCCCTTCCCCTCTGGAGTTTTTGAATAGTATTAACCTTAAAAAAAAATGCAAACCAAACATCAGCATTTAAAGTTTTGCTGGAAAAACAATTCTCTAAAATATTCCTAAATGATTTATGATTAGAGTCTGCTATTATTGAAGTTAATGTACCTTAATGGACTTAATATGGACTTAATGGAAAAAAAGGCATGTACAGTGAAGGTTGCCCAAGCATTTGCATTCAACTTCTTAGTTTTCTTAATCTCTCATATCTGAAACATTTTCTTTTAGTTGGTGGAAACAGCATCAACCAGTTGTTCTCTGTAATTTTATTGAGTTTCAATTTAATTTTATATTGAAAAAAAAAACCCTCAACCAAAACAAGCAAGACAATTTTCAACTCAAAAAGGAAAACAGGTATTTTTATATGCAGCAGGAAGAAGAATGCCCATTTTCTTTTTGTAAAAACAAATTTTGTGCAGCTCACAGTTCAAGGCATGTAGGAGGACAGCTGAGATTCAGTAAAGCAGAATTACCCATTGTTAGGAAATGTTTTTATTTCGGTGAAAATTTGTTTTGATTTGCTAAGGGTAGAGGACTTTGTTTAAATAAATAAAACAGTATATTCTGTGTGTTTGCTTTATTGGGCAGTGTGAGCAGAGCCTTCTTGAGGCTTCAATACTTTTATAAGATGAAGGCTCAGGCAAAACCACTTTATTTTCTTCATACGTGACATGATATCTGTCCCAAAAGTGTCTTGAGCTCTCTTTCAATAATGAATAATTCAATAATATTCAATAATAGAAAATTCCCTATTAAGTGGAAAGTAAATTCCTCCAATGGAAGTGCAAAATGCCAAAGTTTACATGAAAACTCAGCTTTTTTCCCCTTTAAGAATGTTCTGTAATTGCACAGCTCCATCCTATTTGTCAGCTGAACTTTCTTAGTTATGTTTTCTTTTGAGAACTCAGCAGAATTAGTGTCCATGAAATTAATTTATATTTTAGAAGCCTTTTAGAAGGTTGCAGGAAAAAAATGTTGCCTCTGTGTTGCTGCGAAATCATTCTAAGTAATTGTGCTAAATTGTGTTAAAAAGCTCCAGGACAGAGAACACTGAGCAGAAGGATAAAGGTCATGTATAATATCTCCTCTGCAATTCAAGTGAGGCAATCTGACATTGCACAGTCAACTGAAAGGCATCTTTTGCAACCAGATAGTTGGGGGTGAATACCAGAATTTTGGCTGTTTATTCCAAGCCATACTTTGAGGGGTAGTTTGTCCAGGGAGCCCATTCCTCCTCATCCTTACTCACCTGGGGTGTGGAGTGGAAGGGAATAAAAGGAAACACTGCAACATGTGCTAATCTAGAGGCTTTGTATATCATGAAATTGCTTTTGGACAAGATGCTTCTGACTGGACCACCAAGACATTCACTGCTCCCACACAGTGGGTTTTCTTGGCACATCATTTTTCTATTTGTAATTTCTCCAGCACATGTTGGATTTGGTTGTGATGAGTGCTTTGGACCTTTACCCGGATTGCTGAGGAGGAAGGTGGACACAAACCAGAGGAGAGACCCACCAGGAGAGCAGAGAGTGTGAGAGTGTGGAGGCACTGAGAAAGCAGGCTGGAATGTGGTGCCTCCTGGAGGAATTTTGGTGATAAAGAATTCTGTGTTAGAAACACAGAGCATTCTGCCTGTGTATCACAGGGGCAGAAATCAGCCCAGCACAACCCACTGAAGAGAAGGGATGAGTTGAACATGCAGATAAAACAATGAGTGCTGGTTTATGGACCTTTGAGTGTTTTGGATTTCAAGACAACATAAATTACAAAAGCCCATGCACGCATCTGACCTGGAAAGGAAGGGGATGCTAAGAGCATGATCTTTGTTTTCTGAAGGGAAAAGAGGAGTTAGGAGGTCAGTGTTGCCTGGAATACCTTGCACATTAGAACAGCTGACATGTTCTGGGGTACTCTCTCAGCAATTTGAGAAATAGATAAACCCAGTAATGGTTAAGGGTTATAGGGTGAGCCCAAGCTAAAGAGAGAACATGGCAGAGATGTGGGAATCTGCCCTTCATGGCACAGGAGAAATGAGAATAGACAGCTCTGGGTGAACTTGTCAGGGGTCAGAATGCAATTTTGCCATAGAAGGAAGAAAAGCTGCTGCAATGTGCTGTAATTGAGCAAGGATTCTGCTGGAGGAGGAGGAGGATGATGATGATAAATGTTCTGTCATATCCCAAGCATTCAAATGGCTGTGTATCACAAACAAATGCCAAAATTCAACCAGGCCACTGGATCAAATCCTGATCTGCTGGAACAGCAGGCACAGCCCAGCAGCTCTGGAGTGCAGAATTTCTTATGCTTGGGAAATGATCTCTTGAGAATGCATGGCAAAATTGTTCCAAGGCCAGTGCATGGATGAAGGGCAGTTATTAAAAGGCTCGAGTGATTCTCAAGGGTAAGCAAAGTTGGGAAACTTGTGAGACAGAGAGGGGAAATGTCCTGCATTTCAGAGTAACACAGGGCAGGAGCAGCTCTCTGGAAGAAGGAGATCAGCCTGCACTGGGACACAGAGAATAGCAGGGTTCACTGAGCAGTGCGTGGTGCCTGCAGCCCTCTGCAGATGGGTCTCTGTAAAATATTTAATGAGGGGGCAGCAGAACTAATCTGGAGGAACTGTAAAACTGGGGACCAAGCTCCTACGTTTCAGATTGTTGTATTTTTGTTTTAACACCCATTCCTACCTTGTTTTTCTCCTTAATTGCTGTTTCCAGAGTATACTGAAGGCAATTATATTCACAGATTTACTTTTTTATTTGCAAAAAGAGTTTGAATTTACATTGTGCATATTAAACAGTCACCACGGCAACTTTTTGACAAAACAGATGATTGTGAACATAGTACATTGTGTTTTTCAGCTCAGTTGTGTTGGATTAGAGCTTAATATCTTATTTCTTTATGTTTATTTTAAGATTCATTCTTTAATCCCATTTTCATGGAGTAGAAGATTTTCTTTCTTGCAACTTTTTCTGTTTTCTCTATCACCTTTGCTGCAGATCTGAACCATACTTAATATTTCTGCTTAGACTGACTCTTATTAGTTCAAAGCAGAGCTACATATTTTAAACTGATCAAGGTTTCTGAAGCAATTATAACAACTGCTTTTGGAGGACAGAGTTGCAGTTTTCATTTTGCTATTATATGAAAGTGTGTTTCTTCAAAGCTACAAATGTAAGCTAGTAAGAGACAGCTGGTAATTATTCTCTAATAAACAGAGTAAGAAGTACATGAAAAACCTTAGGGGAAACATACACTGCTTGCAGAGCAATTAATAAAAATCTCAGGACGCTTAAAAGAAAATTCAGCCTGAGAATATGTATGCATTTGGCTGTGAATTTGAGTCCATTCCAAATTAACAGGTCTGTTGTCATCAAATTTGTTATTTGTTTACTAACACCCTTTTGCTTGTAATCGTTCAACAGACTTTTGGAGACAGTTTTTATTCTTAATCGACTCTTAATTTTATTTATACAATCTTTTCAGCTTCCAATAGCTGCTGTCTCTATAGCCCAAATAATCAAACTTTTGCTATATTAATTCCCTCTCTATTTTAACTTGTTTTGCTTGGAAATCTTTGAGCATGGATAAAACTTATTGGATCTCTATTAAATAACCAAACATCTCCAAACAACTGGCAAAATTCCTGTCCTTATGAATGATTTGTTTATGCATTATGCCTCCTGGTTTTCCTGGCATATTATTACCTTTTCTGACTTCATTACACTAAATCAAAGGTGTTTATTGAAAGCTGGAAAGACAAAAGTGTGACCCCTGGAGACCTTGAGAAAAGAGCAGAGGAGGTGTTTATTGTAAAAGAGCCGCATTTGTGGCTGCACTCAGGCTGTGAGTACTTTGTGTTTGCAAGGTTAAGGCCTGGTTCAAAAGAAAACCTGAAACTAAACCTGGACCTGAGCAGGAGGGAGGCACAGGGAGTTTATCTGAGCACATCTCAGAGTTTATCTGAGCTAAGGAGTTCCCTTCAGGGGTGGCAAAGCCCACAAGCTGCAGGGTTGCCCTGTCAAAGCAGCACGTTTGGCACTTTTGTAAGGCAGAGATGGAGTAATTGGATGAGGTGAAATGTGTTCCAAGAGCATGAAAAGACAAAGTGAGAGGAGGAAAAAACCCATAACTCAAACTTCTGTAAAATGTATCTTTTTCTTTGGGTGGAAGAATGAAAAGTTTGCTTTGAACAGTTTATATCTGTGACATAAACAAAGGTAGGCTGCCATCACCTTCTGAGTGGAGAATTGTTATGGACCTCAGTAATAAATCAGTTTGATTTGTTACTGCCCAAGGACCAAACTCTGGAGTACTTGCTTAAGAGAGGGAAAGATGTTAAAAATCACCTTAAAAGGGTGAAAGATGTTAAAAATGCAGAGTGTGTTCTGCCCCTGATACAGCTGCAAGTTGTGGGTTTGCCATTAAAAATGTGTCACTGTGGTTTTGTCATTTAAATCTGACTCATCCATCTTGTAGCTTTGCCATAGCTTTGCATTAATGCTCTTTTAGGGTCACTGTTTGGGGTAGGCTGCCTTGCCAGAGATTATATTGCATTCTTTTATAAGATATTGTGTCACAGGCACTCAAATTGCGATAGATCAGGAGAGTTTATATTTTTTGTAAAGGTGTTGGATGTCTCCTCATTGAGACACAAGCTTCCCATGTACTCCTGATTTTCTCTCTGCACTTAACAGTGTGAGATTTTAGGTATTGGTACTGAGGAAATAAAGCATCAATAAAAGAAGTGTAAAGATTTCTCTAGAATTTATTTGGGATGCCAAATTGAGATGCACCAGAACACTGTGAATGATTGTGACATCAATGGAGAAAATGTGGGCACTGTCAGAAATGATTTTAGCCTTCCTGAGAGCCACAGCCATCCTCTCTGGAGGGACCCTGAGCTGACTGTGTCCCTGTTGAAGTGTTTTATAAGCCAGAATTAAGTGGGAAACTCTGCATCTCTGTCCATTTTGGTTGTTTTTTTTTTTTTGAGTCTCCCTAGGAGAGTGGGCTCTCCCAGTGTTTTAGCTGCCTTGCATCAGTTTTGTGTAGGTATGAGCACAGCAGTCCCCTGCTGGCTGCATTTCTGGCTGGTGGGTGCTTTCTTCTTGGCAAAAGGGAAATGAAGGTTGTTAAACACAGCTGCTAGAGCAGATATAAACTGGTGTGTGCTGGAGCACCATAAATCATGCTGCTCCAAGACAGTAAAACCTGCCTGCTGTGGCCTACACCCAGCAAGCCTTCGTGGTTTTCCCTTTTTAATGCAAACCACCCCATTACAGAACACTTTGTAGTTTATCATGTGCTGATGCTCCTGCACCATGCCAGGTGTGCTGGCATGAAAATCACTGCAACAGGCACAGCAGCACCTTCACTGCTCTGATTTCTGTCCTTGCTCTGGGAGCTAGATAACCACTTGAGGATTGCTGCACACTCCACTTGGTTTTTGTGATTTAGTTTTATTTTTACAAATAACTAGCGTTCCAAAATAACCTGATAAAAAGCCTGCTCTCTGCTGATATGGCAGTGGCATTTGTTGTTGCACTGGGTGCTAGGTAGTGAAGAGCATTCTGTTACTAATGGTTTAAGTCATGACTAATGCTATGTGCCAACAACAGAGATACAGATTCAAATTTAAATGAACTACCCAGGCAGTGTTTTACAGGATGTGTTTCTTGTTGGCAATTTGTTGTTCCTGACAACCTCGGATCCTCAGGCCATTGTTACACCCGCCGCTGGGATTGGAGCACACACAGGCTGAGCTTATAAATGTTTCAAAACTGCTGTGATGGAGCAGCAGAATTTTAAAATGTAATCAGATAATCTTTTGAAAGTGGCACATGTGAAAGAAGCCAGATTTGGTGGGGCTTGATTTTAGTTTTGAAGCAGCATCTTTTTTAATACTTTGGTATGTTTTTCTGATGCTGCTTCCTGCAGCCTACCAACTTCTCTTGTTGGGGAAACCAGAAATGACAAAGCCAAGGCAGAGCTGGAAAGCTACAGGAAGAAAAGTTTTGGTGCTAGAGGACTCTTCTGCTTCAGGTCCATAAAGGAGTAGATTTTTGTGGGATTGATCTCTGAGACAGATGTGCTTGCAACCCTTCCTCACAGCATCATTTCATTATTGAAGGCTTTCTTCTTGATTATGTTATAGAAGGATTCAGTGTTTCTCATTGGACTTTAATAACAAAGAAGCCCGTTTTGAACTTTAGAAAGCTGGGTTTTGTCAGTCTGGCTTTTTATTTAGTCTTTTTTTATTAGAGCAATCCTTTATAACAAGATTAGCACATGGAAGGTGGCTGAGATCTGCTCCACAGGGGCCTTCACCTTTATCACATCAGTGCTTCAAAAGTTCCCGACAGCTGCTCACAAACTCCTTTGTGAAGTGCAGCCTATTTCCTTATCTTCCTGTGGAAAGGCTTCCCAAGTGTCTGTCCACAGGCATTCAATTCCACATCTCCAAATTAAAAACTGCTCTAAAGGAATACACGATAGACCGGTGCTCTTTTGTCTCCCGCATCAGCTCCTGAAGTGAGATTAAGGTAAAAGGTATTTTTATACAAAATGAGGTCTCTGTTTCTTATCTCAGTGTTTATCTGAAATGTCAGAGTTAAATGTATCAGACATGAATGCTTTGTGGAAGCAAAACAAGCAGTTTATCAATCTAGTTATGATTGCAATAAATCCTTTGATCCTCCTGATGCTGATGCTTCCTTTAATACCCAATCTGATTGATAACAAAGTTTTTTTGCATTTAGGAGTTAAATGTTTGACTTGCTGTTTTGGAATAATACTATGGCATGGATTTGTGTCATGATTATAGCTTTTGTTTATCCAAGTATTTTAAACAATATAATTATAGAATTGAGTTAATAGTTAATAAAGTCATACAATAATTATACTAATAATAATCGTTATTAGTGTAATTATTGCAAAACCCCCACAAATTTGTGATATTTAGTACCTTATTCAGTTCTTTTTTTTTTTTTTGGTTTTTTTTTTTTTTTTTGTTTTTTTCATGGAGAAGCGGTCCTTCCTTTCTTTTGGTAGGAAAAGAAAGCCCAACCCCCTGATCTTGTTAAGATGGTGTACGTGAAGCATATGACCCTGAAATACAAACTGTTTATAAATACTCCAATCAGTAATTATAAATTAATACTTTATGATAATTTGATCTAATGTATAATTCAGAATAATTTGCTAATAATTATTAAAAATCTTTTATTTTGTGATTGAAATACTGGTTTGGGGCTTGCTCTCAAAATAAGCAGGATGAGAAAGTTTTCTTAAAATATTTTATGCTTTTTTTTCTGTATTTTTGTTTCTGCCCATACAAAGAACAGAATCAGTTTTTCTTGAATTATTGTTTGCTTTCTACTGTGGTGAACTCATTTCACACACATCCTGCCCCACAAAGCCCTACCAAAACATGTTCTTTGTAAGGAATGTCCCTAACTTGTCAGGGTGTGGTGGCATTGCACTGGCTGCAGTTGTTCTCTCATTTTAGAGCTCTTGCATAATTCCTACACAGGCTTCCGTCCGTACTTGTGTTCTAGGATTCTAATCCCTTTCTCTGGGAAAATATGACAAAACTCCAGTTAAATTCTTTGAAGTCAAGAATAAGGTGACTCCTCAGCACTGGGTAATAGGAATTTGCTGAATTCCTCTTAACCTGATGTCTTGCACAGTGATCTCTGACAAAACGCACTCAAAAAATGCAAGTTCTTGTTTTCACAGCTATTGCTTCAAATTTGATCTGTCCCACATCTTGTTTGGAAGGTCACTAAATGAAACAAGATTTTCTGTCAAGAAACAAGATTTTCTGCCAGTGTCAGACTCTGGTGAAAGCTCTGCTCTGTAACTCCCATGGGCCCCATCCTGCGTGCCTCGGAACTGGAGCAGCCCCGTGAAAAACACAAATTCCACAGCATGAAACAAGAACCCCAGTCATGTTCAGCTCTGCACCTTCAGGCTGCTGAGCCCTGCAAGCCTGGATGGGTCTGTCTGTGGCACTGGGAGGGCTGTATAAAGTATGATTTATCCCTCAGACCTAGAAGGAGCAATTCATTACCAAAGCGTGATTTAATTCATTACTGTCATTAGAGCAGGGGATAATTTGCTTATTAGAGCTCAGAGAAGCACTGACAGTAATCACCTTTTTTCCCAGAACAGGACTAGTGGTGAGCCTGCCCCGTACTATTTTTTTTGGTGCACAGTATCTGAGTCCTGCTGTGGCATGAGAAATCTGCTGGGTAGCTTTTGGTGATGAATGGAGGATTTCTGTACAACACACGTTTTGAAAGCCTCATGCTCTCATGAATTTTATCTGCAAACAGCATTGGCTGTGCAGTTCTATGGACTAGCAACAGTAGCATAAGATACACCAAAATCAGTTTAACCTCCACGTGGATCTACCTGAGACATTAATTTTCTCTGTGCCTCAGTGCAGGGGATGTTTTCGTGCGTGCTGAGCCCTAGCTGGAATAGTCACATCAATTAATTGCTCATAACAGAGAAGTACATTAGTCAATAAACACTTTTTGCGTGTAATTAAATGGCAAACCGAAGGTGAGGGATTTAGTAATGCCTCGGAATATTTGTGAACATGCTGCAAATCATTGTGTTTATCTCCTCCTGGATGGTTGAGAAAAAGGGACACTCTGTGTTCCACAAGGTAAAAATAATGAGGAAAAACTCTTTTTCTGTTGCCTTGGAGCACTTTCTTCTTGCTAGTTGTTCCACTGCTAAGAATTGGATTGGTGTCCAAAGGCTTATACATAAAAAAAGAAAACAAAGGGTTTCTTCTCCCCACCAAGAAACCAAAACACACTCTCATATCTAGAAAGGGAAATAGGAAACTTTGAATTTTTTCAACATGATCTCTTAATGCACTGGGTTTATTCCTGGCAGATACAGCTTAACCTTCAAATTTGTACAACAAAGTGTCATTATGTATTTGTGGACTTCAGAGTCAACCAGATATGAATTTATTTGCAGCATTTAAACAAATCCAACAGGCAGGAGTCTGAGAGGAATCTTTCACCAAAGCTGTTTTCCACACGTTTCAAACTGCTTGTGTTAAAAGCTCTGTTCTAATACCTACCTTTAATAAAATATTCATAATAATAATAAAAAAAAACAAACCCTAATCTCTATGAGGGTACAAAAAAAAAGCCTAAACCAACAAAACATCTTTATGGTAATTTATTTTCCTGCAGGTAGTACCTTACTGTTTAAATGTGATTCTGAGAAAATTTATGATCTCATGTAAGAGAAAAAAAGTGTATTTTTCCCTCCATCATTAGACTCTCCTCTAAGAATGCCTTATTATAAGTTTGGCAGCACAGCAGGATTTATAATATTAAATACATTGTGTCAGCTCTCTTGTTTGCAGGAGGATAAAGTTCCATTATTCAGAGCTTTGCTTCAAATCCGTCCATTGTAGTGCAATTAAACACAGTCTTTTTTTAGGACTAAACCTCATGCTTCAAGAAAATAAGCTTTCAAGATGAAGTGCGTAGGGTTTATGCATTACAGGTAAAAGCCCAGCTCGTTCTGTGGAGCACAGCACAGGGCTGAGCAGCTGAGGCTGGACACAACCTCTGCTCATTTGGCCTCTTATTCTGTGCCCTGGCCAAGGACCACGTTCAGGTTGCAGAAAGCACCCTGACTGCCTGGACTGGGAGGGTATTCTGTTTTCCTGTTTCTGTATTTAATTATCCCACTAAAAACATGAGCTGGGTTTTATGATGTAAATAAGTGTTAGTGAGGTGAATTATGCCAGGCAACTCAAGCTATTTACTCAGGACTTGTGGAAATATAAAGGATGATGTTGGAGGGGATAGAGAGCACTTGTAGGTCTTTGTGTTTTCTATTTTTCTTTACTTTATTGAGGACACAAATAAACATGGTATGTGCCTGTAGGGCTCATGAGTACAGTCATGTGCCCCAGGAGGCCTGCAAGGATTTGGGTAGTGTATGAAGGGGATCCAGGATTGTTATTTGTTTTTTTTTTAAATCAGGATTAGTCACCTCAAATGAAAAATCTGTATATTCACTGAAGTTTCTGGTTTGGTCTGATGTTTTAGGTTTTTTTTTTTTTTTTTGCATCATCAGATTAAACAAGAGGATGAACCTCAGATGGGAATGGTTCATGTGTCACCCGGAGATGGAAAGTTTGGTTTTACTTGTTCTCCCTCAACTCAAACTAAAAACTCACAGTTCCACTTTGGATTTATTTGAATATTACAGTCTTTAGACACTGAGTGGTTTACATGGATGCTCTTTTCTTATTGATGTGGAATTTGCAATCTTAATAGTTCTGTGGTTTCTTGAAGGGGGCTTTTGACTAGGTCCTATGACATCCAGAGCACTGAATTTCAAATTCAAGGAATCTGAATTTTTATAGCTATGTCTTTAAAACCCCACATCCCTGAGCTATGAGAGCTGACACTTTAATTCTTCTTGTTTGAAAAGAAATAAGTTCTGCAGTATTTCAGAAACTAGAAAAATATAAATATTCCATCTGACAAGTCCTTTGCCTAATGTAAGTCCCAGAGCTCAGGTCGAAAGCCCATCTGTCACCACACAGAGCTAAAAACAAGGCAGAAATAAGAATATTCACATCCTCATAACGGAGTTTTGGAGTGCAATGGGAAAAGAGCCATTTCCTGCACTGTGATTCTGGTGTTATTTATTGTATTAGTATTTTTTATATTCAGTTCATATGACCTTTTTCTTTTGCTGTACTTTAAAATATATACCTTAGATATTGCATCAAGTGCTATGAACGAGTGCTGGAAAATTTAGTTCCTACTGTATTATATTGTTATATTGCCTGGATTTCATAACCTAAATTCCTCTCATAGTTCAAAAATATGAAGAAAGATGTTGGTTTTCTTGAAGAAGGCAATTTGGGGAATTCTTTTTGTTGATTTTCTTTCACTAATGTTCTTGCTGCAAGGGAATTTTCTGAATTGGAGGGTTTACAGATTGCCAGGACAGTAATAAAACAGATGTTCATATAGATTTCAAAACCTCCCCAAATTAGACTTTCTTCTTACAACATCCCTGATGTTTCAGCTCTGCTGGGTTGGAGTTTGCAGTTATTTACAGCCCAAACTGCACCACACTTACAGGCTCCCAGCCTAAAGCTTCCTAACAAGTTTAGTCTGTTGTTAACCAGCTTAGTGTATTATTTATAACCAGAACATCAGTTAAGATAAAGACTCCACTGCTCTGTGCCCTGCCTGGAAGGGTTTTCAGCCTAATTACTGAGTCAAGTGGATTTTGCAAACAAGGAATAAGCCACAGGACAGCTCTGTGGGTGCCCAATCGGTTCTGGGTCACTTATTTGTGAGTTACTACCAAGCTTTCCCCTGAATTCTCAGTGCACAAACTTCTGTTATTCAAAGAGGACTAGATCTGCTTTTGTGAGGAACGAGATGAGAGTGCCACCTCCCCTTTTTCCCATTACTGCTGCTGATTCTTCTGTGAAAGACCCTAAATAATTCCTTTCTCCTCCTGAAAGCTGCCCTTTTCCTGTGTTTGTACAGAGCTCCCAGGTCCCACCTTTTGTTTTCCCTTAGCCCAGCTGGATAAGTCTGGCTCTCTCTGTCATTACCTCAGATCAATATTTCTCACCCTCTGATTATTTGTACTTCACTCCAGTGCCTCGTCAATGCTTTTCTGCAGGGCAGTGCAATATTCCAGATGCCATCAGGGCTATAAAAGGCATCACTGCTGCTCCCTGTGCCAAAGAGTGATGCCACTGCAGCCCTGTCCCAAACACCTCTCCCTGTGCCAGGCTGGGATGTGTTTTCCCCCTGTGCTGCTTGAGTTCTGGGCACTTTCCTGTAACCACTGAGCAGCTTGTTATGAGAGCGTTTTATTTGCATTTATTCATCACTACCTGATGAACAAACATTCTTCAGAAAACAAAGACCTTGCCTAAATTCTGCTTGGAATAATGGAAGGAGTTCCCTTTGCCTTCAGAGACGTTTCAGTCAGGCTCTCACTGAAACATTTCCGATAACTATTGTCAAGTAATTGTTCTGTAAATCGTTGTCCTTCTCTTAGTAGCAGTTGCTCTTTCATCTTGGATTAAGATGCATATTTTGGGTCTTAAAAAAGTGTTCAAATTTCAAAACCAACATGTACAGAAGTTACACCTGTTCTTGACTTCTGTTTGTGCTATTGAATATAACGCAGTCAGAAAAATGAATTTACACTTCATCCTTGGGGAAGAAGTATTTCCAGACAAGTCATTACTTCAGGGTTCTTCAAAGATCAAAGGCAAGGAAAGAGTTGAGGAAGAGTGAAGGTGATATTTTTTATCAAAATCTAGGTTTTGTTTTGAAAGATAGGAGAGAGAAAAAGAATTTCTCAATTGTGATTTTAGAATATATAATTAAAGTTTATTAGTGACACCCTGACATAGGGTTGGTGTTGTTTTGGTTTCTGTCAGGTGTTCATCTGATGCAGGATCCAACCTTTTTTACCAAAGTGTTTCTTGAAATAATTTGGTAGCCAACCTGATGCTAAAGAAAGCAGGATCTTATATAAAGAAGTATATAAAGCTGACCTAGTTAATGTTGTTTATTATCATGATGAAATCCAGCAGAAAATTGCAAGGTTTGTAGGGTTTGTGATGGAATAAATAAAAAGGAGAAATAGCTTCATTGTGGAACATCCCATTGCAGAAACACTGCTTTTTAATTAAGCGAAACCATGCTGTGGTTTGGAAAGCCAAGAAAGGATGACAGGATGCCCAACAAACTAAAGTGAGCAGAGACTCACCTCTGTTTGCATAAATGAGTGTCTGTAAGAGAATGAGACAATGAAATTGGAAGGCTGGATCCTTGGCTTGGAATGAATGCTTAATCCATCATTTATCTCACCAGAACACCCAGGCTAATGAGCAGGCCTTTTTAGATTGTATTTAATGTTAAATATGTGCTCGAGTGCCTCACTCACTGTTAAATATTCACTGCATGGACAGATCCTCTGACTTTAGAAGGATTATTAGTGAGTTGTAAAAATACAAGGGTTGGAGTGTTCTATTAAATTGGGCAAATGATGCTTGGTTGCCTTGTAGAGGACCAGGTCCAAATCTGGCACTTCACTTGCTAAAGCAGCACGTGATACTGCAGTGAGTGCAGGACACCTTCCCTGGTGCTTTTGGGACAACTTTATATTCCACCAAATTTTCAATTCCTTCAATGTATCTATTTGACTTTATGCTGGGGGATTATTTGGTCAAACAGTTGGTGATCATTTTGCTCCTGGCTCCATTTGTGAGGAAACTTCTAGTGAAAAGGAGGAGGATTTTATTTTGTAATTTATTTAAATGAATATTTTACAATTGTATTTGTTGCATGTACAGAAATGAAGGGAAATAGTTTCACTTTCAGGAATCTCAGAGTGTAAGAAAGCTCTGAATAAGTTTCTTATTCTCTCCTCTCTAACACCACCTCCAAAGCAGGTGGTTTTTGGTCCTTTTGCTTGACTCTGAAAATTTTGTTAGGCATAGCACAGAATAAATAACAGAGCCCTTCTGGCTCCCAGCATCGTTTTTCCCTCACCCAGGTGGAAAGAACATTTCTCGGCTATAATTTGTTTTGGTGCTATAATTGTTGTTCTCAATAAATAAAGTAATTTCAGAGTGACTAAGGAGGCATGTCGTGCAACAAATACACCATGAATGCACAGGGGATAATTATCTTAATTGTGTTATCCTTTATTTAGCTGGATGAATGGCGAGGCATCCTGCTTTTAGTGGATGGGTTCAAGAAGAACAGGATCATTTTCACCTCACTGTGTGAGCATTTCTGTTTGTGGGGCCTCTGCTCGGAGATCAATACTTGTGATGTCCATGACAATAAGGGAGAGGTACCAGGGCACAGCCCACACCTCCTTCGTGCTCCATGTGAGAGGAGAAGCAGCTTTGATCCCTTCCCAGATTAATTCAAAGTCCAAGTCCCCACTCATCAATTGCTGAGACTTTTCATCATTCTGTTTTAAATGGTGCATGTGGGTAAATGCCCCTGGGAGCAGTGGGGGTGCTGGATTCAGCACAGTCATGGTAGCAGACTGACAAAGTCAAATGGAATAGCAAAACCATGAGTCTTGTTAATTGTGGTTTTTCTTTCCATTTTTATCTCTCTCTGATTCAGAAGAACAGAAAATCTGTTATCTCAAAAGAGATCTGCATCATCTCTTTGAAACAGAATATAAAAGAAGCAGGGCTGTGGTGCTGTTGAATAATTCTAATATAACATTATATTGCCTAGTTGTGTTTCATTAAAATATAGTTTTGTATCTGAGATATGTAGTGCAGATAACCTTGTTCAAGGTGTAATTTCACATTAAAATAAGAACCAGAGATGTGAAACCTCCCAATAGTGAATCAATAATCAGTGACACTCCTTAATTAAGTGCCAATCAGTTCTAATCATTATATCATGTACTGTAAAACCATTTAGTCTACAGAAGGCTTTGCTATCTCTTTCAAACTATGACTTGTAATATCACAGAATGCATTTTAAAAGTGACTTCAGCTTCTGGGACAGTTGAGAGATTTTATTGAAGAAGAAGAAAATTCATCCTAATATTTCTAATATAATTAACTTTTTATTTGTATTTTCTTTGTACCTTAGCTTAAATATACAGAATTTCTGTTTTAAAGTGAATTATGATACAAGCCTTGACTAAGAATGTTGGCATGATTTTGAAAATACCATCATGGGGCTTTTTACCCTGATTAGTATCTTCTATTCCATTGTGATGCCAACAAATATTTCTGCTCTCAGTAATTAACATACTCAGGAGAGAACTCAAAGCCTACATATCCACAGAGGACCCCTATGACCACTTCATTCTACCCCCTGTGCTTATAGGTCGAGTAGTTTCCCTGAACTGGTTCTTCTTGACCCTGAGCAGTTCTATGGGGAGAAAACCAGAAGAAAATAAAATAAAAAATTGACCAGTATTGGAGAACTGAGAAGCAATTCAATTTCACCCTTTGCAAGTAGCACTTTATTTTGTCTTCTGAAGCAAAGAGGGGTGTCCCTCATGCTCCCTGTTTTCCTTGATTGCAGTGTGTTGTCAGATTAACCTGCAAAGCCCCTGAGCTAAAGGAATTCCTGCTCTGCCGAGTGCCAGTGCCAGGAGAATATCCAGGTGGGATTTAACTCCAGGGTGTGGCACACACAGCAGCCTCATTATTTCCTTCAGTGCACACATTCTTCTGCACTGAAACCAACCAAAGCACTTTAACAAGCACATATCCTGATGATAAATGTTTTCTTATGCAAGGAGATATAAATTAAGCCTCCTGGTTTATTCTACTTCAGTTAAGTTCTGTTAAAGGTACTCGAGTCATAATTTTTTCCATCGCTCTATTGGCAGCAGATAAAGTTGAAAACCAGGGAGCAGAACACAGACTCCTGTGCTGTTCTGACCACAGGCAGACTCTTAAACCCACGTCAGATAAAATCAACATGTAAGCAAGCAGCCCCCGTGGCAGCTTCATGCAAAGCTTTTGGAAAAGGCAGCTTTTACTTGCTGTTAATTTGGTTTAGAAGCAAATGTTCTTCTACAGCGATGTCTTGCCTGCTGACATCCAAATAATACCATTGCTTCTGTTCTCATCCTTCTGGGGAGCAGACAAATGCTTTCCATGAGCTTCGAAAAGCCAAGTTTTCAGCTGAAATGAATCAGGATGTGTCTATAATAATCAGTGTTGTTCTGAGATACATCAGCTGGCCCTAAATCCAGCAGGCATGCAGAAGGCTTTTGTTTCCAGCAGAACTTCCCTGTTGAATTAAACAGAGACTTCTGCTTAAAAAAATCAATATCACAGCATACCTCACTGACATTATTTTAAAACACAAATGATTTTTAATTCCAGATCTATATACCAAAATAAATTTCCTTTGCTTTTTTTCCCATTTACTCATAGCATTAGGGAGGTTGTATTTCCATAAATATGTTGAAGTCCATCTTCAATTCCACATGTAAGAGTTAAAGTGGAGGATTTGTAGCAGGATTTTGTTGTTTCTTCATTGCTTAATAGAAGGACACAGTAAAAACACAGTTCTGAAAGAATCAGTAAAGGTTTCTCAGGTGTGCTGTATTGTACTGCACACATTCAAATACAGGTTTAGGCCAGGTTCTTCTCAGCTGTACTTAGCAAGCTCTGGAATAATTATATACCTACATGTACAGTGTCCCTCTTCAGAAAAACACTTGGGATTTCCATTGGCATGGTCAGGCACATTTCAATCGAGGCCATTGGCAATGTCCACAAATTCTTTGCAGGTGGAATTGTTTTAAGTCCATTCAATTTCAGCTGAGATCCCGTTCCAGGTACTGAATTTATGACCAAGATGAATTAAAGCAGTTAGTGATGGTTTTCTTTTCATATGCATTGGTTTGGTCAGGTTAATCTAAAGAGGATTAACTAATATTATATGTCATTTTTTAGGGAAAAAAGAGATAGGCTTTCTTCTGAAATCCTATGTAATCCTCCTCATATGCCAGTAAGGTGAATTGAGTTACATTCACACTGATTTATTTCAGCTGGATATATCCCAGATGTTCTTCCAGGTTTCTCATTGGGAGTTTCTTGTATTTCATATCCTGCAGAAGCACACAGATTTCAAGAATTACATAGAAGGAAGACCTTGAAGTGCTGGATGTTCAGCTGATGAGGTCCAAGTAAGACTGAATTCCTTCCTGGTCAGAGTTTCCACTTGAGTGTACTTTAGGTTTCCATCAAAATCCTGGAGACTTCTGAGGAAATACTCAGATACATGGGAACAACAAAACATGAACAATTTAAATTTTCCTGAAAATTCTGTTTCTCTGGAGAGCCACATCACCTGTGTGCTCCATCTACTGGAAATCTTAGGTGCTTTTGGCTTTGATTCTTTGAGCTTCTCCTGCTGTGCATGTTTTGACAAACAAGGACTTCCCTGCCCAAGGGCTGCAGAGCAGTCTCGCCCAGAACCTGCCACCCTCATTCTCATTTTCAGTCAGGTTACACTTACATGAAATGCAGTAATTGACAGGTTAATGACATTGAACCCATTGCATTCTGATAATTCATCTCTTTTGAACAGAGGAGAAATTATATGTAAGAGCAGAAAAGAGCCAGGGCATTTCAAAAATTGCAGGCCTATTATGAAACTTTTAAACAGACAATTCTGTCTAGGAACCTGTTTTTTCACCATTTCAAAATGAGCCTGAAAATAATTTAAAGCACAAAACTTGCATTAAAAAAACAAACAAACAAAAAACAAACAAACAACAACAACAAAAAAAAACAAATTCACATTTATTTTTGCTAGGAGTATACAATCAAAGCCAGTGAGAGAAAAATTCTTAAAAAATGCATAACTTGTACGTGACTTCAAGGCTAATTTAATTTCCTCTCCCTGTAAAATGGTGTACTTCCAGTGTCATAAGAAAGTCAGGAAAATATGTCAATTTTTTTAAACTTTTTCCACTTTCTAAAAATACTGAAAATTACTTTTATTGTCATAGTGTTTCACTGGTTTATGTATGTTAAAAAAATCATGTTCATATACTTATTTTTTCGCTGGTATTGTATAAGCCGAAGAAGACAATATTGCAGTAGCCATTAACTGTGTCTCACATATACACATTTCAATGCAAACACAAAATTCCAGACTTTCTATTTGCCATTTGCTGTCCCCACTTCCACTTCCCTAATGCATTGTCTGTATGCCAGAACACATTCTGGAATGAAATGGGACAAGGGAAAGGCAGCACAATAGAAATTGCAGGTTATTGCAATTTAAAGATATTCGGTGGTGAATGAAATTTGAAAGTCTGTCATTTGGCTAGTAACAGCAGGAGCGAAAACTTTAAAAGGAATTGAGAGGAAGGAATTTTTAGCAAAGGTTTGGGGTGGGGGTAAAAGCATCTAATGCAGGAGAGAGGAAAAGTGGTGCAGGATGAGAGTAGCTCCAGCTGTGGGGAAACGAGGCTTTGGAACAAACATTTCTGGAAGAGGTCAGAGAGATGTACCAGGAGAAAGCTAGAAAAGAACAAAAGCTGTGGCCATGGGGTGAGACTCGCATCCAGTATGGTGTGGAGAGGCACAAGGAAAATCTCCATGAATCCTGAGTTTGGTGAGAGTCGAAGAAACATCCCTGCTTTATGTCTGAAGGTACCTGTGGGGCTTGAAGACCACTGTGGTTTTCACCTCCCCCTGGCTGCTCTGTCATCTGCACAGGCTTTGCCAGAGCACAAGAACCAATTAGAGAAATGGGATCAACCACAAAAAAAGATAGACCAGGAACAGATTTATATTTTTATTTCTTTTGTTTCTTTTCTCCCCCACTGCAAAGCAAACCAGAACAATACATTGTGCTAGATAATGCCAAGCTAATAGTCTCTCTCTAAACAGAATGTTCTGCTATTATTCTTATGTTAATAGTTATGGGAGATATAGAAAAAAAAAAAAAGTAACAGAGTTGGAGATAAACAAGTCAACAGTTTTGTGAAGTTTTCAGTAATTGAGGAGCATTTTAACACATACCAAACAGGAGATGGTGACTGAGAGCACATTGCAAGTTGATATTTGCTTCACTATTTAATTCTCAAAATCACAAAATAAGAGCTCCTAGATAAAGGAACTCTGTTGGGAAAAGTGGCTGAGACAGCTGGCTGAAAAAGGAAAAAATGCTGCTTGCAGCTCCACTTAGTTGGGGTGAGCACCAGAAAAGATCACTTTACTTCCAGAAAATAGTGTTTGCTGCAGTGTGAGAGCAAGGCTGGGTTTGGGTGCAATGACAGGAAATCAGTTTGAATATGGCCTCACTGATAACATGTGTAAGGTTTACACAATTTCCTTTAAAATTCATAGGAAAGACACTTGGGGTTTCTGAGCCTTATATTTGTATTCAGACAACTGCCCAGATTTACAAAGTGGCTCAATAGCTGCTGTTATGGCTGCTACAAAATATAGTTTTAGCGGTGATGACACCTACATTGTATTCAGTATTCTCTCGTGCGTCTTGGGCTGTATGTTATTTTCATTCTGCTTTAATCACGGAGCCTCAGAGAGGAATTGTTAGTCTAATGAGCTCTCTATCCTTGTGTAGCCTGATTAATGTTGCCAGGGCAGCTTGTTTGTGTTATAGTAAAGATCTCCACGCTCTGATCTCTGCTGTGGTGTTTTTAGTGTTCCCTGGCTGCTGATAAAAAGGCCAACTGCTGAACAGCTGCATTCACTGCTGCTCCTCACTGCTGCTGCTCTTCCTTCAGGGATGCAGCAGGGGCTGGAGGTCCTGGTGGTTCCTCAGCCATGGAGAGGCCGTGGTAGACACAGGCTGAGGATGCTGGAGATTCAGCATTACCACAGGAAACAATTTTCCTAATTTCTTCTTGATTTGCTTGCAGTGGTGTATTCCTCTTATGTATCTTTTGATGTTGTAACCATTACCAAGAGTAAAAAAAAGCGATGTGTTGGTTTTTGGTTTTTGTTTTTGTTGTTTTTTTTTTCCCTGCATTTCTCTAGACTGGGGAATGCCCTGTCCAGTTGTACAAAGCATTAAGGGAAATTCTTCATGAGATCTGTAGCTCGGGCGACTGGGCAGTGTGAAGCCTGGCGCTGTTCCCTGCAGGCTGTCAGAAAGGGTTTCCCTGGAGGAAGCAGTGGCCATTCCACTCATCCCTGCAGCAGCTGTCCTCTTGTCCAGCTCCCATTATCCCACAGAGCTCACAGAACAGCCCCACAAACTCTGCTCCCAGCCTGTGGGTTTCCTGTACCCTCCTACCTCTGCCAAGGAACTTTCTGCCTTTGGATAACACAAATCCCCAAGGAATGGCAGTGAGAGTAAAGTCAGAGCTGCTCCCTGGTGAGAGCTCAGCGAGGACATTCCAGGGCTGCCTTGGAAGCTGTTCCTGTGCAGCTCATTTTGCAGAAAGGTCCAGGTAAAGGCCATGGTAACATCAAAGGGGTTTGAGCAAATGACCACAAAACAAGGAAAGACTTTAAAGCTTTTGTGTTTCTTTTGCTGTCTCAAATCTGTGTGCTTAAGTGGTACAGTTGCTATGGAAAATTTCAGGAGAAGGATCGTGTCAGGCATCATTGGATCTGTTCTTTAGCTGGCTTTTTAGGGAATGCTCTGTCAGCTGCCACTCTTGCATCTCTGTGTACATCAGATTTGAGCTTGACAAAAGCGGGTAAGAATGTTTCCTGATGTATAATTGTCACCCCGTTCTTTTAAAAGTTTTAAAGTTCTTTTAAAAGTTTTCTATGCCTTCTGATGTTTATGTATTTCTACTGGAGTTCTCACACACTGTTCATGTAAATAATGATTGGTTTACATTCTTCTTTGTGGGAGGAGAGAATTGATGGTTGGTTTGACCAGTGTGGTTGGAGAGGTGGCCATTTCATCCTCCAGTCCACGGTCACCTTTGGAATTCTATATATTGGGAGGTCAGAAACACAACTTCCCCTTTTTCTTCTTTTGCATCTTGAGTGAGTGTGTGAGTTATTTCATGTTGTAGTGTGACATATAATATAGATTTTGCCTTTTGATTCCTGTGGATGTAAAATAATTTCTTCACTGAAAAAGCTTTTAATCCAGGTTTGTACTATGTCCATGATTTAGGACCTTGTTGGATGCTCAGGGCAAAAAACTGCTCAGTGACCTTTGTGAATCTTTGTCGTGGTTTTGAAGGGTGGGAGTGAACAAAATTTCTTGTACCCATATTTTGACCTCTGTTTCAAAAAGTCCTCAAGAGTGTGGCAAATGTGTAAACAGTTTCCAGGATTTCCAAGATTAACTGCCCCATACACTGCCTTTCAGAAGAAATACTTTGCCTCAGCAAGTGCTGCCATTCAGGCGTGTCTTGGTTTGAATTTAAATAGCTCTAAAACACTGAGCTCTACCTCTATTTTGTCTAATACAAATGTAGGAAGCTTTAAAGACTGGCCACTGGAGCACTCTCATTTTAATAAAATACCTTCAATTCTCTTTCTGCTGAGCACTGTCTGTTTCAGGATTGCAGCCCTGGGAATCTACTCAGCAAATCCTGAATGGAATAATGGCTGCATTCAAGCACTACCACAGCAATGCCAGCCCCTTTTCTGTTTGTTTGTTTGTTTGTTTGGGCTTTTTGGAGCAGGATGGGATTCATTAGTGGTTCTCAGGCATTTCGAATCATTCCTGTGTTAGATTTTCTCCCCATTTGGGATCTAGGCTGGAGATCTGGTGCAGTAGCTCAATGTGGCCATGCTGCATCGCTGTTATGAAATGTACTCCTTTTATTTTTAAATCCTGTCTATTGGAGATCTTTCTTCAGAGGCCCACAGATACTACAGTTCTGCCTAACTTCAGCTGAAGATGTTGCAATTCTTTAAAAGATGGAGAGTTTAATCAGAATTTTCCCTTTAAATTGCTTGCCTAAATTGCTTTTAATTTGGTTCTACTCTGGAGATTTTATAGACCTGAGTGTTGTGTGCTTTCTGCCAGAATCTAAGGGGGTTTAATGAGTTTGTTTGGAATAGCTGTTTTGGAATCCAGAATGGAAGTCTCAGAAGTATTTCAAACTTTGTCCTTGGCACTATTTAGTACCAAGAGTAGAAGGCCATTACAACACCACACTCAGCTCCTTAAAAAAATAATTTTTCTGCTCCTTAACACCAAGAATATACTGTAAATGGTGATATTTTTTCCCCCTTCTGGAGTCTCATGTATTTGTAAATCTATTTTCTAAGTTTTTTATATTTCAAGTTGTTCTGGAAATGGGAAAACAAATAAACAAATAGAATAAAACCCCAAAGTATTTGAAAAGAAATTAACAGTGGAATGAAATTGAATTGTTTATAGTAACTTATAGGTTTCTTGAAGGAGTAAAAGTGGAGAAGATATTCCATCATAAACAGATCTGTAGCTGTTTTTGGACTAAGCTAGGGAATGGCATTGTATGTTACTGTTATTCTTGTTAGACCAACCTTTTAATCGTTGCAAATTCCTTGCACTGAAAAAATGACCTTTTTAAAATATATATATTGGGATGTAACATAATTTCAAGGCTTAACGAGAAAGGAAATTCTGGCTGGATAGAGACAGCTTTTCTTGATAACATGAAGCATTCATGGGGGGAAGCATTGGTGGAAAGCACAAGGGATTTTTGTCGTTTTCCCTTTGTGATTTTTTTTTCTCTTTAACCTCAGAAGTGTAAAGATCTTACTTCAATGGAAAATGGTGAGTAGGAAAGTGGAGGTAGTGCAGCTCCTCCAGGTGTTTTCTTTCCATTGCTCCTCTGTCTTCCAGCAGCATCAACACCACTCAACATCACTGAGACAAAACTGATCAGCAACTTTTCTCTACCGCAAAACACAAAACCAGAACATCTGAGATCTTCCCCACTACCTCTCCCTCCATTTGGCACCATCTCCTGGTCACTTTCAACTTAAACACCTATAGCAAGAATAATAATGTTAATAAAGGGACCTGTTAGTAGTTACTTGCTTATTTTTAGACATTTTTGCTACTTTTTGCTGGGTGTTGACTTTTATGCTGTTCTGTACCAATGTATTTTATGGAATTATTGCTTGGGATGGAATGAAACTAAGTACTCAAATATTTGATTTTGTTTTCTTGCTCTACTTTATAACACACTGCTCCTCAAAGACAGAAGTGTTCTTATTCCAAGATTAAAAAAAGTCAGGTGGAGTGATTTATTTGTCCTAGCTGTATCTTTTTTTAAGCAATAGGAAGAGAAAAGCTGGGAATCCCAACCTTCCTGTTCTTGATGTTAAGAGAATGATTTACCTTGCAATGGGCAGGAGGATCTGACCCCAAGATTCCCTTGCTTTAGGGAATTAAAACTTAACAGACCATGACAAAAACTGTGTAAGGCCCAAAACTGGCTCTTGGTACTGAGGGGGATTTGTGAGTGCTCTAGCTTGATAATATGATTCCTTATGAGCTCCTGGTCTGTTCCCTTGACTTATTTTCTGTTTCCATAATCCTGAAGTTTCTTTTTGTTTTGCCTAAACTGACTCCCAAAGTTCTCTTCTCCTGTCTCTTTAAACAGTTATACAGAGCAGAAGGAAAGTTGCAGTGTCTTTTTAGACATTTTTGAAACTGTCATTAAATAATTTATTGCTCAGTTGTGATAATACTTCAAGGGAAACGTGGCCTTGGTGTTACTCAAGAATTTCACGTATGTGTGACCTTGATTGTAGCAGAATGAGTGAAATGATACTATAATATGCAAAATGTGTTATTTACACATAAAATATCTTGTTTCTGAGCTTGTAATTTTTCCACAGTCTGTGGTGAACTCAGGATATATTATGCAGTGCTGGATAAAGCTGTGTGTTGCCTGTGCCTCACTGGAAAATAATGATACCTCAAAGGTCTCCTTTGTTTTCCATTCCTTGGTATTGCCAAGCCGTCCCTCACCTTCCCTTCACACAAAATTTTGCCTCACAATAAAACCAAGTGTGGCAGGAGCAGTTCCCAAGGCAGTGACCTCCTTCATGTCTCAGAGGGCAGGAGGGGGGAAGAGGCCCTTCCACCATTCCTTGGAGGATGGCCAGTGGAGAAGCCCACAGAGCAGGGTGATCTATTTCTGAACACTGAAGTGCTGCTGCTGGAGATATTTGATGAGAAATTTCCTTCCCCCTCCTCCTCTGCAAGGATTGCCCCTTCTTGGGGGAGGGATGCTGTGGATACTGACTGATGACTACATGGAGCAGTAGGAGTTGTGCTGAATGCTCCATGACAAATAATGCTTTTTCACTCTCCAGCACATATGATATTTATTTCTACACCATGTATGGTCAGCTGGTTTGGAATTCTGCTGGAATCATCCCCACTGCTGCTGCTGAGGCCAAAATCGTGTTTCTTTGGGGGAGGATCTTCTACAGCCACCACAGTTCCATGGTCAGCCTACAGGCATCAGGAACACGTGGCAAAGCAAGCTCTGCTGGTAAAGCCTGAGCTATCAGTGAAGAGCAGTCAGCAAGGAAAGAAAGGTGCTGCCTAAAAAGGGACTACAATGTGCTGCTCACAAAAATGCAGAAAGAGCCTTTATTGAATGCAAGTTCAAGTTAACAACGTTGTGTTGAAAGCAGCTGTCAGGTGAATAGAAAATACAATCAGGCAGACATCATTCACACTTCCTTAATGCATAACCTATGGAAAAGCTCACAGGGGAAGAACAGAATAACTAATTGACAGCTCAGGGGCTGTGATTTTTTGTTTTCCTGCAGTTTCTCAGAATCTGGGATAGAATTTCTCTTAGAAGTTAACACAGGGTATTTTGTTCTTCAGTTATTATTAATTAGTCAGATTTGTATAACTCTTTAACATCAGAATTGGGTTTGTGTCTTAGGTTGTAATGACACTTGGTCACCTGTTGAAAGAGTTACATAAATGCAGTGAGCTGGTGTGTTTTTTACTCCCCAAATTAACAGCCACAGCAGCATTGTTGGGAGATAAATATCTTCCAGTCTTATCTGAGGTCCTGGTTCTGCCATTCAACTAGGGCAGGGAAAAGCTTCTCTTTGTTAAAAACAAACAGACACAGGTTTTTCAGAGCTTCATGTGCTCTGAAGCGTGTGCAGTTCTCAAAGGTACACAAGTAATTATGGTGGGTAAATACATGGATGATCCATCAGGTGTGCAAATACACACCTGAACCTGCTGCTGAGGGGAGCACCTGCACAACTGCTCCAGTGCTACTGACAGGTATTAGGATCTTATCAGGTGGCTCAAGTGCTTCCAGAGAGTGCCAGAGGAGCTGTGATTTGTGAAGATGCTCAGGCTGGGGGCTGATGGCTGTCACATTTTGCAGCTGGCAATCAGAGCATGGAGCAGGACTCCTTGGTGCTCTCAGAGGTGCCTGGGTTACGGTTCTGGAGCAGCCAGGCAGGTGAGGTGTGACTGCCAGTCTTTCTGGCCATAGATTGTGGGAACATCACAAACTCCTCACTCAAAATTTGTTAAATATTTGATAAGGTCTGGGGAAAAGTTTCAGGTGGATCCTACGCTGTTAATATTTATTATAAAGGACAGAGTTGCAGGCACACTCCACATTTTGCAGCATCTCTACTGAATAATTTTTTTCTGCGAATTCATATGAGACCACATAACTAATGGCAGGACACAGAATAACCAGTGTAAACTTTGAGAATTGTACTTCTGAAAGTCTTGGCAGAAGAAATTTCAAACCAATCCAAGCACAGAAAGATGGAAAATAATATCATAAACTTACTGTGAATATTGATATTCAGAACTAGGTGATTTACATATCTTTTTTAGAAGTGTGCTCCATAATTGGGAGTTGCACCTACAATTTCCAACAAAGTTTTAAATAGCATGGTTTAAAATCATATTTTTTTATTAATGAGAAGGTCTTTTCAAAAAGACTGCTCTGCCAAATAAACAGCCTATGGCCTGAACAGCCCATATTAATAAGCTATTCCTTCAATGTTCTCTCTCCAGAGGCTGATGTTGTGCAATGCCTGGCTGCAGTGAAATGCCCAGTGTAGGTGTGATGTATTGTCAGGTTGAGATGGCTGCTGACAACCCTGTGTTTTCATTTTTTAATTGCATTTTTCTTTTAAGCAAACACCAAATGAGCTTCCTTCGTGTGAAGGTGGTACATATGTAGAATTGTAAGCACATGGTGATGGAAAAATGTGTGTATGGAAGTAGGACTGGAAGTGCTTCAGCAGCAGCCAATTGTTTTGAATGAACAAGCCTTGGTAATGAGAGAGAAATCCCAGTTTCACCAATTCCCTGGGTTCATCCAAGGGAAATCCACCTCTGATGTTGCAATCTGAGTCCCCAAGGCTAGTGAGTGACACTGGAAGCTGATTGACACTGCTCACTGTGGGCTCTGCACCAAAGGTGAGGCATTACACCTGGCTCTAACCCTTTGCAGATGCTCCTGTGGACCTGGCCACCATTTTTGGGGTGTTCCCTTGGCCAGTTCAAATGGCTCTCCCTGTGACACTGCAGAGAGAGGCACAATTTAGGAACAGCCCATCAGGCCCCATTGAGCCAAAGGTGAAACTGCAAAGCCAAATATGACAAATTCTGATTTTGAGCTCCTCCAGTTTTCGGTATCACATCAAGCTGTGAAATCAATAAAGCTGCAGTGCCCCTCATTTTTTAGAGAATCCAGTAGCTGTTAACAACCAGAAATGTCTAAAAAGACACTGTAACTTTTTAGGAAATCCAGTAGCTGTACTATTTAGTGACTAAATTTGTTAACAACCAGAAGAATGTGCCTATTCATCAGCATTAGGAAAATAACAATTTGTTTTCTTTACCTGTCAGCCTAAGTTGTATTACAGAGTTGGCTTTTACAATGCTGTTGTTTCTATTATGAATGTCAGATTTAAAGGCTAAGAAGCTGCTTTGTCTTGTAACATTCAGTTTTGTTGCCTTTTCTGCACTCATCAATACTTATTCTTCATCTTTTACCCTGTTGTAGCCTCACAGTGCTCTAAGGGGCAATTACACAAACTGAACCTGCTCTTGAAAAAAAATCTGTATCCAATAGAAATTTTCAAATTTTGTAAAAAAAACAACCAAACAGACAAAACCAAAACCAAAAAAAAAAAAAAAAAAAAAAGCCCATAAGCAAATTACTTTCTTTTAGATCTGGACAAGAATTCAAAGCTGTGAAACAAGAAGGGAAAAATGTTGAAGTAGAAACATTACTGTAAAGACAGCAAAGCATTCTAATGACAAAACATTTGGTTTACAAATTTACCAGACTCTGAACAGTAGGTCTATGAAATAAGTTTATAAAATAATAAGTTTACGAAAGCTCAATTTAGAACTCCTAAGAGCTTTTTGACATGAA
Organism: Vidua chalybeata; assembly: GCF_026979565.1. NCBI lineage: Eukaryota > Metazoa > Chordata > Aves > Passeriformes > Viduidae > Vidua > Vidua chalybeata. The sequence goes on from NC_071540.1 coordinate 17,411,393, forward strand.
TTGGAGGGAAGAGGAGAGTGAAATGAATGCAAGCAATCAAAAAAGAGTAAAACAAAGCATTCTTTTATTCCAAGTTTTCAAAGTAAACATAATATGCTTCTGTGAAATGTTTGTATTCTGAAAAGAAAAGAAAATAAGATTCTTTAGTCTGGGTTTTTTTTCCTCAATTGTAGTACAGGGCCTTAGATAAGTCAGGTAAGGAAACATTTCTTTAACGGTGTTAGAGAAACATGAAGATTTTCTTTACCTTGTTAAATCTGAGACCTAAACGTATTGATGCAGAAAAATCAATTCATTTAGTGAAAAAAAATATTATTTACTACTAGCTAGATTCTTTATTTCTGATGGAAACAATTTGTTTTCCCCAATAAGTGTCAGGAGCCGTCAGTGTATTTGGAACGGAGTTTATTCAAGGGCTGAAATGAACAGAGCTCTCAAATGAGAGAACTGAGAGGTGGGAGAAAAACAAATAATTTTAATGCCATTCAGAAGGGGCCCTGACTAATCAGATTGTTGTTCATGGCTTCTTGCTGTTTAGAGGACAGAATAGCATAATTTAGTGAAATATTTGCACTACAATGCTTGCAAATTTGGGGAAATGGAATTTGGATTAAGCCAGGATTATTTTTGATCTTATCCCTTTCTGCTATTTTTTTTTTTTTTTTTTGGTGGTTCTGAGCAGTGCTGATGTACGTGCATAAAGAAAATGGCTTATTTTCTTTGAAGTGTCAATAACATTGTCAGGCATTTATCTAAGTAAACACACAGCAGAATGATTAAGTCAGGGTGAAGCTGAATGCATGAGACACAAATTAATTTTACCATTGTTTATAATCTGTACACTACACAAAATCCGGAGTGCTTAGCGCAGGGGAAAAGTACTGAGCTCTGTAAGAAATGTCAAAATGAGAGATGGGAAATGAGTTGATACCTAAGGAGTTTTGGGAAAAAACTCTGTTTTGGCTTGGTGAAACCTTTACCAAAGATATTTCCTAACACCAGGATAATGGGGGCAATTAGAGAAATGGCACTCCCAGTGCTGATGAATCCATATCCCAGCGTGGCGGGGGGGGGAAATGTCATCTGCTGTGGGTGTGTCTTGCAGTGGCACTGAAATATCTCCACTTGCTCCAGCACCTCTGGGCACTGCCAATATATTATTGTGAAAATGAAGAGAGGTGAGAAAAAACCATATTTTTGTGAAGATTGGCCTGTCATAGAATCATACAATCACAGACTGGCTTGGGCTGGAAGGGACCTGAAAGGTCTTGTTCCACCCCTGCCATGGCAGGGACACCTCCCCCTACCCCAGGTTGCTCCAAGCCCTGCCCAACCTGGCCTTGGACAGTTCCAGGGATTCAGGGGCAGCCACAGCTGCTCTGGGCACCTGTGCCATGGCATCCCCACCCTGTGAGTGATGAATGTCTGTACAGTTACATCTCAACAACAATATTTCCAGTTGCAGCTTAATCAGAACCTTCTGAGATCAGTGCAAAGCCCCTTTGTCACCAGGATCCGAGCTTGAGCCAGTTCTGCCAGTGGGTACAAAAGTACAGCAGGCAGGAATGAGTGTCCCCTTCATGTGAGAAGGTAAAAGCTGAAATATTCCAGTGAACAGATGAAGCCAGACAAAGAACTCTATGTCCCAAATCTCTCTGAAGCAAAAAAAGTCATCAAAAAAGCCAGGCTGTATTTATGGCAGCAGAGAGGTTTCCTAGAAAAGGACATGAAGAAGCCACTAAACATCAAACTCTACTTAAAAACCCTCTTACAATCTCAACTCATTAAAAATGAAATAATTTTCTCTTTTATTGAATAACTTACTGAGGTTATATTAAACTTCAGCACATGCTGTATGTTAAAGATCTGAGTTGTGTTTGTACACAGGATGGGTACTGTTATTTTGATATTGCTCATTATTAAAAAAGAAAATCTCTCCATAAAATGTAATTTAGGGATCCAGTTTCAGTTTTATGTTTACACCATTTATTTAAAAACACACAGTAAAAACAATTTACAAAAATAGAGGAGAAAAGTTAAACCACTTCTTCAAGGAGGCATCATCCTATATTTATAGTTTGGTAAACATAACATTAATCAGCTGGAAAATGTTCAGCAAAATATAAAACCGTTCTGGGCTCTAGCTCAGAGAAATATATGTAGAAAAATATATCTAGCTTCTCTACTTCAAAAGGGAGTGCATAGCTGCAGAACCTCCGGGAAAATCAATTTTCTGCGGCATAAGCGGCTCGTGCAAAATTTTGCAGTGCCCCATCTAGATTTTTTTTTAATTTAACTGATTTACTTCTCTTCCTCTAACAAGTATCTGAGCTGCAAAAGCATTCTGGTTACTCCTCCAAGTACTGTTGAAATGGTATTGAAACATTTGTTGGGAAATAAAAAAATAAAATCTTGATGCCGTTGAAAGAAATCACACGAGGTGCACATTTCTTCCTTCAGAGGTTTTGCCTTCAGAGGTCTTGGCTCAAACCTGCTTACCACCAAAAACTGGGAGCAGAACTTGAGATCCTTGACTTTGATGGTGGTCCCAGTGAGGTGCCTCACTGGGAAATTCCTGACTTTGTGCAGAGAGGTGACCAATTCCCAAATTTGCTACTCTTTGTACCAAAATGCGATAATCAGATCAAATCTCCATTGGAAGCAACACACAGAACCTTCTTCTCTGTGTTTGTTCTGCTGAGAGCGCTGTGTCCCCAATAGAGTTTTTGTGATTTTTTTTAAGAACCATCCCTAGAGAATAAGCATGCTACATTCCCTCTTTGATGTGCTGCCCAGGGACTTCAAAGAAAAACTTATACAAAATACATCCTCTTAAAAATTGCTTTGTTTCCAAATCCCAGCTACAATTATTAATGTGATGTAGGTTGACTTTTTAGATTACATTTGATTTAATTTTAGATTATGTTATTATTTCTTTGACTGCATTCTGTCTGTACCGATATAAAGGTGCATTTCTTAGGTAAATTTCGCTCCTGAAATGAGCAGGCTGAGTGTTGCACATAATCTATCCTCATTTCACATGATGAGACTTTCAAATTCGGATCTTTTCGACTCAGTGCCTCCTCCATCACTGCTGGAGCTTAGTGTTTTGAGGAGAGAGGGATGTATTACAGTAACTGATGGGGTTTTACTGGCTTGCAAACACTCTTCAACCCTGTGAAGCAAGATCAGGCTCTCTCATGTAAAATGCATTGCTGCTAACACTGGGAGATTCAATTATAACCATCCTCTTCCAAGGTTTATCTCCTGAAAAGTGATGGGAAGAAGCAAACTGTTGAAAGTTTGAGAGGACGGTCAGTTACCACTTTGAAACTTGGAGTATTTTCTGCCACTCAGCTTGTTCTGCCTCTCCCTCCTGATCTGTGTGTAACCTCAGACCATTTGTCTGTTGTCAGGAGAGGCACTGGGTACAAAGCCAAATTTTAGTAGTAAAGGTGCAAATGAAGATCCCCAGCACAGGCAGCTTTGGAGATCTTGAGATGAAAACGGGATGTTCTGCAGTAATGCTAACACTGAGGTGAATCACTTTTCACATTGGCTTTGAAACTGAAGAATGAGAACCCCTCAGCCTCATCTGACCCTAGGGGAGCTCTGGTTTTGTTTTGATACTGAACTCTCCCAAAGTCCCTGTTTCCCACCTCTTATTTCTCAGCAGAGGTTTGTAGGGGCAGCATGAGGCCTTCCCCAGGTGCTGGAGGAGGTGGGGACTCCTGGCTGGAGCTGGCCTGTTGGGATGCCAATATAGTAAAAAATGTGGCAGACCCCATCCAGGAAGAAATGCTGATGCCTGGCTCCAGATCAGAAGGCTGAAGGATAGCTTTATTAAAACTATACTCTATTACATTCATATACTATTTAAAGAGACACTATCCTATTCTACACACTCACTTCTTACTCACCTCTCTAACTCAAACTCGGGACTCTGCTGAGAGCCCGAGCCACAGCTGGATCCCACTGGGCACTGACCCCAAAGAACCTTCACCAGAATCCAGCCCAGCAATCACTGCAGGTGAACAATCTCCACACCACATTCCACATGGGGAAAACAAAGGGGCAGAGATAAAGATTGTTTCCTCTTCTTCTCTCTGTGCTTCTCCTGAGAGACAGAATTATGTCTCTCTGTCCAGAGAATGTGAATGGCCAGGATGTTTTAGCTAAAGTGATTAACAGCTCCCTGGCAGAGTTCTCCCTCCTGGGTGGAAGGAATCGACCAATGAGCCAAGGTGTGCCTCTCCTGCTTGGAAGGACTGCTCCTTGCCATTTCTTTCCCTTTCTTTTGGGCTCGTGGGATGAGATCTGTTGTGCTTCTCTCTGGAGTGCTGGCTAAACACTTTATGGACGGCTTGAGCAGCAACCAGCTGGGATTGTCAGCAAGAGCCCTCCTGACTCAGCCACCTTTAGAAACAGCAGAAAACACAGAGGCAGTTAATGTCAAAACCTCCTCTGTCAGTCTTATGTATTTTGGTAATGGCTTTGGCACTGAAAACGACTGAAATAATGCCACTGAAATGTCCATTGAAGCAAGATATAGCTGTGTCTACACTAGAGCTTTTGTCAGTATGGAAATGTCAGAAAACATTATATTCAGAGCACAAATTGCAAGTATAGAACTGACAAAGTAAATTTTGAACAGTGTGCTCAAGTGTAATGCTTGAAACATATTCCAAATTGGCAAGTTGCAACCAATCATGGAGAAGAACCATAGCTCCAAAAACCTGACAGAGCCAATGTTGAAATCAGAATAATTGCAACTCCATTTTCACAGTAATTTAAATGGCAGAAGCATTGGCAGAAATTCATGAATAATTTACATATAAAAATTTAGCAATCTGTGGTGAATAGAAAAATAAACGGCAAATCCAATAAATAAATGATTGTTGTGAATTATTTGCTCTGCTCTGATGTTTGCTAAGAAGTGTCTTTTTTTTTCGAGCTTTCATGAAGTGCTGGATTTAAACTCCTGCTCCTCAGGTAAATGCAGTTTTAAAGCAATAGCAGAAAAGTACATATCTACCAGGGGAAAAAATAACAAACCACAAGCAAAACAATAGGAATGTGCAAAAAAGGTTGTTTTATGAAGGATACATATAAAAAGGACTTATTTGCCATGCAGCAGCTGCAATTCCAAAGTCTGTAGCCTTAATGAGAAATGTTAGCTGATATATGTAATGATGAGTTATACACTGCAACTGTTTTTAATTAACTATGTATAAAGTTTTAAGATTTATAGAGGAGGTAAAATCTGAAAAGAGAAATTCCTAATTCCCTTCTGTGCCTGTGGGAATGTGATATTATTTTAATAAACAAGAAATTAATTTACACAGCACCAGCATTTGTTTCCACATAGAATGGATATTGAATCTGTGTTAAAAAAAAGTTACAATAGGTAGTTAAAATAGAAAAATTGTTTATCTGGTTTGCTTTGACTTTGCTTGAAATAAGATAAAGAACACTAAATACTTCTGCTGTTTGGAAGGTGATGGTTTTTTAATAAGCTCGGACTATTCTGTAGATCTATTATTTTTTTTTCCATAATGATATTCTGTTTCTGATGTAAATCTTGAGCAGTGTTACACATCAGTTTATTGGAATAATGCCTCATAATTCACCTCCTGCATGTGTGAGAACAATTGCTTTTTTGCTCAGACATTTGTTTAAATTTGGAAATCTGTGGGACTTTTTTTGGTGTTTTTTTTCCTCCTTGCTTAAATTAAAAATATTTTTTTAAATCTCATAATATTAACATTTATTTTTGTTTGACCTAGAATAAAAAGTCATGCTCGGAATAATTGGTGAAGGCAGAATTAAATAAATCCCACATGATCCTTTTATCAAAGTCTAGTGCTGGTGTTCTGTTTCTCCACCAGCTCAGAAACTGGGACACTCATTTTGGGTGCAGCTTTTTCTATCACGTAGAATCAAACACTCTCACTACTAATGAACTCTCCAGCTGTCTTGTGGCCTAAGAATTACAGAACTTGCTCAAATGTCCAGTAACACTTCCCTTTGGAATATGTGCATTTCCTTTCCATTTGTCTCTTATCCATAATCTTGTAACTTTTTGCAGAATCTAATTTTTGGTTCTTGATTTTTCCCGTTATTCCATGTTGTGTCACTTGTGCTATGTGGGAAGACCTGCCTGTACAGGTGTCTGCCTGTTTAAGAGGCTGGTCCATGTTTATAAACACTGCCCAGCTGGGAATGGGAATAGGGATCTGGTATTTGAATTGTCTTTGGTGGATTTTTTTCCTAATAACAATTAAATGCACGAATTCTTTTTTCAAAATATTATTGTCCACAGTCAGCATGTGCATGCTCATGTTGGTACTACTGAACTTGAAACATCCTTATTTAATCCTAAATTTCAATTTGATCATCTCTAACATTTTCAACACTTTATACTTGTGCTTGCCCTTGAGAGGGACTTCCTCAGGGAACTTCCGTGGCTGTCCCTGCTCTATGTAGGTCACAGGATGCATTTTGAACAAATAAATTTTTCAATATTTGTAGCCAAACCCCATTTCAGTGTAAATAAAAACCTGATGGCTTCTGTAGATGGAGACAATGAAATTAATTTAACATGCTTGGCCTATGAAAAGCTTTTCTGTTCCTGAGAGTGGCAGTTTTTGTGACACTGTCTATTGTAAACTGGTGCTCTCAGGTGGTAGCTAGCTTTCTGAGACTATTTTGTGTGTGCTGATTGACTGCTCTGGCACTTCCAGGTTCCTTCCCAGGCAAGTCTTGATCCTTGTGTCCAAATCCTGTTTTTCTGGAATATATGATCCTTCACCCTGTGTGCTGATTCTAATGTTTATATAGGGGAGCAGTGCCCTGCAGAGCTATGGGCAGTGGAGCTCCCTGCACTGGAGACAACCATCCTGAACTCTGGAGTAATTCCTTCACAGAAATGGTTGTAAAGCATTGGAACAGGCTGCTCAGGGAAGTGGTGGAATCACTATCCCTGGAAAAAACCTGTGGATGCATCACTGAGGACATGGTTTAATGATGAACACGGTGGTACTGGGCTGGAAGTTGGACTTGATCTCAAAGATCATTTCCAACCTTAACTATTCCATGGTTCTGTGGAAGTGCCTGCTGTGTGACCTCAAATGAGCAATTTACCTGGAGCTCCCAACATGTTAACACAGATAAAAGCTGCTTTATTTTCTATGGCTATAAAGGAGGGTGTTCTAGACACTTCAGAAGGAAAAGGGGGAGAAATGCTGAGTCTCCTCCTGGAACAGCAAGTGAATGCAGTAATAAAATATTGTTTACTCCTTTGGTGGTTTGGAAAGCTGGAGGAGGAATGAATAATTGGGAAACAAGTCTGGAAAGGCAGCTAAGTTGAGCAGCACAACTCATTGCCAGTTCCTGTATGGGAATGTTGCAGGGAAAGGTTGTGTCAGCAGGAGAGGGGGTGGGAAGCAGGCATGGGAATCACAGTAAGAGAAACACTTCCCCAAGAGCTGAGCACGTTCCTCCTTGTGCTTTTTTTGGGATGTGAGACGCTCCTGAGATGTGAGTCAGGAGGAGGAGCCCAGAGACTGAGTGAACAAACTAGGGAGAATTGGTCTGCCAAGGCAGGAGCAGATGTGGGGGGATGTAAAGACCATATATTTTATTTCTTGATTGCTTCTCATGCTTGGCCACGTAATCTATTTGCACTAAGCCAGGGTGCTGGACTCCAACTCCCCCTGCAAGGAAATGTTCTCATCTATTGGGATTCATCTGAGACGACTGTTCCATGTCTAGGAAATTGATAGAAGGAAAGTTGTTTTTGCCATTTCAGGATCCATTTCTCTGTCTGTAATTTACTCTTCTGTAAAAGCTTCCCTGATGTAGAATATTCCCAATCCAGGCTTGTCTCTGGCAGAACTTCAAAACATTAATGGACATCTTTCAGGGTTGTAATGAAATCTGGTTTTGTTCAGCTTTGGAAGGAAATTTTAATGAAGAGTTTTGCAAAATAAAAGGGCTTGGAGGTGATGATCAGGAATTACTTTCCAAAAATCATATAAGATGGACAAAGTAAAATGAAGTGTGGTGGCAGCACTGCACCTCTATCAGTCTGTGTTGCAGTACAATAGCAGCCATTGCCTGTGCAATAACGAGTCTCATCAGTTTCCAGACAGAAGGCTTTGTAATAACAGAGTATTTATGTAAAACACTGAGGGGAAAGAGGACGGAGGGAGGGAGTGAAGGTTGTCTATCAGGCTGAATACACAAAGCATTTGGTGCTTCAAAACTAATTTTATTTTTAGTTAATATTCATTGATGTAAGTTCTAGTCTATTATTAAGTGAATCTGGTGAATAATTACATCCATCACTTTGAAATGTTTAAGACAAGCGTGGAGTTGTAAAACCAGTCTTTTATATTGGAATCATCCCCAAAATTGCGTCGTGGGAACCATGTTGACATTACAGTTTGATCATGTTCTGAGTCTGAGGGATCTCAGCACTTTCCCAGAATTGCTCCTGTACATTGTATTTACAGGCATTAACCAGCCAGTCTCGATTTCTTGGGAGCCATGAGAAAGTGTAGGGCATCTCTGTCTCATTTTCTTGGCTTCTGTCAATGTTTGAGTGTGACCCATCTGTGAGTGAATGGCAACTGTTTATTCCAGAATGAAGCATGTGCTGAAACACAAACAAGCAGCCTACAGAAGCACTGAGCTAAGTTTAATTAGCTGTAGAGTTCATTTCAACTTCAAACTCCCAAGTTAGCTTGCTAGGCAGCAGAGTTTATAATGCATTTCTTGCTAGATGCCTGCTAGACAGGAGAGCTGATGATATTATATTTGTTGCTAGGTGATGAATTCTGATAACCTTTCTGTTCCTACACTTATAAATGTCTCATGCACTCTCTGCTATAGCATAATTACTTATTTATGCCTCAGTTCCTGGGTGGAACTACTACAAAGTTGCTAAGCAGCCATGTGTATAAATATATAACATCGTGTCACTTGAAAACTTTTGGCAACTCACATTTACCAGATGAATTCTCTGTTTGTCACGATTGTAGCCATTAACAAAGTGGAACACAAATGAGGGATATCAGTGTACACAAGGACAGAGCTTTATTTGTCACAAGAGACTAATGCTCTGGGAGGAGATGTGAGCTGGAAAAATGCACAGATTTAGTGGTTTGGGGTATTTTGCATTCTTTTCCTTTTTTTAATGGCTTTATAACCAGAAGCAAAGTAAAGATTGACTGATTATTATCTCACCTCTTTAAACTTCATAAGCATTATAATCATTATAGTTATTCTAATGTGAAGGAAAAGAGGCACTTATTCAAACAGATGTGCTGAGGTTTCTGCATTCTAATGCTGCAAAGTGAGGTGAGAGTGTAGGAAATCTGTATGAGTAATTCTCAGGGCAGCCATCAGAGAATTTGTCATTAGTGGGACCTACACCAAGCCTAAGGAGAAACGAGAGATGAGAAATCCAGGTTTTTTTCCTTTATTTGACTTTGACACAAGTTTAGTTGAGTTGACAACTATGATGGCAGCTGGAATTCGTGTAACCTTAGGGATAACTGTAATTTATTAAATCTAAGAGAGTGTCTGGTAATAAAATTCTCAGATGGCTTTTCACTGCACTCTTTTGTTGACTCTGGAGTTTAATACAAGACACAATTTTATTCGCTGATCACAACTTTCTGTGGAAACTGTCAGTTATGGGCCTGATCCATGTTCCAAAAAGGCTTGGAATCAAGCACTGCCTTGATCCCAATCTTTGCTGATTCCAGTGGTGCAAACTTGAGGCTGGCAGCGTTATCTACATGGTGCCAGATGAAGGTGGGACATTCACATGTGACAGCCAGGCAGCAGCAAATGGCCCAAAGAAGCAGAGCTTATATCTGAAATATAGATTGTGTGAAGCAATTGACAAAACTTTGCATTGTCATTTGCTTCATGCGCAGTACTTGTTTAAACATGGAGCAATTCCAACCATTTCAGCAGCAAAAGTGAATAACAACATCACCTAGATCATCAAATAATCACTATTGAGCTGTTTGTGTTTTCTCTTCCTTTCCCCCCCCCCCATTGTTCCTTAGTTATTAAAAGAGGCACAAACTTCAGTAGCCTGATGTTCTTCCCTTGGTTTATCTATGTAAACAAATTTAAGGTTATTTATAAACGATCCTGACTGACAGAACATACTTTCCCTCAGGTCAGTTCTTTTGTGGAAGATACCAAAGCCTGTCTTTCTTTAAAGTATAAAAGCCTGTGTTTGATGTGAAAAGAAACTGTTCTGGGAATGGCTGTGCAGAGCAAGATTACATGGTTCAATTTTAATTACATTGTTCTCAGCAGTGCAACTTGTCTAATCTTAGTGTGAGAGTCAAAATTCAAACCAAGGTTATTTGGTTCTGTAACTGTTAGTCAAGCACTGATATTGTTTAAAAGAGATGACAATAAGTTTAAGAAGTTTAAAATCCAGCACAGTTCTGAGAAGTGGCTTTCCTCGTTATTCTCAGAAATGTTGTATTTTAGCAGGTTGATTTTTGTGTGGATTCTAGAATTATCTGTGTGTTGGAATTGGATGGTTACTTGACTAAAACAGAAGCTTAACTACCAACTCAGTTTGCAAAATTAAATGCAGTTTAGATTCTGAAGGCCTTCTGAAAAGTTATTAATAAACCATGTCCAAGGGCTTCAATTTATGCACCTGACTTTTAGACTGAGGGCTGAAAAGGAGTGCAGGTCAGTTATTTGCACATTTATCAGATCAGTCTGGAGAAACCAACTTTCCACAGATGACTCTTAAAAAAATTTGAGGGAACTACCTTGAGAGAACTTGGTAAAACCACTAAGAGTAATTGTTATTTCTCTGTCAGGTTCATTGATGAAGAAGGTGAGAAACCAAAAGATTTCCCCTGGAACTGGGAGGGCCTTTGCTTCACTTTTTCACTGGGAAAGCTGAACAATCTACAGAATAAATGGTTTGAGCAGATTTTCAGACATGGCATTACTCATTCAGCAGCTGGGAAAATAGGCCAGCAACCTACAGTATCCATTTTGAAAGGAAAATATTGCACAGTGGATTTATTACTCACTCTCATTTCCTTTTATGTATTGTAAATGATGCGTCATCCTCTATTTCTGAAACAAACTCCTACCACTGTGTGCTGTTTGGAAATTATTTCACAGGCCATAAGTTGAAGGCTTTATTCCTGGGGACGTCTTTTAAGGAAACGTTTTTGTACTTGTATAATTTCAGCATTATTATCACTCCAGAAGAAGGGCAGCTGTACGTAGATGTCCCTGTATTTGGGGTTTTTAACATTTCCTAGCATGTACTGACCAATAGTTTGGGTTCTGTTGGAGTGCTGAGGTGAGGAAGCAGTGAGCTGAGTTACAGATTAGTTGTCATTCTGCACAGAAGGTGAAACCAAGACCCAAGACTGAGGAGGTGGAGGCAATATTGCCTTGCACAGCAACTGTGGGTAATGTGCAAAAAAGCACTTTGTAGTGATGCCTTATTTAATGAAAAGCTCCTGCCCTTTGACTTCTTGTCTCCAAGTTACTGCCACAGCAGGAGAGATATCTCAAGCAATATTTTTTCTTCCATCTCTGATAAAAGCAAGTGTATAAGGCTATGAGTAGCTGCCATGGATTTGGTATAGAACAAAAGATATTTTTCACAATAATAATTTCTTCTTCCAGCCTCAAATCACCGAATTATTTGAACTTGCCACTGGAGAAGCAGACAATGTTTCCATTCCTCCAGTGAGGCTCCATATTTCACTTCTGTTATTTATTCACCCTTCTTACTAATGGTCCAACCTCAGGCAAATGGAAATGTGTGTGTAACTCAGTGAATATTCTGTTCAGCCAATAGAATACCATAATTTTTCTTAGATTAGCTTCACACTTATAGAAAAATAGTTGAGTGCTGACAGAACTCAAATGCCTTTAAAAAAATTAGAAAAAATTGAAAAAGTTTTGACTGATCATGTAAAGAAATGACAGATCACTGTAATTATAACAAACTGACCTTGAAGATAAACAGTTTTAATTGTCAGCTTGAGGGAAAATATCCTCATGACCTTTGACTAATTGTCTAGTTAATGAAAAATCTTTACTAAATAAGTTTGTGGCTTTGGCGGCATTTGAAACATATACTGGTGTAAATAAGGTACTTTCTGGGCTGGTTTCACTATAGGTTGTTTCCTGTGAGTGATTGCTTGTTGCTACTTTTTGACATCTGCTGGCAGCCTTTTTTTTATACAGTTAAAACTCCTGGGACACCATTTTTGGTTTTTTTTCCTGAATTCAATCTCCACTGATTAGTTTTCAATAAATTACACATATCAAGAAATTTGGATTTGTTAGCACTTCGGGTGACTGCTCAAAGATCAGACATGTACCTGTGCAGAAGACAAGGAAATTCACAGTCAGTAGCACACTGCCTCTCCAAACTTTATTCAGGCAGCATTCAAAGGAAACAATCCATTATATCCCACTGGGAATTCTTGTACAAACTCAGACTTCTCTCCGATCTCCCTCCTCTACAGACACGATTCATTTCATATTGACAAACTTTTCACAGCAATCTGCAGAGCCACGAACAGATTGAATGCATCTGAATGTCTTTGATTCTGTCTGCTTGTATCTCAGGCCCAGCCAGTGAAGACATTGTAGGAATCTAAAGTTAATTTCATCTTATGTTCTCCTGGGGATCTTAGCAGAATGTTGTGTAAATCTGCTGAAATGGAAAATTATTGATCATTTGCATTGCAATGGGAAACCCTTTCACAGAAACCAGCAAAGTTAAAAAGTATCTTTTCTACATATCACTGCTGGCTCTGGGGTTATTTGGGCTGCCCAGAATCGATGCAGCATTAACAGGGAAATGTCACATTCCTCCTCAGATGTGACAGCTCCTTTGAGACTGGAGCTCCACAAATGTGGTGTCAGTTTGTGTCCCCTGCATTTACAGAGAGAAAACAGCTCCAGTTAAACTGAACTCTGTGTTGTGCTCAGAAGATCAATGACTGTGATATAACATCTGAAGGTTTTTTTTTTTTTTTCCTTCAGACACATTTCCTGACATAATATTTTTGTTGAAACAGTAATTTTTCTCTAGGGTTTAGAACAGCAACTACAGTATTGCCGTGCCTCATAATGCAGCCACTGACCCAGGAGATCAGTCAATAACACCTCTTGTTGTAATGAATAAGTCAAGATAACTTCCAACTGAGAACAACTCCTTACAGCTCCTTCCACCTGATTAAATTTTTGCCCTAAATAAGACAATGGGCAGCAAAATGATGTGTGAAGATATCATGTAATGTGAGCTGATGAAGTGCTGGAGGAGGAGGGAATGCCTTCAGTTTTGATTGTAGTGGTTGTGTTTTCCCGTAATTTCAAGCAGTCACAGACAGCTGACGGAGCCCTGTTGGCAGAATAAATTTGTTAAAGAGCACGAGATGCTGCTGAGGGATCTTCCTTTCTAGGAGAAAGGAAAGAGAGAGGGAGCGTGGTGGGAAGAGGCAAGAAGTAGCAGAGGTATGGAAAAAGTCAGGAATCCTTGATTTGGTGCTGATGGAGCTGTGTTGCTCACTTGTGCTCTGCGCAAGCACCTGCTGGAATCCCAAACAGCAACCCCAGAGCTGCAGGGCGAGGACATTTTGCTCCAGACCTGGGAGGATAGAATTTGTGAGGCCTCTGTTTGCAGAGCAGGGTTGATCATTTCTAGTTCAGGGTACCAGATGTGATCCTCAGATCAAGCCAAGTGCTGTTTTGATGTGCCAGGAGAAAAGAGGCAGAGCTCAGTGGGATGTGAAAGATGCCAGTCCAGTGTTGGGTAGGGCAGAAGGTGAGGAGAGGGGCAGAGCAGGGCATGGCTGAGCTGGGGTTTTTGGTGTGGATGGAGCCACTGGCTCTGGAATCACACATCAAACCCATCACCCAAGAGGCAGCCTTCAGTCAGATATCACTTATTGCTCAGGTGATCTCTGCTGCAGAATTTCAGGTTTTTAGCAATATTCCCAGCTCTGCTACGACTGTAGATGGCAGAGGACAGGCAGGAGAGAGAGCAGTGTGGCTCTTCTGTGAGGACATCACACCTTTCCTTGGCTGCAGCTGGCTTCTGGGTGAAATCCCTTGTCTTCCATCATCTAGGGGAGCTTATCTCCTATCTGTGATACGTGCAATGAATTCTGACAGCCCAGAGAAAGCTGTGGCTATTAATAGGCACCATTTCTCCAGTGGAAAGGGTGTTCTCCAAAGGGCAGGAATGAACACCCTGTGCCCGGTGGATGAACTGCTGGCCTAATTTTTGTATCATAACAGGGCTCTGCACAAGTCTAATCATCACACATAAACCACACAGGGATGTTTGCCAGTTTAGCTAATCAGTTTGTTTTTTCAGACTTGAAAAGTGTGCTCAGGGATGCAGTCTGTTGCTTAGTACTTGTTCTTCCAAAGAAGTCAAATATAAATGTGTATTTGTCTTAAGCAATTCTTGTTATGTTGTGACGAACATTTCACTGTTGCTCATGTTCCCTCAATTTCTGACTCTCTGGATACTAAATAAGTCATCATTGTAATTTACTTCAGGGGCACATAAAGGAATTATATAAATGCAAGAAAATCATAAACATGCAGTGCAAGATAATCACCCACTGTTGCTTGTTGGATTTGTTAAAAATATCATTCTGTAGCAATTCTACTGCAGAGTTAGGGTAGCATTAAGCTCTATAAAAACCTTGAGAAAAGGTTTTCATAAAATACATTTTGTTCATTTTATTAAATGTTCGATAAGTTTTTTTGTGTAAATACTTCAGTCATGCTAGTGGGTTTCTAATCTGTGAAATCATTATTTCTGCAGCCCTTTTAGAAATAAAATAATGATAATATCATATCTTTAGGAGTAACCTGTCTGACTTAACTGTTGACAGTGTCTTGTCTGGACATTATTCTGCCCTCAAATTTTCATGAGGCAATACTTTGTCCTTCTGCTGCTCAGGTATTTTTGCAGAAAACCAGCAGAAACACACAGGCCATGGGCTCACTGCCAGAACTCGTGTTCCAGAGGTGGTTTTGAAGGCACCTCAAAGGCAGGGAAAAAAGCTGTTTCTCCTAGTGGACCTTTTAGTTGGCTTGAAAGGCAGGATTGGTTTTGTTTCCCAGCTCCTTTGACAGTAGCTGTTGTGGCAGCTTCCTCTCTTGTTCTGGGATGGATTCAGGTAGTCCAGATGTGCTGGTTCCAGGTGGATTTTATCCTCCCCACACTGGCAGGATAACTCAGCCCTTGGAGCCTCGTGTCTCTTGGTGTTTGTGCAGCTGGAGGAGCTGAGAGCCTGTCCCAGAGCTGTGAGCCCCTTGCCCTCCCCAGCCCCTCTCCCTTTTCTCACTCACTGCTCATTGCTAACAAGAGCCTCGCCAGGTCACGGTGCTTTATGAATTTTTATACACAACCACAGCACTCAGAAGCATTTCCATTTGCCTCAGCCATCACTTTTCTCTCTCCGTGGTTAATGAAGCTCAGCCTCTCTGGCTTCCCTGCTTTGCAAATGTCGTTGAGCAGAGCTGGGGGATCCCTGCTGGGCTGGCAAGTTAAGTTGCCTTTGTGCAGCTGTAATGTGCTTTTCTTGCATCTCCAGACCTTTCACACATACACCTTCTGCCTTGTGGCTTCAATACGATCTAAAGTTATTTGCTAGAGGGGAGAAGGAAACAAAAAATGCACAGGATAATATTGCTTTGATGCTGTAATTCCCACAGATTTGAGCAAGGCTAGGTAATATTTACGAAAAACATCCTAATATTTATTGATAGAGCAATTAAGTCTGTATTTTCAATGTGAAATTTCCTCATTCGGGAGCCATTTTGTTGCTTGTTATGATCAGCTAACAGAAAAATGTGAATATTTGTACATAGAGATGTACAGAGTTAGTTTTGGTGTGCTTATTGATAAATACGTGTATTTATTTATTCAGAGTACCCCTGTGGAGGTTTCACCAGAGAGAAAATGATAGATTCAGTATTTCTGGTCAAAACAAATTAAACTTCTGAGAATTAAACTCAGAAAAAAATTACTTTGGAAGCGGAATATATCAGGCCAACCTATGCATTTGAACACAAACCTATTGCAGCTTGTTTTCTTTGACTTTAGTTTATAAGAAATGCAACTGCAACCTTTCAGTGTTTTAAAATGGTATCCTTTAAAACATCTGTGGGTCATTATAATAAATATCACAGTGGTGTAGAAACCTCACGTTTGTGATATATCATAACAGGGAAAATGGAATGCACTGAAAGGAGGAATCCCAGGAACATGAATTTCCTTGCTGAGATCTAGAAAGGTTAATATTTCCAGTTACACCTTTTCCCATCATTGCACTAATGGACTTGGGATCCTGCACAAGTTTTTCCAACAGGTCTTTTGGTGATAATAAGCTCAAAGTCAGTGATTAAATCCTTGGGATCCATTTAGGTGTTGCTAATAATGAATATTACTTGGTGGAAAGAAATATTCTGTACAATTCACATGTGAATTTTACAAAAAGGAGTAAAAGTCTAACACAGGAGGCTGAGAAATGAACAGAGGGTGATGAATGACATTCATGTTTTTCACTGGGAGCTGCTTGGCAGGGTTTTCATTTTGCTTGCATGGAGTTTTGGAGCCTGTCTCATAGCATGTGGCATATTAGGCACAATAAAGATGCTCATTTGGCAGCTGGAGCATGACTAGGAACATCAAAAGAGTCATAGATGTGTCAATAAATGAAGAACTCCACCTTCATATAAATATTAGATCACTGTTTTAATTGCCCACTGAATTCTTGTCAGTGAGACATTCACTTGTCATGCCTGGTGCAGCATTACCAACGTTTTAGTTTGGGGCTAGAGCTGAACTGTTGCTATTATTCATTTTTTGCACTTCTGTAGCACCCTGAGCAGCAAACATGAATCATTTTGTTGCAAGTGCTGTACAGACACAGGGTGAACAGGTGGCCTTTGCTCTGAGGAGTTTAAAATCTGGTTAAACTCCTTAAGCTCTAATACAGAGTGAGCAGGCAGGAGAAAATGGGAACTTTTGGGGTGTGTGGCCCCTCTTGTCAGGCTGCCACTCACCCAACCTGTTATAATGCACGTGGGTAGTGGGATAAAGGTCAATTATCCATCTCAGGGCTTTCCTCACACCTCATTTCTGTGACAAATGCATGAACATCACAAACATCATCACACAGACCATATGTTAGCAGGGCTGCCAAGCAGCAAAGTGTTGGATATTCAGAGAGCACCTTTGCAGCTCAGGCTGACACTTTCCACAGCTGATATCCACAGCTTCTGTCTCATTTCTCGTTGCACTGGTTGGTACTTGGGGGACAAAAGGAGTAATTAACTAATCACACTTTAGAGTTTTTACATAGGGATTTCTACACTGGCTTTATGTACAGAGCAAGATTTTTTTCACCAGAGAATAAGAACTAAAAATCCTATTTTCCTTGTATTTAACAGGCATTAACAATGTACAGGTTTGGTTAAGAGATAGTTGTAATGCCATGGATGGGAAATCTGAGGAAGCTCCTGAAACTCCTCAGAGCTCTCCTGAGAGCCTGGCAGGGAAGGTCAGTGTGGTCAGTGCCAGGCCCAGCTCCGTGGGCTGTGAAAGGAGGAATCCCAGGAACATGAATTTCCTTGCTGAGATCTAGAAAGGTTAATATTTCCAGTTACACCTTTTCCCATCATTGCACTAATGGACTTGGGATCCTGCACAAGTTTTTCCAACAGGTCTTTTGGTGATAATAAGCTCAAAGTCAGGATCCTTGGGATCCATGTAGGTGCTGCTAATAATGAATATTACTTGGTGGAAAGAAATATTCTGTGCAATTCACATGTGAATTTTGCAAAAAGGAGTAAAAGTCTAACACAGGAGGCTGAGAAATGAACAGAGGGTGATGAATGACACTCATGTTTTTCACTGGGAGCTGCTTGGCAGGGTTTTCAAAGAGGAATAAAAGTCCAAGCTGCTCCTGGAGCTTGCCACAGGCAGCTCAAGTACTGTAAATTTGGGGTTTTTGCACTGTCTCTTCCGCAGAAGCCACATGAGTTTAAGGAGGCAAACATTCCCAGTAAGGAGCATCATGGGGATGACTGGGAATGCAATTAAATCTTGGGTGATATTCCCTGGTCAGCCCAGTCCAGCAGACACCACCATCCTGATAAGGTCCACATTTGACTAGAGATTTTATCTAAGGCTCCAGTTGCTTTCAACTCTCTCAACAATTGGTTTCAGTTTCATCCCTGTTGGCCCTGAGGCCAAATAATCTTCAGTGTTCCCTACCCCTATGATCACTTCATCTCCTCCCACTTCTAATTTCTCTCCTACATATCAGTAGTTCTCAGACCCTTTTGAATTTCTTTCCTTCTCCTTGCTATTAACCTCACCAAACACTCTCATTTCTGTGGCAGGACTGGGAATGGAAAGCATCAGTGTTTTTGGATGAGATATGGTAAAAAAACCCTCAGTTTCCCACTTTCAAACAACTCTGCCTCAGCCCTTTTTGGGAAAAGTTGCAGGGTTTCATAAAGCAAGATGAATAGACAGCAAAGTATAAAAGGTTTAAAAGTGTCAAATTCATACTTCCAAGGGAATATAGAATAGATTCAAGTACTTCTCCTGATTCCATGTGCCAAACCTGCATGTGGCCTTTGAATTTCCCCAGAGCATGCAGATGGCAGCAGTGCAGGAATGCCAGGGTTTGTGAGCACTGAGCAGAGAGGTGGGAGCAGTGCACCCCCAGCCAGCTCCTCCCTGCTTTAGAAACACAACACAGTTTGTCCTTTTCTTGAAAGGCACCTGGAATGTTTGGCTGGGTGATGTTACATGAACCATGACATTGGGTTTTAAGGGATTACTTTATTACAGTTTTCTTTTACATCTTTTTTTGTAAAATTTTTATTCCTGATATAATTTCTCAGAGGCCGATGCTAAATTTTTCCATTTGTAAGCTATTAATAGTTAATCAGCAGCAGTTTTTGATTATGAAAAGCATGTATTTATTCAGAGAATCACAGACTGGCTTGGGTTGGAAGTGACCCTAAGGATCACGCAGTTCCCAACCCTCTGCAGTGGGAAGAGATGCCACCAATACAACAAGTTCCTAAATCTTGTTTCATTTTTTTAAAATTATTAAGCTGGGGTTTGTGTTTTTTTAGAGGATTAAAAAATAAGAGACTTGTAATTCACAAAGGCTGCAATCTAAGCAGTATCTATACAGTGATTTGTACAGAGAATTTCAACTTCCCACATTTGTACTGACAGGAAAATATTGCATTTTTTTGGTTGGTAGCTTTAGGAAATTGAAGTGAGTCTATTAAAACACCCATTATAAACCCAACATTGACTGCAAAAGGTGCTTTTTCACCGGGGAGGCCTTGCTCAGGGAGCCTCCCATCAAAACCCTGCTGTGGGCACAAGACCCTTCCTGGAAGCAGTTCCCAGCCTGGGAGTGTGGGCACCAGCACACTCGGAGCATCTGAAATTGCTTTAAGCTGCTGCTGCTCCCAAACTCAGTGGTTTTCCCTCCTGGTTCTACTTCAGTACAAGACTTTGCAAGCAGGATCTGCCACCTGACAGCCTGAGATAGGTTTGTCTGGAGACACTGCTGTGTCTGAGGGGAAAGAGGTTTTGTTTCTTTTTTATTTATAATCCCTCTTGCTTTCAGCAAAATTCAATGAAACACCAAATGAGCTGATGAAATTCTGGTTTTCTGTCCCGCTGTGAATCCAAGGATAGTTCTCTTGCCCTACAGTAAAGTGGAGGAAATGGGAGCAGATTTTAGTTAAAAACATGTAATTGAGCTGAAGCCTTGTGCAGCAGCAGATCCTTCAGCTGCTGGGGGAGATTTTCTGCCAGAGCCCATGGTGTTTGTCAGAATGTTTGGGCTCTCCTCAGGAAGAGGATTGTCTGCTGTGAATTCACAGGGTCATGACTTCATGGGGTGGTTTTAATTTTGTCTTGTTCTCAGCATCCACGTCTGTTTTAATTGGCAATTAAATTCATTTTCCCCAAGTCGTTTCTGTTTGGCCAGTGATGGTAATTAGTGTGTGACCTCCCTGTATTTATCTTTTCCATCTTTCTCCCCAGTTCTGCTGAAGTAGAGGAGTGAGAGGGTGGCTGGGTGGGAGGCTGGGAGCAGCCAACCCTCCACTCTTGCTTTGGCAAATAGTGCCCCACGTCTCTTTTTGTGCCTTATTCTGCTCGAGTGCTTGAGATTTTGGCGCTGTTTAATTTTTAATCTAACCCATCTCATCAATATTCCTCATGAAATGAAGTTGTAAATTCTGGAACCAGAGATGGTTCTTTTTCCCTGTGGTGTTCTGCTTTGGGATTGAATCCCAGTGCATGCCCAGAAAGGAAGGATCTCCACAAGGTCCTCTGGCAGCCCTGTCTTCATGTTGCTCTGCCTGGAGAGAAATACAGAATTTGAGGAAGAGGATTTCTGCGTAACTTGCCAGGAGTGTTGGGTGGCCACCCACCACGAGACTATTCCTGTGCTTTAGGACCAGTTATAGAGATTCCACAGTCAGGAAGAGTTTAGGGATTGGCCACGAGAGACTCTGGGATTGTTTCTCTTTCTTTAAAAACAATACCCCAATACAAAAAAATGCATACAGTGAATTTAAACAATTATGCCAAGTCTTTTATTTTGTAGTAAAACTCCATTGTTGATTTTATGTAGCTGGTATCACTGTTTGTAGTTTTTTTCTGAAATTGTAATGCAGTTTTTAAAGATCCAGTGGAAGTGAAATGTAAAATAAAAATAGTGAGAACATACAGGTAAGTGAAAAGTCTGCAGCAGCAGTAACTCCAGGATGAGGTAGGGAATACAAAACAGGTTGTCTGCAGAAAACCTTTCACATACAAATATATTGTTCAGAGATGTCAAAACCTGAAAAGTTCATTTAGCAATTGCAGGTTTGTGGTGAAGATTTCTTACTGATCTAGTTCATGGTTAAATCACTAATATTTTATCCAGTATTTTGTGCAAAATGACTCAGAGAAGAAACCTGAGACAAAGTCTCAAATTTGTGCTTTAGGAAAATTTTCCTCTTTATGCCAGCTTTCGTAAATATTTTAAACTTTCCATGTAAAGTGAAACAAGATTATTGACAGCTACTGTTCAATTAAAAGTTCTCACAATCCTTAGATCCAGTGCAGCTCACAGACTGTGTGACAATCCTGGCAGTAAGAAATGTTATAGTTCGGTTTTTCTGTTTTACAAAACTTTTGCAGTAGCCTGGGGCTGAATATTCTGTAAACAACCAGTGCTGAGCCTAAAAATGTGCTAAATACCTGAAAGCACTTTGCCACAGAAGAGCCTTTGGAGATCCTGGGCTGTGATGAGGAGCACAAGGAGGTCTCTATTGCCACTGCTCAGTTTGTGGAACTGGGTGTGCATTTGATGGGAGTGATCCCAAAAGGCTCATGTCCAAAGTGTTTTGTTTATCTGCTACCCAGTTAGACTGGTCAAAGCCTCTCCGTCTTTCTGAAAGTACATATTCATACATTTGTTTATGAAGAAGATTCAGAAAAATACAGAATTTCTTTGAAAGTTTTTTTTTTTTCCTTTGAGAGATATTTCTTCCCAAATCTGTAGACAAGCTAATAACATACAGATATCTGAAGCTTGTGTTCCAAAGTGGATACTTACAATGTGGTTTTTTTTTTTTTTTTCCTTTTTTCTTTTCACCCCCAGTGAAATTTGATGACTGCAAGGGGAACAACAAATTGAACTTTGAAGTTTCTAACCCAGACTTTAGAGTGGAACTCGATGGGAATTTGGTTGCACTCAAGAATGTATCAGAAGTTGGCAAAGCCTTGTTTGTCCACGCGCGGTCGGAGCACGCCGAGGACATGGCAGAAATCTTTATTCTTGAAGCAAATGAAAAACATGGTGCATTAAAGGTAAGATAAACACCAAAGATTAAAAAAAAAAAAAAAAAAAGGCCAAGGAGATGCTGCTTCTAAATATTTACATGTGTCACCTAGGATTGTAGGCAATTTTAATCTGTTAGCAGAGATCAAAATCAGTCTTCAATGCAGATATTGCTGCAACATTTTAGCTCTTGGTTTAATTTGTGATGCAGATTTCCCAGGTTGTGGAAGATGTATTACATCTTCAGGTGTGGATGCTAAACATTCATAAAGACTTTATTCAAATGAAAGAGCCCAAGTATGAACACTGACTGCTTCTTCCAATGTATGTTATGCCAGGTAATCACAGTTTGGCCACAACTAAAAATGGAAAATCATAGTTTAAATGTGTAATTTAGAATTTACAGAACCTTCATGTTTCGCTCCAAGTCTAAGTATGTGGGAATGAATTCTGTATAATTTAAATTTTCATATTGGTCTGTTTATCTGACATTGTTAGGTGGTAAACTGCTTAAACATCTTCACACAAACAGTGGCACACATTTACACTCTGTCTCTGTACCCTGCTGATTTTTGTTCTGCTCTATCCACTGAATGTTTTGTCCTTTCTTTCCCCCTCCTGAATTTCAGTGTAAAACAAACCTCATCCTTAGAGGGATAAAGCACTTCAGAAATTGAATTGAATTATTATAAATTGAATTATTAACTTCACACCCCTGCAAGTAACAAAAGGAGATGTGAGATAGACTTCACTTCTGTGTCCTGGCATTTAGGAGAGAGACAGACAAGGTAGTGGTTCACTAGGTAATTAAGCCTGGTACCTTTCCAGACCTATAATTTCACAGAAGTATGAAGAAACTTTGATAAAAATGACTGATCTGCTGTCTTGATTTGGTATTTAGACATTCAATTGCCAGCATTCTCATTATATTCCCAACAATGTATTAGTATAACTTAAGTCTTCCATTATAAAAACAAATTATCCTGAGGAGAAAGGTTGAACAACCTTCTGAAAGTCCGTGGCTGAGGAAAGGTTTTGCTCTGCACTTTAAGCAGCACACCATGTGAATATGGATTGCCAGCAGGAGAGAAAGAACCAGAATGTGTAACTGCAGAAAGCTGATCAGAACACTGAAATGGAATTTAATTTTATTTAAATATGCCGTTTCTTCACAAAATTAAATTTTAACACTGTCATACTTGAGGGAGTCTCTTACGTGGAGGAGCTGTGAGTTCAGGACCACAGACTGCCAAACTCAGAGTAGGAAAGTTACACTTGAGGAGCAAGCTGGGCACTTGGCTGTCCTGTGCCTCAGACTAGCAAGCCTTGCTCCTTCTGGTGCATTCACAAGAATGTTCAAATAGTTTTATTTTGAAATCTTAGGAGCACTTTCAAAAAGGGGATCATCATTCTCTGGTTAGAAGTTACTAAAACCACTGAGGAGTTTGAGATGTCTCTGACAGGAGGTCTGGAGTTAAACTTCAAGGGATTGGTTTATGTGTGAAGATCTGACTCTTTGAGAATCACATTCTGAAGATTTATTCTGGTTTTCTTAGAGAAGCAGCTCTTCCCTATCTGTGAGGAGAGATATTCTATGGATGCTACACTGTAAGGGAAATTTTGTCAGCTATTCCATGGAAATTACAATCTAGGGGAAACCTTGTCAGGTATTCCGTGGAGGTTATAATCTAGGGGAAACCTTGTCAGATATTCAATGGAAGTTACAATCTAGGGGAAAACTTGTCAGATATTCAATGAAAATTACAATCTAGGGGAAACTTTGTCAGCTATTCCATGGAAGTTACAATCTAGGGGAAACCTTGTCAGATATTCTATGGAAGTTACAATCTAGGGGGAATCTTGTCTCCTGAGCAGGAGTTACAGGATGTGTATTTGCACAGACTATGACAAGCTCTGCCAGTGACCTTTTGTCTTTAATCTTGTTTGGGTTCTGGGGAGTCTCCCCTCAGAATGTTCCAGCAATACTAATTGATGCCTAGTGTTGAAATCTCTCTCCAGACTACATTTGAAAGCCAGGGCTGATTTGGCCCCACTCCTGGATTCTGTTCCAACCACTTTGTGCTGCTCCAGAGAGAGAAAACCAGTTTAAATCAGACATATTCTGCCACTTGCCAGCATTTCCTCACAGGTGAAAATATCTCAACATCATCTCAGCCTGCATTCACCACCTCTTTCTGGATTTTGATATTCGGCCCATAAACAGCTGATTACCCATTTAATGTGGGATTTAGTGTCTGCAATGCCATTGTGAGTTACATGATGCCTTAATCTCTCCCGGGAAATCCATCTAGTGAGAATCACCTCTACTGCAAAGGAATATAAATATCTCTGGGGCTGGCTGTCCTGCTCTGGCCTCACCCAGTCCTCTGTAGCTGTTAAACCAGTATTTTTTCCCAAACTTTTCATTTATTTGCCTATTTTAAACACCACACAGACAGTGTTGTCCTTCTGCTTGTCATACTTGAGAAGGATAGAAAGACTGCAGTGTCCTATCTAAAGTGATTTTATGATAAATTTGAACTTAATCCTGTACTTTTGCAGTCTAAATGTGTCAGCACGGAAACAGCAGAACTGCTCCATCTGTTTATGCCAGGAGCCTTGGCTAAGAAATGCTTAGATGGAACTTTAGTAATTCAGCATAATTCTGTGGGGTTAAGATGAGCACATGCTGGAGCAGTGCTTAGCATTCAGTACTTAGAGAACAGTACCTTGTCTAATTAGGGGATAAGTAGTTCTTAAGTATTTCCCCACTGCCAGCAACTGCCATTTCTTTTCTGAAAGCATGTAACCTACATCTGTGAAATCCCATTGTTAACGTTGCTAATTGCAGATTCCCAACGTGTTTGGGAATGGCTCTCAACAATGATTTCTGATGTGCTGACTGGCAGTCGGAGCCTAGGAACAGGGAGTAGCTCCTAAAACTTTCTGATTGCTACCAACCATACTTTGGATGAATATGGAAATTATTTAGAGGTGCAATCTGGAGTGTGCAGAAAAGCTTTTGGTATTCTGCTGGTGAAGGGGTGCAGTTCTTTCCTGCTAAAGATGGGGGACGATTCCAGCTGGCCTCACCGATCCGATCCGTCCTATGTGATTAACTAAATTAACTTCGTGGCCAGAGTATAATCAGTGGCTGTTGGAATATCACTTAGTATTTAACTGTTATTTGCATCTGAAGGGCCTGTTTTCCTCCTCTTCTGCCAGAAGCATAATAGATTTGCAGAGCCTGCAGTTTTCCATCCAGGGGGGGCCGTGGCTATAATATGGGCAGAGGGGGTTCCTCAATCACGAGCCAGCTTGGCCATGGTCACACAATCTCCTGCAGGAGCAGATACTGCATTGCTGCCTTCCCTGATGTCTGCATGGCTAACACACCCTAAGCCCCATCAATCCCTACCCACAGATATTCATACATGCAGAAATCTGTCCATCAGATTCCACACTGGATTCCAGACCAGACTCCAGCTGGAACTGCTTTCTGCAGCCTGCTGGATGTGCCTCCTCCCTCCTGTGATTTTGGATAGATGTACTGCTCTCTGTCTGTCTTGACAGAGAGGAATATTCCCAAAAATCTTCCTTCATTTCTGAGAGGCTTTTGAATGTGAGTGCACGGAAGAGCCTGTGCAAGGTGGAATAGTTAACTCTTTAATAGTTGTGTGCCTGTACACCCTTGGAGCCTGATGCAATCAGTGCTCAGTGAAAAAGAGGAATTCCACATGCATTCCCCATGAGGCAGTGCTGGTGAGCAATGGAACATTCCCCATGGAGCAGTGTTGGGATGTGCCTTGCTCTCCTGTGCCCTGCTCTGCCCAGCGTTTGCTTGATGCCCTCTCACACAGTCAGGACTGGAGTGCTTGGGGATATGAAGAAAAAAGAGACCTGGAAATGTTTTGATTCACCCAGGATTCCCCAAATCAACTTTGGATTAATTCTGAATAATTCAGAGAATTGCTAAGCCTCAAATCCCTAATGAAAAAATAAATCACTCATAAACCCTAGCTGGGGAGAAAATGGCCAAGGCAATGACTGGCAGAATTCTCTTTTTTTTTTTTTTTTTAACTTGTGTCTTGTCCAATGCTTGATCCCTGCTTTGTTTTATGGAGAAAGTAGGACAACTGAAAGTTGGAAATTTTGTCTTATCTGAACATGTGTCCAGACATTAGAGGATTTATGTATTTATTGAAAGAGTCTGGTTTTGTGGAAGGCAGAAAGTGTAGCCAGGCTTTTTTAGAGCCTCATAATAAATGGTGAGTTGCAAAAGGTGGCAAGCTGGGACTTGAACTTTGTCCTCCAAGGCTAAATAAAATGGTATCTGCTGGTCCTGGTCCCCTTCTGAAATCTAGTGCTGGTTTTAATGAACATACCCTCAGTACACTGAGAGCTAAAAGGAAACCTTGGGACACAATCTGTCTCTGCCTCTGTGTGTTGGCAGCCTTTATTTTTTTTCCTTCCCCACAGCAAAGGGAGTTATTTAGAACTTTTATTTGTTACACCATTACAGACACAGGGTGAGGGGTGGAGGGGAGTGAGATATCAAGAGTCTGGCACCAGAGCAGATAAGAGGGCAGGCAGATATTCAGAAATTCCAGGCTGGTAGTAACTTCACTGCATGGTGCTCAGCAGTCTTCCATACAGAAGGATGAAATGATTAAATAGAAACTGTCAAACCCTCAGGACACATTTCAGGCACTAGATAGAAAAGGAACAGGAGAAAGAAAAGAAGAGATAAGAGTGAGGAGCACACCCAGAGACAGTGTGTTGTGGACAAAGTTTAAAGCCATCTCCAGCAGCAGCTCAGACTGAAGGAAATGAAGTTGCCCCAGTGCTGCTACTTTGTCCAGTGCACTTTGTACCAGCCAGGGCCTGGGCAGAAGCTGCTGCTTTTTTTCCCTTTGTCAAATCACTGCTTTTCCCAACGCCAGCACTCTCTGTGTTTGTTACAGCAGTGAGAGAGCCTCGGCAGCCTGGCTGGAAACTTCCCTGCAGACCCGAATTCTCATTCCTACCAAGTTTCTGCCTTTTGTGCAAGTTGCTTTCTGCCTGTGCATGTTTCCTAAAGTATCAAACAGAAATAATGAAACTAAGCTCCTTGGATTTAAACCTTTGCATTTCTTGTTTGTGTCTTGCTCTCTGCTTATCCCCACAGGATAGAGATTGCAAATATTATGGATATGAGATAAAAAGTGCCTAGAGCCTTAAATCCTACATGTATGGCTTTCTGCCTTAGAAAGATGATAACGGATCAATAATCTTATTATGAATCAGGATTCTCTCACAGCAGAAAATATTCAGGCAAGGAAGTGTGAATTGTTGAGTTTAGTCATCTGGCAATTCAGTAAGTTATTTGGAAAATAAGATCAAGAATCAACCTCTATGATATAGCAGGCAATAGTTCCCATTAATGTATATTAGCATTTTTCTGTTTAGAATAGAATTCCAAATAGGCTGAAAATGACTGTGCAGAGGTATGGAGATGGACTCTCATATGAAATATTGACAAACAGGCTCGAAGAGTTCCATGTTATTAGATTTTGCATATAGCAGTTGCAGCAGAAAGGGATGAACTGCATAAATAAAATACCATGTTTTGCATTTAATTTTAAGGCACAAAATAGAATAAGTCACAGGGGGTGCATCAATACCTATGATACTTTTGAGTTATTATTATACTGATCAAAACTGTATGAAATGCCATTTCCAGAAAAGCTATGGAGATCCCTTGCCTTCAGATATGAAAGTCTCCTTCAGGCATATAAAGAAGGATTTTCTTAAAGATCAAACAACAAAAAAAGTCATTTTCTCACTGTTGTGTTCAGTTTGGCAGAAAGTTTAACATATTAACATTCTCCTAGACATTAAGTTATTAAGTTGTTATCTCTCCTGTTACTTTTGTTATTGCACTGCAAACACATATTGACTTGGAATTCGTGCATAAAAAGCTGAGGTAAAAGTGATCTTAGAATTTAATATCTGTGTATTGGTGGCATTTTCATAAATGACTTTTCCGTGCTGTAATCACCATTGAATAGATGATATTTTTTTTTCTTTTAATGTCTGCAATGCTACATTTAGGATTTCACAGAGTACATCTCAATTAATGTCAATGAAAGCAAGAGCTTGTTCTCATCAATGGGTCATTCTCTAGTGTCATTTTGCTGCCTTTTAAACGATATTTTTATAAAAATCCTCTCTGCAGACCACTTGCTGTCACAGAAACAACAAAGAGATCCTTTTATATCACAAATCTCCTCAACCTCTCTTTTCCATAGAAATTCCAGTCACCTATTTTCCTTTTTTATCCCTCAGCCTCATCCAGAACCTGCTGAAATGATCAGATTCCAGTGGGTTTAACTCAAGCCCTGGGAGCAGGTGCCTGGCTCCCCTGCCCCTTTGCTGGGCAGTTTTTGGGTGTCCCTGCTGTCCCATCCAGAGCAGCTCTGATTTGATGGACACGCACATTTCTGCAGCCTCCCCTCACCTCCAATGCCAGGCTTGTGCTTCCTCAGGCCTGCACTGAATTTACCCTTCCCCAGCACCGAGGAAATGCAGGTTTCATATAAGCTGGCTTTGGAGTTTGCTCTGACAAAGATCCATTTATCTGAGAATTATTATGGTGCCAAGAGATGTGGCAGTTGCCATAGCAACAATTACATATTGTGTTGAATACCAGAGTAAATGCTATAAAGAACAGGAGCCACTGGTGGTTTTCATTAATTTAATGTTCCTTTTTTGGACAAAGTGTGACTCATAAGTTTATTCACTGTGTGTGTAAGTGCCTAGATCAAATGTGTGGGCTTGCTTTCCTCCTCTTTCCCTCAGTGTGCAACTTCAGCATGTAAATGAGAAGTACTTGGTTATTTAAGGAGAGAAAAATGGTCTTATAGACTGGAAACATGAATAATTGCCTGTGAAACAAGAAGGTGTTAACTTCCGTGAGTGTTCAGTGCCTCTCTCTGTGAGTAATCTACATTCAGACTCTATGTGAGCCAGGGATGTCGTTATCCAGGAAAAGGGACTCTGTGCTCCTCAGTAGCAAGGAGGGCTAAGAACCAAATGTGTTTAGCAGTGATTCAAAGGTGAAATTAGATTATTTTTGAGACAAATGCAGGCCTTGTTAACGACTTCAAATTATTTAGAGACTAATGTGAAATGACAGGCAAAATTCTTTGCAATGAATGTATTTTATTAAAAACCAGATATAAACAGATTTCCTTTCAGCCCTGAGCTGCATTTAGGCTGCTCAGTTGGCTCTCCCTGCCGCAACAGGTACCATTTCACTGTGGCTTGATGTGCTTCTGGTGGAAGCTTCAGTTTTTTGTGGAAACTCAGAACCAGATGCAGTTCTAGAATGCACCAATTTTACTCTGTTTTCTTTGAAAATACACTGAGGTCTTATCCTCCATCCATAAGACCTCATGGCAAAGCTTCCACAAACCTCAATAAGAGCACTTACTCAAGGGTTGCTGAAGTCTTGTATTTGAACTAAAACTGATTCTGGCACACAGTGCCATGAAAATACCTATTTACTTCTTGTGACTAAAACATTTTGTGAGATTTTAAATGGTGGATTAATTATCTGAAGACGTTTTGAATTTAATTAGCTTCTCTTTATGATCTTCTGTGTAGAAGATAGAGCTGTCCTTTATCCACAAAAAGAAAGAATCCACTAAATGTTATGGATGAGTGATAAACCATCATGCATTAGCATATAATTATGTTTTCCAGTATTTTTTTGTTCTGAGTTTGGCCTGGAAGTATTCTGGAACAGACAGAACTGTGCCAGCCCTATGCCTTAATCTTCAGAGATTGATGGAGTTTTGTGGAAACTTGTGCCAGAGGTGTAGGGAACATTTAAAGAAACTCTTTGTGAAAGGTTTAAATTAAAATTCATGTAGTAAATGAGGATATAAGTAAGAAAGCAAGAGGCTAAGCATGATTTAGTAGAACATTAGGCAAGATCATAAAGGATAAGTAGATTTCTCTTAGGATATGTAATATCTTTCATTTATAAAGTGGCTTTCATCCTGTAAGATCCTCAAAGTGCAACTATTAAGTACATGGGGACAGAATGTGTGTGTGCCTGTCTTAATACAAACATCTCAAAAAAGAGGCATTTGCATAGATATCTTTATTTTTGATACTTATTTCATAATACTTTTTCACATCAGGATAGGAACAGTCTTCTTAAACGAGGGATTAGGGAAAAGGAGCTGGCAATTTTGATACGATATCAGAATGGCCATGACAGCCTTAATGTCCTCAAATCCATCATGAAAAAGAGATGTTACAGAAACTAGAAGAATATGTAAGTCTGAGGGCAGGGAAAAAAAATTGTCCATTTTGTCCATGGTTGTTCTCACATCCAGCACCAGGAACGATGCAGTCAGTGCACCACAACTACCCCAGATCCACCTGAGAGCCCTCAGATTTATTAAGGAACAGAGACAATTCCAAGAGAAACTCGAACTGAGTTGTGCTCAAAACTAAGCTCAAGGTTCTTTTTTTTTCTTTTTTCTTTTTTTCTTTTTTCTTTTTTTTTTTTTTTTTGTGTCAGAGACAAAGAATGTTGCTGGTGTTTTCCCACTATCAGCTTCTCCTTCAGCTTCCAGAAGCAGCATGAATTTGAGAGAGCCATGATAAGAGAAATTATTGACATGAAAAGATGATTCCCTGAGTAAGGGTTTAGTAATTTCTCTCCATTAGACACATCAATAAGAATCTCTAATGATTGTCCCAATGTTTCCATGCTGATTTTCACAATCCTGAAGGAACTCTTATTATGGTTATTACAGTAACACCTATCTCAGCACACATCCTAAACATTTAATGGAGCATCACAGGATAAAAATCTACATTTGTCCTCCCCCAAGAATTGATTCTGCCATTGCAAGAACAGATGGCTTCTTTTGGACGTGAAATTCCTTATTTGTTAATCATTACAATTTTGATGCTTTTATGGTTATTTCTTTGCATCTTATTTTGCAGAGAGGTTTTGTTTTTTTTTTAATACCTAGAATAACTTGGCAACTTGAAGAATGTCAGAGTTAAAGCTTAGAGCAATTTGATGTCCTCATAATAAACAACTGTGCTAATGCTTGCAGTCATCTTGGAGTTATTAATCATCCATCCTCTCACTTATTTTACCACCAAATCAAACTGAATAACCTCTGCATTAAGCAGCTGATCCGTCTGAGGAAAAAAATAGTTTTACTATTTGGTGTATCCAGTTTCTCACTGAGAGGGCACCTGGGGTTAGGATTGCACAGGAAGAAAGTGCAAATGCTTAGCTCCATCTAAAATCTTTCTAATGGTACCAGTGGTGCTGCAGAACTACTGAATATTTGGTGTGCCAGGTAATGTCAAGGCAGCGTGGATGGACTGGTTTGGTTTGGTTTATCTTAAAAAGGGTCAAACGTGTGACATGACCTGTGTATTTATAAATGGAAGTTTGGGGTCGTATTTGTGCATGTGGATTCCAGATTAGACATATCTCCTGTGAATATAAATGTATAAATGACCAGATTTTATGGATCTTTAAGGGCTCTGCTAATAAGGAGCATCACAGACTTCAGCACCTTCATACTCTCCTGATGACAAAATCTTTTCAGAACTACTAGAACAAGTGTGCAAAATATATCCATCAGATGAAGATTTACAGCCTGCAGACTTATTGATGATAATCTACGAGCTATTGAAGACCATAAAAATCCAACTTATCTTTCTTTAATTCTTCTAGAACCCATCTGATGCTGTGTGTTAAATGACTAAATGTTTGCTGGGCTTTTATTACAGTATTGAACACTGTTGCACTGTAGAAAGATTTATCCTGTAATCACCAGGGAGAAGGTGATAGTACAAGTTTGGGGTTTTTTTTTGTTTTTTTTTTTTTTAATCTGGAAGATTAAACCAAATTTTCATTCTCAGATATTGGTACAGGTTTTTTTGTCCAGGGATTTCCTTCCAAGAGTGCGATCCCATGAAGAACTGGGAGATGATGGAGGCTTTATACCTGCACTGATATTAGGGTGCATTGGTATTACCTGAATTTTTGACCAACCCAAAAAGAATACTAGCAAGAAATCAGTTCATGTTTGCACTACAATGCAGCTTAAAAGGCTGTATCAAAATGCAGAGGGCTCCCTTCAAGCCCAACAGTGTGGTGATAAGGCAGCACATCACCTCTCTGCATCAGGGGCCTCAAGTGCTCTCCAGAGCCAGATCATTTTGTTTTGGATATTGTTGAACTCAGGGACAAAAAAATCCAATAAATACAAAATTCATGATTGGCTGACAAATACTATGCATTGCAATTTCTTCTCTGCACAGAGGGAATATTTTTCCCTTTTCCCTGAAGATGAAATAAAAATTCAGCTACTTCTGCTTGAAAAGACACTCATGGCTGCTGAAAGATGTGCTGGTGACAAAACCCCTGGTAGGAAGGCCCAGGTTACTCAGGAATGTGCTCCAGCCTGGCAGCATCTGCAACAAGAATATTCACACTAAATCTGTCCTTATTGCTGCTCTTGCTGCAAACTCAACTCATGCTGTAGGCTAAGATGATTATTGAACAAATATTCTGTGTTTGCATTAATCCTGCCAGTCCTTTGCAGCAGAATGGCCTGCTAGAAATAAAAAAAAACTTAGATTGAATTTCTGGTTTGGGAGATGGGGATTTCATGATTTGTTTTGGTACCTCAGCCAACAGTCATGGACTAATTCAGTTCTGTCATTGATTATATCACAGCCTGAACCTCCAAACTGAGAGGTTCATTGGAACTGCCCACATGTGTTTTATTTCCAGCTGTGTCTGTGGAAACATTACTGATATATCAGTGTGGAATATCTTGCAGGAGAGACTTTGACACATGCTCTGTTCAGTGCTAACATAGTTTTGTGTTCAGAAACATAACAGAGATATAGGAACATAAAAATGTATAGGTTGGGACAAAAAAGAAGAACAATATTTGACAATTTTTCAACAAAGTCATGTTCCTGCATGACTTAAAATGGATACATTTGGCTGTTCTAGCCACTCTGCTTCAATAACAACTGCAGTTTGGTACTAAAAGTTTTTATTTGTTTGTCCCCCTTTTAGTTTTCAGTGGAGGTGAATTGTTTTAGCAACAGGTCAAGGGCAAAGCTGGCACCTCTCTAGTCCTCATCCCTCGTGTGGATGTGCAGGGCATCCTGAGGACCTTTCTGACTTTTTTTGCAGACAGCTTCATTTTCTCTGTGCTGCTGTATTGTGTTGTCCTACCATGATTTTCTCTCTTTCCCTCCACTTCCAACAACCACCCTTTTGAAGATGGTTTAGTCATTAAAGCCAGACTTGACCTCAAAATTGACTCTCAAATCAGGAATTCAGAGGTAAGGGGAGGGGATGTTAAAACTTTAGTTAAAAGATTTAAAGTCAAAGCTGGGGAAGATCTGGCTCTGAATTTGGCTCACATCTGTAACACTCAAACTCATCACTGACAAAGCTACACGAGTGTGTGAGCAAGGCTTGGAGCTTTAAGTTACAGGGCTGATTTTAGGCCTGATTATTCACAAAACCGTGTAATTAATCTGTCATAGGAAAACACAGCAAGCAGCACACCAAATGCAATCCCCATTAAGTCAACAGGAGTCATTCCACCGACTTTAATGAGCTTTGAATCCACTCATAAATCTGCTGTGAGGAGTGTCCAAATCCAAATTTATCTGGGGGTGACCTTGATGTTAATTGTTAGTACTTCCATGTTGTTTAATTGCCAGGAAAACCGAATGCATTAATGGGACTATCATATGGTATGGTCCTTTCTATTGGATACTATTAGAATCAAGTTGATATATGTAATATTAATTGTGCATAATGTTAGTGGGTAGTCACAGTCTGCCAGTTATATTTTGTGTCTGTGAAACGGGAAAAAAAAAAAACCTCTTCAGTTATTTTTAATGTTGCTTCTGCCTTCAACTGAATCCCTGCAAAATTAATGTTTTTTTTTGATCAAGCAGCTCTTCAGAGGATCTCAGAAGTTTTACATTTATTCAGTGGCTTTTAATCCCAGATTTTGTGTACTGACTGTAATTACTTTAAAATTATATCTCAGATTTGTAAATAACATAAAGGAATTTCTATTCAGTCCTCTGATGTTTATTAAATTTAACATCTGCCAGAAAAGTTCAATCATCTGTATCCCAAATGGAAATGTTTCCTTCTTTAACATGTCATATTTAATTCAATTAGAGGAAAAATATGGGGAATACATTAGAAGTACAAAAGGAAAAGGGTTCCTTTAATTTTTGTCTACTAAAGGGAAAAGTAGATGGTTTACTTGAGGAACATAATTACTGTAGCTTCTAGTGGTATAAAAATATGGGAGACTTATGGTTGGAGGACTGGGGGAGAGAAATTATTGCTTTTGTTTAATGGCTTTCCGAATTCCTTGTCAGGGCTGGTAATTATTGTGTCTTTTCTTTTTGTTGGCACTCAATGCATTAGGCTGCACTTACGATCATTTTATTAATGGAAAATATGTTTCTGAACAATTGTGAATTAGATAAGTGGCTTGATTAAAACTCATTCTTTAAAACTATAAAATGAGAAAATAACGTGAATTAACCTCGAGTCTAGACAGTGGGAAGATAAGACTCTGGTTTCCAGTGAGGGTGTGTGCTTAGGAGAATGAAGGGAGGGCAAGAACCTCCTGCGTTGGCATTTCTGCTTCGTTTCACTGCAGTATTGAAGCACTGAGAAAGATTGTGGCTTTAGGAAATACATGCAGGAAATACAGCCAAGAGCTTCCAGGAGAAAACCCAAGCTGGGCAAAAGGAAGAAATGTTACTACTGACAATCTTCACTTTGATACCTCTCTGTGCTCAATCCCTGCAGAAAATGGAGTTATTAAATAGGCACATTACAGGTGGGGTTTTGTCTCGGTTTGAAAAGACAGTTGTCTGTTAAGGAAGGCAGGAGCCTCCCCTGAAATGGAAAATATAAACCTCCTCCCTCCAAATTGTAATTTTGAAATTAAGGGACTCTCAGACAATGATATGGGAGCAGGAATAACAGGGAAGAAAAATAAAAATAAAATTTTAAAAATGCAGTAATAAGAAACAACACTGTCAGAGCCTGCCCTGGCAGCCTGTGGGTCAGGGTGGTGGCAGCAGTGCCATTCCATGGGGGCTCAGCCCTCCTGCAGTGCCAGCTGTGCTTCTGCTGGAGCAGGATCCTGGACAAGGCTGGAGTTTTCCTCTGGAGCTCCAGGGCTGCTGGAGATGGGCCTGGGCTCCCTCTGGCAATGCAGTGGGGCAGAAAGCTGCTCCTCTGGGAATGCAGTGGGGCAGAAAGCTGCTCCTCTGGGAATGCAGTGGGCAAAGGCTGCTGTGGTGTCCCAGAGTCTCAGATTGTATCCAGGTAGGAATGTTTGGCTCCTCCCCTGGGTCGAGCATCTCCCCATGGGATGATGGAATTTTATCAGCCATGCAGGGACACTCACTGGCCCATGAACAGAAGATAATTAATAATTAATGGCCCATGAGCAGAAGAGATCTCCTGGAGGAAGGATTGGTTGTGGGAGAGATAAAGAAAAAACTGCCCAATGAACAGAAATAACTGCCCCACTTCAAACAGATGGCAACAGAACACACACCCCCATTTCCCACCTGAGACAGATGTTTGGGTGCAGGGCAATAGGGACTTGTACATTTGCTGCTGGAGACTGAGCAATTCAGAGGCTGAGGCTGTTCCCCTGCATGGTTTAACTTCGTCCCACCTGCTCGGTGGGTGCCGTGTGAGCTCAGCTCCAGGGGCTCGTCCAGGGCCATCCTGGAGCTCTGGACGTGCCCCGCAGCTCGCCAGGTGCAGCTGCCTGGCTCGGCTTCTCCCCAGGAAGGTAAAAGAGATTCAGTTCATACCAGGATATCCAAGCAGATCTTTGCCTTTTTCTTGCGCTCATCTCCAACAAATTTCCTCTGATCTTTGATGTTAGAACCCTGATTGTTAAGAATTTTAGACTTTCTATACCAACAAACACTAACCCCCAAGAGAACACTACATTTAACCTAAAGCCATAGAAAAAGCTTCGAAAATTAAATTATAAAACTAAGATTATAAGTGTAGTTTATAGATTATAATTGTAGTTTAAATAAAAGTGTATAATATCATATGATAAAAAACTTAAACTTTTAAAATATACTATTAAATATAAAACAAAAGTTTCAAAACAAGCTAATCCTTCTTCACCTTCTTCTTCATAAGTATAAATAATATTATATAATTAAATTAAAAATCCACATTACAACACAAAAGTAGTTAATTATTAAGTTAAAAATAAAAATAACTTAGGTATCATTTCTTAATTAAACAGTTTATCCTTTAAAAGCCTTAAAAATACAACTTCATTTTTAACTTACTAAAAAAATACTATAAAACTCACAATTTATAAAACTATAACATAAATAATAACTAATATACTTCTAAATCCAAACAAAAAATACCATTTACACATACACATTTAATCACAACCTGAATGAAAAAAAACAACAAAAAATCCACACTTTGGCACCCCATTAATATCATTATTATCTAGTCCAAGGAGACTAATTTGTAATCTTCTGGTAACAGATTTATATGTGTGAAGTGTATTTTTCAAATATATCAGTGGAACTGTGGTGGAATGCTGAGTTCTGTGAGACTCATTTAAACAGATGTGTCTCTCTCTAGATATATGTGAATGTGCTACATGGATTTTATCTCAGCTGATAAGCATGAATTATACATTCTTAAATG
The DNA here is from genome assembly GCF_026979565.1 of Vidua chalybeata. Lineage (NCBI taxonomy): Eukaryota > Metazoa > Chordata > Aves > Passeriformes > Viduidae > Vidua > Vidua chalybeata. The sequence goes on from NC_071540.1 coordinate 17,448,107, forward strand.
CTTCTTCCATTTATCAAGCTTAATGTTATTTAAGAAAATCTGAAAACAAACAAAAAAAAGTTTAGAAGATTTTCTTTTCACTTCCCCCATGCTGTAACTTTTGCCATGGGATGACAAGTATTCACTGTAACAATTGTCTTATAAAAATGGCACACTAAGCATGTTTTCCCACCAGAAATTTTCATTTTGATTCTCAATATTTCATATCTGACACTGCGCTAAATGAGAACATGGCTTAACAGTTGATATTGATTTGCACGTCATTTTTTCATTTCACTTTCCTATTCAAAAGGAATCAGTGCTGACAAGTTAATGAACTCCAGCTACAAATACAGAGATAAGCCACAGGATAGGTTCAGTACCTGCCTTGTTCTAATTACGAAAGGTTTTCTTTAGATGGCTGTTTCATGTTCACTACAGGCAATCTGGAATAAAGTGACTGTCATTAAAGCAGACACCTGGAAAGGTGACATAGTACAGGGCTATTTATAGAACCTTTAAGCAAGTCTTCATCATTTTATCCCAGTATTTTTAAGTCTTTCATATTTACAGGTGGAATACAATTTAAATAATGTACACTGAGTCCTAGAGCTCTATGTTGAATAAAGTAGCATCATAAGATGATGCTACTTTATATAATCTATTTTTAAATTAACTTTTTGTATAGATTAATAGCTTTGGACAGTGGCAGTAGACATCAGGACTATAGAACCAGCTCTCAGAACATTTATTTCCCTGAGTTTTGTACAACTTTTGCCCCTGAGGTACTTCCAATTAATATACCTGGTATCTAAGAAGTTATTCCAAATTCAGTTTTGGTGTGGTTTTACATGGCTAAATTGGTGAATGTGATTGAATTGGTATTTTGACTGATATGTCCTGCTGCTGGGAGATATGAGCTCGTCAAACCTCATTTAGAAATAAAATCCCATTTGGTAGCCTTAAGGGTAGATTTCTTTTGTTCTTACATCTTGAAGCTGCTTCCAGAAGTACTGTAAAACTGAGTTTTACATTGAAACCAACCTGCAGTGTGAACAACTCTGAAGCACCTTTGGTGCTTTGGAGGAGGAGCAGACTGTGCTACTGCTCTGTGGTGTAAATTTACTAGAAGGCAATTCTCCACCACCTGGGAATTTTCTATCAGACACTTCCTGCACTGCCAGCAGTGAGAGAGATAATTAATCTGACCAGGGAATTTGGCCACGGAAGTCACTTGTGGACTTTTGGAATTAAAGACTCTCTGAATGTTTGCATGACTAACAAGCCACGCAGAAATGGAGTGGTGGAAGAGAGAGGAGCTGTGAATATTTCACTGGCTCGGGCAGCAAATGTCTGTGGTGCCCATAAAAGGCAGGGAACAGGATGTTCCATGCCTTCCACCATGGGCTCTCTCCTCAGAAGAGCAGGGTGGGGAAGGCTGTGGCACTCTGCCCTGGATTCCAGCTGCACGCCTTGCCCACCGTCGCTCTGGCAATGGGAATAAACTCTTGTCTCTGGGGAATACACTGATGGGATTTGGCCAACCAGAGCAGTGGCAATAAACACAAGTTTAAAGCTGTATTTGAAGAGCTGTGCCTCCACAGTTTGAGACACCAGTTCTGCCTCACTGTCGTGCTGATGGTCACAGAATATCTTAAATTGGAAGGGACCCACTGGGATCACCGAAGTCCAGATCCTGGCTCTGCACAGGACACCCCAACAATCCCCCCCGTGCCTGGGAGCGTTGTCCCAGCACTTCTCCAGCTCTGCACATGATGCTCATGGGCAAAGACAAGGAGCAGTAGTTTCTTGGCTTCAGAGGTCTCTGATTTTGCAGGAGGAGGGAAATGGATGTGCAGCAGAAAAAATACCTTTTCCTCTCTTCTACCCCAAATAAAACTCAAAACAGCTAAGGAGAATCAGCAGCAATAATGTTGTTTATTAAAGATGAGAGGATGAGAGGTTGAAATGGGTATTTTTCAGATCTTACCCCAAAATTATTATTCAGCCCTTGCATGGGGATAAGTCTGATGAAGGATTAATTTCTTTGCCATTTCAGTATCATTCATGTTTTCCTAACAGGAGAGAAATGTGAAATAACAAAAAGATTGTTCTTTATTCCAGGATTGCAGTTTCAAAAGCTTAAGATATGAACTTTACTTACATTTTTTGAAGAGGCTTGAAAACCTATTACACAACCATATCTTTCATTTCAGCTACAACTGGAAACAATACTATCAACATAGCATAAAAATATTGGATTTATCTTGTTTTTATTTTTATTGCAAGGGTAAATATCCCACAAGACTTCCAACCTAAATTTGCAGGCTCAAGAGTTTTGTGATTATTCAGGATAAGCTTCAGACAAGCCTATGAAATCCCAGCTATTTGTTTGGTGCAAATGCAGATCTCTTCATTGAAGTGCAGCCATGCCTGACACGAGCAGAGAGTTTGCTTAAAGTCTTTGTTGTTTCTAAAGGTAATGAGAATTTCAGTGTATTTCTTAAGAAAGTTTAAATATCACCTCAAGGAGGTGGGGATACATGGACACAGATCTGTCAGAATTAAAATGACAGGAAGAAATTTTATTTGCATACATTTTCTAGGAGAGAAATTGGGAAGACGGGTAAGGGATAGAGCAGAAGAGAAGTGAGATAAAATTTGTGACAGATAGAAGGGGTCATGAAGAGCCCTAAAATTAAAAATAAAAGAAGGAGGAAGGAGAGGAGGGCAGAAGTAGCTGGATGGAAAATGAGAGCTCAGGAAAAAAAATAAAGAAAATACTGTATATAAAAAAAAAAATCTATTCTTACAGGTTTCCTCAAATTGTTCATGCCCCCTCCCTCTGTTTTATTTTCCCTTTGCAGCCTGTAGCATGAGTCTTATAAAACTTCACTAAGATTATAATGCAATACCTTGGCACCAATCTCTCTTGTTTATGTGTCCATTAGTTCAAAGCCACAGACAGGCAATTTATTGGGTATGAAAAATGTCACCTATGGCACCCTCATTTGCATCTGAAAATTGATTTTTGTCACACTGGGATTTTAGGACAACCTTTTTTGGCAGCCAACATTGCCACAAAGCATAATAAAAATAATTATGTGACCACAAATGCAGGTGAAGTTCGCTGTAAGTTTTAAGTCTCTAGGGAATTGCAGTTGGCAAGGCATTATTGATGAGCTTGTGATCCTTCTTGGTGATTAAATATTGACACCTAAACTTAAAACATTACTTGAGATTGCCAGCAAAGTGGATAACAACATAATGGGACTTGATAATGTTTACTCAAACATTCCAGCATGATAGCAGAATATTAGTAATGTCACATGAACAACTGAACTACTTATTAAGATTTTTTAAAATTGGTAATTACTGAGCTATGGAATGTTTTTTAAGGAGGTATTGTTAAACACCTTTTGAGGCTCGGTTAAAATATGTCACCAGTTTAGCAATTTTGCATCTGCTAAGTCAATTAATTAATTAATTTTCTACTTTCTGATGTGTTTGGCTCTTGTAGTTTGCCAAGTTTTTGTCTCTCACTGATATGATGGTTAATGTACATGGGAAGGTGTCATTTTCCATTGAAATGGATACTGAAAAATCCTATTAATTGTCAGTATTAAGTTGTTCAAACACTTTCATTAGTTATTTTGGCAAAACAATTCCCCAGGGTGAGATATATTTATATAACAAATTCCTCTAAAGCTGAATCAACCATAAATGGATTATGCAAACTTGTTTCCTTTCTTGTAGATAAATTGTTTTACAGCAGTGTTCATTATGAGAAAGTCCTTTGCCCACTGTAGTACTTAATCAGCACAGAATAATCTACAGCTTCAGTTTCAATGCTAAAAAGGCACCATTCTTTAATATGAATCCAACTTTTAATCTTAACCCTGGATGCTGGTTCTTTTATTTTTTTATGCCTGATTTAAAGCAGAGGCAAAGGGTGGTGATTTATAAGCTCATATTCCTTAAAGCAAGTTTCTGTATGCAGTTATGAAGGGAACAACATGTTGTTGAAAGTGGATTAGCATGATCTGACTGAGATTGGAGAAAGGATGGAGACAAAAAGGTGATTCTATGGCATTTAAGAAATGTGTGACTTTTTATACAAACATGGAAAGCAGTGGAGAAATTTGGGACTGCTGAAGCATTTGGTTTTGTTAAAATACAAATTGATACCTTTGTTTTCTAAACAAGTTCATATTTAGTGTTTGAACAGTTCATTAATAACCCCTTGGCATCTGACTGCACTCTGAGAGCTGCCCAGAGTGTGACACCACTCCTGGCTGGTTCTTTTGCTGGGATTTATGGGACAGAGCACTAAACAGTAACCAAGGACTGCATGCCTGTATTTCACACACACTCAGGGCTGTCTCTGCCAGCAGAAGGATTTGACCTCAATCATGGGTTACTCACAGGCCTCTCAAAGCTGAGCCTGTTTTAAATCATGGGTGGCACAAATATTTTGCTCTGAAGTCAGGCTGCAGCTGCCAGGCACTGGCTGTTGTTCGGGACACACTGGCATTTGTTCCTAGCAAAGATGCCAGCCTGAAAAGTGATGGGGAAAGCCTGGGAGTACCAGGAAAGTTCATCAGAGACTTTACCTAATTAGCAGTGGGATATGTTTCTGTCAACTATCACAAGTGTCACTAAAAAGCAGACCCAACACTTTTATATTTGCTTGTGGCACTAGAATTCAGACAAGACCTCAGACGTATTTTATCCTTTGCAAATGATGTTTAGTGTCCTTGCACTCTGGGTTTAAATTTTTATTGGGGAAAAAAAAAATCCCTGTTATTTTCTTACTTTTTCTTCACTGTTTTAGCACTCTTCCTCCTTCAGGGTTTGTTAGGTTCAGTCTTCTGGACTCTGGCTATATTTTGAATGTGGGATTTATAGCTGGTAGAAGTAGCCTGGATCACAGTCTGAGTGTGCTCAGTAACATTGTTTGACCATATTTGGCTCTCTTCAACTGAAAGGACCGGTCTCTGCTGGTAAAATTCCATATTTAGTTTTGAACCAATGATTTCACTTTTATAAATTGTTGCATCCAATAGAAAGAAAAAAAAAATCATTACTATCCGTGCAGAAGCAATTAGGCAAATACAAGTGGTTCTTTTACAAAGTTAAAAGCGAAAATGTGTGAGTTTCCAATTCCTTCATACTGATAGAATCAGCAGAAAAATGATTCTGTTGTATTTTATATAATGTACAGTGAAATACCAATGAATACTTTTTTCAACCTTATTGAATGATACCAGGCTGTTACCATCAATATGAACAAAACTACTTGCTTCTATTTCTTGGCTTGCTCAAAATTCTAAAATAAGAAAAATAATAGTTTACTTGAGCTCCCATGAATTTTCTGACCTACCCACCTATGTTTTAATCTAGAAAAGTACTACTCCCTGGAAAGTACTAATCAACAGAAGTACTTCCATTGCATGGGTTCATTCTCCACAGCACAACCATTCAAACCTCATTCCATCTTTTAAATTTTTTTTTTTGATTTTGTAATTTATGCCATTACTCCTCCAAGTGGCACAGGCATCACTTCCCGTCAAGTCGTTCAGATCACAGAGATAACCTTTTTGTTTTCATCTTGTGCTCTAAATGTAATAAATCAAATCCTTGCCAAAAGCAAGTTCTGAATTTTATATCATGAAATTTGCATTTCATGCTCTGCTGCTTATTCACAGAAGCCATCCAATCTGAAAAGACAAATAATGCCACATGACTTGTGTAACTAATACAGACAAATGTTTCCAAGCAACTGCCTGAGCAATCTGAAGATCAAAAATTACTCATCTGAAAAACTTGCGTATAATGGTAGATAATGTATTTGTTCACAGATTTCAGGGTCTGCTAATGGACAGTTTGTAAACTGAAACAGGACCAAAAATGTATCAAATTAGGAATGCTGCAATTTATTAACTTGTCTCTATTAGATAGCCCCAGCAAAATAAAGCTATTTTAGGCTAAGAAAGTCATACTGCACTTCACTGCTCAGTGCGAGATCAGGCAAGAGCAGACGGACCCTCAAGCGCAGCGCTGAAGGTTTGATTTTGGAGCTGGGATACCAAAGGGAATGGTGCGAACAAAGCTGAATAATGCAGAGTTGAATTAATTTTCTCACGTTCCTTGGAAATTCTGCACTTTGCAGTAGCAGCATGCTGTGCCTGCTCCGGCACACACAGGGTCTTTGCTCACGTTTGGAGGCAGGACGTTTGTACTTGGCATGTGTGATGAGAACTGAAGAATCATTCTTACAAATTCACAGAGACATTTAAATACAGTCCACTCGAGGTCCTTCTGGGGCTGGCATGATGGATAATTATGAGGGGTAGAGAAATATTGCTGATTTAGCTCAAGCTGTGAGAGGTTTCCAGTTCTAGAATTGGTCTGTTTAAATTCCAGTATGTCAGTAAAGGCAGCAGACATCACAGGTCTGGCTCTAATGACTTCAGTTACTTTGGGAGCAAGAAAATGCATATAGATAAAAATAGAACTTATCTGACAGAACTGAACAAATATGAAATATGAGCAAAAAGGTAAAGTGGAAATGAAGGGGTGGATAATCTCTTTTGGTCAGAGCCCAGGCTTTTGAATGCATTTGAATATATAATTTCTTCCTCAGAAACACACTGGATTAGAAATCGAGACCTGAGCAGGGTTTTCAGGTCTGTGGAGTGCTAAAATAACAGCATTCACTGGAAGGTCTGTGGGAGCAATTATTAGAACAATACAGAACCTGTGTCTGCTCTGTCCCCTGTGGCTGCTGGGCTGGCTGTCCCTGCTCAGTCACTGCACTGGAGTTAACAAGGAGCACTGGAGTGCTCCAGCCCTGCTCTGACAGCTGTGAGAGCATCATTTCCTTTCAGTAATCTTGGATTCTGCTTCCCACTGCTCAGAAACACAGAGTGGGAAGCCCATGGCCAATGCCACAAAAACAAGTAGCACTGGAGTTGCCAGGCAAATGACACGCGGGGAGTAAGTCTGGATCTGTCTTCTCTTGGCCAGGAAACTTTAATAAAACCTGCTTACTTGGTGTTTGTGTAGGTGGAGACTGTTCTCATACCATGGAGATGCTCAGTTAAAGGTCAGCAGGTGTGAACTAAGGAATATAAATATTTCTGCTCTCCTCTGGCTGCAGGTTGTTCGGGCAAGATGCTCATATTCAAACATATGAATTTGAATGATTTACAGTTGGGAACTCTCATGTCACATTTCATGTATTGTAAAGTGTACTTGGCTTTAGTTTCTGCAGTTTTAATCCAGAAAAAACATCTTCAAACCATTGTAAACTATGACTCCTGCCATTTTAGGCTCTTCTCCCTGAAGTATGTGGCAATTAATATTGTTAGCAGCTTGATGTTACAGCTCATGAATCATTGATCTGTTCCAGTACAGCAATTAATTTGCCTCTGATTCCTGACAGGTACACTCTCTGAATTTCCTGAAGCAGACTTAATTGCCAGCATATGATTAAGGAGAAATGTGAGAATCCACAAAGATGTCCAAGCCTGTGTCTGGGTCTCCATCTTGCATGCTTCACTTTTCTTTTGGGAATCTTCTGCAACAAAAGCCATGCTTTGGTTTTCCACCCCAAAACAGATACAGCAAAACCAAAACAATGTTGCTATTTCTAGCCAGAATATTTTATAAATTTTGCAGAAATTAAATCTAAAAGTCAAATTTGAGTGAATGACTTTTTTTTTTTTTTAATGTGTCTTGGAATTAATACTTTTAAAAACTTGGTTTATTGCATGTGCATCTTTAGGCACCTTTCATCTAAGTCAGAACTTCAACTGGGTGCTCTCTTCTTTAGTAATACTGTGTGGGTCTTTGAGACTGTCCAGACTAATGAAAGGTTTAGAACTGAGGCATTGTCCTGTGAATTTAATTGGGTCACCGTGGTGGGAACAAATAACACAGGGCACGTTTAGGTCTTGTATTCTCACCTTTGAAAAATGCAGCCAGAGTGCAGCAGGAAGCCCAGCAGCACTCAGGTGATAATGAAAAGCTGTCCACAAGGCACTACAACGCTGTCTCTTTATTGTGCCACACAACAGAGTTAAGCTGCTGCTGTTGGGCAGTTGCTGCCTGTTAATTTGTGTTGAAGAGTAAAACTACAGCCCAAATTGTGAAGTGGATTAATACACCATGATTTCAGCTTTTTGGACTCAGTTAATGCCCGTTAATTAATTTGTTCCGAGTAGCTGGACCAAGCAGTGAAGTGGATTAATGCACTAACTTTTCTTCTTTCAACCAGATTGAAATCCAGCCCGGTGACTGAGGAGCTTTGCTGGAGCCTGGATCTAAGTGGGCATTTTGTCTTCATCACAGACCACGGCTTCATTTGTCAGCCTGGCAGCTCCTGTACGGGAGAGCTCAGGAATGCAGCTCTGGAGAGCACCCTGCATGCATAGTCAGGCCTGTTAGGAAAATTCATCCACAAACACCAGAGCTTTATGTCCAAAAAGGAGACAGAGGAGTCCTTTTACTTTATTTGAATAAAGGGAGAGGCCACGGGGCATTCCCCTGGGGTCTCTCAAATTTCTGGAGGACTCAGCCTCCTTTTTTATTCTAATTTCCCACATTTCCCTTCTCTCTTTCCTCATTGGCTGAGGTACTTGAGAGGTTCAGGCTTCCCAGAACACCTGATACTGAAGATTTTCCTCTAATGTATAATCCTCCCTTTTAATTTTTAATTTTTATGGAATTTATGGGTTTTTCCCCCATTGCTTCTTTCATCTTTCAATGTCTAATTTAATTTTTCAGCAAACCTACAGTTTGTTTGTAAAGGCAAATATCTTTTTCCATTCATCAATCAGTGGAATCCTTCCCACTGTTTCTTTTATCTCTCAGTGCCAGTTTTATCTACCAGCAGACCCACAGCTTGTTTGTAAAGACAAATCCACTATTCCTCTCAGGTCTTATAGAATACACCCAGATTTTTTATTGAGAACTAAACACAATGCAGCCCTGCTCTGCAGCCTTGGGCAAAGTTGTTTTTGCTAGGAGTTAGTAGAGCAGGAAAGGAGGGAGGAAGGCAGGCATGTGACTGCAATATAATGCATGCAAGAGAGTACCAGTTCAAATGGAAATTATTCTAAGTCCCTCCCAGTAAACTCACCTTGATTGCTCCAGCTACAAACAGGCTCCTCACACTCTTAACAAATGTGGTCTTTTTTTTGTTTTTCACCATAAGGTAAATGGAAATTGATCCAAGGGTGTCCTCCATGTGATTAATGCTGTGCAAAGAGCAGGAATCACCTGGAGGTGCCCAGCTGATGCACCTGCACAGGTCAAGTGACCAAAATGTGGCTTATGTGTCCATTCAGACAGGGCTCTGGGACTGCAGCTGCTGCATCATTTAACAGCACACATGGCTTTAACATACACTCCTCTTGCTTTAGGGTATCATGGAATTGCTTCTGTGCAGCACTGTTACAATGCAGTGAATTCCATGGCACTTGAGCCCAGAATAAGGGTATAAAATGTGTCAATTTTCTGCATACTCTTAGAGCTGGCTGCCCAGCAGCAAGAGAGCTGGTTCACCAAGGTGAAACAACTTCTGCTATGAATAATATTTATTTTACATAAGAAATAAACTTTCTTTATTAGAAATTGTCCTTATATCCCAGGAGGGAAATGTGGACCTGCTTGTTCATGGTTGCTTGTGTTATTCCACACTTGGAGTTGTCATTTGTGTGCTACTGATCTACAGATTTTGTGGCTTCATGTAGTTTATTGCTCCAACAAAAACTCATCTTTAACTCATTTATCACCCCTAGAACTGAGAGCTGTGTTCTATGTTTTCTTTCCCCTTTTTGAGTGTTAAAAGGACTCTTGAATTTTGAGTTCTTCCAATATAAGCAGAGAAATGAGTCCACTCAGTGGAATATTGAGAGCAGGAATATTGAGAGTAAGAAGTTAAGGCCTTGTGTCCATGCTGTGCAATGTATTTTACACGTGGCTTTGGTTAAGTCTCAAAAGAATCAGATTTTTGAAAGATTTTAATTGCTTCAGATCTCCACTGTGTTTCTATTTTCAGTAGCAATCTGGTGTCTCACCCAAAAAGCAGAAGATTTCATTAAGCGAAAGAACAACCAAACCAAAACACCCTCTTTTTAATGTAAATTTTTATTACAACACAATTTTCTTAAGGCTTTTGTACCTAGGCAATGGCATAAAAAATGCTTTCCTTATTTCAGTTACATTTATTTGAGGTGCTGGAGCTTTTGGGACATCTTTAGGAATTTTTCATTTCTCCTGGCATGCTGTAAAAGCAGTCTGGCTTTATTTGCTTTGCTACAAGTGTAAGCACAGCAGGGATGGAGAAAAGGGTATTTTTACCCGTGATAAGTGATGTGTTGCTAATGTATCCTGGTGAAGACAGAGGCATAAGGTCAGCCATTGTCTTTCTCCTCAAGCCTGTATTTCAGTTGTGTTTGACAGATGAGGCAGTCAGAGCATATTTGGTTGTTTGTGTTTAAGGGACACCTCATTATATTTAATGAGCAGTGTTGAACCAATATGAGCTTTCCTGTAAGAGGGGGTGATTCACATATGCTTCAAAATGAGAATAACATTCTCTAAATGATGGCAAAAAAAGCCTGAAATGTTAATTTAAAAGAAGAGTGCATCATTCTCAGTGCATGTGAATCCCATGGCTAAAGCAAAGTTAGTGGTACTTTGTTTTCATCTTAGAAAAACTTTTCCCTGGCACAGAATAAGGCAGGTGTGTAGATAAATAAAACTTATATTTCAATAAATACATGACTTTTCCATCACAAAAGATACTGCAGAAGTTCAGGGCAGTAATGGAAGGAATTATTTCACAAAGTAAAAATTTCAGATGTGTCTCCACCATAGTTTTGTCACCTGTGTATCAAAAACACTCTAGACTATATTGTCATTAAAATGGTTCTGATTTACACATGACCAAATGGATTGAACCAGAATAAATTTTTTCACCTATGTTTTTGACTCCTCTAAAGATAACAGGAGTCTCCATCCTATAAAAATACCCCTGGCCCAGGCAGGAGGGCCCAGGAGCAGAGCTGAGGGCTGAGATCACCAAGTGTGTCTGCAGTTAGTGGATATATCAGAAATGGGCAGCGTGAGGCTCGGCCTCTCCACTTACAGAACAATTGCAGGAGTAGGAACACCCAGAGTGATTAAATCATGTTTCACCAGCAATTTCCAGTAGATCTGACCATGCATCACCAGCTTGGAAGTTTTTTTTGTGAAATACCCTATTCCCCTTAGCCAGCTGCATTTTAGCTGGGTTTGTTCTTCCCAAGCACATAAAGTGATTTTTAGGGTGACATTTACGGGCATTGAGGACAGATTACTTTTGAGCAGATGTTTGTGTGAATGCCATTGACCTTTAAATTTCTTAAATTTATTCATTGAGTTCATTATTTGTTTAAACAGTTGTTCATTAACTTAAAGTTCCAGCACATTTCTGAGATTTTTTTTATATTACTACCAACATGTGAAAATATTTTTCTGGTTTAGGCATATGTTTTAGAAATAATTAACTTCAATACTGCTGATGATAACAACATTCTGATGATAGAAATAGCATACATAAAAGAATTTAGCATTACAGCATGATTTAAAATTTCAACTGAGAATTACATAAAAATTATTTCTGATGTTCACTTGCAAAGAGTTCTAGTTTTTCAGCCTTTTTGTGATGTTATTTTGTAGGAAGACCAACATACCTCAGATTACCACCCTCCATTCCCTATTTCAGATGAACTTTGCTTGCAACATGCATCCAATTAATTTTATGTTTTGTATTTAGGGCTGACCCCATTTTATACCATCAACCTTAGTATATAAGGCCAACTAAGTGACGAGAAACTCAAGCACTTTTCTGGTCACCACAGTGGATTACAGATTGCCACTCCAGCAGTGTTTCCAAGCCTTACTGTGACAAATCGATACCAGAATTCAGCCACCCTATTCCCATGACAAGTTCTAATGAAATTTTCTTTGCCAAGAGTAATGGTTTGTGCTGCTGCAGAGTGACCAGGCCATTCATTCAAATATTCAAGCACTGCAAGAAGGCCTGGTAAAAAGAAGGAAAAACAAAACAAAGAGAAGAGTTCTTGGAAGATGTAGGGAAATTCCAGCTTTCATGGCATTGTGGTTTGGGCAGACTGGCATCTCTCAATTCAAGTTTAGCCAAAATGTTGGAAAAATGAGGAGGCTGAATTGGTACTTTTTTATTTGGAACAGGAAATCAAACTTTATTTCCAGCGAATCAGCTAAACAACGTCTGAGCTGATTCCATGCCTAGAAGGAGAAATTAACTCAAAAAGAGGGTGTAAAAGTTGGTTATGAAATGGTGGCAGAGAAGTAATAGTTGGATCATCATCCACTGACCACAAGAAGTATATTTCACTGACCATGTGAAATACAACGATCACAGATATGAAATTGTAGTTAAGCAGTAAAAATAACGAACCTGATAGGATTTCTCTCCTACCATTTTTGTTTAGAAAACCCACCAAAAACAACCAAAAAGATTGAATTTTTTGTTTTGGTGCATTTTTTTTTAGGTAGGTATGTATTCATGATATTATATCTATTTTAAATTTTGCCCGTGGATGGGTATGTGTGCACAGACACTTTTATGTTCCTGTATTTCATACGAGGCACCACCTGTGGGAGAAGCAGATGTGACCACAGCCATCATCTCTCTGGGTGCTGGTGGGACACACCCACCTGGGACAGGCCAAAAAATCCTCATTTGGAGTTGTTGTAGCCTCTGTAGTTTTGATCAGCTGGTTCCAGCAAAGGTGATGGAGAATTCCTGTGTGGGTTCACTCATGGCAAGGTCCAAAAGACCACTCCTGTGACAATGCCAGCCTGATATTTTAAGAACATTTGAAGCACACTTTCAACTCTACCTGCAGTAATTTTATATCCCTTGTGAGCTGCTTCTCCAAGAAATTAAATAAGTGAGTCCAGTAAGAATTATTATATATATGATATATCCATCCATGAATGAGAGTTATCAGTGCTTCTCCAAGAAATTAAATAAGTGAGTCCAGTAAGAATTATTATATATATGATATATCCATCATGAATGAGAGTTATCAGTGCTTCTCCAAGAAATTAAATAAGTGAGTCCAGTAAGAATTATTATATATATGATATATCCATCATGAATGAGAGTTACCAGTGCTCCAGCTGTTGAGTCAGGTGTTAAGTGCACATGTAATGTCAGACTCCTTGGCAGATTCCTTCTTTTACACTGACTGAGGATCAAACCTGCAGTTGCAGCTGCTTGGCACTGAACAAAATGTTTTTCCTTTTTCTTAGTTCTTTACAAATGTGGAAATCATGATAACCACAAACACCAGTCAATTATTCAATGTGTTGGTGAAGTACTCTTGACCTTTTCTTCTCCTCTGCTTACCTGCATTCCCTAGTGCTGCTTTTGGCCACTCATTTAATCAGTCATTGCTGTTAGACACCAGGGGATGATAAGAAAGAAATCATCACAAAGAAATTGTTATTTAGAAAAACACAGTGAGATTTGAAGACTATGAAACACACTCAAAGAAGCACTTACATTTCTGTGCTTAATCTGCAGAACTTCCTTCTCCATGGAACAGAATAATTGTTTTAGAAACAAAAGACAATAATTCTTTTTTTTGTTTGTTTTGTTTTGAAGTTCTGCTTACAAATCTGGACTTAAAGGCCTTAAGTCTTACCACTCTACTGCTTTCCTTTAGAACTTCACTTCTTTAGATTAATGACTCATTGAATATAATTTGTGTTTTTCTTCCATTTGAGAATCTTTGGGAAAGTGTAAGGATAACCTGTCATGGGCAAGTGATGAAATAACTGCTTATGGGTCTATGGCTACCAAAATTGTGAGCCCTAGATGTTGAACAATCTGGAAATTGCTTTTCCTATTCAAACTATCACAGAAAGAAATGCGACACGTTCAAGATCATGTTGGATGGGACTCTGAGAAAAGTGATCTGGTGGAAGATATCCCTGCTTATTGCAGGTGGGACCAGATGGCTTTTAAACGTCCCTTTCAATCCAAACCTTTCCATGACATAAAGATGAGCAAATCTGAATGTCTTGTTCATTCATCCAAGGTCTTTGCAAATGATCAAGATATTCAGCTTTGTCTTGTTCAGATCCCTACATCTCCCTGAGCTGAAGGAAACCACGAGAGTAGGAGCAGGACTGAAAGGTGTGACCAGATAAATGTTGCTGCTGCTGAGCTGAAGAACTGGGGTTTCCTTGTGTCCATCCTGGGAGTCACTCTTGCTCCTCAGGATCATCTCAGGCACGTGTCAGCCCCTCTGTGTTTACAGTGTGATTTTGAAAGCTTTACTGCTCTGTGCATTTGCCTTTGGACAGGATTCAGAGCTCTTTTCATTTGACACTTCAACTGTTTTTATCTTGAACTTTCTCATGAATTTTTATTAAGGAAAACTCTTGGGAGAGGAGTTGAAAGACAAAAACAGGGACCCAGGTGGCCTTCAGACTGAAAGATTAGAGAGAAATGGCAAAGCTTTTGGGAGAGACGGAAACTCTACTAGGGGGAGACTCAAAATGTTATGAAAATTGGCAACATTGTGAGAAAGGATTCTCTGTGTGGTTCCCACTGCTCTTTGACTTTATCATGACTAAAGCAAACTGGTGAAAACTTGAGTTTCCCTTGCCCCTGTTTGTTGTCAAATTTGAGAAATGGTGCTAAAGCCAGCAGAGGTAGAGCAGAGTTTGGTGGTGAGAGGCTCATTTGACAGGAGGTGTTGCCACAGGTGGAGGCAGGAGCAGCCTGTGGAGAACTTGGCTGATGGATCCTGATTGTGACACCAAAAAAACTCCTTCAGCACTGAAGTTTTATAAAAACACAGCCTAGGGATGGAGCTTGCATTGTGTAATGAAGAATCAGTTGTTAAAACAATAACATGGATTCCAGAACTGACTGAAAACTTTGGGGTTTGGAGTTTCTGCATTAAGAGAGCGAAGTGTTATCTCTAGGATATAACTGCCTTACTGGAATTAGACATTTAATTCAAACAGTGATTTTTTTTTTTTAAATAAAAGTGTCATGACAACCCGAATGAAAAGCAGTGGTTGAAATATTTTTCAGTTCCACAGTTCCCAATGCACTACAAATCTGGACTTTTTTTGTTGTTAGGTTTTTGGTCGGTTTGTTTTGTTTGGTTTCATTTGTTTGTAGGTGTTTGTTTGTTTTGTGGGGGATTTTGTTGTTATTTCTCTTCCAAAAAAGGGGCTTGGATCAAGAGAGAGCTTTGGGAGATGGGGAAAGGCTTTTTTGACCTTGGTAGTAACTGTGCTTGGAGAAGAGAGTTACAGAGGCTGTGGGAGGAAGCAAAGGAAGGAGAGTGGTCTCTGGGAAGCTGCAGCTCCTGCAGGGAGAGCACTGAGCAGATCAGAGAGCAGAAGGGAAGAGAAAGCAAAAGTGTGGTAGGCAGAGTTTTCCAGGGGCCAGAGGCCACTGTGGTAAGTTCACTGTAGCCCATAATGTGCTGAACAGCCTGAAGCTCTGACAGAAAGAAAGGCTCCAGAAAAATGCAGCAGAAAAAGAAGTCCTGTGTACAAACAACTTGTATTTTTGCTCTTTCTGAGAGCATTGCATGAAGCTTTCTCTAAGAGAAAGCAAACCCCAACACAAAACATCCAACACAAACAACTTACTAGCTCATATTTTAAGCTACACCTGGGCTTTGGTGTCTAATTTGAAGTTATAAGCTTTTGGTGTTGTTTATCGACTGTTCATTACCTGCAGACTCTGCTTGCAAATTCACTTTGTTCTGTTTGATTGAAAGCCTGGGCTGTGAAGTGACTGAGTGTAGATGATGTCTATCCTCATCTATGTCTTTTGAGATATCATCATACATATCTTTAGAGAAAATTCTCTAAAAACATTTGAAGTGTGGCTTTTTACTGGTCTTGTGCAAGTATTTGAGGTAAGCCAGACTTTGCTATAGGCTTATGATTTAACCAGTTGTCAGTTTAGGATTATAGACACACCTGCTTAGGTTTATAACTTGTTTACATGAGTCCAAAATGAATATTGGCTTTCTACTGCCACTGAAAAAAAGTGAAGGAAGCTAAAAGATGAAATCCGTGCTTTGATATGCTATCACCAGTTGCTGGAAAATATACAATACTAAACTTAGAATCTGGTAGGTCATGGTAATTTTGCCTGAAGGTGCAGGGAAAGGGAATAACAACTGAATATCTGAAAGTTTTACTAATTGGTCTTTTTCTTTTTTAGGAAATCTTAAAACTAGAAGGCAACCTTGGAATTCCAAGACAAAAAAGGGCTATTTTGACAACTCCAATATTAATTCCTGAAAATCAAAGACCTCCATTCCCCAGATTAGTTGGCAAGGTAAGTCAACAAATCTGGATCAAATGTTGATATTAAGAAATTTATCTATTACTCTTATAGTTTTGCAGTGACTATTACATTGGTAGTAATATTCCAGATTTCTTCCTACCTCTTCCATCCCATCTGCTTGTGAACACTGAATTTTTTGGATCTCAGGCAGCCTCAGTCTCTCTGTAGAAGTTCCTTCATTAAGAATTTTTTATGGGGAGTTTAAGATTGGAGTTCTGGGCTCCCAAAGCACAAGGAGACAAACCAGGCCCTGTTTGTACTGCAATGTTTTCCTGGCATCATCCTGATTTGTTCCTGAGAGCATCTGGCAGGCTGTTTTTCAAAGGCCCTGAGAAACCTGTCCTCAACTAATGTTGAAATTATAGCTATTGCAAATGATCAGCACCTTGAAATACTTGGAGCTGTCATAATTTTTCCAGTCTTTTATGGGTTTTTTTTCAGCATAGCTCCAATTTAGGTATCCAGATGATTAATTTGGCTGGAGTATATTGCAAACAGAAAGAGAGATTATGCATGTGTCAGAGAAGACAAAAGCTTTAGAGGTATTTAAGATAATGGAATGACATATTCTAGGTCAACTGTGGTAATTTGCAACTGAATGCTGAACAAAGTATAAATAAAAAGGTTTGGAGTCTCAGACATACTGATTGTAGGGAAGAAATTCAGTCAAAATCAATGCTGAAAAGAAAATCAGCTATTTCAGGTCTCTTTGGCTTGTCACAGATCTTCATAAGATGGGCTGTGAGGTCTTGCTAACTCCAGTGAATGTCTGTACTAACTCAGAGTACTGGCTCCTGTGCCTGTTTCAGATCCTGCACAAGCTGGAGAAAAAGTTGTTCATCTCCCTCCTTTAAATTTGGGTACTTGTCATCAACTTTCCATAGCTTCATGAATTTTTTTAAAAAAAATCACTTAGTTGGCCACTTCTGTGAGGTGTGAGGAACATGTTTATTCCCTCTTCCAAAATATTTTGGGGCTCATCTTCAGAAGCCTCTCAGGGCACCACATGGACTGATGGATCACAGCTCCTGCTGGGCATTGTGTTTCCTGAACCTCAGGAACAAAACCTTTGCCATCTCTGCTCTGCTGTAATCCCTGCAGAGGGACATTGCAGATTAGCTGTGGTTTCTATGGTGTTTTGGGGAAGAGGCAAAACATCCAGAGTGATTTGCATGTTATACCAGGGTTTCAAAAATGACAAGGAACGTGAAGCGCTCCTGACTGCACGGAATGGATGCCAGTGATAATTTCAGACATCACTTGTTCTGTGTGGTGCCACCATGTGATCCTGCCTGGGTGTTCACATGGAAGTCAGGTTTCCAGTGTGGTATTTTCCCTTTCTTTCTTACTCTCCCTTCCTATCCCCTGCTTTAGCAAATTACCAGTGTGATTTATTAATTTGTTCTGATTTCCTTGTGCTCTCCACCCCATGCTGTGCTGGCTGGAATTGCACAAGGTAGTTTGGAAGTGATTGCAGCAGCCAACAGGTGAAATGTTGATTAGCACTTAGTGGGGAGCAGGGCAGATGTGTGGGAAGAGGAGAGCAGGGGGAGAACAATTAATTGAGTTTTATTTCACAGTTAGGAAATGCACCATAAAGGAAAAAAAAAAATAGGAATTTTAGAGGACTTCATGAATTTTTGTTATATGTATATCAGGAAGGAGATACTGCACTGGACAAGTGAAAACAGTATTTTGTCCAAATTAATTACAAAAATTTCAATTAGTATTTAGGTTAACAAGGAAGTACATGTGTCAAGCCTGTTCTCAGTGCTGTTACTGGCTTTCCAGCATCCCCACTCAGGAATTGGATTATTGCCTTGACATTTCCACACCCTTCACTAGGGTAGCTCTTAATTAAATAACTATCCTAGGCATGCTGCGTTTGTAGGTGGAGAAGTCTCACCTTTTAGCAGGATTTAAGATTTTGCATATCATGTTTCGTGCCGGAGGGAGAACACTGAGATTAAAACATTTTAATACAACCTTGGTAATGTGGGCCTTTGTCACCAGATGGCCCAGGCTACAACTCTTGACTCTTATTGATGTGTTTTGTTTAGCTCTTGCTGATAGAGCACTGGGATGTGATATTCAGTTTTTAGTCTCTCTCCATATGCTGCTTTTCCGGTTTATTTGTCCACATGAAGTCAAATGAAATACAACACAGTGGGATGCAGGATTATTTTGTACTTCCACTGTCAGGTTATTCTCCACTACACCATGGAAATGTTTTCTAAGACTAAGAGTGGTGGTTCTGTGCATCTATAAAGCAATGACACGCTTTAACTGATGATGGAGCTTTTTGAAGTTTAATCCTCACAATAATGCAGACCCCAAGGAGCACAAAGGGAATTGTGAAGATGCTCAACAAGTCCCAGCTCTTTTTCCACACATCAGAAGAGAAAGACACCTGCAAAGTGAGACTCTCTTTATCCAGGCTAAGAGGATTTGCTCTTCATGTTATTGATGGACAAATGGTGAATCAAGGATTCTATTCTTCAGTTTAAAGGAGTTGTCCTGCATAAGAATGAGGATTGCAATTGTTGGCAGGTAAATTCTGGAAGCCATGAGTGGCCTGGTGAAAATTGGCAGGACATTTTATGCTTAGTGAAGGGCAAAATACAGAGAGAGGTACACAGGAGTCTTTGCAGGAAATTATTGAATAAATCAAGACCAAAACTTTATTTCTTTCCCATAAGAATTTCTTTTGTTGTTATTTGTCTGTTTTGTCTTTTGGAGGGGGAGTGGGGTTGGATCAGGTATTTTGGATCAGAAACTTTCCATACTTCCTGCCCCTCATCTGGCTGTTAGCTGCTCTTACATGGCAGGACTGACCCCAGCAAAAGCTCAAGATTAGAAGTGGTCCAGGTTTGCAAACAGGATAAAAATCTTTAAGATCTACAAGGAAGTGTTTTTTTTTCCCTCCTCTGAAATGTGAATTTAAGGCAAAGAGCAAATGCATCTTGTCTGTTAAAGCAGCAGTAGAAAAACACTTGAAGAAGGGAGGAAGCTGAAGAAAACTAGATGTAAAAAGCTGCTGGAAGCTGATATTTTTGAGTGGCTATACTATTTATATATATAAATTGCATACTTCACAGAAGAGAATTGTCATGGACTAAAGAAGCAGCTGTAAAAAATGTCAAACTTCAGGCAAAAAATAGAAGTGTCAAAAGAGATGATCATGATCTCTCAGCCTGGGAAGAGAACCTAGAGAGAAGGTTTATAGGCTAGAGGAAGACAGTGAAACAAAAGCTGAATTAAGGAGTTTTTTGGTACCACTGGAAAATTAAGCAGAAAATGAGAGGGAGTCTAAAGAGAAGTGGAAGAGCAAAGACCTGGCAAGGATGGATGTCCAAGCCTCTGTGCTCACAGAGAAGAGAATGTTGTGCAGAAACCTCAAAACCTTTCCAACACCATGAGAGAGATCTGTGTGACTGCTTATCAGCTGCTTAGTTGGCAAAGGTTGAAAGTTGAATCCCAATTATTGGCCTGAGTCTTTTTTTCAGTTACTAAAAATGATGCGGAAGCAAAAAAAATGCATTTCTCATTATGGAACTAGACATGGGGTCTACAGGAAACATTTGCTGGATTTTTAAGGATTATTTTTTTAATATCCCATTGCTTGTTTTCAAATCATCGCCACGTTAAATGCAATGGTTGTGCTGTGCCAGAGTATGGTCAGAAAACAGGAAATGGTCATCAGCAAGAATTTTGACTTGTCCAGAAGACAAGAATATTTTGGTGACTGCTGAAGAAGTGGGCTAGGAACTTTTTCAGAGAGGAGATGGAATAACAGAGACACAAAGGAATTCTTGAATAATTCTGATGGCATATAAGGAGAGCATTCTGCTAAAGTATGTCTACAGTTCCATGAGGGAAAGGCAAATCCACACATGAGGATATAGAAACAAGAAGCAAACAAAGCAGAAAAGTGAACAGGTGGAAAGGGGTGTTATTTATGAATAGCACTTAGGCAATAAATAAAGCTCTTTGAAATCCATCAAGAAACAAAGATTGGGTTTAGAGAAAAAATCAAGTTATAGTCCAGGTATAGTAAGATTGGGCAGAAATATATATGAGCTCAATTTGCTCTGCCTAGCACAAGCATTTCTGTAAATCCAGATGATTTAAGGGAAAGGAATACACTGGTGTAATAACTAATGGATATAAATTTTGGCATAAGATTAAAAGAAAAGTTTCTGGTACCCAGAGAAGAGGAATTAATTTGCACCAGCAGTACTGAGGAGGGAACACAATATTTGATAAATATGTGATCACAGTTGCATAATACAGCTGCTTCTGATCCTGACAGAACAGACACCTCCAGTTTTCCTGCTACTCTGGTGTTCCTGAAAATGTGTGAAACCCTGCTGAGCTGGGCCTGAATGGGTGGCTGCAGGTGTCAGGGTTTAACATCTGATTAAATTCATGGCTTGTATGGAGGAATGGCACACTCCTGACCTTCAGGGAAAAACACCAACCTACCTCAGCAAGGAAAGTAATGAAAGGAGCAGCACTTCATTAAATGAAAGGGCTTTCATTGCAAGTCCATGAATTATTAAGCTATGGCATATTAATTCTCAATAAAATATATGTATTTGATGTCCTAACAAACTATTAAGTGAAAACAGCACTTCAGATTTGTCTCTTTTTCTGAGAGATGTCTCTTCAACCCTCCCTCTTCTAAGAATACTGACATTCACATAAACCATTCCAACAGAACACATTTATTTCCTTTCAGCTAATAGAATTTTATTGCAAAAATTTGTTAAAATACACCTGTTTACTTAAGACTTTCAGAAGAATCACACATAAGTTGCAAATGCCTTGGAAAACTGGAAAACAATAATTTCCCATTATTTTTCAGTGTTTGCCGTTTGGTTAATAAGAATAAAAGAATTTAAAAACATTTGGGGAATGCTTTCTAATCTCGTTACTATGGTTACAAGATTGTTGGAGATAAAGCAGTTATATGGCAATGATGGAATCGAATTTTCTGAACAATATTGATATATCCAGTACCTAATTTCCTGCTTCATAATAAATCATGTTAATGACCTGAAGGAAGGCGGCAAACAGAAGAGATTTCCTGCTCTGAAGCTATTCAGCAAAGTATGCTGCAGTTTAACTGCCACACTGCTTGTGTTAACTTTGATTTCAGAAGTTGATAATTTTAAACTGCGTTGCAAATGAAGGTAGAGCTGAGAAAAAACTCTGTCCCTATCAGTAAATTGCCTATGGAAAGTAACTAAGATGAAATAAAACCCCGGCAAGTAATTTGTCATTGGCACAGTAACTTAATTGGAGGCTCAAGTTTAAAATGTTTGGATAATTTTCAGACATAACAGCTATTTCATCTAATGAAGAGGGATGGAGAATGAGAATTGTCATTCCCTAGCCCCATTCTCTGTGTTTTTCATGAAACCAGACTGATTTTTTGTTAACTTTCGTCTTTACAGTCTTCCAAAATGATCCTATATCCTGAGCTGACTGATGGGAAGTTGTTCTCCACCTTGACTTTCTGTCTTGTTTTAATTCAGTTGTTTGGAACACCCACTCAATCTGTCCAGTTTCTAGAATTTATTTTCTTATTGAGTGCACAGTTTTGAGCAAGAACTTGGTCTCTGCATTCTTAGTAGGGCCAAACTTTAAGCTTAACAAGATGTAGAGCCTAATTCTGTAATCTTGAAATGGTAAAACAGGATATTTGGATCCAGGATTTCTGTTTGCTTAGTCCCTTTAATTTGTAATTTCTTCCTACAAATCTACTCGGAGTAACACTTTATCTTAAGTGGGATGAGAGATGCAACAGACTTACCCAGCTTTATTTAGCAGAGTGCTGTGTTAATATGTTACCAGTAAAAACATAAAAACTGCATAATATCAAAGTCAGGGGAGAGAACACAACCACAGAGCTTCCTTTAATTCAATTAAGATATTTATTTGATAGCTGTGAACTGATTCATACTGCTTCAAACATGATTGTTTTCCTGTACCATTCCAAATAATTCCTCTGGTTTCTTGTTATACAGTCAATTGTTAGCAAGTTTATAACACAATATAAAGCAATATCCAAATGAATGACATTTTAGGAACAAAATTAACTTATCCCTGCCAATTTACAAACTAGATACTGTCATACTGTCAACCTTGGTGCTTTCATTAATGAAAGACTTTAATAGAGGCATTTTGCAGGCTGGTCTGGTGACAAATTTAATATAACCAGCTGTGGCTTGTTAAAATGGTATTAAGTAAAGATGGTTGGCAGAACATTTCCAGAAGGAAAAATTATATGTATTATATATGGCTCATCCGTAAGGTGGGGTAAATAGCTGTCACTCAGGGAACAACAGTATTTTCCTTCCTTCTCCCTAACTGCTGATTCTCTTCAGTGATTAATTGAAGAGAATTTTAACCTTTTTGTGTTTTGCCCTTGTTTTTATCATACATGGATGATTCCTGGGTTTTTTTTTTTCTTTTTCCCTTGCATTTTTGGGTGATGTACAGCAAGAGATCAATGGGGTGAATAGAGGAGTATGATACTATTATCCATAACGACAGCTGGGTTTCAATTCAGGAAACATTTTCCCTTCTCATTTCCAAAACATCTGGTGCTCTTTTCCAGCTGCCCTCTAAAGGCACATTTTTTTTAACCTTTCTGGTTTTTCATCTTTATCACTTACTGTGCAACTCTGTTGGCTGAATTCACAAACGGAATAAGTGAGGTATGGTCTATAGGGCAGAATCATGGAATGTTGAGGCTGGAAAGGATTCCTGGAATATCTAATTTTGAAGTTAATGTCATTCTTCTCTATTGGCCTAGTTTTCTTTCCAGTCAAATATATAAAAATGTAAATTATTTAATTTTAATCAATGTTCCACTGTTGACCTAAAACTTTCAATTACAAAAATCCCAGATATTAAGCAATTTCCTTTTGCTTTTGTTTGGAAAAGAAGAATTCAGTTTGACCACTCTACTTTCTCTAGAATGACTCACAAAGAGAAAAATCACTTTCTTCCACTGAAACTTTGCTTAAACAAAGAATTGAAGAAATGAAGAATTCAGAGAACTGTACTTTTTGGGATTAACCTGTTTTCCAAAGTTCTGTGTTTAACTTAGCAAGAGTGTGGATTTTTGCTTTGGTCACGATGCTTTTTAAATTTTCTCAGGCTGTTTATGAAGTCATGGTGATTATTGGAATTTACATATTTGGGGTTTAAACACAGGACTCATACCCTCCAGGCCATATTTATACATACATAATATACATATGTATATGCACACATTGGAGAGATGCACAGCAATAAATGACTACAGGCTTAGACAACATCTCCAGACTTCCATCAACTCTCTTTTTGGTCAGTGCTGTTGACTTTGTAGGTATTTTTCTCCCATTATAATCTATAAGTTGGTGCTGTGAGCTCTTCTCACTGTCATTGGAAAGTCTGCTTTTCTACCCAAAAATGTCCCTTGCATTGCTGCTCTTCCACACTTTATTTCCCTGCCATGTTTCCATCTGCCTCATATTCCTGAAGAACAGGTGGATAACATGGGATAAATACTTATACAAACTCTGTTTAAGGATTAAAGTGACTGTTAAAATATTGGCACAATTTTGCTGGGGTGTTGTTTTAGTAATATTCTTTAGCTTGAACTGCAGTTTAAGCTGAGTCTTTGTAAGCTTGTGCTCATCCCTCAGCCCTGCCATTGAGCCTGCTAAGCACACACGAAATCATTTCACTTTCCTGTATCCCTGCCTGACCCTAAGCACATTGAAGCTGACAGAAATTCTCCCATCAAAGAGCAAAAGGAATTTTGATAAGGCCAGCCCTCCTGGGAGATTGCAGTGGGAAAAAAGGACCCTTGGAGGAAGCGTGAGTTAAGCTGATCATGTACATATCAAGTTATACTTTATTCAATGTGTTTTTAGGGAAAATTTTTAAAGTGCACTTGGAAAATAGGATTTTCATCAAGGTTCAAACAGCTTCAGAAATTTTTCATTTCTACAAAGCATGGACAAAACTATTAAGCTTATATTTCCAATTGAGCTTGAGAATGGATTTGATAATAGGAATCTGTTCAACAATGAAGTCCAGAAATTGAAAGTAGTAGTGATCCCTATAATCCAATAACACGTGTCTTAATATATTTTTTACTTATTAGAATTGAAAAAAAAAAAAAAGCAGTGTAGATGTAGCTGAACTTGGCTACAACTTGAATTCAGGGGCTATATTAATTTAACAGAGTTCATGTTCAAGCCTGATTTACAATATATTACAAGTATTTCATGATAGTAGAAGTGATGAAAGTTAGTTTCCTATAAATAAAAGTTCCCTGCAACTAACCCAGGCGCTCTTATCAATGATGGCATTCTGAGCACCATGACCCTGAATAATCCTCTCAGCACCACTGGGGTTATTTTCTGCCTCCTGATATTTCAAACTGGGATAAGAAGGAGCAAACCCTGGAGCTGCAGCTGACCTGATCAGGCAATGAATATACATGTGAAAAATGGAAATTTTCCCTTCCTTTCTGTCTCTGCAGGTGCCAATAGGTCTTTTTCACTCTGCATTGCTCCAATTTTTGTGGAACTTCTAGGAACTTCGCATGTTGGGTGTTTTTTAATCAAATTTGGTCAAAACTAGCCAAAAGGCTTAAGTTGGATCAGTTAAATGTTGTCTTTTTCAGGGGACCAGACTAAAGAATCAGATGTTTAGCAAAACAGCCTTTCCTCAACAGATCCTTTTCTACTTGACAAAGAAGCCATTAAATGTTCCTGAAGAAGTTGTTGCAGGGTTGGAATAATGGTTGAGTCAGACACATGGAAAGAGCAAAGTCTGCGGTGGGCAGCCTGCTAATTATAGAAAAGAAAAACTGTAAGGATCTGTATGAATTTCATACAGCAAAATGGGCAATGCAGAGCATCTCGAAAGTGTGTAAATAGGAAAACATAAGAAATCAACTTCCTCCAGTATTACTGAACTGTTGGGCAAACCTGAATTTCCTAAGGGTCAATGGAACACGAAAATTAACTTGAATTAATAGAATTTATTATACATGGATTATTTTTTCAAATTCCTATACTATCATTACTGCATTAAGTGATTTTCTTATGAGAATCCTAATTGTTAATAAATCATATTCTTTTTTTCTTAAAAAAAAATTCTAACGCAATAATGATACAATAATGCTTTGGAAAAAAAATAGTGTCATTATCTTTTAATGAGAAATCTTATAAACTTCATATTGTTTCCTTTTGGGCATGACTGATGAAGGATGTTCTTTGTAAATACTAGAAAGTTACTTTTGTAAATAGTAGAAAATTGATGGCATTTATTCCCCCAAGATTCCACAAAGATTGGTGGTTCCAAACTCTTCATCTGAGGAGATACAGGTGTGCTTCAGGGTCACCTGCTGTGAGCTCAGGACATGCTGCTGCTCTTTGTACCCAGCAGCTCTTTTTCTCATGTACTAGAAAACAAGCTTTGACCACATTTTTCATGTTGAAAACTCCCATCCTGAACAGCCTTTTAATTCTGGGAACAAATGAAGCACGTGTTCCCTGATGATAACTTATGTGTGTGCATAGGTGCTTATAATTTATGGAGATGGAGACAGGTACAATCCAGTCCAGTGCAGCAGAGCCAAGAACAAAAAACAAATTCTTCTTCACAGGCTTTTCAAAATAACTACTTTCTAAAATTCTTATTGGACATCAGAGTTAATTAGATTTTTAGAATTAGACAGAAGTTTTCCCATCAGGTCTTTAAATCAAAGACTAGAGGCAAAATACAGCTCATCTGTCATTTTTTGTCCTTGATTCTCTCAAGGAGGGACTCCCTGTTGCTTGTGTAATGAACCATGGGGACCCTCATGCAGTAGCTTTCAAAGAAATTATTATGTTGAAAAGAGAGAGAAATTATTTCATTGCACATAATTTAGGAACAGGGCCTGCCATTTGTTTCAGTCATGAATTTACTGTCAGGAGATTTGGAGTTTCATAGATCTGGGTGACAATCAAATACCTGGCAAACAGTTCATGGAAACAGTTTTACTTCTATTGGAGGTTCAAAAAGACTGTAAGAGGATTCTTCAAAATCCCCAACCTCCCTTAAAAAAGTGAAATTTTTGTCAGAGTAGAAGAGAAAATTATAAACCACCAGTAAATATTTCAATTATTTTAGAAAGAAGGGAGGCTGTGCAATACTGCAGATGTTCTCAGTGGAGGAAGGGGACAGGAGCATGACGGAGCATCTCAGAATGAAATGTCAAAAGAAAAGGATTCAGAGCAAAAGAGACAAAAAAATATTATAAAATAGGAAAGAGCAAGTTTGTGGAGCTCAAACTGGGAATTAACTCGTGACTGTGGCACAAAGCTGCTGCTGCACCTTGGCTTCTCTGGATTGTGGGGTCACATCCTTCCCATTCTTTTTAAAAAGCTCCCTAAGAAGCCTTGAGAAACATTAGGAACTACAGCTCACTGGATCCCATTCCTGCACCAGGCAGTCACTGAAAGCCAAGATGCAGCAGTCACTGGGGCAGATAAACTTGGGAGTAGATAAACTTGGGACTGTTCATGAAGTGAACAGTCAACATGGATCTTTTTAAGGCAAATCATATTTTCTAAACGCATTAAGATCTGTGGAGAAGCTGAAGGTGTAGATAAATCTGATCAATAAACCATGCTTGGATTTCTCTACTGAGAGGAAATGCTTCCTTCTGCAAAAAATGATTGAACCATCAGTGTGGAAACAGATTTCCATAGGGAAGGCTTTGCCAATAAATATTTTCAAAGATTTATACAGTGATTTGTGTTTAACACAACAGAAATTATCTGGAAAAGGAGACGTTGCAGTGACAGAATTTGCAGATCATCCAGAATGAGTCATGAGACTGACAAGTAATGGAAAGATTGGAGTGCTGCAGAGAGATTTTACAGTACTGAAGGTTAGAACTGGTTGATAATTTTTGTCAAGCACTGTGATATTCTGTGTATTGTCACAAGATGTAGAGGCCAAAAGGAAAGGGCGTCCTTGCTGTTGTGCCTGAGGCTTTCTTGTGCTGGCACAGGATGACATCAACCACAACTGAAACCGACCAACACTGAGAATCCAGGGGCAGATGTATCCAGGAATGACCCCCAACCATTCCTCTGTGATTTTTGGTTCATCTTTGAATCATTTGTACTGCTCTTTGTAAGGAAAACATGCTGCAGAAATGCTTTAGGGTGGCTGCACAAATAGTTACTTTGCAGTTCTATAATTCTGTAATTCCACAAACCATGTAAACCAAGGATAAGCTCTTGTTCTTCTAAATACAATTTCTATCATTCAAATGTGTCTGGAAAGCAGACAGAAGGGGTGAGGAATGTGTGACTCATTATTTGTCTTCAAATATTGCTTTATTATTTAAAGAGTCGTTCTGCATTTCAAAAGCATGTGGGCAATGGTAGAAACAAAAAGCTATTTCTGAAAGCAGTGAGAGTTAAGTTACCAAGGCCCACATTTGCAGTGAATTTAGGTGTCTCATTTCCTTCATCACAATGGTGTGTGTAATCTGAAGTTAAAATGGAATTAAAGTGGCATTTCTGGCATTTCTGATAATTTGTGCATCTCCAGTTCTCCTGTAAAGGAGATATTACAATGTCTACTACTGGGCTTTAGTTTGGGTCCCTGGTGCTGTCCCCCCTGGGATGCTGGGCTGGTGCATCCCTTGTTTGTCCTGAGCTGTCCAACATGCAGGAATTGTCTGGAGGTTGGGGTCATTTGAACTTGGGGTTTTTAATTGGGTGGTTTCAGGCTTCCACTCCAAGAGACTGCAAAAGGGCTAAATTTAGCAACTAAATTTCCTAATATAAATTTCTCCAATATTTATTTTTCTGTAGGTTTAGTTTAATGCTGATATACTGTGCTGTCAATTGAAAATCCCCAAGATAGGTCAAAGTGATAGATGTAGAGAAGCAGTCCTAATTGATGAGAGATCTGTTTTCTTGCCCATTGATTTCTCTGGCTGAAATTGAAATGAATGATTTGCAGTTGAAATGACTTGACTATTCTTTCTAAAGATAAATTTCAAAGCCATCTCTGCTCTTCATATTAGCTAGGAAATCCTGGGACTGTTTTAAGATTCTTTTGTATTCTAAACACATTAAGCGTAACCATAGAAACATACATATTAAGGTGGTTTTAATTATTAATAAACTTGGTAGATGTTGCTAAATTATTTTTGTACCTCCACAATGGGTTGTTGACTAATTTACATTTAAAAAAAAGTTGCTAATTCCATTAAATATTTTTTTACTTCTGTTTGAGAATTGTGATCATATGCCTGCAGCCTTAACTTCTGGTAAAAATTAAGCAACAGTACCTGATCCTGAGGAAACCAACTTGCTACATTAATCTAAAGGCTCTTTTTGCCCCATTAATTATTGCTGCAGTTTTACCTGCATTTACCTTAAATTAGAAGAGAAAAAGACATTATTTTAAGTTTATTGCTGAATTCTTTGTGAGGATGGGTGTGCTCTTGCACTTTCTTTATAGCTCTCAGCATATTATTATTCTCCATATATTTTTCTATTTTCATATGAGACTCACTAATATTTTAGAGAAGTCTAGTCCTTTTTACCTGAAAATATGTAGTAAATTTGTAGTAAAGCAGGTTCAGTAGTATATGTAATATAATATTTGTTATCTTTGGATGTTTTAGTCTTATTATAACTGCAGTTAAATATAGGGAGACAGCAATTAATTACATCAGAAATAGCTGTTAATGCTGTCATTTGTCCTGAATAATGGAACTGCAACAATGATCTGAGCCTGGTGAGAATGGACTGGGCTGTTTGTTAACGCTGAGCTGAAGCAATGCCTACGAAAACCAGGTGAATTTTGGATTCACACCGATGTAATTGAAGTCAAATATGGCTATGGGCGATTATAGATTATCACTTAATAATGCCACTATCAGTAAGGAGTGGTTAGCATGAAGTGTAAACACCATGGAATGAACTCCTGTGCTGTTCTTTGGGTGTGCCTTCGCTTTTCCTTTCCTTAGCCATGTGCCAGTGTGTGGATATTCTCAGTTCAGTCAGAGAGAAAAAGAGACATTTCTACCAGGCTGGGCCTGGGAGAGAGTTGGAAAAGAATGTAAATAATTCATTATCTCTCTTGTTGTTCACATTGTTTATAGATACGTTCTGCCACCGTGCATCATTCACAGAGCACTAATGGTGTGAGATGTTTTTACTTTAAGACCAATGAAATTAGTCTGCACAATGTTCTCTACAAACAGAGCATTTGAAATAAATCGGTTTTCTTCTTGCCTTCTAACTGGAGTTCTTCTGTTCCCATCCTGCCTCAATGGTGACAACAGTGCCTTGTTAGGGCTGGAAATCCAAGGCCCCACTGCTGGCTGGGTGCTGTTCCAGCCCAGAGTAGCTGTGCCTCCAACACTGGTGCACAATCCAGCTGGATCCTCTCTCTGCACACTAAAGGGGAGCAGGGACTGGTTGGATATTTGTGTTTCGCCAGTTTAAAATGGCACTGGAGCCCTGTGTTGCTGTTTGACTCCTGTTTTAACTCTATCATTTTAGGATAGATGACAAGTTTGTTAAGCACCATGGGATAAAGCCCTGAGAACACTGAATTGAGGGAGACACCAAGGAGACACCACTGCAAGGGTGCTCTGGCATCAGGATCACTCCTGGGGTGGATCCACCTCCCAGACCCAGTTCCAGAGCACAGATCAGTGGGGCTTTTTCTCTTGGAATCCAACATATCCCTTAGAATAGCAGGACTAGATGATGTCAGATTCATTCCCATTAAACAGCATTAAACTGCTCTCTTTAAGTCAGGTTAAAATTGCTTAAGCTTGTTCTGGTAGATGGAACAGAACCCCCATGACTCCTCAGCTCATTTAAATAAAAATCTTGTTGTTACAAAAGAGGGAATTTCTTTCTAATATTCAGAATATTTTATAAAAATATCATCATTTTTATTTTTTGCTCTGGTTTATTCAGTGTGAATTTTACTTCTTGAATGTCTTTCTCTATCCTTTATTTTCTTCAATCTCAGCTAAGTATGAAAATGATTTTTTTTTCCACACTATTAGCTACATTTACATTCTGCAAGATAAAAAACGCCATAGCCATTATCCACCAATCCTATGTCTGTAACACTTTAGTAATTTAACAGCTCAAACTTTCACAAAATCTTACTATTAGCTTTAAATAGTATTTTTTGACTTTGAACAGTGTTATGGCAAAGCAATTGTATGTGACTGGAAAGCATCTAATTTTGTCAGAGTTAGAAAAGATAAAGCCACTGGAGGCAATGGAAAAATATCTTGTATTTAGTCACAAGTAGATTAAAAATCTCAGCAATTTTTCGGTTTTAATTGTATAAAAACTGTAATTAAGATATAAGTAATGATAAATGATAAATTCAGAGGTTGATACTAACTTGCAAGTGTATGAAATGCAGCATTAAAAAAAAGAGAATCTATTATTTCTATTGCCTACAATTTTTTCTTGGCCTCGGGGCATCATTGGGCAAAATCAAACCTTTTATTCTAGAACCTTGTGTGTATTTACCCTCCGGTTCCTTCCTTTAAAAAGTAAATTTTATTCCGTTAATTCAAGAACAGAATTTATGTTTTTTGTGTGTTATATGGGTTATTCAACATTAATATTTTAATTCTTAATAGTTGCTGATAGAAGCCATCAACTCTTCCATTCTGGACTGCAATATGGAACATTTCTTTCCTGCAGTCTTAGATGTAATAAAATATTGTTTTTTAAGGTATATTTGTTAGGAAAAGACTTAAGTTAGACTTTGATGGAGTGGGTTTCACAGAACATTGAAAAACACAACTGCATATGGGATAAAAACAGAGAAAAGTGACCAAAATTAATTTTTTTGAAGCTGCATTTTAAAATTTTATTTAACTATTTATCTATTTATTTATTTATTTATTTAGCTGGCAATGTGTAAGGTAACAGTACCACATTCTAGGCAGCTTAGAAAGTTATTTTCTGAAAATAATGCAGTCTAGATTGTTATGTTAACAGTTTTAGTCTAGAGCTTCCCATAAAAGTCATCTTAGATTTTGGAAGTGTTTCATATTTTAAAAGAGCATTTATATTTGAAGCCCATATTTAACAATTATTGATCAAAACATCCAAAGGCTGTCATGTGTAGTCTTTAGGGAGCCTATTTACTGAAGCTTTAACTAAGCTTGCATTTCTAGCTTTGATTTTTTGGAATCTTCCACAAGAGTGAGCAATGGAATGATGTGGAGAACCATTGCTCCACATTATTACATTGATGTTTTATTTGTTGCTTAGTGAAAGTTGAGGAAAAGATCCGTATTTATCAATGTGTTTTGAAACCCAGGAAAATATTTTGAAGAATATTTTTGTGTCACCTGACTCAAAGGCATTTTTCTTATGATGGCCAACAAGACACTAGTTTGGCTGAATTCTGAAATAAGGCTTCTTAAAAAAGATTACTTCAAACTTTAAGCACAGTGTAATTGATCACTCAACATTCTGTGGATTATTTGTTATTTATTCTCAGAGATACCAGTAAATCTCACTTATACTCTTAAAATAATCTGTTGGAGCTCAAAGCGAGCAGCTGTGCAGTGCTTCCAGTACCCTTGTAATCCCCTCAACGTTTCAGATTATTTCTGTAGGAGATTTTTGGCTTTATGTGGAGTTTTTTATTCTAAATGAGTAGTTAGATTGAATCAGGTTGACATTTGTTTGCCAGCAGAGAAAATCAGTGGCAACTGGTTCACTTCAGATAACACTTGCTAAGGACTGTGAGAGCTTTCTCTATGTAGAAAGGGTAGTTAAAGTATTTCCTGTTCCAAATTTGGCCTTTTTCCACAGTTTCACCAGGTATAGATGCCAACCTTTACACACAAATGCAAATGTTTATGCAGAAATATTGATACAAATATCTGTGTCAGAAGGAGATGAGACTAAAACAAAGACACCCTCACTTGGAGCAGCGACAACTTTTGGCTTGCTGAGTCACAGAATGTAGATGCTCTCTGCATTTAAATTTTATGGCTCAGCTTCCAGTTTTTTGAGGAAGGAAATTATGAAATTTGCATGAATTATCACACTAACCTAGAGCAGCTCTTTTCTGCATAAATTCAGGTTGGGGTAATTGGTGTTGTTGCAAAATTGAATTAAATAGTTTTGCAAGTCCAGAATTAGGTATACGGAGTTATCTGGATGTGAGTAAACAGGAATAATTTCTTATTGTCTGCAATTTTGTTGGAGAGAGCCCTTACAAAGGCACAGGCAGGGGCAGAGCTGTTTGCAGTGGATACATAAAGTTAAATCCTTGGTGTGCAGCAGTGACAGGAACCACCCTGATCTCATGGCACCTGCCAGCACTTTGTGATTCCACCTGATCCATTTCTGTGTTTCTAGAAATGCATCAGTGGTTTTCAAAGTTCACTCCAAAGACCTCCTGTATTTTTGTGGAGTAGCTGGGAAGGAGCAGATGTTCTGTGTTTTGGGTCTATCCAAACCCCTTGAATTTCTGCATGTTTGGCATGTTGGATCTTGGGGTACAGGCTGCTCTTATTCCAATTACCATTTAAAAATAAAACTGCCATAGAATAAATGGCAAAACCTGCAGTGAAAATACCAGGATCAGAGATCCACCCTTCATTTTCTTCTGACTACTCAAGTGATGATTCCACTTTATGAATTGAGTGCTTGGCTTTACTGAAACGAAGCAGAAGTCACTCTGGTAGATACTTCATTTGTTGTTTTTTGAATCTCTTTTCAGTGTTAGTATGATTAGGATTTTTACTAATACAGTATATTAATATAATATTAATAAAATTGTCTGGTTTTAGATTAAAAAAAGACATCAGTGCTAACATTTAGTCACTATAGACTGCTTTTGTTTCAAATTAGAAGCAGTCAAATTTATCAAGGTCTAGTTAAAACTTTATTTTGAGTAACATTATCAGAGGTTTCTGCCATGTAGTCCATGTTAGATCTTCAAACACTGTCACATGTGGAATTATTAACAAAAGATTTTTCAAGCTTGTAGGTAAAATTTTTTATCAGGCTTGTGATGACATTGACAATTTAAGGGTCAATATGAAGAAAACACACCTTCTATTTACCATTCATAACTTTAAGTTACATTTCTGCCCGCAATTTTTAAGGCGTTGTGACTACTCACAGCTGTTTTGAATTGACCTCTGATGGTTTGACATGAAAAGTGAGGTGGATCCACTGAAAAAAATTGAGATGAGTGTAGAGAACCAAAATTAAAATCTCAATTAAAATTTAAAAAAAACCATAAAGTTACTGATAGAAGTACTCAGTGCTT
The DNA here is from genome assembly GCF_026979565.1 of Vidua chalybeata. NCBI lineage: Eukaryota > Metazoa > Chordata > Aves > Passeriformes > Viduidae > Vidua > Vidua chalybeata. The sequence goes on from NC_071540.1 coordinate 17,481,876, forward strand.
CATTATACTGAAATATTTGGAAGTTTTAAATATCCCAGATAACTGTCAAACACAGCGGCCATCTGCCCTTGGCAGAAGCACCAGCATCTGCTGAGATGCAGACCTGTGACCTCTAGATAAGTTTCTATACACAGAAAAATATTTATTTTCCTCCTATGACCTTCCATGAACAAGACATGAGCCATGGATTTGTTTCCTAGGGAACTGGTGACTGAGGAAAATCTATAATTAGATCTGTGGGTTGTTTGCTACAAGTGGGAATTGGGTGCTAAGCAGGTTCTTAAAGTATCCACAAGTATTAGACAGACTTCATATAATCGAACCAAATTAGAAAAAAATACCCTTCATCATGATATTTCTTTTTTAATATCTTCAATTATAAAAATTAAATACTTTTGATAGGGTACTTATTCCTCTAAGTTCATTTTAATTGCAAAATATTTTTACATTCAAGACTCATCAGGTTGCTAGTGAAAGCAAAAATAAAATTAGTCAAAATCTTCCAAGAAATTTCTTCAGCTTCAGCTGAGTCTTAATTTTCAAGAGCATCTTAGGTGAAACATTCTCATCAGCTCCATTTTCTCACTTTACTACTCCTATTCAGCTCCTCAGGTCAGCTCTGCAACTTCAGTGTCTTATTCTGCAATTCCAATTACTCTGCCCAGCTGGAGGGTCCCACTTAATCCAGGTCTTGATTCCTTTCTTTGCTGCGTGCATGGATCTAAAGATAACATTTGTAGCTGAGTCCCAGGGGCAGTAAATGTGGCTGCAGGGAGAGCAAGCAGCCAGGTTTTTGTATTCCCCAGACAAGCCAGGGCAGAGCTCCCCAGCCCTCACCAGCAGATTATTCCAGCTCAAATGCTGCCCTGGTGCTCCCAGCCCACGGCCAGAGCAGTGCCTCGTGCTTGTCTGGGTGCTGCATAAGAGGCTCTCAGTAATGAATTAAGACTTTGATCTTATTCAGAACAAATAGCACTGTGAAATATCTGGGAAGAGGTGCTGTAAGTTGGGTCTGTTCTCCTCTTTTCTCCCATTTCTTCCAGATTTAGCTACACCTGTGGTGATTACACATCGTGTATTTTGTCCTAAGTCCTGAATTGCTGCCCTTCCAAATCATCAGATGTGGCAATGCTGCCTCTTAATTTCTGCCTTTTTAGAGCTGCGAAAAGCTTTCAGTATAACTCCTCTTTAAAGCCAAATAATCCCTTGGTTGGTTTGTTTGTTTTTAAGGGGATCTTTTGAGTTCTTCTTTTAATATTGTCAATCAAAGTCAGGTTTTTCCTAGCAGACCGCAGCTTTGGAGCTGCTCCGTCTGGCTGTCACTCAGCAGAGAGTGGTGCTCCAATTCCGCCGAGTGACAGGGTTTGCAAGTCACTTAAATAGCAAATAAAATATGGTGCTTAAATGGCTCTTGAAAGGCCAGGCCAGCCAGTGAAACAGCCAGGCCTCCTGTGACAAGGAACATTTCTGAGTCCTTTCCCTTTGAGGCCACGAAAACTTGTGTTTGTGAACTCTGTGCTGTAGGGAGGTGGTGCTGTGTACAGAATCCTGAGTCTGCAGATAAATTTGTGAGACAGACTGCTAGGAACAGGGAAAGGGGAAATTATTTGTAATGAATCTTCTTGCTCTTTATAAATTAGGAGCAAAGGGAAGCTGCTACAAAAGCTAATGCATATCTTGATGTGTTTATTGAATTACTTTGCTTCGATCTCTGAGCAAATGCTCATTGTTAGCTATTTATATTGGTTAAATCCTCAAATTTAAATCCCTGCAACTGCTGGGAAGGGTTCTTCAGGGAGAGTTCTTGCATCTGTGTACAACTACAATAATGAACCTGGGGCTGAAGGGATCCACCAGTGCCCAGGGCTCCCACATGTACAAATTCATTTTGCTTCACTTGAACACCTGTGCATCCCACTACAAAGTTGATCTGAATTTTGTAAACATTTATGCGTAATTATGATAAAAAGCCATTATGGTGAGAAGATTTGTTTTTGGTTGAATATCAAATATCCTATTTGTTTTGATTATTCTAAAAAGATCTGGAAAATGGAGCCCTGGTGGTGAAACAACTTCACCGTTTTTTAATATATTGTGTCATTTTCATACATTGAGATACTTTGTTGAAACATTTGCCTATGGAATTCATGAACCTTGTCAAATTTCAGATTTGCAGTTGTTTCTACTTAGTAAAATATTGTGTTTGCACCGATGAAACAGAAGAATAGTTGGTATTGTACATTTTATAGGAAGTAGAGCCCCAGACCAAAAAAACCCTTCAATGTTTCACCCACTTTTTGAGCACTGCAAGTTCTATTTCCTTCATGTACGTGAAGTCCTCACTGTGGTGCTGGATCAGAGCATTCACAGTTTTGTCTGAATGCCTTCAGGCGAGGAACATTGGTACCATTTGCAGCCCCTAACCAATCTTGCAAAAATGCATCAAAAATATGCTACAACCACTTTAATTCTCCCAGCCTTGTTCCTAAATCTGACACTTCCTGAAATGTTTTTCCTTACAAAGCTCAGAGTTAAAATGCTAAAAAGGATCCTCTTGAGAATATCAGTGTTTGTTTTTTCATTTTTGTAATTAATTTAATTTCAATGCCTGATTTTTTTCATTCCCATGTTCCTTCTCTGAAAGTTGGTATAAAAGTTTTCATGTTCAAGGTATTAATATACTCTAGTGTGAGTATTTCAGAAATTTTATACAGATATTAAAACACTTCAGTTTACAGATGCCCTATTGTAATAATGTACATGTTCCTTTTTTTTTTTTTTTTTCTGTAATTCTTAAGAGAACAAGTGCAAAACAATGTGACTAAGAAGTAATTGCTACTCTTGTAATAAGAGTTTTTTGCCCTGTGCCACTTAGGTTTAAATGTGTATGAATACGTAAGAATAAATAACAAATAATCCACAGAAGTAAACACAGAATCCAAACTTTGTTAAAGGATTTATTACCTTGTATTTAAAGTTTTAAGTGATCTGTTTGACTGAGAAGCATCGTGCAATAATTCAGCCAAATCTCTATCTTAAAGTGCAAAATTCAGATATTTTGTAGTCATGTGTTTCACCCAGGATCTGAAATAGAAATTAGGTCCTTAAAGTTTAAAATAACTGAATTATGGCTTTTTTTTTTTTTTTTTTTTCTGGGTTAAATCCAGTCTGTTGTCTATGTACATCTCTTCTCTCTGGGAGATCTGTAGATATATATTATTATTTGGACTGTCAACAGCACCAAGCAAAATGTTAGGAGCACAGAAACAATGTCTGAGGTACTAAATGTTGTTTTTCCCAGCTCTGCTTCCCTCAGAACTCAAACTCTTTACCTCAGCCTTGTGTCCCCTTGCCTTGGCTCTCTCAGAGTTGGGTCTGTGTTGTACATTCCCTTTCTGTCCTGTGGGTTCTGGAGGGCCCCTCCAGCTGCAAGCACAGATATCAGGATTTGAGTGGGAGATTGACTGGCTGGTTTCAGCTTCTCAGGAAAGCTCTTGGAGATGGAAACAGCTTTGCAAACCTTGCCTCTTCCGTAGACTGGAGATTGAATACTGATCTGGAAATGGTTTGAAATTTAGGACTGTGATATCTCCTGTGTTGTTGCTTTCCATAAACAGCTTTAAATGCTGAAGTCTTGTTTTGTTCTTTACTTGAATTTCACAAATATTGTTCATTCTCATCTCCATCGACTTGTGGTGGATGTTTTGGATAGCATCCTGAAAGGGCACCTGCCCAGATGTACTTTGATTGATAATAAAGTTAATAGTCCAATATGCAAACAAGAAAAAGTGGTGCCTGAAAAATATCCTGTGCTGGGTTTATCCCTAATTGTCACCAATAAAGGACACAATCACCTAGAGAAGTTTTATAATTCCTGTTAATTTTATGGAAAGGAGTCCACTGGATTTCCTTGCCTGTCACCTGCACATGGAGTGAATCTGGAGAAAGTTCTAATCAGAGAGAAAGCCAAGGTCAGGTTTGGCCAATATCTGCCTTCATCACAGAGCACAATTTGGCTCCCATGCTCAGCCACTTTGACATTTCATTAAAGAAGCTAGAGGTACTAATTTTTACATAATAAATTATTAAACTCAGCAAACTATATAAATTCCTTTCTAGCCACGGGTTTTGTGTGTTTAGCTTACAGTAATGAAGCAGTTTCTGTTGGTTAATGCTTTTGAATAACGATGGGAATGTTTTGCATTTGTTTTGGTTGAAAGAGTATTTGAGTCAGTGTGGAGCAGATGGAGCCTCTGACTGTAAAGAGTAATTTTCAGTATGGCAGGACAGGAAGTGTCTGTTTATTTAAGCAGTATCTGAACAATGGGCCTAAACCATTGTTTTGCTCTTGTGGAGCACAGTGATTTGAGGAAAAAAATAGTTCACCTTTAAATATTCCATGAATAAATTTTCTTCCTAAGAGGCTAGGGGAAGCAGGAAATCCCAGAATGAAACAACCCTTCCAAAAAAAAAGAAAAACCAACAAAAAAACCAAAAGAAACCCAAAAAGACTCCCAGAAGTGAGACACTGTAACACTCTGAAATGAAAAGAATTGGGACATGAACCAAGTATTCCTGTCTGGGGGTGGGATTAGTTTTCTAATTAAAAAGTGAAACTATTATGATGCACCTATAATTCACCTGGCATCAAGAACTAAGAAATTATGGGAGTGGTTGAGGCAAAGACTTGTTAAAGAACAAAACTGGTGATAACAGGATGGTGCTGCTTAGGACAGATTTGCTGGTGCTGCAGAACTGTGAATTCTCTCTCTAGGGGCAGTGTGGGGTTTTTGTGCTTCTATTTCTCTTCTCTTGAGAGCACTCTGATTTACTTTTGCGATAAACCCCTACCAACAAGGGGATCACATTGCTGAAATGAGTTTGGCTGCGAGGGATACATAATGTCAGCCCAAAAATAGCACTGGGGAAATACGTTTTGGCCACGGTTCAGCAGAAAGCAGCTCCTGTCAGCTCCGTGATGCTCTGTTTGCTTGGAAGTGTCTTTCAGCTGAGCAGGATCACAGAGCCTTTTGCTGGGCTGTCGTGGGTGCTGTGCCTGTGGGCTGGATCGCTTTAATTCCCAATTATTCTCTGAAGCACCCTTGAGATGGGAAAGTGAGCGATGGCTGAGTGTCCATCCAGTGCTGCCCTTGTGTCCTGGGTGAGGGAACAGCCTCCAACAGCCCACGTTGTTGTGGGATGCTCAGCTGGTGTCTATTCTGAGCCAGCTGCCCACAGAAAGTCCCCTCTGACCTCTGAGCTCAGAACAAGGGAGAATGGAATAGGTAGAAATTGGGATGCTGGATAAAGTGTTCCTGTCTCATCCATATTCCCAGTGGGTGGGTGGTGGGGTCCTGTGCTGCCTTAACAACCATTTCCTGAGAATGCAGAGCCTTTATCTGCAACTCATAGCCACTGCCATATGGTGCAGACATTTTCAGTATTAGAACCTGCACTGAAGTTCCTGAGGCTGCGAAAAAAATTATGGAAATACCTGTTTCTGTCTGTGCTTCAGGTAGCAGCGACTGTGGGATTTCATTTATTTATTTTAGAAAAGTAAAAGTGAAATCCCAAAGTAAACATTGCAGCAGAAATAGTCTGGCCTTGTTTTGTCTCCACCAGGATATAGGGAAAGCATTGTTCTGCAAATGCATTGTGAGCTAGGAAATTTTCCTGTGAACAGTGCTGTGTTTGTGCCAGCGCTCCAAATCAGCCTTGCCAGAGGAGATGACAGACAATCCTCCTGTTTTCTTCCTTGCTCTTGCTGAAGCACCAAACCATATGGCAAATTAAGCCTGATTTTTATTAAACTTTTCATTGTACTGAGCTCCGTGTGAACTGGGAAATGCACTTTCTTTGAACTATGCAACCATTATATAAGCATCTTAATTAGGAGATGGTAATGTTCTCGCTGACATTCCTGGGAGTTCGCGGCTCCCTCTTGTGGCTAATTAAGCTTTTTAAGGAACCTTCTGAAAATTTCTCTTTGCGAGCCGCTCTCACCTCCTGGGCAAACGCTGCCGTGGGGCCCCGAGCAGCTCAGTTGTCGCTGTCGAGAAGGACGGGAACAGAGAACTCCAGATCAGAAGGCAAAGAAAATGAGCTCTGATTTATTTCAAATATACCGCTCTATATATAGAGGACATCGAGAAGACGAATTTCATTGGTCTTAGAGTAAAAACATGTCACACCATTGGTGTGCAGTGAATGACGCACAGTGGCAGAGCATGTCTATAAACAATGTGAATAACAAGATAGATTAGAGAATTATTTACATTCTTTCCCAACTGTTTCCCAGGCTCTTGCCTGGTTAGAAAACCTTTCTCTTTCTCTCTGACTGAGCTGAGAATATCCACACTCAGTGCTCTGTGTCACAAAACCAGGTGAAGGTGCTGTGCAGTACCTGCAGGCATGGACAGGTAAATTGATAAAAGAAGATTGATAAAAGGCATGGACAGGTAAATTGATAAAAGGAGATTGATAAAAGGCATGGACAGGTAAATTGATAAAAGATCTGCAGAGGGTTGCACTGGGAGTGTGACAGCTCCCTGGAGCCTTCAAAAAGCTGAGTGAGCTCATCCAGTCATGGAGAAAACCTCTGCTCTCTGGTCACTCTGTTCCTCCCATGCATTAGATGGTGAAGGAGGGTTTTCAGCTGGAGTTGGGATGAGCTATGGGATGTGGGAGCTCCAAGGAGCACAGACTTTTCAGGCACCACATTGGGATGTCTCACCATCAAATTCAAGGTGAAGATCTTTGCCAGATTTGATGTTGAGAAGAAATTTTCCCTCTGGTTGGGTTTGCAGAGACCACTATTACTACTACTAGTACTGCTACTACTATTATTATTAATTATTATTATTATTATTATCATCATTATTACATTCTCTTCTATCTAGTGTGGAGAAAAATTTCCATACGAATATCTGGGTTTTTTTTTTTTGCAAATTCCCTTTCAGAGCCCAATATTTGTTTTTATTCCTTATTGTGGATTGTTACAACTGGGGCATTGTGTTTATACTGCATATTAAATTTATCATAAACAAGTAAGGTTTGGTGGCTCTGGTGGAAATGGCTGTAGCATAAACATCTCTGAGTTAGACTTTTGTGCTGGCCTGGGGCTGATTTCAGGCCTTTCAAACCACTGTTCTTATATGAGAAGGTGCACTTACCTCATAATAAGTCTCAGACATCAGGGCAGAAAAGGATCAATTAATCTTTTTTCCTACAAAAGTGAGAAATGGTCATGACATTGCAAAAGCTCGAGCATAGCTTTTATGTTAAGAAAAACTTGTATTTTCAGGCTTGATGTAAAAAATACCAGAAATTTGTCCAAAAATGACCTGAACAGCAGGGAACTTTTCAGTAGGAGCCATTAAGATGAAGTTTCATCACCAAACCAGAAGTCTCAAAGTGACTTTTCCCCTTTGTCACCTACAGTGCTGTCTGCCTCAGTGTTTTGGCATGACTTACTCAAAAATACACAGGAAGGAAACTTCAACCATTTGTGTTTCTGAGTGTTGGAAGGAAGGAGAAAAAAAGAGGTGAAACAGGTTTTTACTTCGAAATGTCTCCTTTCCCCAAAGGGTTTGGAAAGCAAAACTTTATCTGTGAAAATGCTGATTTCCTATTTCATAACTCGTGGCAATTTTTCTCAATTAAAATAAAGGAATAATGATTATGGAGTTAAGTCAAAATCTCACTGCCCACTAATCTGGGCAAACCAGCATTGCTCAACCCACAGCAATAGGGCAGCAAACATTTATTTCCTCAGGGACATTATTAAACACCCTGCATATTTGTTATCTCAAAATTGGAGAAGGTCCAGATTTCTAAGGCCACTTTCTCCGTTCCTCTTCCTGAGCTGTAATTCAGACCAGAATATAAATTTTTGACTTAATGTTTCTGCGGAAATCAGCAACATGGAGCTGCTAGAAACAAAAGAACGCCAAACAGCAGAGGGAAGAAATGGCTTGGCAAGATTGTCAGCCTTAAAGGGCAAGATTAATTTATAATCCCTCAGATTCTGGTGTACAAATCCAAATTTGCAAAGTGTGTAGCTTATAACTGACATTGTGTGGCTCTGCAGGTTGGTAAATGTTACTGTTGCTAATGTGAGGCTGCCATGAAATCGGATTTTTACGGATTTTGTTCTCATGGCTAAATAAGGTGATAGTAACAAGGATTTGCCATACACTCATGGTTGTGTGTATATGCATAAATAGGAATTTGGGAGGTGGACTAATTCCAGCTGTGTGACTCAGGAGTATTTTGGGCAGGATATTCTGATATTTTCATGCAGAGATTTTTCCCTTGATTTAAAATCCTGGGAAAGGAAGGGTTTGAAAGAAAACTGGGGGGAAAAAAAACCCAACCTGAAATTAGAGTGTAATGACTTTACAATGACTAACAAAATATTGTGTGATGGCTCTCTGGTATGGTAAGGGTTGTTGTGAAATAAGAGTGCTTCTTGGCAATCAATGCAATATTCTCTTTTTTTTTTTTTTTTTTTTGCAAGGTTGTAGCTGTTCTATCAATTTAACTAAAAAGAAGAAATAGCATTAAATGAAATGTCAAATTCTAGGCATAGAGTGGATTCAGTGATGGAATAACAGAAACTTTAAGTAGTGAAATTGAAGACACTGAAGATAAGATAGGAACTGGCCAAGGACATGGGTAGCTTTTCCAGGGTTTAACACAAAAATTGCACAGTGTCTTGTGAATGATTGAAATCATATTTTATCGCTACATTTTATTGGCAGGGAACATAGCTCAGCATCAGTTGAAAGACTGAAATGACTTACGTGGTTTTAGGATGACTTTAAAAGATTTTACAACATGGCCCATCGCTTGTTTCCTGCCATGCAGGTCATCAGAAGTGAAGGGACAGAGGGAGTAAAGTTTCGGCTCTCTGGGAAGGGAGTAGATCAAGACCCAAAAGGAATTTTTAGAATCAATGAGATGAACGGGGACGTCTCCGTGACCCGAACCCTTGATCGAGAAGCAATTGCCAATTATGAGGTGAGTACTCAGAGAGATAACATCTCTGCCTCTGTGTTGATAGCATGCGTTTTCTGAATGTGCATTTGCTCCTGAAAGATCTGCAGTTAAATTGAAGACTCAATTGCAGCCACTGTGTTATGAAATTTCAAAAACAGCGGCTGGAAATGGTAAATGTGCTTGGTTTTCACGCAATTGAAATTTGTCTGCTTTCTGCATGGACTTTTTGTCATTTGTCTTCAGTGGAAATGCTCTCTGAACATTGTGAATGTGTTAGATTTCTGAATAGAAAATTGTATTTGGAGAAAGGAAGATCTTTTGGGGAAATTGTCACTATGGTACTACAGAATTATACATTTTTATTGTCAAATGGTCAATGGAAACTACCATTGAACTCCAATTTTAGTAATGGGTGTCTTTAATAGGGATAAAAAAGATTCTGATGATATGAAAATGTTACATATGAAATGTACAGCAACTACAAAGATCTTACCAAAGATTCTTTTCCTTGTCAATAAAAATGTTTCTCTTCACTGAATACCCAACAAATGATCTCCAAAACCTGCAAAACAACCGCCCCACCTTGTCCCAAAATGCATAAAATAAACAGAGGACCTGTCAATTCATGTTTTCCACCCAGCTCTGGGAATGTGCACTCACAGAACTTGTCCCTGGCCATGCTGGTCCAGAGGAGCAGCAGAATTCCAAGTGCTCAGTGGTTGGTGCACGCTGCCTTTTGTGTCCCTCCCCAGGGATAATCTCCCACCTCTGGCAGAGGGAGCACAAGGTGTCCTGCCCCTTGTGGGACACAGCCTTGGGGACAGTCCTGGCTGCCATCCCTGACCCCTCATTTTCATCTCCTGCAGGGTAATAATCACCACTTGTGCCTCCAGTGCTGTTTCCTTCCTCCTCTGGGAGAGTTTCCCAGTTTGGTGATGGGTCCTACTGCTCAAACAGCACTGCTAAAATTTACCATATGCTGGTTTTCAACACTTAAAACATCTCCTTCGTATCTGGGTCTGCAGTGAAATGTGTGTTAAGCACTTGCACAGGATTTATGGGAGTTGCTGACGTCCTCCTTGCAAGAAAAACATTGCAGTTTCTCTTTTTAACGCTGTTCCTTGTCTTCATTTGCCAGCTGTTTCTTATTTTATCAGTGGATTTCCACCTTAATGTGTTGAGTATAAACCTTGAATATTTTTTCTCCTGGAAAATCATAGTAGACTTGTCAAGTTAGTGCAGCAAACCACAAATGGCCCTCATATCTGATCTGGCAAAAGACACGCTTAAATTAAGAAAAACCCATTTCCCTAGAGGAGGCTTTTTGAAGCAATGTAAGTTATGCACAAAAAATGTCATCTAGCAGGTGATCCAGAGCAATGGGAATGTACAGGCTGAGAGTCTGTGGTGCTTCCTGAGCTGTTATGCAGCACTCTGCTCAGCAGCTCATCCCCATCCTGCAGCAAAAAATGGGGTTGGAATGTTCTGAAGGAGAGCCCTCAACCTGATTACTCTGTCTCAAATCCAGCCCATTATTTTCCAAGGAAGATGTGTGATGGAGTCAGGAATACAACAGGATTTTCTCCCTGATTTCCTTGGTACACTGAAAGGTGAATAACCTGAAATATCCTTGAATGTCTCTCAAAGTGTTTTCTGGTTTTGTTTGAGCTTCCCCCTGCCCAGCACTGTGGTTCTGAAAGGAAAAATTCAAAGCAAAACACAAATGAGTAAATAAGAGATCCTTGTGAAAAAAATACAAGTTCTTTGCAAACCATGTGAACATCAAGCGTGTAATCAGAGGTGGGGGAAGGATGAAAAGATAAAATCTGTTTGAGTCCTTCAGCTACACCCAGGGATGCTCTGCCTGATTTATTGTGATGCTCTCACTGATTTTTTTTCCTGCACTTAGTGCATATGTGCTCCAGGGGTAAGAATTGAAAAATGTTAATAGGGCACAAAACAGAGCTTTGGTGATCACAATATTTCATAGAACTTTGCAGATTTTACTACCTCAGAATATTTTAAATTAGCTAAGAGTAGTTAATCTGCTAAGCTTTTTTTTCACTGAACATTTGAAAATCTGGATTTTGCTGCCCTCTTTCCCTTGGAGGAATGCTGAAAAACTTGTAGGGGGTCTTCCCTGGATTCATAATTAGAGGACATGATTAAATTAGAGAGTATTAAACTCTACACAGACAACTTTGTTCATTGTTTGTGTTAATCCTTTCTTTCCTTGCTTAAGTATTTTATTCTAGTAAAAGGTAGAAAATATTTTAAAATAGAGTGGAAACATCTGAGGGTCAGGGCCTGCCAATCTTTTCAGTGGAACCCATTTGTGTGGAAGTAGCGTTTTCAGATGAGTTTAACATTTGGTTTTTAGCAAAGGAATTGAGTTTATTTCTTATGAAACTTTGTGGTTTGTGTTCTTAAAGCCTAAGGAATGTCAGTCAGCTTCAGTTTGAAGTGAAAGCTGCTTGTGAAGAGGAGCAGGAGGATTCAGGGATGATGTAATACCCAGCAAAGACAGACTGTGTTAGAAAACTGTGTAGCAACTCCTTTTTCCTCCTGGAGAGCTTTGTTAAAGAGCATCCTGATAGGAATTCTGCAGGTCAGAGTACATCCATGGATTTACATGGAATGGTTTTATTTTGGAGCTTGCTGGAGCTTGTTGACAAAACTGCTAAATGATGCTCTGAAGAGGGGCTTAAGCAGGCTCTGGGCACGTTGTGGAATTGCTTCTGGGCTGGTGAGATAAGAGGGAGCCTAGAGCCCCTATTTAGTGGGAGCAAAAGGTGTACTATTGTACAAATATGCTCTCAAGTATATTTGGTTTTCTCTTGAGATTTGAATAAATAAGACTGAGTCAGAAATTTCAGACAGTGACAAATAGTTTATTTATTATTATTAATAGTTTATTTGCTATTGGAAAATGCAGATGTGGAAAAACAGATGAAGGAGATTGGTGGGGAGATTAAAGATGGATTTTCTAGGCCAAATCAGTGAGGTGCACACCATCCAAAACCTGCCCATAATTTATAGAAATTCAGAGTCCACTTCAGACCCACAGTCTTTTCTGATTCCAGCAGAGCAGAAATATTAGTGACTTTTCAGTTCTTTCCTTGGGAAAAAAAAAAAAAAAATCGAGTGCTTCTGTAAAGTGATGTGATAACAGCAAAAGGATTCCAGTGAAGCTGGAAGGCTACTTGTGCTCAGTGTTGATAAAACCCCATTGAATTGGGAAACAAAGGGTCAAACAGAGGGCCAGTGAAAATAGAAGTCTGAAAACCAGTGATTATGGGGTAATCTGTTATTTAAAACCCCTGGGTTCATTTTCAAACCCTCACATTTACCTGGATAATGCATTTGTAGGCAGAATGCAAGGAAAAGCAGGAAGATTTGTAGAGGTTGATTGCCGCTGCCAAGATGACAGGAAGTTTTAAAGTTACAAAAACTTTGTTCTTTACTCCAAGTTAGGTGGGTCCAGAAGAATTGGCAAAAAGATTCCATTATTTCTTTACTGCTCATGCATGAGAATTGGGGTTAGGCATTCCTTGGGTACAGGACAAAGCCTCCAGATGCAGCAGCTCGTTTCCCATCACTTCCCACGGCTTGGAATCCCTGCAGCAGTGAAATCCAGTCCTGCAGCCTCTAAAGCATCAGTGGCAAAGTTCCATTGGGGTGTTCCAGCTGAGACTCAAGCTTTTAAAGGGTGTTTCCATGGTCGAAAGGCAACAAATGTCTGTGGAAATGAAATAATCAGAAAGTGATCCTCTGCAAGCATGAAATGAAGCAGCTTGATAAAACTGTGTGCAAATTAGAGCTGTGACCAAATTTACCTAGGCAATTTGAACTGCTAATGAAGAGTTAGCTTTAATTATTTTTTTAAATAAAGTGCTTTATTTGCTTTAAAAAAATCCTTAACAATCAGAGGTGTGAAATCAGCCCTCAGCTTTTTTCATATTGGCACATCACACTTCTCTGAAAGGAAGCCTTGCAACTGGGAGTGACAGACTGAGATATTTAGAAAACTTATGAAAAGCAAACTGGGAGTGTGTCGTTCTATGAAGAATTGTTTCTATGTGTTGGCTAACAAGTGGGCTGAGAGGAGGGTAAAGATTTCAGACCCATCAGCAGCTCTCTGCTGTGAACTGCCTCACTTTAGGTCCACGGGACTGAGTCACACGTTGAGGGTGAGGCTGCAGCCCTAATGGGCTCAATTTCCCTGTTTAATAAGGAACAAACAATGGAAATGCTTCACAATGATGAGGAAAACTAGCTTGGTCAGGTGCTGAGGAGCATTTCGTGGGAAAGATTTGTGAGTGCTTTAATGCATTTTTGCAGATAAGGGAAGTGTTACTATAGCAAAACCCTGGAAGTGAATGGCTGTAATTTATCCTGTGCAGGAGAAGGAATTTCTTGTCTGTGTAAGTCCATTTTAGTGCAGCCACATCCTTTTTGGAATGATTTATCATCCCCTGATGCTGAATCTCTGCTGATGCTGCCTGGAGATCTATGGACAGCACACAGAAACATGCTGCTCCTTCAAAAGGAAAATCACACGTTTGCTTCTAACTTCAAGAAAAATGTATTTTAATCCTGGTTATCTGCACAGGCAGATTTCTCTGGAGTGTAACTCTGCTGAGTTACACTCTGCTCTGTTCTGAGCTGAAACCAGCTGATGGGGAATGTCAGACCCCAGTCATCTCCTACTAATATCCCAAAAAAAGGAAGGCACTCAGACTTACATGGCAAGAAGTTTGGTCTTGTTGAGATGTAAATTGCAGTAAAGTGTGCTTGATTTAATTAAAGAATCATTAATACACAGGCCAAGCCCGTTAAAATACTGGTGATTTCAAATTGCATCTGTTACATCAAAAAATCATGGAGTAATAGCAGAGTTCAAAGTTTCAGGGAGGAATCCTGACTATTTAGCAAGGGGAAATGAAAGAAAATTTTACTGTAAAAAAAAAAAAAAAAGGAGTTCTTCTGCAAGTATAATATATAATTATTAATCAGATAGAGAATTATTTATATGCATGACCTGCAGTCAGATCAACTGAAATACAGCTGAAAATTCTGACAGGGAAAAGATCTCTGTAGCCTTTGTTGCATGTTTTACGTAGGGAGTGCAGGATACAGATGTTTTTTCCCTTCATATTGCTGGGTTTACTTAGATATTCATCAATGTGCACGCATGTTGGGGCTCCAGGTAAATTCAGAGAGGACCCTTCAAAACAAAAAAAAACAAAAAAAAACAAAAAAAAAAAAAAAAAATCTGGAGTCACAAACAAAACCAGCAGAAGCAAAAGCCTGGATCCTTCAGTGAGATCCATATGGGCAGGCACCTGAATTCATGGGAAACTTTCTGGCTTTGATTGTTTACCAAGGTCAAAGCCAAGGTGATCACCATAACTGTGGGCATAAATCAAATATTTGAGCATATAAATTTTAAGTGGAGCCACATTTCTTAAAACTATGCTTTAAAGAATTGCTTGTGCAGCTAGGATGGAAATGGGATTTCCAGCTAGTGGAAATATTTCTCTCCCAAAGTTGGTTTATGGGATAAAGAGAAAATCTGACAAGAAGTGAAGCTAAAATTCATGTCATTGTTACCTATTTTGTCTCGGGGGAACAAAATATTCTATATGAACTCTGTAATTTACCATATCTTGTTCATTTTTACTGGCAATATTCTGTTCAATAAATACTCTATGTAAATCAATACCTCCTAATGGTATGAGGTATCAGCAGGGAGCTGTGATTCCTTTCAGAAGGCAGTAACATCCTCACTTTTTTTCTGGGCAAAGCCTGCAAAGGTCAACAGTTGGTTTTGTTGGAGGGCATTTGCTTTATTCTGAGCTCTGACTGCTTGCCTGGCTTTGCCATCCCTGCTGTTCAACAGCCCTGGCGTGTCATTTGGAGCAGGAATAGAGAGGAATTTTGTAAAAAGGAGAAATTGTCACACTACGACACCAAATAACTCACGCACTCACTCAAGATGCAGAAGAAGGAAAAGAGGAAGTTTTATTTCTGACTTCACAATATATAGAATTCCAAAGGTGACAGTGGATTGGAGGATGAAATGGCCACCTCTCCAACCACACTGGTCAAACCAACCATCAATTCTCTCCTCCCACAAAGAAGAATGCAAAAAGATCATTATTTACATGAACAGTGCGTGAGAACTCCAGTAGAAATACATAAACATCAGAAGGCATAGAAAACTTTTAAAAGAACTTTAAAACTTTTAAAAGAACAGGGCGACAAGAAATTGCAGCAAAGCTTTGTTTATAACCTATAACTGTCAAGGCAGCGGGCTTGGATTTCCATCCTAAAAATAACACACTCTCCAAACACCAGGAAAAATGAATATTATTGAGGAGTGGGAGAGTGGAAATGCAGAGCAGCAGGAACCATGGGAATATGTGAGTTTATTGAGACAGTAACAAATGACATCAAATTTATTTGCATGGTGATTTAGTTTTGTAGGTTTTTTTTGTCTGTTGTTTTGTTGGTTTGGGTATTTTAAAACATTATTTTCTAATAGAACACTCCCAGAAAGAATAATGATGTGTTCAGTAAAACACAAGGAGACTAATAACATTTTTTGTCATATTATGCTAATTGTCTATGAAACCACTTTTGTTATTATATATTAATTGCATTTTAAGGCATTTAAAAGTCATCATAATGCTTCTTTTCTGTTTAGCATGATTGGTTTATTTGTTTCTTTTCCCTGTTTGTATTATAATAACCCTCAAAATACCTTGCTGAGGCCTTGCTGTTCTAGATGCAACAACAATATCCAAGGAGACACTTTCCCCTTTCTTCAGAACTTGTGTTTTCCTGCAGGAAAGGAAGGAATCTTAGGAGTTCAAGAGAAAGATGGAAACATTTCTTTTTTTCTGACTGGCATGAGTCAAACTACTTGGGTAGGAAACCTTTATCTGCTCATAAACTTTTCTTGAACCAGCCTGACACACAACCAACAGTGGGTTAAATAGAAATTATTATTGTCTTTATGAATGGCAAAGAGGATGTTTTTCATCTTGTATTTGGTGTAAATTTTTGTTGGTTTGCTTTTCTGGAAAACTGCACAAGTTCTGAGTCTCCTGATCCCTTGCTGGAGGGTGCAGGAATGCTGCAGTGGGAATTTTGACACAGAGCTCCTGTCCTGTAGCTCAAGACAAAGTCTTGAAGGTCTGGCCTTGCTTGCTAATTTAAGAATAAGTTTTTTTGTCATCCATTAGTAACCTTCAGAATGTAATACAGACATTTTTAAAGTTTAGCTGATCAAACCTCCACATTTCTTGTTCCTCACAACAAAGAAACAATTCTGTCTTATTTAGATATTTATTCAAAATTCAGAATCTTAATGTCCTAATTGCTGCAAAGACCTTGATTTCTATGGCTATGTCCTGAACCTGGAAATGTGAGTCCATGACTATCTATAGCTTCTGTTTCTGAACAAGACAGCTGTGGTCTGTAATAAGTTTCTTTTTTTCTTTTTCTTTTTTCTTTATTTAAGGAATGACACAATGAATTCATTATATTTTTGTCAGTAATTCCCTTTGTGCAGCAAGAGGAGCTGCTGCTTCCTTTCTGACCTCTTGTTCTCTATGGACCTGAAGAAAACCATATTACCTGTCTTATCCTTTCCTGCCATCTTCTTTTCATTTTCCACCTTCTTTCTCTTTTTCCCCCTGCATTTTTAACTTCATTCCAAAACATTTTACTCCCCCTGTCTTTCTTGATATTTTATGTCATTCACTTCCACTTTTCCTGCGCTCTGCATTTCCTTGTTCAGACCCTGACCTGTTTTCTGCTCTTTATAAATCATGTTGCAAGGGGAACACACAACCATCATTTGAGCATAAATTTGTTTGGTTATTGTGCAGAACCTTTCCACTGTCTTTGCAAAAGCTGTGCTGATTTATCCATTCTGATCAGCCATGCACAAAAATAAATCCCTTTAGAAGCCCGTCTTCCAGAAATCTTTGACTTCACATTGCTTGCTACAGGCCTTAAAATTTTCTGCAGTTTTGGTGAAATAATCCAGGCTGTAAATATCTGATGCTAAGAAAATTTCAGTGGAAAATTGAGCTTTGTTCCCATGTTAATACCTTTCAGTCTGTGTTTCTCCTCCATCATCTTATGGGTATTAATTGAAGAAGTGTGGTTATCAGGAAATTGCTAGCATTTAGTTTATTCAAGTAATTCTAATACCTAGTTTTGTCAGCCCTGGAGCTGTGGTCTGCTCAAAAGTGAGCATAGAACATCTGATATAATAATTAGTTCTGTGGCTTCAGAACTGTGAGTTTAATGCTTGATCTCTATAGAATTATTGTAAGATAATGGGTCATAATTTTAAAGCTGTATCTTCATGTGTTTGGGGCAAAAGCACTAACCAGGTTCTTAATTTTAATGCAGAGGTAAATTTTAATTTAATACAATATTCTTGCAAAATTAGTGAAAAGAATTTGTATAAAATTAAGAAATAGGAATGCTTCAAGCATTTGTGGACTCAGTGAGTTACTGTAACATCATTAGAGGGAATTAGGCTACAAGTGAGAAAATTTAAATATCTTCGCTCAGTTGAATGTGCAGTTATCTTCAAAATCCAATCTTTTGGTATCTGTTCTTTTATACACCAAGCTTTAGGAGTCTTATATAATTCAGCACTTTCATAGGACCCCAAACACAGCTTGTTCATTGTTATGTATTTTTAACATGTCCCCAAGACATTTTGAGAAAAAATGACACCGTGGACCATGGGGGTCTCCATTATTGAAATGATACAAAAACTACTGTGTGCTGGAAAAAGAAATTAAAGATAACACAAGGTTGGAGTCTAGGATCCAACTGGCCAGGTGCCCTCCAAAGTTTTTTGGCACTGTATTTTAAGTCCCCTGCAGGGAGTTATCTGCATCCCAGCCCACGGGTGAGGCAGATGACCACCTGTGGGTGGGTGATAGTGACACCCCACAGTTTGATCTGTGGAAATGAAATTAGAACCCTTTGTGGGTTGTCTCTCCCACAGCCCAGAATATATCAGCTGTTACCACACTGGAATTAATGCAGCTCTGTGCCTTGGGGGCAGCCACAGCACCACTGGGCCCTGCAGCTGCAGCTCAGCTCACAGATGCTGCAGGAGCAGAAATAAAACCCATTTTCCCGTGGTGTCACAGGTGAACAGGTGTTTGCAAGAAATAAAATGATTTTTTAATATAGTTCTGACTGATACATTCACCAAGCAAGCAATAAGAGACTAACTTATATACTTGTCCATTTAAAGAAAATATAGCTGCACATCACTCTGCTGCACATGTGTGTGTTCCAGCTGCCTTTTTGCTATTCTTTGACTAAATACTTCCAAATATGCCCAAAATATATGTCACTGCACAAACATAAATGTATGATGTCGTAAACCCTAAGTGCATCCTTCTAACCTGGTTTCTGGGGGGGATTTTTAGATCCACACCATCTGAATTCTGGAATTCTTTTTGGCAGTTAGATATTTAATTCTTTAAAATGAAAATAGGACAGGACTCGATAGGTGGAAGTTCAGAAAAACCCCTAACTGTGATGAAACTCATAAAAATGTAAGTTTGCAACAGTGCACACTACAAGCAGAGTAGTGGGAATTCCTCTTTTTTTCCTTTATTACTTGTTTTTGATGGAAACATTCATGGAAACAGATGATTCTTCTGTGTTCACATTCTTTTTCTTTAGATCTATTTCACTGCATAAGAGCAAACAGGTGAGAGAGGTTGAGGGAACTAAAGTTATAAATATTTAGAAACACTGCATGAAGAGACTTCTAATATTATGGAAATTTTACTTTGGCATGATTTTATTTGCATGTAGATGATAAAAGTCTTGCTGTATTTATCCTGGTTTACTCAGGTCATAACTAATTATTTCTTAATTAGACAAATTCCTTAAAATTAAGCTACATTTATGTAAGTGTCTTGGTTTATTTTTCCTCTTCTAGTAGCTCATTAACAGGAGACATGACTTTAGTTTAGGAATTTTCAAGAGATAATTTGCTGATATGAGATCATGTAAAACACCATATGTTTAGACTCATGTGATGGATCTTTTTGTTTTGCACTTTTCCTGTAGAGAACAGAACAGGTCTCAGTAGCTGCTGGCAAAACCTCTTGTGCAGGTGTGAGAAAGGTTTCCCGGACAGTCACTGGGATCCTGACCCTTTGAGGTTACCCCATAAGGACATTTTTTTCCTCTGATTTTTGTAATCTTCAAACCATTTTGTCCGATTTTTTTTTGTCTGCCAGGGCTGGGAAATGCTCTGTTTCAAACTCTTCTCAAGTCCAACACTAAAACATAAAAGAACATCAGAGTCCAGTTGGGACTGAAGGTTTCTGAGTGGGAAAGAGTGGGGGGAAATAATGGGGAAGGTGATGTGGAACCAGAAAACCTCCATCTGAAATGGTTCTGTGCATGGAAAGCCTGGAGAAATACAAATGATTTCTTCTAGTTTTGTTATTAACAATTAGGATGAGTTCCAGCACATTCCAGCCCTGCTCTCCAGCTGTATTTGGAGTTTAAATTTGCAAAGCAGAGACAGTTCATCTTTGCAGAATTCTTCACAACCTCTGCTCTTGACATTATTCTTAATACTTATTTTACACACTGGCAATTCAGATATCTGAATGTAAGGAATTGAAAATACCTATTACCTATTTAAGGCTCTGTTATTATATACATTTCTTAAATGTATTATGAATCCATAAAACACACGTGATCTGTGTTTGTATACAGAGTACAGATTTTATTTGTGGATGGGAACAAATAAAGCAATGTACTGCAGTTAAAATTTCTGTTAGATTAGGAAGATTTAATAGAGTAATAATAATGTAAAATAACAGGATTAGATTTACTATTTAGAAATTACTAAGAGGGAGGAAAATCATGACATTTTTAAACTACCAATTTTTCTTGTTGTCTAAAACAACCTCTAAAAAACTTCCATTTTTTTCCTTGCTGCTAAGGAAACATAGTGGAGAGGACAAAATAAAAGTAAATAAATTGTTCTAAAAATAACATATATTGCCCAAATGCTATGAAACTTTACTGTATTTTATATTTCCCCTCTCAAGAGGACATTTGCTTTGGCAGAATGCCTTCCTCTCTTTCCTAGTTCTCATGAACTTCTTGTTTCCCTGTGATCAGTGTGATGTTCTCTCCCTCAGGAAAATCCTTGGGGATTTTCAGGTGTGAAGCCCTTATTCCCAGAAACTGGAGCTTTTCCCTCAGAAAAAGCTGCAGGTTTTGTCCAGCCAAAAATCTAGAGCTTCCAACAGGAACTTGGAGAAAAACCAACAATTTTGGTACTTGTTGGGCCTGAAGTGTTCCTAAGTTGTTATTTTGGGATGCTCACGGCTGTGCTGAGTGTGAGTGGCAATGACCTGAAGGAATTATGGAATTGCTGTCCACAACCCAGCAAAGGAAAGCACAGCCTGTGGTGGTTTTGGCCTCAGGGGACCTGGTTCACCAGACCTGTCACTTCCTTGTGATGCCTCAGGTTTTAGCTTTTATATTTTTCACACTCTGTGCTGCTTTAGTGTGTGGGTCTGGGCTTCACATCATGGGATGGTGAGCTCTCTGCACAGAGCAGGGAGACAAAACAATTCCTGCTCCAGCTGGGCACCAAGGACAAATGATCCAAAGCTCAGGCCCAGGAGCACAAACAGCGTGGGCTGGAGAGAGAAAAACAAGCAGGATGGGAGTGCCTGGGCTAAAGCTGGAATGGGACAATGAACTGCAAGGTGCAAATGGAGCAGAGCTGATCCCAGTGAGAGCCCCCGGGAGCGCTCGTGCATTTTGGGACCATTTTGGTTCATCTTGGGTGCAGCCCTGGCTGGGCTCTGGTGCTGCCCAGGGTGGATCCATGGAGGAGATCCTTTGAATAAATCCCAGCTTTATTTAACTCTGCCCAACCTCTGCTCTAGGTCAGCCCTCACAAGGCATCACTTGTCCCCCAGCTTGGTGGGACACAGATGTGGCACTGCACAACTGGGAGACTCTAACCCATTTGTGCCCTTTAACACCTCAACAGTGCCTCAGTTTCAAAGACACCCTGCATTCTGCCAGCTTCCAAATTGCAAAATTAGCAGTCCCTATTAATTTCCAGGTACTGAGTGATCCAACAATAGCAATCTCCAGCTCCCCTTCAGCCTGTTTGCAATTGATACGTGCAATGTATTTATTAGAGATTTGCTCTAAAGGAATGCAGGTGTTTGAGGATGTGCATTTCATTTCTTCCCTGGGAGCTTTGATCAATGCTGTGCTCACCACCTCTGCCACGTGCTTTGAACTTGTAGATGCAAGCATATTAATAATTTCCCATGTCAATTCCTGGCTCATCTAGCCAGGCTGATATATGGAAGGCAAGTTGTATCCTACATTCCTGTCAGTAGGATTAATGAATTGATTAGTTGAATTCTGAATTAAAATTACAATTACAATTAAAATTAAAAATTGTATCTCTTAGGCTTCAAGTCATTTGCTCAAAGTGTAGCAGTCAGATTACAAGATTTGATCAGGTTTATATTATGAATAAAAACTGTTTTCAGTAACCTTTTCTTTTTTTTCTGTTTGTAAATCAATCTCTTAGATTATTAGCAATTACTAAACAGAAGAGATGTAATTTTTTTTTTTTTCAGTTCTTCAGCTTAAAGAGGGAATTCCATTGATTTTTGGAAATACTGATGATGTGATTCAGGGAACATAATTACCTATAAATGCCATCAGTAACATATAATGATTTCTTTTTCCCAATAGGTTCAGCTCAAAGTATTTAAAATGACAATATGGGCATTGTATATTAAATTGCAGTTAGTATTTATAGGTTATTTATATATATTTTGCTATAACAGACTCAGGACGTACTTCAGGCATGAACATTTGGGTTAGAAGATTCCTTGATGACAGGGAAACTAACTCCCCTCCCCTCCCCTCCCCTCCCCTCCCCTCCCCTCCCCTCCCCTCCCCTCCCCTCCCCTCCCCTCCCCTCCCCTCCCCTCCCCTCCCCTCCCCTCCCCTTCCCTTCCCTTCCCTTCCCTTCCCTTCCCTTCCCTTCCCTTCCCTTCCCTTCCCTTCCCTTCCCTTCCCTTCCCTTCCCTTCCCTTCCCTTCCCTTCCCTTCCCTTCCCTTCCCTTCCCTTCCCTTCCCTTCCCTTCCCTTCCCTTCCCTTCCCTTCCCTTCCCTTCCCTTCCCTTCCCTTCCCTTCCCTTCCCTTCCCTTCCCTTCCCTTCCCTTCCCTTCCCTTCCCTTCCCTTCCCTTCCCTTCCCTTCCCTTCCCTTCCCTTCCCTTCCCTTCCCTTCCCTTCCCTTCCCTCCTGATGGAAAAGTTCTTTCTGAACATAATTTCATTATTTGTTCCATCTCCATGGGTTTCTTTATTTTAATCTCCATCATCCAGGTTTCTCAATCTGGCTGTGAGCTTGTCCCGTGTTATTGGAAATGGCCACAGAACACGACTTTTAGACCCCAGCAGTCCCTGCAAAATGCTGTATTTTGCTCACCTCAGCCCGTGGCCGTGCAGAGCACATTCTAACCCCACACAAGTAGTTGGAGTGATTTAATATCTGCTGCTCCTCGCGCAGCACCAGCACTGACTCGAACTGCAGCTCTGCTGAAGGATCCTTCGCTCCTGCTGATATTATCTTGGTTAAAGTGAGAAGCAAATGTGCTGCTAGGAGCTACTTGGGCTTAATTTTTGCTATTCAGCCCCATAAATTACAGTATTTTATGGCTGCTGTAAAAGGTGTGATTTGAACCAATTATACATTCTGCTCTAAATCCCCAAATTTTGGAGAAGCATGTAATTATGGAAAGTCATTTCCACCGGGTCAATTCTCTTTTATCTGTTCACAGAGAGCACCAGGACACGTGTGTGAAGTTTATAAAGCATCATTTTAAACCAGACTTATTAAAGGTGCTTATTAATGAGAATGTTTTCTTTTTGAGGGCTCAAAACTTGCCATGTATGAGTAGCACAGAGAATTTACCAGCTTCTGCACCAACTCTTTCCTTTATTCTGAACAGGGATGAAATGGAAGTGTTAGGACAAAAGGAAAGGAAGCAGAGGTTTGATAGAATTTGGAGATTAAATGTATAATTTTCAAAAATACCCACAAACAACCAATCAGTATTTATATAACCCTACTGCCTGTTGGTTTCAGTGTTAGATACTTAGGATCCCTTGGTACAAGATTAACTCTTTAAAATATGTAGTAGATTGTCACTCAGCTTTCTGTATTTTTATAGGACCTTATGCAATTTTTTTTTTCTACAGATTTTTTTAGAGTTAAATATGCAGGGAACTAAATGCTCATTTTTCCTTGGGAAGCTGGTGTTTGAATTTTACCTGTCTGTTGAGTCAGATTTGGTTGTAACTTTTTCTAACAGTTAGGTAATCCAGAGGATTTAAATAACCATTTTCCTGAAGGTGTTAGGATCAGGTTTCTTTCTTTCCTTGTGCTGTCACCCTCAATCTCACAGATTTGCTGCTGAAGGCAGGGCACCATTGCACTTAGCAGTAGTAAATGTTGACTTGCTCTATGAGTAATGAGAAGTGGTGTCACACACATGGCTCAGCAGTGGTGAGGTGGCAATGAACTGATGGGTGGTGTTGTCTTAATATCTGTCTTTGGAGCTGCATAATTACATCAGCATCCAAAATTAAACTAAGACTAGCTGTTGTCTAGCTGCTCCCCATTGAGACTCTGATGGATTAGGCCAAGCCCTAATAATTTCATGATTGTTCATGAGCCACGATGGAACTTCTAACATGTAAAAGGACAGAAAAAATAGATGATTCAAACTGAACTCTGCTAAAAAGCAACAGTTTATTCCATTAAGTATGGTGCTGGCTAATAGATGTGATTACTTCTTCTACGTGTGTGATGGCATTTTTAACTAATAATTTTGACAAGCAATTGAAGAGAAAACTGAATGTAGCATTTGGAATTAAAAAAAAAAAGGGATGCACAATTTTTCAGGAGCTTTTCTATATGGGAATGATTACAGAATGCACAATGCAGTAAAGAATTTGGATGGTTGCATTTGGAATCTGTGTGGCTGTGACAAGCACAGTTGTTCAGGAAGCAAAGATCTGGTGTTATGTCTGAGATACACACAACACACGAGGTGCCAGGTCCAATTAACAGTCTGATGGTGGTAAATCCATTATCCTTGGAAAGAGAGGCCACCACCAGGAGACATTAATTCAATGTGACACCAACTGGGGTGTTTATATACAGCTAATTGCAATGTCAGACATTCTGCTCTAATTGAGTTTAATTGTGGCAAAATTGGAGTTAATTAAAAGTTAATGGTATAGAGCACATGGTGTTATTATAAACTATGGGTACATGTTCCATATCCTTATTATTGTTGTTAAAATGGTGCTTTCAATTACTGTGCCTTGTATTGGCACTTTGGAAATGGGCTGTAATTGTTTTGACATCACTGGAAGTTATTGTTCTGAGGAGACCTGAAGAAATGTGTGTGTTTTGAAAGGCTTAACCAAGTTTAGGTTGGTCCGTTATATCAATATAAATGTCACATGTGATGTTTCTGCCCACCTTGATAAGGAAAGGGTGGAGAGTGCTGGGAAAAAAGGAGAAGTAAATTCTAGTTCAGCTGAAGAGAATGATGGTATTTTTGGTGTTGTCCATCATAATTTGGGTAAGGAAACCTCAACTTCCTCCTATTTTTGAATCCACCTTTTTCTAATTGTGTCCAATCTCTGGCTGTTCTGTGAGCATCTCTGATGAATCTCCTGTCTGTGGGATTTTCCCTAGGTTCTCTTTGCTTTCTTCTTTCTCTGCACCCTTTCTTCCTTTCTGTTATACATTATATTCTATATATTCCAATTATTGGGACACTATCACACAGGAGGCCAATAATCTAAGATAATAAATAGGGGAAAAGAAAAAAAAAGCAACCCAAATATATTTGCCAGTTTTCCTAAAGATGAAAAATCCCTTTGCTTCTTAACATTAAAAACTGACTCAAAGAAGTGAGCAAAGACTAAGGTGAAAACACTGTCATAGTTCAAAAAGCACAGTGAGCTTTTTCCTGGGGACTAAAACTGGGTTTTAGTGGACAGAGTGGGTGGGGAGTAGATTTTTATTCAAACCTTTTTGTTTAATTTATCACAACCAGCAGGTCTGGGTTTCTTTATTTAAAGAAAGGTGTTTTATTAGGTCATAAGTGCATCTAATAAAAGGAAATTCTGTCAGTGGCAGTAAAATTAGTGCTGCCAATATCTTGCACCAGGAGCACCAGAAAGTGCTGAAATGAAACTTGTGAGAGACCCAAGGAAAATGGCAGTGATAATTTCTGGAATCTGGTGGTGCTTTTAAATCTGCAGCTTTGAACTGATACTGAGGTGGATTATACTGCACAAACTCATCCGGGTTTTCAGGGAAAAATAATTATTAATGTTTTTTGTTTATATACCTGATAGGGGGTAAAGACCTAAGATATTAAAGGCACAAAGGGCTGATCCAATTTTGTGCTAAGACAATATGGTGTATGCTTTAGACTTCTTTCCCTACTCCAAAATTTAGTTCAACTTTGACTTAAATACTAAGTCATTACAGAAAAATATCCCTTTAACAAGCCATTTTCAAGAAAATATCAAGGAGTCTGAATAGGAAGAAAGGCGTTCAGAGATTTTGAGTGGTGCTGGAAATAGAATATCTCTTGTTAGAGAAAGGAAAATGCTTGAAACTTTAATGTTCATTACAACATTGGAGAATATTAACATGACTCTGTACATTGTGAATGGAAGTAGCTGCCAAAAAGATGGAGTAATGGACCACCAAAAAATATAACACTGTGAACTAAGCCATTGTGCTTTTATTGATGAA
Source organism: Vidua chalybeata (assembly GCF_026979565.1). Taxonomy (NCBI): domain Eukaryota; kingdom Metazoa; phylum Chordata; class Aves; order Passeriformes; family Viduidae; genus Vidua; species Vidua chalybeata. The sequence continues at coordinate 17,507,783 of NC_071540.1, forward strand.
GTGGAAATACTTGATAATCCTTGCAGTGGAATTCTTCTGTATTAACAGGTACTTATTTTTCCTCTTTTCTTCTTCTCTCACCCTCAAAACTACTTGAAACTTGTATTTTTCATGGTTATGGAAAAAAATCTATAATATTTTTTCTTAGAAAAAATTTTATGAGTGTAATTCTCTTTTGCAGTGAAATAGATATGAACATGTTCCTCATTTCAGTATTTTTCAGAATATTCATTTATTGCATTTTTCTGGCTTTAACTTCTGCCCAAGTGTGATTGTTACCAGAATAGTTTCTTGTGAGGAGGAAACAAGAATGAAAGCAGATGGGATGTGAAATATACTTAGCTGCTAGGGGCTCAGAAAAACTTTAAAAACTTTCATAAATTAAATCCCCAGCTCTTTGATATTAAGATTAAACCAGGTGGTTTACAACAAGCTCGCAGTAATATCCAAGCTGCCAGTAAATCCTGTATGGGAAAATCTCCAGTGAACTTCAAGAGAATGAGGCAATTTCTTGGCTCACATCCCATGGAGCAGGGTGCTAGAGGAGGAGGTTGCTAAGAAGTTCCCATGTTTTGCCATCTGCTTCTGCCAAGCACTAAAAGTTTCCATTTTGCCACATTTTGGGACTCCATGAAGTCCTGAGGCTTTTCAGCTCCACTGGCTCTACCTTCCCTTTTGCAGGGAATGTAGCACCAAAAAAAAATCGCCACGTTTAACTTGGAATTTGGTTGGGTTTTGTCTCTCTGTTTTATTAACTTGTTTTTTAATTGGGTGGAGAGGCAATGAGCTCTCCCATGGATCATTTATGTCTCAGATTGTGAGGGAGTAATGGTCTCAGTGACACAGAGTGGCTCCTGCTGTGCCAGCAGCATCCTGTGCCTTGGGAAATTGTCCTTTTTCTCTCATTTGTTGGCTTTTGCAATTCTCATTTAATTGTAGCCTCAGCTACAGCAAACCTCTCCTTGCAATCTTGCATATTATTATTATTACTACTCACTCAGAAGAAATGTACAGCAGCATGAAAACAAAATCATATTTTTGAAATGGATTTGGATTCCTTTTTTTTTATTTTTTTTGGTCCAACCCATTGCAAGTCCTTTATAAGATATTAGTAATACAAATATTAATGCTTGAATTGAACTTGTTTTTTTTTTTTCTGTCTGTTTTTCTCAAAGGAGAAGCAATTAAGAAGAGATGAAAGAATTTTCTATAGTGTACATTATGTTGATTTTATGTAGCCGTGCCAAACCTGGCATTGATTTTCTTCTGAACTCTAATCTCTTCTACTTCTGTGTGTTCAAATTAAAAAAAAAAAAAAATACTCTCTGCAATCAAAGAGCCTTAGTTTTGTTGCAAACAGGCTAAAATAAATTGTCCTCAGGGAGTTGTGGGGTAGGAATAGGCAGTAAATTCCGTGAACAATCTTTTCTCTTTTTTGGTTAAATATTTACAAAAATTGAAAAGAAAACCCAACCCTCTACCCTGCCCAACACTCCCTCTCCCTTAAAACCCCCTCGAAACAACAAAAGAAAACACCAACCAAACAAAAAACTCCAGCTTTTCTAAGCGTCCAGTCTTTTACCCTTGGGAAACTGAATTTTAATGTCATTTGTAGATGGAAGTGCATTTCCCTTTTCAAAGGAGGAGGTAATTTCTGCAGTTTTCTGAGTGTCCTGACCTTCAATTTAATCTGAATTAACTCTGTAATATCATTAATAGAAGATGTCCTAGAAAATTTTGTCCAACAGACAGAATTGATGTCAGTGTGACGGGATTGTCTGGAGAACATCAGATATTCCAAAAAGAAAATCTATTCTTTGGCCAGAGGAGATGCATTGGTGCCTTCTTAATGACAAGTTTAAATGAAAATCCAGACTTTTAAAATGCACTGTCTGAAAAATTATTCTGTCTAGGAAATTAAGTCCAGTGCATTTGATATACTGGAGACAAGGATCAAAAGTCTGTGAAGATCTAGTTCAGTTCATTCTTAAAATTTTTTTTAAAAATCCTTCTTTATTGTGTCCCAAAACAATCGAAGTAATTTCCTTAATAATTTGTCTTAGTTATTTTTCGTAGAATTGAAATTCTCTTTTGGCTTTAATCTGTTAAAAAAAGTTTCAAAATTCCCAAATCCTCTACAGAAGAGAGCCTCTCTCTCTGCACTGTTTTGTTTTTTTATCACCTACAGCAGCAAATGCATGTTTTACCTTTGGAGTGGAATTCTGCGCTGGCAAGTCTCAGACTAAGGCATCACATTTTTGTTTTGCCTGCAGCCTTTGAGGCAGTTGGAGACTGACATCCCAACGTTTCAACCACCGCTGAAATCCCAGTTATAACTCTGCAGCTTGTAAGAACATAGACTTTGACAGTAATCAGCTTATTCTTCCAGCTTGGGGATTTTTTGTTGTTGTTGAGCTCTTGTTTGGAAGTCCTGGTGAGCTCTCTTTCTGTCTTAATCTATAATTTTTTATTTTTGCATCTTGCGAATGAACCGCACTGTGATATGAAATCACTTATTTTGTGCGTGTGCTAAGAGCTGTCTCAGCCAGGCTGATCCTTTGGACCAAAGCTGAGGTTTCTAAGCTCATTAAGAAACCTCATTAACATGCTGAGCCCTTGTGGAAGCTGCACATTGGAGATCTTTCACTGGAAGGGAATTTGGTTAAAACATAAATAAAGAGTGACTAAAGAGACTTCCACACGTTTTTGGAATGGTGGTTGTACCTTTGGAGAAGTGAATCAAAGTTTAAGGTGTGGATTAAGTCACTGACATGAAAAACCAGTGTATTCTTATAAAATGAATAGAGATAAGAAGTTGAGACAAGTAATTTATTCTTAGAGCAAGGTTTTCAAATTTTGTCTAATGGAAAATTATAAAAGCTGTAGACTTTTATCATTACTCCAGACTCAATTCTTTGCTTAGGACTCTCTTTATGTCCTAATTTTGTCTTTGTATTTTTAAGCAGAAAACAATGTGGGAATTTCCTGCGGGTTCTGCTTTTTTACTTTTTGTAATCTCATCAACTAATTTGAAAGCATTTGAAGTTTGGCACTTTGAGTGATTTTTGCTTGATTTTCTTTTGAACAGTTCCTTTTTTATTTTGTTGCTGATCACTGCCACATCTTTGCATTAAAAAAAATATACATACATATGTATATAGTTGTATAAACATATACATATTTTTAAATGGAAATTAAATCAGAAATTGCAATTTTTTTTTTGGTGGGCCTGTATCACATCAGCAAAGATAACAAGGATTTTGATATACACCATAACTCAAAATGAAACCCCTGCATGTGACAGGGTTAACATTAAAGATTCCTAAAGTAAGTCTTAATTATGTTCACTATTGCTTCTATTTCACTTCTTCTTTCAAATCTGCTTTAGAAGGTCACCACTGTAAGACAGAATCAGAACCAAAATTTCATGAAAAAGATTCAGGAATGATTCTGCGTCAAAATTTTGTTTATTTCTCTTAAAATTTGCTCATGTCAGCCCATTCTTGCTCAATTTTCTGCTACTATTATCATTCTTCAGACCATTAATTTGTTCAAACTCCCATTATTTGAAGTGAGAGGATCACAGAAGATGTTGTATCCTACAGCGCCAGGGGGTGCTTCTGATTTAAACAAATAAAGGTTTTGCAACTTTTCTACAGACATTATTGGGCTCTCCAGTTATATCCTCTGAATTACCAAATCATCACTGGCTCATGAGGGCAGCAATTCAGCCCTAATTAATTAGAGGTAACGAGCTGAATAACTTTTCATTGGAAAAGGCTTTTATAAATGCCTGAGGAACAGCCATGATGTGGTAAATTGTGGTTGTTGAACTCCTAAATTTTGTTATAAGAGGGACAAGAGATTTAATAATCTGTAAGAGGATGAATACCCTTGCGAAAATTTTAGAGGAATTAAATGGAACTGAAGAGGTGGCAGTCTTAATTCTCAATTGTTCTTGGTAATTTAGTGCATTGTTAAAAAGAAATTCATCTTATGTGTCTTTTTAAGATTAATTGTATCTTCCTAATTTTTGTTGTTTATGACTACAGTTAATGTGCTAGCAAAGAATAATTTTATCAAAGCAGAAAATACAAAATATCCCTTCTTAGGTCAGGAGAAGCACTTTGCAGGTGTCATGGATTTTTGTATTAAATTATTTACTAATACATACTTAGGAGAAAAAATACCTTTTAACAAACTTTGCTTTAGCTCCTTTTCCTCTAATGGTCATCTGGGGTTATTTTGCACATTTTCTTTACTGATAAAGGAAGAAAGCTGGAGGGGATAGGAAGGTGGGAACCTTTAAATTCTTTGTCTTTAGGAGCAACATCATGGTCCTGTTGAAATAATTTTCTCCAGGGAGGAAAACATCATGAGGACATGTCTGGTCACACACAGAAACAGAAATGAGAGGCATAGACATGTTTATGTCATGGACATGGATCAACTCCATGTTTAGTTAAATAATGAGGACTCCAAGTTTCAGGTCCTAGCTCAATGGGAATAAATATATTTCACAATAAAGGCTGAATTTGGTTTGTGCAATGTACTTTTGAGCTGGTTTAGCACAGTGCCAGCAGCTAAACCGGTGTTTCACAGTTTAAAATGCTGTCACCAGGGCACATGGCTGGTATTGTGGAACACTGAAAGAAACAATACATCCCTCAGCCTGTTTCCCTGGCTGTCAATCTAGCAACATATATATTTCACAAAGAAAAGCAGCACCTTTTCATAATATATATTTCAAATATAACTGAGTGCTGTTTCTTAGCAACAAGAGCTCAGGAGCTGGTGATCTTGAGATGAGCCACAACACGTGTGGGCTCCAGAACCACGGTGCTGCCATTAACAGGGAGCTCACAGAGGAAACAAAGGCTTTCTGATGGCTAATTTCTTCATTAATTCTTGCTTCTTTTACTTGGGAAAGTGAAGTACCACTCGTCCCACCTCTGAAAAATACTGGCAAAAAAAAAAATAACCAACAAAACTTCTCCCTCTTGTTGAATCAACTTGAAGTGCACACAAAACCATGTGGGATAAATGTGACCTGACTACAAAACAGATGTGTTTTCTGAATAGAACCTTGAGAAGTAATTACTTACAGCTTGTTTTAGAGAGACCTACTTTCTTTCACTCTGAAAGGGAAATGTGCTTATGTATCATGTTGGAAAAATAGCTTTGAGTGCTGCTGATACTAAAGAAATTTAAAGAAAGTTGAGCACTTTCTAACAAGGGGTTTTTCGCAGATTCCTGTTTTTGCTCTGTGGCTAATAAGGGAAAAGAAGTGTTGGGGGGAAAAAAAGCAGTGAAAAGATAATCTAGCCCAGCTTTGTGGGTCTGCCCATGCAGAAATTTCCATCCTGGATCCAGATTTCACTGTTTGTTTTTTGTTTTTTTTTTTCTTTTTGAAGGGTTCCTTACTGTTTGAATCATCAGTGGTGTCCATTTCATATCAACATATACCAAACCTATGTAAAGGGCTTTAGGAAATGAAATATAAATCATACAAGGTGTCCTTCCACAGGTTTTCTTTAATAGAACAGAAGGATATATGAAATTATGTGAAATGTCTTCTCAGATCAATTGACTTTTCAATGCCCAAAATGCCATGGGATCAGGAGACAACAATCTCAAATTTGTGCCTTGAGAACCCTGCCTGTGGCAAAACCATACAAGTAAAACACATCCCTAGGCATATTCCCATGTCTTCATGGAGTTTAGATTAGCAAATAGTTTAGAAAAAAGAATACAAAAGGAATAAGAAGACTTTTCTTGGCTTTACTCATCTTTGGCTTACAGTCCAAACATTTGATTTAGGTGAGAGATGAACCCATGGATGGTTAATATTAAGAGATATGAATGTGATTGTTCATTTCGAGTTTCATTTCCACAATTCATGTCAAAATCTTTAAAATACAGAAAAACGATTTGTGACCAGAAAATTATTTAATATCTTTCAAGTCAACCAAAAGGGAGAAGTTACCAGAATCAGGCAGCAATTTACTCTTTTACTAACCAATTACTCGTGACTGTTTGGATAGACCTTCAACTTTGCTTGAGCTGAGTTTGCTGAGCATAAATATATGCTTTGAATATTCAACTAGTTCATTTTAAATACTATCTATTACTATTTTGTAAATAATAGCTTTTCATTAATTGGACAATAATACTTAATATGGTGGTTAATACAAGATAACAGGATCCGTTTGTAATTAAATAACTCCGGTGAAGAGAGAGCACTAAACAATCAAAGGGTCAACTACTGAGTGTTAACAAGTAGTGCATTACCCATTATAGTTCTTACAGCAGTAATTACCACTCTGTGATACATTTATAATATTAAAAGTGTATTCACCAAAGGCATTCTTTACTGAAAACTCACAGAACTAATGGAGACAGGGAATATCTGTCGTATACCCTTTTCTTAAAAAAATAAAAATCCTTACTTTCTGTTCTTTTGTTCCATGAACTAAACTTGTGCTAAATGTTCCCCTGATGTACTTCACTGCAAGATGCAAAGTGCTGTCTAATGTGTGTTTTGTTTATTTGTGCAAAGCCTGTAACTGTGAGGGGCAGTGCCATGAAATATTAAGAGCCTTGCCATCTGTTTGTGAGAAGATGTGAGGTGTGGCTGTAGTCAAGGCTGAGTGCTCTGGAGTAGGAGGGGAAGTTTTTATATTTACATTCCATATGGTACAAGCAAAATATGGCAAACAGAGCATTTTCAGATGGCACCCACAAGGTAAAATCCAGGCTGTCCTACAGCCCAAGCCAGTTCCTCACTGCTTTCAGTGAGTGTAATTGGCAGATTGTTGTCTCAGCCATTAATTTCTCCTAGTTTTGGAAAGATTTACTGACATTGGCATTTTAGCTACTGTTATCACCTTTAACAAATTCTCTGAATTTGCAAAATCCCATCAATAGGTCAGAAATTCACTAAGATTGTCAGAGGAAAAAAAAAAAAAAAAAGCAGAAGTGACAAGAGCAAAGACTCAGAAACTTTCACTGGACACAAAGGGCAGAATATTGTTGGCTTATTTCTTCAAATGGAACACGAATGAAACCACGCCATTTTTATTAATGAACTGCAGAACAATGTCACTTTGTGTTTTGCTGTTTCAACACCTCTCTGCCAAAGGGAAGAGAAAGTACAGAAAGAATGAGAACACCACCAGAATGACCATAATTTAGGGAAAGATCTGACTGGGGCCTTCTTGTGCTTCTATCTTCCCATCCTTTAATTAGTGTTATGCTTCCTTGATGCCACATCAGTGAATCCCACAGGCTTTTTCTAGGTGATGGTGAGATTTTGAATGTTGTGGTAACTTTGACTCTCTGAAGCTGTGGTAGAGTGATGTGAGCTCCAAGTTCTCTTCAGCCCTCTCAGTAACTGATCACCTCTAAGACTGTTTCTCTTATTGCCTTCAAACCTTCCTGCAGGGATGAAGGAACACCTAAGTGAGGATCTATCAAGCTCTAAAAAACCTATCCATGAGTTTTTTCACAGGTCTTAATTGACAGAATCAAAACTTCATCATTCACTCTCCCCAGCTGTGTTCATGGCACAGTGTCCAGGCAGTGCAGCATAGGCGGATTCTGAGAGGTTACTCCAAAGTTGGGCCCAGAGATTGTGTCCCAATTTGCAATAAAAACACTGTTATGCCTTTTTTTTGTAGTCACAAGACTATTTTTTAATTCAGATTTTGAGCATGTTGGGACAGGGCCTGTTTCTAACCACGTAGTTTATTTTACATGTTCCTCATCTCAGTAAGGATCCTGATTTATTCCCACTATTACCAGAATAGAAATTATAAGAGCAATAAGGTGAAATAATGTGAAAATAGGGAGCAGAGGTTTTAGTCAGCAGCCTTTAAAAATGATGTCTTTCACATTTTTAAATTCCATGCTGGCAGTTTACTGAAGGAATGAGGACAATTTACATTTCAAAGCTTAGTTTACAAAATTAGTTTGGCTCATTAGAAACTTGTGGCTGGGTTTTACAAATTTGTTCCTTCTCCCTGCCTATTCCTCTCTCTGTCCTATTCATTTTTAATCTCTGCACATATGCATGGCATTCCTATGCCAATAGAGGAGAAAACTGCTCTTAAACTCCTCATTACATTGGTTTCTTGACACAGTCTTAACCTGCAACCTGTGGAAGAAATTTCACTAATTTTAGACTTATTTCTCAGTGTCCATTACCAAGCAACTTACAGGATTGCAGCTGCAGACAAATCAAATTTATACCCACTTCATTTTCCAACAGCATAATTCAGAATTCCACTTAATCTCAGTATATTAGGCGCAGACTTTTACATCTTCCTGAAGCTTCCATTCTCATCAAAGATTTACATGGTGTGTTACCTGCTTTTCCTCTCACTTTTTTTTTTTTTCTGTCAGCTAATGGCTATTCATAATGCACATTTTACATGAAAAATTGTTCCATTATTATCCTTTTCTCCTGGAGAGCTTGAAAAACAGGAAGGCAAAATGAACATTAAAAGCTTGAATTCTGACTTGCCCAGAGATAAAGCTCAGTGTTTAGATTCTTCTGTGGGCTGCTTTCATTCCAGCTTGCACAGGGAGGCATAAATTAAGGCCTCTCTACATAACGGCCTATTTTCAATTCGGGTTTCATCTTCATGAAGGACAAACAGCTTTATGTGTGAGGTTTCCTGCAAAGCTGATGCTCAGACAGGATGCAAACGTTTCTCACCACAGGCTCATCTCATCCTCAGAGGAAGCAAGGTCAGCAGCAGGCACCACCCAGGCTGAACAGATTTTGGAGGTGCAGCTGGTGAGGAGCTGCACGAGACTCTGAGGGGCACGGGCTGCAGAGGGGCTGAGCAGGAGGGACAGTGGATTTCACCTGAGCTGTCTCTTCTTTAGCTCTTAGTTTAGATTGGGAGGGTGTTGTAAATGCAGGTGAACCTGGTGGGAAGAAATGCTGATGTCTGACTGCAGTTCAGAAGGCTGAATGATTTCTTTATTATAACTGTGCTATAATCCATTAATATACTATTTAAAGGAGATACTGAAATTTTTCTAACTACCATGTCTAACTCACAACTTGTGACCCTCTCTGAGAGTCCAGCCACAGGTGGGTTGGATTGGATTGGACTGGATTGGACTGACTGGATTGTGTTGGATTGGATTGGACTGGACTGGATTGGATTGGATTGGATTGGATTGGACTGGACTGGATTGGGTTGGATTGGATTGGACTGGACTGGATTGGATTGGATTAGATTGGGTTGGATTGGGTTGGATTGGATTGGATTGGATTGGATTGGATTGGATTGGATTGGACTGGATTGGGTTGGATTGGATTGGATTGGATTGGATTGGATTGGATTGGATTGGATTGGACTGGACTGGATTGGATTGGATTGGCCATCAGGCTCAAACAATCCTCACCAGAATCCAACCAAGCAATCGCCCCAGGTAAACAATTCTCCAAACACATTCCACATGGGAAAAACAAGGAGCAGAAATAGAAATGGTTTTCTCTTTCTTTCCTCTGTGCTCCTCTATGAAAAATCCTGAAAGAGAGAAGAATGTACCTACCACAGGAGGGAGCTTTAGAAATGAATTCTCCCGTTGCCTTCTCTGAGGGTGTTTTGGTTCAGGTGGTGCAATAGGCTTGGGGCTGATCTGATCTCATTTGAATGAAAGCAGACTGCCAGCCATGCTCAGGAGCTCACCTCTCATCCTCGAGCTCACCATCAGAGGGGAGCAAGAGCAGGGTGCAGGTGTCAGCTCCCCATCACTGGCTCTGGGGACCTCCTGTTGGCCCTTCCACCTCTCTGTGCTCCTGCTGCGTGAATCCTCACACCACACATCACACCACCGGGAAGAATTGTTTGTTCTCTTATTAAAGATGCATACTAGCTGGCAAGCATGGATTCCTTTCATATTATTGAAGGGTTCCATAAAATACATTAAGATTCCCTGAGGTCTGAAAAACTGTGTGTGAGGTTTTTCTACAAGTATGCGAGAACTGCTGAGGTGATGGCCATCTATATGCAGTAATTCAGCCTTTTCAAAAGTATTAAACAGGGCAGTCATCTCTTCTGAGTTTCAAAAGCAGCCTATTTTTAAGAGAGAGATTTTTCTTCTGGTATTAAAAGGGTTATACTTTATCCAAAGCAGAAAGTAAACACTTAATGTATTGCTGTTTATGTTCTCTTTATGTGTGTGTGTGTGAATATTTGTGTTGCTCTCCCTAATAGGAAGTCAAGAAAGTTGTTTGGGCATATAGGTTTCCTGTCAAATATACAAGACAAGTGATCATCAGAAAATAAGGCAAAACAGAATATAAAAATGAACAAGCAGTAAAATATGGGGTTTTGTTAGTCAGAAACCATGCAATGAATGAAAATTATTTCACTGGATGTCCAAGTCCTCTTTTCTTTCCGCTTTCCCATTTTTCATTTTTTTGCTAGATTGATCTACAGTAGCTCAGGTGAAGGTACAGGATGGAAGTTAGGGACTGAGAGGTTTTAGAAGAAAGCTTTCAGGGTTTATTTCATTTGACAATATGATGAGCTTCTGCACTTGCTGTTGAAAACAGTGTGTAACAGTTGGGATTCTCCAGTTGTCAATAGCTCTTTCAGCAGTAGGATTGTTTCTGATTACAGTGTGGTTTGCCAATCCTGGAATGAGTGTGATGAAGCATAAAACACACCCCAGATCACCTCTGGCCTTTGCTTGTGTGTTCCACACTGCGAGGAGCCTGCGCTGGGACACAGCAAAACGCTCCTTCTGTCTCTACAAAGTTCTTTGACACTTGCAAGTCTCCAGAATAATTTTAAATTCAGACCCCCTCCAATGAAATGTAAATGTTCAGCTGGCAGAAATCAATGCATGATGCTGCTGAATTCGAGGAATCAAAAGCTAATTTTGTTACCAGTTTGGCAGCTTCCCTGCCTTCTAAGAGCTACATACAAGTGTCCATATCCTTTCTCGAGGTATATGCACTACCATCTCTGATCTTCATAAGGAATCATAGTTTTCTAATATTATAAAGTAAAAATTAAGAAACTGAGTGAAGAAATAGTTTTTTGCTGCTGGTTTTTATAGTATTGTTAAAATTAAAGGTGGAGTTTTAGAGCTGAGTTTTTAACACTGGGTTTACTCATGGGCTGTAGGAAGTGGTGAAGTGGTTCCATATCATGATCAATTGTTTACGTAGCTTGAATTTTAACAGCACTTAAAACTTGTACTCACATGATTGACACTAATGATTCTGAAAGAGACACTATATTCTGTCGAGTGAGTAATTTGTTTTTTAAAGAATTGCTTGAATACCTGTTTACGCTGTAGACTAACAGTGGTGGTGACATTATGATGATACAGCCAATAAATAGGATGCTTATGTTTTTTTTTTTTTAAGTATCTGAAATACTTGCCAACAAAATCTGTCATGCTGGCTGTGAGGAAATGGATATCCATGTGCCTGTGGAATTTTGTAAAGTCAAAGCAGTGGTTTTGGTCTAGCTCCTTCTAGCTTTTAATGATCAAAGTTGTTAGTACCTTAAATATTGCACTGGGATAAGCTTCAGTGAACATGAGATCAGAGTATTATTGCTTCTATCTTCTATAATATTTGCTTCATTGCATGAAAAGTGACTTCTTAATGAACTGTTGGCCAGACTTGAGTGCATTTGGGACTTGTGGGAGTTTAAGCAAGGGATTTTGGCCAATATGGTTGGCAACATTTTGATTTTGGATATGTTACTCCTCTTTGGAACCAGATTATTCTAAATACCACAGAGTGGTCATTACAAGGGAGGAGTCCCATGTGGTAATATGGAATATGAGAGAATAGTGTAGTCCTGACTTCCCATTCCGGATCCACAGGAGCCTTCCGTGGCAGAAAACACCAGCACAGTGAGGTGGATTCCCATGGTATTTTGTTCCCCCACCTGGTTCCTGGGGACTGAAGGCAGTCACCCAGGGCAGGTGCCCAGCCTCTGCCATCTCCAAATTCCCTTTCCTATTCCCTGGAGCCCCTCTGTGAGCCTGGTGTGGACCCAAGGATTGCAAACCCTGCATGTCCCTCTGTTCTGCATGGTTAATCTTGCAGGGCTGGAAAATCCCTGCTGCTGGGCAAGGGCTTTCCATCCTCTAGGACTGGTAGGATTTTTGTGCTGCTGCAGAACATTACCAGCAGAAATCCACTGCCAGCACAAGGCAAAGACATCTGGGACTGCCACAGGTCGTGGGGTAAGGCAGGAGTGTCAGCCTGAGCAGCTTTCCCAGCCCAGCCCCCAGAGCTCCCAGTTAGGGTCTGCTCTCTGCACAGGCACCTTTCAGAAGGTCTGCTCACCCTGTGGGCACAAGAGAGGTAGAAGAGGGGTGAAGGACCACCTCAGCTTTTACCCTGTGTTCCACACACAGCCCACAGGGCTTCTGTCCCAGCTCAGACCTGTGCTGCCCTGAGTGAGAGCTCTGCAGGTGCATCAGGGGAAGCTCGTGCCCTCTGGAGTTTTCAGGGGAGGAGCAGCATTCCCCCTGTGTTCCATGAAGTGCAGGTCACACACTAAGGACACAAGTTTTGTTTTTTTGGTTTTTTTTTTTTTAGGCAGTTCCCTTGCTGTTAGCTGTCCCCATAATTTAATTAATGAAAGAAATGAAGAGGGAGAAGTTACATAAGGCCCTTACTTAGGACTAAAATGCTGAGTGCTTCTTAGATGTAAATTGCAGGTTCTGCTCAAGCTATGGTGCATCAGAAAACCAGATTTGATAAGATTACAGCAACTTCAAGCACCTGGCTGAAGTGTTTCAATTTCTGAGTAGTAATATTTTGTTTAATGTTCTTCATGTATTAAATCTCCTTAATTCCAGAAATCTTTAATCTGTGTATGTAATAAGACATTGCTGTTGAAGTGCCAAATGCTTTGTTTGCACATTTTGAAGTTTCAGGAATCTGTTAAAAATACCAGAATGTCCTTTGTAGAAGATTATTTAGATCATAGGCTCTATTGACTGGTGAAATTGTGTTTATCTTCACAATGAGACAAAACAGGAGATCTAAAGGAGAATAAAGAAAACCACTGAAAAGGAGTCTCCTTCCAGTCCAATCTCATTTGTTGAAAGAAAATGTATATTAATTAAAAATTTAGACACTTCATTTCTGTTGCAAGGCTCCTTGCAAAAGACAAATTATTTTATACATCTAGTATGTGTTGGAACTGACAGATGAGATTAATATGCTTCTTAAATTACCATTACCAAGGGTCAATTAATAAGTGAACTAACCTTGTGAAAGTCATTCTGAAAGACTAGTTACAGATCTGTAATAGTCCCTGTCAAATCACACAGAATTGAGAAAATGAGAAATGTGTCAAATAAATACAACACCTACTAATTGCATTCTGCATAAGGTAAATGAGCTTTGGTGGTTGTTGGTGGAAGGAACAAGAAATAAGTCAAAGAAATGTTGCCATTAATAATATACAAATTTGGAGTAAAGTTTACTTGAGGGAACATGAATGCACAGAAACCTCCCCTGGTAACAGAAAAGTGAAGTTTCTTGGCAGGCAAAGAATAGGAGATATGAAGGTTGAATGATCATTAGAGAAATATTTCTTAGGCTATTATATAGTTTATTACCTTGGTAAATACAGAATTTACCCGTTTTTTCATTTTCTGATGCAATTTTTTGGATCTTTGGAGGTTAACTTACACAAATTAAGGTTTCATTATGACAAGAATTAAACCAGCCATATTTGTTGTATGATGGTAAAAAAAAAGGACTTCCAAATTTCTCTCTGTGGGAAGGACTTTAAAAAATACCCAGTTCCAAATCTGCATGCTGACCAAGCCTCATGCTAGTCCCTAATTTTATTTCCTGTGATTAGGTTATAAAACTGCAACAGGTATAAAAGCAAGATCACAGAAAACCAGTTTGCATTCTTCCAGGAAACCCTGAAGATTTAAGACACTTCCATCAATAAAATGAACCACTTTTGGGTTAAATTTGAGTGTTCACAACTATTGGCAACTGTAAATACGATTTTTCACTGTAGGTTTCAACATGAGCCTGTCTCTAGGTTACTGGGTTCTATCTGTTAAATCATCCAGCTACATCTATTGATGAATAAACATTCTATACAAATGTTCAATGCCACGAAAAAGCAGAAATTGGCTGTATGATATGAACCTTGGAAAAGCAGCAAGCCAAACATTTATTTGTGCAGCAAACCCCAGGTTTGCTGTGGTGGCACAAATGGCTGCTTGTGCATCTAAAGGTATGAATTTAAGAAATTTGGGTATTTATGGAATTAAAGTAGCAGTCATGCTATAGGGTAGGAGAAGCACACCAGCACGTGCTGCCATGAAGCTTTGAGCTGGAAATTCCATATTCCAGCCCTAGAAATGTTTATAAGGCAGGTCAGAGTGTGCAGCAATGCCCTGTGACTGAAGGGATCAGTCAGCACAGCCACTCAGTGCTGGGCTCAAAAGCTAAAGGCTGAAATGTGCTCAATTGCAGCCTTTGATGGGCAATTCTAAAATATAAATGTGGTTCTGAAAAGGAACCTGTTCAGAGAAAAAGGTTTTTAAAAAAAGGTGTTTCCATGTATTTATTCAGTTCTGCTCTCTATGATCTTCTGCTGGGTAAAGCAGAACATGAAGCAGAAAAATAAACTTAATGTCACTTCTCTTGTCTGTTGTTTCATTATGATAGAACATTTTTATAACATTGAAAATCCTGTATGGATTAAGATTTTTTTTTTTTAGTGAACAGCTTCATTTTAGTTAAACTCTTACATGATATAATTTACCTGCTGTCAAATCCAGTTAAGTGACATAGTTTGGTGCTATCATATTCCAGAACATGTCAGGATTTGATGAGCTATGAATGTTATGTTTAGTATCATGCATTTTTAAAAGGTTTTTTCCCCAACATTCTACTGAACACTCACTGAATCCTTCACCGAATGTCTTTTATTTTTCTGCAGGAAGATGTTCCTGTTATACAATTTTGGTTCCTTGCTGAACAGACAATCCATATTCATGCTTATTTTTTGACGTCTTAGTGAGAGATGAAGGTCTGATCACTTAAAATACATTTCTTACAAGCATATTTTTCTGTGGTTAAAACTTCCAATTTCTCTGAATTGTTCACTATGAAGCTCATTTATCTCCTGATAAAAAACAATTCTTTCTAAGTGGTGTCTGCAGTAAAATCAGGGCAGCTGAGTAAACCCAGAGCAGTCTCTGTGTTTTGGCTGCTCCATGGAATGGCGTGAGAGCTGCTTGCAGAACACAGAGTGCCATTTATTGAACATTCCTGTGAGCCAGCAGCCCTGGCTTGGCAAGGAGGGGACACACAACCTTGTGAATAAAAAAATGAACCTCCAGAAAAGTGATCAGCCCACTCGAGGTTTTACTGTGTTTCTCTTTGTTCCAGTTTCCTTCTTTGGCCTAAAATGAAACAAACACCCAAGTTCTAAAATAATTCTTCTTGGCCTTCTTTAGGTTTGAGAAAAGATTTTGAGATCTTTCTGCCTTCCTAAGCAGACTTAATAATTTTAAGTTGGTTTCTTTCTGCAGTTAGTTTTGCTTTCCTTATAGAATCATGGAATCAATCTTCCATGTCCCTTTCAAATATGGGTTTAGGAGCCTTTTGCTATTTCCTTGCCAGGGGATTTACTTGGTGCCATAATAGCAAATATTTAGTTTTACAAAAGACCTCAATTAAAACCAGAATAGACTCTTTTTGATAGGCTCCATGGGGTTGATGGATTGCTGCTGATTTCAGCTCCAAAATCAAACTCTTGGGATTGATTGGACTGAGTTTCTCTGTGTGTTCTGCATTGAGCCAGCAAGTTACTTAAGAGTGATAGATTTATAAATAGGTTACTCCAAATCAAAGAAATTATCTTATGTTTGAACCAGCAATGTATTGATGAGAAGTCACCTTGCCAGGGCAAAGGAGAAGAACCTTTGGTGATGTAGCAGAACTGAGTGAGGAGCTCTCGTGCAATTTGCCACTAATTGTTGTTTTATTGAACAGTAAAATCCAATATTAATGTTTGCTGTGCCTGTCAAATTAAAAACAAGAAGGTGACAGGAACAATGGAATAGAGACAGGACTATGCCCAGTCACAGAGCAGAATTTGGAGAATAAATCTTGTTTTCCTTTTTTTAGACACTGTCTAAAGTGTCTAAATAAGATGCTGTGTGTACTCAAAGGGACTATTGCAATTACCTTGGCAGAAACAATGACACTTCAAACTTCATTATTAAATACATTTCAAGCAAATCATGCTGTACTGTTAAAATAGTTCCCTATTGCTATAAAAAAGTTCAGATTTTAACACACACCTATTATTTTTAGAAAAGACCTGTACTGGGATGTAAAGTCCCCTAATTGACATAGGGGAGTGCACTCCTCAGGGGGGAGTGTGATGGAGTAAAATGCCACAGGATGATTTCCCATCACCTTGTGACTTCAATGCCACTTTGGGAGTAAATACATGAAGGTTGAACAGTCTGGTCTGTGCAAGAAGTCCCTGTGTTGCTTTGGAGCATCAGCTTCAAAAGTCTCTTAAGGACTTCTTCTTCTAGGACATTTCAA
Organism: Vidua chalybeata; assembly: GCF_026979565.1. Taxonomy (NCBI): domain Eukaryota; kingdom Metazoa; phylum Chordata; class Aves; order Passeriformes; family Viduidae; genus Vidua; species Vidua chalybeata. The sequence goes on from NC_071540.1 coordinate 17,524,374, forward strand.
ATTAAAAAAATTGCTGCACCCCAGTAGATTTTAATAGCTCAAAACACTGCAAGATTTCTCCTCCTTTCTCTATTTGTCTGTTTAATTCTCCATTCACCACAGAAATCCTCTCTGTTTTAAATTAGTTACCTTTATTTAATTCCTTTCACTTTGTTTATACTTTTATTTCCATTATGCCTTTAACTGACCCCTGGTACTCTGTTGGTGATTATCTTTGTGGGTCCCAAAGATCCTTTTCTTGGGTTTTTGAGTTACAGTTTTGCAATAGGAGAAGGAAATGTTCCAGCAACACTCACTGGGATGAGTTCTGGAATTTACTCCTTTTATCTTCATTTGGTTTGTGGGTGCATGAAAAAGAGTCTTGCTGATTGCTGTAATTCAAAAAGGGTTTTTTCACTTGCAATTTTAGTGCTTAGGGCATTTAATTAATTTTTTGACCTGACTATATTCAGATTTTACTTTTTGCTGGAATAACAGATTTTCCAATTCTCCCTTTGCCAAATACAAGATTCCACATAGGAATTTTTTTTTTCAGTTGATACAGCTGATGCAGCTTGATGCAATCAATGAAAAAAATAGACATCTACATAATCATTGGAAAAAAAAAAAAAGGTTTGATTGCATCTTTGGGCTGAAAATCATGTGTGTTACTATTTGTGGATAGTAAAAAGAGTTTGAAAAGTGTAAAAAAAGACAAAAGATGACATTGTGGGTCTTGGAATTCAGAAAATTGCTCAGATAAGGTTGCCATAAATTTGGAGTTTAGGAAAACCATGGAGAACAGAAAAAAAGAAATCTTTATCTCCAGAAACCAAATGGGTGTGGAAATGTGGCACGGATAAAGTCCTGAAAGTTAGTGACAAACCAGTAAGGCAGAAGTCTGTGGATTTGGTTTGAGATCTGATTTTATAGAAGTGCTGCACAGGAATTGTTGTGTGTTGTAAAACATCTTGTAAGATCTCAGAATTAAGGGAAAGTGGTGGTGGAGCAGAAAATTTACAGAGGAAGTGCCTTCCTAAGATGTTAAATGAAGTAAATTATGGTTGACTGAGATATTTAAAATAAATAAATAAATCCACTGAGGCATGCTAGAACTGCAAATTACACCTTAAGATTAATAGTTTTAACAGGTAATTTTGTCATGAGAGCTGAAGACCAGTGAAGCATTTCAGAAAGTTCCTGGGTGAAATGTAAGCAAGGAAAATAAAAGAACATGAAATAAATTCGATGTGTCACTACACAGCAGATGCTTGTTGATCCTTCAGGAATTACATTAGAGCTATTTGACTACTCAGAAAATATTTTTACTGTGTTAATTCACCTAATTTCAGACTCATTGACTAAATCTTCTTTTATTCACAATTAATGTAGAGAGATGGTCCAACATGTTAACAGTGACAAAGGCTCAGTTAAGAGAGACAGAAGAGGTAATTTGAAATGACATTTTATTTTGGGTCAGGCTGCCCTGGGAATATCTTTCCACTACATCCATGTCTGCAAACTTCTTTTCTGCTATAATAATGTGGAAACTGTTCAGATAATTTCTTTTTTTCTGTGAATGAAATATAGATTTAATAGGAAAAAAACCACTACACTACTGAAATGAAACAGGGAAACTGTTCATTGTGTGTGATCTGGGATGTGCTGATCTGCCTAGCTGCTCTTACCAGGAAGATCAGCTGTCTGAATTACAAAAAGATCAGCCACAAACACCCTTTTGGAAAAAAAACCAAACTACTGGGCATAATGTGAAATTCAATAAAGCTGACTGTAGACAAAATCAGCAAAAACTCCTTTAGTTGGGGATGACAGGGCAGGATAAAGGGAGTTTTGTTACCTTCAGTGCTTGCACATCATCACAGCTGCTGAGGTCTTGGAGTGCAGCAGGGCAGGGAAAGCCAAGCTCTAACTCTGAATACTTCTGGGCTATATTTGATATATTTACCCCCACACATGTCAAAATTCTTAATATAACAGCTTCCAAGCTCTGATGCTACTGAGGGAGATTGATAAACTCACTTTTACTGACGAGTGTAACCAAACACACAGCAGGGAGGGAGTTGTGGTGATGCTTCCCACACCTTTTATCATCAGCATGGAAATGTGTCAGCTTTGGCTCAGCAAACAGGCAGCAAAGTGCCAAGTGTTTACTAGACAGGGATGTGAGGAGGAAGGAGAGGGATGTTCCATGGCAGGAATGGGGTCAAACAGGCAGATTCCAGTTGGTAAAGTGGGTGCCCTGAGGAAAGGAGAGGCTGTCACGGCTTGGGAAAGGAGTTAGAGGGAGATTAACAGAAGAATGAATAATAAATAAATAGCATCCCAAATAATTAAATACAGAAAAGAGAAAGGGACTATGTAGGTACACAAACAGAACTCTTGACAGTTTATCACCCCATCCTATGTGCTGGAGAAGGGGCATGGCAGACACCTTGTGCCACAATCCAATCCTGCGCAGCATCCTTCTGGATGGCAGCTTTGCCGCTCTGAAATTGTAATGGGTTTTGTAAGCATTAGCAGCATGGTCATCTCGACCCTGTGAGCAGAGACAAATCTCATCTGGTTCTCTTTTCCTGCCTTCTGGAGACCAACCTTCCTAAAGGTGAAGTTTAGGAATGCTGTAGAAGTGCATCTTACAAGGCTGTGATAAATGCAGTGTAGAAAATATGGTGGCATCATTTCAAATTTTCAACAGCAGAGCAATTTTGTTTACAGGAAAAGCAAATTTTTCAGGAACTCCACCAGGAAAACACTTCTCTCTAAAGTGTTTTCTTCACTGACTCTTGGATCCCAAGCACTCTTATTTTGCTCTTGGATAGGCTTTGAATGAGTGGTGGCTGCAGCTGTCCCCTGGAGCACTGACAGGGTAGAGAGGATGAGCTGTCACCCCAGGAGTGCTGACAGGGCTGGGAACTCAGGCTGCAAGGCAGCAGTGACCTGCAGGCCCTCCAGTGCAGCCTGTAAAGCCTTCGGTATGAGTGCTTTTGTAATTGCTTGTTTTTGCTACTTAAAAACAGGGACACCTGTCCTGTTACCTCTGTTCTTGCCTGGTATCAGCCTGAGTGATCCTTGACTTCAAAGACCTTTTCCTGCTCATTTGCAGGAACAGATATTTTAAGCAATGATAACAAAGCCAACCATATGCATGTGTGATATATCCCTGGCATTTGCACTGACCTTTATTTCTTGTGCCTAAAGAAGTCAGTTTCCTTGTCACTGATGCGTTTGAGATCTTGCATTTTAGTTCTTGGTCTGATTAACTACAGGCTCTCTCTGACCCTCGTGCTTCTTGCATCCTTCCATGAGTTGAAATCTGTTAAACTCTTGCCACTTCCTCCACTTTTGGAGCTAATTTTGAGCAGCCAGAATGGTGAGCAGTGTCAAACAATGCCAGGAGCTATTTAAAAGTGCAAAGTTATTTTTTTTTTCAGTTTTTCTTTTGTAAGTGTCTTTATTGCTTTTGTGGTGCAGCATAGAGTCTAAAAATTCTGGCCCAGCTTATGTCTTAATCCTTTATTTCAGCCCTACTTTGTCTCTTTTTGATTTCTTGAATATTTTTGTGGTGATTAGAATTGATTGCTTTGGTGAATCCTGCCACCTCCTCTGTCTCCCTCACCCCCACTCCATTTCTGAGGGGATCAACATGTGCTCTCTTGTGATAGGGGAAGATTTTAATTAGTATTTACATGATCAGCCTTAATACTTTTGGTCTGTGTGAAGTCCACGTGGCTGCTTGAAGAGCTGTGCTGCTCCACAGATTGGAGGGATGTTCTTCCCGTTTGTTCACCGAGGTTATTTTTGGAGTGGGCATTCTCATTTCAACTCCTAGATAATGCTTAACAGGATGGATGCTTCAGAAGTTATTTTAATTTGATTTTTGAGGCCATATGAGAGATTCTTTGAGGCTTTCTATTGTAAGGATGCATAAAATTATTTTCACTCGTGCTTTTGTGTCTTTACAGATGTAGAATAGTGTGTAACGGGAGGGAAAAAATCATATACTGAGAGGACAACTGGGTTTTCAAAGATCTTTCAAAGGTGTTTTGATTTTAATAGGATATATTATCCAGTCTCATAAGGCACTTTGAAAAATCATACTGTGCACATGTTGGTAGCTTAATAATCTTTGTAAATCTAATTTTACATTACCTGCTCAGCAAGAGGTTGAATATCACTATCAGTCTTGTGTGCAGAGATCAAAAACCCAGATTCAAGCTTGATTTAAATTTTGTCTGGTCTGTGGCTTTGGTGAAGTCATTTCATCTCTGTCTCCCACCCTTTGCCTATCTTATTTATGTGACTGATTCTCTTTTGAAACACTCTGTGGCTGTTGGTCCCATCAGTTCAGTCATCATTAATCAGGGTGGTTACAGTTTGAGCACCTCACACCTGCTTTATGCCCATCCTCAAATGGGGATTTTGTGGGGTTTGGAAGGTTTGTAAATGCACCCATTTACTCTGTGAGGTGGCAGGACCCTGGAGCAGCTCCTGCCGTCCCATCTGCTGCCCACAGAAGCGAGAATTTTGGGATAATGTCAGAATCTTCCCTTCTTTGCTCCCAATTCCTTTGTTCCCTGTGACCTTTTGCATAACTCACCATTAAACCCATTTTTCTCTCATGCAACCTGACTCTTTGTGTCCTACAAAGTGACATTTCTCAGAGGGACTGGAGTTTACAGGGATACATCTGGGGCAAAAAATGGACAGAAGCCTTGGAAAACTGTTGCTTTCTAGTTCCTGATAATACATAATAAATAAAACCTTGTTTTGATAAGGTTTTTTTATGATATCATAGGCTTTAAACTATGAAAATACATAATAATAAAACCTTAAATGCTCTGTGAATATCAAAAGGAATCTTTGCAAAGAATTGTTTATTACAAATATTTAAATGTTAAAAAAAAGAAGTCTTAAAAATAATAGTCACAAGAACTCGCAAGTAAATCTTGTCTGCTCCAAACTGACTTAAAAAACCCCTGAAAATACCAGTTCCTGCTTGCTGACCCCTTTATTCTTGTAACTTAAAACCTCAGGAATAGGTGGTAAAAGCTATGAGATTAAGTTACCCATTTTGTGGGTTTATTTTTACAGTTGACATACAAAAATCTGCTATAAAATCCCAAACTATTTATTTTATATTTTAATGAGATGAAAACATCAAAATAATTTTTGGAATTTGGTTTAATGTGAAGAAAAGGCAGAGTTCATTTTGGTATAAGATTTTTATGAGTATGTAATTAATGTATTTTTTCTGCAGTTTATGTCTTTATTTTCTACAATTTTGGGGTTTTTATATTCCTTTTTTTAATGGAAAAAGGGACATTTTATACTTAGAACAGAGACAAATTTCCAGGCTTTAAGCTGTACAGAAAACAACACTTTTTTTAAACAATATTGTGATTCAGAGACACAGCTGGAGAAGAAGATGCATTTCCTGTGACACTAATGGTGGCACAGTGTATACATTCAATTAGATAATGAATTCATAATTGCTTGGTTTCCAGCTATGGAGCAATTTAATACATTAAAACCAAAAAAATATGAAACATATAGCATTGTAGATTCATTTTTCAGCAATGAGCACATTCCAATGATGGCATTTTCTAGGAATATTGTGGCTTTCCTGGATTGCCAGTGCCAGGTTTTCCAGTGGAAAAAGGGTTTGTGATCTTATCTGGAGCTGCAGGTACAAGGAGCTTTTGGAACTGGTCTGTACTGATTGAAAAATGGCCAAGAAAATGTTCTTGTGCTTCGTCCTTCGAGGGAAGGGTGAACGATAGAGAGATTTACTGCACAAAAAACCATGTGGAAATGTACAGAAAGCTGCGATTTAATTGAATTTGATTAAGGCTCTAAGAGTTTTTTGACTTGGGCTGCTTTTGTTTAAAGAAAAAACAGTTGAAATAACGTGGGAATGTTGATTTGACAGTCACATACAGATAAACCCCATTGTTGACAGGTTACAGCTCAAATGTGACTTGAGCTTTGGAAAGGTAAAAGGTTCTTTTTAGACAAAAGTGTATTAACTTGGCAGAGCGTGCTATGTTATGCTTCAGAAATTAAAATATGATGTAGACCCTGACCTTTCAGTCTCCTGATGTGACTAATTAAAATATTAAGCCCACGGCCTTAAAAGGCAGAGATAAAAGCACATATTTGACTTTTTATAATATTAAGTTTCTCTTTCTTTTCTTAAAATGTCTGTTAATGCATCTACAAACTTTTGCATCTGAAGTGAACAAAGAAGATGAAGTGACTCTTACTGAAGAATTCATTCCTTGCCACTTTGGAGAGAGAGAAGTCTCGTTTGGTTTTTTTTTTGTTTGTTTGTTTGTTTGTTTTTTATTTATTTTGTTTAATGCACACAATTAAGAGATAGTTGTGCTAAGAAAATAGGAACTGTGTAATAATTAATTTTTGAGATGGATGCAGTAGCAAGATGAAGCCTGTGGAAGATACTCCCGGAGTACTTACATGGCCAATTAATCCCTTTCCACCTTGGCCCTGGCTCTGAGTGCCAGGTGAAATTCTCTAATTGCAGGTAATGGTGCTGGTTTTGGCCATCATCTGTACAGCTGTGCTGTGGTACTTGATAGAATTATGTTTTCCTCCGAAAAACTGAGTATTTTTATTTTCAGTCATCTTCCTCCATCTCTTATGGAGCAATATAACTATTAGTTCATGTTTTATTCATACTCTTAAAACAGGAAAATTTACTTGTAATTAGTTTCTCGTTGTCTGAATTATTGTCTTCTCTGAGTTGTGTTAGGTAATTGCATAAAATTTTTACTACAACCTTGCACTAGAAAAATAATTTCTTTATTACATTTTATGACCTAGAGGTGACCAAATTTTCTTTTCTTACCAGGAAATTGCCTGAATGAAAGATCCTAAAGTCCATTGCGTTTCTTTACTGTCAATTCACACTTAAAAACTGATGATAAAGAAACCTAACAAGTATTCTTAAGACTGAATCTGATCAATAAATATTTCCAGCAGAAATTAGAATAACTGAGGTGGGGCAGGTGGCGGTGTTGCAGTATTTTGGATGGTGCAGTGCTCCTGTGAAGCTGGGGATGAGGAACAAGTAGAAAAACCATCTGTTGAAACAAATGGAAAACTTCCATGAGAAACATTCCTGTGGGCAACAAATTGGAAATTAAAATTAGATGGCAGGTAATGACTAAATAACCTGTCTTAGGCTTTGAAGATAATTAAGCACTAAAAGATATTCCAGATTTACTTATTAAAATCTCCAAATTTATGATGTAATTTTATGTGGGCCATTGGCTGGCTCGCTGCAAAGTGAAAATAGACATTTATATGCAGAGAAGGAAGGTGGCTCTCCAGAATCATTTCACCAAAAGCAATAAATGAATGAAAACAACCCTTCTGTGAAGAGAAACCTTTGAAATTACTTGAAGTAATGGTAAGAATGAGACTGGTTATCTTTTCATGTAAATGTTATTGCTGACTGCAGAGTAGAAAGGATTCAAGACTGTTTAAAATAAAGCAGAAAGCTTAAAATGAGCAACTTTGAATAAGCTTAACTTCTGATGAGATCATTATATTTGGGGTGATGAAAGATCCATGCTTTGCATGTGCTGAGGGAAATTGGATGGGAAGTCTAGAAATCCATTTTGAGAAGGGAGAGGGTTTAGTAGGAGTTTGTGAGATAGGATAAAATCTATTCCTGCCTGCACTTTGGGGGTTTGCTTTGCTTTTCCCTGTTCCATTGCTGTGCCTAATTTGATCAGTCTTTCTGAGCTATACTGTGGCACCAGCCAAAGTCTGCTTTGCATCTGATCATGGAGTTTTGTGCTGAGAGGTGTAAAATTTCTCCTAAAGCCTTGATTATCCTTTGTGGTTTGCATGTACACTTGTGTCAGAAACGAAACGGCCTCAAGAGCTGCTGAAAATACCAGGTTAGATTACGATGACCATGACTTCATCATTTTCATCGAGTCATGGTTTGGGTTGGAAAGGACCATCTAGTTTCCACCCCCATGAACATAATTCCTTAACTTTTGAGTGGGAAAGCATCAGTTTTTCACAAAATAAACAACTGCAGAACTCTGCAGGTTGTTTTGTTTTGTTTTTTCTCAATTTGTTCAAATCTGTCTTTATGCTTAGCACGTGTCCTTGGAGCTGCATTGTTATAGTCAGGTAGGAACTTAAACCCTTTCTGAATGTGCCATTACAATTTCTTGTTATCAAAAGAATTAATTCAGTATCTTTCATACATCAGACAAGTTTTACATTAAAATCAGATAGGCTTTCTTGCCTCCTGCATTGAAAGACTGAAATCTCACAGTTCTGGTACTTGGGACAATCTCATTTCCCACCTGGTTTTGTTTACAGCCTGTTCAAAGTGCCAACATTGTCTTTTACTTGAATGCTTTTCTCACTTGCATGTGTTGGGTTTTTGGAAATAACAATATACTTCTGCTGTTATTTTGTGACAGATTTTATGGATTTTTTTTGTTTTGTTTTGTTTTAATTTGGGGCGGTTTTGTTGTTTTTTGGGGAAACTAGATAAAATATGAGACAGCTTCTTTCACAAACTGGTCATATAAAGAATGATGGCCATAACTTCAGTGCTGCAGGTTTTCATTTTGAAAACATTGTAGGATGGGTTTAAAAGGAGCTTGTGACTTAACTCAGTGCTTAGGACAGGCTTGAAAATTATTGTACAAAGATTAATAAAATAAAGTCCTTGGCCATCTAAATAAAATAAAATAAAATAAAATAAAGAAGATATCATGTTCCTACAGACCTGTCATGCCAAATTTTTCAGACAGCTGCTCTCTGATGCAGTGGACTTGGCAAAGATAAAGCAAATCTATTTCAGTCATTAATAAGAATCTCCTATTCTTTTCCTTGATCTGTGCAAGTCTGAAAAAAAAAACCCAAAAACTAGTGTTAGATCAGCTTTTGTTTTAAATGACTTACAATTCTGATAAAGTAGCTGAAGTAGTTTTTTAAATTTAGCAAAGTCTTTGTTCTTTCCAATGAACAGCACAGTCACTTGATACTGAGAAACAGATTAGGAGCAAATTATCTTGAATTTGAAAATTAATTTCCTGGAATTTCACAGAGAAATATCACTATTCTTTCACTTCTCAAAGCAATTAACATAGTTTTGATGAGTCAGTTTTACTATGATAAAGGGTCCAGCTCTGGAGTCTTCAGCACAGGGATGATGTGGATATGTGGGTCCAGAGGAGGCCACAAAAATGAGCAGAGGGCTGGAACACTTTTTCTGTAAGGACAGGCTCAGAGAGCTGGGTGCTGAACCCCAAGTCTGATCATGGAGTTTTGTGCTGTGAGGTGTAAAATTTCTCCTAAAGCCTTGATTATCCTTTGTGGTTTGCATGTAAAGAGAAGAAAAGGCCCCAGGAGGACCTTAGAGCCCCTTTCAGGGCATTACAGGAAGGTTGGGGATAAGCATTTAGCAGGGCTTGTTTGGTAGGACAAAGAGAAATGGTTTTGAACAAAAAGAGAAGAGATTTGAACTAGATACAGGGAGAGGGAAATTACAATAAGGGTGGTAAAACACTGTCATGGGTTGCCCAGAGATGAGGTGGATGTTCCATCCCTGGAAAAGGCCAGGTTGGATGGGACTTGGAGCAACCTGCTCCAGTGAAAGGTTTCCCTGCCCATGGCAGGGGGTGGAAATAGATGAACTTTAAAGGTCCTTTCCAAGCTAAATTATTTTATGATTCATTTTGTCAGCAGTTTCCAGCTGTAGCTAAAACTGTATCTGACTTTAATGTAATTCAGGAATGGAATCTCTTTTCCTTTCCCAGTCCCCATCACATCCCATGGCAGAGATTCCTGCATTGATTTTGGAGTTCAGAGTTGAACAAACCCAAAAGTTAAAGGGGAGGTGCTCCCAGAGATCTTCAGCTGTGCCAAAGCTATGGGAATCATCCCAATCAGAATATTTGTGTGCCTTTAAGCTGTTAAGCCATATAATAAAAAATAAGGCTTGGGAAAGGCTTGCAAGAACAATTCGTAGACAAGTGAGGATAAGCAGTGAGTAGATGTTAAAATGGACTGTGACACTATTTACAAACAGTGCTTGTAAGTAGGTGTCTCACTCATCACAAACACTCCTACTCACACCCAACACATTGAATTTAAATAGTGGAAGGTATTTATAAGCATTACAAAAAACCAGAGAAAGGTGATAATAAGCCATCCATTTTAATAAGGAATTAGGATTCTGACCTATTTCTTTCCCAGCAGGATTTATCACTAACTTATAAATAACTTACAGGTATAAGACAGAGCAATGAAGAATAAATTAACAGTATAAACAAAATACTCAGAGACTTCCAGCCCCTGCTGGCACCATTTTCTCAGGGAAAGACTGGGAGAGAGTGATATTAACATCTGAGCTCAGGTTCATTTTCTGGCTGGCTTAACTCCATTAGAGTCTGGGGATGGGGAGGGCAGGTGAGAATGATAGTGGTGTCTCAGACATGTTTATTGCTGTATTTTATTGATTTCTTGTGAGGTGAGAGAACTGCAGGTATAGCACACAGCTGCAATCTAAATTGATTTCTCTGTTGTTTAAGAGGTTTTGGCGTGGTTTGCCCTGGTGACTCATTGGGGCCTTCCACTGCACATGGGTTGGAGGGTTGAGATTTCTCTCAACTTTCTGTCCAGTTTTTGGACATAAAGAAAGTCCAAACAAATCTTCAGCTTGTGAATATACCCACTTGACTGGGACTGAAGATGTTCTTTCATTCTTCCACACCTGATTAGAAAACTCAGAGAACTCTGAAAATGGCCTAACAAACACTTCATGCCATCACCACTGAAAAAATGTCTAAATGTCTACAGCATTCCTGCTTTTTTTGTTTTGTTTTGTTTTTCATGGTTTTATTTTCTGTTTGTTTTTAAAAAGGTGAGCATTAATGTAAATTCTACCATGAAATTCTGTATGTGTCCACTGGAGGTATGCTTGATAAAAGGAAAGAAACAAATTCTAACCAAATCTTCACATGTGTAGGATTAAATTTGCCAAGAGTCTTGTTTTTTGGGTTTTTTTTTTTAGCTCTGTTCTATTAATTCTTTGGGCAAGATGGCATCTTCAAGCTGCCAGGGGGTATCTCAGTTTGAATGTACATCTGTCTCTCTTTTGCTTCGAGGAGAAATCCGCTCCGAGCCTGGTCCAGAAGCGTGGGCTGCAAGTGGTGTCTTTGGCAGGGTCTGGCCACACCGACGCTCATCAGAACTCTTTTTTTTCTTACTCTCTTCTCACTGTGACAGTGAACTCATGACTTGGTTCCTTTCTCTGTTCACCCAGCTGCAAGTGGAGGTCGTGGACATGAATGAGAAAACCATGGATGGCCCGGTGCGCCTGGACATCTTGGTCATCGACCAGAATGACAACAGGCCCATGTTCAAAGAGGGCCCCTACGTTGGTCACGTCATGGAGGGATCTGCCACAGGTGAGTCCGAGCCAGTCACAGCTCAGGAAATACAGCCTGAACAAACCCTCTCTTGGCAAGTGCATTATTATCACGTTGTACAAGCTTTCTTGCCGATTTTGGTGGCTTACTGGTTTCTTCCTCCGCGAAAAGAAGTGGGAGCAGCACAACTTTAGGACAGTGGGTAATGATTTTTGAAAAATAAGTCTCTGCAGTAAAAAAGAAAAAGAAGTGAAAGGCAAAAAACCCCAGAAATTAGTTGGAAATAGGAGCTTTGATTTAGGTTAATGTTTTTTCTTCATTTCTGGAATCACTGAAGACAAACCCTAGGATATGATTAAGATTCAAACCAAATACCACGAGCAATTTCTGTGCAGAGTGGGAATTTCACATTTTTTTTCCTGTAAGTTCAGTTACTCGAAGGGTTATTTTTATTTGTTTATGTAGCATGAGTCTGGTAAATAACCAATAAATGGAAAGCACATTATGAATAAACAAATGTTTTCGGGCAGATTGAAACACTGAACAATGCTGATAAACAGATGTTGTAAATGTAGATACAACAGTTGCAACTAAACAAAAACACATTGATATATTAAAGTTAGTAAGGAAAATGTTCTGATTAAATTTCCTGTTGATTTTGTTTGATAAGGAAATTCTACAAGAGTAAGATACTGTTCCAAGTTTTAATGTGGGTATAACCATCCAAGTTAAACTCTTCCCTTATATTATGTGAGCTTTCTGGTGAAATTTGCATTTTCACATAGAGTTCTTCATATCTAGAAACCTGGGGGTATGAAATGCATTGCAAGCTGCTCCCTCAACAGATTAAATTTTTGAGGCAACTGTTTATTTACCTCACTTGTGACAAGCATGTAATGAAGATATTGATGATCTTTTCAGCCAAACAAGAAACATTTAATATTTGAGAATATGACTACCAGTGGAACACTCTTTTCTCTTGTAGGTCTCTAGTACATTTTTAACTGGCAATTCCCTGTTTTTATTATCCATAAACTCTCCTTGCTTTTCCTTTTTTTCCCACTCCTTACATTGAAGTTTACACTTCTGATTCAGTAGAGATGTTTCTCAGCCCACCTTCCAGTGAATTCTTCCGTAATAGTTTCATCCATTTGCTCCTATTGCTGCTTTGTATTGGCTCAGGTATCATTTAGCATTTTGATTGTCTTTCCTGCTGGCCAAAGTTTGAATGATTTTTCTCAACTTTCCTTCCCTTCCCTTCCCTCCCTTCCCTCCAGGTATTCATCACATTAAACTTCATAACCTCATTTGCCTGGTGTCAAGAGCACCAATGCTCGCAAAATTATTTTGTGCACAATGGAACCTGTGGAATCAGGGTAGGCTGGAATCAGGGACAGCTCTCTCTGCAGATGGCACCCACTCAGCCAAGATTTCCTGGTCTTGTTTTCCATAATTCTTCACAACTTTTGGCACATATCTTCAAATTATTCATCAGGCTCTGCTATTTTATCACGGAGGTTATCAGAGAATATTCCGAGCTGGAAGGGACCCACCAGCTGTCGTGCTGTTCCAAATCAAAGGTTACACTGCACAGCTTGATAGGAATCCTGATGTGTTTGCAAGTGGCATTCCTGAGTCCTTCCCTTTGGATTGCAATTGTGCTGCATTTCATTTTTGAAGCTGCAAAAGGAAGGCTTTGTATGGGGATTTTGGAAGGAATTTCAAATGAGTTAGAGACGGGATCTCTGAGTTTTTAGATGGTGCAGTTTATTTTTCTTATCTTCTATATAGGTAGGAAGGGTGAGTTTGGCTCACATCTTCACAGCATGGTTCAGAAGGTCACAAGACCCTTAGTTATAAGACCTTTTAAGGATTTATTGACTAATAAAATACTGTTAATAAAATGAAATATTTAATGATTGGATCAAAAATATCCAATCATTAAATATTTCATTTTATGGACTCATGTTATAGTGTAAGCTTTCTTAGGTAATTATGTTATGATACACAAAATTACAGTAGTGCATTTTAAACTTGTTTACTTTTGTAACTAATTTTTTCTATATATTAAACTCTAAAACTCTAAACTTTCTTTTTCTAACTTAATGTGTTTCTGCTTTAAAGCTATATTCTCGCTTCTATTAGCAAAGTTTGGAAGCCTCTTCCAAGGTCTCAGATCAAATCCTGTGTTTAATTCTAAGCTTTGGCATACAGGCCCAAAGTTCTGAGAATTCCCTGCATTCCAGATTCCATCAGCTTTGCATTGGATGCATAACATTATTTCTTATCACTTCTTATCACTATCAGCTTCCTTCAAGCTCTGAATCAAACCCACTCACTGAAATTCTGCTAAAAATAAAAAATGCTCAAGTAGGTATCTTGGATTTGTCTTGATGCTCCCTGGAGCAAAGTGTAAATGTCCATGGATACCAATAATTCCATGAGAGATGCACAATAATGTAGAGAAAGATACAAATATAGTGTGATACTCATCAGAAGGATTTGGGACTTTTTTAAACCATTCAGATGATATTATTATCTTTAAATTATCCATTACAGGGTTCCTGTGTGTTTTCCTGTTAGGCCACAATTTTATCAGTCACAAAACCAATGGAATTCTCTACAGACTTTCCACTCCTTTATTAACTCTTCAATTGAACTTAGGTGTTGTCTCTTCATCAGGAATAGTAGAGAATTATGATAAATCTTAGAGAGAGTTAGCATCAAAAACTTAAATATGTAAACTTTAATTTTAAAAATCAAGGGAATATTCATATTAGACTTCCCTGGTGTTGCTGTAGAACATATTTTACAGCTTTTTATTGTTTTACAAAGTGACTTTTTTCCCTTAATGAGTTGAAAGTCAATTCCTTAATTAGGGAACTACACAGAAATTACAGTGAAAAGTTGTGTCATGCCCCTTTTAAGAATCTTCTTTTCTCTTCTATCTGAGATAGATATAAATCCACCAAAACTGAAGAAAGCATGGAAACAGTGTGTGATTTTTGTATTTATTTAATCTGTGTATGAATAATTAAAGAGCCTTTTGAGCACAGTCCCAGTGAGGATGGTTTGGATGGTGTTCAAATAGATTTTTTTATGTCACTAAGGCCATTCACATTTGTGTGTGTGTGATTTTTAAACTCACAGTAAACACCACTGGTTATTTGGACACCTACAATTTATGTGCCATCACATTTCTGGGGAGGCAAGTACCTGCCTATAATTACTGAGAATACAAACTACATTACAATGAGTATTCATCTGAATTTCAAGCTAGGGCTTGCCAGACCTTATAATTAATGATAAAAATATGTGACTGCTAGGTGATATTGCTACAGATTTATTTCTTGATATATCATTCCTAGGGAAATTTAATAATATAGTTAGTTACAGTAAATTAGCTCTTTTCAGGGAAAATTGTCATGGTTCTGAAAATAGCCCGGCATCAAATCCTAACAAAGTACCCAAATGTGTGCTTAAAGTGACCACAGATGTGCTGAGATTTCTATTAGGTCTTTTTCTGGAGGGACTGCAAACTTGGAGGCTTTTTATCATAAATAAATAAATTGGAAGACCAGTAGAAACTGTTTGAAGACAGGAGAACCGGTTTGATTTGTTGTTTTTTATTTATACCAGCTCCCATTTCTGGATGAGGTTGCAGTCAGCATATATGTACCAGGAAAGTAATGGCTGAGCCTGACTCAGTGACACTGATGGCAATTTTGGGGCTGACTGTAATGAGTTTTGTGTTTGCTGCACTGCTGATTTCTCATGTTTTTGTTTTCTGAGTTATGACCCAGTTTATTTCCTGTAGATATCTGATTTTTTTCCAGCTGCCAGCTCCAGGGTTGAGGAGCTGTGTCTTGCAGCAGCCCCACCTGAGCACATTAATGAGGGTGATTCCAATCCCATGGATTCCACAGGCAGGCAGAAACATTTGGATATCTGACTTTTAGAGGCTGGAAAGTGGAGGAGGGTTAAATGAACTTGGCAGCCACACCATTTCTCTTGCTGGAGGCACTTGACAGAAATTATTTTAAACACATTTGACATTATGTGACTTACAACAACATGCTGCAAACCCAGTGGGGTAAAATCTTAACTGCAGTGGTTTAGCAAAATTGCTTGAGAATTGCATTTAAAGAAAGCAACTTGTTTTCTGTGCTGCACAATAGCCTGGATCCATTGCATTCCAGCCAAGGAGCCTGGACTGACAGATGTCTATAAATAATTGCTGGAAATAAAGGGACACTTGGAGACATTTAGAGAGGAAACAGAAGGAATTAAGAAGAATAGCCTAGGGCATTCTGCAGTATCATAAAATAGTAATTTGTAGAGATGGATAAAGCATGAGGAAGGGGCTGAGTATCATTGGCAGCTCTGCACCAGAAAATAGTGCAGTGGTTCAGGTAAATGGAAACTGGTGTTGAAATGGTGCCTTTTTATTCAGAACTACCTGCCAGGTTGGTTGGTTTGTTGGTTTTTGGGTTTTTTTTTAACACTTAACCTAACAATAAGTTCAATACACAGATTAATAGAAATGGGATTGTATATGATAGATGGAGTCAAAAGAGTCCATGAAAGGGAAACAAAAGGCCAGCTGGCCTAGCAAAGTGGCAAAAATAAATTTGGCATCATTGACTTTTACACACCTGTTGCCAGCTTTGATACATTTCAAATATTCTGGTACTGCTTTACCAGACTCTCTTTATTTGTGGCCTGCAATCCTTGCTGGCCTGTGGCAGAAGAAGATTGCCAAAGCTGTAAAATGAATCAAATTGCATTGAATTGGGCGAAGTCTCAAAGTCTTCTTTCTTTTGACCTATAAATCCCAGGGGACAGAGGGAAATCAGAGGGTGTGTTTGCAAGTTGTCTTTTTGCTGAAAGATTAAAAATATTTTTAAAGTCACAAAGAGTCATTAGAAAAGGATAGTAAAGGATATAATAGCTTTTTATTTAGGTAAAAGTAGAATCTGGAGTTTTCCAGCCTTTGCATTCTGCCTGCACCAGGGTTAGGGTGACACTTGAGTCTTTTTGTCACAGAAGTTACACAGTTGTGCATAAATGTTTATTTGGTGATATTTTATTGGGTTGGGTTTTTGCAGTATAAACTTACAAATATCTATAAATCTGACATGCAAAGCAGAAATATCTCAGAAAATTGACCTCAAAACTATCTCAAAATTGTATGTTTGAACCTGAAGTTATTTGATTCCTAGCACTGCCACTCGCAGCAATACTCAGATTTAGAGGAGATTTGAAATGTCAGATGTTACATATTTAATTATGAAACTTATTGCTATGAACTCTTGTGGAAAACAAAATAATGAATTGGAAGGAAACCGTGGATGAGGAAGCCTCTGATTCAAAGGAAGCGAAAGAATACAAAAAAACTCCTTTATTTGTTAAAGCCAGCCTGTTTCCCAGCTTTTCCCAGTCCTTCCTACTGGAGATGGAATGTTCAACTTTGGGTATAACTCAGCAGAGCAGTTTCTAAGTTCCTTTTCTTTCAGATATGTTCAGTTCTGGGCAAACTTGAAAACTTGCTGATGGCAAACTTTCAGCCATCCTTTCTTGGGATTAATCATCTGCATTTCAGCAAAACTCCACTTGCTGCCTCAAAATCCTTTGTAATCTGGCCTGTAAATATAACGGATGTGAACTAGGTAGAAACATCTGTAATGTCAATATTTAAATTTCCAAGCAGAAGCCAAGCAGCAGCCAGGCTAATTATGCACAGCTGCTTTGTATATCCCAGTAGGAAATTTTTCACAGATCTGTGTGGAATAAAATACAGCTGTATATGAATATGGTTATTGTGTGTATGTATAGATATATTTATTTTTTTAATATGTATGATGTGCATATATTGCAGAGAGATGAGCATATATAGACACAGATATCTGATTTTTTTATTAGGGATTCTGGTATATTTTAGTTACTGTGTATGTACATGATGGAAAGAAAAGATATTTATTTACTAATAATTTGTTGTATTATGGAAGACACAGCTGTACATCCACTGTAATCTTCCTGTTGGAAACCGAAAGGAATAACCCATTAAAGCACTACCAAGTAATTAACAGGTTCCCAGGTATGCAAGTGTGGTTAAACCAGTGCATTTGGAGGAAATTAAATTAATCTCATGTGTAGCAATTAGCAGTTCCCTCAGCCTGGGTCTGGGATGGGAGTGTCTGGGAGCAGGAGGCTCCAGGGTTCAATTAGTCCTGATTTCCAGCAGGAAGAGGTTAAACCCAGGAAAGGTTCCAGCCCAGCTTAGGTGCACAGGTAGAATTACTGGCCTGCTTGGGAGGACTGGAAATGAGTCACCTTCTTCAGTCCCAGACAGAAAATTCCCTTTGCCTTTCTGCACAAGTGATTTGTGTGCTCACTGCCCCTCCTGCTAAAATGAGCTTTCTCCTTTTTTTCCATAGATATACACAAGATATACCAAAATTCAGCCTGATGGCCAGATCAGCATTAATGCCTGATGTTAAAGGCTGTAAAAGCACCATGGTCTCTGTGCCTTGGACAATTCATGGAGTGCAGTGCTCACACCTCCCTGCACAGAGCAGTGATGGTTGGAGTTTTGGCTCCTTCTGCATTATAGCCCAGATTCATGAAATAAAAATGAGTATGTTTCTTAATCAAAGAACAAATGAATTTTTGAAAAAATGCTGGAGTCCTTGCTGGGTACTGGAACACAAGGGCTCAAATGAATTTGTGCAATTTGGGATGTAACTGTTTGCAAAAGTAAATTTATGCACTAATTTACTTCCCAGTGGCTTTTGCACCTGGGCTTTTGCACCTGCTTTGTGCATCTCCTTCTGTTCTCTCAGAAGAGACAGGGATGAGCTTTAAAGCTCCAAGCACTTAGGACACATGAGATAAACTCATCCATGTAATCAATAAATGGAAAGATCCTGCAGTCCCAGGGAAGCATTATCTGAAAAAAACTCATGGCTGTGTGGCAGCCTGCAGGGAGGGAGCGTGCTGCAGCCATCTAGGCAGGCTTTATTAGTGGTATAAACCCTCAGTTTGTGTTTATACACTTCTAAATCACCCTTTGTGGATATTGCCTTGCCATCCCCTCTGCGCAGGCCAGCAGCCCTGCAGGAGTCAGGGGCCTGGCAGCATCCACTCCACCATATTTCATCCAGATCCTTTAAAAGCACATGAAAAGGGAGATAAATCCCCAGAACCTGCAATCATGTGCAATAAATTGATGATATGGTTCGAGGCTGGTGGCAGGGATGCTGCAGTTGAAGCCCCATCCCAGCCAGGCTGTCCTCACACGGAGCTGGGTGTAAATCCCAGGCTGGTGTCACCAGGGGTGGTGGCAGGGACAGCGTCCCCTCTGACTGCAGGGCTGTGCTCTGGCCACTGCTCCGAGTGCCAAAGCAAAAAAAAAAAAAAAGCCAATAAATTGTCAGTGCAGGCAGGCTTTGCCTCAGTGTGCATTGCCAATTGACAGATCCATCCTACTTTTATTGTGGAAGAGACGAATGGAAAACTCAGCACTGCACAATGGCAGGATTATTTACTCCCTTGCAGGTTAACCTGATTAATTACAATTTTAATTGAAAGGTATTATCAGATAGATAGTGCCTTAAAAAAAAAAAAAAAGAAAAAAAAAAGAAAAAAAAAGTTATTTTTAAACTGTAGGTTCACATTTTTCTTTTTTTTTTTTTTTTTATCATTTCTCCCTTTATTTAATGCCCTCACAGTTCTTCTTCTTTCCCCATGGTTAAATATAGAGCTTGGGGTTTAAATTGCAGTCTGTAATCCCATGAAGTCAAAAAAGAGTTGCACACCACCATTGGAAGAGTGAAAGCAATTGCAATAGGAAAGGAAACCTTAGTGAGAATGACCCCACAGCAATCTATTTTTGCAGTATGAGAAGTTTGTGGTATTTTATAGAAATATTCAAAATAGTTCACTTGGCTTTCAGATACTGAGCACAACTTCTAGAAAAAGGCACTCCTTGACTTATCATTCAGATCACATCTGTTAGATACAGAAAATGTCCCCTTTGCACACCACTATTCATTCCCACATGCAGTTGCACTATTTCTCTCTAGCAGTTTTTCATGGCTGTTCACCAAAAATAGGTGGGAAATTACATTTATTTTTAGAAGTCAAGCTCTTCTGGCAAGCACCACTAACATGCTTGAAAGTAAGCTGGAGAAGCTTTTATAAAATGACACATTTGTACCTGAAGAACTTTCTGGAAATGTTGAAAAGTTTATTATTGGCTTTCTTGTGGAGGGAAAGGGGGAAAGATGCTGTCAGCTGATGCTGAGCTAGATTCACACTTGGGGAATGTGATAGACAGGTTGAAGGTGAGATCTCAGCTCTTGCTTTCAATCCATCTTCTGCTGGTACATGTTGGAAACATGTCTTTTAAATGTGGTTTAAAAGAAATGTGGTTTGAAGAAAATATTAACAGATACACATTCAAGACAGTGATTTTTGGGAACACAAATGTTACTCATCATTGCTATGATTTAAGCACAGAGCAGTAAGATATATTAAATATTCTTTTGATGGAAAATACATGACTTTGGGTCCATGTTTCAATTGTACAAGTCAAAGTTCTGAAGGCAAAAAAAAAATTCATTCCAAAGTAAAAGGAAAAAATAACTTGGATAAAGAATTTTAGCTGATTTTTCCTCAACCCTTACTTATTATACTTAAAACCCACTTGTAGTTTGAAAATGGAAATTACTATGTGCTAAGAATTATGTTGGTGACAATAGTGGATGTTTTCTTGGGCAGCTCTGTCCCAGCATCAAATCTGTGTTTTAACAGTGTGCTTATATAGAATGTTCTATTCTAAAATTAGTGTGGTAAAACATGATCTTAAGAGTACTAGAAGTATTTAATAAATGTTTTAAGAGACAGGAATATTATAAAAAGTATGATTTTGTATAAAATAGCAATATTTGCTATGCAAACCTTATGGTAGTACATATAACACCTCCAAAAAAAGGAGAGGTACATTGCTGGATGAAAATATTTCCATTTCCTCTGTGGAATCTCTGAGAGAAAAACAAAATATGATTTCCATTATAAAGGTAAAGAACACAGTCTACTTTTAGTGTCATATCACTTTAATCATCAAAAGCATTGTCAGGAAACTTGGCAGGGAAATTTATTTTTAACATGGTTTTTGAAATTGAGAGACACACCTCAAGACAAAGCTACTTTAATGAAATAATTAGCAATACACTGCAGGTCTTGTCCATGGGGTCATATGATTACTCACTCAATTAATACATTATGAATTTTCTTCCAGTCTACTCGAGGGTGTAATTTTATTAAACACACATGGAAACTGTATTTCTTGGCCTTGCTGCTTTAGACTCTAAAAGGGCAGAGTTTAGCTGATCTCACAGAGAGAGGTAAGAAAGATTTATTTCCCCAATTGGATGGGGGCAAAAAACCCCCAAAACCAAAGGAAAAAAAAACAAAAAGCAACCAAACCCCCCCAACTCTGCACATTCATTCCATCAAACTCTTCACGTCTCTCAGATGAAGATGTGTTATTTGTTGCTCCAAGCAGAAGTCTCTCATCTATAGTGACAACTTTTGGGCTTTGAAAATATTGCCAGTCTCAGTATGTTTTTACAATCTGAATTTCATGATGTTTGATTAAAAAAGAATCTCCTGAACAGTCATTCTCTTTTACCATTAGCCGTTATAAATACAGTATCTTTCTTTAAAGGAGCTTTAAATTTTTAAAGAGGTGTTATTTGAAAGTTTTTTATCTGTCATTTCTTGCCATCAACCCTGTGCTGCTGTGGTGTATCTGAGAAGTTTGGAAGGCATCTGAAACACTGAATTTAAAGGGGGTGTCTGTGAAAGATCTCTCTTAAATGACAATTCCTTGTGTCACCTGGGATTGGCATATTGTGAAATCAGTAGGAATGTCAGTGAAACTCATACAGGCTCACTTCTGCTAGAAGCCCACGGACTACAAATCTGAGTCTTTGGAAATGGAATTGGCGACCATCCCTATGTAGGACAGCAAAAACCATCCCTGCTACATCAGCAGCTCTTTGGTTCAGAATGTGGCCATGATGTAGGCCTGGATTTCTTAGAATAAAAATTTCAGAAGGTTGTCAGCATCTCAGCTTGACTCTGTATGGGACTTTGCTTTCAGGGTTTAATTCACTACCTTAATTTTCTTTTATATTTTGTTGCATGAACCATTAATTAACGTCATTGATCTGGCAGTTTGAATTCCTCAGCACCTGCAGCACCTTTGCTGGAAAGCTTCATGCTTAAGTACTGCTCCCCAAAGCACTCTGTAAATCCTCTGAGTCAGCACCTAGGTAGCATTTTTTACTCTTCAAAAAGTTCTCCTCTGGGGCAGAGCACCAATTATAAAAATGCAATCACAGCAGTTACATGATATTAAAATAAAACTTATGCAGTAGCACATAATAGCAAATCAAACTATTAAACATTATAGAGTTTCCTCCTGTATGCAAGAATAGGTTCTTCCTCCCACAGGCTGTGGAAATGCCACTGTCAGAGGAAATTTAAACTTTACAGGGGTGGGCTGGGGTTGTGGCAAGCCCTGGAATCACAGAATCATGGAATGGTTTGGGGTGAAGGGACCTTAAAGCTGATCCCATTCCATCCTTGCCGTGGGCAGGGACACCTTCCACCATCCCAGGTTGCTCCAAGCCCCGTCCAACCTGGCCTTGGACACTCCCAGGGATTCCAGCGGCAGCCACAGCTTCTCTGGGTACCTGTGCCAGGGCTTGCCCATCCTCACAGCCAAGAATTTCTTCCCACTATCCCACCAAACCTGCCTTTCTTCAGTTTAAAACTATGCCCCATAAAAATCCTTATCCCTCCTGTTTATAAGGATGAAGCCAGGATGAACGTAAAATGAGTGATGTATTTCAACTGAGCTTGCTTTGGGTTGTTCCACTAACAGGCAGCAGTTCATTGTCTTAAGGCAGAAAGATGGGATCTGGGGGCTTGGGATCTGGGATCTCATTCCACTGAGGCACAGTAATTCCAGTGCCAGAAGCACCTAAGTAAAAGTGGTTTAAGGTTTTGGTCTGGCAAAATCTGAAAAAACCATGAACGAGTGAGTGAAGGACTGCTCAGATTAATGGTGTTAGAGGGAAACTCATACCCTACAACCCCTCTGAGAATTTCTGGTAAATAGTGGCCAGACACTGAAAGAATATTCATATAAACAGAAAAAAAATAGAAATAATAACACTAAAAAATATAATTCTGTTAATGGAGGGACCTGAAATACTGAAATGTCTCTGGTGTGGCTGTGAGCAAATGGATTTTGCACTGCTTACCATCGCTGCTGTACAAGGTTATCAAAACAGATGCAGGTTTAGCAAGCAAAGTTAGCAATAAATGTAATCAACGTAGCATGGCCACTTCTGATCTTGTTATGTCAACGTTTTGTGCAGATGGGATGAGTGGTCCCCAAATCTGATTGGCCAAAATTTGACACAGGAGATGGGTTCCCAGCTGTGGCAGAGAAGGGCCCTGGAAAACAGAAGCAGAGGAGAAACATCAGCATGTTTTAACAGACAGGGTAATGGATCATGAAATTGCAGACATTACTGTTTGGGCACTCTGGCGAGCATTGTTTTGCAAACTTCTTGTTTCTTTTAATTTAAACAGTTTTGCCTTCTTGAATTTAAGCTGAACTCTATCATAGCTTCTGTTAGAAAAAAACCTACAGTACTCAAAATAATTATAAGACCAAAAGATAGACGTGCCTCTTGGGCTTGTAGTAATCTTGCTTATTTGGCAGTTTCATTTGGGGAGGTTACACTTTCAGCAGGCTTGGTGTGTGCTGCAGGCTTACTAGGAGAGAACTAAAGAATTGAAAATTTGATCGTATTTTCTTAGCCAGGGAAAAAAGAAGTTAATAGCATAGCTTTTCTTTTCCAATTTTCATTTTTTGAAGGCTTGCCTTTGCTAGTTAAGATAATATAGTTTATCCATCCTCTGGGCTTTTATTTTCTCATTGCTACAGCTGTATCCCAGAAAGCTGAAATTGTCAGCTTCAGGCTTCATTGCTATTGAATAAAGTTTTAACTCATTTTTCTTTTTCCTTTTTTTTTTTTTTTTTAATTTTTTTTCTTCAAGCTGAAGAGTCCTTTTGGAAGCAAGCAGGCAGGCAAGCCTTCTGTTTTTTCCCCTCTTCCCACTTTGCAGATTACAATTTGTCTGTCGGTTCCTTTACGAGTAGCTGCTCCAACTGGAAAGTGTAGGGGAAGGAAAATCAAAATTCTGAATGTTTTCCTGGCTCACTCTATAGATTAAAGCAGCAGTTACAGCATTATTAACATTCTCTTCAAAGCAGAGTGAGCAGAGGAGTCCGTGCAGTGCTCGGAGCAGCCCCAGCACAGACACATCCCCAGCTGCTGATTGTGCCACCTCCTGCCAGGCACCACAATTTGGAAACCATTTCTCAAAGAACCTTTGTTCAGAGTGTTTTTGCTGCTGAATGGAGATGTGTCTCTTCTAAATGAAACAAAATCAAATCTCCTGATAAAGGCAGAGATTGTTTTCTCAGACCTCATCCAGGGAGAGACTCTCTCCCGCCCAGGCTGTAGCAGGGCGTTTGTTCATGCCCACCATGGCTCTATATTAAATATATTGTTCCATGAAAAGTGTTGTGATATTTACTCAGTGCTGGTACATCCTCCTATTACTTTGGTGTGCCCTGAGGAGTTTAAACACTGTTTCCTGGAGTAGAGAAAAAAAAATCTTCCTTAGCTTATGGATTTTAGCCTTTGCATAAACTGTGAGGATGGGTAGTGGTGATGCTGCTTAAATACTTCTAAATTTGCTTGGGCTGCAGCAGCCAAAGGAGTGAAAACATTAAAAAAAAAAAAAAGTGTTAATTAAAAGAAACCAAAAGAAGTAAAGGTTTCTTTGTTACTGTGGATTTTCTCTTGCCAATCTGCTAAACCTCAGCTGCAGGCTAGTCCCTCATAGGCCCAGGAATTACAACCTGTGGAATGCTAAATAGGTGGTGTGGACCAATACTAATGAGGATCTGTGGAGCAGCCTCCTTATTGCTGCCAGCCAAAGGGAGAAAAGAAGGGTATTTCATGGTTTGCTACTCTGCCTAGGGACACCGAATTTACATATGGCCTAAAACTGCTGATCAGAGCTAATCTCCCTGATCATTATAGCTTGAAGAAAGGTTTAATATTCAGGATGTTCTGAAGGTTTTTTCCCTAAACAAAAATAGGCTGCATGAAAAGTGGGCCATTGGCAAGCCAGGACTGGGAGCTGCTGCCAAGAATTTTAATGGCCTGATGCTAAGCACTGAGGGCTTGTGCTCCAGTAAAACTTTTTGTAGTTTTTCACACAGATACTTGTTCAGTTTACTCTGTTGTCTCAAGCCTGCCCTGAAGCACACTTTTTCCCCAGAGTGATCTGAGGGCACTTCAGAGATCAAGAGACAGTGGGATGTGGCTGATTCCTAGAGTCTTGGCAGCCAAGTGGCTGTTGTGATTGTCATGGGATGTCCTTAAATCCTCCTCTCCTGACAGTTTTCCTAGTGGGATGTGTCAGTTTGCAGCTGAGGCTGTCTCCTCATCCCTGGCAGTGAATGGAGAGAAGGGACACAAAGCTTTTTGGCATGGGGAATCTTCATTTCTCCTCACTTTTGTTTTAAAGGTGTGCAAATGAATTGCTAGCTTTTGTCTTTCATTCCTTATGATCCAGGGCCCAGGACAGCTGGAAGCTGAGGGGAATGTACCACCTGAGAACAGTGCTTCCTCACTCTCCCAAAATTCTAATTTAGGTCAAATTTCTGAGAAAACCAGAACCAGCCAGTTTATTTCTAAATGACTTCCTGCAAACTGCAGGATTTACTGTGTGGATCCATTTAGTTTTCATCTATAGATGTATTTACAAATCTCCTGCAGCCTTGGTCCAACTTCCACCATTATGCAGCATTTGCTTTTATCCAGTAGCTAAAAAATTAGCACCTTTCATCTTTGCTTTGTAGTACAAAAGGGGGAGATACTTTCATGAAATTAAAGTCGTAGTCAGAAATTGCAACTGCAATTTTTTTCCCCACTGAAAAAAGACCGGGGAAAAAAATGTGTTATTTTTCCTGATTTTTTTTTTGTTGGTTTTTTTTTTTTTTTTTTTTTTTTTTTCCATTGGAGTAATAAAAAGCAAAAAACTAAAGAAGTCAACACTCCACTGTGCTATCCATTCACCAGAAGTGTGGAGAGACAAACACTGAAATGTTTCTAGGGGCTGCTGGCCATGAGAAGCTGGTGGGGGCTCTGGTGGTCGCTGTGTTTGTTCCATTCCACCCACGCTTTCTCCTGTGGCTCCTCTCTGATCTCTGTGTAGAATCTTTCCCCGTGGCAAAAGCAAATCTGGGGTGCCTCACACCTTCCAGAGCAGCATTTTTCCTCACCTCTCTGACCCTGCCCTGCTTCTGCCATGGCTTGTGTTGAGGAATAGTCTCAGAGTGCCTCAGAGCTGTGAGGGCACAAGCTCAGTATGGATAAGGAAGGAATTGAAATAATTTTGCCTTACAGCACTGCTGACCTCTTCTGCATCACATATGCTGCGTGCTTCCTCATGTGTTAAATTGCAAACTCCAGAAGATGTATTTTGCAACTTTATTTTTGTTTAATTTATTTCTTAAAGGGTACTGATTTGGGGATATTTTGGGGTTTTTTTCTTTAAATGTGTAAGAAATATTTTCAGGCGAGCATTTTGGATCTCTGAAGTGGCTTTGGTAGTCTCAGTTCTGATGTGAGTTGTGATCTTGTCATTCATCTGTGACACAGCAAGAACTTTATTGCCCATAAGCTGCCAAGAAATGTATATTTCTATGTGCTGGTAGATGGCACTTTTTGAAATACATTCTTGCTTGTGTAAATACATATTCAGTGTCTTTTGCTGCAAATCACTGTTGGGGATTTGTCCCATGAAAGCTGCTCTGAGGTACAGATTCCTAATTTTTCCTTAAGTTTGTTGAGCACTTATATCTTCATATGTTTACTTCTAAACAAATCTCTTGAGTTTTCAGACCAGTTTTGGAGAACACTGACACAGGACACAGCAGTTGTTGCTCCTACTTTTGACTTTTTGAGTTAATTTTCAAGAACATAAATCCTCACTTGCCAATTAATTTTTTTTGCATGGTTGAGAATGGCTGCCACAGTTGGCAACTGCAAGTTGCTATGGAGATATTTTCTGTTGGCTTGAAAGGGTGAATGATGATGTTCGGATGTGCTCATCACGTACCTGGAGTATGTAGATGTATATTCACATCTTAATTCATAAATTTCCACCGTGTAGCTGAGATTTTATGTTTATTGTTTATTATAGTCAAGTAAAATGGCTTGTATTCCCAATTCTGAAGGTTCCTTTCAGAGTCAGACAAATAACTCCACGTTATCTGTATCAAGTTTTAAAATGATAAAAACATGAAAATTACCTCTTGTAGATGAGACAAATTCATTTATCATTTGGGTGTTAACAGAGTTGGTTGACAAAAAGTGCACTGGATGTGTGTAGGTCTGATAGAAAGCAGAGAGAGAAATCTGGCCTCACTAGAGGTTGGAGTATATTTGTTATTGAGAAAATATTGACTCTTCTGTATGTAGATTAGAGATGTACGTATGTAGATTTGTATGTAGAGTATATATTATTACCTTTCCAATTTGTGTCTGACAAACAATGCTCAGCATAGAGGGGAAAAGAAAAATAAAATCTTTGTTTCTTGCTATCAGCCATGTTACCCTGTGAAGAGAACCATAAACCCTTGGGATTTATAAACCAAAACACATTTGGGAGAGCTCCAGTGAAGAGTAGTCCCGAATCCTTTAGCAATGAAAATTAAAATGTATAGAAAAGGGATCATTAAGAGATTCTTAGGTATTTCCAGAAGAACATCCTGAGTTTTGAAAAGTCAGGATGTTATATTTTCAGTGTTATATTTTGTTACTTTAACACACAATATGAGCCCCTCCAAGGATCTCCCAAGTGTCCTGCAGGAAGTAACTCGCTGCAATATTAGAGGCAATGAAATGCACAGTGTTAAGAATTCCTCAGTCCCACAGTGCTCAAGGCTACATTAATATTTACATTATGTAAATTAATTGTTAAATGCTGAATAATGTTGAACCCAGTGTTATCTTTATGGCATTTATTATAATGGAGCATGTGGGATTTTGCAAAAATATACAGGGAATTAATAATTCTCCTTAATTGCTGGAGGAAGATGTAATACTTTAAATGGGATATTTTATGAGTTACTAAAGTTTTTCTAAAGTGGCCCTCGAAACTCAGATGGTCATATTGGCACACATTATCATTATAATAGAGGCAATATTGAAATATAAAGTCTGCTTAGAGAACTTTGGGGATGATTTTATTCTTTAAAAATGTTGTTCGCTCCAAGGTGAAATACATCTTCTGGGGAATACTTTGGGAGCTTTGCCAACAAGCTCAAGGCTAAAGTTCAGCCTTAAAAATGTTTAAAAAACAATGTCAAATTTCCAAGTAAAATCAATATCCACAAAAAAAAAAAAAAAAAAAAAAAAGAAGACAAAAAGAAGGGAAGAATTTAAAATGTGGTAGATGCTGGGTCGTGTATCAACAAACCTCTGCAGCCACCTTCCCAAGGAGGCAGTAAAACAGACAGAGCTGTGGAGGGAGAGGATTCATGTGATGCACGAGATGTGGATCACAGCTCGGTGCTCTACTTCCCTCTAGAGTCAGTGGAAGAAATCGGTGGCTCCGAAGGTGATGAATCCTCCTCCAGTGAGCCCGTGGGGGCTGTGGATTGCTCACTCACCACTAAATGAATGTCACCAGGGTAACTGAGGGTCTCTCAGCTGGATGTCATCAGCTGAAAGGCAACTTCTAAAGCCAAATCCACGTTTGCCATGAAATTGGGTTTGATGTCTGGCGTATATTTATTTAGGAAGGGTAAACATTTGGTTGGTTACTCAGACTTTTAAATCATGTCCTACTGAATCATGGATAGAATTAGGAATTACTCATGGATGCAATTAGGAATCATGGATACGTAACTCTTGTAATGGTCATGTTGGGCTACAGAGGAGTGAAATGAAGGAATGAGAATTCAAAGTTCAAATTCTCTCTCTTTGCTCTTGATTCATGTTGGGTTTGCTCATTTATTTATTGTTTTACTGTATTGGAAGCTCTGCTCAGTCAGGACTGAGTGTGCACAACAACCAGGATCTCAAATCTGCAGTTTTGGCACCCCGAAACTTTGCAAAGCTTTTATCAAATTTGAGGAATATTTTTAAGTTAAAGAGGGAAATGGAGGAACCAAATATCTTCCATTGTTTGAATGACAGCTTTGTGAAGTTATAAAATACTTTTGAATTTAAAAGGGCACATTTATTTGCACCTATATATTTCTTTCAATTCTTATATTTCATTAAGATATTTGATCTTATGGTTTTGAATACTCCTTTTTAGTTTCACCAGTGAAAAAATATTCTGTTGTTGTATCCACTGAACAAGCTAAGTCTTACTTTAAGAAGATTAGATTTGGTTTTGACTTGATCTTCTTTTCACTTCACTTGTGTACATTTATAATTTGCTTGTTTTTAGCAAATATACTTTAAACACAAATCTAGGTAAAAAACATGAATGTTTATACCATAAAAATCACCCAATTCAGAGGTGAAAAAAGTCAAGATGAAGTTTTTTCTTCTATAAAAATACCTTTATATAATATCCCAACATGTCAAATGCAGTACAAATTGCCAAGTTTACTCCATTTATTTTTTATAAGTTTTTGACATTATAGCCACCTGTTATGCAGGGTAAAGGAAGGTGAAATAAAATTAAGAGAAATGGTAAACAGGAAGGAAAGTAGAATATATAACTCAGTGCAGAGATTCAGTTTCCATATGAGCATGAAAAGCTGCTCTTTTCCTGGTCTCAGTGATATAACATTCACTGTGCCTGTCTCTATAAATATTTCAGAATTACTAAACCTTCTGTAGGTCTTGAGTTTCTTCCTATGAGATAATTGTCTGGGTTACTTCTGTTTTATACACCATGAAATTAGAAAGGTTAGAGCCTGTTCAGGCTTTTTGGCTTCTGTTAATTAATCTCACAAAGCCTTCCTGAATGGTTTTTATGATCACAGCTCGAAAGGGAAGCCAGAAATGCCCCAGTGAGGGTTCACTGGTCAGTGCTGGCACTGTCCATTCCATGTGTGTGTGTGGCTCCATTTCTTTGCTGTTCAGTGCTGCAGTTGTGCCCTGTAGAAAGCACCTCATTTATTGCAGAGGGCAGGGGATGGGAAGTGAATAAACCAGGGACTGAGAGTACAAATAAAAACAAAAAGCCAACAAACCCACTTTTATTTTACTGACAAACCTTAATTAAGTTTACTGCTTACCATTTACAGCTCTTGTCCCAGTAACACCAGTGGAACAAGTTATTTATTTGCTTTTGGTTCAGCACATGGTTTTGCTTTTTACACATCTTTTCCTATGTTATTTACCACAGATGAATTAATGGCAGACTGGAAATGTATCTGGCACTGACACAAGCTCTCTTTTCTATCTGCAATATCTTTATATAAAACCCATCCTTTAATGGTCTCAATAAAAACACTCGATAAGAACCAAGCTGATGGTACAATTAATTTATATTGGGTAACATGCTTCTCCTTGTAAACTTGGTTCTTTGGGAGTTCTGTGGACAACAAGGCAAACTATTCTATAAAATTAACCATAAAATGCTCTGTCCCCATTTCTTCCAACAAGAAAGCTCAAATAACCTTTAATGTGATACCTTTTAAACATTTTCACCCAGAGCTGTAACCCAGAATATTGAAAGCAGTGCAGTGTAACAGCTTCTGAACTCCCAGTGTCATTTGTAGGTCCATGATTCCCCCAAAAATGTCCATTTTTTCTAATACCAAAAAGATAAGCAAAGATCTAAAGAGGTACATGTATTGTATAATTCTACAGAGATAAGCAAAGATCTAAAGCTGGGAGAGGGCTGAAGAAGGAGCCAGGCTATGGATTTGTTGGATACTGGGTGTTTGGGGATGGTTCAGTAGGAATTGGAAAGCAGACAGATATCAAGTGCATGGATTTGCATGTGCTGCATGCTGCTCTACTATCTTAGAATAAAGATAATTTTGTTTAGGGTTGGTGGTTATCTAGCTTCAATTCAGAAGTTCTTTGATAACTTTGCACTATCACTGCCAGAGTGAAAAAATTTTAATTGGTAATCTGCAGGCAGATTGGCACTACTTCTGGATATTTTCTTCCTTAAAAATTATGTTGCTAATGCCATCCTTTACACTCATATAAAATTCAAGCTGAGATTCTTAAAGTTCTCTAACTTAATCAGCTCTGCATGTCCTCTTAAATCTGCTTTCCAAAAGGCTGCTCTTCAAAATCTGCAAAGTTGAGGTCTGGACTAGAGGAGGGGTAACTGTGGTTGGATAAGATATTAAATTTTCAAAAAAGAACAAAAAAAAAGCCCAACCCCCCAGAGTAGTCATAGAGGATGGAGGAAATACTTGATCTTGTGGACAGGAGACACGAGACTGCCCCAGCAAAGCCTTGTTCTGTCTGTCTGCAGACTCCTCTGGTGAGGAGGGAGCCAGGGAATTCTCCTCTGGGCCAGGGAATCTCCTTTTTCAGGAGGGGAAGATGACAGTGTTCTCCAGAAGGATGTTTTGTCTGGATTCTCCAGACAGAAGCACTGCCAGGTCCAAGGTGCTTTAAAAGATGCAGATTTTCTTTATTAAATGTTTCCATATTTACCAATTTTGGAGGAAGCCTTGATAGTCTTTAGCACTACAGAGAAATGGGGAAAGGACTGAAAAGGAACGCAGGGAAACTTCCTTCCTTGGAGAGCCCTCACTATGAGCTTTTCTGCATGAGGTCACAATTTCAGTCTCAAAGTGCAATTTTAAACATGGTTTTGCAATGCTTGTAGAGTTTGAAAGTCTAATCCTGATTGTTGTTCTCAGAGCATTTATTACTGTGCCAGCAAAAGGTTATAGGTGAAAACTGCATAGTCTGAGCAGCACAGGTTCTCTTTTATTTTTTTATCCTTCACTACTTGAGAGTGTAGGAATTGTCCTTGTTGTGCTTTGTGTTGTCACAGGTCCTGTCACGACTTCTGTTCTCTCCTGCCATGAAGAAGCTGGGTCATCTCCCCAGCCTTGTGACAGGGAGCTATGACAGTGCAGTTGAAAATGTGGATCTTTTTGGAGCTGTCTTTGATGAAATTGCTCAACTTTCAGTTAGTGAATGTAAGAGCAGACAACGACAAATCCTCCTGCACGTCCATTGCACGATGATATCATTGTTTTGTCAATACTGCTGTAATTTTCCATCCATCAGTCCCAGAGAGGAGCCAAAGAGTGAAGGCACATCCAGCACACCCATCTCTCATTAACATTTATTTATTTAACGCTGGGTTTACCAGCAGTGCTGACTGCAGAGCTGACAGCAGCCATCAAACACGTGCTTCCTCTCAAGAGAGGGACAAATTCTGGTTTATGGATTGTGGGTTTGTTTCAAGAGAGTGTAAGTGAGGAAGGGAGTCGTTTGCCAGCCCTGCTGGTAAATCTGATTTGTGAGAAAGTTACCGTGGGCTAATTTGAATATCGAGTAAAGGGAAGAGCACTGCCGTGTGTCTCCACACAGTAGCTGCCACATCAGTCATAACTTACAAGTACTTAGCTTTCTCTTACAGGTAATTGCAGATATGTTTCCATTTTGCATAAAAAGAAATGGCCAATCTAATCTTAAAATCCACAAGTGCTGGAAATGAATCTGCTTCCCAGCCTGTCTCCCTTGTTAATCTTCTCTGCAGACAGGCAGCTTGGCAGAGCAAGCCAGCAAATGTATCTCTGTGCTTGATTCAAACTAAAGTTGAAATGTTTAATAGGATGAATATTTGAATTTAATTATACTTTATACCGTAGAAATAACATTGCAGGCATCTATTAAGAAAAGAAACCTGGTCCTTCATTTGGCCTATAAATTCTGTCTATGATGAATGCTGGAACAGGAGTATAAACCAATATATTTCCTCAGCTGCCTCCCTAAACATTAAAGTGACATAAAATGCCCAACGATCTGGAACACCTTTGCCTTGAGACCTCTGTTAACAAGACTTTCAGCTGTGGCATTGGAGGACAGGAATTATTGGGACCTCTTCTTTATGGAGTGGAGTTATCAAATGACTGATTATAACTGGATGCTCTTATTTCTTGGTATTAATATAATCCACCCTGGAATTATTTTCAAAATCAAAGTGTCAGATGTCCAGGTTCTTTTACTGTGGTGTGGATAAAGCTCTTGTCAAAGAGCTGAATTCAAAGCTGATGCTACTAAATAGCAGCAGGGATTGATTTTGGCTCTTTAATGTAAATAAGAGGACCATGTACAGAGAAAACTAAGTTAAGGCTACCTCATATGCCTTCCTAAATAAGAATTTTATTTATACATTTATACATATATGTATATATGTATGTGTGAATTTATACGTATATGTATATATATGTGTACATATTCTGAAAAACTACATTCTAGCAGTCTGAAAAACATTGAGAGTTTTGAAGGAATTTCACTTAACTGAATCTTTAGGAGTGAAAAAAAAAAAAATCACTCTCTCTATGTCCTCTTTTTACAACACTTTTCCAGAATTGTTACCTTTTATAATCACACAGACTCAATACATGAACTTGAGCACTTCTACAAAGGGATTTTTTTCTCATTGGTTTCTCCTTGCTTTGATGTGCTAATTTCTGTTAAGAATAGTTTAGGAATAATTAAAGCATCTCTGAAATAGACCTCTCCAGAGTCTGGGAGTCACCTGCTAATGATATTCCTGAACTACTGAAAGTGACATCATTCCACTGTATTAAATTTACTGAAAAACCATAGTGCTAAAACTTTGTATGTTTCCTAATGCCTCACTTAAGCTATAAGTGAGAAATTAAAAGAGTAAGAAAAAAGATATACATTTACACACTTATGGTTATGGGTTTGCCTTATACAAGCACAGCTTTTTCTTTATTTCTGTCTCATTTAACCCTTTTTCTTCATGGCAGCTGGTGAACTGCAGACAACTTGGACCTTCAAAAAGTTTTTAGCTGTGATGTTTTTGAGTTTTTTTTTTTTCATTAATTTCTTAACTTTTTAACATTGGGCTCCAAAGGTAGAAGTTACAAAGGAAATCTCTTGCTAAATGTATCCAACAGATCCCCTACTTTACTTGCAAATGACCATCGTTTGTAAAAAAAATATGTTGCACAGCTTGTAGCTAATAGAAGCCCCAAAAGATAATGAGTTCTCTATTGCAGAACAGATGTATACTGCTCCTTTTATCATAAGGAATAGATTTACAGGAGAAAAAAAATTGCAGTAACCCTTAAAAATTCACAGCTTTGCTGGCAGTCCTTGCTGCCTGTTATTACATGAAAAAGGGCACTGTGGCAACTGAAAGTCAAAAGCAATTAAGTAAAAGCTAAAACGATACATACCAGCTTGAACATCTAACAAAGACAACAAGTTGCTGGAGAGTAGGGGAAAAAAATGGAAAAGGACTAAGAGGAGAAGCTATTAAATGAAATATTGGCTGGTAGCTCCCTGCAAACTCATTAATTGGGAAGTAATTCAAACAAGTAGGCAATTGCCAAAAGCTGCAATGGAGAACGTACAGGAAAAAAAATATGATCACAGAAAGCTGGTGGTTTTTTTTTTTTTTTTTTTTTTTTTTTTTTTTCCCAAAGCAATATCATTCACTCTACAGCTGCAGTGCCACAGGGGCCTGGAACACACAGGATCACATTCCCTCCAGAGGAGCCAGAGGAATGCTCCAAGTCCATGCTTTGTGGCCACGTGGTCACCAAAGTCACACCAGATCCATTGCTTTTCCACGTGGTCACCAAAATCAGACCAGACCCATTGCTTTTCCACGTGGTCACCAAAATCAGACCAGACCCATTGTTTTTCCACGTGGTCTCCAAGGTCAGACCAGACCCATTGCTTTTCCACGTGGTCTCCAAGGTCAGACCAGACCCATTGCTTTTCCATTTTTGGTAGATGAGAGATGGAGAAATGGCCCATTCCCCATCTGGAATGTTCTCCCAGTTCAACCCTCCTTCCTCAAATGCCATCAGCAGCCCAACCACAGAGCCCTCCCTCCTGCACTGGGCGTTTGTCCTGCCAGCCACAGCTGTGGGACCTCCTTGCCAAGGACAGGGCACAGATGTTGTCTGGAAAGGGGAAAAATAACTCCTGAAATATTTTGCCCTCACGGTCCCAGAGAAGTGTTCCTCACAAGTGGAAACAGTGAATTATTTGTGCAGCTCTGTCACAGCATCACACTGCACTTCCCTTCCAGGACTCTGTAAATCAAGATCCAGCCACAGCACTGGGCCCAGCACTCTAATGTGCCATTTTGGTGCTAAATTAGCAGTTATCTGAAGGATAGAGAAATTCAGAAGCAGTAGGGTGTAATAATTTCTTAATTGCTTAGCATTTTGGCATGAAATTGTAGGCTGAACTTGGAACTACAGTAGGAAAATAAAGATAAATCACAAAATCATCTAGACTCACGAGAAACACCTTTAATAACAAGTAATGTCAGAGCTTTTAACAGCTTGTAAGATTTAAGGATATTATTTCTGGAGGTATGTTTATTTTGAAAGCCGTATTTCATCCATAGTACTCAAACCATTTTGGAGCATGTTTTATTTTTAATAGTACAATGATCATTTTCCATGGTCTGCTTGGGATGTGTGATTTGAGATGCTGAAATTACTGCTAAATTATTTCAGTTTTACTGTAACAGCATTCTATCCAAACCATGCAATTAACATACCTTCAATTAGTGCAGCCAAACAATAATAAAAAAAAATTAATAGATCTTTTTTGTGTTGGTTTAGCAAGAGAAAAAATGCATCTCGTACAACACTGATGTTTCACTTCTCATTTGAAGCCTGGTTGAATCCTCCCCCTGTGGATTTCAGTGGCCTTTTGTGTGGTCTAAGCCATGTTCTGTCCAGGTGTCACCAGCAGATACCTGTGACTCAGTCAGCTTTTGGACAATATTGATGGATTGAAGCAGAGACCTTCTCGAAACAGCTCTTGTGTGTTCTGTGGGGAATTGGTTGGATTTGAGCCCCTAATGTACAAAAGGAGCTCTTTTACTCTGCAGGTTTAGTGCAAGTCCTCCATGCAATATCCTCCCCTGCTGAAGTGGAACTTTGGAGAACAAATCCATATTTAAGTCAAATTACAAGAATAGTAGCAGACATCATTTAGGGACAGTGCCCTGCTCCAGTTATTGAGAATGGGAGTTAAAAACTTTCAGCAATCACAGCGGATAATTGTGAAAATATCAGCTTTTAGAGTTGAAGATGCATATATAACTTTATAGAATATATGAAGATAAAATGTAAGTGCAGAATGACTGTTTATATATAAAAGAGTAATTGCTTTTTTTTGTCTCCCTTGTATTAATCTTTGCTTCTGCTACTTTTTTTTCATCCAGAATAACACAAGCCAAAATCTCTCTTTCATTATTTGAATAGATACCAAGTGTAGGTTCATTTCTTTACCTCAATATTCCTGCAGAACCCAGAGCTGGCTGGTTTCTGTAGAGTTTTGGCAATCTCTCTCATGATGTGCTTCTTTCTACATGTACTGGGAGGTTTGTGTGGCTTTTGGCACATCACTTTCCTGACTGCCTGTACAGGTGTTTTTCTGGCTTTGACACAGCCTCTGCTGCCTTTGTAAGTAATTGTGATAGATTAAAAAAAAAAAAAAAAAAAAAAAAAGACAGAGCTGAGAGATACTTCAGGGGTTCAGGGGCAGGAAGAGAGCTTTTTTATTTCATTTAGGTGTCTATGCACCACACCTTCATTAAGACATGGTTTCATTAACAAATCACTCCTGTGGTGCTCTGTGAGCAGTCTGATTTCTGGGTTAAAATCTTGCTCATGACTCCAGAGGTTTTGACATTAAGTTTGGGGGGTGCGTTCCTTTTTTTTTTTTTTTTTTTGTGTGTGTGTGTTTGGTTGTTTTTTCCCTCAAAATGAAACCTTAAGCTGCTGGATTGCTAATGGAATCTAGTGTCTGTTTCTCTTGGGATTTGTAAACAGACAAAGTTCGCTGATATATAAATTATCAGCCAGGTCCAAAGCCTTGTCCTGCTGTTGAGTGACATCTTTTCATTGCTTTTGAAAGGGTGCTTTATAACCTCAAATCCCAACAATTTATTTTCCTGCAATTTTCTCATTTTCCCCTGAAGGCTCAGGTCCTTCAAGGTGCTGAAGTGCCTCCATTTCATTTTGTGGTAGGAGAAGAGCTCAGCTTTTCTCTGAGGTTGCCTTGCACCTCACAAGATTGACTTCATTGTTGATGAGACAGAGGTAGAAGTGATCCAGGAAGGGATTGGAGGGAATCAGGGTGGTTGGTCCAGACATGGGAACCAAATTAAGTGAGGGTGGGTGGTGTGAAGGTCAGCCTTGCCTGGCATTAGGGTGGTGACCCAGGTCAGAGTGATGACAACAATAATGTGCCTAAACTCCAGCCAAAATAAGAACTAGTTGTTATCTACTCTTGAGGATCATTCATCTCATCCTCAAGAGTTTTTAGGGCAGTGGATGAACCACACTAGCAAAGGGACTCCCGTTCTCCTTTGACAGCAGTGTGGGGTGTGCTACAGATTGTTTAATTTTGCCATGGCTGTAATTTGATTATATTTGGTTTGATTGAATTGATTGATATAATTTGAATTCGGTCCTTACTAAACTGGGATGTAGTCACTGTGCAAAACTATCACAGAATCATGGAATATTCAGAGCTGGGAGACACCCATAAGGGTCATCCAGATCAGCTCCTGGCCCTGCACAGGACACCCCAAAAATCCCACCCTGTGCCTGAGAGTGTTGTCCAGAGGTTTCTTGACCTCAGGGGAGCTTAGAGCCATGACCATTCCTTGGGGAGCCTGCTCAGTGCCCAAACACCCTCTGGGAGAAAACTAGAGACAGGTCTCACAAAAAAGAGTAAAATATATTGAGAGCTCTGCTCCTATAGCACTGCCATGGCAGGACTCTGGGGTGTGCATTTGGGGGTCCCACCTTGGTATTGAGGTCCCTCTCTGACTCAGCGACTGTTATCCAGGGCAGAATCAGCATTCATATGCAGAGTTCACTGGGAAAAAACTCATTGTCTCAACAGGGATGTTTCCCTTCCTGTTTTCCTAGAGCTCTCTTAGTGTCATTTCAACAACAATTTTAAGATTGGATAAATGATTTAGGGCAGAATGTGATTGCTGCCTCTAGTCCTTAGGTGGGAAAAAAAAAAAAAAAAGTAATTCTCTGTTATTGGATCTATTTTTTATTATTATTTTTAACAATATAATTTTAGGCTGAAATTTTGACAGCTGAATTGGAGAAAGAATGAATAAATTACAGCCATTCACACCTGCCATTTAGTAAATTTCTTTTTTAATGACATATACCCAGTTGATATGCCAATATCATAAATGATTACATGCATGCAAAAGCATTCAAGAATAAATTCTTCCTCACATTTAGCCAACTGACAATCACATGGGGTATATAAAGAGTGATAGGGAAATGTCATTTTGACACTAATCTGCTAATTGCTGGTGGCAGGAGGCCATGGATGATGATGATGATGATGATGATGCCAAAGGGGCAATTCTGACTGTGTGAATGGTGTTTTAAAGAGGGCACAGGAGGGCCTGTTACAGCAGAGTGTAAAGCTGCAAAAAGGCAGCGAGGGCTGTGAGGGTTTGAACAGCTGGCTCAGCTGCCCAGGGCAGTGGTGGAGTCACCATCCCTGGCAGAGGGTGGAGGTGGCACCTGAGGATGGGGTTTAGTGGTGCTGGGGCTGGGTGATGGTTGGACTTCATGGTCATAAAAGGCTTTTCTGAATGTTGATTCTGTGATTTGAGCTACTCAACCATTCATTTCTTAACCAACAGCCTTGAACTCTGGGATGGGTTCCACAGCAAAAACTTGCAGCCTTTGAGGTGGAAACACAGATAGTACCGACTGGGAAGAAAAAAGGATTTTTTCCCATTTCTAGGACAAATGAAGGAGCACTTCCTCATGTTGTGACCTTCTGCAACAACCAATAGAGCAAAAGAACCAAGCAAGTTTCATTCCCAGCTGTAGGTTGTGTCTGGCAGTGTAAGATCTGCAGTCAACTCCAAATTCAGCAGTACCCCAAACAAACAGAATGGAATACTGAAAAAGCTGCCACCAAATGTTGGCTCCTATAGAAATAAAATAACATGAAGCTCTGTGTTCAAGTGTCGGTGTGGGACAGGGTGTGAACTGTTAAAAACAAGGCATGAATTCAGCACGTTCCCATCACCAACCTTGCTGTACAAATTTAGGAATCTCCTAGCAGCAAAGAGATTTTCTGCACCTCTCACAGGGTTAGCTTTCAGTGCATTTGCAGGAAGTTTGAGCAGTCAGGAAGTTATAATAAGTGAGTTTTTGGTTATGCAGTTATGTTTGCCAAAGATTTTATAGTGAGAAAATTATTTTTCTCATTACTTTATATTTTAAAAAGCTTTTTCAGCATCTCTATAGTTCTTTGGTAAATATGTAAGGCAGAAAGATACTCGAGTCGATTCTAAATAATTGGGGTTTTATATTGTAATTCCATTTGTTTCTGCAAATATTTTAAAATTATGACTCACTGGGGATGAATTTCTCCTAACCTGTTTTTTATTATCTCATTTTACACTACACCTTTTTAATATATTTTTAATGTGCTATTAGTCATTGCAATAACTCTTTCTCATTTTTCCCATTGGCTTCTCAAGCTGCTGTAATACAAAATGATTTTCCTTTCTCTGGGTTATTTTTTTTGGGGGGGGGGGAGGGGATAATCTTGAGGGATTTGTGTCTGGGAGGAGAGCACCAGAAGCAAAACACTCGTTGTGGAGGTTTAAAGGTAACAGATCACCCTGAGTGACAGTTCTGCAGTAGTTGCCCCTAATTAAAGCTGAGAAAAATATGGACTTTCCATCAGTGTTGGGTTCTCTGCTCAGGTGAGACTCGAGGCAGGAACAAACTGTTTTGAGGAGAGATCCTAAAACTTTTGTGTGGTATTTTACTACCCTTGGTTGCTCTGGTAATTGCTCATGACTTGGCTGATCAGAGACAGGTGTTCTATGGGAAACTTGCCAAAATCACTTAGAAAAGAGTGGCTGGAAACCCTGAAACATTTGAATTTTAGCTTTGATGTTGGAAGCTTTGGTGATCAGGATCCTCATCTTCCACCACGTTACCTGACTGCCCTGTCAGTCAAACTAAACCTCCCAAAAGAGGGGCTTTCCCACTTTTGAAGGCTTCTAATTTAGAAAAAGTAAGGTACCATGAGCACTCTAAGGATGATTGTATGTTAAATGCAGTTTTTTTCCTGTCCCTGCCCATGGCAGGGGGTGGAACTGGATGATTTTTAAGGTCCTTTCCAGCACAAACTATTTTTATGTACTTATTTTTAGTGCCGTTTCAAAACACCAGTTGGAGATGTCTCAGGTGCTGTCCTGAACATCTCAATATTTTACTAAGATTTGAGTGTCTAGTGTTTTGGGTTTTTTTGTTAAGAAAAAGTATTCTTACAGAAAATGCATTTTTATTGAAGTGCAAATGAGAAAATGAAGTTCAAATCCGACAATATTATTTTCACTTAAAATTCATCATTACCTTGATCTCTCAAGTCTCCAGCTGATCAGTAAATCTTTTTGAAACTTTCATGGTTCCTTTCAGCTTAATGGCAAGTTATGATACCCTTCACGTGTACTTGTTCAGAGCGGGTATTTCTTCTGCTTTAGCTGAAGAAGTGGAGATAAGAAATACTCTGTGATCTTTAAAATGTGTGTGCATTTATTTTATTTTGGTCTTGGGTTCTTTTGGTAAAGTAAATGCTAGAGTTTTCTCATACTTATGCATAATTTATTTATGCATTCAGTGTGTTTATTGACCTTTTCAGTTGACTGTTTAAAGTATTTTTAATAAATAATTTCATTATCTACATGTTTATTTACAGCCCACCACCTCTATTGTCTTCCTGTGGGTTGAGCATATTTTAAAAATGGGGGACCATGCAAAAATAAAAAATATTATGAAGTGGTTTAGGGCTTTTTTTTTAGGTCACAATGGGTGTTTAGCAGAGTTGCAAAGATTCCTCTGTTCCCATTTCAAAGCTATATTTAGTTCAAAACTGTCCTTTTTGCTTCTGTTCTGTCTTCATTTGTCAGATAAGAGCTGCTCTGATCATACTCACTATGAAGGGAAGTTTACAGGATTGTACCTTTATGGAGAAAAAATATTTGCCCAAGTATCTTTAAACGTTGTGCTGTCTGTTCTTAAAATTGAAATCCTTATTTTCTTTAGCTTCTCCCCTTAGGCAGGAAACACATTGCTGTGATAAATATTGTATGGCTTTTAATGCTAATCATTGTTGATTCATGGCAGAGATGAGCATGTTGTAAAAGGATATAATAAACAAAAAGTATTAAAAAGCATCATAAACAAATAAATACTTAAGCAGCTGCTTTTCAGTGCTCCATTAAAGCTGTTATAAATTAGGAATGTGCTTGTGTGTTTTGCCAAGTTCACACTGCATTCAAAGAAAATAAATTATACTGGAAGATAATCTTGCATGGATGGACCCAGTGAGCCCATCCCTCATTCTGGCTCTGCCTGATTTCTGTGGTAGATCAAAAGCAGAATTTGGGCCAATTCAGGAGACAGATAACTTATTTGACATTTCCCTTTTGCATTGAATTTTGTTTTAATTTGGGGTTTAGCCAGCACCTTTTAGAGGTACCTTTAAAAGACCGTGAAGATCTTTCATTAGTGCTCTGTTCCCAGAGGAGTAAATGCAGGAGAAAATGCCCTGCTCTGACATCAATACCTTTGGTTGTATCACTTGGTTATTTGGCTCTTCCTTTGTGCTGCTCCAAAGCTGTGAGAAAATAAAGACTGCTCTAAGAGATTATCACCTTGCCATAAAAAAAATCCACTTTTTATATTTTTTGAGCATGTTATTTATCTTTCTAATGGAATATTTAAGGAAGAAAAATATTTAGGGGCCTTCCATATGCTTTCAATATCAAATTGAACCGTGCAGGTTTTGAGGTGGAGGAAAGCTTTCAACTTATATTTGTCCACTGTTTTAGCATTTTCACACAGTGCACTGGAGCTTGATTCTTAGTTTTCACCATCACTGCAATTTCTTTGAAAATGGTGGAGCTGGACAGGTCCAAGACACAAAGAATGTGTGACTACATCTTCCCTGCTGATATTGGTATTTAGTTATCTCCAGGGTCACTTTTCTTCTGACTTTATTGGAGTTTAAAAGATGCCATTGCAACATTTTAATTGCAGAGAATCCTCTCGATGGGACTCTTCTTTTGCTATGTTTATTTGAGTCTGTTTTCAAAAAGATGCTGTTGATTGACAAGCTGTATTCTCTTTGACAGAATGATTTCATTTTATTTCAGGTACATTTTATTACAGGGCATTGAAATTATAGCTCTTGAGTTATTTTAGAAAACTTACTTCTTGCTGCAGATTATCAAGTTTGTAAAGTTTCTTTATCCCATATGGTACTGGGGGTGAAATATGAACTTTTTACATGAGAGGTGAAGTGAAATTCTCTCTGGCTGTGGTAATAAATTCTAGAGAAAACCCAGGACAAAGTTTGTGACATTTAAATTGAGGCATACTTTGATTTACAATTTTTCTGGGTGAATACATCTCCCTCACCAGGAACTGGTGAATATTAATTATATCAGTGTTGTATCATGCAAAGGGTTATTTTTCTGAGAGGGAGGAACATTTCCTAACCTATTTTATTGTATTTCCTCACGAAGACCTGCTGAGAGCAGCTGAATTCCTACCAAATGGAAATCTAGCCCAAAGAGAGAAACCAATGTCTGGCACTTTGATGCAAAGATGAGAACTAAAAATGCACTTTTTACTGGTTTAGAGGGAAGCCAAGAGTGAGATTATCAGTCATGAGAACAGCTCTTATTTGTAAGGGTGTGTATACAGAACCTACTAAAAGTAAAACCTTCCTATTCCTCTCTAGTTCCTTGCTCGCTTTGCTTTTCCTTCCTTACTTTATTGATTGGATGCACTTTTGTCTGAATTGATCCCTGAGGTTATAGATCAGGCCTTGAAAAAAATCTCCTTGATAAATGGGGAAACTGGGGATATCCTTTACAGCAAGAATTTGGTGGATTTGTCGACTTACAGCTTGTGCAAAATTTGTAGAGGCAGAATCTGAATGTGATCTTCAAAACATCTCATTGCACCAGGAGAGTACAAGACCTACTCCTCTGGTGCTGAGTGACCCAAAGAGCAAGGCAGAGAACTTG
This sequence comes from Vidua chalybeata, assembly GCF_026979565.1. NCBI lineage: Eukaryota > Metazoa > Chordata > Aves > Passeriformes > Viduidae > Vidua > Vidua chalybeata. Next base: position 17,567,237 of record NC_071540.1, read on the forward strand.
TCTTTTACCCAGAATTTAACTTTTCAAAGCTTCCTGGACTGAATATTGATTATGGAATAGTGTATTAATTAGAGAAATCTCTGATGTTCTCTCAGTACTAGGAGATTCTTTAAGATTGTTTTTTTTTCTCTTTTTCTTCCAAAGATAGAATTAAGTTAAGCATTTACAAAAAAGTACCTAACAAGAAAGGTAATTAAAAAAAAAAAATCTTTAGTGCTGCTCAAGTGCTATTGGCACATTAATTTGGATTTTCTCTGCTGTTTTTCCTTAAATAGTGGCTATTTTATGTATATTTTAGATGAAGCCATTGTACCTGCCAGAGATCCATTCCTGTTATCAAGTTGGCTTTACACTTGAAATATCTTTCCATGTTCAACTGGCCTTTTAATAAATGTATGGATTCATTCACAAATAAGATTGCTGTGATTCATCAGCTTATCCCACTAATGAATGTTTGCTGCATTTAACTTCCTGGTGCCTCAGAGGCTGCCTAGGCTGGAGTGATTTGTGTCCCAGACTTTCATCCTGTTGGCAAAGTCCTTTCCAGTGAGCTGTGTTCTTGCCACAGGCAATGTCTTCCTCCAAAACTGTACATAAATAAAATATTTGTTCACGCTTCTCTCTGAGCGGAGCACAGAGGAAAGTCTTTACTCACGTACACAGAAAAGGATATCTGCTGCAAAGAGTAAATCCTCATTTTCATATTTAATGAAGCCATAATCAATGGTAATGGCTGAAGATTGCATTAAAGGAATCTTAATGTTCCTCTCAAGGGAAAGTAATTTTACTGGAAACAAGCTAGTTAATCAGCCTCACACAAACTCTGTGTGTTTTATTATACAGGCAGGTTTGCCAAGGACGAAGAAGGAAACATAACAAAAGCGGAGTCAATTTTCATCTTCAAAAATCTCTCACATTGGGCATTATGTAGATTCGCTCTCTCAAAGACCCAGTACTGGTCCTCTTTGTAAATTTACAAACAAAAAAAAGGCTGAAATTTGTAAAACATTTATTTCTGCCCTATACTCTGTACAATTTTCATACAGGTGCAGTTAAATTTTCCTAAAACATTTAAACTGGCAGAACACCAAGAGAAGCAGCCAGACAAATATTCCTCTCAGCACGTGTTATACATTGACATCAAACTTTAACATCGGTGGTGATGCCCACAGAAATGCCAGAGAGGTCTGTGCAGGGTGATCAAATCTTCACTGTGAGGGGAAAAGGAAGCCCAAAAATTGGCAGAAGCTGCTGGCTGGCCGAGCAGGAGCTGCTCTCCTCCCAGCACTGCGTGGCTGGAGGACTCTTGTTAGGAGAGAATTGCCTGGATCACGAGCTGGGTAGGGAGAGCCTCGTGCTCAAACTCTCTCCTCTGTCTGACTTTGGGGTGCCAGGCCCATCTTCCCTGTGGCACAAACATTCAATTATCCAAAGTGAAGCAGAAGCATTCAGGAATGACTTTCCTACTGAGATGCCAGCACAGGAATGGTGGAACACAGAGGATGTTTTGTGCCTGGCTCATGGATGAAGGGCAGGACACGTCTGGCTAAAGGTTTTGGTATAAACCCTACTTGTACACCAGTAGCTGTGATTGTGATGGCCTAAGATTGTGAATAACTTCTGAAAAAATGATGTTGTTTACTTGTACAACAGAATTGGAGGAGACTCCCTTTGGAGCACCAAGCCCTCTTGAAAGGTGCCCTTGAAGTAAGAGATGTTGTGCCCAAAAGCTCTTCTCTTTTCTCAGAGTTTTAGTTTTCAGTCAGTTAAAATCAGTGCTGGATTTCTGCAGGGAATATTGGTTTGTTTGCTTTGGAATTCAATGGGAATTTCAGTTCCTGCACATACTGTAGAGGCCTCTCAAGGTACAGAGGTTACCTGGTCTTGTGTCCAGGGTTGTTCAGTGAACTGAACAGCCCAAACCTCTCTGGAATTGCCACCACTGTCACTGCCAGAGCCACGGATGTTTTAGTGGCATCAGCAGCCAAGAGAAGGTGTGGAACACTGTAAGAGCAATTATGGGAAATGTGGATGTGGGGAGATTGCTTTTGACAGGCTTTGCTCGCCCCTTTGACTGGGGAAAGGCAAACACACATTGCATCTTCATCTCTTTGCTCATTCCTGAAAGACCTTCACTGCTCCTTTGATAGAGCTGAAAATCAAGTCCATTTCTCCTGGTTTTGAAAGGAAAGCTGAATCAGCTTTTCTGTTGTTATGTTCAGAACAAGCTTCATTTCTTATACACGCTTCTTGAAGCATTTTGTGTTATGTATACATAAGAAGAATAGATTGTGTTACAGTTTTGTAATTAAAATGCAGCTGAAAATCATTGATCTGAAAAATAATCAGTACAGAGAAAAAGAAACATTGCTCCTGGTTTCAAGTGGAAGCTGAGAATAAATCACAATCTGTTGGGTGCTGTGGGGCTGCCACATTTCTAGCTCATTTCAGGCTATTTATAAATTCATTTGTAAATATATTAATGGTCACTTCTGCATTTTGGAGGGAGGTGGAAGGAAAATCTTGACTCAGTGTTAGAAAAAATATTGTTGGAATTGCTTTTAAAAGGGAACATTAATATTCCTACATATTGTGTAACATGTAGACAACAAGAAATTAAAGGAATAATGATGGAGACGATCTAATTGGTTTTCTGATTCTGGCTCTCATTTCTGTGATTCATTTTAAGAAGTCTTTCAAGCTTGTGTAGTTATGAAACAAATGGAACAAATTGGAAATGTGGAAACTAAATAAATAATGATCTGCCCATCATGTTACTATTACTGCTGTCAGTAGTAGTAACATTTATTTAACAATTCTTCTCCATTAATAGGAATGTCTGTATAATAAAATGTGTAATAAAATCTAGCCCATCTTTCAAAGAACTTGATCCCATGTCAGAATGTCTGTTAAGTCATCCTCCATTCAGAGATAGACTTGTACACAGCAGGAGAAGTGTCACTACCCTGGAAATATTCTTGTGGGCAGTACCTGGGAACCAGTTTGCTCACTAATGTGGATTTAAATTTAGGACCTTAAATTTCCATGGTTAATTAATATTTGAAGAAGGTTGAAACCTGCTGTAGCAATATCCCTTCAGTGTATTCAAGGGCAGGGAGGATGATGACAGTTTCATTTTATGTTGGTCTTGTGCTGATTTACTTGGGTGTCTGTATTTTCTTCTTGCCTACCCTCTCTGCATGAGCTGTAAACAGCAAAATAATCATTTTTCATTTTAGGCACCTCTCCAGCAGTACAATAAGGTGCCACTAATCAGCTGTGCAGAACACCAGAGTGTGGTTGTTCATAAAGCTGTGGCCCTGCATGGCCCTTGGTCTGACCACCACGAGGCTTTGCATTTGCTCCTGTTCCGTGTGAGGAAACAGCCTCTGAAAATTATGCAAAAATAAATCATTTTTTGCCTTTCAAAATCACCAGTGACAATTGTCCTAAACTGTCTAAGTTTCCCTGCTCATATTTCCATTTAATTTCACCTGTCTGGGGCACATTGCTGTGCCTGTACCAGAGGAGGGCTTGGCCATGAGCAGGAGAGCTCTCCTTGCTGCCCCTTCAGCCCTGCTCTTTTTTGGGTGATGCTGCAGCTGGTGGAGCACCGAACCTCAGTGGATTTTTTGCCTGCATCTTTTCCTGGGATGGTGCTGCCATCCCAAGGATTCTTGATGGATCAGGGGGCACTCACTTCCCCCCCAGCCCCAGATTCTTCAAACAGCCCCTTTCCTCTGCCAGCCTGGCAGAGATGTTGAGTGTGGCTGAGGGAAGGACAGAGGGGATGTCTGGAGTGGTTTCCTGGCACAGGAGGGATGCCTTTGGGAACAGCCCAAACCTGGACCTCACAGCACTGGGCAGGAGCCAGGTGGGAAAGAGTTTTGGGAAGCTGGGCAATTAGGGCAGGAGTTTCTGGGATTTGGGAAGCATGGCAATTAAAAACCAGAAGTTTCTGGGAGTTGGGAAGCAGAGCAATTAGGGCAAGAGTTTCTGGGATTTGGGAAGTGAGACAATTAGAACAGGAGTTTCTAGGATTTGGGAAGTGAGACAGTTAGGGTAGGAGTTTCTGTGATTTGGGAAGCAGGGCAATTTTTTCTTTCTCCAGGCAGCACTGACAGAACCAGAGGACACAGTCTCAAGCTGCATCAAGGGAAATACAGGTTGGATACTAGGAAAAATTTTTTTACAGAAAGAGTGATAAAGTTCTGGAATTCTCTGCCTGGGGAGGTGGTGGAGTCACCATCCCTGGGTGTGTTTAACAAAGCCTGGATGTGGCACTGGGTGCCAGGGTTTAGTTCAGGTGTTGGGGCTGGGTTGGACTCGATGATCTTGAAGGTCTCTTCCAACCCAGTGATTCTGTGAATTCTGTGAATTAGGGCAGGAATTGCTGAGATTTGGGAAGCTGGACAATTAGGGCAGGAATTTCTAGGAATGTGCTTCACACCCTCACTGATGCTCAGGTTGGATTGGCTGCCCACACCTTAGGTTTTTTTTTTTAATTCCCATTCAAATTCCTCCTGCCTGTCCCTTCACGGAGCCACAGCTTCAGCTGCTCTAAACAGCATTTTGAGGTGGTTTGTCATAAACATGAGTATCCCCTCTCAGGGAAGCTCTCCTTTGCTGTATTCCAGAGGCATAAATCTGTTCCTGATTATATGGATTCTGGTTAAAGGAAGGAATTAAATAGTTTTGTCTTGCGGCAGGATGCCAGGGATATTTGTACTGCAAATCCTCATTTTGTGATTTTAAAAAGTGTTTCATTACTGAGTGGAGAACTTTTTATACAGCCGTAGGGAATTCCCTGATCAGGAAAACATTCCAAAATATCATAAAGGAAAATTAGACTTGTAGGAGATTATGCAAATGAAGCTGTTTTCTTCCAGAGGGAGAGGAATCTTTAAATTTTCTATTGTTTAGGTTTTGTATGTTTGCCTACATGAAACAAATTGGGGAAATCAGATATTTTTTGTCTCTAAATTCCAGTGCTGGTTAGTTTTCTGTACTTACTTCTCTGTTACTGTATTTGAGAACTGAAACATTAAATGAAAATTTTGCTTGTGATGTTTCCTGAACACAAAAATCAATAGCTTACATTCTGTAAATATTTACAGCTGTAAATATTTGCCTCACAATTTGTATATTTTTCAAATGTTCTAATTGAATAAGCCTGGGGAAGAATCAATACAAGCAGTTTTGTACATTAGAGCTGCAGAAATACAACCTCTTTGAGTAACAGATGTATTTATTGCCATGTCACATTTCAGTTTCTAGGGATTTTTAAGAAACTATTTTCAGAGCAGGAGCAGAAATGATGTTTTTTCCCTCCTCTGTAATAGTTGTTATGTAGTTTCCAACCCATGTAACTTTTTATTAACACTAATTAATTTTGATGCATGCAGCAAAACATGAGCAATATGAATATTATACCTCCATTAATTACTTTTTAAAAGCATGTATAAATTTAATTACTGATCAGGTAAGAGATCAGATTTATGGGAAGGGCATTGGCTACAGCAACTAAGAGATGATGCTGAGCTTCTTATTCCATACAGGGCTCTTCCAGAATTATTTGAGTCAAGCCAAATCAATGTGGAAAATTCAGCAGGTGAATGTGTCAATGAAAAGACACCAAATTTGAAACACATTTGTACTGATATAAATTAAAAATAACTTCATTTAGATGTATGTATTTATTAATATTTTCTATATCTATACATTTTTGTCTGTTATGCCAACTATATGTGTGTATAATATAAAAATTAACTCCATTACATGAATAAAAAATAAAATTAGATCAAAGAAAAATACACAGGCACTGATAATTATACATATATTAAAATATTTCTCTTTGCTTCGGAGCAGTACATTGCAATAGATTTCAGGTTTAAGAATGTACTGCCAGCTCTTAAAGCATTCATTTGCTTTTATGAGCCTGTAATGCTCCTGTGCTGTTATTCATGGAGTCATTCCAGCATCATGAACTCCAAACTTGTCAGAAATTATTTCCAGTACTGCACAGTCTCCACATGCAGTAACCAGGACAGAAGATGAAATTAAAATGCTTTATAAAGTTTGCCCAGAAAACTGAAACTCATCATTTATACTCTGTTTCCATCTAAGTGCCTTATAAATGGTTAACTAATTTTTGAATAAATCTGTCATAAATGCTTAATTGAGGGGCACTGGGTTGATTTTAATTATGGCTTATAAACATCTGTAGCATGGGTAATTTATAATGCAATTTATGGATTATGGATGCAATAGATCTCATTGCTTTAGGAATAGGCACAAAACCAGAGAATGAAAAATATTCTTAACTGCTTTTTGTGTTAATTTCTTTCCAATTCCTGGACACTGGGGCCACTTTGCAACATTTCCACTCAAATCCTGGTGGAGCAACACCCTCATGATGTCTCACACAGACATTTTCACCCACTGCCCAGACCTTGGCAGATCAGTGAGCAAAGCATTAGTTTAAAAAAGAAGATTTTTGGAAGCCAACTGTAGCAGCCCATTCAATTTCATTGCATTATTCAGGATATCACATTTTCCTGAGCATGGGAATGTTATTGTTTGGAAGCAGCAGGAAATGTCTGTGTGTGGAGCTCCAGCAGCACACACGGGAGATTCCACAACTGACACACCACAGAGCATTCATCAGTTTGTTTCCAACGTGTAAATGTGCTAAAACCCCTCAGGAATTGGCATAACCAGGTCCTTCTGCAAGTGGGATGCTGCTGAATGATGCTCTGAGCTGCTGCTAAGATTGCTAAACTGGAATAGGAACATCAATGCTGCTTTGCTGCAGCTTCTACTACCTCCCAATTCTGCAGAAGAGCTGATTTATGGACAAAATCTAAGCAGAGAACGGCAGCACTTCCCATTTTATTTAACTTTTCATTTATTTTTTAACCAGATGGGAAGAGTTCTTGTAGCAAAACTCTCATTTCCCTTCCCAGCACCCAGCAGATTCCCAACCAAGGGAGGGAATTTTGGCCCAGATTGCATTCCAGGCACCAGAGTGAAGCTATTCCTGTAGGATTCCTGCAGCTGAGTTATTCAGCTAACAACAGCTCTGTGTCATATTGCATGAAAAATATCAGAATAACTGGTTTGTTATACAGATTATATAAATAAATAAATAAATATATATATATTTGTCATATATTTGTCATCTGTGACGAATGAATAAAGTACTGGTTAGGAGATCACAGTGTTTCATGGCACAGGGAGCTGAGAGAATGGCAGGCTCAGAAGGCACAAGTGATTTATTTGTTAAATACAAAAATTATATGGAACATTAGAGATTTTTATAGATTTTTAGATCTGAATGTGTCTAAAAGTTTCAAGTAAAACTTAGTCTTAATCCATGATCACTTCAAGGACAGAAGATATCACTGGTATTCAGTAGAGATAAATGCTTCCCTAAAAAGTCTTACTATGTATTATTAAATATATTCTCTTTGGGGTTAATATTTATGTATATTTTAATACATATAAAAAGTTACTAACCAGGCAAATTTGAAAAAATCAGAAAATTTATACAGAAAAAATCACATGCCTGATGTCTTTAGAGATTAATTTATTTAAGAATATCCTACCTCAATTTTTTTTTTCACAGTGCTTTGGCACCTGTATTTCTGTGCTTTTAACAACATCACCAACTTGCCACCAGTTCTGTAGTTTTAAAAGTCCATGTTTGCATGGATATATACAACTGGATTTTTTCTTTACATTCTAAAACTATACCGGTGTTCTGCCTGAGTGGGAAACTTGTAAAAATGGGCCTTCTTAATTTGCTTTAGCAAATTACCCATTTGGTTTAATTTGTAGTTGTTCTGTGCCAACAGATTTAGTGCAAGGAGATCATTGTCAGATCTGGCTGTTTAGGCACAAAAAGTGAAATGTGAGAGAGTCTTGAGAGAAATCTGCTGGGATTTCTATCCCTGGGTCAGTTCTTAGGTGCAGTGGAAGTGACTGAAATCACAAACTCTTCTCTCTTTAAAGCAGCACATTGAGATAAAAAGCAAAGTGAGCTCTCAGAACAAAAGAGTTTGCAGTTATTTGATGCATCTTCATGGTAATGTTATAAAAATACACAATAACTTTTCTTGACATTGGTACCTGTCACTGGAATGTTTCTTTCCTCTTTGGCTTCCCAGATCTGTCGTGGATCTGTGATTTAAGGTACAATTTTCCCAGTTTGGCATGCAATCCATAGACACAAATAATTGTGGCTCATTTGTAGCTGTCATAGGGGTTTTACTGTAGATAAACAGACATAAAATAATTATTTATATATAATATATATATAAAATAATTATTTATACTATATATAAATATAGTCTATATATTTATTATGCTTGTATTATAATAAATTTAATAATATTTACCAAAATTATAAGGTAAAGATATCAAATTTGATAAGTTTGGGGAATAGTTGTTTGCTTGGATTTTTTTTCTTTAGTAGGTATTAAGTATGGGATGGGGTTTGGAAGTCACTGGTCTTGCCAAAAGTCAGGGAATTGATGTGGTAGGAATTCTGTGATCCTCAACCCTTTGTTTGTATAAATATAATAATTTATTGATGATCTAATTATGAAGTGTGTGGCAGGGTCAGGGATGGACATGAGCAGACACCTCAGAGACAAAAACTCTGACTCAATCCCTGAACTTGTTGATTGCTAGGGAAATTTACAGCTCACATCCCTAGAAAGTAGGATTTCATATAAGTTACTGGGAAAACAAACAAATAAATCACAGGGTTTTGAAGTCAAATATTTCTTACTTGATTATTTAACTGAAGTGTTGCATGGAAGAAATGCACTCAAGCTCTCAGGGATTCATGCTCTGAAGGTTGATATAATTTGGAATTTTCATTCTTTCATACATTGAATCAGGGCTCCACTCAAAATTACAAAAGAACTGAGGTTGAAGAGAAACTCTGTGACTGTTTGACAAATGGTGTTTACACATTGCCTTTGAACTTTGTGGTATATTGGTATTGACATTTCCAGCTCTAGAAATGGTGAGGGCAAATGTCAACAGGGAACCCGAGGCAGGAGCACCTGTGTCTGCTCCCAAGTCCTGTTTGCCTTCCAGTTTACTCCAGACAGGGAAAGGGATGGCTGGAATGGACACTCACCTGTGATGGTCCATGCAGGGCATCCCTCACACAGACCCACGTTCTCTTCTCTCCAAGAGACAAGATTTCATTGAAGCCTGAGTTGAAAACTTGAATTTTAACTGTGTTCAGGCTGAGGGGTGTGGAAAAGTACCCAGTGGAGAACTAGAAGTTTGAAAATTGGAAATCTTTTCCTGGGTCTCCTTTCTTAGGATGATTTGGCACTGACTGATGCTTGTTTTCTTTTTGCTCAAGAAGGAATATGTGCATTTATAAATATACTTAGCAAGCCTGTGACTTAATGACCCCATATTTGCACACAGCTCCACAAATCTTTATGATCTCTAAGTACCCCATTGCCGGCAGTGATATATCGTGACCTGTTCTGTGCTTAATTATTAATTTTACATTAAGGAGTTTCATAGTCAATATTTAGATGGTTTATGACATACAGAAGCTTTTCCATGCTCATATTTTCTTTGCAGGGACATAATGTAGCCCTTTCAGTACTAAATCAATTACACACAGACTTAAAATAACTTGATTTGCTGCTTGAGGTCCCTTCCTAACAAGATGCATCAGTTCTAAGGGAATAAAACCAGGGATATCTTGGCCTGCTCTTAATCCTTGCAGGGCTCCACTTAGCAGGGGTCGAGTGCCAGTGCAGGTTGTAAAGTTGTGAAGGAACAAAGTTTGTAAAGAACAAAGATCCCTTCAGCCCTAAGCAGTCATGAGATGGGGAGAGAAAGGGTTCTGGAGTCTGTGGTAGCAGAACAAAAGTAAAAGAGAACCATTTTATTCTAACCCTGCTTTCCACTCCTGTAGTAGTGGGCAGAATTAATGAGAGTGTATCACATCTTTAAGTGCCCTCTCAGATTCCGATTTCACCCAGAATGAACCACTTGTAAGGATGCTTTATCTCACCTTTCCTAAATTTTTTATGTTAGAATGGGATGAACTGCATCCAAAACTGCCAGTCCCTCTTTAGTGACTATAAAAAAGACTGGATATCTGAGCCTAAAATGGTTGTAACTGAGTGAAAGTAATCACACTTGCTGAACTAAGTGATTTAATCAATGACTTAATTCAGGAAAGAATATCAGGATCCCTACTGAAAATATATATCACAGACCCCAAATTGTACTCTTGTTACAAACATGGATGGTTTTGAAACCTGTGATTTATACAAGATAGTTTCAAAGGCCTGTTTTAAAATCACAGAGCACACTCTTGCAGCATCTGAATAATTTATTAAATTCAGCTATCAGTGGCTTTAAAATATAATTTAACCAAAAAGATCATTTGAAGAAGGGCTGCAAAGATTTCTATGTGCAGCTACTTTAGTCTCAAGATGGGGAAAAAGGCAGCAAACAATTCCATCTTCTCTTATTACTCTTAGAGAATGAGCTGTGTGGACTTGATTTAAAGGCTGACCAACTTGAAGTGCAGGTTCCTGGGATAACTGATGGTGTTTATCCTTCCTCCTGTGGACTCCTTTACAGTGGGAAGCTGTTGAACTGGGTTCAGGAGAATGCATGAGGGAAGAATGAATCCTTTTTAAGGATATCTTTCCAACACATGCTTCATGATCCTCACTAAGGATTTGTTCCACGCTTACTTTGAGACCTTAAAAACAAATCTTCCACTTCTGTTTGTAGTTTTAATAGGAATTACTGCATCTGTGATATGATTTATCCAGAAACGTGCAATGCACTTAATGCAATTTTCTGAATCAAGAACAGGGAGCAGTTGCCCAGTTTATTTATTGGGTCCAGCAGTGAAGTCCATTATGAAATATTGTTCAGGCAGGGTGAATTTAAATAAGTTCAACAGGGAAGACACTACAAGCCCAACCAAATAATTTATCCAGGAGTTCAGCTGCAGAAGGGGGTGAAGAAAAACAAAACTCACCTAAAAAGATCCTGTATTATGATGGAAACACTTATCCCTCAGATAAAAACTCTCAGATGTTTAATAGATCAAATGGCTGGGACTTGGCGATGAAATCAATACAAAGATGAAATAATACATCAGAATTAAGTGTGTGCTCTGGCTCCTGCAGAGGAAGATAGAAGCCTTGTGAGATGATTTGCCTCCTCATTAGGACACCTGATTCTCCTTTCATTAGCACTGCTTTTGTAATATTGAAGTACCCTTGGCTCATCTGGTTAATTTTGGATTGATGTAGGCGCTGAGAGCCCCAGTGGCAGACTCAGGGGTAACAGGGCTGGGTGTTTCACTTCTATTTCCACTTTGTAATTTGAGATTAAAGCACAACCAGTTCATATTAGTTAACAGGCAAAGAGTAACGATGAGAACTTCCCAGGTGCAGTAATTGCTGGAGTCTGTGATGCTGTGTATTCATAATCCTACATCCATATGAAAAATTGGATGCTTGTGTAAATTGCTGGCAACAAGAAGGGAAAGGATCCAAAGTAGAAGAGGCACAAAAAAAAAAAAAAAAAAAAAAGGCACAGATCATCCTTTTGTTTTCTCTTTCATTTCACATATATTGAAGTGGGAAACTGGGGAGATAAAAAGGGAATAAAGGCAATGTAATCCTAATACCTAATACAGACCATCAAGGTCAATCCTGTATTCCACAGCCTCACCTAAGATAAATCTTTGCTTTAGTAGTGCTGGGCTGAATTAGATCAACAGAAATTCTGGCCCCCTGTCTTAAAAAGTGTTTCCAATTGGGGAAGATTGACCTTGCACTAATAGATCTTTTTAAAATGTAATATTATCACTTTTTAATCAGGAAGGATGCCAGGGTACCTTACTTGGGCATAGAAGAATAGTGCAAAGTGATTTCTATGAAGTAATGACGTGGTTTTGATTAAAGCCCACTGAGACAGGGGAGTGTAATTGCTGCCTTTCTTATATTTGTAAGTCAGTCAATTCCTTTACAAAAGTAGGTAATTTATGGAATGAGATCTTCCATCTGTGAGTGTGGCCCTGATCAAAAGATTATTGAAATCAGTGAAAATGTTCCCTTCTTAGAAAAATCTCTCCATTCTGATGTTGTTCTGGAACAAGTCCTAATGCAGAATATACACACAGAGTGTAGCCTGGGCTTCTTATTACCCATTTCTCATGGACTGTAATTTTTACTGTTTTTAAAAAAATAGGCACTTAGTGTCCATACATTACACTGTTTTATTTTGAGGGTTTTTTTTTTTCCCATTTGGAATAATTTGTTGTTGGAATGAAAGGAAAAATATTTTTCTTATTTTCATTATGAAGCATTATTAGATTTGAATATACTCCTGATTTAAAACACACTGCTGCTCCCTCCCTAGCAGTGCCCCAAGTTTCCTTTCCAAAGGACACTGCTGCTATGAAAGGCTTGTGGGATAAGATATACCTGGGCTGTATAAGAACTGGGAAGTGCAGCTTGGTCTCCAAATTCAGTCTTTCCTGGCTTGATGGATGTGAACTGGGTTCTCAGTGATCAGCAGTGTTTTGTTTGAGAAGGATTTGTACTTGGTTCTGTTGCCATTCCTGTAAATACTCAGAATTCTAATTCTGCTTGACCTGGATGGAGACAAGGTGAAAGTAGCTTTGAAGTGAAAGATGGTCAGTTCCCTCCCAGAAGTTCAGAATGCAAATAATTGTCAATCTTTTTTTACTAACCTAAGCAAAGTCTCTGAAACCTCTATTTTCTTTTCTACATTTATCTTGATTAAGAATGCTACCCTGCTTAGAGGTTGGGAGAAACTGGATATTAGCTTCTTTTTTGGAGGAGAAAGTTAAATGATTAATCTAATTTTTTCCTGGTTTATTTCTTGTCATGAAGTTTAGGGGAAGCTTTCTACCATATTCAAGAGTTAATTTCTCATGGGTATTTCTGGATATGAAAATTACATCAGGCTTTATTTATTTGTATGACTTTAAAAATCGCTGCCTATTAACAATTTGAATTGCTCTGGCCAGAACTTTACCCCCCAGAAAAAGAGGGAAGGATAAAGAATGGGAAACTATCAAGGAAAAGGTAAAGAAAAGCGAAAAGAAAACATCTGGATTATAAAACAGAAATAAGTGCAGAATATATATTTTTAGTAAGCTCTCTGCTTACCCTTGACTATAAAGTTTGCATCTGCATTTAAACAGCTTACATACGCCTGAAATCAAATTTGAATGATTGCAGGCAATTCCAATTTTACATGGGACCTGGGAAGGCAGCACAGTGCAGCATGTGAGTTGTGAGCATCTCTGACAAAAAGCTTCAGCTGTCAGTGATGCCTGGTGAGGGCTGACCTAGAACAGAGACTAGATGGAGCTAAAGAATAAAGCTGGGATTGATTAAAAGCATCTCCTCCATGGATCCACCTTGGGCAGCACCAGAGCCCAGCCAGGGCTGCACCCAAGAGGAACCAAAATGGTCCCAAAATGCACGAGCGCTCCCGGGGGCTCTCACTGGGATCAGCTCTGCTCCATTTGCACCTTGCAGTTCATTGTCCCATTCCAGCTTTAGCCCAGGCACTCCCATCCTGCTTGTTTTTCTCTCTCCAGCCCACGCTGTTTGTGCTCCTGGGCCTGAGGTTTGGATAATTTGTCCTTGGTGCCCAGCTGGAGCAGGAATTGTTTTGTCTCCCTGCTCTGTGCAGAGAGCTCACCATCCCCTCATATGAAGCTCAGACCCACACACCAAAGCAGCACAGAATGTGAAAAATAGAAAAGCTAAAACCTGAGGCATCATCAGGCAGTTCAGATCAAAGGGCTCAGTGACTGAGCAGGGCACCTTGGTGTCGAGTCTTGGGCTTGTTACCTCTGCGACTGCAGTGGTTTTAGTTTGCTAATTTGAGATTTTTTGGTTAATGTACTAATTAGCGTGGTGGGTTTAGTGTTGGCTAATTATTAGTGTACTCACTAGAATGCACTTATTAATTTTTTTGTTGTGTTATAGGATTAGGAGAAGGGTAAAGTAGGCTTAAAACTTTCAAAGGGTATAAAGAAAAATTTATTAATAGTAACTAAAAGAAAGAGTAATAAGAATAAGAACAAAACCTTTAGGACACTTCTCTTCCCCCTACAACCTTTTCTTTCCTACTGACAAAGAAACAAACCTTAAAATTTTAGTTGGATTCCTACTTCTGAAGCAGTCTTTCTTTTGTTTACTTAGAGAGAGAAGTCTCTCTTGTTAATGTTATGGAGACTCCTCTTCAAGAAAACAGTTCTTTTGTGGATCTCCACAAATAGCAGCTGCCTGGGGAAATCTGCAATTTTGAAATTCCTCCCATTCTCTGTAAGCTTTTCCCACAGTTCTGGTTATGGGCCATGTTAACTTATGGGATATTGTTTTAAAGATGAGTTGTTTAAAGGTAAAGGTTTTTATTCTCTATCATCTCTGACAAAAAGCTTCAGCTGTCAGGCAGTTCAGCTCAAAGGGCTCAGTGACTGAGCAGGGCACTTTGGGCAGGGGTGTTGGGCTTTTTACCTCTGCTGGTTTGAAAAAAGGAGAGGAAGAGCTCGGGACCCTCCACTCTGCCCTGGGGCAGCTGTGGCTGGAGCTCAGCTGGCACTGACCAAACTCCTCTTGGGCTTTGGGCTGCCTTTCTGCAGTGTTGGCCAAATGCACCTGTGGTGATGAGTTACACAAACATTCTGGAAATTTCTCCATCTGACCTCTCAGCAAAGATGCCTGTGTATGTTTTTTGAGAATGCCCCTGCCTTGTTTTCACGGGGTTGATTTTCATGATGTTTAAATGTCTCATCTAGTCTCTTTTTGCTGTGATTTTCCTGATTGATTTCTAGTGCTAGTCAAACTCCAGAGAGAACGTGGGCCCTTTGTGTTTGTCGTGCCTGGGGCTGAATCTTGCTCTTTGTATGTTGAATAGATATTCTTTCACTCATAAATCACTGCTCTGTCATGTCTGCCTGCTGCGAGATGTTCAATGCATACCATCATTTACATTAAACCATTTACTTCAAGAGAATGTGTTATATTGCTTTATGAATTATGTGATCTGACACATAAGATTATGTTATGAATTGGCACTTAGAATATTAGAACAGTGGGACGTTTTATAGCTTATGGTCATGATCCAAGAAGTAATTCATGCCTTTTCTTAATAAACTTTGCTGGTCAAAAGGGAAACAGACATGAGAGTGTGACATTTTTACTTAGGGAGAATCCTGGTTAAGAAAAAATCTTTGGTGATTTGCTTAAACCTGCAGCCTCTTTATATCTGGAGGAAGAATATTGGGTTTTTTTCAGCTGCATCTCCATTGTCCTAAGTCCTCTTGTACTAAACTTGCAATTCCCAGTCCATCTGGAGAGACTGTAAATGAACAAGAGTGAAAGATTCCCTTGCCTGGGCAAGGAAGAATTGTTTGCTGAAGGGGGAACAGCGATGAGTGGAACTGAGGGAGCTGTTGAGGGGAAGGCAGAGTTATAGTAGGTCTGTTTTAGTGATCCCTCTAAAAGATATCATCTTATCCATTCAGGGGATGAACTTTTGGACAGCACCAGATAGGAAATGAGACTTCATTGATTTTACTCCTCATGCAAATACCTGTTTCCTGCTATCTGTAGTCTATAAGACAAAAGCCTTCATGCATTTTTTAAATTTTTTTTTTCCTTTGTGTGTGGGAAAATGCACAGAGTCTAAAATGTAGGTTGTCTTGTTTGGGGATAATGAGTTTTGTACAACACAAAATCTGTGAAGGGGATCTTGGTGTTCTGAAAGGATAAATTACATTCTTCACAATTTTGTGTATCTGCACAAAACAGAGGTAAATTTCAGTATGAATATGCTACCACAAAATGTCATAACCTGGTGTGTACAGACAATAAACACAATTTGGGGATCCTTGGTGGGACTAACAATTTTCCATGTTTTCACCACACAGTTTTACCCTAAAGAAGGAAACACCCAGAGCACTGCAGTCAAAATACAACACACCAAAGTAAGATCCATGTCACATAACTCCAGTTAATGCAAATTCCCTTACTGACATGTCATAGATCAATGTCTGGCCTGGAGCAGAGAATGAATACCTGAGAGCTCTTCACATTGTTCTCACAGTGTGACAGTGGCTGCAGTGTGGCTGGGGACAGGACTGTGTATAAGTCATGTTCCAAACATCCCAGGAGTGAATAATTCATTCTGCCAAAACAACTGTGCTGTTCCTGGGGAAAAAAGGTTAAATACCAGTATTGCTAAAGGTTGACCTGCCCATACATCTTCTCTGTTCTGTCATAACATTCAGCTGGGAATGTCCCATTATTTCTTACTCAATTTATATGCTTCTGACTGCATTAGCTCTCTAGAGATAGTAACAATTCTTGACAGTTCTTCATCTCTACTTAATATTTTGTGTACTAGGAGAAGTTTGTTTATTATTCATTTCAGAGCTGACAGTTCACCAGTTCACCCTTCCAGTCCTGCTGGCTGCAGTGCACTGGCATTCCCAGAGTACTGCTCAGTGATGCCATCCAATCTAGAGTTTAAAAGAACCTGCCAGACATCTAAGTAGAGAATGTGAGGAAGCCCCATGGTGGAAAATTATTGCCCTATACAAATATATGATATGCTTAAAGCCTGAACTCAGTGATTCTTACTCAATGTCTTCTTTATTGAGCAAGGCCTTGAAGTTTTTAATGATACACATAATTGCAATTCAAACACCCTTGATTGGAACCATAATACACCTTTCTTCTTATATTTGTTTTGCTCCCCTGGGGCCTTTTTTCTGAAAGTACAAAATTATAATCAAACATGTAATTAGTTATGATGAGAACATTGTCAGGAGGGCTTCCTGCTTTGTTCCAGTTTCTGAAAGTTAGGCTCTAGAGATATAGGTAACCCTCTTCATTTCTTCCTTCTTCATCCCATTTTTTACTCTTTGTCCTCCTTCTTGGGTTAAAATAGCCGTACTTCTGGAAAATGTAACACTCTGCAACTGACTGTTATCAGGTACAGAGACACAGCTGAACTTGTGGAGAAGGTGGAAGTACAACTCTTCAGAACAATTATGTTAATTAAGAGAATAAGCCCTTCCCTTTCTGTAACAATGTAGAAAAACATTTAATGTACTGAATATACAGTGGAGAACCACAGAAAGAGTGAAAATCAGCTGAGAAAACTCCATGGTGAAGTTCTTGACCTCTGTAGCTCTCATAAAGTTAAATTTTTGCAGTCCTTAAACTGGTTAAAATTTTATTGTTGGTCTTCAAATTTAGTCTTCTCTAAAGGCTGTAGGCTTGAGACATTTATTCACATTTCATCAGGCTAGAAATAACCCTCACTTCCACTCCTCTCCAGTCCTTCTTTTAAACCCAGCATCTGCATATAGTAAATAAATAAAAGTTCAGTAGTAATGTTCTCTTAGCATCTTGGCAGAAAAAAGAAAGAAAAGGAAGGAAGGAAAAGAAAAAAAAGAGTGAGACAGGTTATTGGAGGTTATTAACTAAATACCAAAGAGATTTTCCCAAGAAACCCTCTGTTCCAGTCACTCCAAAACCGTGCATGTGTTAGATTTTACTTCTTGGTTTCTAAGGGGAGATTTTGCCAATATTTTCAAATAACCAACACATTGATAGCTGCAGCCTCTGGAGCAATGGCCTGGGAGTGGGATCTGGGTCTGGCCACGAGCAACTCTGGGAGGTGCAATGGGAGTGATTCTGGGATTTCTGAGTGATTCTGGGATTTCTGAGTGATTCTGCCCAGAAAGTGTGGCAAACAAAGCCTGAATATTGATTGCCACACACCAAGACACAAGTGCAGCTTTCCTGGGAGGGTTTCCTCCATGGATCTCTGAGCGTCATTGGCACAAGGAAGAAGCTGCTGATTTTGCAGACATTCCTTCCCCAGCCTGATAAGTTTATGTGTATTGTTTAACATGATAATGTAGCAAGCTGTTGTTTTGTGGTTTGAAAGCCAGCTGCATTTGATTGATGCCAGGAATGGAAGTGTTTGTAAAACGACACTGAATAAGATGTAGTCAGTTTATGGGCCTGGGGAAATGAATCTTTTATGAAGAATAAAAGTTTATGATGAAGGAGAAATACTGAAGAAGTGTACACCTTGAATGAAGCTCTTTTGGACTGGATGTCTGTTGCAGAGCCTTTCAAAACATACATTTGGGCCACCTTACTTTTAAGAAGGAGATCTCTACATAAACATTATCCTTTGTGGTGGTCCAATCCCAATTTGTCATTTATGTTCTCTCTGTGGACACTTCAGTTAGGATAGGGAATTTCTTCCCTGGAAATCTAGCTATTAGACTTCTCCAAGGTCTAATATTCCAGGTGTATGTTTTAACTGCTGGATTAAAGCTCTTGTGGTTTTTGAGGCATCAGCCACAAATATGAAGCACATGAGGGGTGCAGTTTTCTGTATTGATTTCCAAACAAAAACCAAATACAACCTCTACTAATACATAACAACATCTAAAGACAACCCCACATTTTATGTGCATTTTTTACACATAATGAGGACTTGTGAGAATAGAATAACTTTAAAATTAGATTTAAATTCCACTTTGATGGTAGCCAGAAACCAATGCCAAAAAACTTTTGAGAGAAGAAGCGTAGAAAAAAGATGTATCTAATTCTCTCCAGCTTTACTCCTGGAGCTGGCATCTCTATGCAAAAAGAATATAAAATTCTGCTAATCTGAGTTGCTGGAATTCTTATCTGTATGCACCAAAGGATTGATTGCAGGGAACAAGATAATGTCTAGTGAGTTGAAAGGTTAAAGAACTGCAGCTGGCAAATCAGAGTCAGATTCAGCCATTGTGTTAAGCCAGTTCTATGCCAGAGTAACAAGAGATTAGGGGATTTACATCAGATCTTAAAATTTACATGTGCCTTCCACTGTTTTATCATCAGACATATTTCAGTAGGACAACTGTATAAATAGGATTTCTATTTGAATATATATATTTGAACATATATATATATATGTTTCTAAACCTCTGCTGAGCATCAGCTCATCTAATAGATTTATAATAATAGCGACCTTGTAGTCATTCAAAATGTTTTCTACTGTACTTGAGTATGGCATCATATTAAAGTGCATTCTTCAGGAAACCATTGTGTACTGAAATACATTTAATTTCACATGAACTTGGGCACTCTTAAAGAGATTTGCCTTAGTCCTTATTTATTTCACTGAAACCTTGTGATTGGGAGATCCTTGTGAAACATGTTATCTAACATTGATACATTAAAAAATCTTCTGAAAAATGTGATAAATTTCTAAAAACAGTACATTATCCTGTACTTGTGAAAAGAGGATGAATCTTAATTCTTCAAAAAAGAAAGCAGTTCTTTTCTGTCTTTTCTTCTCAATCAGTCTCACACAAAGTAGGTGAAAATATCAGGGCTGAGATCTTGTAACACTGGAAAACATGGCATGGTATCCAGTGGTAAGCTTCTTTTTGAGCTGTCTGACCTTTAATCACTGCTGAATAAAACCAACATGCTGTCAGGGCTCTGCTATTTTTCTCAAGGGGGTAACTCTGCCCGAAGTAGCAATGAAATAAAACCTTTGAGAGCTTATATTCAAGGTCACTACAAGAAGAGGCAACACTCTGTACTCTGGGAACTACAACAAAAGGAGAAAAAAGACAAGAAGAAATGTATCTAAACAAGACAGTTGAGTTTGTTTAACAGTGTCAAACAAACAGTTTTTATATCAATCTATAACTGAAACTGGGTTTGTTTTGATTTTTACCATAATATTTCATTTTTATTTGATTTTTTTAAATCTAAGACCTTCAGAAAGAAGACAAACTCACTGTACATGAATGATACATATTTATTTTATTGAGGAACTTGCAATCTAATGTCTTGGGCCCTGTCTGTATCAAGTTTTATCCTCCTGTAGTCATTTTGCCACAGAAGTCTCTGTGAATACTGAAAACTGATGCTATGGTCTTACAGACCTATAGAGAAATGAAAATGCTGTATTTAAAATGTGTTGACCATGATAGTTTAAAATAATACTTGCCCAGTCTGTGGGGAAAAGATGAAGGTGAGCTCCTACAGAGGAATTAACCTGTAGCAAAGAATTATGGCTCACTCTGACACTCACAGGAGATAATGGTGACAGTGCAAAGTTACTTCAATGGAAATGGTGTAGATCATGGAATCTGATAAATTGCTTCAGTTGGGATTTTTAGGCCAAAGACTGGATCCCTTTCTAGATTTCTTACTTTATAGTTTGCTAATGTCTCACACTAATCTGTTACTTAACAGATTATTCATTATTGAAATGAATTTATTGATTTGATCATGGCTTTTTTGTTATTTGGTAGAATCTCAGCTCAATATTACCAGAAATACTTAATCTTGCTGTGACCACATATTATTTAGTTAGATTGCTTTTCAAACTAATGCTTACATTTACAATGACAGATGAACTGATGAAGAAATCATTTTGGTCTAGGGGTGAGCATCTCACAGTTCAGCCCAGGCGTCTCATTGTGCCCTTTCTTTGTTTCTCAGTGTACTGTACAAAGCTGATAAAATGCTGACAGAATTTTGCAGCCTCTGGGCTGCTGTCTTGGGGAGAGGAAAATCCTTGATCCAGGGATGCAGGATGTGCTCCCCTCCTAAGCACAGGACTGTTCTTCGATCCTCTCTCTAAACTGTGATAAAGAAACAGAGTGAGGTTTTTCCTCTGCACAGCATTTAGGAACCTGTGCAGGGAATTGCATTTCCCTTACTGCAATCTCCAGCAGAACTGTTTGCTCAGGGAATTTCCTGTCAGGGAAACCTTCAGCACAGAAGGACAGTGGGGCAATAAAGATGGGGGGCTTATTGTTGTTCATAAAATAAGCTCATAAATTTGTACAAATTGAAATTAGAACGATGTAGGCTTTAATAATTACAACATTTCTTATTGACAGACATGACATCCAATACATTTTGAACTGCAACACTTCACCAGGCAAATAGAGAGCTGTTATTTCAATATTGTTGTTTTCATTGTAGCCACCTGTGTATTTTCTGTCTGCAGAATTTAAAGTGGAAGAGATACATCTGCAGTTCATTTAGTGAAATGCAATTACTATGGATGTCTTCAAAGCACAGAGATACAGGGAATTTGTGTTAGAGCATACGAGTCTTCTATTGGCTGAGTAACAAATACTCACTCTCTACAACTCCCTAGAGGTGGCTGTGCTCAGGTGGGGTTGGGCTCTTTCTCCAGGAACTGACAGAACCAGAGGTCACAATCTCAAGCTGCACCACGGGAAATACAGGTTGGATATTAGGGAAAAGTTTTTACAGAAAGGGTGATAAAGTTCTGGAGTGGCTGCCCAGGGAGGTGGTGCAGTCACCATCCCTGGATGGGTTTGACAAAGCCTGGATGTGGCACTGGGTGCCAGGGTTGAGTTCAGGTGTTGGGGCTGGGCTGGACTCGATGATCTTGAAGGTCTCTTCCAGCCTAGTTAAAAAAACAAACAAACAAACAAAAGTAAGGATAATAGGAACAGAAGTGCAACCTAAATATCAGGTGGAGCTGCTCAGTTTGAGAGGATTTTTTGCTCAGTGCCTGCTGTGTGTGCCCCTTTCCCCAGGAACCACGGTGATGCGCATGGCAGCGTTCGACGCCGACGACGCCAGCACGGACAACGCCCTGCTGCGCTACAACATCCTCAGGCAGACCCCCACCAAACCCTCCCCAAACATGTTCTACATCGACCCAGAGAAGGGAGACATTGTCACAGTGGTGTCCCCAGCGCTGCTGGACCGGGAGGTGAGTGAGCACTTTCCTCTCTCCAGTCCCACATTTTAATGGTTGTGCTCTGGGTGTTGTTGTGTGGGGATTCAGGTGCTCACTTTTGAGGGTGCTCATTTCTTTTAAGAATTTTTTTTTTTATTTCTTACTTAGACCTAAGAAGTTCTAAGCTCTGATCAATGTTTATGAATCTAGTAGTTCATAATTTCTGTGCAAGACATTTAGTGCTGTGTGGTGAGAAAGAAGATTTCAGGATTAAGTGGACTTCAATTTAGAGTTAGTAATTGACACCCAGAGCTAATTGTGCATATAGCTCACTCTGAGGTTATTAGTATAGTGCTCTATATCTTTCCTAGAATATTTTTATGAGTGGACTTAATGATCTGATTAGCTTGGTGTACCCCATAGCCAAAAAAAGGAAATACAAGAAGGGGTAGGGAAAGAACAGGTAATTCTCAGGTGGCTTTAAGGTGAATTGCCATAATACCAAAATCTATGCTTATAACACATCATTAACATTATGAGAGCATAAATTGATGGCAAAGAAAGCTTAGGTATGATCAGTTCATGTTCAGAAGATAATAAAGTAGAGCCAATCTGTTAATCCAAAGGTTTAGATACCGGAATATATAAAATCTTGGCACCAGAAAGAGTTACTCTATAAATCACAATTTCCTTTGATGAAGTAGCCCTGAGTGCTCTTAGATTCTTGGAGACATCCAAATTCTGTTCTTGCAGGATGTTTCAGGCGTGTGCTGAGTCACTGAGCTTGTCTTCTAAGTTGATTAGACTCCGGATTGTCCAATATTCTCAATATTTGGCACATTATTTTTCATTTTACCAGGTGAAAATGCTGCCCATACACTTCCCTTTCTAGGTGGGTGGGTTTTTTCTACAGGCTTTTCCAACAGCAAATATTTCATGGGTAAATCAGGCACAGATACCAGGCACACAGTGCAGTAAAACTAAGGGTAAAACTAATGTCTGGGTCTGAATGTCTGTGTTTTTAAGTTTAAAGAGATTCTAACTTTATTCATGTTTGGGTGGCTGGCCACAGAATGGTGCCCAAGTTAAAGCTTATAAAATCACTACCTTTTCTCCGTCAAGTTTCCCTTCTAAATTCATCGTTTCAGTTCAAAACCTTTTTACTGTTTTCTAAAGACAGTTTTAGGTATTTTTATTCCTCATAGATAACCATTCTCCAGATTAAACCAATTTACTCAAAATTAGAAAATCAATGGAAGGGAATGAGCATGGCTGCTTTTCCCAGTGCCTTCCAAAGGTCACTGGTGATTCATGAAATAATGATGCTGTCTCCATGCAAGAAACCTGGCCTCAGTCAGATGGGTGTTATGGCTGGATAGTATATCCTGAGAGCAGGGTCTGAATGCCTCGTGATTTTTAATAATCACCAATTTCATACCTTTACTTTGAAGGTGACATGACAAGCTGGGATCTGTTGAAATTCCAGAGCAATTTTTATTGTTCCAAATCTGAGTGGTTTACAGGACAAAATGTGTGGTTGTGTACAATTTTAACACTAAAATTAAGTATGATCTGCAGTTAAAATCCAGTCTCGCTTTGTCTGGTCAGAGGAAGGGCTTTGGGAAAAAGGATGTTTATCTTTTCACAGTCATCTTTGTGGGTTCAGCCTCTTCCCCTTCCTGCCCAAATGTCTTGACTAGAAACTGGTGGCCAGGCCTCCTTTTTCAGATCTGTGGCATTGCCATTCATGGTCAAAGAAAATTAATAACTTCTATTTTTTACCATAATTGCAGCTTTTAGAGACAAGCAGCCTCATGGTTTTATTCATGAAAAAAAAATCTGGGTACCAATTTAATATTGATGTAATATAAATAACACTTCTGTATTTCTGTGTGGCTCATGAAATTGAATTATTATAAAAAATTGTCTGTGTGAGGTGGGGACAGAGGGGAGTAAAATGTGGAGGAGGAAATGTCTGAGTAGTTTAGGAGGAAGAAATGTCTGACTGGGGAATTCTTGCTTGGGGAATAAGGTGTCTACCCATCACCAGGTTTGGATGAGTGGCTTTCTGGAAAGGTGTTGGGCTGGAGGGAGCACCATGTGCCATTCCTCTGCAGGATAACTGCTGGTATTAATGCCCTTTTACTGGGAGCCTGTGTAAATCCTAAATGTTTTGGCCCCTTGTCATAATCTCACATGAAATGTGTTGTCGAAACATGGGAGGAAGAAGTGTTCTTTCCCCTGAAAGCCTTGCTAGAAGGTGTGAAACACAAGCTGGAGGTTGAGGACAAAATCCTCATGAAGGAGAATTTGTGAGTCAGGAATGGTTTTATCTCAGCAATTCTTATCTTGCCTTTCTTGGCACCTCAGAGCACAATGTGCTATAGTAGACACACAGAGGAAGCAGCAAACCCTTCTATCAGCTTTTCCACTGCCTGGAAAAGAGAATGGATGTTGAGAGCAGCTCAGCTGATCCTGTTTGATGACTGGAATTTGAGTCAGCAGCGTTTCCAGGTGTAGCTCATGGATGTACACGCAGCCTTTGTATAGCAGTTGAGGGGAAAGTGAGATTGTGCTGGGGAATTCCACAGCCCAGACACTGCAAAAACTGGTCCTGGTGAATGTGATTATTCATGATTTTCAGTTCCAGCCTGCAGCTTCTCCTAGGTTTTACTGAAAACTTTCACTGTCTGTGATTGTAGGTGTGCCCTTTAAAATTGTAGCAGCCCTAGACACCAATTAAGAAGCTGAATTAAAGTAAAAAATTCTCTAGGATGGACATGGAGAAAACTGCTTTTCATCATTAATGTGATTATGCACCAGAGGTTTACATGAACTCTTTCAAAGCATGTTAGAACACTGACTAAAATTAGTCCTGTTTTCCCTCTCTGTGTAACTTTTACCACTGCTTGGTCTGTGATGCTTTTGGGAAACTCTTCACTGCATTTAACACAAGTTAGCTGAATATAAATTGTTTGAGGGGTGGTTTTGGACTTTTTGTTTTGGTTTGGTTTTTTTGTTTTTTTTTTTTTTTTCATTTTTAGTATGATTTATTTCATGTCTGTGCATCAGAGGGAACAGGAGACTGAAGGTTTTGCCCAGTGGGGGAGACTGAGATGTGGACATAGAAAACATCTTGCAGGTTTTGCCCACCCTGGATAGTCCAAATTGTTTCTCCATGCTTCAGCATTTTCAGAAATGGAGCTATTGGCATTGCCTAGAAATTCTTGTTTCAGAGCAAAGAACCAAAATAAAGGCATTTACACTAAAATTAAATAAAGTTTGGACATCTAGAGAGCTCAGTCTTTAAATCCAGTGATGCTGATGGGAGATCCATTAGTAAGCATCTAATTTAACAATATTAAGAAACCAAAATGAAAGAATACTTTTATTTCTAAAGTATTATCAGGGGGAAAAAGTTATTTCTAAGGAGATACTTTCAAAATAAAATAAAATCCTTCTGTCCTGTCTGCACAAAAAGGGTGTGCAGGAACCCCCCAGACTCCATCCAGCAGGATGCTGAGGGAATGCTTCCTGCCTCCAAGGAAACAGCACAGTGGAGGATTTGTATTTATACACCAGCAGATTTTTCAGTTATAATTTTTTTAGATTCAAAATTGTTTCCAAAAGTGCATGATCCTGGGGGTTTAAAGCAAAACTCAGGTAATTTCTCAAAGAACATCCATTTTCATTTTCAGAAGGCAGGTAAGGACACATTTTTGAAGATTAATGTGGCGCTTTTTTTTTTTTTTTCTTGTGGGAGTTAGGCATCCTTGAATGTGTCAGTAATAAAGATTGAAGAGTGTTAGGGGGCAAATTGTACCTCCAGGTATCAGTTGGAGAATACATTTTGATTCATAAATTCAGAGGAGAAGGATGCCCTCCATCAAAATATATGGTCTAAATGACACGAAATAGAGCACAACAGGGAAAGAGAGTAAAAAAGCAAGAAAAACAGGGGGAGGGGAAGAAGTTGGAAGGAAACCTTGAGGAAATGTCTTAAATTTCAGGGATGGAGACTCCAGTTCAAAGTGACACTTCCCTGCAGTGAGAGGAAAATAATGCTCCTCATGTGCATAAGTGAAGAAAACACTTGTGGTCTTGTAGAATCAACTCTGAAATTTCCTTTATGGGTCAGGAATTGGGTTTTCTGCTTGCCCACAATGCTGTTTTCCCAGTGTTACAGACCCCTGTGCTCCATAGGAAAGCAACTGCAATTTGTATAAACTTCATGAGTAAAGTACCGAAAGAAAGCTGTCACCACAGTTGCTTAAGTGAAATATTTACTTCTCACAGTTTGAGAAGTAACCTGCTTTTGCTTTTGATAGGAACTGCTGTGCTTAATTTGAGTTTGAGTTAACAAATGGTTTGAGCTGTCTGCTGCACGCTGATCTGCGTGCTGGCACACGTGGTTTTAAACACCTCAAGGAAACCAGTTCAAGTGTTCTGTGGTTGTGAGAGGCCCTGGGCTGGACTGGGGTGAGTGAAATGTGTGTTCTGCTGTGGGGATGACTCTGGTGGGCTTCACAAGCTCAGGAGGCAGCTGCTGTGCTCTGTGACCATTTGAACCAATCTTGGTGCATCAATCTGCCATGGTTTGAATCATAAATACTTTTCCCTCTCTTTATGACTTGGAAGAATGGAGCTGAAAGCTTTTAGCCACGAACTGTGAGAAAGCTGGAGTTGCATAAGCCCCCAGTGCTCGTGTTTGTGTGAACTGCCCACAATAACAAAGATGGTTTGGGGTCTGGAGCATCTCCCTGGTGAGGGGAGGCTGCAGGAGCTGGGCCTGGTTACTCTGGAGAAGGGAGGGCTGAGAGGGGATCCCATCAATCCTTACAAACATTTCCAAGGTGGGTGCCCAGAGAATGGTCCCAGACTCTTTTTGGTGTGTTCAGCTGCAAGACAAGGAGCAATTGCCATAGAATTAAACAGAACAAGTTCCACCTCAACATGAGGAATAATTTTCCCTGGAGGGGGCAGAGCACTGGAACAGCTGCCCAGGGAGGGCATGGAGTTGCCTCTGGAGGCATCCCAACCCCACCTGGACACTTTTCTTGTTGAATGGAACAACATTCCTGCCTTGGCAGGGGCTTGGACTGGACAGTGTCCAGAGGTCCCAACCCTATTTTATGACTCTGCAACAGTTGGCTGAGCCTCCCTGTTAACCAAAGGCTCTTAAACCACACCTGCAGCAAAAAGCAGAGTGAAACACCCAGCCAGTGCCTCTTCTGGCTGGGAGGGATGCATGGCTGTCCAAGTTTTCAGGTCAGCAGTAGCACACTGCTGGTGTGGAGCTGGGGCAGAAATGTTCTTTGCAGCATGGAGCAGCTCTGCTGGCATCAGTAAATCACAGTGCTCAGGTCCAAAGGGCTTAACTTCTCTGAAGGGGAAAATAGAAAAATCTCGTCCACTTCTGCATGTGGAGACCACCCTTTTTATTAATATTTTCCCTTTTGGAGATAGGTGTCTTAAGCAGTCAATATACTTATTACCTACTCGATCTAAATGCAAATGCTGAACCAACAGTGCACTCTCATTTTTAATGAAAAGATATTAATCTTTTCAGCAAATGCATTCCACATTTGATCTTCGTATTAACCTCTAACATATTCATATTTACAGCAATTGTGGGAAAACATATACCTTGGAGCATATCAGCTCTGAGTTGGAATAATTGTGTCATTTTGTCTTGTCTTCTCTGACAGAATTCCTGCTTGCACACCTTTAACTTGTTTTGCAGTATGTAAATTCCAGAGCTGATCCTCAGTTTCTATGGTTTAAGGGGTTTTTGTAATAGATACAGCAATATATTTCTTTCTGCTTAAAATACAAGATAAACAAGCTATTCACCATTTCCCCTTAGTTAATGCATTTCTTACATTCTGGTTTCTGATGCTTGTAAAATAAGCAGCAGAGGGTCTTGAGCCAGAGAAAACTCATGGGCCTTTGGTCTCTTTTCAGAGAGTATTCCATAGCCCATTATATCTGAAATATTAAAAATGGGGAGAAAAAACATCTGCCAATTATAATGTTATTTACGGAAAAGTGGACAGAGAGATTATAAGTGCTTCTTAGTGAGATGTAAAATCATATT
Organism: Vidua chalybeata; assembly: GCF_026979565.1. Classification (NCBI taxonomy): domain Eukaryota; kingdom Metazoa; phylum Chordata; class Aves; order Passeriformes; family Viduidae; genus Vidua; species Vidua chalybeata. Next base: position 17,595,144 of record NC_071540.1, read on the forward strand.
TAAAGTTAATTTTATGATGAATTTTTCAGTATTTGGGCTTAAATGCCTGCAAGTGAGGAAAAAAAATCTTAGTTTACCAGTAATTTTTAGCTTGATTCCTATTATGTTTTTGATGAGAAAGCTCATTAACCTGTTCTTGAATCTTGAAAGAAGCTGTGCAAAGGAGAAATAAAAGTCAAAATTATATGTCAAAATATGAGTAGTATGGTTCAGGTTACAAACAGGAAAAGCTCTTATTGAGGATATGTATGTTCATTAAAAAAACAAATCTGATCGCTTTGAAGCTGTAGTGGCAGAATTCCTACAAATCTTTCATGTCATTTTTAGATAATTTCTAATTTAATTTAACACATATCTTGATAGTCTGATAAAAAAAAAAAAAAAAAAGAAAATTATCTGCCAATATTAGAACCAGAGTTTCTTTTCTGTAAAAAAAAAAAGAGGGATGAGCATATCACATCAGGGATCCATTCCTGCACCATGCTGCTGTCTCCTCCTGGGCTGGGAATGCAGTACCCAGACCCCGAGGCAGATAAATCCCTGCATGGATTTTCTTCCCAACACGGAGCACAAGGTGTGAGAATCCACATCTGCCACAAAGATGAGCAAACACATTTGCTGTCTTCGTGGATGAACAGCTCCCTGCAGAAGCTGCTGCTTGTACTCTGTGTTTTGCATTTACCTTTTCCCCTGGAACAGCCAAACCCTCTGGAGATGCCCCCAAATCCCCGCCTTGGCCCCTCTGTGTCTGAACTCTGGTTTGTTGGAAACAACTTTGCAGGTGGAATGCTCTGCTCATCACAGCCCCCAGGGCATCCTCCTGCAGCTCTGCTGGCCAGCACCCACCTCTAGGTGTTCTTTATGGTTTCACCCAATAAAGTCTGGGAGAATTCCTTGCCAAACTCTTTAACCTGGAGCTTGCAGGTGGGATAAATTGCCACTTAAAGGCAGAGCTTCTGCGAGGGCACTTCCTTCCTCTCCAAGGAGTCCCAAGATATCTCACAAAGGAATATTTTGCTTGCTTTGTCTGTATTTCCCTCTGACAAGGAGGGAAGAAGTAACATTCCTGGTTCTTCATGATGGTCTTGGATTTATTTCTTAGGTGAGCTGCGGGCTTTTCATTCCCCAAGTGTGTTATGCACTCAGGAGATTCTGAGATGTTGATGGCTCCAACCATTATTTTAACTCTCATAGTTTGCTTCCTGGGAAAATTTCCACATTTCCCATAAGATGATGTGAATATGATTTTCCAAACCTGCAGCTCTCTGTAGCTGCACTAAGCAATATTTATATTCTCCCTCTGATGTTTTGGGTTAGGAGTTTGGGTATCACTACCTCCTGTGGCAGATAGTTTGCTGATCCTCTAGAAATGTCACTCATCCAAACATCCTGAGCTTCTCTGACACTGATGGATTGCCGAGAGATTTAAAAAATATCATTCTCAAGGCACTAACAAAGAATGACACAAAACATGATATCTGCTGCCCACATATTTTGAATAGAGGCTGATAATGGAAATGTCTTTTTTTTTTTTTTTTTTTTGGTGAGAGTTTTTTATTAAAATAAAAAAAGAAAAGGGGAGGAATACTAGCTTTATGGATGTTGAGAGGTGAAAAATCCCACTGTGACAAATGGCTAAGAGGGGGAAAGAAGTGGTGGACTTAGAATAAGAAAGCCTCCAGTTGCAGGTTTTGCAGAGGAGCTGGTTAATTGCTAAATGGTTAATTGCTAAATGCTGACACATATTCTGCTAAGAGCATGGTGATCTTCAGTGTTCATCTATGACTGAAAATAGTAAAACTTAGAAATTCCAGGCTGAGGACACACCACACATTTTGTTGATGTTTGGGGCAGTGGTTTCAGTTGAGGGAGAGAGGTGGGTGAGTACATAAACAGAAAACAAAAAATTAATGTTATCCCTGTAGACTAAGAGGTGCCAAAAGGTGAGAAAAGTCTGAAAGATTCTCACTGGCAGTGTTTTTTCAGCCCTTGCTTGGGGCCAAGGAATATGACTCCAAAAGGTAGAAGGGCATCACTATTGATTAATCCAAGTTTTTCCTGAAAGGTTTCCGTTTTCAAACAATTTTGGCTGGCTGGACAAGATGAGCTTCCTACTATCGAAGCAGTGTGGAGGTAGCACAATTAATGCTTGGAAAAAAAACCCAAACCTTTGGATATTTTATCTTTAAAGTCTGAGTTTTTACCACAAGTATCAATACTTTCAGAATGCTCAGTGCTGAAGAGAAGTTACAAGGAAAAAATCTGGAAGTGGTCAGCTTACAACCAGCATGAATCAAGTAGGGTTAGCACTGAAGATAAATGGAATTATTTCAAAGTCACTACAGGAATAATTGCTTAGTTTGGTGGAATTGCAGCTTGGAGTTCTTGGGACTCAACACGAGTTACCCCAGAGGTGCTGGATCTGATTTTTTATTTTCTTTTAACACGAAAAGGGTATCTTCAAATATGTAGGTGGTTATTTTTAGTTCTGCTAGGATAATTCCAATTTCCCAGTGTGTTATTTTGGGATAATTCCTCTAGCACCAATGGGATTTTATTTTTGATTCCCCAAATGTCATCAGACAATAGACTCATCTTTGTCATTTTATTTTCACTTTCTTTTATCTTTCCTGTTTTCTTATGACTTTCTATTTTTAGAGTGCATGTAGCAAAAATCATTTAAAATATGCTGGTTTGTAGGAGATTGTATCTTAATGCCATCAATTGGGAAATTTCTTTCTCTCCAAATTCTACTCAAATTTAGCTCTCTTTTATGCTGGAGTAACTAATTACAATAACATTAATTAAATGTGTGTGTGTGTTCAACTTTTAGTTTTCAGTCTATACTGTAGAGTTTTACAAAACTCTATTCAAGGTTAAAATAAACCCCTATTATTCTGCATGGATAACATTAATTTTTAGTTTTCTGTTTCTATTTCAGTGTATCAATTAAAAGGTAATTTGAGAAGGCAGAATGTGAATAAATATAATGAGTCATGTTAATCAAATTCTCCTCTGCTTCTCTTCTGGACTAGAGGATCCACTGGTGTTCCACTTGTAAAACGTTCATGGAACTTTTTGCCTGATTGTTTTTAATTTTTGTATATTAAGCAAATCTTAAAAATTGAAGTCTTAATTAAAATACAACTGGAACACCTTAGCGAGACAGTGGCTGCCTCTGAGTCTGTTTTCACTTGTAAATGTTGTCCATTACACCCATATTGTGTTCACTGAAAAACCCTTCAGAAGGTCCAAGCCTAAGGCATAAATGAAGACATTCAATGATGTGGTGGATTAGTGTAGACAAAAAGTTCCCTTTAGCCCAGCCTGGTTCTTTCTGTCCATTCTTTGTTGTTTGATGCAGCTGGGAGCTCCCCAGGTGATGGATTTCCCCTTGCTGGAGCATCCCTGCATTCCCTGTCAGTGATCTCAGTGCTGCTCCTTGTGCTCCAACTCAGTTTTTTGATGACTTTTTACAGTTTGTGATGCCTGGTGAGGGCTGGCCTAGAACAGAGGCTGGGCAGAGTTACAGAATAAAGCTGGGATTTATTCAAAGGATCCACCTTGGGCAGCACCAGAGCCCAGCCAGGGCTGCACCCAAGAGGAACCAAAATGGTCCCAAAATGCACGAGCGCTCCCGGGGGCTCTCACTGGGATCAGCTCTGCTCCATTTGCACCTTGCAGTTCATTGTCCCATTCCAGCTTTAGCCCAGGCACTCCCATCCTGCTTGTTTTTCTCTCTCCAGCCCACGCTGTTTGTGCTCTTGGGCCTGAGATTTGGATCATTTGTCCTTGGTGCCCAGCTGGAGAAGGAATTGTTTTGTCTCCCTGCTCTGTGCAGAGAGCTCACCATCCCATAATATGAAGCTCAGACCCACACACTAAAGCAGCACAGAGTGTGGAAAAATAGAAAAGCCAAAACCTGAGGCATCATTTGCTTGTGACATCTTTAGCGTGATCTCTCTTGTGCTACGGCTTTTATTTTCTTTTTTTTCTTTCCCCCCTCAAAGCAAACTTTATTTCCATGAGAGGAAATCCATAAAGCATCATTCTCCCTGCAGAACAAGTAAGGGCTGACTCCTTGGAGACCAGAGATAAATCACTTTTAAGGGGAGATATTGCTCACTCAGAAAAGTAATTTGTAAACATTTTAAGTTTGTGCCATATTATCCCACCATCCCCAAACAGATACCTGCATCTAAAATACTGAAATATGAATTCTCCCTTGCAGGCTGATGGTACAGGGAGCAGCATTTATGAATGGTGACTTTTCTTCTTTGGCAAACAACATCTGATATCTTCAGAATATTTTGCCTGACACTGCTCATTTAATGTTTTTAAGAATCCTGGACCATAACCTGCCCTAGATGAGATGGTTTCAGCATAAGAATTGAATATTTTTGCCAATTAATTTTTCTTTCTAGTATTTAAATTGGGATGTTGCCCTGCATAAACATTAAAAGTAGATTTAGGCCAGGCAACGCTCACACTGCAGGTGAGATGTGTGTGCCATGGCAGGGAGACTTCCAGTCTTTGAAATGAGAAATAATTCCATTCCAGTTCCAAAAATCATGGAAATGGGATGGGAAATAATGGGACAATAATTAATGGGAACTGGCAATAATTAATAAATGGGAAATATTCCAGCTTTAAGGAACTGCAACAGAAAAAAGGCCCAGAATCTGGCCTTTGCTTCCACAGCAAAGAGAAATAGTAAATTTTACTCCAAATGTATTTCAACTTAATAAACATCTGTCTTGTATATTTAAAACTGCCATTTCAGGATTGTAATTATATCATCTGAAAATAAGTCCTCCTCAAAAAAGAATTGAAGTGACAGGCTGAAGAAAATGAAACATGACGTTGCTCGTTCTCCTTTCGTCCTAGAGCTAAAATTTAAATTAATTTTCTTCTTCTTGTCAGAAAGTATTTTAATTGGAAATCACTTTTGATTGCAGTTTTCAGAGAGGAATGGGATCCTTCCCATTGTGATTTTCAGTGTCTTCATAATATTTTACTAAATTAATCTTTGCAGATATTTTAAATAGTTGATAGCTGTGATGGTAATTCTAAAGAAGGTTAAAAAACCTGAGATAAATGTGAAGAGTTGCACTTTTTTTTTTTGTTTCTTGGCACCTTTTCTTACAGATATGGTGTGTTTGTTGCCATAGTTACCTGCTTGTTGAGAGAAATGAATATTTGATAGTAGCAGTAACTAGACTGTAAAAATTAGTTATGCTGCTTCAGTTCAATTTAGGTTTATCACACTTTTTTTTTAAGCAGAATTTTCATTATAAATGTTGAAGGAAAGTTGTAGAGTCATATTCCTCTGGGAGCTGCAAGTCTCTGTAGCCTTGTAAGTTCATCCACACTCATTCCACAGCCTTCTGATGAACTAAAAGATCCTAATTAAATTTTCTTCCAATATACATCAATTTTCAGTTTTCAGACCTCTTCTAATGGGAGCTTCTTCTATTAATATCCTAATCTAAATATCACAGAGGACAACAGTAGCCTCTCCATGGCCACCACAGGTGGTGGCTTCTTGTGCTGAAACAGTGAGAGATCAAAGACAGGGGTTTGCCCTAATATCTCACTCCTTAATAATTTCTGGTTTGCCAAAACCCTTTTTGACACCTGATTCAACCCACACCAGACAGTGGAGCTCCACACAGCTCAGGAATGCAGCTTTAAATGCAGCTTTTCCCAGGCAGCAGTTCATGGGAAGTTGGATATTAGAGAGGAAAGGGATCTCCAGAAAAATAAAAAAAAAAAAATTTGTGGTTTAATTAGAAAAATTCCAGGAGTGAAGCAGTTGCTACTGTGACATTTACCTTGCTGCCTGCACTAAAATCTTTGGCAGAAAGGGTGACTTGAGGAAAAGATGATGCTCTGGGTCATGTTGTCATGCAGGGCTGTCTCAGGCAGAAGTGACAGAAATCGTGTTGGCTGCATTATCTTCCCTTACTCCAATTTCTCTTGTCTTAGAAATGTCTGAATTGTCTCTGTACTTTACTGTAGCCTTGATAAAGAGCATAACTCATGGAAGAGACAAACTGAGGGGAGATCACAATTTTCCCAGGGGTTTTCTGCCTTTCCAGTGAACCACGAGAAAGATGGAAAGTGCTGAAATGAGGGAGAATTTTCGGGAGAATTTGTCAAAAATGCACTTCTAATATCTGGAAGCCCAGAGATTTCCACTAATGGGATTAACTGCTTGAGAAAACGAGGGAAAGGTAGGAAAATATGTGCTGGTGGTACTAATGGTATGATTCAGGCTTTCCTGAGGTAACCAGAAAGTTGCCATTTATTTTCACCTTGGAAGTTGCAGCAGGTCCAAGGCAGCTGCCGGGGGGATTTGGAGATAGCAGGGCTTTTTGTTGGACTCTTGACTTCTCACCATGGCCTAATTGTAACATTAAGGCATCATGTTCCTGCCTTAAAAGAGAAAAAATCACCAGGTTCTGCAGACTGCCAGGCTGGAGGGCAGCACCCTGGGACAGCAATAGGTAAAAGCATTGCTTTTAGCAGTGTGAGGAGATGGTTCTGAGAGCTTCCAAGGAGAAAACAGTGGGATTCACTTAGGAAAGTCCAGCACTTTAAAACAGATTTGCTTTTTGGTGGCTGTTTTATTTTTCTTTTTTCTTTTTTTTTTCCTGTGAGGTGTAAAAAGTTCTCAGTTTGATCAGAAAGTTTTAGAAGCTGTTTTGGGTTTGGCTCTGGCTGTGCCTGCCCTGGGATGGAGCCATGGGGCTGAGCAGAGCATGTGAAGTCTTTTCTTGTCAGCCCTTCCCTTCCCCATCTGCTCAGGATAATCCCCTTCCCAGCCCCCAGCTTCCTGTCACTTCTGTAGAGAGTTTGATCAATTTAACCTTTTCCTTTTTTCAAGCATGGTAGCTTACTTATTAACCTAATATAAAGTTTGCATTAAACAATGCGGCACCAAAATTTCCAATGCACTCCCTAACCCCCCCAAAAAAAACCCAATAAAAATCCCAAAACACTGACAACAAGGCCCTTCTTCCCCAGCCAACGTGGGAAGGAATTTGTTTCTTACATGGGAGAAAATTCCATTAGCAATATCCTCAAGCCTTCAGGGGATTTGCCATCTTGCCTAATTTGTTAAGGGCTCTCTGAGTTTTTCAGAAGTGTCTTCAGATAAGGGAATTTCCTCAAAACTTCAGTTCTTTAGGTGCACCAGATGTAGGGAGGGTTTGAAATTTATTGTCTAAAAGGGATCTTTGAAGTATTGTGAACATATAGATTTATACATATGTGAATCTATAATCTATACACGTGTTTGTGGTTGGTTCTTTGGGTTTTTTTGTGGGGTTTTTTTTGGTTTTTTTTTTTTTTTGGTTTTTTTTTTTTTTGGTTTTTTTTTTTTTTGGCTTGAGATCCTTTGAAAGATATTTTATAACTGGCCTGCCTTTAATTGGAAAATGGAATTTCACATGGTTTTGCTTTTATCAGCATAAAAAGTCCATCCCATGACATGGAAAGGTGTAGATGAAGTCAAAACAAGCTTGTACTAAAGCAGCTGCCAGTGAAATCTCTCAGCTTGGTTTGAGGGAGGAAGCAGTATTAAAAAAAAAAAAATCATTATTTATATTGTGTAAACAAGCAGAAATTCTTTTCAGTTTTAAAGCAGGTCTTGTGTCCTTTTGGGTGGGAGGAGCAGAGCACTGAATACCTGAGTTGCAAAAGTTTTAATGGAAACTCCTGCCTTGTTAGGTGCTTTCCAGTGTATCAGCTTGTTACTGCTCCCCTGAAGTTTATAAATCATATTTAGTTTATCAGCCTCTGCATGAGGCAAACAGGATTTGATTGCATGATCTGACGTGTCAAAGGGGAGTTTGATTTGATCTCAGTGACTTGGTAAGTTACTCCTACTTGAAGAGATGGGTTTGAATTAAACTGAAGATGTTCATTTCCAATAGATATAGCAAGATAAAGTCTTCTTTTTTCATCCCAGAAATGATAGAAAGCAGTGTGTAATTTTTGGTTTATGAAGACGGAAGACCAAAAACTGACAGAGATTTTGGAATATAAATTAAGAATTTAGATGACATTTTGAGGAAATGGATAAGCAGAAGATGCCGTGCACTTTAGTTTGAGTAAAACCTGTCTTTTTCAATCCCATCCAGGGAAGATAAATTATGTTGTGTAATTCAGACTATCACTGATAAATGTAATGGATCAAACAGGGCATTCTTAGTGTCAATAAACAGGAGTGAGAAAGGTAACTTCCTGAACACTTTTCTATTTTCTGTGCAGCCCATCTCAGAAAGAACTAGACAGTATCTTTAAAACAAATCATACAATGCACTGCAGAAAACATTCTGGAATAGTTGATATAATTTAAAACATCTTTTCCACTCGGTTATAAATATTGGAGAACACTGGGAAAATGTTATAGCATTTTGCATATAAATATATTTCCTATTTGTACATGGGCCTGCCAGTAACCACTCAAAGATGCAACAGCTGATTTAAGACTTGTAGGCAAAAAGGAATCTACTGCAATGGAAGAGCGAAGAAATTCATCTCCTGTTATAATTCTGGGAGAAAGTAATGAGTAGAGAAGAAAATGAGTAGCAAATAAGAAATGTTCAAGAATTGGTGAAGGGATTCAGAGTACTTGATTTAGGTTTTTTAGCAAGATGTGCACTTTTCCATGAGAAAAGGAGTGTTTGGCTCTTAGGTCCCACAGTCCACCAGAAATGCCACTGAGCTCTGACAGGCCAGGCTGTGCTTAAAAACCTTCTGTGGTAGGAATGGAATGAAAAGTTTCCCTCTCCTTGTGGACATGAAGGGTGACTGCATTCATCAACTACTGAAAAAAAAAAAAAAAAAAAAAAAGCACAGGAAGGGTTGGAACTAAAAAGGGCCCAGGAAAAATTTGTTTTTGCATGGTCATTTCCTCTCTCTGCAATACTGCTGTGTGGATTTTAGCTATTGTGCAAACATCTGGAGAGGTACAATTAAGTGGATTCAAAATCTCAGTCACTTGAATTCCACTGGAAATAATTCTAGAAATTTGTTTCGTCTTTGAGCTCAGTGTGCATCAGAAAAGCTCAAGAATTATTTCTGTGGTGCGTGGCTTTTGTTATCTAATACCAACCTCTGTCAGAGCAGAAAAGAATAACAACATCCTTAGCAGATTAAAGACAAGGCTTCATCTGCAAAGAGGCTCAACCAGCACCAGGACCTGTGGCTTTGGTTTTTGTCTCCTTGTAAAACGATCATGGATGCTTCTCCTGCTGCTGTCAGCATCCACTGGGCCTTAAATAAAATATGCATTAAGGAGAGCACATCCAGCAGCTCCTGCTCCATGTTTTATTGCTGAGCACTCTTATCAGGGTGCCAGGCTGATGCAGAACCATCCATTTCTGCTTCCCCAAGATCCTGATTTTGGTGGAGGCTGCCCAAGGAAAGCACCACTAAGATTTATCTCTTTGTTCAGCCTTTTCCTGCAGCAGGGGAAACCTCAAATGGCCTCTCCACACATCCACCTTTTCCTGGGTAATCCATCTCTGGAAGCAACCTTTGCTGTGGGTAATTGTCTCCTTGGGAGGAGCAGAGGCTGCTGTGCTGCTGGAACACTGATTTACTCCTCTGCTAATCCTGGTGTGCTTGACAACAGAACACTGGGTAGCCAGAATGGCAGGAATTTATGTCTTAAGGTAATAACTGGATGGATGATGACAGAAAAAAAAAAGAAAAAGATTGGTTTGGAACTATTTGTCTTAAAGCTGGTTTCTTATCTGGTTCTGCTTTCCTTTTTCTTCTGAAGTCCTTGTCTGACAAATAATACCTTTTCAGTGGCTCCCACCTTCTCGACAAATTTCTTCTTTATAAAGAAATAACATTTATTTAAGTAAATTATGTATTTTCAAAAAGTTTTCAACATGAGAAAGTGTTTCTTTACTTTTCTTCTTTCTTTAACCTGAGGAGCTACAAATGTATTACTGAAATAATGAAACATACCTCAACTTCTCACTCTGGAATACATAGGAGCAAAACTGGGAAAGAGAGTCAGAGAAGAAGAACAAGGATAGGGAAAATTTTAAAAGACATTGAAGCACAAATATATACTCTGTGAAGTTGGAATTTTGGGTAATTCACTTGTGGGAATTGTACTTATGGATAACAGAATTGAACTGGGTGAAGGGACATATCCAGGAACCTTTTCTAGCAAAGGTTAAACTATGGAATTCCTGTCTAAAAGAATGTTCATGTGAATATTTTGGAGGAGAACAGAAAAGAACAGCTTCAATGTATGTGCTTGAACAAAAAAAAAAAAAAAAAAAAAAAACAACCCCCCCCCCCAAAAAAAAATAAACACAGAAAAAAAAAAACCAAAAAAGCCATTTATCAACAGTGTCCCACTTAGAAAAGAAAAATTGGGGTTCAAAATATTCTATTTTTTATATTTAGAAGTTTTCAAGGCCAGGTTGGGCGGGGTTTGGAGCAGTGGAAGGTGTCCCTGCCCTGTCATGGGATGGAATGAGATGATGCTTAAGGTCTTTTCCAACCCAGACCTTTCCTGATTTTAAATCTCTCATTAAAGTGAGTCCTTGCAGTAAAAATGGATGAGCAGAGAGCGGCCTCATGAGAGCTGGGAGGTGTGGCTGTAATGGAAAAGGAAACAGGTGAAAAACATCCCTGGTATTTCTGCAGAGCCCTGATGACTTTTGTGAGGAACAGCTCATTTCTGAATATCCAGATGTTCATATAATAAGGTGCTATTTAAAGTTAGCACTAACTTCCCTCCATCTCTCTAGATAGCATCAGATTCTGGAAGTTTTTTAAAAGATATAAATTGAGCTCTTCAGAAAAAAATGCAAATCAACAGATATAGCGCGGCAGAAGAATAGAAACAAGAAAGGGTTTGAAATGTGGTTTTAGCCACATTGTTTTAGAGTTTATGAGTCATCTGAGCTTCTTCTCTACTGTGGAAAATTGCTTCAGAAATTGCTCCAGGCAGTTAGCTCAAAAATCATGTTTCCACATTTGTTCATAGACTCACAACTCTTGCTCACATCTGCTTGCTCGAAATGGACACTTAAAAAATACTTTGGGTTCAATTCCAGCCTTTGAACTCAATCAAGGTGAAAGTTTTTCTGAAGTATAGATTTTAAATAAATTTTAGGCATAAATTATTTATATAAGAATGATGTAATACTTATAATAACACATATTAATAATAATTATATTATATAATAATATAATTATTATATATAGGCATAATTATTTTAATTATACTTTTCTAAATTATAATTTATTTTAATTTATTATAATTTTTAATGTAAATATTTATGAGGCTTGTATTAAGGATTTCTTTCTGCACCTCCTTTTGTGGCCATCAAGCCAGCAAAAAAACTGACGGTGATATCACAAAAAGTAAAACTTGTAAAACCATTGCCTGAAATCAGGATTTGCTTGACTCACATAAAGAAAATGGGCAGATAAATAATATTTCAAGCTTCTAAAAGCCTGTGGTGCACCATGAGAGATTCAGTGGAGACAGAAACCTCCCGGCAGCTGCTTTGCTGTCCAGTGCTGGGGAGAATATTGCTTCAAGTTGAGGGTTGTTTCCTTCTCCTCAAAGAGGTTCTGGTTCCAAGGCACCCTGCAAAGATTTCCTTTGATATTCACAGCTTAAGGTTTAAGAGAAGATTAGTCTGGTGGAAAATCCCTCCTGCTTTTATTGGGGGAAGAAAAAGAAAAAGTGGGGGGGTTTTTTGTGTTAAATGTGCTGAATTTATTTATTTGCATTGAGTAGTCCTTTGGTTCTTGTTGTTGTGAGCATGGGCTGGTAGCTTGGTCACCCCTGGAGGTGTGTCCGAGCCTGCCAGGAAGCCAAAAGCAAACTTCTCCAGCAGCTCTGCAAATCTCAGGCCCAAGAAAAGCCCTCTGTAGTGGCTGTTTTTCCAGCAAAGATGAAATTTACCCAATCCAAGTGAAAGCTGATGGATATAGTGAATATTTACCTGACCTGGGTGAGACCATGGGACAATAGAATGCAGAGCATTAGAGACTGGAGGCAAAAATTCCAATCCAGATGGGCAAAATTGGATGATTTTTTCCGTTTTTAACCACTTAAATAATCAGGGACAGGGATCCTAAAGCACTGACTTTGCTGAGAGGTGGGGCTGCTCAACACCTTTGAAATGAGATAGTTTTCCACACGGTTGGTGGAAGGAAGAGGTAGGAATCTCATTTCAGACAGCCAGAAATGTCAGATCCAATTGTGTTGGCTTAATCTCAGCTGCCTGGTGGAAAGGAAATGGCAATGGAATGATCACATCAATATTCCACGTACCGGTGGAGAGGAAGTAATACTTTTAAAATATAATTTATATGAAAATGTTTCTCAAAGGCGTATATTACAAATACAAAGGATATGAAAGATTTTCAATGAGCTAAGAGGTGGAGGAAATCAGCAATACCCTTTATTACATCCCCTTTAATCACAGGGAAATCTATTTCCAGCTCATCAGCTATTGATATGCAGAATGAGAGGTTCTCTCACAGGTGTTTCATCTGGAGCTGCCCCACTCCAACTCCCCAGCCTGGAGTTCACTCACCCTGCTCCTTCCACCTGCATTAGCAGATTAGGAAATAGAAAAGGTCTGAAAAATGTTCACCTGGAAAAAAACTCAGAACACAGATCACAGCTTTAAAGGCAGATTTCATGAGCAAAATGTGTTTATTTTACCACCAGCTAAAGGCTTTTAAATCTTTACTTTGTCAAGAAAGTGGAAGTTTGTTAAGGAGAAAATAATATTAAATCAAATGGATCAAGGTCCTGGGAGAACAGAAGTTTTTCTGTTGCTATTTCTTTATTTACAATTTCTTTGTAAACAACATCTAGAAAGGCCAAGACTACATTGTGTTTCAGTCTTAAACAGCCAGATAAGAACACTCTCACTCTGGACCCCACCTCTCCAGTGCCGTGAGCCCCTCACACATTAATGAGCGATTCTGTGTCCTCAGCCATTGTGAAGAGCTTCTCGAGTGCATGAAGATTTTCTTAGATGGGAGGCAGTAATGCCATTTTCTTTGGAAAACACACAAAAGTCCTGCTCTGCACAGGGAAATTCTTATTTTGGGCTGCAGTCTCGGACTCTGAATCTTAGCTTGCGATGCAATTTGGCTGTCAAAAAGGGTCATTATTTCTTTCCTGGACTCAGGGTTAATATTTTTTTTCCAGAATTGAGTCATTGTGGTTGAGTGACCCTAAATTAAAACACTGTATGCACAATAGTAGTGATTCCTATTGTTTGAGATCCCATTTTATATAATTGTACAGCTGTACTATGTTTATTTATGCTATACATATATTCTGCTCATTGTCCTTGCTGCTCAGGTTCAAAAAGTCATGTTACTTACAAAAGGAATCCTTTTGATTGTTGTAAATGTGGTTTTGAGTGTTGAAAATACTGGAAATCAGGTGTGCTCCTACAGCAGTTGCATAAGAACTTCAGAGAATTTCCTTTAAATTTACCAAATCTTTAGGATTCGTTAATATGTGAAACACCTCAGAGTGGCTTAAGGTAAAACATATTTCAAGGCAACTCACCCTGTAGCAAATTATACCAAAATTTTTGCCAAAGTTCAAGATTTGAGCATTTCTAAAGGCGGTGGATAAATTTGTTTTTACACCTCTGACCTAGGTAAAAAACACAAAATCACTGTTATGAGTAAAATTTTGCCCCATTTGTACAAAGTAATTAAAATTAGACAGAAGTAAATATTCCACCCTGTGGAAACTGCTGCTTTTCTGATTGCATTCTGTTAATTAGGGTGTCAGAAATGCTCATTCCCTGCACTCGGGTGGGGGAAACAGTTCCCATTTCATTAAAATATTCCACTACTATTTTTAATCCCTTCCTTTTGCCATCTGAGACTGTGTGCTGTGTTTAGAGTATTTTATTTTTAAAGATTAAAAAAAGAGGCAAGTCGAGGAGAAATACTTTACAAGCTTGTAAATTCTCATGAGGCTTTTCATATAAACCTTCTCCTTCTTAGAAAATAGTAGATGGGTGTGCTTACTGAAGGGATTTTATTTAATTGTGGGGAAAGAGGGAATTCTCTGTCTGTCCCAGATACTTCTTTACCTCCCAAAAACTCTCCTGCATAGCCTGATTTTAAGTGGGCCATATGATTTCTTGTCAGCTTTGGTCTGCACAACAAACAAAACACAGACAAAATCATTTTCAGAAGTCATTCTGAGCATGGGAAATTCAGTTAAATGGTGAAGCATCATTAATTTTTATCAAGCCATATAAATGGAAGGAAATATAAGTCTAAATAATGGAAAGGTCAAAATCATGGGTAGCTATAGTTATTAGCAGAGCTTTATGGGCCATTCAGAATTGATATTCTCCAGCGACTCCTAAATCTAGTTTTATAATTGACAAATAAATATAATTGCTTGCCTTACAGCCATGATTATTTTTTCCCTGTAGATCAAAGTGCTATAGACATGGAAAATTTATATTAAATCCTTAGAACTTTGAAAGTTATAACTGAAAGAGATACCTGGGTCTCTGAACCTTCCTTCATCTTGGACCTTTGATGTAGTAAAAGAGCCTTTGGGAGAGCACATCACACTCCCTGGTAGCTGTACTTGGCTCTACAGGGCTAAGAAAATATATTTTAATAAAAAATTAATTATTGGTGATTAGTATGGAGCTTATTTTAGTGAAAGATTGCAGATGTGTTGACCGGGAAGGATCTGCGTGACATTTTCAGCACAAGAATGTCCTGATGGTTTTTCAGAGTGACCAGCACTGAACATGATCAGTCATGTGCTGAAGGATGAAATGAGTGTCAAATGAGTGTAAAATGAGGCTAAAATGAGTGTAAAATGAGTGTCCTTCATCAAAATGTGGTTATGAAGTCTTTGTAAAGCTGAGTGTGGCAGCACAGCTGATGCCTGTGCGCATGCAGGGCCCTTGCCAACCTGCTCCATCTAGGGGATGCTTTGCACAATTCTTTTTTTCACATGCACTTTCCAGCCTTTGGAGCCTTTTAACACCATTTAAATCGGATTTACAGTAGTGTAATGAAATCAAAATCTAGCCTGTGAACAGCAAAAATCTACTTTACTCCATCAACAGCACGATGATAGCACTTGTTTTGCTTCCTGGTACTTGTTTTACCTCCTGGCATTTAGGAAATGTATAAAACCAGTTTATCTGAGGGTCTGACTTTCAATGTTACTTCAACCAAACCTCAATTTGAGCTGCTCAGTAAAATATTTAAAAATTCTATGTGTGTCCCATGTAGGGGCTTTACAGACCATCTTTTACATATTGTCTTTGACCTGTTATTAAATTAATCCAGTTTTGTACAATTTTTAACACAAGAATCACATCTGAAACGTGTCACAGTATATGAAAATCAAGACAGATTTTATGCTGAACATAAAATGATTTATGTTTTTTCATAAAATAATCATAAAATGATTAGTTTTTTTACTGTCTAGTACAGCAGTCTAGGAACAGTATTAATGTATTTGGAACAATGTGCACGACCTAAAAGCACAAATGCTGCTCACAAGGTGCTGCTTGTCCTCCTTGCACGACCATTTCCTGTGCTGGCCCAGCATTAAATTATTTCAAGTGAAAGGCAGTCAGTCATTAGTAAAAAGCACACATTTCCTCATATTAGACAATGTTAATTTGCTTTAAACTGATCCATGTTTCTGAATCTGAACATTTGAATTTTACCTAGGAATGTTATTTTTTATTCATTGATACTGATTTTGATTTATTAGAATTGTAATGTTACTTCAGTTGAGCTCATGTTGTGCATATTCCTTTCATTAGTAATATTTGTGTCTTCAGCTGTGTATTTTAAAGGTATTTAAGGCAATTTTTAATACAGAATTAGAAAAAGTGTGACATAACTACAACTACACTATAAAATTTGGTTTGTGAAGTAAGTGTGAGCTCAACAAAAAGTACAGCTTCTTTTTCCTACTGCTTTTAAAGGTTTTTAAACGCCAAGAACTGAGGTTAACAATGAGGGTAACATCAGAAATGAGTCTGGGCTGCTGTTCTTGAGCTGAAATGCAAGAAATAACACATTTGCAGGTATTTGGCCATGAGTAGAGGGGGTAGAGGGAGGAGAGGAAAACAAAAAACTCTAAACAGGGACAACACAGCCGTATAAATCCTGGATTGTTGAGGATGGTAACGCTAAAAGGATACAGTTTCTGGAAGGAAAAATTCCATTCTCACTCTCAGTTCCATTCCCAATCCAGCTGATTTTTTTCCCCCAAAAGCCTCGTGGTGCCCCCAGTGGTGCCAGCTGTATCCCAGAATCCCAGAATCACAGAATAATGAGGCTGGAAGAGACCTCTAAGATCATCAAGTCCAACCCATGCCCCAACACCTCAACTCTACTGTAGCACCAAGTGCCATGTCCAGTCTTTTTTTAAACACGCCCAGAGATGGTGATTCCACCACCTCCCTGGGAAGACAATTCCAGTGCTTTATTACTCTTTCGGTGAATTTTTTTTTCCTAATATCCAACCTGTACCTTCCCTGACGTAGCTTGAGAGGTAGCTTGTAGCCAGCAGTGCTCCAAGCAGTGCCTGTCCCGTGCTGTCCTGGTGGGTTTGTGCATTCCCAGTGGCCCTGGGTCACCCAGGGGTGCCAGGCAGGCAGTTTGTCTAGAGCTGACACGAGACCTGAACGTGCCCAGGTTAAAAATGCTGGTTGGAAACCATGGGATCTGTCTGAGAAGGGAAATCTGACATTTTGGTTACTGTGAGCAGGACAGTGCCAGTCTCACCAACCTCCAGTGCTCTGCAACAGGGTTTAATTCAGGATCTATTCCCAACAGCCTCTGCTGCTCAGGCCCTCCCTGGGGACTTACCCAGTTTTGCAAAGCCTTGGATGTGCAAACGTTGTCCCCTCTGCCCCAGCTGTGACCTCCCTGGCACCCCAGCCCTGGGATGGCAGAGCCTGGAGTCGCGATTTCCCTGCCCTCACCCTCAGCAGGCTCTGAACTTTGCTGCCTGTCTCTGTTTGACTGAGTGAGCCCCTTGCAGCCTTGGCATTTCCCTTTAACCTTCCCTGGGATTTGCTCATGGCTCTGCTCTCCCTGCAATATTCTCTGTTCGACGCCGAAAATATAACTTGTGTTGTCTTACAATGGAAACAGCAAATTACTCTTATTACTCATTTCTAGTCCTTTGCTGCAGCAATCCATTAGGAAAGAAATAACCACTAAAACTAACAGCAAAGGACAAAAAGAGCAGCCAGGCTGAAAGCACAACTGCCTCTCAGCAATGGTGGTGGCTGCCAAATTATTCTGCTGTTTGTGGCCCCCCTTCATTCATTCAGCATTTCCCAGCTGTGAGGATCCCTTCCAATGTCTCAAAACGAATTCTTATTGCACCAGTTTCATGCATGGGGGAGGTGAAGGATGAAGCATGAAATATAATGTCTAGGCCAAAATCAGCTAGGAAGTTTGAATTGATAAAATTTAGTTGAATCACTATTAAAATACGAGTAAAATATGCAAGTAAAGCCGAACATGAATGTACTTACACATTTTTCTAAATTAGGCCCTGTGAATGTTCATTTTCTCTTCTTAAACCCCTTACAGATGTCCATATTAATGTTGTGATTAATATAGAAAGAAATTAGTGTCTTTTTGCATTATTTTATACTTTTACAGTTCACCTTTGTACTTGGGCAATGCAATAAGTCAACTGCAATGGAGAGCTCAATTCTTTGGAGTATATATATATATTTCCATTTTATGACAGTAAAAGTTGCTCTTTCACAAGTGAGGCCACCATTTTGAAAGTCAGTTTTTGTAAGTGGAAAATTTGGCTTGAAAACCCCCAAGAGAAAGCTTTTTGGGCAATTTTAGACAGCTTCTGCTTTAACTTGGTTAGAAATCCCACACGGATAATCCCTTGTGCAGCAGAAATCAACAGTTGTGATTGCTTAAGATGTGGGTCAGGAGGGGTAATAAATATTAAACCTAATCTTCTTTATCATTGATACAATCCTAGGGTAGGTTGTCTGCTTGAATGGATGATAGCATTTCTGTAAAACGAGGGTATTAAGTTCCAGTGTGTGTGGCACAAGACATTTGATTCTACATATTTTATAGGCTTTATTCAGGAATCAAAAGTGGAAAGCCTGAGTACATGTCTGTGTGTCTCAAATATTTATTTGTCATCCCAGCTATGGCTTAGTTGAAACATTTGGAGCCTCTGTCTCTGATCCCATGAGATGTCCCATAAAAAGCTTTTGCCTGTGGGTATCAATATCTATATGCACCACAGCTGTTAGGCTCGGCAGTGTGATGGATGCAGCTTTTATGAACATAATGAAAGGGAATTTTTAAATGCAGTAAAAAGAGACGTAAGACGGCACATCAAACGGAATCTGTGCTCTCCCTTTCCTGAGCCTCGCACGCTTCTGTGGCGTTCAGGAGTGAGAGCAGCTCGGGAGATTGTGCAGCCTGCTGGAGCAGGGGCTGCCCTGCCCTGCACAAATCAGATTGCAAATTAACCAGAGCCCCCTGAGCCGCCCCGAGAGGGCAGCGCTGCCTCCTGGCACGGAATGTGCTGTCACAACCACTTTGTGTTGGGTGTGAGAAGCATCTTGTGACTGAACGACCTGTTACTAATAAGAAGCAATGCTCAAATGAGATGAGGGTCCTTGTCTTCCAAGCACCCAACAAACGGGTTCCATCTGGCAGCAGAGTGACTTGGTGTGTGATTTATGCTGGACTCCTGTGTGTTACCGGGTGGGAGGGTTAAAGAACCTCATCAGAATGCAGGGCTTCCTACGACAGCTTTTAAACTTTTTGAACCTTACTTGGAAGCTTTAAAGACTGAAGTTTAGTTAGGAGAAAAAAAAAAAAAAAAAAAAAATTTTTAATTTAGAAATTTTAGAAAAAGTTTTATTAGCCTGGGGCAGAGGACACGTTTTGCCTCCTGCTTGGTTTTCAGTGCTGATCTGGATCAGCACAAGGATGAAGTGGAGACTGTTAAAAAATGAAAGGCAACATTGGCATGGTCAAAATATGCCCCTGGAGAGATTTCTTTTTCTCTATAAGAACTTGAACTTCAGTCTGTTTTTAACAGACCACATTGGTGCTGAAAAATTTTAATGATGCATATTTCATTGAAACTGGTTCTTTCCAATTAAAAATTATGGTCCTTAAATATCCTGATTAAAAGGTTTTTTTAATGCTCATAGAGTCATTAAGTTGGAAAAGATCTCCGAGATCTCCAAGATCTTTTCTGGCAAAAAGAACCCATGTCCTCAAGTGCCACATCCACACGTTTTTTGAATATTTTCAGGGCTAATGAACGCTTTCAGGACATTTCCCTGGGCTGCCTGTTACAATGCTTGACCACCCTTTAGGTGAAGAAACTCTTCCTAATATCCAAACAACCTCCCTTGGCGCAACTTGAGGCCATTTCTAACTGGTTATAAGGAGAACTAAGATCATGTCTTATGCTGGAGCTCCTACAGTAACAGTGGAAAAAATATTTAATGAAGTGAATAAACACGGTCAGCACATTGGGTTGTATTTGAGCAGGATTCAGAGAGGTCACTGAATGATCAGCTGTCACATACCTTTCTTTTCACCCCATTGCTGATTATTTTCTCTTTTCTCTCATTCTTAGTCCCTTGTTCCAGTACTTTAAGGTTCTTTGTAGCAGGGACAGGAGGTGGTTTTGCAGTACTTGCTCATTTTTGGGTGGGCACAGCATGGTTTGTCACCACAGTAGGCTGGCAGCTAAAGGGAGGGTGATTGTCTTGTTTCCTGCACAAGGGAGAGAGCAGTGACAGGAGGGTTTTTCTTGCTCTGGGAAGAGCAGCAAGGTGTGTAAATCTGGGAACAGAGCTCTCAGGAGTGCAGGCACCAGAGGAAGACAGCAAGCTGAGACTCGTAAGCAGGAAGCAACAGGACACACAGAAAGAGCAGGGAGCAGATCTCCAGCCAAGCCTGAGTGATTATGGAGAAAAAAGGAACTCCTGGGAGGTCTGTACCCATTTGTTACAGATGGAGAAGGCAGTGAAAGTTGCTGGAGGGAGAGCAAAATTGATCCCTACCGAGAGTGCACAGTGCTCAGGGAGTGAATGTTGGTTTATTTTCACCAAAGCTTTTTATAAATCCATTTCACCATCTAAAGCTGGATTTTTTTACCTGAAGAAAATGCAGAATCCTGAAGTACCCACCCAGC
This sequence comes from Vidua chalybeata, assembly GCF_026979565.1. NCBI lineage: Eukaryota > Metazoa > Chordata > Aves > Passeriformes > Viduidae > Vidua > Vidua chalybeata. Next base: position 17,615,383 of record NC_071540.1, read on the forward strand.
ACACCCTCCAAGTCTTGCTCCAGTCTGTATTCTGATGTGACACAGTTCAGAGATTGGTGACTTGTCTCTGCCTCAAAGCCTGGCAGCCCTGGGAGCCTCTCACAGCCCTGAGCATTGCTGGTGTGCAAACAGCAGCTGCTCCTCTGAGCCACGGCCATCCCCACCCAAATTCACTGGGATGGGTTCTCTTTGTTTTCCAGAGGAGTCTCCTGGATTTTGTTTGGTGGTTTTCTCCTTTAGGGTCCAGTAGAAATTTGTTTTTTTTGCTTCCCACCCATGGAGTCTTGGCATTTTAATCTTATCCTTAGAGTGGAGGAACTGGCACTAGGATTTTCAAAGAAACATTGAAATAGCCTTATTTTCTTAGGCTCTTCCCATCCCTGACCCATAAGAAGTAGAATGCTGTATTTGTTCATTCTTTCCTGCTCACCATCTGTCTCCCTTTTCTCTTTTATATAAAACTTGTACATTAAAAGCCTTGTTTTGTAACCGTCTGGTGAAAATATAGCATCCTCCTGACCTCACTGTTATCATGTCTACAACTGAGAGAGTTCTTTGTATGTCCTCCTATATCTTTACTGAGAAATGGGTGTCTTACCCTTTTGGATGATGTGGGGGAACAGCTTTGATTACATAAAAGATCCAAGCAGTTTCTTTTTATTGTGCTACTATAACATTTCAGGGAAAAAAAAAAAAAAAAAGGCAAAAAAAAGCAGTCTAGCACTTCTGTGATGAGGCTTTTATATAAAAAAATATAAATTAAATTAGAGCAATGTGAGATTTAAACAATCTCAGTTCTGTGTGTCATGTTCATTATTGTTAAATTGAAGAAGCTTTGCAGACACCCTGCTGCAGGGGAGCTTGGCTGCTCCATCCCAGTCAGACGTGCAGGGTTCAAATGTTTGCTCTGAACAGCTCAAAACCAGCAGCAGAGCTTCTTTAGCCAAGCTAGTGAATCCAGCTGAGCCACGGGAGACCCCTTCAGAAGGCACTCCCTCCTAAGTGATGACCACCAAAAATCTTGTCCAGTTTAAATCTGCACCACATCACAGAGGCAAATCTCCAGGTGCTTTTATTGCTTTTATTGCAGCTGCTGTTGCCATGTCTTACCTGGACCCTGTTTCAGGTGATTCTTCCCCATTTGGGACACTTTTATTACAAGTGAGAGTTTCAGCCTTGGACCAGGACCCCAGTACATCACATGCCTGTATGAACATGAGATAAAAACTTCTTAATCCTCCTTGTAAGAGCTTATTTTAAGCATAGGAGAAGCAAAGTCATTGGGAAATACAGGTAGAGGTGAAGCCCTGGACTTCCTCAGCAGGGTGGACATTAGTTGCAGCACTCTGGAAGACCAGGCTGTAGGGAAAACCGAAGAGGATTTTGAAAGAGAATGCTGAAACACCTTCCCTGAGTTTTACCTCGCGTGGCTGGGGCTGTGGAGTAGGAAGAGCTTGCTGTTTATGCTGAATGAGAGTTAAAAAATTGGATTAGAATGGGCAGTAGTATATCCTGACTGTATATCCTGACACAGAACTCTCTGCTTGTTTCTTAACCTGAGTTACCTTGTATTCCCTAATTTCTCAGCTCAGCTTTAACAAATGTGTTCACCCTTGTGCCAAACTGAACTCTGCTCTACCCTTTGGATGCCAAGATCCTCATTTCAGACTCAGAAAGTGCTTTGTGGGCCGTTATACTCTCAGCATATTTTCAGGATTTCTTCCTAGAAATACAACTGATTTGTCCTGGACGCATTTTATCATGTATGTCATCCTGGAGTAATTGCTGTTTTTCTTCTTTTTTTACTACTTTGAAACACACACCCCCCCCCTTCCTGTGGTGTAGCCACCACCTCTTGCTGAGAGGTTCTTCCTGTCCTGGGGATGACCCTAAAGCTTTTTAAGCTGTTCCAGGAGAGTGGCTGTAACTAACAGGACTACTTTCTCAAAAAACAAGAAAAATAGCCCAGTGTAATTCTCCTTCCCTGGAGGGCTGTTTTTATAATAGATTTCCTCTCACCCACCTGCCTTCTGTGCATAGCAGGGGATGTGCTTTGTATGATTTGAAGTGATAATTAGAAGTGATGGTGGGTGGCCACAGGAGGGACTGCAGATCCAAAGCAATAATTGTGTCTCCACAGAGTGACACATCACCTCCTCAGCAGATACTTTAATACTGCAATTCCTTGGAATTAAACCTGGGACTTCCTAATCAAAGGCCTTAGAAGTAAAATTGTAGAGTGTGTGGAAATATATTTGAATCATGACTGAGAGCAAATGTTGGTGTCAAAAGTGCATCTTCCAAAAGGGCATCAATACTGTTGTAAGAATAGAAATAATCTTTAGAAAATGCTCAGGGTTTTTGTTTGTTTGTTTGTTTGTTTCAATTTTATTTGTTTTGTTTTCCAGTTTCTGCCATAAAATGCATTTTAGGCAGAGGTCATTGTCATTATCACACATATATTTGAAGGGATCCAATTTAAGCCAAGGCTGTAGTTTGGAGAATGTGCAGCTTTTTATTTGGTGATGCAGCTATTCCTTAACATCCCATGGAAAAAATTCCTTCACCGTGTAATTTGCAAAGCCTCCTGAGATGTAATGCAGGCAGACTGAAGCTTTTTGCAGCAGCAGAACAGTGCAGAGCTTGCTTACATCTCTTTGGGTGAACATGGGACACTTCTCTGCCTTTAATATTGCAGAGTATTAGTCCAAGGTGGAACAAATGTGATTGGGATGGCACCTGTTTGAACACTGCCTTGGCTGCAATTTAATTTTCCTTCCCAAATTAGCATGTTTCATTACTGTCCTTTTCCCAGTGATAAACAAGATAATTCATTTTGGGTTTTCCTGCACGGCAGAAACATAAAAATTTGTCAACTGTAAATTGCTGTAGGTGTCATTAAAATTCTCCCTAACCAACCTAATATGTTCCAGGGATTTTTTTTCAAGACACTTGCAGCTATTTTTAAACCACCTGCTGTGTCTATACATATTCAGAGTGTAATGGGGAAGCACTGCTGAGCAATTCAATAGGAAATCATTTAAACAGAGAGGGACATAAGAGTAAGTGATAGGAAGTTCAGGAAGTTAATGCACTAGTTTGAAGTCTTTGTCCCCCCTGTGATCTCCCCCACACTCTCTTTTCTGCATGGCAGCCTTCAGATTTGGATTGTTTTCCAGTAAAATAATTGATTTGTGATTGCTTTCAGTCTCAGAGAATTATCTCAGTTAGGAAGTCAGGTCCTCGTGGCACCAGGGGGAAGTTTATGGTGTGTCCTCAGAGAGGTGCTGGGGATGATGTGCAGAACAGCTGCTTGGAAGCACAGAAATGGAGCAGTTAAACTGCAGAGGGGAGCCAGGGTTTGTCTTGTGCTTTTGGTGACTGGGAGAACGCTCTGCTGTGCTTGCACAGTTGCCCAAACGTCTCTGCAATATCTGCTTTATCTCCTAATTTTTTTGTCTTCTATCTTCTTTTGCCACATTTTTAAGAGACCCTCTCTTTGCACTTAATTGTAGCCTCTATTCTTTAAAGACAACTCATAGAAAATAAAGAATTAGGTTTTATTGACTTCTTACTAATAGGAAGAGAGAAAAGGCACCTTTTGCTTCAACCATTCTTCTCTTCCTGGAGTTGTTATAATTTCTCACAAGTTCTGGATGCCCTTGGGCATTCAATCAGTCTCATCCTTGTAGCAATAAATGCTTCTGTTCATACTTTATAATCAAGGGATTTACGCACACAACCATTTAAAAGCAAAGGGACAATAAATAATAACCCAGAACAGAAGCTAATCTGACCACAGTAGATGAGTATCTGCTGGTGGAGTGGGCAAATATCAACTCATAAAAAATATCTTCATTTTTCCACTCATTTTCCTTTTCTGAATAAGAGTATTTTATATTGCAGCAGATTACTTTTACCACTATATTCTAAATCCATAAGGCAGTAAGGGGGTGACTGACAGTCCCTGATGGGAGACAGTGCCCAGAGCAGCTGCAGCTGGCCTGGGGACCACTGAGCCACCAGGGATGGCAAGTGACTCCTGACTGAGTCACGGGTGTGCAGCAGGGGCAGTGGGAGTTGTGGTGGATAAATGATGGCAAGTAGTAACCTGAAGTTTACTTTTGCTGGCAAGTTTAGTAAGTCAGGACAGCCTGAGACAAGTCTGCATCATCCAACAGAGCTGGGAGATGAACTCCTGCCCTGTGTGGTTGTAGAGAGGAGTGAAGTCTTTAGCTGTGCTGCTTTGATTTTTCTGGAGTACATTTTTGTCCATTTAAAAACAACGTGTTCAATTACCTGTTGTAAAGCCTCATGACCCAATTATGTTTAGAAAGAAAAGACAGGGAATAATTTTTTTTTTTTTTTAAAGAGTAGAATTTCTGTGGGTTGATGACTAAATTCTGGACAAAAAGCCAGCTGAGGAGGAGCAGTGGAGATGGAGCTGCAGCATCATTCAGCAGGTTGCTGCTGGACTGGGGTCAGTGAAGCTGCCTCAGCACGTGGGTGAGGTGGCATTAATTAGCTGTGCTGAGTGTTGGGTGATGAGTCCAGCAGGGCTCTGCTCATTACAGGACACAACCAACACCCCTCCCTCTGCTCCCTTTTCCACTCTGGGATCACTGGCAGTGCTGGGTTTGCTGCTGCTGGACGTGCCTTAGGGTTTGCTGGTGAATCAGAGGCATCAGTGGATCTCAGAGAAAAACACTTCTTGCCAAAAATAGCAGCAGCAGAGACAGGAGCAATATCCAGCCCAGGATCAATAATCAGGGTGAGGTTCTGCCTTGGAGGCTGCAGGAGACAAAGCAGTTCAGGGGCAGTTTGATGCTGAGTTCTTCTGCAAAGTGTTTGTAACGTAGGTGGTACATAAAAAATTCATCATTCTGGCTGCCTGTGCTGTGCTGTCAACCAAGATGTTTCCCCTGTGTGCAGATGTTACTGAAATTGAACTTATCCCTTTGCCCTTAATGATAAATATGGACTCATCTGAGGAGTGCAGCTTCAGACTTGTGTTTCCAGAGTGAGGAGGGCATGGTCATATGTAACATTAAATTCCTGACAGCACAGATCATAAAATATTTAATTTATTTCTCACTTAAATGAAACGACAGACCAAATTATCTAAATGAGGCAGGCTTTATATTTATTTAGTCTTAGCTTTAACTCCTAACAAGAGCTTTATCATATTTAAACAGTCTCACATCATTAGCTTAATAATAGACTGCAATTTGCACTGCTGGTGACTGGATTTTTCATTATCCTCAATTTTGGTCTTTCAATGGCCATTGTTGTTTATTGTGCCCTTTTTAAAAGTGAATAAATTAAGAGAAACTAAATCAGAGGGATTTGTTATCAGAGGAGGCAATGACAGATATTACTGAGTTCGGGTATAAGGCAAGAAAATAGGAGCAGGAGATTGAAATGAGGTAGCAGGGTTTTGAAATTCAGACACATCAATCTGAAAGGGAATACCATTTTTAAAACATAAAGTACCTCAGTTTGATATTTTCACTTATATTTCAGCATATTTTGTGAACCTATTTAATTCTTAATGCTTGACTTTTGTACAAATGTGGGATTTTTTTTCCTCCCAAGACAAAGGGAGGAAAAATTCTTTATTGCCCAGAGAAGTTGTGGAAGTGTTCAAGGCCAGGTTCTTGGAGCAGCCTGGTCTAGTGGAAGGTTCCTTGCCCACAGCAGAGGAGTTGGAAATTGATGATCTTTAGGATCCCTTCCAGCCCAACCCATTCTGTGAAACCGGGGTGCCTGTCACTCATTATTCAGTGGTGGTTGACAGAACCAAAGAGCAAGAACTTTAAAACCAGATGCAATCCAAAGCACTCAGTTCTGCACAAACAGCCTCTGGCCTGCCACAAAAGTCAGCCCAGGCAGACTTTTCCATCAGTTCCAGTCAGAAACTGTTCATGTGTTGGGAACTGCTCACTTATTGCCAGTGCCAAGGGATGAGATCACTGTTACTACCCCGAGCCAAACATCCCTCCTTGCACAAGGGCTCTGACAGAGGAATAAAAAGCACATCCAAAAAGGTGTCTGCTCTACCTTGCTGGCAGTGGCTGCCTCTGCCCAGGTGTGTGGGGTGAGGTGCACAGGCAGCCCGTGAGCAGGGCAGTCCTGTTTGCTTTACTGCCTTGCCTGGGTCAATGCTGTCAAGCTGCAGACACACATTGAGATTTTGGACCTTGCCATCTGTGCATCAGCCAGTGCTCCCCTCTGGGTGCTGCCTGGGTGCAGCTCTGTGTTCCCAGGCACAAAGCTCAGCAGCAGCTGAAAAGGTGCCCATGGCTGAAAGGGGTTGCAGGTGGGTGTTTGAGCTGTGTGTTCACTGCAGTAAACACATGGCATTTCTTCAAAAAGCTCTTTTCCTCTCACCCTCCTATTCCCAAACAGAAATCTGTCCATGCATCGGATTGTTCCCTGCACAGGGCAGGGCAAAGGACTGAATATATTTGCTAAATAAAAAGCTGGTTTGTATTAGGAATCAGACACTGCTCCAAGATGCACAGATTTGCAATTACTGCTTTGTCCTGGGAGTGAGGATTCTAGAATCATTTGCTGACACAAATTTGCTCTGTGACCTGGGGAAACATTTAAATACTTTGTGCTTCATTTTTCTCCTGCTGCTACATAAATTTTTCAGTGTTGTGTCTTGCACCATCTGATTTGTGTTTTCTGTTTAATCAAGTTATATAAAATTTCAGCCTTTAAGCTGTACAATGCAACTGAATGACTTTGCAATTGATATATCAGATACTGGCTGGAAATTTTTTTGAATTTTTAAAATTAATTTCCATCTTGTCATGACTTGCCTGTTGTTTTAGAACAAATTGAAGCAGTTGGAAAAAACTGGTCCAATACTAATTTGTATTCTGGCTGTTACTTCATGCTGGAATTAGTGACATGCAGTTGTCTTGATGCAGGTGAATCAGAGTTTGCCATGTCAAGTCCAATTCTGCTTCTGTTTAAGATGATAATAAATCACCCCCTGAGCTCTGCTGTGCACGTTGGGGTCTATCCTCAGTGCTCTTGAGCTTGTTTAAATTTCTAATGAAGACACAGAATAATGTATGCTTGTATTATGGCTTCATTATACAATGTAAAATGTCTGCAGGAAAACACATCCCTAGTCAATCATCACTTGGAGAAGTTTTCCCTTCTCCTGACTAATACTCCATCACTTTGATACCTTCCAGGCAGGTTTTGCATTCACCTCATGTCCTGAGAGTCTACAAAACAGCACAGAAAAATAAGCCAGTGCCCAATACCATTACAGTGGATGCTGTGAGAGCCCATATGGTGTTAGTTTCTCAAAAATAAATCACACTGAGAACTGTTGGATGCATACAGGGACCTTTTCCAGTCCCTCTTGGAGGAAATGCTACACAAAAAAATATTTTAGAAGAGCAGCAATGCGTTGCTTTATAAGAATTATATAAAACAAATGAACCTGGGATGGATTAATATTCACAGCATTAATAAAAATTAGATTTTAATTACTGTTTAGTAAACCACATATTATAATTTAATAGCTAATTTAAAATCAAGATTGCAGCATTTAGAGCAAGTTTCTAGACCAAGAAATTATATCTTCTGCATAGTCAGCACACTTATGCTAATGCTTTAATGCACGTGTTAGATAAACCCTGCTGACACCTCCTTTGCACTTCTGCATGCATTATGTAGACCACTTTCTAATAAACAAATTTTTCACTTTTTTTGTAAAAGAGTCTTTACCTGCAGCTCTACAAAAACAAGTGGAAGTTCAATACCTCAACAGGCTTGGATTTCATCAGTTCTTCCCCTGGGCACACCAGGGTGATCCAGGCAGTTGGGAGGCAAAACTGTTTCTAAAACTGCCAGTTCTTTCCCAAAATGATGAAAGCAAAGTGTCCTTTTCCATGGCAAATAAAACAATATTCTCCTCAAAATAGCAAATCTATTCTCTAGAAAATGTTTTCCATCTCCTGTGGCCTGATGTACATAAGGACATTGGTTATTCCTACAGTCCATGGGTTCCCTCTCTTCACATTATAGCTTTATCTCTGGGCATCCATATTTACATATTGTAATTATTTAAATCTCAATGTTTGGTGTTTCCTTTCAGCATTGCAAAGCCCCCCAGAATAATCACCAACAGGTGAGACAAGCAGTTTGTTGTCATGTCACCTTTGAACCTCAGTGTTAGGAATTTTCACTATTATAAATCTCAACAGGATTTTTCAAAGAGATGCTTTGTTGTTAAACCCCTTGCTAGGATAGATTAAAAAGAAACTGCTGGAAAAGGAAAAAAAAATAGGAACAAAAAAGCAGCTTCCTCAAGATGAGAAGGTGATTTCCCAGCTGGACAGGAACAGCTTTGTTTTCTGATCCTGTGTTTTTACAGGGTCATTTGAAAAGTCACTGGTTTGTTCTATGGCATTAGAACAAAAGATGACTAAACTAAAACAAGAGAAATATTCCATATCATATCAAATCTATCTGCATTTCAGAACCTGTCAAAGTGAAAAATGAAACCACAAGCTTGGCCTTTAAAAATATTAATTCACTTTCAAGATGAAATGTAAAAGTGCTGGGAAAGAAGTCACCTTATCTTCAGGAAGAAGCAAGCAAGATGAAATCCCTATTGCTCTTCCTGGATCTCAGATGGCACTTTCATGCCACCCTTAAATCTAAAAAAGGATTTAATCATCAGTTCTTGCCACCATAAATCCCTGAAGTGTTTTTTGCCCTATTATTAATGAGACAGTCATCAAATGCACTAACCAGGTCTTGAGGAATTCCAGTTTCAGGAGAGCAATTTACCACTTTTACTGAGTGATGTGGATTTAGTTCAGTGTTGACCTACAGCAGCATTTTGGGATTAGAGCCACAGTTTATTGACAGCAGAAAGCACTGGCCATTAGGACGTCAAAAAAGGTAATTAGTGAACATTCAGCTAATAAATTGTCAATATCCAGAGATAGCCAATGTACACTTTTCACAGGCTTTCATTTAAAGCCTGTATTTAACTTCTCAGCAAAGCATAATTTAAATCTTTTAGGGATCATTCTGCCTGTTTGATGTTATTGGTTCCACACAGCAAACTATAATCAACTGATAAATCTCTGATCTTTAGCCACAATAAAATAATATAAATGACTATTTCTATACCATTTGAGATGACATTTTGATATTGGCTTTGTCAAAGTATATTGCAGATGTTTCTCAAAAATTATCTGCCATAATCTATAATAACTGATGAAGAAAATATAGATAAATTTTCACTTCAGTAGACCTCAGCCAAAACCTTTGTTCCATTAATATCTTTTTCTGATTTTACTCTTTAGTCAGTCTGTTTTGGATTTTCTAGTTATTAAGACTTTCAAATTTGAAAACACAAATGATTCTTCATAGAGCACCGAATATGACAATGAGTTTCATTTTATTTTTTATTCTTTGCAGTCATTTGGTGGCTTAGTTGTTGTCGCTGGGGTTTTTTTTTTTTGTTTTCAATCTCACCTCCCATATGCCCCCAGTTTCTGTTCTTAGGCTGCCACCTAGTAATAGAAGTGAACAAAAACCTGTTGGACAGGCAGCGTGAGCCCAGAGCAGAGAGCTCTTACAGTATAACCACTGCAAACCAAGAGGAATAGAGCTGTTCGTTTGTCTCTCACGTTCATAAATAAACCTGCCATTTTTTTCTGAGGTTTAATTTTCCTTGCAGCTTGTTTTAATACTTCAGCCAAGTGGAAGTTCAATACAAGGGAGCATTATAATGAATATTTCCCATTGTTTTATTTCTAAGCACCATAACCAATGAGGCAAATAATCCATGGCCATTAAGCTTTCTATATAAATAATTGGAAGGTACACAGAGCTTACAACAGCATGAATAGCAGAGGTCTTTCCTCAGGCCTTCAGAGGTTGACACACACAGAGTATTTTCTAAGTGTGTGTGGTGATCTCTTTAATATTAGAAAATTTTTATTGCCTCTTCAGGGAATAGCTGTGTATTGCTTGGCCATCGAGAAATTTAGGGCAAGGGGCTTAAGAACTTTGATTTTATTTTTCTTTTTGTTTTCCCAAGTGAAGATCAGCTGTTGTCCTCCAGATAAAAACTGCATCTGAACAGCTACACCTCAAATTTGTGTGAGCATCAGAGAGTCCTGTTGTACCAAACACAAAATAGCAATTAAATGGTAGAAACAAATTTTCTAGAGGCTTAGAGGGCTTAAAGTCAGTCTCAGGAAAATCAGCATGTGAATGCTGTTTCCTCAGAAGCCCTAATAAGCAAAGACACACCTAAACCAAACTAGAAATGCAAATATCTTATTATAAAGCTTATTGCCTTTAAAATTGTCAGGCAAATGCTCCAATTAGAGTCCCTCAGTGACAAGCAGTCAGCAGCTGACCTCATCCAAAACCCTGACACCCCTGCTGCCTCCCGAGGTAATTAAACTCTTGCTTTTACTGAAACACTCGGTGAAGATGAAAATATTCAAACAAGAAAACCACTGAGACACAGAAGCCAGGCCAGCAGAAACAAAGAGGACAGGTGCTGTTTTCTGTGCCTGTTGGGTTTGTGGGAGACACAAAAATCACAGGTTTGGAGCCAGCCAGGCAAAGTGGGGACTGAGAGAGGAACATGAGTGACACATCATCAGCCATCGAGGGAATTGTGCAGGTTCTTATAAAAACAGGAAGGGAGTCTTGATCTTTTCATTCATAACTAAAAGGGAGGAAGTGCTTAGAGCTCCAGATGAGGAACAGGAACACTCTCAATCTGTTTGCAGAGGTAGTGATTTTCAGCACGACCTCGAGCCATGCCATTTATCACTGCAGCAATTAACCTGCCCGTGGGGTGCTGCTGCACCCAGCTAATGGGTGTCTGTGGAAGGCATCAGGATCTGCATGTAAGGACACATTTCATTACTTCTGGGTGTCCTGCTGCACACTAAACTGATGGCTGGCACAGCAAGAGTGACACTGTCACGTTTAAATAGTGTGTCCTTTGATAGCTGGACCCTCGCTGTCGTGCAAGGCTTGGGGAAGGAGGTCCTGCTAAAAAAGGTGCTTGTGAGGATGAAAGCTTTTTTTTTTTTTTTTTAAGTTACTTAACCTAAACTGTTATTTCCTGAACATGTTCATTGACATGAAAGCATACAACATCATTGACATACAAAGCATCCAGGGGAGTTGTTGCAGTACCCTTCACTGTAAGTGTGGATTTCTGGGTGGCTTTTCTCCCTTTTCCACCTGTAACAAAAAGATCTCATTCTATAATCAAATTGCATTTCCTGGTAACTCGTGTGTGTGGGGAAAGGAGTGAATGGAAGGGCAGCATGTGAATTCCCAAGTCACTGGATACCAACAGCACATACAAAGTGGGAACCTGCTGGACTTATTCTTCCCAGTGGAGCTGAAGCCCTCCTGGCCCAGTCCCCACTGCACATCCCAACAGGTCCTTTTGAACACAGAATTATATTCAGAGATGCCTTTATTATTAGCCAGTTGTTTCTGAGATTGCTGGAAAACATTCCAGGCCAGTCAAAGATCCCAAAATATTTCCTTTGGTCCCTTCAGGGAGAGGTTCTGATGCTGTCAGGATCAAGTATGTTGAACTTTGGTAAACAGAGCATCTGTAAATAAACTTTAAGGGCAGGATGTGATGCTTTTTTAATGTAGGGCTGCTTTTGGAGATGTTATATTCTGTCCAACAGAGGGATCAATTGTCTGGTCTCAATATTGATAGAGGAATGTCTCAGTTGTATAAAATTCTGGTTAAAAGCCTTGGGTTCTCTGGAACCATGTCTCAAAAATATTGATTAAATTCAACATAATCCTTCAATCTGCCAGGAATCATCAAAAAATGCTTTGTAATTTGCCACTGTTTGGAGGCACTTTAAAAGCTGCATATTTTCCTTTTCTGGTGCTGTGACATTTTCCTTTAAAGTGCTCCTTTCCTAAGTGTGTTTGTAAGGGAAAATTTCCATAATGGCCCAAATAACAAAGCGTTGGTTATCTCTGTGCAGGGAGGGTTCAGTGGAATACTCAAGGTGATGAATGATCTGAATGACCTCTCAAATGGGTGCTGCTTGATGCTGTTCTTCACCACTTGGAATTGGAACCACTTGGAAAAAAATATGTGTCTGATAAATTCCATGGATATTCTAAATCCATTTTACCTACCCTGGCTTAGAACCAAGTCAAAACCTCAGGTCCAGGGAAATCAGTGGAGTCCCAACTCATCATATTTTGACAGTCTCTTGTAGGTCCTCCTTCACAAGGAAAAAACCCACATTTTTAGGCAAATAATATTTTTGAAACAAGGGTAGATACAGAGAAGGCAAAGCTTGGGGAGAGGGAGGACACTGGCAGATAACTGAATTCCTCCTTGATTATCTGTGGCCAGCCTTAGAATCCCAGAGAAGAAACCTTGGTGCTGATTTCTATTTATTCTGTTTTACTTTCAGTTGTGTATCACAGTCCTGCTCTAAAACATTGCCTAGCTAATAATATCAACTTTATTTCACATTTTCACCAGCAATTGCATTCCTGCTTTGATAAACAGCATCTTACCAGGCTTAAGATGCTGAACATTTGACAAAGGCAGTAATTTTAGAAGCATCTTCTCTATCTATTTATTAAGCTAATTGCTTCACTTGTAGCCTCCCTTCCAATTTGTTGTAGTGTTAACTCAGCATTTCCTGCCTCTGGAAATCTGTTTAACTTAAAGGGACTTTTAAGATAGGCTTTTAACAAAATTCAATTTTCCAGTTTTCTTGTGAAATTTGAATTTCTTTCTTCCTTTTCTTTCTCTCTCAATAAAGTTTATGCAAATAATATTAAAATTTATAATGAGACTAATATTTGTTAATCTCAGTTCAAACAGTGGATTTCTATTAAAACATAGTTTCAAACACTTCTGTTGAGAGTGAGAAAGTGTATTGCTTTTAATTCATTCATTACTGTGCTGCACTTGTTAAGCTTGAATTTTCATTATGATTACACACCATAATTTTTAGTATTCAATATTAATTATATTTAAATCCCATTAGATCTACGGTTGCTGGGCCTGCTTTGATTCCCATTTTGCAGAAGTGCTTTGGAGCAGTTCCAGCACATGAACCTGATCCTGCAGCTCAGTGCTGGTTTCAGCAAGAGATTTGTGCATATAAATTAATTATGTGAATAAAAGTGTTTTGGGCTCAGTAAAGGTTGCAGGGCATTCCAGGATGTCACACACTCTGTGGCCTGCAGAAATGTCAGGAATTAGATCTTGAGCTGCTTGAGGTCAGTATCAAATGTCCTGTTGGACCAACGGGTGCTGGAGGGTGCCCTGAAATACAAATTTCACAGTGCACATTCCAGACACAGGAAATGCCAACCTGCAAAGAACTGAAAAGGTGCCTCAGTCATTTATTTGGTTTAATTGCAGATCTTTAGGAGCTGTCAGCAATACAAAATCACATTTTTCTGTGTGTGTCTGCGAGGGGCTGGATTTTGACCCAGGTTCTTTCATGGTTTCAAAGCTCTTGCCTTACTTGTGGCCAAGCTTGCTTACCAAAACATTCTGAGTGTGGGTGTCGGAGTCCAGGACATCCCTCTGGCTGCCCTGGCTGTCTCCAGGCCCTGGCAGGGGGCTTGGAGACCTTGGCATGAAGTCAAAACCACCTGTGGCTTCCATTTTAGCCCGTGGGAAAAGTTACCAACTTTATATACAAGCCACAAGGGTTTGAGTAGTGTAATAGGTGAATTGACACAGGGTGCAAAAGGAGAATTTTGGGGTTTTTAGAATGTGATTCAGGGGTACAAGATGGAGGGATTTGGGCACGTCCAGGCCTTCTTCTCCTTCTTCTTGCCCTCCATGTCTTGCTGTGATGGTGACACTTTTCTATTGGTTTAAGGTAGAGACACAGTGTCCAACATAAATGACAGATATTGGCACATTATTGTAAGCACAGTACAGGTAGTTTTTGGTATAAAATGTAAACACCGCCCTGAGGGCACACAGAAGGCCATGGCCAACCTGCTGGACAGAGCTCAGCAGGTCAGAGAAAGAATGTTATAGATAAGGAGAGATAGGGTCACCTTGAGAAGCTGACCCTAAGCATTCCGACGACTTCTTTGGTTGCGTGGGCTGGGAAATGAGGACTTTTACACTCTTGGGGTCATCCCGACACACAGGGACACCGCAGACCCTGAGATGTTGGCAGAACTTGTCTGTGCTGCAGTTCTGTGTGTGCCACGTCAGCCACACTCGCATGCCATGCCGGGAATTCAGGGATGTGTGGATCCCTCCAGGCACTCAGGGACTGCACAGCTCTCTCTGCACAACAGCTGGACGTGGGGTTGGCAGAGCTGAGGCACACAGACTGTGCAGCTTAAGAGCATTCCACATCCCCAGGGAGCCCAACCTGGACAAGCAGCAGCATCCAAACCCTTCACCTTCAAGGCAGGGCTGGGGTTCTGAGAGCACAGGGCTTCCAGGGCTGGGCTGAGTATGGAAGTGCTGCTCAGATGCACAGCCCAGCTCTCCCTGCCTTTGAAAAGCTCTTTCAGTAACGTTGTGGATGTCTCTTCCCAGTTCTTCAAAGGGCTCAGGTATTCTTTCCTGCCACTTCTCCTCCTGCTACCAGTGCCTCCCATAACGTCCTCCCCTTTGTTGGCTTTGCTGCTTTTAGTCTACGAGAACTGCCTGGAAATTTTGGAGTTTGCACAACTCTTTCTGAGCTCTCTCCATTGTAGTTCCCTGACCTCTGCTCACCCACGTGCTCCTGTACCCCACCTCCTGCATTCACCTTCCCTCTGTCTCATGGTGCCACATGGTTTTCACTTAATTGCAGTTTGTCCTCCTTTAATACAAAACCAGTAGATTTCTCTCAGTCATTAACTCTTATCTTTATTTCTTCTTTTATTCTGCACATTACCAAGAATTTGTTTTTCTTTCCAGTGTACCTTGGGAGCTCTCCTAAAGGAAAGTTGTATAAAAAACTACTTTATAGAGCACCAGGCCTCCAGAAATTTCTGACATTGAGTAGCATGAGCACAGCAGGGAAGCTGAGTTTATCCTGCAGTATTATTTTTTCTTATTTGTTCAACCTGTCCTATATTTTCTGTCATGTAAATTATTGTTTCACAAAAACAGCTGTACTGCAGTGCAAAATCTGCATGAGGCAGTGACAGGCTAAGTCTGAAAGTGAGAATAGCCTACAAAGGTTGGTTTGGTTGCAAGAAGACAAAGCCTGACTTAAGGATGATGGTGGGGAGATGGTTGGTTGGCAGATGCTCTTAGAAAATAAAAGTGTGGTTGTAAAAGTCTCCCAAAAAGATAACTTTTTAACTGAAGCAGAAAATGCAAGACTTCCAAAAAAGTCTTTTAATTTTTTTTTATCATGAAAGGAAGTGATAAGAAGATATGTAGGAGTAAGAAAGAAAATAATGAAATTGACTGGAGAAATTTTAAATGTAAAATTCCATTGTTACATCTTTCATCAAAACACAAATCCTATGGAGGGGTTGATTTTTCACCCCATAGTGTGATAAGCTTTTTGGTAAAACAGAAATAGTGTAATTGAAATCCATTTTGCATCATTTTCCCTTGGATGATTTAGAATTAGGCCAATTTATATTCTGCAGGTACAACCCAATGAGAGTGTAAATGCAGCCACCAGAATTGTTTTTGTCCACGAGCAAAGCTGGTATCATTTACTGATTCATTACACTCTCAGCAGGGTCCTCTCTTTCAAAAGCTACCTGGAATTCTTGCCGGCAATAGAACACTAAACTCTAAAATAAGATTTGCATAAAAAATGAAAGTTCAAGGAAAAATGATAATAGTGATTAAAAGTAACATTTGATGACTATTTTGATTAGAATTCCACGTTGAAATGTGGTATTCAAACAGACACAGAGGCTTTTGTTCCCCTCCAGCTCCAACTGACAATGTACCTATTTAACTAGACTATTATGTCCCTGGTAATTTGCTTGAAATAATAGACGGTGCTTCCATTAATATTTAACAATATAAACATCAAACAAAGGCTGTACATCTGGAATCACAGACTATGCTTTTTGCATTAGGGTACTAATTTTAGAAATAACCTCTGTCTGACGGGGCCTGCTGATGTGTGTTTGTCGTAACAAGTCAGTAATTGAGTTTTCTGAGCATTTTGACCACTGATACAAATTTGCAAAGCAGATTACACAGCAGAAACACAATTTCCATCCTGACCTTTATCACATTGCTTTCTGTTGGGGGAATTGGAATGTTTAGAGAGGGAAATATAATCTAAGTGAGCCTAATTTGTGAGAATGTGATTTCTGATGTTAACTCAGTAAACTGCATTTTGATTCATTTCATAACACATCATCTAAAAAATTGTCATTAGGCAGGTATCACAAAACTTATTATCTTTTATTGCCTAGGCAGAAGATACTGGGTTAGATGATTATAAATTGAAAATCATGGAAAACTTTTATCTTCAGCTGCTGTGCAAAGATCCTGTCACAGCCTGGTTTGGTTTAGCAAACAGCTTTCTTCACATCCTCCAGTGTGAACAGGGCACGGGAATGATGCTGAGCTGTTGTGGATGTAGAGGTGCTGGTTGAGGTTAAGGATGGAGAACCTCCTTAAGAGGCCTCTGCAAGAGGTCCTTTCAGATGGTTCATCCTGGTCAGTGAGTGTGTCTTGGTTTGAAAAGCCAGGTGTCTGCTAAGGAAGGCAGGAGCCTCCCCTGAAGTGGAAAATGTAAACCTCCTCCCTCTGAATTGTTATAATTTTGAAATTAAGGGGCTCTCAGGCAAAGATATGGGAGTAGGGATAGGAGTTCTTTATTAGGAAAAACAAAAATAAAAATGCAGTCATACAGAACAGCACTGCCAGAGTCAGAGCAGGCCCTGGCAGGCTGTGGGTCAGGCTGGTGGCAGCAGTGCCATTCCATGGGGGCTCAGCCCTCCTGCAGTGCCAGCTGTGCTTCTGCTGGAGCAGGATCCTGGACAAGGCTGGAGTTTTCCTCTGAAGCTCCAGGGCTGCTGGAGATGGGCCTGGGCTTCCTCTGGGAATGCAGTGAGGCAGAAAGCTGCTCCTGTGGGAATGCAGTGGGGCAGAAAGCTGCTCCTCTGGGAATGCAGTGGGCAAAGGCTGCTGTGGTGTCCCAGAGTCTCAGATTGTATCCAGGTAGGAATGTTTGGCTCCTCCCCCTGGGTGGAGCATCTCCCCATGGGATGATGGAATTTTCTCAGCCATGCAGGGACACTCACTGGCCATGAACAGAAGATAATTAATAATTAATTGCCCATGAACAGAAGAGATCTGGAGGGAGGATTGGTTGTGGGAGAGATAAAGAAAAAACTGCCCAATGAACAGCAGATACCTGTCCCACCGCTAACAGATGGCAATAGAAGACACACCCCCAGCCAGATCTTGTAACCTAAGGCAGAGTGCCACAGTCTTGTGGTGTCACAGCCTTTGGGACTGTGACAAATAGGTGAGGCCCAGGGCATATCCTCCAGCTGAATTTCAGCTGGAAGAAATTCAGTTGCTGCCCTCTCAGTGATACAAAGTGTAAGCAATGGGAAAGTTCAGTTCCAAAGGTGTGTCCCGAGCAGCAGTGAAGCAGCAGTCCATACAAACCCTGCCTGGGCAAGTGGTAAAGCAGCTTCCCTGGCATTGCTCTCACCAGCTGGATGCATTTCAATGGTCTTGACTCGGCTGCACATCCAACAGGATTTGCTGTTTGATGAAAAGGTGAAGAAAAGCTCTGTGAGGGTCTGTGGTGTCTTGGAATGATGAGGTAGATTAGAGCAAGTGTTGCATTGGATTCCAGAAAGGTCTCAGATGTATAAACTTGATTAATCTAAATTCAGCTCTGGTGAGATGATGGATTGCTTGATGGCAGAAGATCATAAAATAATCAGCACTGGGTTTTGCTTAGATTCTTGCAATACATTCCTCCAGAACTGTGCGCTAGGAAGCACAGGGACCTGTGGTGTCAGGAGTTAAGCTGTGCCCTGGTTTCCTCCTTGGCTCAGACCTTGGTTTGCAAGGCAAGAAAAATATGGAAAATAACCTTAAGTTGAAGTGCTTCAAGTTTGCATAGAATCATAGAATGTTTTGGGTTGGAAGAGACCTTAAAGCTCATCTTCTTCTACCCCTGCCATGGGCAGGGACACCTTCCACTATCCCAGGCTCCTCCAAGCCCTGTCCAACCTGGCCTTGGACACTCCCAGGGATCCAGAGGCACCCACAGCTCCTCTGGGCACCTGTGCCAGGGCCTCCCCACCCTCACAGGGGAGAATTTCTCCCTCACATCCAATCTAAATCTGCCCTCCTTTGACATAAAACCATTACCTCTGCCTTGTTCCACTCTGCTTCTTGGCATCCTAAGGAGATAAAACTCCAGGGCTGCTCAATATCCTCCTCCAAATCCTGCAGGAAACACTTCAAGGCTTCCTGAGCCTGAATCAGACTCCATGAGGAGCAAACTCAAGCATGGGGAAAGCTGCTTGATTCCCAGCCTTTTGTTTCTCTGCTCAGTGAATCAGCGAAGGGCTGCCCTGGCTGCAGGTCCAGTGTGTGTTTATCTGTGGGGTCAGTGACTAGGGGCTCCTGGCCACAGCATTTGGGAAAGCTGCTTGTCCCCAGTAAGTGAGGGAGTGCTGATCAGCTGCTGTCCCTGCTGTGTGAAATATTTACAGCACAGGGTGATCCCTGCCCTGTGGGTCCATGCCTTGGACTTGTCACCAGTGCCCAGGGGCTGTGCTGCACAAACACAGGCATCCTCTTGTGACTACTGCAGATTTCCCTAATTTTTATGTGATTATACCTGCAACAAGGCAGGAACAATCACCTTCATCCTCCTGTTTTGGGGATTTTTGGGCTTTTTTCCAGAGTGTGTGTTCTGGGACCTCTGGCTCCCGTGTTTTTGGTGCCGTGATGTTTCAGAAGCAGCCTCTCACCCTGAGTTCTGGTTTGGTTTCAATACAAACCTATGGGAACCTGCCAGTTTTTCATTCACAAACTGAGCAAATTAAAACCTAATAAAAGTGCAAATGAACCTGGGAAGTCCATTTGAAGTCGGTGGAGCTGTGCTGATTTATTCTAGCCTGAGAATCTTTTCGGGCTTGAATGCTTTTGGGGTTGTTCCTGATTTCTCCTCTCTCAGAGTTCCAGCAGAACTCCAATGCTCATCTCTGTCCTGATCCATTTTATCTGACCTTTACACCCTCCATATACTCAGGGAATTCTCTCAGTACTGGGATTTTTATATAGAGATATTTGAAAAGCTGTCTCGACTAAAAACCATTTGAGGTTACTGTGTAGGAGAAACTTCTCTCTCCTTTCACGTTTTTGGATTTAAATAGACTCATTCCTACCTATGGCAGGGACTAGGAATGATTCAATAATTTGCAACTAATAATTTATTAGAACAACTTTGCCCTCCTTTCTCCTCACAAATTGTCTGCAAACAGATTGTACAACTCTAATATGTTAATAGCTGAAAATTATTTGACCATTTTTTTCAGCAAATACCTTTTGGCCTGTGGATTATTTGAATTGCAAATTGTAACTGTTAAAATGAAATATATAATTA
The DNA here is from genome assembly GCF_026979565.1 of Vidua chalybeata. Classification (NCBI taxonomy): domain Eukaryota; kingdom Metazoa; phylum Chordata; class Aves; order Passeriformes; family Viduidae; genus Vidua; species Vidua chalybeata. Next base: position 17,634,975 of record NC_071540.1, read on the forward strand.
ACACTGCAAATAGAGCTGATTGGGTATTGCAGGAGACCAGTTTTTATGGAAATATATTGATTTTTCAAAATGAACATTTGCTACAGCAGCACAATGATTTGGGAAAAAAAAAAAAAAAAAAGCTTTGTTGAAGTAAATATTTGTAATACAGAAGGGTATTCTTATCTTGAGTGCTCCTGACAGCTCACTTGAGATTTTGCTGATGGAGACAACCAGATTGAAAATCCTGTTGATAAACTTGAAGTGCTTCTTACCTTCCCTCATCCAGCCAGGTGTCCTGATGCAGACATTTATTTATTCTGAGACACAGCTCTTTTCATATGCTCTGTCCAAATTGTTACCTTTGTAAATATAATTAGGCATAACTTGGCAGGTTGTGTAGCAGTTGTAATATTTTTTAAGAAGTGCAATAATCAGGTCAGGCAGGAATGGTGGCTCCTACACTTGTCAGTCAGACTCTTAACATCTCCAACCATATATTCTCATTTTAATGGAGGAACCTTTGGATATTTTTTTTTTTTTTGCTTTCTAGCATTGTTGCAGTGTTCAGTATGAAGCTTTGGAAAATGTTAAGCACTGGGGAAATGATGTAACCAAGTCCATCCTTGGGGTTTTTTTTGGGGATACAGTTCATTAATGTGGATGACATACAGTGTTTTCTACCCAGCACCAAAAATTGGAGTATAAACAGTGGTAGGTTTAGAGTCTGTAAGGAGTAGGAGTAGTGCCAGGTGCCATTTAAAGCACCAGAATACTCATTGGTGTTGCTTTGGACATGAAATGAGTACACAGAAGCTTGGTAAGTTCAAAGGAGAAAAAGAGCAAGTTTTATTTGAACATTTGGTATTTATAGAATTCTAAAGGTGACTGTGGATTGGAGGATGGAATTACCACCTCTCCAACTACACTGGTTTAAAGATCAATCAATCATTTCTCTCCACCCATAGAGAAATATGTAAACTATTCTATTTATACATGAAATTGTGTGGGAATTCTGACTTTCAAACATGTAAACATTATTAGAAGGCTAAAGAAGTTTTATGAGAACTTTAAAACTTTCCAAAGAACTATAAAAGAAAACACTTTTAAAAATCAGGCAACACAGTGGTGCAAGGACAGGGAGGGTTGGAGGCTCTCCTGGGTGCAGGGTCTGTGAAAGAGAGGACTCTGATGCAGCACATGGGAAGATGTGCCATGATTTCCATGGTTCCTTTCCCAAAAGGTTCCTGTGGCTGCAGGAAGGGCAGGGGAGCTCCAACAAGGTGGGTTGTCATGAATCCTGAGCTCTGGAATTGTCATGGATTCTGAGCTCTGGAATTGCCCTGAACTCTGAGCTCTGGAATTGTCCTGAATTGAGAGCTCTGAACTTTCTTTCATGCATTCAAGCTCTGGATTGTCCTGAATTGTGAGCTCTGGAATTGCCATGAATTGTGAGCTCTGGAATTGCCTGAATTCTGAGTTCTGGAATTGCCATGGATTGTGAGCTCTGGAATTGCCATGGATTATGAGCTCTGGAATTGCCATGGATTGTGAGCTCTGGAATTGTCATGGATTCTGAGCTCTGGAATTGCCATGGATTCTGAGCTCTGGAATTGCCATGAATTGTGAGCTCTGGAATTGCCTGAATTCTGAGTTCTGGAATTGCCATGGATTGTGAGCTCTGGAATTGCCATGGATTGTGAGCTCTGGAATTGCCTGAATTCTGAGTTCTGGAATTGCCATGGATTGTGAGCTCTGGAATTGCTATGAATTGTGAGCTCTGGAATTGCCATGGATTCTGAGCTCTGGAATTGCCATGGATTGTGAGCTCTGGAATTGCTTGAATTCTAAGTTCTGGATTTGCCTGATTTCTGAGCTCTAGAGTTGCCTAAATTCTGAGCCTTGCATTGTCCTGAATTGTGAGTTCTGGGGTTGCCATTAATTCTGAGCTCTGGAATTGCCTAAATTCTAAGTTCTGGAACTGCCTGATTTCTGAGCCCAGAGGAGCTCTGTCCCAGCAAGGATGGCTGTGTGTGTTCTTTAGAGCCCCTGGAAGGGGACGGTCAGTGACACAGCCAGGCAGGGGATGTTTGCACACAGCAGGGTCTGTAATTGTTTACAGAATCATGGAGCTGTGTTTTCTCTCACCAAGCCCGTTCCTGGGGAGCAGACCCTCACTCCAGCCACTTCTGCTGCTGACAGAGGGTTTGGGCGAGAGGAGTGCTGTCTTTGCATTCCTGTATTCTGAATATGGAATAATAAGGGTGATTAAGTGGTCTAAAATCAGCTCAAAAAGTTACATAATAATTGATGCTTTCACACTGGAGTGAAAGATTTCTGCAGCACTGTTTAATTATGAGGAACAACTGAATTTTTGCCTGAAAAATGAAAAAAAAAATAAAAAAGAAATTGCATACATTGGTCCAGGAGGAAAGCTGAAACATAGCTTGTGTTTTAAAAAGAAAAGCATATTTCAGTATATTTGACAGCAAGTATTTTCCTTGGAACATAGTGATTCTTATTCTCCAAAGCTATTGAAAATTATTACAGTACTTTATACTTCTAGCACAGCTGACATGGAAAACGACCTTCTTCCCAGACCATGAGCATCTAGTGAGTAGCTGCTGCAGATCCACCTCCCCTCTGTTATGAAGAGAAATATCTTTGCCTGGTAAAAAACAGTGTAGAGGCATCAACTTCAGTGGTGTTGTGTCTTTTATTTTTATTTAGAATACCGAATATTTGCTCTCTTCCCTGGGCTTACTTTTAGGAGCAGACTAACTAACAGGAATGATTTAAGGGGAAATATCTCAGACTAAACCTAAGCTTCAGCCATTGCTCTGCCCTGGAGGTTGCTGATCTCAACCTGAGGAGAAATTCTTATGAATATCACCATCCGTGTAAGGAAACCCCCTTAAGTGGTGTTAATATTTATATTAATATTTATATAAATATATATATTACAGCCAAGATGCACAGCCTTCTACAGCCTTCTACAAAGTGATATTAATTCAGTATCCAAATCCTAATTTGTACATCAGTCAAAACTTATAATTTTACACAGGATGTTGAAAGTATGCCCGTAAAATTCCTGTATTTTCATGTAAAATGTAACAAACTCATCCACATACACAAACCCTTTGCTCAGGCCAGCATTATGAAGGATTAAATGTGTAAATTTATGTGTAATTTAAAATAAATGTGTAAGTTATGCGGAATTAAAGTCTTGATCCTATATATTAAATAGTCACAGATTTCATCATGATGAATAACAAATAACTCTGGCCAGGAAACCAATTTGGTTCAAACACTTTGGAGCAACTTCTTTCCTTTTTTTAATGGTTACTGCTGAAGGAGAAAATTTAGTCTTCCTTTTGCTTCCAGATATACCCATGGACTCCACATCTCCCACGGGTAGTAAATAGATATTGATTTTTTTCATAACAGAAGTACATTATTACAGTGATTAAACTGTAGACCTTCCTTTATGATATAAAAAAGTTGGAAATTGGTGAGCTAAAGAGGATTTATGTTACAAAAGAGTTTGGGTTTTTCTATTCATCAGACTGTAATTCAAGCTCTAAATGCAAAGCCTCTGTGTATATCGCCCTTTTAAGCAGCAGCAACTGGCATTTAAAATAAATGCTGATATTATAATTATCAAAGCATTATGTCTGTTAGAGCTGCTAATAGTCACTTTGCTTCATTTTTTTTTAATTTTACATTTGTCAAAATCCTGACAAGCGCACTCTGGAATAACGTTAGATTCAATGTTGATATTGTTACTCAACAAGAACATTGATTATGTCTTAATAGGACATATTCAGTATGTATTATATGCAATTATCATCTTAAATTAACACAAGCATTTATTTAGCACCAACTGAAATTATTTCAATCCGAAGATTTCTTTCTTTCTGGTTAGCATTATATTATAAAGTCATTAGTACCAAATATGATATTGCAGCACACTCCTGATAAAGAATTATGCATGAATACATAGTTTATAAACAGAATTTTAAATAGAAGAGTCGAGGCACTGTTGTATCATTACAGAAATACAAATATCTATGGAATAGTCAGAAAATTCTCTTTTGATAATTGAAAAGGATCCTTAAAACACTTGTAAGCATTTTGAAAGTTCTGTGTGTTGTTTGCTTTACAAACATAATTTGTTTTGATTTCAGCAACTTTCTGGGAATTTGGGGATTTCTATTCTCTCCAGTATTTTTCTTTTTTTTTTTTGGATGAGGACTGAAGCGCTAAAGGAAGGCTTGGTGCTGGGTACTGAGCTTGCCCTGTCCAAAATATGCAATCCAAGGGTGACTTGCAGGGGGGGCACTGGAGGAATATTGAACTGGGGGCTTCCTGGGGAAAGTGCTTGCAGTCCTGCTGCTGGCAGAGCCCTGGGTGCTGCTGCAGGGAATCACAGCCTCAAGGGCCCTAAACCTTCCCTGCAACCACCCAAGTAGTTCCACTGGTTCCCACCTTACATTTTGAGTTCTACTGCACTGGTGGTGCTGCTGATTCCAGCTGAATTTGGATGCCCTACAGCCCAGACCAAGGCTTGGACTGTTGCTGCTGCTGGTGGGAAATACTCACAGCCAGGGCTTGATTCTCTTCACTCACTGATGGCTTTTTATTGTACCTGTAATATTGAAAGATTAAAACCCAGCAGAAACCCATCATCATCTGCTTTCATTCAGCATTACCCAGAAGCTCTCCCTTGGCTCGTTCCACCTGTGAGTGCCTGCACTGCACTGTTTATTTCCCTGTGCTGTGATTAGCTCCTGCTGCCTTTGTCAGGAAGCTGAACTCTGAAATCAAAGCGCCTTTGCTGGCCTCTGCCTGCTCTGTGGTGCTGAGCCAGCCCTGTCAGGGCAGCAGGGCAGTGGGATCTGATGGGAATGTTAGCTCTGGTGGGGATGGCAGGGAAGGCACCTTTGAAGGAAAGCACTGAGGACACAGCTCACCTCCTTGGCAAGCCACACAAGCCGGCAGTGTCACCCCTGCCGTGGCTGAGTGACTACAGGGAAAATTTATAGGGAAAGGAATGGTTCTCCTGCTGTAATTATACAAACCCTCTCAACAGTGTCACACTCCACAAAGTCACAGCTGATAAATAACAAACCACACCAGCAGAAACTTGATGCTCATTTATTAAAATAATCCATTATCCTTTGGAGATCCCACTTGTTGAGAGCTGGGGCTTATTTCTGTTGCTGATATCTCACTGTCCATTGCTGGACTGGATTGCTTTTGCAAGGCTGTGCTTAGGCCACTTAGGAGCAGGCCTGGGTTTAGTGGCAGGCAGTGACTTGGTAGGACATGGCTGAGTCTCTGTGGGGTCCCAAAATGATACAAATTTTGGGTGCTGCATTTATTGCTCACCTGCAGCTAGGCAGAGATGGAGATGGGGAAGGAAGGATGTTCTCCTCCACTGCCTCCTTCCAGCAGCACTTATTCCTCACAGGATAGGAGGAAAAGGAGGGAGAACACACTGGGGTCAAAAGTCTGAGCCCTGAGGAGAGGGAAATGATGAGGAGGTGCTGTGAGATCTTCCAGAGCAGCCCTGACCCTCCTGCACATCCCTGAAGTGGCATCCCTGCAGAACGGGGCTGCACAGGGATCCCTGCTCTGTCTGCAGAAATCCAGGTTTTCAGTAAATCTCACTACTCCAAACAATCCCTGCTGCTGCCTGGCTCTGCTGGGCTGGAAGCAGGAGAATTCTGCAAGCTCCTTTACAAGCGAGAGAGCCTCTGATGGGAACAAACCTCTGCTCAGGGTTTGCATCTGTTAGCAGCTGCTTCCTCTGACACAGCAAATATTTGGTGTCAGAACAAGTTGTAGGAAGTGCTGCATAGCAGGGAAGTGTAAAGTATTCATAATTATATGAAATACTACTCAGAATTCAATGTTTTCCACATTTTGCGTGAGCTTAAACATTAGACTCCTGTCACAGACATTTCTGCTGCAGTGGATGCAATTTCTAGCATAAATGGGCTTGCTTTCAATAGAAAATGGGATGGTTTTCAAAGGAAAAAAGGCCAATTTGTGAGTAAAAATGGGCATCTTTCTGAGCAAAGAGGCTTATAAATATGAAGTGATTAATGGCTTTGCAAGTTTTCCATACAATAATAACAACTTTCTAATCAAAATAATGAAAAAGTCACAGCTTGGGGAGGCAAGAGAAGCCTCATTCAGGTTTTAATGCACTTTAGAAAACAAATATATGAAAACTGTAAATTTAGTTCCCCTCCATGGCATGAGTTTGTGTTGCAGACCTGTCAGTAATACTTCTTTGCGTATATTTTTATGATGTTATAAATCAAACTCCTGGTCTTGGTTTGCCACCTTCTGAGATGAATTTCATGGAATAATGTTGCAAGACTACAGGAAATGCATTTCTTAGGATTCCCTGTGTGGCAGTGTTATCTGATTTCCTAGCAGTCCATGTGTTTTTAGAACAGAATTTATCTTCTGGCTTAACTAGTTGATTTAACATGTAAATTTATTATTTCATAATAGCTGAGCTGATGAGCAACTGAGGTGGTTGCTTCTCTCTTGGCCTAAAAATGCTTCCAAATCTACCTACTGACGAGCTGGGATCTCCTTCTCACAAGTTCTCCAAAAAAAGAGATGGTAGGATGTGCCTAGGAGAACATACACTGCAAAACTCACAATCTGGGAAATGCTTCCAAATCCCTTGGCTGCCGAGCAGCCTGGGTGACCCAAGAGGCTGAGGCTGCTTTGCTGGGCTGTGTCCAAACCTGACAATTCCCTGGGAAATTGTTAGATAAAGGACATGGACGAGGGATATCAAAGCTGGGAACTCTGGGCTCTTGCAGACACAGATCCAAAAGGTTCCGAAAGCAGCGGCTTTGTTGCAGCTTTCCCCATGGGATGCGGGTTTATTGTCCAGGAGGGGCTGGATGAACATTCCTGGGCAATGTAAGGTGAATTGCAGTGAAAAATCAAGACCCCACAATTCCTATAAAGATTTGTAGGGACGGTATGTTTATTACAGCGCTGGACTCATGTGGGGAATCATCTCCCTTCAAAGGACATGTGTCCCCTGAAAACTCCCGATCCTTTTTTATTACTCTTACTAACTTAAATATTCATAGAATTTCACAATAGGTTCATGCATATTCATTCTGCTGATTTCACATTACACTTAGAGCTAGTTACACTTGTACTCAGTTTTTGTCAGAAAGTACAGAGAGAACTCCTGGGTCACTCTGCGCTGTCTGCTTCAAGGTCCAAGGAGTCTTTCTTATCTCTTATCTCTTTAGCTTGGAAATTTGCATTCTTTCTCCTTAGCTGGGGCAGTTTTGCTAGTGCTGCAGTTACCAGACTGAGCAGCATATTTTACTTATGTTAGCAAGTTCAAAGCGGCACATTTCACCTAAATCCAAATAGATTTCTACCCTGTTACATTTTTGCTCTGTCTCAAAGGTTCTCACTGTGTGGCTTCAGAGGTGGCTGCAGCACTTGCCCACCTGTGGCCTCTGTGCTGATGTTGCTCACGTGGGCTTTGGGCAGGTGCTTCCACTCGAGGCAGCCACACAAAACTCATCTTATTGAAGTCCCACTGAAATCCAGGGCAGAATTCCCTATGAGTGCCAGGGGAGCAGGCTCTGATGCTGAGAACATCAGAACCTCAGCTTTGACAGAGCTGTTCCTGACCCCTGGTCCAGATGGGAGAGATGGGAATTCCAAAGGCTGGCACGTTCCCATTCCAGAACTGACCAGAAATGTTTTTTTTTTGCCAGATTAAGGCTGTGTTTTATGAGAGGAAATTAAGCTGGATTTTACTCTGGGCCTGTGCTGTCTGGTCCTGCAGTAGGTGGGCAGCCAGATAAGTACCCATGACATGACCATCAGATGTCAGCAATATAAATCATTAATATCACTCTACACATTGGCTTTGGGCAATAACTGGAAGTCTCTGCCTGTTTTGGAAACTGCTTTTTTGTTTCTTGCAGTGGAGCAAACTTAGATTACCAGTCTAAATGCTAATACCCAGAATGAATGGGATTTAATAAAGTGAATTTATATGTAGATTGTGACATTAGTATTTAATTATGTACCCATCATAACACTGATGAAGCAAGCTGCTAAATATTGGTGCACTGAAGGAAGAGCTTACTCTTAAAGAGCAAGTGTATTTTAATTTCTTACCTCTTTCCTAATCTTCCTAAATAACAGGATAAATTATGTACTGTTTACCAATATTCTCCTTCATGATGGATTGCAAATGAGGTTTCCAGGGTAGCAGCTGATCTCATAGAAAGCTGTGCTTGTGTTTCAGTAAAACTGTGATAACAGACCTGTTTCTCTGCTATGTTTTATTAGCCTAAATAAAGTTTTCGGGTTTTAAAAATGTATTATTTTAATATTAATTTAAAATAGTATGTTATCTCTATGGAGTTTTTTTTTCCCTTAACCTTTCCTTTTCTATGTTTTTTTCCAGACTATGGAAAGCCCAAAGTACGAGCTGGTTATAGAAGCCAAGGACATGGGTGGGATGGATGTGGGACTGACAGGCACAGCCACTGCCACCATTCTTATCGACGACAAAAATGACCACGCACCAGAATTCACCAAGAAGGAGGTAAGAGCTGGCTAAGTTTTCTCCAAAACGGTGCAAGTAATCCTAATTAGCTCATTTCTAAATGTTCTTTAAGGAAAGAAGGCACGTACAGAATGTTTTTAGCTCGGTGTGGCAGACTTTCCTGGAGCTGCTCTTTTCTTTTTTTCACGTTAATGAACGTGTCTTCATCAGCTCCAAACCACAGTGCAACCATAAGGAAAAAAAAATTATGTCATTTAGAGATTGGCTAGCAGGGTGCAAACCTGTAAAATCAATTTCCTGGGGGTAACTTTCTCCTTTTGCTCCTGTGGGGAGAAATAGCAAAACTAGCTTTAGGCTTTGGATGATCAGGACTGTGGGTGAAAAAACCATTTTCTTCCTGTCTGCAGCACTTCCCCTGTGAGCTAGCCAGAGTCTGGGGTTCTGGAATTAAAGCTCCAGTCCTAAAAGCTTCAAATTTAAACTACAGGTGGAATTTGCAAGGAAAGTTTGTTTTTTTCCTGTAAATTGAATTCAGCTGAAGGTTCTGATAAACCCCAAAATCAAAGTGAGGGAATTCCCTGCCTGCGTGCCCCAGCCTTCCTGCCCTGCTCACACTGCTCTCTTCCATCCCCTATATTTGCTGACTTTTTTTTTTTTTTTTTTTTTTTTTTGGCATCTGGAGAGAATGAGAGTGTTTAAAAAAATCTACCTAATTACAGCCAGGTTGGATTTTGCTATTAAAGTTTCCTGGGGCTCTGGAAACTTTTAAGGAAAAAATCCCAAAATATGAGAAGCAAACCTGAGGGATCCTGATTTTAAGATAATTGTGGAAGACGAAAAGGAAAACTTATTGCTGTAGAAGTTTTTTTTATTTAATCTGAAGTATATTTTTACCTCTTCTCTTTGGTAACAGATTATATTGAAACAAATTGTTGTTATTTGACTTGAAGAATTATTTCTTTTATAAACGCAAAGTAAATGAATACCAGACTCAAACACTACAGAGAAGGGTTTTTAAAAAAAGAAAAAATAAGAAGAAAGTAGAAACAATGACAATTTTGCTAAGGGAATATCTATAACTACATCAGTAAAATGTTTTGGCAGTAGTGTTCCAGTCACCTAAAAATTATCATGCAGAGACTGATCCAAACCCTTCAAGAACATGGGTGACAATTAAGTGACTATGATCAAACTATTAATTCCCTTAGAATCACCTTTTAGATCAGGCTTTTAATGCTCTGAAAGCCATTTCCTGACAACCAATACTTAAAATATCTTTGAAATGCTGTATTTTTTTTTTAACCCTCTGGAAAATAACAATGTACAAGGACAGCTTGGTGCATTTAGAAATAAGAATTTATTGGATTAATCAATCTTGATAGCAATTCATGTCAGTCAGAGTCCTACCTGCTGGAATTTCCAAAGCTGGAGAATTCTTCTCAAATTATAAGAATTATATGGAAGAAAAATTTCTAGATTGAATTCTTTTGAATAAGTCTTTCTATAACTATATTCCTGTTTGACTTATTTTGGTAATTTGGACACAAAAACTCACATGCCTGCTTAGCCACAAATGTATTGTTAGTATCAATTTCTGTGGAAATTCAGAAATGCTCATAAATTCAGTTCTGTCAGTGACAGTAAAATTTATATCCTGGAAAGTTTGTGGGTTTTAGCATGGAAATTAAATAGGTGTGAAGAGACAGCATTATCTTGTTTTCTTTGAAAAGTCTGCTCTTAGATATTTTTCTTGCATTTTTTTTTCTTTTCCATAGCGGCACCTCTCTTCCTATTTAATGGTTTGATGTGGGTTTGAACCTTTCACTATTTAGAGATGCTAATGACCTCAGAAATCTTCCTTTGCCTTGCTAAGGGATATTCATATTCCATGGAGAAGGAAGAAAAAATCAGCCTTTCATGTATGGTGCCAGCTCCTTTCAGGAGCAGATTCTCTGTTTAAAATAAGAGGAAGGAGGTGTCTATCGGTTGATTTAATGCCACTTTATTTGATTTTCTGCTGGAAGTGCTTAGTTATTGCATTTTAATGTCAGTTGCATACCACAGGCTGCAATATTATTGATTCAAATTAGTGCTGAAAGAAAAAGACAATATTTGTCAAGGTAACTTCTGAAGGAGAAAGCTCAAATTCAGTAAATCTGGAGCTTTGATTCCAGAGTGTAGCTTCTTTTATTTATTTTGTTAAATAAATAATTAAATTATAAATAATAAATTATAATAACTTAATTTCTGGAATAATAAATTAAATTATTTCTGGCCTTGGACGCTTCCAGAGATGGGGCAGCCACAGCTTCTCTGGGCAACCTGTTCCTCAGCACCCTCACAGGAAGGAATTTCTTGGAAATATCCAATTTAAATCCACATTTCTTCAGCTAAAGGCAGTTCCCACTTGTCCTATCCCTACCTGACCTTGTGCAAAGTCCCTCTCCTGGGAGAGGCAGTGCTTGCCCAGTGATGCTGTTCTCCCAGCCACCCTTTTCCCCTCCCTGCATCCCACTCCTGGGCCAGTGTGAGGCAGGGAAATTCACCCACGGAGTGCCAGGGTGCACCCCCAGGAGCAGCTGAGCATCCTGGCTGTGATCCAGCAGAGCAATTCCAGTGCCTGCAGAGCCAGAGCTGAGGCCCTCGAGGCTTGGAGCGTGTGTCAGGTGCTTTGATGGCTCAATAAATGAGACATTGCTTCAGCCCAGTTCATTATTTGCTTATTGCCCTGTCACTCCATACACTCCCGAAATATCTGCCTTGTTCTGTCTCACAGCTACACTTCCTGCTAATGATAGGCTCTGAGCAGTGTAAAAATCCATTCAGGTGTGCAAACAGTACCCTGCTCCCTCCAGGGGTTTTAATAATTTCATCTTTAATGCCAAATAGAGCAATATTTTAAGAGTTCCTCCAAAAATCCCAGGTGATGTAGCAAGGCCTGCCTTTTAAAAGGTCACAGTGGCTGGGATATTGCGCCAGATTTAAATTACAGAGATTGGAAATAGAGATGCTTGTAAAGTTAGTGGCCTCTTTGTAAAATTTACAACCTTATTTCTATAACAGGAAAAAGTTTTAAAATTAATTTTGTGAATTATTATTTTGTGTCACAGAGGATTTTGGAGTCTCCTTTCCAGCAGGGAAAGGCCTTAAGCTCAAATTTTGTTCAGCAGCAAGGGATTGCTTATGTGAAAATAAAGAATGAAGCAAAGCAAGGAGCAGGCACAGATTGTTCTGGAAAATCTGATACCTGGCTTACATCCTGCAGGATATTCCCAGTGGGTGGGAATGAGCTGGGCTGAGTGAACACTAAGGGTGCAGAGTGTTTATACCTAGAACATTAACAAAACTGAGAATTCTTTTCTTGTGTCACTGTAAGAGTGGCTGACAGATCACTGCAGTGTTGTATCCTGCAAAAAAAAAGGGATTTTAGTCCAGAGTTAATGTCACTGTGGCTGTGGTGTGATGAAAAATTAACAATGTGGCATCTGCTGAAAGACACGAGCTGGCAGATTTTCCTCTTGTATCTGTTCCTGGAGGCCTGGCTCTGCCCAGATACTGCCTAAGACCTGGGGGAGGAAAAAACTGAGTTTTAACACAAGACAGATATGGACTTGGCCCCTTTCTGTCTTTTCTTCCTTCTCCAGAAGAGAAGTCCAATGAATCCTACTTCTCCATTCCTGCCTGCAGAGTGTGCTCAAAAATGAGATTCCTCTGACTCTGTTTGCCTTTATCTTCTGACCTGAATTTTTAAAGCTTCCATTGCTGCTCTTTAATGTGCTATTTTCCCTTAACAGCAGATATATTGTCTTTCCTTGGTAAACCCTGTCAGGCACTTGAGAGGGTGTGGTTGAAGGGGATGATCTTTCTGCACTGCCCCCATTTCCCACATTTCTCCTCCTCCACAGATTTGGGACTGCAGCCCATCCCTAGCCAAACCTGGAAAGGTGGGATTTGTCACAGTGCTCTCACTGACAGAGACTTCATTTGGCCAGGGAACAACCATTCCTCACACAATTCCTCTTTCTGCCACCTCCAGCCTCGCCTTCAGTTCCATCCGTTTCTGAGACAAAGAAATGTTACACAGAAATAATTCTGTCACACCAGGGAGAACAAGATTAGGGAAAATATTTTGCCTGGTAGAAATTTATTTTTATTATATATGTTCTTAGAAAAGAATTTTCCGGTAAAATAAAGATCTTGCCTCCTGTGAACAGAATAAAATCTGTGTAATTTGACAAAACCCCACCATGGTGAGACTTGAGATATGCTAGTGCTGGGAGTCTTAAGTGAAAAATATGATTTGCTCCCATTTTGAATACCAGCTGATAAATGGTTTATAAAGGAGTAATAAATGACTAATGGGAGCTTTAATAAATGATTCATCAGCTCCTGTAGGGACCTGTGAGTGGTTGGGTTGCTTGTCACCATGATTTATGATGACTTGCAGCGCTGTCTCCTGACTCAGTTGTGTTACCCACTGGGGAGAGCAGCCCCTGGAGGACAATCTGCACCTCCGTCTGCTCGTGGTTCACAGAGGATATGAGACTTCCACAGCACCATCTGGAGAGATTGATTTTGCAGCTCAGGCTGTTGAGAAACGGGCTTGAAGCTGCTGAGAGTCCCTGCCTTAATTCTTGGTATTGGCTGAACCGTACTGAGGAATAAATATGGAGCTAAAAGCTGCTTTAAGGTTCCTCCTGGATCATTTTTCCATACTTTTACAAAAATGTACTCTCTTGGACATGATTCTTTTATTTTCTGTGGTAAACAGACCTTGGCAACCCAGAGCAGATCTGCCCATTGACTTTGCATGTTTGGAGCCAACCAATCTCACCTCTCCTCCTCCTGTGGACTGAGTCCTTCTTACCTTGTCTTGCAGGGAAAATTTTGCCCTTTGGGACTCCTAATTAATTTTGTTCCTTTCTGTGCAGGACTTCCAGTGAGCTGGACCACACATTTAGACACAATTATGTTAATGGTAGATGATTCCCCTTCCAACCCCCTTCCACAGGGTTTTTTCTTTTATTTTTCTTTACGTCTGACTGGGAGAGCTATTCAGCGAGAACCACAACTGTGTGGACAACAGGGCCAAAGAGGTGCTGTCCTCTGACTTAAAACCCAGCTAGGCAGCAAGGCCAGGGCTGTAGCCCTCTCCCATTCCCTGCTGGGGTGGAAATCACAGTGCAAACCAGGCTGAACAGAGAAAAAACCAGCAGGAGCTGCCAGGGTGGCTCAGCGAGCTGGGGAGAATGAACCAGTTTGGGTTCTTCCCACACCACAAACTGCTCTCTCCTGCTGCACATTGGAAGGGGCTCGAGCAGCACCAGCAGATCTGAGCAGATGACAAGCCACTGCCAGGCTGATAGTTAAGAATCTGAGTTTCATTATGGCCTGAAAGTGATGGGAAGCCAATCTAAAATTCCAGCAGCCTGTTCAAATTGGATCAAACTCCCCCAGCGTTGATTTGTCAGGAGAAATAGTTTTGTGGGATGGATAAAACCATTACAGCAAAATCACATGAACAGAATGCATATTGGAATTTCCATTTGGCTCCCGTTCTTGGGCTGTGAGACAATTTACATGCAGAGAAATCAGAATTCATGCAGAAACTCAACAGAGCAGGGCAAAGCCTCTCCAGCTGTCAGTAAACTTTGGCACAAACAGCTTCAGGATGGCTGGGGATCACCAGAGAGGAGCTCTTTGCCCCCCCTTGTTTTTTCTAGAGTTGTAAATACAGCTAGAAAGGCTCCTGGAGCATATCTTAACCTTCAGAAACCTCTACACCAGATAAATATTTGCACTGACCTTTTCACTCAGCTTTATTTCCACTTCATCCTCTTGCAGCAGTTCACTAACACACTTGACATAGCTCCAAGTGCCCAAAAGTCTCCTTGAAAGCAAATGAAAGATCTTACCTGGTATATTTTTCATGTGTGAGAGGCAGAACTTATGAAAGGAAACAAACATCTAAAGAGCAGCAAACATTTTATTTTCTGAATGAAGACTGTGAGCATTCTGTTGTCAGTGCAAAAATGAAATTTAAATTTTCAGTGATTACACCATTTCTTCATGGTAAATAATTGGTCATTGGTCTCACCCATGGTAAAGTTCATGGCATCCAGAGTTTTCTGAGCTGTCATGACTTATAGAACAGATTTCAAAATGACATAAGCAGCTTGGGAACCTAAAAATCTAAATAACAGGCATGCAGACACCCTCTGTCTTTTTTTCCCCTTAAATAATTTTAGATGTCAAAAATAATTTAAAAAATATTATTGGACTTAATAAAATAGCTGTGAAGACATCTGGTGCCCAGTGGAGTTCAAAAAACTGGGTTTAGGAGCATAGATTGCTTTGACTCTCAGTGCAATTAGGATTCCAAATATCTGTCTCTCTTCTAAACACTTTCAAATAACCTGGAAAAATGCCCATGATCAAGAAGGTTTATTAATATTTCTGAGTTGTGTTGTGGTGCTACCAAACTAGGGACATCTGGAAACTTATTGAAGCAGTCTGGCTATCTGGATAATGAAATTATACTTTTTTTTTTTTTTTTTTTTTTTTTTTACTTCTTGAATATTGTGCATCAGTTTTTATCAGAATTCGCTGGCTTGAGGATTCTCATGTGATGAGAAATACTCAGCACCACTCAGGATTGAATTACCAATGACCTTAACAACAAATACTCTGCTGCAGCATTTTCAAGAGTAGAATAATTTCAGAGAAAGGAAAACAAATGTGATTATTCTGTGCATTGACTGAAACAGGGAGCTCTTCAGCAAGAAACCAAAACCAAATGAAATAATATTGTTTGGAAGACCAGTGCTTCCTGTACTCATCCAGATTCACACTGTGTGCATAATAATCTGTATTCATGTGGCTTTCAGCAAGCTATCTGCATAACCAGTGTTAGCACTTTGTTCAAGAACTTTTGCAAAATATGTTTAACACGGAGTCCATGCACTTATCACATAATTAGGGCTGGATACGCTGCATGGCAGTAGGCAGCAGACTCCCACATTTATCTTTGCTCCTGAGGGGTGAGTTCATTGCTTTGTTTCTCTCCACCGAGGTCAGGAAATACATGAAGTTGTCTATTTAATCTCCAGATAAACACATTTCAGTGGTGCATAAAACAACAGAGTGCCTGCTTTATAACCTGGGAGCAGCTGAGAAACACTTGTACAATAGAGGAAAGGGTCTGTGAATAGAAATGATCATTCAAACAGTGGGAATTTGGGGAGGAACACAAAGGCACTGTGCTGCTCCTCCAGATCTGATTTTCCTCCCAGCACTCTTGCTGTCCCAGTAGGCTCACACAGCAAACTTGCATTTTTGCCAGTCCTTTGCCTTTTTTCCCCCCTCTTTGTCACTGTTCCTTTCCTGCCCTTTGTTTCGTTGCCCTGATTTGTTGTCCTCAGCTGATCTGAGCCACGCTGATGCAAACTCCTGGGCGAGCCCTTGCCTTCTGCAAGCCTTTGGCTGTGCTTGGAAGGTCAGCAGCAGCTCCGTGGCAATAACAGCAATTCTCAGTGCAGCTGGCAAATTCTCACCACAAACCCGTTCTGGTGCTGACTTATCCTCCAAAGGCTTCTTCCATCTGCTTCTGCAGGCAGCAAATACCCAAACCCTGCGAGCAGCAGAAAAGCCATAAACCCACGATTTACTGCTCTCTTCTCCAAGAAGTGAAGGCTAATGTGCTTCCTCAAAGTGGTCCATGAAGTGTGAACTTTACAACAGATATTAAGGTCAGGATTACAAAGTAAACAGTAGCAGTGAGAGTTTGGAGTGCCTCTAGCACAAACACGTTTGGGTGAGGAGCTGGAGAGTAAAAATTAAAAAGGAAGGAATGCTCAAACAAAGGCTCTTGAGGGAAGCACAAGCTAAACAAAAATAATGTAATGTCTCCAGACCTAGTCTTGGACCACTTATTCAGAGAAGCTGTATAAACATAATTATTAGCAATCATTGCCAGGAGTGGATATGTGATTTTCCAATTAAACAAAACAAAGCAAAAAAAAAAAAAAAACAAAAAAACACCAAACAAACAAAAAAACCCCAAAAACAAAAACAAAAACAAAAAAAAAACACAAAAAAAAATAAAAAAAAAAAAAAAAAAAAACCAAAAACCCTCTCCAGCTGGAATTTTGCAGTTGCCTTCAAATCAAATTAGGATTGTTTTCTACAGATTTCAATTGTAATGGACATTTAAAATTTTGAGTATTATCCCTGGTATCTTTTTTCCTCTAAATGTACTGGTGAAGCAGTCCATGGAAATGTCCTTTGATTTCACTCTTCTCCGAGAGTGTTCATAGCATATTGAACTTCATAAACTCTTCCAAGAAATTCCAGCTTCAACACTGAGTGCTGGCAGGTGACACAGAGACTTCCAAGAAGCTTCACACAGTTGCTTTCAGATCAAGATACAAAATGATGCATCAATCTCTTTTCTGAAATTAACTTTGGGGGTCTCTGTTGGGAGACCTCGTTTGACTGTGTGACATCCAGCTGAAAAAAAACCTTAGTGTGGAAACAGTGATTTTTACACGTGGTATTCAATGCAAAGTGGTTCTTAAATCATCATTATCTTGTTCATAGAATGCCAGAATGATTAAAAAATCATTCTTTACATGATCTCATTCCATGTGCCATGGGCAGGGTACAGCTTCCACTATTCCAGGTTGCTCCAAGCCCCAGTGTCCAGCCTGGCCTTGGACACTTCCAGGGATCCAGGGGCACCCTCAGCTTGTGCCAGGGCCTCCCCACCCTTACAGGAAAGAATTTCTCCCTAATATCCAATCTAATTTCCCTCTTTCAGTTTAAAGTAATTCAGAATGTAAATCGGTGGTCGGGCAGTGAGGAAGAGAAGACCAGGTATTACCTTTTTGGACTTGAAGGACCTTTTATTCCATGTATAAATTATTTCAGTTCCTCACCTGTGGAATGTGGAATACTAACTGAAATACCAAGAATTCTAAATCTCTTTGTCTGACACAGTGCAGCTGATTGGAGAAGTAACAAATAGAGGAATTGTGAGATGTGTTGCAAAATATCACTGTAATCCCACGAGTTCAGAAACCCACACTGTTAATATGCCTGCAGCATCTGTGGGAGTTCTGTTTTAAAGCAGGATTAAACATGATAACACTCTATAGATCTTAACATATTCAATTTGCAGCAGACAAAACCCTATTTAATACCAATTACAGAATATGTGTGAGCTGGTATCATAGCTGCAGTTTATATGAGCAGAGGGAATTTGCAAAGCTGAAGTCTATTCATTCAAAAATAATAAATAGTTTATGTGGCTGCTTGGGTCATTCCACTAGAGTGGAATGACTTTTGTGATCAGTTTATCAATTCCTTCACTGACAACTGAGATTTCAAGATTTTTCTCAGCAACACTAAAACTGATTTGGCTACTCCAAAATTTGCTAACCATCTGTGCACACGAATCAAAGTGTCAGGATTTTTTAGAGAAAGTATCTTTTTTCTTTCTGCTCAGAAGCATTAAAATAGACAATGGATAAAACTCACCATGCTAAAAGGAGCTGTAGGTATATTCAAATAAAATTTTTAGCAAATGCTTGTGAAAGATATTCATTTTGGAAGAAAACAAAATTATATAGGTCTGGTTGTGTCTTGAACTTAGTGGAATGAAAATGGTGTTGTTACATGTAAGAAAAAGCAGATTAGAGGGTTCATGCAGGACTCCTTGTAGTTATAGTCTCTTTTGAGGAAAATGGTTTGGAAGTGGAATTTTTCATATCCTTGTAGTTCCTACTTTGGCTTGTTTCCAGGACTTGTTTGCCTTAGAGTTCCAGATGCTTATTTGCTTAAAGGGTAGCCCTTTCTCCAGCCGTCTGTCTAACAGTCACTTAATATTTATTTGTTTTTACAAATGTGTTCCCCTGTGTTCTCAGTCCATATGTCATAAAAAAGTGTAAGCCCAGCTCTACAGGGAGTAGTGATGTTCTCTTCCCCTTTCCATTCTAGACTTTGACCCAATTAGGAAAAAATCTCTGAATCCCAGTTGTTTTCCTCACCCAATATTTCCTTCCAACACTATTGCTCTACAGCCAGTCCTTTGGAGTTTCTATTCTAACTCCTGTTCTCCTCTTGATGCAGCTTTTATAGAGATTCTTTTTTCACTTCCCTGTGCTAATCACCTGTGTCCTCTCCTTGATATTTAATTTGCCCAGTGCTAAAATTTATCCTTCAAAGTTCCTTCTGCCTGTTGCATCATTCGCTTTTTTTAAGACAAGACAAACTTCTCCATTCCAATTTACCAAAAAGCAGACTCTTGGCTTTTCCCCCTTCCGAGCCTATTCTTTAGTCAGGAGTCTGGAGGAGCCTTCTCTGAATTTTAATAATTAGCTTTGAATTTTCCTTCCTCTGCAAACTCTCTGAGCCTGATCACCTCACATTCCTCAAACCCCTCTGCTCCTGTTTCCAGCTGCTGCCTCAGAGCTCCCGAGACACTCCAGTGATGGATCCCTGACAGCTTTTTGCTTTTCCCCTTTCTCTCTGCTCTTACTTTCATCACTTCTCCCCTGTCTTTCTGCATGGAAAATTTTTATTTACTATATCACCAAAGCCTGTTTCCGACCTTTGTCCTCTCATGATCCCCATTCTGTCCCCAAGATTTTCCCCCTTTTTTCTCATTTCTGGAAGACCTTCCTTCTCCCATCCCTTGATACCATTCCCCAGTGAATTCTTCCTCATGCCCTCATCCCCTGCTTCCCTTGGGAGCCACCTTTTTATTTTCAGCGCCTTAAACTGTCTCTTTGCTCAGGGCTCACAGAAGTCAATGCACACCCTTTGCCTGCCTTCTATAAATCGAGCCCCGTGGCTGTTGGCTTCCACACATCCCCTCATTTGTTCCTTTCAGACTTTATTTCCTCCTCCCCAGCTCATTTGTTTTGCCCATCTCCAGCCACGGAGGCTGGCAGTGCCCATACATTAACTGGTACTGTCAGATGCTCTTAGATCAATGATTTTGTTTCATTTAGAAGACTGATGGTGAGGAGAGCGCTGCTGTCCTCAAGAAGTTTAAAGGGTTGAAAGCAATCCCTTAGCTAAAAGAAAATAAAAGTTTGAAAAATCAAAAGAGTTATGTGAGGGAGTTTTGAAAGAAACATAAGGAAGATCAATCCTGCTAAATAAGCTTAAATCTAAACCAACAGTTGTCTGAAATAATATCAGGGAAGAAGATTTATCTGTAGTATTGATATTCTTAACTGCCTGCATCCAAGCTGTGGCTCCCATCCAGATGGAGATGGGAGTGCAGTTTTAGACTGGGAAGTAAATCTGGATTTCTATGCATATATATAAATAGAAACACAGGCCCACAGGTGTCTGCCTACCTGAGCTGAAGACCTGATGTTTTGTTTTTCTAAAGCTGCATTTTCTAGCATGGGTTAAAACATGGATTTACTTGTCTGTTTCATAGAGCCACAGAATCACTTAGGTTGGAAAAGAGCTCTAAGATCAACAGGTCCACTTGGAAATAACACAATATATTTCCATATTTAGAAATAACACAACTGGCATTTGAAAACAAAGAACATGGTTTCTGATTAATTGATTCAGTGCTGAACGAAGCTAAGAAACCTGTGTATGTTTGAAGACAAATGAAGGGCAGGCTTTCTGATTTAGCAGTCTTGACCTTTTCAAATTTTCCATCTTAAATAATAATTGAAGCCATAAGTAAATAAATTCAACTTTGCCTGCAGATGTTGAACTCTTTAACGTCCTTTTCCTGTGACACAGGCACTGCCTGATATTCCTGGCACAAACAGGTGTATCCTGCCCCGTGCTAGGGCTGCCTGACAGTCCCTGGGAGCTGTTTTCTTTCCTCCAGGCAAATGATTAAAATACAGTTCCAATCAATAAATCTGTGAGGGTTCTGTGGCTGGGAAGTGTTCACCCAGGGGGCCTCTGTGTCCTGGGGGAATTTCTTTTCTTCAATCCCCCTGTACTCAGGAGAGAAGCAAATCACAGAGTCTTGTTTACCTGGACTGCCTGTTGAGGCTGCTTTTGGCTGCCTGCAGGAGCTGCAGGGAGCAGCAGGGAGCACAGGGCCACTCTCACGTGCTGCTGGATAAATCAGGGATGTCAGCACTGAGGAATTTCTGCCAGCTCTGCTGGCTCCCAGCAGCACCTCTGGGAAATCTCTGCTTTGGGAAGATCCAATAGCTCAGCCTGCACTCCTTTGGTGGCAGTGGGGAACCGTGCTGGGACATTATTAAAAGGTCTCAGGTTCTGAGATCTAATTTAGGCGAACTTCTCCACTTCTCAAGGATTTCAGACTTGCTTGTTTCCCTTGCCTTGAGTGAGGGTTATCCCAGATGATCAAAGAGCAATATGTGAGCACTAATCAGTTTTAGATGCTCCTTACTCCAGCAGCAATTGCTCTAATGCAATCAATTAAAAGGAAGTTTTAATGATTTTAATAACTGAGCTTTTAAAGGGAACATGGCAGTTATTATTGAACTCCTAATTTATTATTTCCCATGGAGATCAGTTTGGAAAATAAAAACATAGCTTTTAAAATGCACCATCCCCTGCAGTCTCACTGGTTTACTTCTTAAATTTGCACTTGGCTTTGTAAATAATGGCAGCATAGAAACAATGAAGCAATGAAGCTTTTTCCATTTCTAACTCCTGTGTTATGGGAGATGCAGGGGAAAGGTTCTATTCCTGCCTGAATTCAGCAGAAGGTGGGACATGTTTCCATGCATCCATACAGCCAGGAAAAGCATCCCATTGGTTTCTCTCATGGATTACTTTCAAGGAAAACACTCCACTTTAGCTGCCTATAAAGGAAGACTGGGGTTCTAGTCAGCAGAAAATCAGCTACATGTTGCACATCTGAATTATTTATTCAGAAATAATAAGCTTTATCAACACACACTGAGAGGATTTTCTGTGCTACATGGGAAAGCCATTGTAGAGCCTTGCCTGAACTAATTTGGGAGTATTCAGGAAGCACCTTATTCACTTTTTAATGCCTGGAGTCCAGACTATAGGTTGAAGCTCACTTATGTCATCAATGTATTTTTCTTAAATTCTTAAAGTATGGGCAGCATTACAAATGTTAATGCTATTATTATAGGATCATCATTTAAAAATACCAGCATTCTCCAAAGGCTCCAGCAGCGTGTCATTTCCCTGCTTTATTAAAATGAATGAACAGATGTACAATTTATTTCTGCTGAACTATCATCTAAATTCATAAGCTATTTCTCATGTGCCTGAAATCTGTGTTGGTTTCCCATTTTCTTTGCCTTAGAAAAAAAAAAAAAAACCTCCACTCTCACATTTATCACTCTGGGATATAAACGAGAAGTATACTCTGTTCTTCAATCACTTTAGACTAATACCCTCAATACAATTTAAATCCCATCTCTTCAAGGCTGTTCTCAAAACCCAGGCACTGGGGCACCCAGGATCTGAGTGGAAAAGTCCCTTGCTGCCTGTGCAGGTGGCCTCCAAGGACATTGTCCCCAACAGGACAAGGTGGCACAGAGCAGCTGTGTTTGATCTTTTGGGCTGGCATTTACAGTGCCAGTAGAGGAAATGCAGTTTCTCAGCTGGATGTTGGAGGAAACCAAGGAAGGGACAAATAATGGCTGGGAAGTGGGAGAGGTGAGAAGGTTGGGTGTGATTGGAGTGGAATTTATGGCTGAGGAACAAGTGTCAGCTGGCCCCAGACACTCCAAATGTGATTTCTGTGCCTTGCAGCAGAGTGGAGACGTGGCAGGTGCTCCTGGAAGGGATAAACCAAACAAGACAATGCAGAGATTGGAGGCAATGAAACCATGCACGTGAAACAGAGATGTTGCCATGGAAAAAAATGAGCATAAAAACCCCAGACAGAGCTCTCAGCCTGTCACAATCCTCATTTGTTGGCAGCGTTTGTGGGCCTGGCATTTTGCTTTAGTTCCATGTGAGGAATGAGTGGATGACATGTTCTAGGGGTTCTGGCAGCATTTCTTCTGTAAACCCTATTTCTAAAGATTTATATTGTAAGGAAATAAAAAAAAAAAAAAAATCAGTGGTTTGATGTTGAAAACTGAATTCTCAGGCTCAGATTGTGGGGTTTAAGTCTTTTTAATTTTTAGGGTTTTTTTTTATAAAAATCACTTTGGCAAAGAGAGGAGTGGAACAGAATGCAAATCAATCTGTTTTTCTTCATTTCATAGCTACTCCAGAATTTAAATGCAAGCCTTTAAATTCCTTTTTGCCAGACAATTCAGGAAAATGATGAAGTAATGGCTGAGACTTGTTAAAAGTGTGATTTCCTTCAGAAATCTTGTCTGCGTGGCAGGAGCAGTTTGTTCCTGCAGGACTGCAAGGGAAGAGTTTTAATTCACTAATAAGATGGAGGAGTTCTAAGTGGAGCAGGAATTTTGCTACAGTGGCCACGCTGCAGCCTCAAAGCAACTAAATTTTGATATCTAGTGCTGCCACTCTTGTCCCTTTGGATCCTTCCCCAGACTGAGATCAGTTATTCTTCCCTCCCCTTTCCTTACATTTTGTTGCCAAAAGAGGACATGACCAGCTAGGAAAGCCACAGGCACAATTTTTATCTGCAGGAAGGAGGGCAAGTGTTATTTTGCAGTTCCACCCTGTATCTCCAGCTGTCAGCACCAAACCCAGCATAACGAAGAGTCTTGGATGAAGGGGAGTTTCAGACTGGAATCTCAGTCAGGAAATTCTTTCCTGTCACTTGGTTTTGGCACAGGAAAAAAAAAAATCATGGCAATCCAGTGAACTTCCTGGTGTTCATGAGCATCATGGACCTTAAAAGTGTTAGAAAATCAGGGATATGTGTTTTGTTCTGCATAGATCCTTGGATTTGGGCTTCTCATGATTTTTTTAGGGAAGTGCTCTCTAGATGTCCTCAAATTCCTCCCTCCTGTTTATATCATTTCCAGTATTTGCTTATTTTTCCTTTAAGAGCTTGGAGGTTACAGTGCCTGTGGTCTCCCAGCAATCCTCTACAGTCCTTCAGCTTCCCTGCAGGTTTTGCTTCATATCTGGTGAGGATTGGCATTGTCCCTGTGCAGGTGACATCCAGACAATCCTTTTATCCACAACAGCCCATTTGCTACCCAGAATTATCCCAGGCCATGTGCTTCAGACCTCTGCCTGTGCCAGAGCTCCTTTCCTTCCTGCTGTGGCCAGGGGCCAGGGGCTGACCCAGGGCTGAGCAGATGGAACAATTCCTGCCTCTGCCTCTGCCCTGCACGGGCAGCAACTCCCTGCACTTCTCCACAGAGTTTTGCTCTTTGCACAACATCAAATCACTTTTATTGTCCACAATTCTTTTTCCAGCACAGAATAAGTGACAAAGCCAACATCTGCTGTCTGTGGTTTCTTCTTCTTTCATCCTCAGCACAGGAGGAGAAGGGTGTATAGATTTTGAGGGCTTTGATGTGATGGGATTTTGCTGCTGTATGTTTTCTCCTCTACCTGTGGTTTTGCGTTTAATGTGGAGAATTGATTAAGTCATTTGGGTGTTGTCTTTTGGATTTTGTAGTAGGACAGGCTGAGAATATTTCACACCCAAAGGAGAGCCTGCAGGCACTGTGTAGGGCTCTATAGGCACTGTCTATGGTTCCCAGCTTTATGTCCCATTTAGGGACACTGTGATCTTCTCTAATGCACCAAACTTCTGTCCTGCAGCTCCTATTCTGAGCTTCTCTTATGGTAAAGAATGCTGACACCTGTGCCAGGGTGTGTCCTGTGGGCAAATGTGCCCAGGGGTTCAGGAGGAAATTCATCGGTTCCAGGGATAGTTGAGGGTGAGCTTCATTAAGGGAATGTTTTATATCCATATAGCATTTTCCATTCCAAAGAACCCCAAAGAAACCTACAGAAAATGGATCTTCTCTGTGGGCAAGCAGAAAATTTAACTGCAACTTTCTCCTGCTTGTGGAGAAAACAGAGGTCTAAGACTTCATTTCCTTTAATAAAGAATTCTACGCAAGAAAGTTGCTTTAATTTCTGAGGAAGCATTGCAGGTAATGGCTAGCCCTGATGCTGTATTTTTACATTCAAAATCCTGTTGATGGGCAAAGGGAAGCCCACCTTATATATAAAGCCAAGAATTTAATATTCATAAAATTGAAAACTAATCCACGTTCATCCAAATCCAAGAATCATTATTAATCCTGATTGAGTTACTGAGACAAACAGTTCTTCAACCTAGAAAAGTTTTCAATAGGGAAAATAGGACAGATGTAAAAGTGTTGTACACACCTTTCTTAGCTTCTGCTCCTTTTCCTGCTGTTTCTCTCACCATTTCCTTGCTGCTCTGGGCCATGAAGTTGGTTTCATCCCAATGTTTGTGGTCAGGCTGTTGTGGGGAGCTGTGACACCTGGGCTCCTTTGCCAGGACAAAGGGGATGCTCACGCTGCCCATGTGCCCCTCCTGCCCTTGGGATCATTTGGGGTCACATTTATGTCTTTGAGAACGTGTTTCTGTGTGTTGCTTGGCCTGAAGCTCCACGTTAGGTCCAACTTTCCTGTCTCTGATGTCCCTCAGGCTTGTTAGATCCTCCACTGCCCTTTTGAGCAGTCTCTCTACCCTCAGCAGTGCCTGGAGCTGTGACAGTCACCCACCCCGGGGCAGAAGGCAGAGTCTGGCTGTGGCAGCAGCCTCAGGATGCACAAAAAAGGAATATTTGTGTATCAGCAGGCTCAGGATCCTCATGTAGGATGCAAACCTCCCTGGCAGGAGCCAAACTGAGCTGCTGGACGCTGGGTATGTGAATGCCTCAAGGTTTTCAGGGAGCAGGAGAGGAGTTTTGTGTGTTTCATCCCAGACACAGCACGTGGTGCTTCAGGAGGCTGAGGTACAGAGTGGAGTCTTTAATGAGCTCCCCAACTCCTCTGAGCAGCCACGAGGGCGCTGGGCTGGCTGAAATCACCCCTGTGCTCTGCCACAGGTGATCAAGGTCTCTCTGCTTACAAGGAAAGTGAAGAGGTTCTCAGCTAAACAACAGTAAAAATTCACCAGGAGGGAAAGTAAGACCAAAAGTCTGGCAGTGGCAAAAGGGGCACGTAGTGAGAACCAGGAGGAGTCTGTGAGTTACCAGTAGAGAGGGTAACCAGGAAAGCCAGAGCTGAGCTGTGCCGGCGTGTGTGTGCCTGTCACAAAGGTCATTATCCAGCTTAATGCAGGCAACTTTTCTCCCTCTGGTTTTCCTTCCTCCCTCCAAGCTCAGTGCCCCTGACTTTGAGTGAAAATATCACAAGTAATCGAAGCTGAAAACCCCAGCAGAATACTAAATTAGAAATTAAGTAAAAATGCTCATCAGTTGGAGCACAGAAGTCCTGGCCAATTTTTCTAATGCTATATTACAGCAATTGGGATATATTTTTTTTTTCCCCAACTGCTTCACTCACTGAATTGATTGAATTAAATGTGTTCTGTGGTGCCAGCGAACCCCTGACCCCAGTTACTCAGGATAATCAGGGGGTAATCAGCTGCTGTGATCTGAGCTCCAAAGGAACAAGAATATTGTAAGGTTCAGGGAGCCTGGGCTGGCATTAATCAGATGTCGTCAGGGTTTGATTATAAATCCTAAAGACTACCAAATTGATACAACATGGTTTAATCCACTAAAAATTAGGTATCTACATATTAATCACCAAGCTGAATATCTGCAAGTGATTGCTTTTCTGGTAAGAGAAGTCAGGTGTCAATGCTTTGGAATGTCCCACAGTTAGTCATAAATGTAATGATTAGCATCAGCACAAAAGCAGCATTAGCCAGATTAAAAAAAGATTTTGTTCTAACCTCAAATAGATTCTTTTTCCCTCCTGTTGGAGTTTTACAGCTCCATTGAAATTGCTCCTCGTGTTTCTACTCTAATTACGAGCTTACTCTGAGGCAAGAAATAGGAGATGTTTCTGAGGTACCTGCAAGCACAGCATTTTTCTGCCTTCCAAGGGGAGGAAGGGTGGCTGCTTACAGTATATCACACTGCTGTGTACAGAAATAAAGTGGTATTTATTGTCCCTTAAAATGATTTCCCCTAGAACTGGCAAGCTCAGGTGAAAAATCTGTATCTAGAAATGTGTGTCAGGATCCAATTAATTCCTGCTGCTCTGGCTGTCCTTGGGAAGAGCTCGGTGTGGCAATATTGATGCAGATGTATGAGCACATTACATGGAGGATTCTACAGGAGAAGGAGAGCCAGTCTTAAAAGAGAGGAATAGCTCAGTCTCTTAATGAACTCGTGCTCTTCATACATGTCCTGATTTAATAAACATTCAACCCTGCAGAAAAGCTTTTTTGATATAAACTGAAGATGATACCAAATTCTTGTTTATCTTACTGGTGCCACCAGTATTTCCTGGGAATTGCCTTTATTTGCATGAGACATTTGGTGTGCTTGGAATCAGAGGATTCCTCAGCTGCTGCTGAAGGATTTCCAGGCATCCCAGAGCTTCATCTGAGATCGGGACAAGGGAATTGCACAAAATCTGGGCATCCCAGCAGTGTCAGCTCTGGTGACCAGTGGCTGTGGAGGTGCCTTGTGCTGCCTGCTGTCCCCCAGCCCCACCACAGGGCACGCCTGTGCTCAGGGTGATGCTTCTCCTTCCAGCAACACCTTCCAGGGATGGTCCTCACAGGAACCAGAACCAGCATGTGCCCCTGGGACAGCCCTTTTGCTGTTCATAGAATCACAGGATGGTTGGGGTAGGAAGGTATTGGAATAAATCACACAGGACTCCATTTTCATCATGGTGGAAAAAGCCCCTTCTTTAGTCACATAACTCCTTTTTATCCAGTTTTACAGACCTCGTGTGGGACTCCAACTGGTCAGGAGATTTCTTGCCAATTACTTTATTGGTTAGTAAAAGGTATTTTACTTGTCCATCAAATCTCTCTACTCTTCATCTGTTTACATATTTTCTTCACTGGTTCTCATGGGATAGATTTAATGTTTCTGCAGGTGCTGGCTGTTTTTCATCCAGGAATAGATTGTGATGTTAATGAACTGCTCACACCAGGATTGCTTTCACATGGGAACCTGCAAAGTGCCAGCTTGACAAGGCCAGCCACTGATTTGACAGAGCAGGCCTGATTTTATGAGGCTTTTCTCTATAATTTTTCTACCTTACTGCAACAGGAAGGGACAATAAAGCTGATCCCATTCCACTCCTGCCACAGCCTGGGACACCTTGCACTGTCCCAGGGTGCTCCAAGCCCTGTCCAGCCTGGCCTTGGACACGTCAGGGATCCAGGGGCAGCCACAGCTTCTCTGGGCACCCTGTGGCAGGGTCTCAGCACCCTCCCAGGCAACAATTCCTTCCCAATATCCCATCCAACCCTCAAAGCCATTCCCCCTTGTCCCATCACTTCATCCCTATACCAAAAGTCCCCTTTGGGTACTGGGGGGGCTCTAAGGCACCCCGTTCAGGTGACCCTGCAGCCCACACAAGGCAGGTCTGACAGGTTGTTCCCTGTGTCTGGGTGTGCAGCTCTGCTCTCTGGCCAGAGCACAAGTGCAGAACCTGGGCCTGTTTTGACCTCCCTGCTAATTCCCAGTGCTCAGACACATGAGCTGGGGAGTCCTGCCAGTCATTCCCAACCCCTAAACAGCTCCGAGAGAATTCAGTATCAGGATAGAAAATACCCTTAGCTCATTGTGATCTTCATTATTAACAAAAAGGAGCAAGTGCTTAACCATTTGCACAAAATATATCCAGCTGAGGCTGCAATGGTGTTTGTGTTCCAGAAGGATGTGTGTACAGAGAGTGTTTGGGTAGGAAAACATAAATTACCGGTGAGAAAATGAAAGGGCCCTGAATGTTCCCTCTGTGACATTCTAGATAAGAAATAAGCACACAACAAGCCCTTACAAGAGGAATGTTTCATTTTCCTTTAGCACAAATATTTTTCTTTCAAGGAAAGATGAAATGAGCAGTGGCAAAAAGAGCTGGGTGGTGGGAGATGAAGACCATCAGAAACCTTAAAGCAGAAAGCAATAAATCCATTTAGCATAGCTGAGATTTTCCCTGACCTTTTTACAGCTGTGCAGTGCCAAACCACACATCTGTTGCTGCAGTGTATGCTTAAATCTCAGTGTTGCCAAAGCAGGTTCACCCCAGCTGCCAGTGAACTCCCCTGACCCTGCCTTTGGAATGCTCCCCTCACAGTGCTGGATGGGCAGGCTCACATCCCCCATGGTCATTAGTCAAATACACTGCATTTAGAGCTATTTTTCTTTATTCTTGACCTTGGAAACAGAATTTTTTCTGTGCTAAAAGGGTTAGAGGCCCCAGGTCTTCATTGCTCCCATCCTGGGTAATGAGAGCTCGGTGCTCACCTGGATGTTCAGGGTGTAATAAAGATTTTTCTGCTGTGAGAAGAAAACAGAAAAGGAAAGGGATCATTAATCATGAAAGTTCGCTTATGTCTCTGATCTCTAAATGATTATTCTTGTATCATAGCTTTTTGATAGAGCAGTAATGTTTTGCTCAATGAATGTTGAGCCAACTGGATGTAGACTGGATAATTTGAGAAAAAAAAAAATCTTGTATATCCAGTAGAAGAAACTATGTGCAGTAGACTTCATTCATCACTTTGTCAGCAGACTTGGAAGACTTATTGTGTTCAGATGGATTGAAATATGGAGCATTCAGCCCAAATTCTCCTTTCCCCACTCAGCTTTTCACAGAAAACAAAATGCTGGCTCAAGATTTCATTTTTAAAATTCAGACAGATTCTGTATCACTGCAGATTATGCTGCCTGTAAACTTCCATCTGTACCTCCTGCTTCCACTGGAACAGTGTGAAACCTTGCAGAGTTCTTATCTGCTTCCAAAATAGAGTTTTCAAACTGGGATAACTTCAGACAGCTCTCAGCTGGAGGGGCTTGTAAATCTAGGGCATCTCATCCCCATCAGCTGGCAAAACCTAAAATGCCAGAAGTTTGGGGAATTGCTGAAATTTGTAGCTGAAATATTCTGGAGATACAAGTTGCCTTGAATGCTTAGAGTGGGGCTGCTCAGCACTGCCCACCCAAGACCCCATGAAGAACTTGAACCACTGTCAGAGCATCTGTTGTTGGCAGCTTGGGCCCTGATCAACTGTAAACTGGCACAAGGAATAATTCCCTCCCTCGGAATCGGTGCCCTCCTGGGGCAGAAGAGGCAGGATTTCTCATCTGGCTGCATATGCTGCTTGTTCTCAACCAGGCCAAAGATTCTGACACGGAGAAAATCTCATTTTCATTGCAACTTC
The DNA here is from genome assembly GCF_026979565.1 of Vidua chalybeata. NCBI lineage: Eukaryota > Metazoa > Chordata > Aves > Passeriformes > Viduidae > Vidua > Vidua chalybeata. Next base: position 17,664,800 of record NC_071540.1, read on the forward strand.
TACCTCTCTGCAAAGACCAGGAGTCTCAAACCAGCGAGGATATGGTTCTGCTTTGAAATATCAAGGTACCAAAGTAGATGAACAAGATGCCTATCTAGAAATTTTTTTTGTTCTATTTAGAATTAAGCATTTCTTTCTTTTTGTGTTGTTGTTTTGGGTTCTTCTTTAACTTCTATTTGTTTAGTGCTTTTGTATAGCACTAAAATACGGTTTTCATATCTTGTCTATGTCCTAGAGGTAAATATGAAAATTTAAAAATCATCAATACGTTTCATCTGCTGAAGGTCTTGTCACTGCCCAGCTCTCTGGCCATTGCATTTATTTATACCTGGGAGCAGACTAAAGCCCTTAGAGAAATTTCTCCTTCACTTCCCTCAGTCTCCCAAAATTTCTAGCAAGTTAACTGGTCTCTCCATATGTTAATGCTAATTTTAAGAAAAAATTTGTCATAAAATTCTCCTTTTTTCTACCAGTTTAGTTAGTATTCAGGGAGGAGTAAATTCACTCTCTTTCTGTTCAGGGCTCTTTGTGGTACAGGTAACAACTACAACAGTGAAAGAGAATGTGTTCTCTAAACACATCCTGTGTCCAGGCCCCAAAAATGTGACATTCAGGGAAGCAGTAGGAGAAATTTGTTGCTTAAAGGTCCTTGGAGCAAATGAATCCCACCTCTAACTGGGAGGGCAGGAATTCCTTGCAAAATGAGTCATAGATGACTTCCAGTGTTTCCTTTTAGTAGGGCAGGATCAGTAAGTTCCACCATTTGTGTTCAGATGTTCATCTTAAGCATCAGAAAAGTTGTTTTGGGTATGAAAAAGTCTTTGCTAAAAATGAAAAAGGACCATTGAACAAGACCTCCTTCCCTTCCCTTGTCATCGTCGTTAGGATAAGTGGAGGGAAAAATCCTGTAAAATCTTCATGCTCCTCAAATCCAGTGGATGAAAAAAGAAAGAAAAATCCAGAGAGGTGTATTCTATTGAAAGTTCATTCCATCTAAAGAAGACATCCAGCATCTTAGGAAGAATACAGGCTTAACTCTGCCCTTGATGGGAAGTGCATTGAGGAAGAAATGAGAGGAGCTGGCTTGGCTGAATTCAGCACAAGGGGCCTCATGAATGTGAAAGGCAGAGCTTTCCCTGCTCCCTGGGCAGGTGAATAGGTGTAGTCTGCTCCTCCAGCCCTGCTCACATCATCATTTTCTCTCATGGTGTTGTTTTAAACATAAGGTTTGTTCTACCTGCGGTGAAGTATTTTTTTATAGCTCAGAAAATAACATCATTATTTGAGGTTTTCTCAAAAGTTCCTTAAATGTAATAAATACAGTGACCTTTCACTGTGCTCTGTCCACCTGGAGGAGGAGTATTTGTTTTTCTCTGATACAACCATCATTCTAGAGGTGTCAAATTATTTGTGGGTACTTGATTTATTCCAGAAACCATTGAATGCACCTTGCATTTATAGGTGGAAAAGTGAAAAAGAATGAATCATTTCTAAATTATTTATACATTCAGGGGGAAAAAAATAGAGAGCGTCTTTGTCTTCCTTCTGAATCTTCAGACATTTGATGTACACCTGGAGGTAACAGGCTTTGAAGCAGGCATTCGACATATGATTAATACATGTTAGAATTATCTTTCTGCCTTTGCTCAGTGAGGCCCTGAACTGGATGAGGAAGAGTGTAATCTTGTGTAAACAAAATCTTCAAAATAATTCCAAAAAGCAGCTGTTTTCAAGTAACCTACACCATCACTTATTTACAGTCCCCAAATGGCTTTTTAGTCTTGTGCAAGCACATAAATGAAAGGATTGAAACCAGCACCAGCTCTGAATGGGCTTTCAGTACTGCTGTGGGGAAGAGGCAGGGAGAAAGTTCTGTAAATTGATTTATGGCTCTTGTTGGGATCTTGTTCTGTAGATCTTCAAAAGTTCTCAAAGATTTGTGGTGTCTGCAAGAGGCCAGGAGGACCCTTCACATTGGCAACCTTACAGGCAGCTCCTGCAACACCCAGCAGGTCCTTCCCTTCCCTTCCCTTCCCTTCCCTTCCCTTCCCTTCCCTTCCCTTCCCTTCCCTTCCCTTCCCTTCCTCCTTCCTCCTTCCTCCTTCCTCCTTCCTCCTTCCTCCTTCCTCCTTCCTCCTTCCTCCTTCCTCCTTCCTCCTTCCTCCTTCCTCCTTCCTCCTTCCTCCCTTCTCCCTTCTCCCTTCTTTCCCTCCTTCCTCTTCCCTCCCTCCATTTCATTTTATCCCATGTTTTTTTTCATTCAAACCCACTACAACTCAATGATGAATTTTAATACCTGAAGTGGTCTCAGTCCCAGAAATAGTTTGGCTTTAACCTGGTGGAAAACCTGCTCCCAGAGGGACTTTTACCTGGAGCCTAATTAATAGGTTCTTCAGTTCTTTTTCCTTTGTTTCTTTGAGTGCCTTTCCAAGCAGACTGGTGAGCAGCAGAACAAAATGAAGCCATGCTGAAACTTCTTTTTTTAATTTTTTTTTTTTTTTGCTCATTCATGATGAATATCAGTGGTTTTAAGCATCTCTGTGTTTTTCTATAAAAAGGCACAAATTCAGAGCCTGCAGACATTGTAGCCATGTTCCAGAGAGCAGAATTGAATCCTTAGCCTTCCATTTACCTAATTGATCTTTCGGTCTGGTTGCTCTTGTTGCAGACTTGCAGACAAAGATTTTGCAGACAAAAATATTCATTCAGTCCTTCATTACAGAGTCCTACTTTTACTTTGCAAAGCAACTGGTGTGTGCCTTGAAAGATCACAAAGCATTTACAATGCAGAGTCTGTGAAAAAACATCTAAAAGTAAAAACTGAAAATGCATCCAAAATTATTATGGTCAATTTCACATATTTGAAAAGATTTTTTTTTTTCTTTTTCTAAGCTACAACTTAATTCTTTTGGTAATTTCACCAGGGAGGTGGAAGAATATTATGTATTCAGAAAAAATATCGAACAAGCTGAAAGAAACACTTTCAGTCAAGAAATAATGTAGTGCCTACAAGCCAGCATTATGGCAGTAAGACAATGCCAATAATAAAGCCTGTTTAGGTGACTCACCACTATAATTTCTGCTTTGCATCTCGTTTACACCATCAAATCCTTGTCATACCATGATAATGTTTTATATTTATGTGGTGTCTTTCATCTAAATGGCTTTCCAAGTGTTTCATGTGTTGCTTGGTGTGCAGCTTACATCAACCTAATCCATTATTTTAATACAGTTATTTTTGTAGTGAAATAGAGCCACTGTTCGTGTCCACATAGCAAAAGCTGTGCACAAAAGAAAGAAGTCTCAAGAAGTAAAATACCTTTAAAATGTGCAGGAGAGATTAGGGAGATGTAGCACCAAGTTACAATTTGCCTTGACCACACCATTTTCCGTTCCGTTTTGCTCCAGTGGAGGGTTTGGTATAAACTGACTTTGCTCAGGGGCTGTTTTGCAGCCCTTCAGGGGCCCAGGGCAGCACCCTGGGCCCTTGGGATGGGAGGAAGGTGGCTGCAGGGTCAGCAGCACCACTTTGGTCACGGCACAAATACAATTTCCTCCTTGTAGTGCCCCTGCCTCGAGCGCCAATGACTTGGTTTATCCTTCTCTGGCAACCTGGGCTTTGTGTCCCACTGAATTCCACCTGAAATGCTCATCTCTGACATTTATGAGACTCTCATTCCTGATTGATCCAGAATGCAGACCTTTGTGACCACTCTGAAAATTCATTTATACTTGGAGATGTTCCAGGTAGAGAGCTGTGGAAAATACTTTGTTTCCTTGGCAAATAAATCCTGGGAGCTCAGGTGCATTTGTGCTGAATGGCAGCATGCAAAGGAAAAGGCAAAAAGAGCAAGCAGGTTCCAAGAGATTCTATAAGTTGTCATCACGTTTTCAAGAAATTAGACTGACAAAATATGATCACAAAGGGCTTCAGTGGAGGGAGATAATTGCAATAATACAATTTCTCTGTGGAATTTCTAACACAGACATATGAATTAATGCATCCCATTATTTGCCATCTTTTATGATATATAAATATATAGAAGAGGAAACAAACATGTGATAGCAGCACAGAATACCTTCCACTGGAATAACATCCTGATAAATGCCAACTGACACAGAGTTTTAATTTGTTTATTCCTGATTGGGAATCACAGCATGCAGAATCTTAATGAGCCATTGGGTGGTGATCACCGACCCCAGGCACGTTTATCTTGCTTTGTGTTTGCTGCTTGTGGCAGCTCTTTAATTTGGGTGTCGGTGCCCCACTCTTGAGAGAGTTTTTTAGTGGCTTCATAAAGGTGTTGTTTGTGCTCAGACTGCTGCTGGACAGGAGACATTCAGGTGATTCTGATGCACTGAAGTTCATGTCTTCATCTGCTCTTCATCAGTCCATTTTCTGTGTATTTTGCCACAAGATTTTGGATGTAGAAATAGAAGAACTGCATCTATTTCTCCCCTATATTTCTAAAATTTTTTAAATGACAGAATTGCTAAAATCTCTGGGCTGTATGCATGATAAGAACAATAAATGGCAGCGTGGCACATCACAGAGCAGGTTAACCTCACATTTCAAATACTCAGAAAGAGTAAATTCACACAGCTCCTTCCTGCAAACCCACTCTGGCCCAGGGTATTCGCCTTCTAAGTTATTAGTGTTCAAATGGGTCCAAATGATAGCAGTTTAAATAAAGTACTGAACTCATCTACTTTATTCTTAATTTATAGTGGTGCTTAGGGGATGTGCAGATATTTAAAATGAGTAAAATCAATTAACTTGTGATCCAATTATTTCTGTTAGTCACTGTGGGGTTTTATTTTAGGGCACTGGTTCAGGCTTTCCCAGTTAAGCTTTGAGAGTGTAAACCTTTCACAGTGAAATATGAGGAACCTGTGGTTATCTTTTTTACTGTTTCCAAATCTAGTTCCTATTTTTGCCCTTTCTTAGTTTTTAAATTCCCTTTTTTACTTTTGTTTTTGAAAGGGACTCGGTTTAAGTCTAGCAGATTTTTCTAAATGTTGGGAGGTTTATTCCTTAAATAAAGGTGACTGAACAGGCAAAAGAGTTCTTCTAGCTAAAATAGACTGTATTTTTCCAGGCCACATGGTTTCACAGTAGATATGTGTCTTTTGCAATCACAAATCTGTAATTTATTACACTTTTCACATTATAAATTTAAAGTAGACCTCTGTGACAGCTTCTGTGGTCTGATCATTCTGTTTTTCCATCCATCTTGAACAGACTTAAATCTGACGTTCCAGACAGCTCCAAATATCTGTGCTTATGTGTTTTTTTCCCAAATGTGAAGGACACTAGGGTGAGGGTACCGCTGTAGCTGGAATTGTTTGGCTTGGCACAGCCTTTCCCTGTGGATGGTGGCATTTCCTTGACCTGCAGGAGTCAGAAGCTCAGCAGTGCTGTGCCCCCAGCAGGTCCTTGTGCCCTTTCTCTCTGCAGCTGAAGTTACTGAGAGTTCTTCCTAAACAAGGAGAAAATAGGGATGTAGAAGAAAGCCAATCCCAGCTGAGATGTCCTTGATTTGGACATCCTTAGCCTGACATTCCATATTTTTTGAACTAGCTGCCAGACCATGGCAACCTTTTCCATCACAGGGATAAAAATAAAATATTTCACACAGGCTTCACAATATTGTATCTGAATAAAACAGCCATATCTTTTAATATTTTACCCTAACAGCTCTTAGAGTTCCCAAGGTGAGCTAGGGAGTACTGAACACTTAATTGAATCAGACTGGAGGATTAAGGAAAAGATTTTTCCCAAGGATCAATATGAATTAGAGCAGATGTCTGGTCAAATCTAAGGGTTAGATTCTTCAGTATTAGGGTCCTTGAAGTCTGGTCACCTTCCTTTTCATGCAGCTGAATGGAAATTCTTGGGTATTCTGAACACTTGTGGGGAAAAATTCTGACCTTTATGGTTCTGATGTCTCATATTATGCATGCTCAAGTTGGGATAATATGCAATAATATAAAAATATCAATCAGGCTAATTGGTTATTTTCAATCAGAGTAAGAGGTATCCAAGTCTGCTTGACAGTGACAACATTTGGCTGAGCTGGAAGGAACACAATCTTGGTAATCATTCTTCTGTTATTTCCAAGATTCTTAATAGAGTTTGCCTTTTAATTTGTTTCAAAGCAAGTGAAAATATTGTTGTATTATCATTTAGAGTTAATTAAACTGCAAACGAGCTTAATGAACTGGCTGAAACAAAGCTCGATCACAACCTGTTACATATTAACCATCAAAATCAAAAGAATCTTTAAATGCTTTGTTAGATATACCAAGGAAGATAGAAATAGCCAGTTATTAATGTCATCCTTTTATGAAATCAGGTTTAACGCTGGAAAGCTTGAACTGAATGCATGCACTCAAATTATACAGAAAAATTGAAAAAGGGTTTGGAAAGATAAATCAAATATATTGGAAAAAGAAGAAAAACAAAGATAACTGGACACAGGGGAAGACATAGTCATCTTTTCTTTATTTTCATATGAGGAAATCCACTTTGCCTACTATTTGTCCAGATTGGGAAATCTATATATTAATAACATGCCATTTTCTGTATTCACTATTTTCACAAACTCTTCTGCAGTGTTATGACTTCTTGTGTTTTGTAAGAGAGAGGAAAAGACATTTAGTTAATTCAGGTCTTGGAGCCACTTGGGTGACTCTTGCCCTTGACTGATGCATTGTCACCAACGATGCAGCTTTTAAGGAGCACACGTACAGCAAAACCTATTTGTGCCATTAAAGTTTGTAATTTTGGACTTTTGAAGGCTTAATCCCTAGAAATGCTAAGATTCCCTAATGATCTGTAATGGCAGTGCTGATGTTCAGCACTTCTCAGGATTAGGTCTGTTATCAGCCTGGTTTATCCACCTCCAAAGCAGGTATTATCTTATCACTCTTACATACAGTGCTTTTAGCACGTCAGCCACAAAGTACTTGAAAGGTGAGGAGTGTTATTAAGTTTGACCCTTGCAAGCTTTTCCAATGGTTTGCTTAATGCTTTTTCCTACATAAATAAGAATGATGGAGAATAAACTAGAATTTTCTTACAGGGCTTGACTGGTTGAATCGTCCAGCAACACATTTCACAAGGTCATAAAAAATCCTTCCACTGCAAAAAGAAAGCAGCACTGACTTTTAGTTATGCAGACAAAGTGGTAGCATGAGGTCCAATTATTTTTGAGTGTCTTAGAGCAAGCCCTCAAAAAATTGCTCTGGGAATGGTTTTTGTGAGACCTGTTTTGTGTCTTGATAACGGTGCAGTGAAAAATGAATTTTTGTGGGATAATTCATGAAAAAAAAGAGTGTGAAATGCAAAACTAGATTTATTTGTAAATAAAAGTGGATTTGAAGGCAAAAGCTGTCTGTACAAGGCAGGTTCCTCTTCCCTCAGTTCCCTTTCTGGGAATACTTGCGGCACTGCAGGTCTCTTCATGCTTCACTTTCCAGTAATGTGAGCTGAACTGTCTTCTTGTATCAGAACCTTCCCAAGCTCCATTCCTATCACATCACAGCTTATCTGCCATCTGCTAAGTGGAGAGCAGCTGAAATGTTCTACCTCATATTTCATAAATGAGGATGCATTATTTAAAGTTTCGGTCAAGGATTCCATCTTCCTCCTGCTGGGGTAAATAATTAATGCTGCCTTCGATATTTCTTGTGTGTGTGTGTGTGGTCATTAAGTGGAAATAGTAATGATTTCCTCTGTTTTTTTCCAGTTCCAGGCCACGGTGAAGGAGGGGGTCACAGGTGTAATAGTGAACTTAACTGTGGGTGACCGGGATGACCCCACCACCGGGGCATGGAGAGCTGTCTACTCCATCATTAATGGGAACCCAGGGCAGAGCTTTGAGATCCACACCAACCCCCAGACTAATGAGGGAATGCTCTCTGTTGTCAAGGTAAGAACAATCCCCTCCTGCCCTGGATTTTTGCTGTCAGGTTCATCCCCTGGGTTCGCTGCATAAAACAAGGCACAGCAGGGATAGGTTATTGGAAGATATAAAGTTGGCTGCCAGCCTTTGTACAAACTATGTGTATAACCCCTTCTTCTGTCACAGGAACCTTATTTTTTTTAGTCACAAGGACTGCCTGTTCCTAACTATTGTGCTTAAATAACAGCACAAAATAATTGCAGTAAGCATCACAATTAATAGTGAGATCTGACAATAAACATTTGTTTGTTGCTGGAGGTACAATTAGAATTCAAGACCCCCATTTTGTTCTCACTTAGAGAACACATGCAAGTAGCAGAGAAAAAAGGGGCATGGATTCAGACTGAATCCACATTTCTAAAGTAGATTGGTCCCACATTTCTAAAGTCTCATAGGAAAATGTATTGCCTGTCTTTGTATGAAGACAATCTTATGTCTCGAACTTAACAAATAAAAAAAAGAAGAAGAAAATAGCCCTGTTTGCTGCCTGTACCAGAATGCTCTCTTTTTGGCTTCATAAGAGGCATTGTCAATTCTTAAAACAAATGCATGTATTTGCCTTTGATTTCAAGACAGGGGTGGAGAAAGCAGCTTGTGTTATTGTTATGAGTAGCTACTGAGTGTGACTCATTTGTTTGTTAAATACAGGCTACATATAAATAAACATGTATAGATGAGCACTGAATTGTGTCTCTATGAGCTATGGCAAAAAAATGTGAGCTCTTGGACAGGGGGATGTCTCCATGGGTTTTTAAGTGCATTATGTTTATTATCTTCGATGTCCTTTAGAACTGAGTGTGTCTAATCCTGAACTCTCACCAAGTTCCAGGTGAAGGAATGTCGTTGTCCCTTTGTGGCTAATTCTGCTGTCTGCAAGTTTGCTGTGGGCTAAAGGAAAAAGCATTAAGCATTGTCTTTGACCTTTGCCCTCTGATCTTCTGCTTTGCAGCCTTTGGACTACGAGATTTCAGCCTTTCACACGCTGCTGATCAAAGTGGAAAACGAAGACCCGCTGATCCCAGACATCGCCTACGGCCCCAGCTCCACAGCCACCGTCCAGATCACCGTGGAGGACGTCAACGAAGGCCCCGTGTTCCACCCAAACCCCATGGCAGTGACCAAGCAGGAGAACATCCCCGTTGGCAGCGTGGTGCTCACGGTGAACGCCACCGACCCGGACACTTTGCAGCACCAGACCATCAGGTGAGAGCAGTGCCCTCTCATTTTCATCCTCCTCTAGGTGGGAATGTCTGCTGTGCCCAAGGATTTGCCTGCCAGTGCAGAATTGTGTTTAACTTAAAAGAAGTTACAGTTTGTACTTTGTCCTGCAAATATTCAGTTTGTTGAAAACAGAGGAAACAATAATTTTCCACACCATGAGGTTCCTACAGTAGAACAACCAAGTGCCACAAGCAATAGATTTGGATTTGCTTAGCTTAAAAATTACTTTTAACCTACTTGTTTATTCCTCTTCCTTCATGAGTGACAGGGAAGATATATAAAACCTAAAGATGTCTATAGAAAGATGCATCTGTTTTACATAGGGTTTAAATCAGTTTATGATCATTTATAATGTCCCTCAGTAAAATAATGACTGTCCATCTACTTTCAAGAGCTGAGAAAATATTTGACAGTAAAAGACTGAAGCTAAAGGAAGCTAAGACTTGGCCTTGTCCAGATAAATGAAAATAAATTATTATTTCTGTGCTATAATAATATAATCCCACACTTGTGCCATGTCACAAGGAGCAAACCTGGGTATTACATGGTATCATCATCTTATATTTTGATCCACCTGGTTTGGTCTTTTGGCTTTAGATTCTATGAAAAATGAAAAAACAACCACTTTGTTCTCTCTAACTAAATTGGCTTTCCAGACAGCTTTTCTCAGCATTTGAGACTTACAAGTTAGGCACTACCACTAAAACCTACAGCTGTGTTTAATTTTTCATTTCTCCTTGTAAGTATAATTTCCCCCAGGTCCCAGTGTATATAAAAGGGGATAAACTCCTTGTGAGAATGACTTCAAAGCTGCAGCTGAACAATGGCTCTGTCAATGCAGACCATAGGCAGAGATCTCTCTGCTGTCACAGGGTTATTTAGCAGTGATTGTGCAATCCTTAAAGAAGGTTTGACACGTGTACTTGTTCTACAATAAAGAAAGCTGCTGATCTTGAAGATGTTCTCTGTCAGCAGCAAGTCCTGGTGAAAATGTCACTGCAGAGGACTTGGATTTGAATGATGAGGAGGTGAATTTAAGCAGGAAGGAGGAAAAAGGCAAGGCAGATAATTAAAAGTTTCAGTTCTCTGCATCACCTCAAAGATAACATTGTTAATTACATTAATAATTCAGTTTTTCTCCTTTGACTTCTGCCATAGAAATATCAGTTTATCTAGAGGATGATTCTTAGCACATCATTTCCTTTGTTTTCTAAATAGATTTATTGATAGAATAATTTCTTAAGTTTAGCTTTTGCTCCAAAGACCCCTTATTTCACACACACAAATTTGTGTCTATGGATGGAATTTCTGTTGCTTGTCAGACATGGCAATGTGTCCCTCAGCAGCTTTGCTCAGAACCTGGCTTGTGCAGGTATTTATTTCCTTTGGGTTTTGGACTGAGTTTAAGGAATGAACTTACTGATGTTCTCCATAATTCATGTATTTGCATGGAAGATGGGAAAACTAACATTCATTAACATAACACCTGGTTTTGTGATGCTAAAAGAGAAAAGCCATAAAAATGTAAGGATTTTGTTACCAAAGCAAACAATCCAGGAGCTATTACCTGAAACTTTCCCCTTGACCTACTGATTTTGCTGAATTGCTCCAAACTACATTGACCCTGAATTTAAAGGACACCCAATGAGTCACTGAATACTCTTCAATTTGCTTTAAGGATGGTGTAAACAGTTAAGTAACATAAACATGTTCTGCAGTTTACCACACCTGGTGCTAAGGAACCCCCAAATCTTGACCAACTTATAAGATAAACAGAATTTTCCCAGAAGATTTACTGTATCTGCATAGCCAAGCATGGAAAGCTTATAGCCAAAAGCAAGATTTTTTTTCCTTTTATGTGCAGAAAAGAGCAGAATTAAGCTAGGCTGGGGTGGGAATGAGGAATGATCATATAAAGGAACTACGGAAATGGAAGTGGTTGTGTTAAGTTAGAGGAAAATAATGCAAATGGAATGGAAATCTGGGAAATGGTAGAATGCATCAGGACAAGGCTAATTTGAATACCTGTCAGTCCTATTGCTAGAATAACAGGAAAGCATAAACCAGCATTTTTAAAAGATTTTTTTAATGCTGACAGGTGTTGAAACACCTGGGCAGCAGCAGTGAAAAAGGCAGACTGTGTTATGAGAACAGCACCTGCAGTTAAGGGCAAGGTCAAATTCCATATCTAAAAACCAAAACCACTCACTGGTGGGGGTCTGGCTGAAATATTTACCTCAAATTCCCACAGACAGGTGTGTGTTTAGAGTTTTGGACAATGTGCATGACTTTTACAGAGCGCTGATACCAAATTTGTGGCTCTCAGACTATAATTGTGCCATCAGTCCTTGCTATGAGTATATTGTAAAATAAAGGCCAAGCAGGGTCAGCACAGGCTCCTGAATGAGTCTGTGGATTAATTGAATATTAATGACCATGAGTGAGCAATGTTTTGTCTGCAAGAAGCAATGAATGTTAGATTTGTGCTGTGAGAACTGTGTACATCACCCCCAACAAAGTATAAATCCCTTTAAAATGGGCAGACCAGCAGAGAATTAGTAATGTTGGTGGGCTTTGGGTTCTTTTTTTCAGTCTGTTACAACTGAAATATATCCAACTGCAAGGATATTTTTAGTTAATTTTCTGCATAGAACTTGTAGAAGGAGCTGCTGATTATTTGTAATCAGGAAATTTAGTTACTCTACTAGATATAACATGATAAATGCATTTCAAGGCCAACAAAAAAGAGTAGAGAAAGCATTTTTGCCATTGTCTGCAGCTAGATTGAATTTATTCTTTGAACAATGCAGATCTGAATCAGAATCGAATTACTTATCTCTGAAAAACGTGGCTTACTTTGTAAAATTTTCTGAAGACAGCTGTACTTTTGAAGCAATTTTCCTTCTTATTCTCCAGCTTCAAGTGTTTTTGCAGGCTGAAGAAGAATTTCATTTCAAAGCTGAAACAAGCTGGCAAAAATTGTGTTTCAGTGAGAAAAATAAGACTCCAAATCACAGACCTAGGGCCGTGGCCGTTTGTCTGCACACGAGTGGCAGAACTTGCACAGTGTCAGCTCATCCCTTTCCACTGGCATTAAAATTCCAGAGGAATTCGAGGTGGATGTGGGAGCATCATCCTGGAAATAAGAGGTGGAAACCAGTGTTTGTTCCACTCTCATTGCTCCCAGAAAGAAAAAGAACCTGTTCAGGCTGAGTCCACATTTCTCAGATCCATTGACCTTTCTTTTTTTTTTTTTTTTTTTTTTTTTTTTTTTAAGCATTTAAATCTCTCACTCCAGTTTCCATCTTTTCTAGAATTAAAAAAATGAAAGAAATCCAGCAGGCCCCATTTTAATTATAACCCAACAATTTATTAATAGAACGGTAATGAAGTTTCTGAAATTTGATTTCTTAATCAGACTCCATTGTTATTTTTGTGCCAGATTTGAGAGTTTAATTTTGGGTACTTCTTCCCAACCTCTGAAATTTTAATCAGAAGTTTTAAGTGTACATGTCAATGAGAAGTTAAAGGCCAAATTTAATAACATTTCCTACCTTGGGAAATTAAAAGAAGAACCTCACTCTGAAACCCATTATTAACAGTAGATCTTAATTAAACACAGTTATGGTTCTCAATACTTGACTGTGTGAAGAGATTGGTTTCAGTATTTTTCCCTTTTTGGGATTCAACAAGTGCAGAGTATTCAATAGTTAAACTTTTAACTACGTGTAAATAAGTTGTTTACTGCCGTGTATTTGTAATTTTTAATTAGAGCGGTGTTGTGTTCTGGTTTCGTGGCTTATCATGGCAATATATTTTTATTACCTACTGTGCTCTTGGATTTTAAATTATTTATATAAACATATTGTTTATTCTCAGTAAGCAGTGTGACTCAATGCTTCAGAAATATCTTCATAAGAAAAGTTTATTACAGCTCTAAAGCATATCTAATTCATTAAGTAGAATTAAAATGCAGCATTTGAAGATGGAGAACTTAGAACCCAAACTGCATCGAGTTTCATGAAAGGCTGCAGAGATATCTGAAGCTCTGTATGCAAATAAGGTATATATTTATGTATAATATTTATAGCAAGCTGTCCCACATAGTACAGGTGGCTCCTGGAAGCACAGGGACACTGTTTCCAAGTCTGGAAATAGGAGCAAAGTCATTTATTATTGTCAGCATTTCCAAATAACAGCTACTGCTCTGTCTGGAAGGGAACAGACTCTGTTTCTCTTGATATAAATTGCATTTTTCTGGGCTGCAAACTAAGCATTAATGAGGCTTCATGCTGGAGCATCAGAGCAGGGGAAGGAGGAGGCTGAACCCAACTGAATTAAGAGTGATTGTGGGTTTTGCTGCCTTGAAGGAGGTTGTAGTGAGTCTCTTCTGCCAAGTCTCAAGTGGAAGGATGAGAGGAAATGGTCTTTGGTTTCCCAGAGGAGGTTCAGGTTAGACACTGGGAAAAATTCACTGTGAGGGTGATCATGTATTAAACAATTTGCTCAGGGAGGTGGTGGAGACACAGGTCTGGAAGTGTCGAGAGGTGTCTGGATGTGGCACGTGGAGATGCAGTTGAGGAGCTGGATCTTGCTTTGCAGTTGGATCTCAAAGATGTCTTGCAGCCTTGATGATTCTGTGCATGATTTGTCTTTTCACCAAGGACCAAGAACCTGAGCATGGACTGGTCAATGCCTTTGGGAACAGGAATTTTTGCTGCTGGGACATGTTTTGCTTTAGATTAGATCATTAGATCATCATTGGAGTTGGTGGAAATCAGTGGAAATGTTGCAACCTCTGATTGATGGCAGCCATGATCTTTGTCCAAAAAATATATAAATTTTAAAAAATTGCTGCCTAAAATTCTATAAAATACTGCCGAAGCTACACTGAAATGAATTCATAGCTCAGTGAGTTTCTCCCATATCTCAAATGGTTGAGAAAACTAAGGAGAATTCTCTGGAAAAAGCGAGTTTTGCTTCTGCTCCTTTCCTTGGCTGCCAATCCCCACCCTTCCACACAAAGAAGGCATAAGCCATGAATCACAATGACAATTCAAAAAGCCTTTGTCATGTCTCTTGCCAGGATTTTTCCAGAGATCCTGAACCCCCTGTGAACAAGGATGAGGCTTCACATCACATTGCTCACGACCACTTTAGGGATCAATTTTGCATACTTTGTTGCACATCAAGCCTTTTTAAAGCCCTTTTGTTGCTGGTGGAGGTCAATAAATTCCCTTTTTTGGGATACACTCCAATCACTTCCAGAAGTAGTACATAATGAGAGAGGGATAGGAGGACTTAAAGAGTGAATGCTTAGGAAGCAACACACTTAGTCATGGTTAAATATGTCTCCTAGAGTCTGAAGGACTTGTCTTTGATTCCTAACAACGGGAGATTTGTTTTCCTTGTGCTGACAGAAGAACAGCTCCATTGTTACAAATGAATGGCTGAGCCATGCTCTCAGCATGCAGCACCACAGTTTTTCACTGTAAGTTATACCCAGGAGCATCTCAGGTTGGCTCTGCAGTTTTTATTGATGGCCTGCCTGAACCCAGCCACTGGGAATTTGTAGTGCATCTCTGGATCTGAAGTTGCTGTGTATTGAGCAATGTACACTGTTTTTCTCTTCCTTTCTCTTTTTTAAGTTAGATGGAAAGGCAGGGAGAGACGGAATCTGCTTGAAGCAAAGAAAGGTTTTTTTCACTTCTGTCTTTGTGAACTCTGAAACACAGAAACACCAGCTCTGGAGAGCTGTGGGCATTGGGGTATCCAGCAAACAATGCCAGAAAAGAGGAGATTTAATAAACTCTGAAAGAATGGACTTGGGCAATTCCCTCATGCTACACAACCAGTGCCTGCAATTGCAGGTTTTCAGTGGTCACTGGCTCAAGAGCATTTTGCACAGCAGTCTTTTTTCTGAAACTGTTCCTTGAAGGTGTTAATACTATCTGAGTGGGTAATTATTGTGATGGTCGTATTTTACTATCATAGAATTAATATCTGAAGGAAAAAAATAGTAAAAAACTTGCATTTTCTCTTTTTTTTTTGTCAGTTTGACCAAACTGACTTCCACTTTTCACTTACTGAGTAAAGCAAATGACCCCTCTTTCCCCATACAGCAAACTCTTTAGGCCTACAGCAATAAGGGAAAGAAGCAAAATTGTTTCTGGAGCAGTGCTGTACCTCCTTCTCTCCTTTATTCTCAAACCCAGAACCACACTGATATAATTCTGGAAGGGGAAAAATGGCTCAAGAGCCCAATCAGCCCCAGTTTCCCTGTGCGAAGGTGGTTTGAAGCTGGCCAGGACTGGATTTATCAACAACCCTGAACTAATGTGGAGGAAGCAGCTAGATTAAAATAAATAAATAAATAAATAAAATAAAATAAAATAAAATAAAAATTCTCAGGTAGGAGATGGGAGATGGGGCAGAAGAGAACAAATGGCTGGAATTAAATCTCACTGCTGAGAGAACTGAAACAAAAGCTGGACTCCAGCACCTGATGCTGACCATTCAGAAGAGCCAGTTCCACCCCTGTCAGCTCCCACAGCAGAGCTGCAGAGTGCAGGATGTGCTTTTCCTCCCAGCTGTGAGCAGATGTTGACAGCTGCCTGCCAAGCTCTGTCATTCAGTCCCTTTGTTGCTCACAGGCATTCCCTGGCTGCTTTAATTTACCACCAACCTGGCAGCACCTCCCTGCTCACACTGGGAGCGGTGATACCCTGGCATCACTGATTCCCCAGCTGCTTCCAGTGTCTCTCACAGTCAGGGACACTTCTAAGTCTCCCCTGATGTTTCTTTTTGCTCTATTTTTATGATATTCTCTGCCTCTGTGTTGGGGCAGATGTTTGACCTCTTCTTTACTTGTTTCTGCTTTTGTATACCTTGATTTTCAGTGCTTGAGGCCAGGCCCAGCTCACCAGCTGGGGCTAAGCTTTCTTATACCAGTTTTTGCCTTGCTGGGAGGTGAGGGAGCTTCCTGCTTGCCTTGCCTATGCTCATATCTTATCTTCTCTGGATTCTTGGCTCTTCCTAGCAGTTGCCAAGGTGTGGGGAAAGGTTAATGCACATAAACATGTTGGTGTAGCATCATTTCCTTGTCCTCTCCAGGAGGCAGAGCAGGGGGGAAATTTTCACCCAGACTGAGTGAGGCTGTTCTGAAAAACAGAGTTCCTTATCTGAAGGGAGAAAAAATAAAAATTAATTAATTAATTAATAATAATAAAAAAAAAAGGATCAATCTCTGTCTCCTTGATTGGTCTCTGAAATAGCAGAAATGTCTGAATTAAATTATTAAAGACTACCTAAAGCAGGGGCCCCAGGAATTCTCAATCCATGATTCATAGTTTTGCCCAGAACCCAGCTACCTGAAGCTAGACTTCATCACTCCTGACAATACTTGTCAAAAGATCCTGTTCTTAAAATTTTCCACTGCTCTACTCTGTTGGCATAAATCATACTTAATATGTTGATATTAAAGCTGTGGATGATAGCATTGAAAATCTGTGTTTCCATGAAGTCAAATAAGCCACAGTTACCTATTTCAACTTGTTTTGATATTACCTTTAGAATCCTGAATTCTTGATTAATAAGGATGAATGTAGCATTTAAGGGGAGTTTAATTAGACCCTCTGTCTTTATCCTGCATAACAATATTATGCCACATTATGATTTCAACCGTGTCAGCACTCAGAATGAATGGCTGTGAACTGTGAAATTGCAGGGCACATTTTTCATGTCACTGACTAAACAATATTGCAGATCTTCTTGAGAAATATAACAATAGGATCTATCAGTCACAAGTTATGCTTGCAGTGGAAGGCAGATCCAGACAATAACTCACTTTGTCATTACTGTTCTCTTCTAGTCTCAGAAAAGGCAGGATTTTGTCTCTGGGAGAAGTAAAGAGTATCTTGATTATAATAAGTTAGCTATCAAGTTTGAGGACACAGTGTGAGAGTCGTGTTGATGGGGAAGGGGGTGGTATGAATTTCTCTTAATATTTTAAAGCTATTGAATTCGGGAGTCTCACTCAGCTGGGTTTGATCGTGTGCGAACGTCTGTGTGTGGTTACAGCTTTCAATGGTACTTTGACAGAAATTTATTTGGGCTGGTTATGAGTGTGATCGGAGCTCCAGGGACCAGTGGCGTTTTACATGATGGCAAAAGCTGCAAAACCAAGCACTGAAATCAAAGATTTCCAGGAAGATTAGTGCTGCACCCAGGGCTTAATCCTGCCATTAAGAGAAAGTGTCTAATTAAGCAATTCAGCTCTTTAAAGCAGGTGAAGATATTGGATGGCACTGAGCAGATTTCTGGCCATATTTCATTAATTTACCATCTCCAGACTAAGGATAGAATAAATCATGGACACATCCAATTCAGTGGCACAATTCTTACTGAATCTGGGAGTAGTTTTCCATGTGGGAGCAGGAGTTTTCTCAAAAGCACAGAATTCCTGTGCTGTGTTTACAGCCACTGCTCAGTGGCAAGGCAGCCCCAGCCTGTGCATTTCAAGGTGCAAAGGCCCCATCTCCTTTCAGGCTCACTGCTGATTATCCTTGGAGTGGAATTGAAGTTCAGTGAAGAAATTGTCAGAAGGTTTAAGCACTCATTTTTACTAAATGGAGCTCTGCAATGTTACTGTAATAGGAAAAACGCCTTGTAGAGTTCAATTGGAATTTTTCTATTAACTTTGTAATAAGGATGCCAATTTCTGCGAAATAGTTTCTGAGTAAGAGTGAAATTATGCACTTTGTTAAGCAGCAGTAAGCCTGCAGATTCAGTCTTGGTTCAAATGTGAATTACTAGGGACTGACTTCTTCCTAATTTTATGACCATTATACTCTAGGTAAATATGCCTGCAGAGACATGCTCTACATAGAGCCAGATAATTATTATCCATGGGATCCCTTGGACAGCTCCTCTGGGTAGTGCTCAGCTCCACATCACCTTGGAGATACCAACCCTTGTCAGCCAGGTTTCACTGCATACTCCAAACCCTGGAGAATTTTTACACAATGACCTGTTTTAATGGGTCTGGCAGTGCCCTGTTTCCTCTTGCACATGGGAAATTTCCACAGGAATTCTCACTGCCTAAGGCCCTGCCTTTCTGGAGATTCAGCCCTGGGTCCTTTTTACACAAATGCAGCCCCAGCCTTCATCTGGTCATGCTTCAGGACTAAAATAAGGAATTTTTCTATTAGTAGGGAGAAAAGGTGTGCAGATTCTGGCCCTGGAATCTTCTAAGTTATTAACCAGTGTTTAAAAAACATTTTAGCCCAGAAAGAAAACAACACTGTCTCAGTTTTGCACATGTCCATGTCAGGGGTGTTAAGTCAGTTGACTCAGAAACTGCTGCAGAATTTAGGTTTTGAAGTGCAAGGAAAAAGAAAAAGCAGGAAAAGCCCCTAATGGCTTTAATCTTTGTATAACTGTGCTTTTGAACAAGTCCTTCTTTGTGCAGCCAGGTGAGTCTTTTCATTACAGCTTCTGTCATTTCAGAGGGGGAAAAAGACCAGATTATTTTAGTTTTACAGGTTTTGAGGCTTCCAGGTTTTTGTCTGTCAAATTGAAACATTAAAATTCACCTCACAATGATGCTCTGGACCTGCATTGAAGGTGGCTGGCAAAACATTCAGATCCCAAAAGACAAGGGAAAAGGGTGAGAGAAGTTTAACTCCTGGGTATCCAACCCAGGGTTAAACAGCATGAAGTGACTAGGGTATAATAAAATCTTAGGAGATTAAATACATTCAATTCCCAGAGCATTATATTTGTGTGCACTGAATGCAATGCATATGAAGCAGAAAATAAAACTATATATGGCCAAATAGTGGCATACTTTTGGTAAAAGATTTACCTCATTGATAACACCCTGCAATCAGGCAAGTCCTGGATAAAAAGTTTATCAGCACTGTCAGGGTGGTAAATAAAGGTTAAACAAGCAAATCTAAATCTTCCATTTCCTGTTTTTTCAGTGCTTAAGCCTGCAACTTCTAATGAAAGCTCTTTTTGTGTCATAAATGAATACTGCTTCGGAGCTTTCCCCTCTAACCTCTTCACATTTTCCATCACTGGCCAGAAGATCTCTTAAATGACACACATTTGTCATGTTGTTAATATATGTCTGAAGGGGGCTTGGTTATTATGATGATGAACACGATATAAAAATTGTGCTGTGCGTGGTAGGTTTGTTGTAGGCAGCACATCAGGGCAAGCCCTCAGATGCACACAGGATTTGTACCCTGGCAAGAAAGAAGCTTTTTTAGCTTGCAAGGGGAAATGACTGACTTCAGCATGAACTCACCTTTTATAAAGGATAAAACTTTATCTATATCATCCTTTATAGAGATAAATAGTACAGTATCTATGCAATCTTTTTTATAAAGGATAATTTTTCTGGGAAGAATATACTTAAATTTTTATTTCCTTGAAAAACACACAGGGGCTTAATGCATTATATATTGAAATACACCTTGTGACTTTTTTTTCAGAACATCTGGCAGGATTTAATTTTGGCCATCCTCTATTAATATTTACTTATTTAAGGACAATTTTGTTTTGCAGTAACATCACTCAGACAGTGTTACAATGAACATAACAGAGTGTGGAATGTGAGTTTTCATGGTTTTGTTCAACAGGTGGAAAGCAGTATTTTGTTTTCTAACACCCTCTGGACATTGGATGTTAGAGATTCCTACAGGCAGAAAGGTGGGGAGGGGGAAAAACAAGCACAGCAACCTCTAACAAATGGAACAGCCTGGACTTGATGAGTTTAGAAATAAAACACCAAAGCCATGGTTATGCACAACCTTGGAACATGATGAGGGCCAGGTGAGTCAGACACATCCACGGCTTTGAAGTGAGTTTGGGCAGCTTGAATGGCTGAGAGTCTGAATCACTGGGGTTAGAAGAGGTGAATCGCACTGGCCTGTTCATTACAGGCCATTACAGATAGGGAGTTACAAACAAAAGGAACTCTCTGAAAATAGAGGAAAAGATGTGACACGATAGCACAACGTTGCTCCAACATTCGGGATAGAAAGAGGTCATGTATTTTTTGAACAGTTCAGTGTAATTGGTCAAAAAAACCCACTCAAATAGGAGATTTGAAAGAATGAAAGAGAATTAATTAAGTTTCTTCTGTAACAACTACACCCATGAAGTACATAATGTATTTGAAATAAGCTGGGAAAAAAAAAAAAAAGAAACAAAATCTTAATTTAAAACTTATTATTAGCCAGGACTAAATGTGCTTTTTCTTCACATTATCAGGTGGTGATGTAATTTTTCCTTGGATATTATGTACTCACATTATTAACCATGTTACTGAATCTCTCACCTACCCTTTTCTTTTCTTGTTATTGATGTTGGAAAGTGTTTTTCCTTTATGAGTATTAATTCCTCTGGGCTACATAACTCTACAAATCACCAGGAGAGTCTATTT
This sequence comes from Vidua chalybeata, assembly GCF_026979565.1. Taxonomy (NCBI): domain Eukaryota; kingdom Metazoa; phylum Chordata; class Aves; order Passeriformes; family Viduidae; genus Vidua; species Vidua chalybeata. The sequence goes on from NC_071540.1 coordinate 17,685,440, forward strand.
TCCTACTATGAATTCACTTCTTTCTAAACAAAGATAAACAAGGGAACTGAAAGGAAAAAAACACATCAATTTTTGCATTACTAATCACAATGGGACATATTTTATTTCATATGTTATCTCCTGCTCTTTCACTGTCCAACTTTCATAATAGATGCTTAGAGCTTAACTAGGCAACAAGGGATTAACTCCTAACTAACAAGTCCTAATTAACCCCTCGATTGCCATCAAACTGTGTCTTGGTTTGGAAAGACAGGTGTCTGCTAAGGAAGGCAGGAGCCTCCCCTAAAATGGAAAAAAAAAAAAAAATATGTAGATCCCCTCCCTTCAAATGGTTATAAATTTGAAATTAATGGGGGCTCTCAGGCAAAAATATGGGAGCAGGAATAGCAGTTCTTTATTAGGGAAGAAAATAAAACAATAAAATAAACAATGCAGTGAACCAAAACAACACTGACAGAGTCAGAACACAGCCTGACACCATGTTGGACAGGGTGTTGGCCGCAGTCCAATTGGAATTGAGGCTGCAGTCCTGGAGTGTCAGGTGTGGTTCTGTTGGAGCAGTGATCCTGTAGAAAAGGTTGTAGTCTTTCTGCAGTGGAAGAGTCAGCTGTTCCTCTGGGAAACCCAGTGCAGGAAAAGCCATGCTGGTGTTCCAGAAGCTTAAGATTATATCCAGGTAGGAATGCTTGGCTCCTCCCTCTGGGCGGAGCATCTCTCAATGGGATGTTACCGTTCTTATTAGTGATGCAGTGACATTGAATAGGCCATTAACAGCAGATGTCTCCCCAGGGGGAGGATTGGTTTGTGGAAGAGATAAAGAGAACTGCCCAATGAAGAGAAGATAACTGGCACACCTCTAACAGATGGCAAATAGAATACATCTTGCCTTGCAATCTAGGACAGGGGCTCAGCTCCACACTCAGCAAAGACCACACCAATGGCTCAGGCAGCGCTCTAATGTGAGAAAAAACCCAAGACTGAAGCCAGGTTTTGCCTGGATCAGGTTCAGTTCAACTCCCAGCATCAGTGTTTTCCTCCTCCTTCAGTGAAGTCTGGATTCCAACGTGGATCTTTGCCACTCAAGATTATGCCTGTCAAATACATGAAAACACACTTATTAGCAGATTAGCAGCCAACATCTCACCAAAATGAGTGTCTGGAGGGAACACTGCAGCAGCAGCAGCAGCACACTTGATCCTGGCTGTCCCATTCAGAGCTCGGTTTAACCAGAGCTGGGGGACAGAGCTGTGTGTTCACAGCAGAGGGAAGGAGCAGGGCTGGGCTGATTTTCCTGCCAGGCCTCTCACTGCAATCTGCCAAGAAGCTCAGAGGCTTTCTGAAGTCAGCAGAACATTATTTCTGTCCCATCATCTCCCTGCTCTGCCTTGGGAATAGCTGAGTCTCAGGAACGAGCCCTGTGCAAGTTCAGCCAGCTGGGGAATGCCCACAGGAAAGTACTGCCATTGCTTTGCTGGCACCATCAGCTCCTTCACAGATTTTCTTTCTGAATTGCCACTTCTTGCACATTTATTGTATGGTAAATTTTGTCCTTTCTTAGGCTACTCCTTTTTTTTTTTTTTTTTTTTTTTGGTGGGGTGGGGGGGTTTGTTGCTTGGGTAAGAAAATGCAAGTGAAAATATTCATCGCTTTCAACTCAAACCATTCCAAGATTTCCTTTAGCGCTGTAGAAGTAAAAACTACTACATGCATTAAGGGATAGGATGGAGAAAAGTCTTTCTGTTAATAACTCTGAGTGCCTTGGGAGTAGCCAGGGATCCCATGTGTGTATGTTCAGACTGAGACACAGTTTGTGTCTCTTCTGTTTGTGTCATTTGTGAACATTTTTTCCTTCCTAAAGGTCTGTCATTAACAGAAAATTTTGTTAATGTTTAGTACCAAAGGAACAAATGCTGCTAAATCTCCAGGAGCTAATTCCCAAAATGTCCCCCTTGATATTTCCTGGTCCTGGGAGGAAGGCCTGTGATAGTTCTAGTCTTTATTATTAATTATTTTCCCAGTGGCAAGGTGTTATTCCCCATTGCTGGGCTATCCAGTGTCCTCCAGATTTACACTGGACTGGAATTCTTTGTAAAGAAAAGGCACCAAAAGAAGCAATTGAGTGTGCAAGAGGCAGCTGAAGGTGCCCAGGGGTGTGTGCTGCTCTCACTGTGCTCTGAGGAATCAGGGCTGTGCAGGCTTTGCCCTGGCATAGACACAAACTGTGTTGAAATGATTGCTTGGCACTTTTGTTACCCTTCTCTCTTGGAAATTCATTTGCGGAAACAGATTCCCTTCCTTCTTGAAGAGATGAGTTCCAGAGTCAGTGGTGGCCAGGGCTGGGAATATGTTTGGGTTCATATTTGGATATGTTTGGGTCCATATTTGGCTACAGGCTCAGGATGGAAAATGTGCTGCTCTGCCCTGCCCTTTTGGGAGCTGTTTCCAGGCCAGAGTTCCCAGTGGGATTCCTTTGGTATCAGCCAGGGCACAGCTGGGGCTTCCTGGAAGCTGCCGGAGCAATCCTTGGCTGGGAGCAGCCACAGTCCAGCAGAGCTCTATTGATCCAGATCGATTTAAACTTTCTAGTCTGAGCCACTTCCTTCTGCCCATCCTTTAGGGAAAAAAAAAAGAACTGGAGAAGCTGTAAAATGAGCTATTTCCCAGTTGTGTTCAGTACTGACATTTCAGCACTGAATCTGCTGGGTTCTTATAAAAATTTCCCAGTTTTTCAAGAGCTACCAGGGCAGTTCTTGGAGAGGGAGAGCAGCAAATGGATTTGCAGTGGGAGCACAGGCACAAAGAACAGACATGTGCAGAAACTTTGATAGAGTTTTGCTGCCAAAATCCTTCTCTGGGTAGTTTGTAAAAGACCCTGAAGCTCATCTGATGCTGATTAGCTTTTGAGGCACAATTGCTACAATGAGAAAACTTTTACTGATTTGCATGTGTTGACAATTATTCTAACAGTAACAACCTGATTATACCAGTGTGTTACTCCCAGATATGGTGTATTATTCCCTAGCTTTAGGAATAATTCTGATAGTGATGGCCTCTGGCTTCATTTAACCATAGCCCTAATCACTTCTGATTAAAACATACATAAATGAGTTTGTGGATTTTTTATTTTTTTAATATACCTCAGCTTCTAGGGTTTTTTTTTGCCCCAAAGGAAAGAAAAAGAGAAAATTAGGTTTCAGCACAGAGAAATATTTGAAAGACTGTACAATCATAATGAAAAATATTTTCATTTCCAGGATATTTTATTTAACCACCTCATTTATACAGTTTTATTATTTTGATTTGATTAATTGTTGTAGGTTTTGAGATTGGATTTATTTTATTATTCTAGTTGCAATGACTCTCCTGTTACTTTCTTCATGTTTACCAAGGGCTTTACACCATTATTTCTCCACACAAATAACTAATTAGTCAACCATTTTCTCATTTGACATTTCTCAGTGGCGAGGGACTGAAAACTGAATTTCATCTAATTTTTCATTCTGTTTTGATGGTATCATTGGAGATAGAGGGTTGTGATGAAAGCCAGCCCGTTAAATCCCTGATGTGACAAACAAAACAAAGCTGAGATGAGGAATCCTTTAGCTCACATGGGGGAGATGGATGGGGGAGATGATTTTCTAAGTGCTCTGCAGATGCAAACAAGGAGCAAACCCTGCCTGCAGCGAGGCCCCAGCCTGCAAACCCTTCCCTCAGGGCCCAGGAACCACCTCCAGGGCCAAAATCCCTGAGATCAGGGCCACACTGGCACTGGAGTTGTGCTGCCTGTTCACACAGCATCAGGGTTCAGTCTTAACTTCTTCTTGTCAGGTTCAGGACTAAATGTGTGAGATGGTTTTTCTTGTTGGGATTCAGATGTTTATTAGTTCTTATCCGTGTTACAGTCTCACAAACCCTGAGTTCTACAGCACTTCACTCTAAAAAACTAAAAATGGAGCCCTATTTCTCTCTCTACGAGGCCTTTTAAGGATAAACTGTCCAATTAAGAAGTGACACCTAAATTAATTTTACTTTTAACTTAATAACTCATTACCTGTGGCCCACAAGGTGGATTTTTTATCCAATTACACAAAAGCACCCAAACCCATGGAGAAGAAGGAGAAGAAGGACCAGCCTCTGCCCTAAAACCTCCATCTTGTTTTATATCTATTACTATATTCTAAACCCTTCAACTCTAATTGTTCCACCCTGTGATGTTGCACACTTCTAGTCAAACTCCACCCCCACAATCCCAGTTCTGTCATTCCATTTTGGAAGTTTCTCCACGGCCTCAGGTCAAATGCAGAGTTCTCCTGGGGGTCAGTGCCTGGCAGCACAGAAAGTCTGAAATTCTCATCAACCAGGGTTCCAAGAGATTAGCATAAAACATCTGCAAGGTTAAATCTGGGCATAAACTCCCAGGAACTCAAGGGACACTCTGGGATCACCCAGGAAAAAGCTGCTGTATGGAGTTCCTACAAAAGCTGTGGTGCCCCACGTGCAGAGCTGATGGATTCTCCCTGGGGTGTGCCCAGGTTATCAGTGAAACTTGCATTTCCAGTGACCAAAAATGCACAGAGTCACTTGTGGCACAACACTGATGGGGGGTTTTAATTTTAGCTTTTTTTAATTGTACTCTAAGTTGACATTTCCAGCCTGTGAAAATCCTGCAAGGCCATAAATGCGTTCCACAAAGCTGAAAAATGGCTCTTGCATAAATCCTCAATCTTCAAGTGAGTTTAAAATTGCATCTGACCTAACACCTTCCTCAGCAGTGTTTCCAGAAAACGTGATTTACTTCAGGTTTTAGATTTCCTTAATGATATGTTTATTCTGATTAATAATAGTATCGATTTCACTTAAATTTGCTTTTTTACATTTTTAATGTTTGCTTTTTTAAAGAATCTAGCCAAAATAACTTGAGCACGTCTGAATCTCTGCAGGATAGCACTGCAGGAAGTTTTTCACAGCCTGCTGCTCATGTAGCATAGAGCCACACTTTTAGTGCATTTAAATCCAAATTTAAATCTGTTCATTTAATGGTAAAGAAGCCTTCCTAGGCTTAGCTTGGTAGCTGGAGTGTGTAAATCAAAGATGAGCACTGGAAAGCACAAGCAGAGGACAGTTTAGATTTTATTTTCCTTTCTAACAGCATCTTTTGGGTTAAGTCTGTGTTAATAAAGCATGGTTCCAAGGAGTGGGTTTAGGCCAGACACAGTGAGGTTTAAGATTCACAATAGGTCCTGAAAGCTGTCGGTGATGATCTCCAGGGGTTCCTTCCAGCCTCAACCACTTTGTGATCCTGTGGAATCCCAAAGTTAGACATCCAGACAGCTCTGAAAGCCCTGGGGATCAGGAATCAGCATGAACAAGTGTACAGCTGACAGGAACAGGTCTGGAAAAGCCCTTTAGTGGCGTCACCACTGCTCCCTTCATCGTTTCTCTTACAACCTGGCCTGTAGTATTTGAGATCTCTAAATGCATACATTTTGTCTCAGTGACATTGTGTGATGAAGCATTTGTGCTTTTTCCTTCCCCTTTGATATGAAATCCTCTGGTTGCCTTTTGGTCCTTTACCTATAATGGAAATAAATTCAGGTATCCCAAATAATGCCTCCCTTGTGCTGTTAGGACAGGCTTTGTCACAAGGACCAAGAGTTACTGCCCGAAACACCTTGTGTTTAGGGGCTGCAGCAGCAGATTTTAGGCAGTGGCTTTATATCTGAATAAAAAAATATAATCCAAACCTCTATATTCACCTGCACCTCATAATTAATACAGCTAATCAATCCACCTTGTTTTTCAGTATCTGGGAAAAAAAGTGAATCACAGAATAACAGAATGGTTTTGGTTGGAAGAGCCCTTAAAGATCATCTCATCCCAACCATGGGTAGGGATGTCACCCACTAGACCAGGATGCTCCAGGCCCCATCCAACCTGGCCTTGGAAAATTAAAACCCACAACTGCTCCAACTACATTCTTCCAACGGCTTTAATGCTGCAAATATTTTAAAATTAAAAAAAAAAAAACAAACAAAAAAAAACACAACCAAAAAACAAACCTCACAAACATTTTTAAATTAAAAAAAACAAAATAACAACAACAAAAACAAACAAACAAACAAAAAACCAAAACAACATAATCTTGGAATCTGTATCAAAATGATCTTTACAAAATCAAATGTCAGTATAGTGACAGAACATTACTATAATATACATTAGAGAATTGTTGTTAGTGTTTTCATTTCACATGGGATGGAATTTGAGACCCAGCTGTGCAAGGCTGGGAATGTACATATATACATTTATACAATATATATGTATGTATGTACATATAAATATTTATGTATACATATGTATGTATGTATGTACATAAATATATGTAATTTTTATGTCTATACACATATATATGTATACACCTATATATACATATGTATGTACATATATATACTGTGAATTTTATATATATATTTTATATATATAAACACGTATTATACATATATATACATCTATATATACATATGTATGTACATATATATTGTGAGTTTTATATATTTATATATATACATATTATGCATACATACATATGTATATATAAATGTGGTTTTTATATATATACACATATATTTTTACATACATACACACATGTTATACGTATCTATGTACACATATATACATACACATGTGTGTATGTACATATATATATATATATATATATATATATATATATATATATATATATGGGGTTTCTGCCCTCCCCAAAGCTTATAGCCCAGGCCAGCCTGGGAGCAGGGACACCTTTCTTATCTCATGGCCAAAAAGCAGGAGAATTGCCTTGTGTCCCCAGTAATGAGCGTGGAGTGTGGTTCAGCTGGAGAATTGCTGTGCTGCAATAAGGTTCCCTTTCTGCTCTTTCTGGTGCCATATGCTGCCCTAATTAGTGCAGGCAAAAGGTAATGAGAGCGCAGTGGAGAAGGGGGAGCTCCATGGGAAGCAGGCTGATCTCTAAAACTTTGCATTTTGTCATCCCTATATAGAGCACGAGAGAGTTTAAATCCAGATTTTTAATGTTGCACTTATATTTTGGGACTTTATCTTTCTCTGAGAAGCACCACTGCTTCCCTGGGTGTGGATATTTGTGCTGTAATTGCTGCACCAGTCTCTCCCAAATACCTGTGAACCTTTTCACAGGGTAGTGCCTCATGATTTTTCAACCAGCCTTGATGTAACACCATTTATAAATTTTAAATTATTTCCATGTATCTGCTACTCTATTTTAGTTCTGCACCAAGTGCGAATTTTGATTTGTGTTCTGCTCTGCATCCATAACCCTTCTGTGTCTCTTTGGAGGTCTGTGTTTAAGGTGTGCACTCGAGCATTGGAGCAGACAATTTCCAGTCTAAGGGAGTCGGTTTTGCTGCTCTCTTTGCAATACCTGGCTTTGACAACACCAGGACATGAATCCAGAGCAAGGAGGTCACAGTCAGAATATGTTACACCCACTTTACAAGCCCTTGGGAGCTGTGAGCTGTTGGCACAGTTTAAAATTATTAAAAAAAAAAAAAAAAAAACAAAAACAAAAACAAAAAAAAAACCAAAAAAACACAGTGAAATAAACTCCATGAGCAGCACTAAATTGCACTGCTGCAAAGTAGAATAAGACCAAACTAAAGAGTAATTGGCAGACCAGAGATCATTGCACAGATCATTGTGCTCAGGACTGAAGATACAGCAGGTACATGTAGCAAAGTTAGACCACCTAAAAATGGTCTGATTTTAAAAGCTGCTGTGCAATATCAGATCCCACCAAAGTCAAAAGTGGGAAGTGAATCTTTGCATTCAAAACTTCTATTTTTATCATGGTTTTTATGATGGGTTTGTAAACCTTTGCTGGTAGAGCCCTCACAAATGGAACAAAAAACCAGTCATCCTAACTGCACTGCAATATGCTCTTACAATAAGTAAAAATGTGGTGGGAAAGACAAAGTACTACTTTTACAATATCCTGTGCCAAATCACAGGTTATACAATCCAGGTTTTTATTTGCACAGCCAACAGTGCTTTGTAGAGCAATCAGGGAAGATAATACAATCCATTTTACTTTCTCATTACTTTAGAAGTGTTGAATCTTCTGAAATGGTTTCGGGGTTAATTGAGAATTTGCAGTTTTACAATAGACTAGGAATTGTTTAGGCTGCCCTTGCTTCATATTTTTGTGCATACCTTTGTTGCAAAGTTATAAAAACAACAATAAAAGCAGAAACAAAGAAGTGAAGTGAAATGATCTGCATTGTTGCCATTCCAGGCACTCATTTTTGTGGGAGATAAAGCTGAGGTATTGATTAATGTTTAAATGGTTATTAAGAGGAAGGACATGTTGGGTTGATGGAACATCTCACTGTGCACTAATGCTTTCCTTTGATTCTTTCCCACATATTCCCTAGGGGAAAATTTCTGCTCCTGGGGAAGCCAGTGGTGAAACTCTAAATTACTTTTTTTGCCAGCATAAATAGGCCAACTATTTTCCCTATTTATCTCTTTTTTTCTGCATAAATTCCAAAAGTTTCTGGTTTCCAAATCTGCTCTTTAACTTATTTTAACATCATAAGAGCTCATAAAGATGTGTAATTTTTCCTGGCTGTATATGCTAAAGTTTTGATGCTCACTCTGGCTGCCTGAGCACCTGAATATTCCTGTGCACCACAGTCAGGCTCAGCAGCCCCCAGGAAATTTCATTTTTCAAGCCTGAAGCAAAGCTGTGGTAAAAACACAGCAGCCTGGGCAGCCTCAGCACTTCTTTAGAGGCTAGCATTTTATTTCATTTTACCTTTACCCCCCCATAATGTGTTGGTTTTGTTTATTCCCTCATACTTGCAATGATACTTCTTTATTTTTTTTGCAACATTGTCACACAGGACTTTCAGGTGAATTCACTTTCAGGTGAATGGCACTGTGAGGCATTGCCTTGGCACAGACTCATTAAATAATAACAGGCTCCATGTCAACTACTGGTAATTTAAAATGTCTATAAAAGGTTGTATGGAGGTTTATGACCTATGACAATTCACTACAAAAAAGATAAACAGGTTATTATCCCAGGTATTGATTATATAATTGGAATTTTGGTTTAAAATATTAACACATTTAATTGGAGAGGGAATTGGTATCAGTTAATTCAGCTCTGGGTTGTTCTTTACTTAATATATTTAACTGAGTATAGAATTAGACCCTAATAATGAACATTCTTATATTTATTGCTTCAGTCAAGTTCAGGGAAGTTCCTGGTGTGTAAACTCCACAATCTCTCTAAACATTTCCAGTTTTGGGGGCTGAATATTTGTGCTGATTAAAGGGAAAAAAGAACACCGGGGAATTTCATATTGGGGCATCTTGGAGACAGCATACCCAAACTCAGATTGAGGCAATGTGGATGTGGTTGAATTTAATCAGCAGAAGGAAGAAGTTCCAGATCCCAGAGTGCAGAACAAGAGTGTGCAAACAGGGCTGGGTGTAACCACCTCCCCCAGACTTGGTGAATTCATTGTCTGACTCTCTTCTTGCTACCATTCCCCACAATTTAGAACATTTCCAGCTCACCCAAAATAACTAATGGTAAGAAAAAAGAAAATTAAAACCACTCAAATGTAAATTAAAATTACAGCTTCTGGTCCAGCTGGAATTTGGAATCTGGAAAAAGGAGGACTGTGATAGGATCCATAAGTCAGTGTGGGTGCAGAGGCCTGTTGGAAATATTCTGGCTGTATAACACAGCAGTAGGAAACAGGTCCTATATAACATCCTAAATATTGATTTCTCTGCTAAACGTTGGAACATATATATATATCTCCAAAGGAATTGACTCAAACCTCTAACAACACTGAGCTGTCTCTAAGGCAAGGCACAAGCTTAAATTGTGTTTTTGCAATATGAAGAAACTCACTGTGAAAGCCACTGAGTGCCCAGACAGATTCCTTTGCAGCAATGCATTTGTTTGATGTTCAGATCAATATTTGATAACTTCTGCACTTTTGTTCAGGTATTCAGTGTACAAGGACCCAGCAGGGTGGCTGGAAATCAACCCCACCAATGGCACCGTTGGCACCACGGCAGTGCTGGACAGGGAATCTCCCTTCGTGCACAACAACGTCTACACTGCTCTGTTCCTGGCCATCGACAGTGGTGAGTGACCACTGGGGATAAAATCCTTCAATTCCTGCTTGAAATGCTCTGTTCTGAAGGCTGCATGTGATGCCTCAGGTTTTAGCTTTCATATTTTTCACATTCTGTGCTGCTTTATTGTGTAAGTGAGAAGACCTTTAGTACTGTGATAAGACCTATCTCATGCCTTATGGTCCCTTCTAGAGGAAAGGAATTTTGGCCTAACAAGGGCTACTTTAGGCTTCACATCAGGGGATGGTGAGCTCTCTTCACAGAGCAGGGAGACAAAACAATTCCTTCTCCAGCTGGGCACCAAGGACAAATGATCCAAACCTCAGGCCCAAGAGCACAAACAGCGTGGGCTGGAGAGAGAAAAACAAGCAGGATGGGAGTGCCTGGGCTAAAGCTGGAATGGGACAATGAACTGCAAGGTGCAAATGGAGCAGAGCTGATCCCAGTGAGAGCCCCCGGGAGCGCTCGTGCATTTTGGGACCATTTTGGTTCATCGTGGCTGCAGCCCTGGCTGGGCTCTGGTGCTGCCCAAGGTGGATCCATTGAGGAGATGTTTTTAATCAATCCCTGCTTTATTCTTTAGCTCTGCCCAGCCTCTGTTCCAGCTCAGCCTTCTCAAGGCATCACATGTGTAAAATTAACCACGTGCTGCAGCACTTCTCTGCCTGGCCACCTAAATGTATTAGAGACCATTTTAGAAACCAGAAGAAGAGGAATTAACTTAAAACTTCAAATTTATAACAGCTTTAATTTAGGTTTATGCCTCACAGATTTATGTCTTAATGCTGGTGCAATTAGTCTAGAAACATTCTTGGAAATGTAATAAATCATCCTAATCATGGTTAATTTCTTCACAATATTTGAGCAGTCAGCATGCCCGAGGCACTTAAATACCAATAACAACTCATCCTTGATATGCTGGATTATAATCTTTTCAATGCAATGACAGTGACAATAAAAACATAACTAAACTCCTTGTTAAAATGCAACAATTTTTGCATATTGTGTGTACTAAAGTTCCTCCTGTCAAATAGAATCCAAATTAAGCTGTCTAGGGAAAATTCAGCGAGTGACTTCGGAGCGGAGGAAGAAAGAGAAAATCCTGAACGTTCCAAATCTCCTGAGCTAAAGGCACAAAATAAATAAAAGATTTGCCTGTAATATAACAGCTAATATGCTAACACTTTTTCACAGCTGCAGCTGGTTTAGCCCTGGTGATGAATTGTAAAATGCTCTTTTTAAGAGAGTAATTCTACATTTTTGCAAGCACATGACTCAGGGAACATTTGCAGTGCCTGACAGGAGAAAAAAAATATTGCCTTAAGTATAACAGAAAAAAATTCTGCTGAGGAGATGATTTACTTATATATTAATATACATATTTTCCTTAGGAAATTTCTGGGAGAAAATGTAGCACTAAACATATTTCTGTCTTTTGCTTGCTATTGGATTTTTTTTTTCTTTTTTAAATGCATCTCAAAATCAGGGTGCACTGGGAAATATCATCTCACAATGAAAGTAAAACTTTGGGATATTACTGAGGGGTTACCCAAAGGACAAAGTCGTGTTTTAAAGGTGAAGTCAGATATTGTCAAAGAGCATAGATGGAGAAAAGAGATGAGTGTTCTTGACTGTGGGAACCAGCCTGAGTAATGTGGATTCTGGGGGACAATTTTATGCTGCAACTTAGGCCTTGCTCATTTATTCTAAACCCAGAACTTCACTGCTTTTAATTCTCAGATTTTTTTTTTTTCCATTCTGGAAAAATGAGAGAAGGGGAAGTTGTGCTGAACAGCAGAGAAAAGGAATCCTGTTCACTTGGGATTCTGAGCAAGCACCTGATTCCAGCTCCTGTAATTGTGTTTATTTGTGATTGTGCAGCTCTGTCAGTGCAGGAGTTCATCTTCTCCAGCATTATTGACTCCTGTGAATGCAATGATTACAAACCACACGTGTGCACTTAGGACTGTCATGCTAAGGGGTTAATAATGATCTTTTCCTGCCATGAGCAGCCCTGCCACACGTGGGAGTGGGAATAAACAGCAGAACTTAATTAGCTGATATTAACCTTGTGCCCTGCATCACCTCTGCATTAATTACCAGGCAGCTTGGGGGGCACATTCAGCTTAGGGATGTGCTGGGAAGTGGGAATATTTCCTGCTGGCCTGGATGAATGGCTCTGGCTAAAGCAGCCAAGGAAATTTTAGAGTTGATCTCAACAGGTTGGGGGTCTGCCTTGCCCCCTGCAGGGATTCCTGGGACTGGCAGTATCCCTGGGAAGTCTTCCCAAATTTGTTTCCAGGCTGACACTGTGATCTAGCACAGCTGGGAGACCCACTTTATCTCTGCAACCATCAGAGCTAATGTCCAGCTTGAAATATTGCATTAGATGAGAAACCAAATGGTGGGAAAATGACATGAAATGAATACAGAATTATTTCAGGACTCTTAAAGAAGGTTATGTTAACTTTAAAAGGGGGGAAAGTCAGATTGAACATAACTATCTGCATCTCTTTAGAGCAGCACTGTCCATAGACTGCAGACCTCTCTCTTCAGGTTAATAAGTGGAGCTTGTCTAATACCAGTGAATATGCCTGGGACTTCTTAGTGAGAGGGCAGCCAAAAGCAGGATTAAGAACTGCCAAATGAAATAGGGTAATATAGTGAAAATTTAGAGACATTTCCAATAGAACAAGTCATTTGCTTGGGATAACCAACTTGTGGTGAAAAAAAAAAAGGAGAGGATAGAAAGAAATACTTTAGCAGAAATTCTTTCTTCAAAAGCACTCAGTGGAGGTTTTTATTTCCTTTGGCCTCTCACCTTATCTCTGACACAAATCTGAGATTGAGATGTGCTGGCACAAGCACTGAGGAAGTCTGAGCTGCCACAGGCTTTCCTTCCCTTTCCTGGAAATACAGAGGGCTCAGGTAATGCCCAGGGCACAGCCCAGCAGTGGCAATTGGCACCCAGAGCAGCTCCCAGCAGAGCAGGCACAGCAAGATCTGTGCCAATCTTTAACAGAATTTATGGTGAATGACTCTAAAATCATATAAAGCCTTGTGCCTTAGCCATTGCTGAAGTGCATGAGCCATATTCTAAAACAAATAGAAATATTATTGAGTGTTCACAGCATCACAGTAGACATGCTTACAGAAAAGGTTCTCTTGTCCCACTGTGTTCCACGCTCACCTCTTTATAAAATGAGCTTACATTTGAGTGCTGTCCTGGGGGAGGAGTGGAGACAGCTGCAGACAAACTCCACAGTGATCCTTTCTCCATCCCCTTTTGCTGATGTCAGTGGAGAATCTGTCACCAGTTCCGTCTGACTCCTTGTTATTACGCTTCAGTGCAGGGAGCAAGTGCCAGGGCATTTTTTTTTAAATCTGTAAAGTATTGGATATTTCTGCCACAAGTACAGCCTGGAGCTTTGTGCTTGGTGTTTCTATGCAGAAATCTGTTGCATCTTTATCTTTTTTTGGGCTATCACTTTACCAGTAGGACAGGACCAATGAAAGGGGCATAGAAAATGGAGTCACTCCACTGCAGGAAATAAGTTAGCTCTTTATAAGATTCTTTTTGACCTTTATGATAGTATTTCTCAGCATTATCAAATTAACTGCAGCTAAAGGTGGTAAAGTATGAATTATGTTATTCCTGATCTAAACAATTCCTGTATCTTCCCAAACACACTTGAAACAATCTGTACCAGCAAATTTAATGGAAACAGTGTTAATTTATAGATAATAAATTTTGACCTTTAATGGGGGTGTATTACACTTTAAAAAGGACTTTTTGGAAGAAATATCCTAATTTTCTCAGTACATTTGATTTCAGTAAAAGGTCAACGTAGTGTCTTTAGAATTTGAAAACTTTTTATTAAAGACCTGTGTGACCATAGAGTCTCTGGCCTATTAAAGAAGAAATTAAACACTGGTAGGAAATGCCATGCAGCAGAGTTAACACATTATAAAGTGTCATGAACTGTGTTTAATCTGAGAATGAGCTGATAATGGGGCAAAGTCAGGTTTATGCAAACTTGGGAAACATCAGAGGTTTCATTCAATTAACAAAAGTGCCAAGAGTGGTGATCATTTTATTTAGCACTGTAACCACTGGACCCAATGCAGTGTCACAACATTACTGGGAGCTTTTCTGCCAAAAGGAATTTTGCTCATTCCATGAGAGGGAGAAATCATTTGGGTTGGAGAAACCTGGGTGGAACAGACCTTCCAAATGGGCTCTGTGGTGTCATCCTGCAGACCCTATTGTTCACTGAATTTGGGATGAGGACCACAACGCAGAACACCTGTATGTTTTTCTCATTCAGCCATGCTAGAAACTCTCCAGGAAAGGTTTTTTTTTTTCCCCCCATGTATTCTGAGACTTTGAGTCACAATCTAGAAAAAGTAAGGGAGGAGGAAACCATGGCTGGAGGTGAAGCTAAAAAATACCTGGAAAATGTGTGAAATCTTTAAAAGATACAATTTGTTTCCCCATTTCCTTTTAGAGGCATGAATAATTTTATCCCCCGATTTACATTATTTATGAAAGAATCTATTTATGGAAGAACTCTTTTTTCTGGAATTAATATCCCATTGTGTAGCCTTTTTCTAGCTCTTTAAAAACAAAATCTTTGGGTATTTTTGGTTTTTAACTCATGGAAAACCCACCTGTGTTGACAAATAATGACACTAATCTTGGTGGTTGGGTTAAATGCAAACTGAAGGTGGATTCCACTTTTTTGGGGTGGTTGGATGCCACCCCAGTGGTACCTAAAGCCAGTGTGAGTGTTCCACCTTCCTTCCCTGCCATTCACCAGGGAGCTACTGAGGCAAAAACTGGGAACATGAGAACTTGTGCTGCATTAAACAGAGAGAATAAATGTCATTAAAAGTAATTTTAGTGGTGAGTACAGGGTTTGCCTTGAGCTACACTGGCAGTTTGAGAAAAAAGCAACTTAGACCTCGCTTCTCTGGCTGTGGCCAGCTGCCCTTGTGAGCTGTTTCATTTTTCCTGAGCAAAATGAAGAAATAGTGAATCAGGGTCTACTTTTCACTTTTCCCTCTGTTTCCATGGAGCAGCTGAACCCAAGCTATCCTGAATCCCATTTATTGTGCCGGTCTTGGCACTGCTAATCATTAGAAAGAAAACTTATTATTCTGTCCTCTGCGTGATGAACAGTAATACACAGCACCTGGAAAAAGCTGGAGTAACAAAGAGTTGTGTGGCACTTTGCAATTAGAACTTTTCCTGACATGTATCTAACCTGTCTTCTCACTCCATGATGTACATAATTAAATTACCATAGATTGATTCCACCTAAAACACGCTATTTTGGAAGAAATCAGGCAATTAGTTACCATGGCAACCCAATTAAGCCAGTTTTATACCCCTTATCTTAATTGCTGTATTAATTGAAAAGAGAAAATAAATTGAAGACTCATCCTTTTCGTGCCATTTTAA
This sequence comes from Vidua chalybeata, assembly GCF_026979565.1. Taxonomy (NCBI): domain Eukaryota; kingdom Metazoa; phylum Chordata; class Aves; order Passeriformes; family Viduidae; genus Vidua; species Vidua chalybeata. The sequence goes on from NC_071540.1 coordinate 17,701,071, forward strand.
ATTTCAGTAAAATATGAATTGCACGCAAAATATTGTTTTAATTTGTCATCATGGACTCATGATTCGAAAAAGAAATTAGAATGTTGAAAACAGTACTTAAGACGGATGGCATATGTCAGTAGCAATTTGATATGCTGAAAGAGCTGTGCTCTTTTGAAATGTAATTACTCAAAACCAGGAGCTGCATATATTATTTGAGGGGATGAATGAAGGGTTGTAACTTTGGAAGAAGCCAACAGGATTATGGATGTCCTGCTATTGTGCCACACACAGATTTTTTTTATTTTATAGATTTTATATAAATATATTATATATATTCTATATATAATATATATTTTATATATATTTATATAATTTTATTTTATATATTTTATATAAATATCTATTTACTATATGTAATATATATAGTAGATTACATTTTATATATTTATATAAAGTATATATTAATATATATTACATATAAATATATAATACATATTTATGTATTTATTATATATTCACTATATTATTTTATTTATTTATATTATATTTACTTATATATTATATTTATTTTCTATTATCATGTGATTGCTATATATTTATATATTTACTATATAATATATTTATGTTTTATATATAAATAATATATAATATAAACAAAATTATAATAATATATAATTTATATTTTATATATTTTATATTTTACTTTATATATTTTATATCTTTATTTTGTATATTTTACAAAGCGTCTCTATGTAAATATAGATGGAAAATGCACAGAAATTTGAATTCATGGGGAATTAGGGACAAAATGGCAGCACATGGCTTTGAGGAGAGCAGCACACCCAGATTTTGTTCTGTGAGCAGCACACCCAGATTTTGGTGCCTTCCCCCGTTGTTATTGGACATGAAATGAGTACATAGAAGCTTGCTAAGTTCAAAAGAGAAAAAGAGTTTGTTTTATTTAAACATTTGGTATTTATAGAATTCCAAAGGTGACCGTGGATTGGAGGATGGAATTACCACCTCTCTGACTACACTGGTCTAAAGATGAAACAATCATTTCTCTCTACCTACAGAGAAATATGTAAACTATTCTATTTACACATGAAATTGTGTGGGAACTCTGACTCTCAAACATGTAAACACTATCAGAAGGCTAAAGAAGTTTTATGAGAACTTTAAAACTTTCAAAAGAACTATAAAGGAAAACTTAACACTTTTAAAAAACAGGGCAACATTCCCCCTCTCCTGGTTCCGTTGGCTTTGGCTGCACCATTGATGGAGCTCACCCTGAAGCTGGGATGCAGAGGAGCGGGGCTGTCTGCACGGGATCCCTGCCTGCACGAGGGGACTGCTGCCAAAGCACCGAGCACACAGATTTTCTGAGCAGAAAAACAGCATATGGAGGGAGGAAAAAATACCCATGTGAGGGATGAGACAGAAAAATGTGTTGAGATTATCAGAGCAGCGTCATTAGAAAGCATGAAAAGCACTGCTCTTGTTTGAAGAGCAGTGTGTATGCTATGTGACTTTACTCCAGGAATTCTGATATTATTCTGTGCAGCTTTTCATTACTATTCAATCATTAAAAGTGTACAAAGTATATTTTTCTACAACATTTATTTTCAAACTAATTTTTTCAGCTGGAGGTAGCAACGTGGTCAACTATGCTGGCAGCACTAAAATCCAATTTAAAATCCACATTTCCTGTTAACAGCCCCTTGCATTGGAGACTCAGTTCACCACCAAGTTTTCACTTTGCTTCACTATGAAATTCTCCATCTCTGTTGCAGCAGCTTTTACACAAACCAGTGATGCTGTTTCACTCCCATGATTGCCATGGTATATTCCCAGATGTGCCACTTCTGGCAGTTTGGAATTCTCTCTGTCCTCAAGGGCTCGAAGGGCACCCAAATATTTCAAGTGTTCACCCTCAGGAGGGATGGCCAGTTCTGGTCAGTGGCAAATGGGACCAGAGCTCAGTGGAAAAGCTTCTCCCCAGGATTGCTGGACCCTTTAGGTCTTGCTCTGCTCATTAATTCTGCTCTCAGCCACAAGGTTTGACAATACAAATCGAGAGTTTTACTTCAGAATTAAAATATTCTATGGGTAACTTTCCTTTCAAAATCAAAGGCCTCTGGAGATCATGGGATTTTGAATTATTTCAACAGCATAATACTGTCAAATTTATGAAAGTCATATATTCCCAGTGGATGAGTTGTGACCAGTTTTGCTTGATTCATTTCGTGTTACATTTTTATGACGTGTGTTAACAAGCTCCAGTTTATGACCTGACATTTGCTTGCTTTTCTTTTGGAGGTCTTCATAAATCAATGAAAGATTTTTGTTTAAATCATTATAAATAAACCAAGCAGATAATAAGTCATTGAAATGGACAGAGGCAATTTCCTTTCACTCTTTTTTTGTGTGTGTAATATTTGCCCAGCTCCTGAACCATACAAAGAGTGAAATATTTGCACAGCAGGGAGAACACAGCCATATCTGTGTGTGACAAAATAGCAGGACATCCATAAAGCTGTTGGCTTCTTCATTTCAAAAGGCAGATTTTAATATTACTGACTTCAGAGAAAGATAAGAAGGGCAGTGCATAAGACATTATCAGTCCAGTGTGGAAATAATGCATTCAAAATTAAAGACAGCAGTTTAATTAAGTGCATGAAAGGCTGGCTTTTATGATCATATTTCAAATACTAGAATGTCTTTTCATCCATTCTGCCATATGACTTTACTTAATAATATATCAAGAACAAAAAGTATATGGGAGTCTTTCTGTAAATTCAATTAGTCCAATAAAAAGTGAAAAATAGTTTCTTTTTCATTAAAAAGAACTCAAGCCTAACCCTTCTGATGACAAAGTGTGAGATGAGAAGGGAGGGCAAGGCTGGAGAAGGATGAACATTCTGCCTTTGTGATGCATTTCTGCTCACAGGAAACAGATGAAGTGTCACCATTAGTAACATTTGTTATTGGAAGGACTAATTGCATTCTGCTGCAGGCAGCAGTTTATCAGATCCAGACCACGGGGTACTTGCTTCTGCCTTGGGATGCTCTCCCAGCACAGCAATAATTCGGTTTATTAAAATATGCTGTGGATAACTTTCCTTTCAAAAGCCCAGGTTATTGGGCTGCTGTGGGCAGGGGGATTGTGCTGAAGGGCACCTCTTGCAGGGCTGAGCTCTGAGTGCTGTGGCTCCTTGCCCTGGGGCTGCACAGGTTAACTGCAGCCTCTTGAATCCATTCTGGGAAGGGTTTATGTTGGAACCCTGGCTACTGAGAATTTCAGACTTTCTGTACTGACAGACACTGCATTCGACCTGAAGCCATAAAGAAAGCTTCCAAAATTAAATATCAGAACTAAGATTATGAGTGTGTAGTTTGAACAGAAGTGTATAATATCACATAGTAGAAAACACAGAGTTTAAAGTTTTAGAATATAGTAATATATATAGAACAAAATAGAAGTTTTACAGCAGAGACCAACCCTTCTTTACCTTCTTCTTCACCTCCTTCCTCATGGGTTTAAATAGAATTGTGTAATTAAATAAAAAGTCCATATTATGAGTTGCAAATAGTTAGCTATTAGGTTAAAAATAGAAATCATTTAGGTGTCATTTCTTAATTAAACTCTTTATCCTTAAAAAAACCTTATAAAGAAAGAGATATGATTCCATTTTTACCTTGTTAGTAAAGTGCTGTAGAACTCATGACTTGTAAGGTTCCTACTCAGGGAAATGCAGGGATCACATTTCCCTGTGCTAAACCAGGAAAAAAAAAAAAAAAAAAAAAAGGGGGAATAAATAACCCATAAGTGCAGCATTTCAGATGAGACCTCATTAAGTGCCAGCCACAATAAAGGACAAAATGTGCGCTCAGAAAACTTGGAGGTGATTTTCACGGGGTGCCAAAGGGGGCTGAAAGGAGCTGCTGTGCTGCAGGCAGTGTGTGAGTGGCTCAGCCACGGCACACCTCTGCACTGACTGGAAGTTATTACCACTTGTCAGCTCCTGGGTCAGCCCTAGAAATGAGGTGCTGGTCCCAGCAGGCAAACTCTGCCTTCCCAGCTCCCCCAGTGCCACCGGGGCTGGTTTGTCACTCACAGCCCCGGCACAGAGCCTTGTAGTGGTGAATAAACAACACCCTCACCTCTGCAGCTGGCTCTCGGGTCAGGGCTGAGGCAGGCTGGCAAATCACTCTGGAAGGTTTGAAAGCACTGCTAGCACAGGCTAAATAACCCATCTCATTTCCCAGAGCTGCCTCTGACAGCTTTCACTGCTGCTGACATAACTGCACGCGGCCCTCAGGGCTGTTAGGAATGATCTGGTCCTGTTCTGCTTCTGGGCACCCACCTCGCCACCTGATTCCTCCCTCCTTTTCCTCTCACTTGTCTTATTCTTCATTCTTTTAATACTGTGCTATCTGTCTGGGGGATGGTTCCCTGTATGTTTCTCTCAGTGTGTGCTGATGAACAGATTCTGTTCCAGATATCTATTCATGTCCTACTCTCATTTCAACTTCAAAATATTCCTCTCCCAGAGGTTTCCTTAGAATAATTTTCCGTACTGTAGAGAATCAGACAGGCTTCATTCTGAAAATCAGCAATGAATTTACAAGAGTGACTCATCAGGTCTTTTAAGCAATAATTTCCATATAAAAGAGGTAAGAACAATAAAAATTATTTCCCTTTGCAAGCCTGCAGGTGCAAATAGGAGCGAGAGTTTATGGAAATGTGATTTAATAAACAGATGTTTGTTTTTTTCCTGTAGGTAACCCTCCCGCTACGGGTACAGGAACTTTGCACATCACCTTGGAGGATGTCAATGACAACGTCCCATCCCTTTATCCAACACTGGCAAAAGTTTGTGACGATGCAAAAGATCTCAGGGTAGTGGTCCTAGGAGCATCAGACAAAGACCTTCATCCCAACACAGATCCATTCAAATTTGAGCTCAGCAAGCAATCTGGCCCAGAAAAGTTGTGGAGAATCAACAGGCTTAACAGTAAGGCTGCAACTTGGATTTTTGTGAATTTATTCCTCCCACTCCTCCATCCCAGGGTACTCCCCCTGAGGCACTGGGGGAATTTAAGAGGGGTTTTGCATGAAAGTTCTGTAGGATGGACCCACTGCTGCTGCCTTTCCCTGTGCTGGGCCTGCTGGGCCAGCTGCCTGTGGGACACACCAGTTCTGAAACCTGAAACTTCTCTTCTTGTGTTGGCTGAACTTCCTTCTCTCAGTTTTGCATTAATCAGGGGCTACTAATGACTGATAGTTTTGTGAAGATCACTGCACCTCATGGCACACAATTGGTTTGCACGAGGCGCACGAGGCTTTGCTATAGGACAGCATGGAAGTTTTGCATGGGCTTTAGCAATATCATTGAAAAACTTCCTGATTTTAAGTGTTTATAAACTCTTCACAAATAAAATATCCCAATGCACTGGGACCTTACACAATTGGTAAGAGGATCATGAGATTGCAGAAGGCTTGTATGTCAAATTGTGGGCACAAAGTACAACATTTCTTTTTAAAGTAGTTTATTCCTGTTTCTTGTCTGGAATGCATTATTTTTCTCTGCCACTCTCCAATCTTTTAGTTCATGTCATAGTCTTAGAAAAAAACTAGAGATGGATGTGATGGCTGTACCTGCTTGCAGGACAAAGGGGTGGAGCTGTTTTCTTGCTATTCTCCAAACATCAAACCACCCCTCTGTCACACCCTGAAAGAATTATCACACCCACCGGGTGCCAAGAGCTGCTGTGGCCCTCAGTCCCCCAGGTGGAGCAGAACTGTGGGTTGGGAAGGGGCTTTACTTCCCTTCCCTGCCCTCTCAGGGAAATTGAGGAAATAGTTCAGCAGCTTTGCCTTTACTTCCTGACAAGAAGGGTTATTTTTTGCTTTTGGCAAGTAAATTTATTATCTCTTCTTGTTGTTTTAGGGCTGACATGCCCTGGCATTTCATTAGTTTATTAGCTTTCACAGGCAACTTCTGCCAATAATTTGCAGACCAAATAATGTATTTAAACAAAATGAGTTCTCACAAGTCTTTCTTTTGGTGAGGTTTGGAATAAGTTTGTAATTAGATTTCAGCCCATGAAAGAATTTCAGTACTGTCTCTTCCCTCCAATTCAATTCTTTTGTTATTTTTCTTAGTGTATTCTCATTTTCTTCCTGATTTCCATCACTGGCATGTCTGATGTTGCTTGCAGACTCTTTCACCCTCCCAGGCAACCAACATTTGGTTAATTGTCCCCTCATCCTTTGCAGATACCCATGCCCAGGTCATCCTGCTTCAGAACCTGAAAAAGGCCAATTACAACATCCCCATCTCAGTGACAGATTCTGGAAAACCGCCTCTGACCAACACCACAGAACTGAGATTACAAGTGTGTACCTGCAAGAAATCCAAAATGGACTGCAGTGCAGCTGATGCTCTCCACATCAGCCTGACCCTAATCCTCCTCCCACTCCTCAGTTTATTTTGTAAGTCTTTTGCTGAGCTGTAAGTAATGAAGTGTTGTTTTGGTACTCTGCATCAGAAAACCCTCCAAGGGAGGAATTCACTTCACACATTGATATCATCATGCTGTAATTTTGGGTTCTTTTTTCACGAGGGAATAGCTGTGAGAAAGGTGGGGGGAGAAGGGCTTTTTAATAGTAAAAAAAAGAAAAAAAAATAGCAATGGATGCCTGATTGTCAAATTAAGAAATAGAAGGAATAATTTTAAGAGGAATCAAAGGGAATCAGAGCTAACATATGATAAACTGAGAAGTACCAGCTGTAGTAGCAGATTTGTGCAATGCTTGCTTTCATCTCTCCCCACTTGAATTGAATTCAAACCCAGAAAGAGGAGATTAAAGGTGTTCCTGTAACAATGGCTGTTCTGGGTCACCAGGAAAACGAGGCCTGTCTGCTTCAATTTATTCCTCCACATAAAATGTGCAAGTGACTGGAACATGAGGAACTTATTTGAGATTCTGGGCTTAGAACCACCCAGAGCTGATAATCAAATGGCCAGGCTGGGTTGGAGGGCAGAGAAAACTGACAGGTAAAAGAAATTTCTGCTGTTTTTGAGAAAGGAATTTTGTAAATCTCATTTGGAAAGCTAACTTGAATTGGAAGTGGAAAAAAAATCCCAGAATGACTGAAAAGTAGGAATTCAAAGCCACAGAATCCACAATTTAAACAGGGTGTGTCCCTGGGTAGTCCTGTGACAGCTGCCAGCAAAATTTTTGATGCAGTGTTAGTTTTGAATTCCTTTCTGTTCCAAAGGAATAGCTGTATCCTACAACTATTACAGTAAATCTGTTATTTAAGGACTGTTAACTTCATTTTATATTAACAGAATACCTCGTATGGTGACTTAAAACCTGAGCCATGGTGAAAGGCTTTGGATTTTCCATGAGAGAAAATATGCCACGAGGCAGGGGAGAGATCAAGGCAGAGATCCTTTCCACATCTGAGGCGTGGTGTGTGCTTGAGCACAAATCCTGCCCCTGTTTTCTTCTCCTTTTATCCCAAAAGCTTGGCATGAAGGTCGTTGTGAGCGAGCTGGTACCAGCTAATGTTTGTGATGCTCTTTGAAGATGAAAAGGACTATATAAATGCTAAGTGCAAATTCCTGTTCTCAGTCTCAATCAGTGACATCTAAAGTATCTGCTCTGGCTTTGGTTCAGCTGGGCTGGGTTTAGTCTTCTGGAACCAAATGCAAACTTCAGCTGTTAGGAGTAATATGTTAAAAATATTTGACAGGGTGTGACACTATTGCAGCAGTGATATAAATATGCAGCCCATTGATTCAAATAGATTCTTGTTGCCACTTCATAAATGCTGCTGCTACACTAGGCATGACTTTCACCACTGGAATTACTTTCTTATCTGATGTGATTTGCACTTGAACTTTATTTACATTAATTCATCTGCTCAGAATACAATGAGGTAGAGGAAAGCTTTTTACTTTGGAAAGTTGCCATTTTCATGTTGATTCTTTACAGCTCCCACCAAGAAGTCTGATCAGTTTCCTTAGGTTGAATTATAAAGCCAGTTTTAAGTATTGGAAAGCACTTTTTTGAGTTGCTCTTCTTGGCTACAGGTCTTGTGCAGCTCAGCTGGAGATGGAATATACCCCAAGGGCATCCCAAGGGTGTTCCATGGCTGTCATTCCATCTCTGGAACTGTTCCCCAGCCATGTCTATGCAGAGCCAGCAAGCACCAGAACTCCCCTGAGCATTTTCCTCAGGTGTGAACGACTGCATGGAGACAGAAAGGAATGAGCTTGGGAGCCAGTTAAAATAATGTGCTTCTGTGTTTGAACTTCTCTGAAATGTGCTGCTATCACCCCGTTTCCAATTCATTTCCACACACAGATTTTTTTATAACTGTGATTAGCTCCATTGCAATGTTTTGTATAGTCCAAATATTTATCAGAGTAATCAAAGATTATGATGCCATAAAAACAAAGAGAACTTTAGTGCTTATTGAACAGATGAAACGTCCCATTTCTAGTGGCAAGTTATGGGTTTAATTTTAGCAAAAGCCCTTACGTGGCTCGCTTTGCTCCCAGTGTTTGTGTTTTATGAGGCTCTTGCTCCTGGGAGGTAAATCCTTCAGTCAAATGAACTTTGTAACTCATGCCAAAGTATTTCTTTTTGTATTTGACATCTGGTGTGAGGATAGATAGCCCTCTGAAAGAGCTGCTCGTGGTAAAAGAGCCCTGCATGAATATCTTTCCTGTAGAAAACATCTTGGTATTATCATTTAAATGGTGCAATTATTATCTATACTTAGAATATGTGCCTCCTTCGTAAATCAGGAAAGAAGTCAGATGTGGCAGATTTCTGAAGTGTCTGAGCACACAAGTGAAGAGCCTGATTAAAACTGAAATGGATGCAAAACCCAGCAGTTCCTCCCGTTCTGGAGTATCCTACTGTGCTCACTATATTGAGGGATAATGGGATACAGACTGCACAGTTGCCCAGAAGCCCCTGGGAAGGCAGATATAGCAGGAACAAGAAAAATTTAGGAGTTCCTGGCAGCCAGAAGTAGAAAATATGAGATGCCAAAATATATGGGCAGATTTGCACAACAAAACAATTAGGTGGAATGAAAAGATGATGAACACAAAGTTGATTGGTAAAAGGAGCATCTTTGTGTATTTTGTATTTAACCTAATTACCACTGGGATTTACTGAGGTCAAGCTGGAATGGTGGAGAGTGGACAGGCAGAGGAGTTTCCAAAGTTACAATAGGTAATGATGACAAATATTGGACAAAATATTGTCACTTGTCATTAAAGCAGACTGTGTTTGAGATGAGACTTCATGTGGTGGCGTTTTGTCCTCTGTCAGCTTTTCCTTGCTATTACTGGAGACAAGACAGGACCAAATATTCAGACAGAATTCAGATTTTTGTAGTCCAGATTGAGGAAAAAAACATGAAAAAAAAAAAAGAAATCCTGGGTTCCTGGTCAGGGAGGGGAGCTAAAGCAATCAGTTCCTGGAGGAAGAGAAAATCTGTCAGGAGCATGTCTGGTGCTGCTCTGAGATTGTCCCTGAGTGCTGCAGTGCCTCAGTCATCTCGTGTTTCCAAGTGACACAGCTAAAGCAGCTCTGCTCAGAATTCATGTAGAAAAGGGATCCTCACCACCACCAGAATTACAAACAGGTTTCCTCTGGAAGGCTCCTCAGTGTTTTCAGTGAGAGAGCAGCTACAGCATCCCACAAGGATGAGGGATGGCAAGGCAAAACAAGCAAAAAATACATTTGTGAATGTTGCCATAACAAAATCAGCAACAAAATCTCCCCCAGACCCTGTGGGATACTGAAAAAAACCCACTCTGGCTGGCAGAACTAAGCTTTAGATCTATTATTACAAATTATTTATATTATTATTAGTATTTAAAGGAGCATTTGAATTCTAGGCTTTTGATTTTATAATAACTATTTCACTTAATTGCATAATCATAGAATGGTAATTGGATTTCATATCTTCTTTTATATTCTGCCAACATAAAAGACCACGTTAGATTCAAATGTGTGGAATGAAGGGAATAAAAGAACAACCAAAGGCACAATAGTCCTGTCACTAATATTTTACTTAAATTTCCTTGTTATAAAAAGACTGGGACTCGAACACTTCATGTTGAAAAAACCCAATTTTTTGTCTTTTTTGACTATCAGCCATGGATGAGAAGCTGTTTTAGTTCACCTGGCCAGTGGACTACAAGGCTGCAAGTTGACTTGAGCTGAAATAAGGGAAGTGTTCCATCATTCTGAACAGAAAGTGAGGTGCCAGACGAGGGGGAAAATGCCTCCTTAAAGAAATTAAATAAGCTGGAGGTCTCTACATTGCAATTAATTTGTTAAAGTCAGGGTGAAAGGCCTCAGGTGTGTTTGAAAAACAGAGACTCACACAGATGTCTGTGCTGCAATTGCAAAGAAGCCTTAGAGATACCCCTGAATTTAATTTCCTAGTAATTTCCACTAACTTCTCCTATTTAGTGCTGGCTGTCCCTCACTATATTGTTTTTTCTGATTTGAGGAATGCAATCACAAGGCCAATAGAGAAAATACAGGTGGCTTTTTTTTATCCCTTGAAAATGATGTGTTTATTATTAAACCACTATCAAAAACAAACAAACAAACAAAAGAACAAAAAAAAAACCAAAAAACAAACAAACAAAAAAAAAAAAACCACACCAACGAAAAACCAACCAAACAACAACAAAAGGTCAAAGAAACCAAATTATATGAAAGTGGTAGGTTTGAATTTCCGTGGAGCTGGACAGGCAGAGTTAATCCTGCAGTGTTATCTCTCACCCAGCTCATTTTTCAAAGCAACAGCAGCCCCTGTATCTCTTGTTTACCCCATGTTATTTGTGCAGGAACATCAAATGGCTGAAAAGTGAAACAAAGCGCTCCTGAAAGGCACCAGAACAAGACAAATCAGAGCAGGTTTCAAATGGAACAGACCTTTAAGGTCACTGCTCTTTCCATTCCCTGTGCAGATTTGTTACCTGCACATTCCCACTTTTCAGCCTTTATTTTGAATTTCTTGGCTTAGTTTTAAACAATCAGGTTGCTTTTTTGCTTCAGGGCTCAACAGTTCGGTTTTTCCAGTAGAATTTTTGGGTTTTCTCAAGAAAAAAAGGAAAAGGTTCATCCCTGTTCCATCGAATTCCAGAGGAAGGGTTCCCAATAGGTGAATTTGCTAAAACCAATACTTCTTGTTTGTTTCTTTGTTTTGTTGGTTGGGTTTGGTTGTTTTCTTTTTACATTTTAGGTTGTCTTAGCACCTTTTAATCTTCTATGGCAATTTTCTACTTTTCAGAGCAGTTTGTTTCTAAATAAGTTAAGAAAAAGATCATTTTAATTAAAAAGACTAAGGAAGTCTGCAAGATTCCCATTTCTGAGAAGTTAAATATCCCTATTTTGGCTAGAACTGCAAAAACGATTAAAATTTTGCTGTGAAAGGTGCTTTACTGAGGTGGATGGCTTTTTTTTTTTTTTTTTGCTCTAATTTGAGTTGCATTCTCATGCTAGAGCACAACCATGTAGGTACCTAAAATATCACCTAAATTTTGCTCTCCAAGTAGTTGGAGATTGCTGATATTTAGTGAGTTCCAGTGATGTAAATCTCGCCTCCTAAACCAAATAGCAGCACCAATATCCACTACCACTCACTGACTTTTTTACAGAGGCTTTGGTCCACATTAATATTATAATTTTTGCAGCTAAATATCACTGAAATAGATGCTTTCTCAAGTGACGTATGAGAAAAACACCATTTTTATTTGTCATTAAAGATTTTGGTTGATTTCTATAGAAAGGATGGTTTGGGGGTTAAGGGGCTGCTTCAATTTGAGCCAGCTTTGACTTGAATCTCACTTTTAACACAGAGCTGTGTCCATTCTTCTGATTTCTGTGCAGGTTTTTCCAGTCCTGCAACATATTGTGCAGTTTGGGAGCCCACCTAAAGTTAATGGGGCTTGAAATGGCCCAGAAATCCATATGGATGTCCATAATTGGGGACAGGATGTTTGTACATCAGACAAGACAAATAGAAATGCCCCCAAATTACACATCAGCATATTGAAATGTGCTTAATAACATTCCATTTTATTGAGTCAATTAGGTGGGAAATGGCATTTTACACACATTTGAAACCGTCCAAACACGTTCCAGAAGTGAACAAACAGGGCAGTTTAGAAGATGTGTGGCTGGAATGCAGAAGGGAGCGACGTTAGCAGCAAATGCAGCTCCTTCCCCAAGAGCTGCAATATTATTGCTGATGGTCATTCTGGAGGCATGAAATGGACATTCAAAAATATTGGTTGGAGAGCCCATTTAGTGTTGGGAACTCAAGTGAACGCTTTTATGTTTTCATTTTCTCAACAGTACTTCACAGTAATTGTTGATACATAATATTTTGTATTTCTTTTCTGAACAACTTCTTAATGCCACATAAATATTGAATTTCAGATAGTTATCATCAGCATTGCTCTGGAGTGGCCTATGATTAAAAACTGGCACTGAATATATGACCAGTTGAAGTATTTTTTTCTGCCATTAATGGTCACTACACACTATGAGATGTTTATTTCTTTTCACTGTGTCTGTCCTTGGATATTTTCCCTATGACTGTTTTTCTTCTTCCTTTCCTATTTTCCCCTCTACAACATCCAAATAACTCAATGTGAACAGCTTTCTATTCAGATTTGGGCAGGATATTAAAGATTAGGAGGAGATTTGTGGTGCCTGAAGGTTTGATGATGTTGCCTTTGCTTCTGTAATACCCAGTGGATACTTACAAAGCCCTTTAAAGGGAAATTAATGTTTGGAGTATTTTAGATGAAGTCTTAAAGCCTCATTTTATTAATATCATTAATTGGGATAGGTCATTGGTTGGTGCTTTAGTAAGTGCCATGTTTAGGAGCAGTTCTTCAAAAAATTTGAAATGAACAGGTTGATACCAACACAGCCAAACCCGGCCAATTTTCCTAGTTTGGTTTTTCATTTTCTGTGGCTTCTAAACATAATTCTTCACTCTAGTTTTTACTCTTACTCAACAAGAATTTCTTCAGATTATTAATTTAGGATTTCAAGCTGGGTTTAGTCTGTACCTACAGATCTGAATGTGTCTGGATTGTTCATGTTCTGCTTATTTAAAACTGATGGTAACCTGTGCTGTGCTGCTGTGGGAGATGAGCTCTGGCTGCCTGAGCAGCTTCCAGTCCTTTAAAAGGTTGGCTCCCTGCTACAGTTGATGCATTTCATTTTCAGCACCCGTATGAAAAAATCAGCAGACTTGCTCAGTGCTGCTATTTCAAAACTGTACTTACTCATTTCACTTGTTGAATATTTTCAACCATTCCATTCAATTTATCAGATTAGAGCATGGGAAAATATCCATGCAGGCTGCAGGCAGCCACCAGTGCAATTGTTTCGTTTTGACAGAACTGAGAAATGAAGGCAGCATTTATTCCCTATTGCTTCAATGAAGGCAACACTGCTTTGACAAAGTAGCCAACTGAAATTCACATCAATTTTAAAAAAAATAATAATGGAGTACATCTTGGCTTTTCTACCCTAAAACTCCCCCTCTCCCAGTGAGATTCTTCATATCCCTGGAGAACAGGAATTGTATTAGAAGATGTTCTCTTATTTGATAAAACTAGGGAAGCACATGGCTCTGAATTTCTAAGCATAGAGAGTCGGAATTTTGCTTCATCTGAGCAACTTTTCTTTCAGAAAATATTTATTTTATGCACTTCTTAGGAACAACTCATTACACAGGGAGTGTGTGTGAGTACCTGACAGGGAAGAGGGGATGCACAGACAAGGATTCAGCAGTGCCCTTGCCAGGGTCAGAAAAGCACTTTGGCTTCCACCAGCCCTGCTTTGGATCTGCCACTGCAGTCTCCTAATAATAAATTGTCATAATAAATTATTATAATAATTTATAATTAGCAGTGTGAGAGCCACTCTGAGAAATACCCTCTGCTGGTGTCACACAGGTGACATGACCTCAGCAGGGGGACTGTGTCCCCCTGTGCAAGCTGGGCAGTTGGGGTTGGCACATTTCCCCTCTGCCCCTCCAGTCTGGGCTGACTGCAGAGCACGTGGCAGAGTTTCAGCTCTCTCAGAGGTCTGGAGGTTGAGGTGACCCCGAGAATGTAAAATCCTTGCTTCCCAGCCCGCGTGGCTAAAAAGAAGTCAGAATGTGTAGGGTTGCCTCCTCAAGGTTGTTTATTTTCTCTCATCTCTAACATGCTTTCTCAAGGAGCTGAGCTCTGTCTAGCGGGTCAGTCTGTGGCAGACTCCCACCCCCTTGGGCTGGTGGTACCATTTTATACTAAAAACTACCTGTGCTATGTTTACAATAATGCACCAATATCTGTCATTGATGTTGGACACTGTGTCTGTACCTTAAACCAACAGAAAAGTGTCACCAGCACAGCAAGACATGGAGGACAAGATGAAGGAGAAGAAGGTCAGAACACACCCAAATCCCTCCATCTTGTCCCCTTGTACCCCTTCTTTTATAACCCTAAAATTCTACTTTTTCACCCTGTGTTAGTTCACCTACCACACTACTCAAACCCTTGTGGCTTGTAATTCCTCATACAGAGTTGGCAGTCTTTTTCCACGGGCTAAAATCGAAGCCACAGGTGTTTTTGACTTTGTGCCAAGGTCTCTGAGCCCCCTGCCAGGGCCTTGAGACAGCCAGGGCAGCCAGAGGGATGTGCTGGATTCCCACACAGCTCCTGCAGTTAAACACTGGCACTGATTTACGAGAGCCCACCAAAGCTCTGAGAGCAATTATGAGACTCTCGTTTCACACGATGCTTCTCCCATCCTCCAAAACTTACAAATAATTTCTCACATAAATGAGAAACAAATTGTGTGTGATGTTATAAGCTGCAAATTTTCAGGATAACCTAATTTACTTTTGGAGCCTTCATAAACTTTTCCCCAAGGTGTTGTGGCCAGTGAGATCACCACTTTGCTCTGGCTGATATTAACCCCAAATTTCTTAATTGCAGGAATGAAAACACAGGGTATCTGTCTGGGAATAGTCCTTCAAATTCAATGAGATTTTGGGGAAAATTTAGAATAATTTATAGACACATGGTGCAAACATTGTGAAATTTCTGCAGTTGAAACCTACCCATGACACATCAACCAGTCATGCACATGAAAATAATTTATATTTTTCAGAGTTCTACATCGAGGCTAAACTAATAACTATGCCTCTAATTAATGACCTTTCCTAGATGGTAAATCCAGGAAAGAAGTACCTGGATGTTGATTAGCTGCCTAATCAGAAACACAGTGCTGATCTCTTCTATCATTTTTGTTACCTCTTTAGCATTACTGAGGTTTCAATAAAGTCCATGATGTAATGTAGACTTTTAATTGTGCCAGATTAATGTAATATTTCTGATGAAAGGGTAATTGAAAGAAATGGAGCATGCATGAGCTGAACTCCAAACTCCAGCTGTGTTAACTCTCTTATTTTAATGGGAATTAAAGGATGAATGCATTTTGGGTAAAGCTCATTCCTGTACAGAGGGTCAGCAAGAAACTTAAATGCTTTTAATTTTTATGAGGTTTTAACTGCAGTGTAGAAGCAGAGTCTGTGAAATAGAGGGTGAGCTTGGTCTCATAAAGAGCACATCTTTCAAAGGCTTTTAATTACTCAGTTTAGACCTGTGTCTTTAAAATAAGCAGGGAATTGAGTCACTAATATGTAAATATGTTCAGAGAAAGCTCTGGCTGCAACAGGGAAGGCTGGGGAGCACCAAAGCATTTTCTGAGATCAGAAGTTCTGCAAACACCACTGCTAGCTGGCTGAAGGGAAGGGTTCTGCTGGAATATGAGCTCTTGGCAGCCTGGACCACAGGGAATGAATTTACATCCTACCAGTTGCTTCTTCCCTGGAATGCAGATCATTAAATCTTTGTCTTAAATTTTGTGCTTTTTTTTTTCCCCTCCATTTTCTTCTGTTGTGTGGATGAACATGAAGAGTAAACCTTGAGTTAGCCCAGTGTGACAGAGGCAGGGAGATGCCTCTGTAGTCATTGAAGAAGCCAACATTAGGAACTTGGGCTGAATTAGGTGAATTGCACCTTCTCAAACCAAATCAGCTTTTGAAACTCTAATTCAGGGCTTTCCTGTGGAGTTGGCCACCATCATCAACTCCAAGTACAGTCAGTAGACCTTGGTTGAGTAGGAAGAGGGGTTTATTCCATCTAATTTTCTATGTCATGAGTCTCCCTACCCTGAACTGTGCACTTAGACCTATATCCCCACAGTATAACTATTTGTATTAATGCTATTAGTACATTAGATCCAGACAAACTCTCACAATGTTGGTCAGTTTTCTTGACCAGCAGAAGCAAATCTTCACTTCCAAGGCCAAAGCCCTGATGCCAACAGCCACCAGCTGCTTGTGAGAACGTGCTGTGCTTTTTTATCTGAGCCCATTGAACAGAAAATGTAAAAATTCAGAAACACACGGCAGTAACCCTGCCTTTTTCACTGCTATGGATCTTTAAAGCCTCTTCCAACCTTGTCATTCTATGAATTCTGTGCGAGCTCACTGTTATCTCAGAAGGAATGAGGCTGAGTGTGTCTGCCAAGGATCAAAGAGGTAGAAGAGCAGAGGAGAACTGTGAGATAAAATTGGTGAAGATCACATTAGAGACTGAAACGAGAGAGATTTCTGGAGAAATAAGTTCCCCACAGCTGTGCTCACTTAGTGCTCCTGTGCATCCCTGGATACCCAAAGGGAAAGGTGTAAGGGACAAAATAAGAGCAAAATTTCCCACCCCACGTTTGTGGCTTGAGTGCCTTGGGCAGCAAATCACTCCTTGTAAGTAATTTCTGTCAAATCACATCTAAAACAACACAGAGTGTGTAATAATTCCTGAGTGCTGAGGCCAGATATGGAGACAGAGCTGATAAAAAGAAAATAAAATAATTACTAGGCCTAATTATCATTAATGTGCAGATCTAAACCTGCCAGGCACAGGCTTACCAGAGAATTAAGTTCTTAAAAGAAATAGTTCTCATTGATCAGCAAATGTGCTCCCCACACATTATTTGCACGTTTTATGCTCACAGTATTCCTTAAATACTAATATATTTTATGAGCTATTGCCAGCTGCAAACTATAAATTGTCTGTGCTATAAAATACATAAGAATGGGTAAAAACAAAATTAAAAACCAATGCAACCCCATCAAAGTGAGTGGAAAAGTCACCAGGTGAGCTGGGGCTCAGATAAGAAGTAGACTCTAAAAATTTGGCTCTGTGTGAGCATTTCTGGAAATTTCATTTGTTTCTTCTTTATGGGGACAATAAATAAAAAGAAAAGCCAACAAGAAAACTACAATTCTTATACAGGAAACAACAATGAACACTAGAAATCCAGCTGGGAGAACAGAGAGATT
This sequence comes from Vidua chalybeata, assembly GCF_026979565.1. NCBI lineage: Eukaryota > Metazoa > Chordata > Aves > Passeriformes > Viduidae > Vidua > Vidua chalybeata. The sequence goes on from NC_071540.1 coordinate 17,718,524, forward strand.
TTAAATACAGACCAGAGGCTCAGAGCTCCCCAGTGAGTTTGTAACAGAGCAGTTGTGTTGGTTTCGATGGATTTCCTCACATTCAGGGTTGAGTTTTCCAGGCAATACTTTGGTTATCCTTGATTCCTGTAGATATTGTGTTAAGGGAGTTACTGGCCAGAATGTTTGTCCAATTAACACCTTACATGACCTTATCAGACTCTTTGTAGAAAGTAAATTTGTAATTTGCACCTCAGTTATTAACCACAGAAACTAAAAGACTGATGCTCTCTAGGACAGAAGCAATTTTCAATCAATTTTGTGCGCAATAGAAAGAACCAAGACTGATTTGGTCTTGCATGTTCTTACTTACCAAAGGTGGTGGTCTACTGAAACTTCACAGACCATAATTTTGAGTGTTGAATCTGATTTCCAAAGTCAAAAACTACTCCTTTAATAATCCACCTGTGCAAAAGGGTCAATCACCAGTAATGGCTTCCAGGCAGTGTTTGGAATAATTCTTTTAACACAGCCTTGGCCAAGGCTTAGCTGAATTCAGAGTAGTCTTGGCACCCTCTGCCAATGCCAAGAGTTTGGTGGAAGTGCCAGCAGATGTTGGGACACAGCTTTCTGTGGAAGGGGTCCAGGTTTGTTTGAGCACTCCTCAGGGGAAGTTGTCACCACAGGCTGTGAATGAGAGGAAAAAGAAGGAATTTCCTGCAGGGAAAATCCAGGAATGTGCAGGGGGAAAGAGGCAGTGAAGGAGCTACAGCTACAGAGGTTTTGTCAAAGTGGCAGAGCAGGAAAATGCTCTGTAGAGCACAAGGCTGGCAGGAGATGAGCACACAGCTCAATTTGTCAAGGGCTCAGAAAAGATGCTGCAAACCTGCTAAGTGAGAGCCTGGGTAGGGGATTTAGCTGTTTGAATGGCTACAAAAAGCCCTTTGGGACAACCTGTGAGAGAGAATCCTCTAGATTGACATAACCTAAATATACAGACCTAGAAAGGAGATTCCATGACAAAAACCTCCTCTGGTTTGTTTGTGCTTTCAGGCTTGAACAAGAGGCAAGATGATGGTGTTGTCCTGAGCAATCAAAGAAGGGAGTGCTTTAGGGGGAAGATTTAAGAGCTGGGTTGTAGCTGTGCAGAGCTGTCAGGAAAACATCCAAAAGTTATCAGAGCTAGAGGCTGACATTTTAGACTAAATGGAAAAGTGGGAAAAGAGAGTAAGAGCTCTGAACTGTCAGCACAGATGTGATTGCTGAGCAGGAAAGGATGGTGGCACTGAGAAGGGGAAGAAACCAAAGTGGGGGGAAAAAAGGTTTCCTTAAAAAGATGAACTGGAGGAACAAGACCAAAGGACAGGCTGGAAAAGTGATTAGAGAAATCATGGTAAAATTATAGGAGGAGAAAGTCCCAGGAGCCAAGGGAACATCAGATTTTCAAACATGTGATTAAATGGATCAAAGGCAATAAGGGCTGAAATTGAGAAGCAATTTCAGTGAAAGAAAATCTAGGCAGGGATTGTAGAGCTTTGAGGTGAAGGCAGTCAGGAATGGGGTGGTGCTTGCAGAGGCAGGTGGGGCAACAGGGAGGGTCAAGAATTCCTTGTGAGAGACAAACTGGCCTTCAATAGATACAAAAATAGCAAGGGAGAAAGAGTCATAATTAAAGATTAACTCAACTAGTTTTTGTACATCAGACAATGTGCATGAAAGGTAGTAACATTCATTATGTCTGTCAATAGAATGTAAAATATACAAGCTTTTCTTCAGGTGTGCACATAAATCACCAAATCCTGCCCTTTATTTACAGGCTGTTGGTGAAGCAGCTCAGTGGCTGCTCAAGTTGGTGGGGTATTCATAAATTTTGTGCTGACAGATTTCTCTGGTGACGTTTCAGCCTGTGGATTGCACAGAAACAGCTCCACAGCTCCTCCTCATTCATCATGTCCAAGTGCCTGTCCTTAGCAGGAAGACCCCCAAGGATGTCCCAAGGATTCAGAGCAGCTTCATCAATCCCAGAGCCAGTGTCAGTTCCTTTGAGCCAGGATTAAACAAATGCCCTTTAATGACACTAAGCTTCATTGGGATCGGGAAATGCTATTTTTCAGGTTGTCTGTGAGATCAGAGTCTCAAATTCTTTCTTTTCACTACCCAGGAGATCAAGTTGTTTACAAGAATTTAGTTCTAGTTGGCATCCCTAATCCAAATATATCCAGACTTTGGCAGTCATGACCACAAATCTCCTATATGTGAGTCTGATTCCTGATTTTGTGGCCAGACCTTTTCTTTCAGCAGCAGGCTAAAAATCCATATGCCAAGCAATTCCAGATTTTGTCCTATTTGGAAATCTCAGTTCAACTTCTCACTTCAGTGAGCCCCATCCATCAGCACCTCTATGGATTTCTTACACTTGATTTGCTTTATTTACCTTTGTTTACCAGAACTGAAGTGCTGCAGGGAAGGGCCAGGCAGCTGTTGGCATCCAGGTGCCTGCATTGCTGCAGAATTCAATACTGACATCAGTTCAAATGATAGCAAGAAAGAAACAGATAAAACAAAACAGCCTTATCAATAATTATATTACATTTGATTTGCCCTAAAAGGCAAATAGATCATTAAAAATTTTTAAAGGTCACAAACCAGCATCTAACATTGACCATTACATTTCTGTGGTGGCGACAAAACTGTCAATATTGCAATATTACAATATTTTAAGTGTACAGATACAATAAATATTTGACAAACATTTGCTGACTGAGTTTTGATGTGTCTTTCCCTTGGTTTTATAGGCTCAGTGTGAGCTACAGCTAATGTTAGATTTGCTCCTGAACTCTCCTTTCTGAATTTCTTTACTGCCTTGGTATTATCAGGGTGTCCATCTAAAACAGAATTCAAGTGCCACATTCACTTTATTTAATAGAAACTCTACAAAAATGTCTTATATTTCTGCAGAAACATCAATGTGATACACCAGGCCTTTTATTCCCTCGTATACTCACAAACTATAAGGCTCTATTAGAGTGTTATTTTTCAAAAGATATTGTTTGTTTGCTCTTTGCTTGTCAGGGTGTGCAGGGAGGGAGGGGCTGGCATTTCCTTGTGCTTGTGCACAAATGGAACTGATGGAGGTGCCCAAGGGGGGGAATCAGGTCCTGCCTCAGGATTTATCCTCTCATCACATCTTCCAGAATTGTGCCACAAAGGTGTCTGACTGCCCCACATGATATTTTGGGGAGATTTCTGGAGATTTCTGCACTCACAAATAATTGTTTCAGGACCCAGATAATCGATATTTAACCACTGGCAATGTTCATGCACCCAACTAGGAATTTGGCTGGGGGGGGAAGAAAACCCCAAACAGTTAAAAGATCCCGTGATTTGCATGGCAATACTCACCCCCATCTCGTCCTTTAGGTCTGTAAGAATTCCTGCCATTTGAAGCTGTCCTACCGAGTTGCCATGGCAACGAGAAGAAGGAAAAAACCATCAGATCTGAAGATTGCAGTTTACAATTACTGTTCTTCACTCCTCGGCCTCAGTTGCTCCAGTTTAGTTTGCAATCTCACTCAATCTGTCCGACTGTACCTTGGTGTTCGACAGCCTCCACCCCTCTGCCCTTTGGCCCTGGATTCCTCCTGCAGGACACAAGGTTTACTCAAAATTTACTCTGAATGTTAAAAGACCATGACATCCAAACCCAACCTTGGGGGAGCAGGAAAAAAAAAAAAAAAAAAAGAAACAACAAAACCAGATTGACTCCATTTTTTTCTATCTGTTGACTTGTTGCTATTCAACTGTTCAGAAAATATTTTGTCTGTGGGTTAGTATTTGTATATGTATGAGTGTATGTATATATATATATTTATATAGAGAGAAGAGTTATACCACAGGTTTAGCTTTTATAAAATGTTCATCTGGAGGGTGAGAAGGGAGGGAGCAGAATAACACAGCCACAGATGAATTGTAGCTGTCCCACCATGGCTAAACCTGCTGGGTTTGCTGTTCTGTTCAGAGCGTGGCCAGGAGGAGCGAGCCTGTGGCCACCCTGGGCTCTGCCGTGGCCCTTCTCGTACCTCAGGTTCAGCAAACACGAAATGCAAGTCCCCAGGGCTTGTTCCTGGTCTGAACTGCTCTCCCTGGGCCCCAGAGGGAGCTGAGGATGCAGGAGGAGCAGCCAAGTGTGAGCAGCTCAGCCTGATTTGAAGGGCCAAAGGGCTGAAACATTGGCTGGGGCAGGTGACAAAATGTTTTTATCAGCTCTGCAGGTGAGAAGCTGAGTCCAACAGCAGCGCTCAGTGCTTGCCAGAGCACTGATCTCTGTCTCAGCCTCTGTGCCAGCAGCAGCACGGGTGCCCTGTTCTTGAAATACCCTCACAAACACACAAATCCATCATTTTGGATATATATATACATACATACACACGTACACACAGTTTCCAGTTAAGAGTAACAAGAGCATTTCTTTGTGTGTGTAAACTTACCACACCTGTTTGCAGACATGGGAAAAAAGGGTGTTTGTTCTCTATGAATATGGATCCTTTTTTATTCTGTGAGCATGTAAGGTAAAAAAAAAAAAAATCCTTCTAACTGTATGAAGATGATCATCTTGTTAATAAACTGTAAATGATCCATCAAAGCTCACACCAAATTTTTATAAAATTAACACAAAAAGTATACTAGTGACAGACTGTGGCTTTTATTAGAGCTTGCCAGTAACTAGGGTAAGGTAAGTGTCTTAGAATATTTTAATAAACTTGCTTATTTAAAGTTTAAACAAGAAAGCTTCCTTATGCAATAGAACTTTGCAGCTGCATTCTTTAGTTGGCATTTTTACAGTAATTATGGGTCATACTCGATGGCATCCTTACTACAGTGAGAGTATGAGCATATCTTCCACACCACATATATGTTTCAATAGTAAAGATTTTTGGAAACATTAAAAATAAGTCCAGACATACTTTTAGTTTCCCATAATGCTACACTAGATATTAAATGTGTGTTGGTGGTTAAAATTTGCTGTACAATAGCTTTTCTCCGACTTCCTGTATTATACCAAATATGAAACAGGTTTTTTTTCTTTCTTCCTTTTTTTTTTTTTTTAAATCAAAAGGAGTAATAACAACAGCGACAGAGGAAAAATGAGTTTGTGTTGTGAGCTTTCCTAAGGTTGTAGATTTCTTGATAAGATATGAGCTGCCTTCAGACCAGTTTTTCTCTTCCAGCTTAACTCCTGCAGTCCTGACCAAGTGAAATCTGCCCCTGGTCCCTGCAGGAGCCTCTGTGTCACCAAAGTGGCCCTTGAGGGTCAGTGGGAGCTGGTCAAGGACACCAGGAGAGGCTTTTGGCAGCTTCAGCAGGGAAGTGCCTGATCCCAACCGTTAACATGGGCACGCTCCTGGTCCTATCTCCCTGCCCATGCCTTGTATGGACCCCATGCTGCTGCTTTGCCATCAACAATCACGTCTTTTTTTATTAAAAAAATATATATATATATTATTTTCAAGCAAATTTTTCCAAAAGAAACAATTTAACTACTGTATGGCACCTCTGGAATTCCAACGTGTATGTTCAATGAATGCACCCAAAGATATTCTGCGCCCTGTGCTTTGAGCTACAAAACCTCTATCTTGAATAAAAGAAATTATATTACCCTCCCCCACAAATACTCTTTTCTACTTGCTTTTTTCCTCTCTCCACCCAGCCAGACCCACCTCTGGAAATAATCCCCCCTTGACTTTGGTGTAATTTCTGTCAAATGCCAAAAAAAAATCTTTCCTTCCCTGCTTTAAACCAAGGCTCACAGAGCGTTTGGTGAATCATTCCAAGGGCAGCCAAAACGAGGAACAAAGAGAAAACTCTTCTGCCTGGAACTACACGAGCAAGAGGAAGACTCTTCCTACCACCCTGTGCCCAAGGATAAGATCTTTCTTCTTGGATCCACTGCAAAATTTTGATGTGCAGAGAGATCAGAGCCTGGCTGAGGCTCTGACCCGAGGTGCATCCAAGCCTCAATTCCCATTCTCCCTTTATTTCTGCTCCCACAGAAAAAGCCTCCCAGGCTTAATTATTAAAGCCTCCCAGGCTTTCCCAATCTGTTCCAGGTTCCCAAGTGTTCCAGGCTCCCCAAGGAGCCCATCCCTGGCCTACCCAGGCATGCCAGGAGGAAGATGAAGCTGCCATGCTGATGTTTCTCCCCATTTAACACAGACTGTGGCACATTCATGGTGTGACACAAGCGAGGAACCACAGCAGAATCTGAGTTTTCCTACCTGAATAAAGGGTGTCACCTCTGGCTCAAAAAACCAATGTCCATTTCCTGAAACAAAGGAGCAACAATGATTCATCCATTTTTCTACAATATAATGAAAAAGCAGAAAACTCACAAAATTGGTTGTATTGTTTTCTAATAGTTGGTTATGTTTAACATCCGTTCAGCCAAGTTTGCTGTTTTTATAACATACCCCTTATTCCTACCCAGCTGTTTTAGCCCCACCATCAGTTCTTTCAGCCTGTTTGTAGATACATAAATGCTGTCTACATTTGGAAAGGCAGTGGACTTGCTGATTATCATTTTGTAACATGCACAAAACTTTTTATTTGTAAAAGTCATTTCACTTGAAAAGGCTCTGTGCTGTTGAAACAAAAATTGGGAATAGCAATCAGTGAGAGGGGTTTATTAGCAAGAGAAAGGTCTCATTTTTGGTGTGCTTGCTAATTGAACCCTGGTCTGTGCTCCTCTTGTGTGCTTTTCCAGTATGCCTGTGTGCATTTATTAATGTCCATTTTGTTCAGTAGCTGTAGGTCTGAAGAGTAAAAAAAAGGGAAACGAGCTGAATTTCCTGCTGGGTGTGGAGGAAAATGAGGTAAGGGTGGGACACTGGTAACACAGTCCCTGAGCCCTGTTCTCATCATGTTTACACGGCTGGAAATCAAACAGCAGCTCCATCACCAGAACTGAGGTTCAGTTCATCTTATTTAGGTGAAATCTTCCCTCCCCACATTTTGCTTTTTGCTGGTTGGCTGTGAACAGTAAAGCTGTGATGTTTGTCACAGGATTGCTGAGTGCTTACACATTATCAGAAGTCTGGGGTTTGTCACATCCACAGGTGACTCGTGCCCTTCACTGACCATCTGAAGGTGCCTCTAAGGCTCCCAGAATAATTTGGTTTAACCTTTATTCGAAATGGATGGGGTCAAATAATTTGTTCTGTTCTCTTACATAGTCATTTTTTTGTATTACTATAATACAAACCTCATTTATTAAATTATGGACTTACAAGCAGTTTGTAGGGCCCTATCTTAAATGCCTTATCACTACAAAAAGACATCTACAACTTTTGTCTTTCCTTTGCAAAGGCCTCTTGTCTGAAATACTGAGAAAGCTGCCAATTTTCTTCTCAAATGTTACTAATTCACTTGGAGCAGAATTCTGTACACAAATGATTTTACATCACTTGGTCTAAAGGCTAAATTGCTTTCAGAATAGGTTTAAAAATGTCTTATTTAATTAAAAAAATAGTTACATAAAGTCACACTGGCTTGAGAACACCAAGTCTGAAGCAAAACTCTGCTCCTGTCTTGCCTTTATTGCATCTCTAGAAACTCTGTTGTCTGAGAGATCCAGTCCAATGAAAACACGAGGAAAAATAAAATAGCAATTATTTCCTTTCAGTTAACTCTGTGCTCTGTAATCTTTAGAAGTCACATGCAGTGCACATCAGTAATTATCATTACAGCTATTCTCTTTAAAGCAGATAGAGCTGAGTCTTTCCTACACAGAGCACACAAGCCCTGTCCTCCTGCCTCACCCCAGGACACACGAGCTGGTTTGGGTTTGTCCCAGTGGGATGGATGCACTCCCCTACTCTCAGTGGAAAGTTTCTAGTTGCACAACTGCTATGTGTGTATATATGTAGATATATAGAGATATACACATTTAAATATATATATATAATATATATGCAGGTGGAAGGAGATGGATACAACACGGGAGACTTGGAATAAGCAGTTTAATTCCCTAAGTCAGGGATGAATTCATGAGATAAGGGACAGCATGGGCTACATGCACTGAACCAGTCTGATTTAAAGCAAATTAAAAGGGCAAAAAAAGCCCACACATTTAACCCCAGGTTTATCTCAACTCTCCTGTTGTATTTCTGCTACCCTGAGCTGTCCCCTCGTACCGCAATTACATCAGTTGAAGATATGCACCATTGTTTTCTGACTTATTTTAAGTTGTCTGTGGATCAGCAGGTCACCAGTAGTGGAAAGGGAAGGGTTTAGAGCCAGAATTCCTCATTCCTGAGCTTTCAGTGGGACAGCTGTTTGGGAAAGTTTCATCCAGCCTTGAGCATTACACTCCTCCTCTGCATCAGCAAGTGACTGCACTCTGTAATTTGGGGTGAAATGAATGTAGGCTAGAGCCAGGCTGGGTGTTTGGATGTGCACACACCCCCTGCCTGAGGAATGAATCCGTGTCTGGGGGACTGTGGTGGGGAACTCAGCACAAACGAGTTGTGCTGTTACTGCCATTTCAGCCAGAACCCTCCTCCAAAACCACACCTACCCCACAACAACCTCTGTCCCTTTAAGTTACCATCAAGATTATTTTTTTATGATTTTTTTTTTCATTTTTAATAGTCCAGGCAAGGAGGAAAACATTTTGTTTGATTTTCAAGATGCTTAATTCAGCTGCTTTTCCAGTTAATCATTCCTTTGGGCCCTAGTTGCTGAATCGCTTGCTGTTTCTGAGGTGTAAATAAACGTTTTGATTTATGACGTGGTTGCAAAGAAACTTGTAATTTATTTGTGAAATGCTCAAATAAAGGATGTATGGGCTTTTACCTTCTGTCTGGACCTAGACCTTGCCACAGGAATGGAGGGACACAAAACGACCTCCAGACTGGCAAAGGAATAGAACAACCTGTGCTAAACAACAGAAACCCCAGGATGTTCTTAGTGAAGGAGAAAAATTGCAGCCTTCACCTCACCATGATGGGGTTTGAGAATGAGAATTGGGAGCTTAGAGAGGTAAACAGAATCACAGAGAATGGTTTGGGTTGGGAGGGACCTTCAAAATCATCTTTTGAATGATCTAAAGATCAGAGACACCTTCCACCAGACCAGGGCCCCATCCAGCCTGGCCTTGGACACTTCAGGGATGGTTTGACCACACAAGAAAAAGCTTTGCTCACACGAGAAAGCAGAAGTGAATATAACAACAATAATTTGCTGTCTAAAGCCCCATTTCCATTAAAGAGGTTGCCTGGAGCCAAACCCAAACCAGATGTGCCCAGGCTGGACTGCAGCCAGGAGCTCTCATGGATTTTTGTGCATTTCCTTTCTGCCTCACCTGGTCACCCACCACCACCAGTTGAGCTTAGAGAGAGCAGCGAGGCACAAGAACTGCACAAACAACACAGAAAACTGAACAAATGCCTCCTTACCAGTGAATTCTTGTTCTACGGTAAAGCTAAAGCCTGCTGCCTTGCTGAAATTCCTGCAGGTTGTATTTTAGATCTTCCAGGAAGTTATCTAAAGTGCCAGGGCCACATAAAGGTAGAATATCTCTGAAAATAGCCTTTTAATACCTGTGGGAATAGAGGAAGCTGGGGAGGGAGGGCAGCAGTTGAAGCAAACATTTGAGTACAAGCCCCAGCAGCTTTCTGTCACTGAGACCCACCTCCAGCTCCTGCCCATTGCTGATGCTTTTTCAGGCTTTGAATTTAAAGGGTTTTTTTTCATGTGGTCCATAATAAGTAGAGGATGAAAGAGCCTACATGAAGCTTGTGGTGTAATTGAGCAAAAGGTCATTCACGACCTGAAAGCCACAGCAAACGTGTGTCACCTCCTTTGGTCTCAGCTGACATCACTGTCCTAAACTAATGCTGTGCCTTCAGAGAAGGTTTGAAACAGCACAAAGTTAAATCATAAGCAATGAAGTGTTAACAGAGAGAGAAAATGCTGGATGGTTTTTAGCTGGGGGAAGTTTTGTGCTGCCCTTTCAACCTTCCTGTGTCTCATCTCACACCTCCCATTCCAGGCTGCAGACTGCTGTTAGCTGCTAACTTTGCACAGCTCAGCCCAGTTATGGTTTTTCTCCAGCAACAGTAAATCAGAACAATCCCTCTGCCCTCAGTACAACCTTCTTACCTGCAGAAACAAAGCAAGGGTCACTGCTCCTGCTGCAAAGCTTTTGGGAGGCTCAACCTCCTCGCCTCTGGCCGGACTCTACTCATCCTCCTGCTGACCTTTGGCTGCTCCTGTGGCTCCTGCAGTGAGTGACTCCAGTCCAGCACAGCCCAGCTCTCTGTGGCAGCACAGCTCACTCCTCTGACTCATTTCCCAACTCACTGCTCCACATCCAGCTGTGGGATACCACCACCAGCCCTGTGGCTGGATGCACTTTCCAAAACAGGCTGTCCAAAACAAGAAAAAGCATTTGGACTCCTTGATTACTGCCAGGTATACTAAAAACTCAGAAAGCAAAGCATAGCTGGACAGTTGTAATTAAGTGTGTCACATAATTAAAACGAGTGATTATAACCTGCCTTGGGGTTGCAGTGTGCAGTATTAGCTCAGCTGGCACCAAGGGAAATAGCCTTTGGTGGGATTTATGTACCTGGTTCCCACTGGAATCATTAAAACCCTAAAAGTCTAAGAGCTGAACGACCCCTCCCTCAGCTGATAAAATAATTATATAACTAGAAAGTATTTCCTTTGGTTTTAAGTCATCATGAGCTAATACAGGCACTAAATTTTTTTCCTGCATCTCCAAGGTAACTTAATTGGCATCATGTTTCATACTGAGCAAAAGCAGCAAAACCCCCAGAGAACAGGGGCCCCAATTAACAGATTCCCAGCCTTTCATATCCTTGATTGCTGAAAAGAAAAAGAACATGGGGGATGTGTAATTCATGTGGGGATCACAGAGAAGGTGACAGAGTCCGGAGATAAAGCACAGTAAAAACCATCTATTGCAGTAATTAGAAAACCTGTTGTTACAGGACAGTGTCTAAAGGAAAGATTTTGACTTTTTTGTGCCATTAGACTCACATGTCCAAGCTGTGACCACTCACTGCATCATGTTAGATCTACCCCAGTGCTGGAGAGCCCAGCCACAGTGCCTGGCGAGTTCTGCCATTGTTACTAATGCCAGAAACTGCATTAATCCACGTGAAAATGGCTTGCTCTTGGGTCCTGCATAGAGAAGTCAAAGCAGAAATAGCTCTAGAGAGGAATCCTCTGTGCTGAGCAAGCCCTCTGTACCCTCAGCCCTGCCCAAACCACCCTGGCAGTGGAGCCAGGTGGAGATCCACCCTCCTGCAAGGGCAGCCACAGAGCTGTGACAGCCAAAGGGCCACAGGGCAGGGACACCTCACCCCAGAACCTCTGCCAGGCACTGGGCAGAGAGCTGGAGCCTTCCCAGAGCCCCACGTTGTGCTGGGCTGCCCATCAGCATTGGCACAGGGTGATTAGACAGCCAGGAAATGAAACAAGGGTTGTTTGTGGAAGGATTTTTCCCTTTGGCTGGAGTTTTCCCCCTCTGCCTCACCCCTGGTTTCTGTGCATTGCTGCCCTGCCATCACTCCTGCACTGGTGCTCTGGCTTGGCACCTTGTGGAAGACCCATCAGGGCTCTCTCTTTCCTCAGTTCTGTAATAAATCTATTTTTAATTGCAGTTGTCTGTCTTCACTCACACCTGAGGAGCTCAGCCCTTCCTCACACTCCTAATTCCCTTTTCTCTGGTTTCTTTGTTCTTTAGCAAATGAGCTCCTCAAGCAAAAGTAAATGAGTGCTGTACTCACATCTCTTCTGGGCTGGACTGGATGCAATCCAAGGCTTGTTTTCTTCAGCTCTTTCTTCAATTTTAGGCAAAGTCCTCTTGCTACTGCAGCTCTTCCTAAATAAGTGAGGGAGGCATTAAGAGCAGTTAAGCACCATTATTTAGTGAAGGTATAGCTCATTCAAAACAGAGCTAAATAATTAGGTGCATTAGATTTATTGTTCAAATCAAAGTAATGAAATATGTATACATATAAATATAAGCTGTTAAGGTGATGAGCTTCATTATTACACACACATAAAAATAATAGGCTATTTTTAATTGCTTATTAAACAAGTGAATGCTCATTAAAACCTTTATTCATTGGGGGGAAAAAATAACATGCAATTAAACTATTGTACAGACTAATTAATATGGGAATTGGGGCAATTCTGGTACCTTTAAAGAGGTGGAAGTGGGGACAATTGGCAGCATGGGCTTGGACCAGTCATCTTGATTGGCCTGGCAGATGGATTTCCTTCTACTTCAGGGTTTTGAGAAGGTTCTATTTTTTGGTTTCAGTTTCAAGGGAAATAGAGGGGAAATGGGATTTTTTTTTTTTTTCTGTGGGTGTTCACACAGCCTGGACAAAAGATAAAAGATAATGGATTCATCGACTTACCCATAAAACACCTCTCCCTTTGTTTCTGTACAGAACCTCTCTCAGCATCCTGCATCTTTCTTTAAACAAATAAATTTAAAATTACCTAAGATTTGACAACAGGATTCTCAGCCTGCTCAGCTCCTCAGCCATGGAGCATTTTTCCCTGTAGGAGATCCCTGTAGGTTTGTTCTTCCCAAAGGCTGCTGTGCTATGAGCCACTGTTAAAAGCTGCCCAGTTTCCTGTGTAGAAGTTTCCAGAAGATATTCACCAGGTATAAACCAGACTTTCAGGGGAAAGATTTTGCTGCATTTCTCATAACTGAAATGAAAGAAGAATGCTGTATTTCTCAGGAAATACCACTGAGGGAGCCTGCTAACCTTTTTTTCGTTGTTGTTGCTTGTATTTTTAAGTCCTCAACCCAACAGTTTTCCTGTTTAGAAGCAGGATGTCACAGGAGTTAAGACAGTGAAGATTTGCCCCTCATTTTTGATAGCATGAGCATCACACAGAGAGGTAAATAGCAGGGATTTACTGAGAACAGTTGCTCACACCCAAACCCAGGATGGGTTTCAGACTAAAAGCCAAAGTTTGATGCTGGTGCTCCCCCCAGAAGTGTGAGTCTTGTTGTGCAGTTTGGTGGGAACTCCACAAAGCAGCCAGCTCTGATTTCTGCCCTGTGGAAGTCAGCCTTTCATTACATAACACAATTTTAATATTTGCTGCTCCCACCTGAATGAAAGGTGTTCTCAGCACCTGAAGCTTGGCTGGGCTATGGTTTTGGGAATCCATTTGAGTCTCACTTTACACCTGAGCACATTTATACAGCTGGAGCATTTACACCAAAGCACGAGACTGTAAAATCAGCTCAGCTTTGATGCTGCAATTTCTCTCCCAGTTTGCAGAGCTCTAAATGACTCTGCACACTCTGTTCTGATGTGGGAACACTTTGGTTTTGAGCTGTGGTGAGGAGCAAAACCCATTCACAGGCACTCATTCAAGAGAGGTGTCACTGGCCTAACACAGTGGCTTCTTCCAATCCCTCCCTTGTATTTCATTCTCTTATTTCTCTGTTAATAAATAAATAAATAAAATCCCTGTTGGTTTAGGGCTGTGAGAGATGAAAGAAATTTTTTTTTTTTTCCTGTCAACAGCGTGCAGTGCTGATGGAGCCTGGCAGCAGCTGAATCCTGGCTCGGGCTCCTGCTCTGTTTTCCTTATTAACATTTTGCTTGGCTGTCCCTGCCAAAGTCCCCTGGACATCTCTGAACTCTGAGAATTGTTGCAAATATTGCAACGTCCAAGTGTGAAATGAACTGCATGGAGCCCCCCGGGAACCTGTTAGCAGTGAATTACCAATAACCTCGGGTTCACAGCAAACAACAGGCACCTGCTCAACGGCAAACATGTTCTTAAATTGACACCCAATTATCGCCGCATATTTTAGCATAATTTCTGCACCTTATCTAGGACCTACCATGAGCCTTGAAAGCCTGTTCATTAATTTAAAAGCAGTCCACAGAAACCAAGACAAAAATGAGAATATGAAAGACTGGAGTACACAAAAATCCTAGCATTTTAAGAGAGTTCTAGAAAGACTTATATGCTGCAATTCTGGTTTAGTTGGATGTGAATTGAGGTAACAATTTGTAGAAGACAGGTGCTTAATCTTAACAATTACCTCGAAGGTACCATAAGCATCTAAGAAAGATTTCCTTAGAAAACAAAAAACAAACAAACAAAAAAACCCAAAAAAACCCCAAACAAAACAACAACAACAAAATATGAATAAAGACTCGCAACCTCCCCCAAAAAAAGACATTAAGTTGAAAAAAGAAAATAGTAAATAGTGCTCAAGAAACATTCCTTGTAACCATGGAATACCTTAAACATTTAAAAATTGTAGTCAACATTTTTAGACTGGGAAGCTAAAACTTAATGTCTAAAATATTTTTAAAAGTATTACATGCTCTCAACCATTACTTGCATTATAAATAAATTTGTATTTTCAACGGCCTGCTATAAAATTAAAAGACATCTCTATTCATCCAGTGGCCCAGGAATGAGTGCAGCCCTAAAAAGCAAAAGAACCCAACTCTTAATCATACTTACAATATTGGGACTGTGAAGGGAGGTGATTTCAAACTCAGCTGATTATCCAGTGTTAATTTAGACTTTTTATAATGGCTGCAGCCTGATGCAAACTGTCTCTGAATCATGGTTAATGATTAATGTCTTTTAACCATGGTCTTCTCCCTGAATATTGAACTCCTTGGGCAGGATGGGGTATTTGGATTTTGTGTTAATGCCAGACAAACTGAACTTCCCATAAGCCCCCAGAGTGACTCTTTCTAGTCACACACTGCTGTACTTAACCTTAAATCCTATTAAATCTGTTCTTCACATCTTTCATGACTGGAACAAAGAATTATTCGAAGGAATAAGCATTCCTGAGGATGAGGAGGGGGACAGAGAAAATTCACCATGGCTGAGTGAGGAATACTCAATCTTTGATAGCTGAATTATTGCCTCCTGTATGCTCCACAGGAAAATCTGTGTCTGAAAACACCTTCCACTTGTAGGGACTGCAGAGCTGTGCACCCACACACCTTGTGTAAATGTCTATACTCCATATATACATGGCTGCCTTGTTTCCAATGAAGCTTCTCAGAAACAAGCAGGAAAGGCAGATAATGGAGCCAGGTAATTTGCCTCCAGCAGGCAGGTTAAACCACAAATATATACTATTCTGTATCATGCCCCAAAATATTATTGAAAATAACACCTGAGCTATTACTCAGAATGTTTTCTCCTATTCCAGCAGGAAAATACACCTTTGTATTAACAATGCAAAAACTGCTGGAACTGCGTTAGATAAAATTTTTGTGCCATCATAGCTGGGAACAGATTTTAGCAGGGAACAGTTCTGGCTACCAAACATTAGGATAACCTGGAAGAGTCCTCTGCTGCAGTGGCTTTGGCTGTGTACAGAGACCCAGGAATGGTTTAAGGACACATTTTTCACCTTGGAAGAGCTGCAAGGGGCTCTTTTGGAGTGCAAACAGTCTGACAACAATGTGTCACTTGGAACCTCCAGGTTAAACATACATGTAGTGATATTCATAAAGGAATTTTATTCTGATAGGCAGAGGAAAGAACACGAGCCAGGAGACTGCACTTTTTTCCTGATATCCTTCTTTTTAATTTTTATTCCTCTTCTTGGACTTCCCCTCTCCCCCTAAAAGTGATGCTCTGATAATCCTTCCCTGCTTTCTTGTTAGCACTTCAGATCCATGTTCCTCCTCGACATCTGCAGTCAGGCAAGTCCCACTGACACCAACACCAGATTTTTAAGGGGAAAAATGTGTTCACTTAACTGTTAATTACCATTAGCTGCCATTGTTTGCCATGTTAAATAACTTGTATTATCTTCCCTGCCTTGCTCCACGCTTGTTCTCTTACCTCTATTACTCATCCTCTGTTAACTTCTCTCTCCACCTCATTTCTGGGTTATGTCTTTGATGGACCAAGTGATTATTTTTCAGCCAATGATCCAATTTACACATAAAATAAAGTGTCCCCTGAATGACTCACGTTTTCCTTCACTTCAAATAGCTTAATCTGTCACTTCCAAATGGTGTTTTCTAATGGAGCATCTCATTTTCTCCTTTTCTCTCCCTTCTTTGCAGCCACACCAGTTGCAGCCTAACAAAGAACGAGATGGATTGATTAAATGGATGAGTTCTGCATGAAAGTGTTCCAACTGGAAAAACATTTAATGGTGGTTAAATATTACACACTTGTACACACTGCCTGAAAAATGAGCATGACTAACACAGCAGTCAGAGCCCTTTGAAAATGCCTTTCTGGGCAGAATTGGGCACGTTTACTGACATAAATTTTGTCATGCCAGCTCTAATTAAGCCTGTCTAATTACTTCTCTTACAAGGGTTTCAGGTTGAGCATATAAATTCCTGAGGCCATTATCTGCTGTAGGTGTATAGATGTCCTGCAGAATAGCAGGGAGGAGAGGTCTGGAGGGAAAGTTAACACTTTTCATTAGACAATATGACATAACAGGGGGAGCAGACAAGGTTCTGGACACACAGTGAGGAATGATTTCACCAAATAATGTTCCTTTTTTTTTTTTTTTTTTTTTTTTTTCTTAAATCTCTCATCTGGTCAGATAAAATAAGTAGAAAACTTTTCTGCCTCATATTCTTCAAAGTTTGAAACCACTGCTACATATAAAACATATCCAGTGAGGAAAAGCAGCTTTTAGATGAAGAAACTGCTCTTTGGTTGGGTTTGTTTGCAGCAAGTGAGAAAGGAAATAAAGGAAATTAAATGGGGAGGGAGGGAGGGAGGGAGGGAGGGAGGGAGGGAGGAAGGAAGGAAGGAAGGAAGGAAGGAAGGAAGGAAGGAAGGCTATGAGGTCACCTGAAATTCAGCTCTTGCCAAGAACGAGGTCTTAAAAAAAAAGAACAAAACAAAAACCGAACTAAACAAACAGAAAAACACCCCAAACCAAGAACTGCCAGTGCCTGAGGTGACCCAGGTGGCAGCAGTAGGGAAGAATCTGCCCTGGGTATGTAATTGCCATGAAAATATGGCATCCATTTCCATGAACCTACACAGGATTATACAGAATTATTCTCCTTGAAATCCACCCTTAAGTGCAAGTGGTGTAGCGTTTGAGGTATGAATTACAAGGAGCAGTTTCCTGTCTTTTCCCTGCTGTTGCTCACAGAAGTTGCCACCACATCTCCCTGCACATCTCACCAAGCCCTAGAATTTTGATTTCCATGTGTTTGACCAGTTGAAGAGGCCAACCAGGGATGAAAGCACAGTATTTAAAGTAAGAAATACAGGGAGCAGGAAGCAGGGCCAAAAATTAATTCCATTTTGCAAATTCATGTGCTAATTTAAATTGGGAAAAAAAAAAGAAAAAGCCATAAACTTATTCTCCTGAGTTCAATTGGGAACAAGGTTGGGCTGCAGGTAAAACTTAATTACCACATGGCTTTAAACAGCTATTGCTTGAAGGGCTGGTGCCAGAATCACAGTTCCTATTTTATAATATAAAAAAAAAAAGAAAAACCACCATCAGCTTCCAAAGAAAGCCAATAGCACAACCCCCCCCCAAACCCCTCACACAAAGGACTAATTAATGTCTGTAAAGTGCACGCATTTAATAGCAAAAGGCTTTTATTGTACACATTTACTATAATTTAGTCTGTGTCATTACTTGAATGTTGCCATTGTCGCTGTTCTACTGTGGCCTTGGCTTTTCTAATTTAAATACCTTTGTTGGAATTGAATTCATTGGGGAAAAGCAGAATATTTGCAACATACACGGTATTCTGATCAAACTGATAGCAAAGCCAAAGCTTTCCAAGTTCCAATCATATTCAGCATTTTTGTGGTTTTGTTTTAAGTGTAGAAACATAATGAAATAATTCCATACCATAAAGCTTGATGAAAGTGGCAATTAAAAAGGAATAGATCTGATACATCCTGCTCTCCACATTACCACGCTCTGGAAAATGTAAATCACCAGCTTCAGCACTAAAGCTTTCCTTTCCCGTCCTGATTAGGCAAATATTGAAAACAATAATCATTTTTCACTGAAGTGAGCCTTTAATATGGAGCAGAAAGGGAACACTGTGGATATTCCATTTTCCACAGCAGACTGGCTCCCACATTAGTGGCTATCAGCAATTCCATGTCACTCCATCATACTGTCTTTCACTCAAATCCTACATTTGTTGGAGCAGATGGAAAGTTTGTTTAAATTAATTGAAAGCATGCTGTGCACAGCTTGTGGCACCAAGAACACACGAAGAAGAAAGGAAGATGCATCAATTTCCTTTCTAAGATACCTATAACTGAGAGAAGAGATCTCTTAAGAAATCATCAAGATATTATGCTGCCTTTTCTTTTTTTTTTCCCCCTAAGCAAACTATACTGCTTTGATTTTTACAAGAGGAGGATGCAGCAAAATTGGCCATGTGAAAAATAAACCTTCCTGGGGTGGTTCATGATTATTATTTTCAACACAATGACACAGAGAAACCTGGTACTGTTTGGGTTGCCTACAGTTCTTGGAAATACTGACAAATCTGAAGGTTAATTACCTCTTCCTCTATTTTAGTTAATGCTGCCTTCTTATATTTGGGTCCTCAGGTTTTCTTCTGTAGTCACTGAGAAAATCCAGTGACCTTCCCTCTGCTCTGAACCAACAGACAAAGCTGTCACCAGTGCCAGCATCACCTGTGCACCTGAGATGGCCAAACTCCTCTGCTGCTTCCCAGTGACCAGCACGTGGCCAATCCTCAGCACCCTCACAGCTCCAAAACCACCAGAGAATAAATCAGTTCATCTTCACAGCTTTCTGACCGAGCTAGAACAGAAAGGTTTATCGATATTTATTAATTTTAGTCTCTTTTCTTTTAACAAAAATATTCCAGGTGTTTGTTTCACTGTGGAATGAAATGAGGCGTGAGGGAAATGCTCCTAAGGTGGATGGTGTCTGTGTGGTTTGTGTGCTCTGTTCTGCTAAAAACCTGCAGGAAAAACAGGTTTGGATTTATATCCCTGAGGCCCAGACCAAGGTGAGACCCTCTGGCCCGAGCAGGAGCTGTTACATCTTGTAAAGCAGCTGAAAGTGCAGGAATCAATGAGGAAAAGCAGGTTCTGGGGTGCAAGGTGGGGAAAGGCAAGCAGGAAACCAGGAGCGTGCAGCACAAGCCTGAGGGTTTGAGAGGGAGCAGATACAGCTGAGCTTTAGGAGTGATGGAAAGAAAACAGCCCCACGTTCCAGCAGGACTGGGAATTGGAATCTGCTGCAAACAAGGACTGCACTGAAATTTATTGGACTGAGAAAGGCCCAAGGATCCTGCATGGAAATGGGGAGAGAGCTGCCATTTTAATCTGCTTTGCTGAGTTTTCTCTGTCTCAAATGTTCCACTTTGCCTTCAGATAAAAGCTGACTTTTGAGGTTTAGCTCCCTTTTGTTCACCTTGGTGCCTCTTCCTTCCTCAGCTCCTCTCTTTGGTGTCTCCACACGAGACTTTGCTTTTCTTCTCTGAAAAGGTCAAAAGCTAAGAAGAAGGTGGGAAAATATTTTTTACATTTGCTTTTTTAGTCTTTCAGTCATGAACTCCTCCAAGGTTGATGGGGAACGAAACTAAACCAAGACCTTCTGGGTTTAGAAAAGTAACTATTCCTCTGTAAAAACTCAAAGAAAAAAATACATCCCACTTTTTTTTTTCCCAGATTAGTAAGGTTATTTTGTACTGAGGCATTTATGCCCTCCCCACTCTGAGGGTAAGTATTGAACCTGTGCTGTTGGGATCTTATTTCCCCTGATCACTGATGTATTTTATAACCTCTACTCCCAGCAAATCAAACACAACTCCAGCAATTGCACATGAAGAAGATAAAATAATGCAAACCTTTCCCAATCCTACCTGTTTGACCTCATCCTGCATCTTTCCAGAGAGACTTCAAAACCTTGCAGCTGAGCCTATCTTCCTTTTTTCCAAGATCTGATGACATCACTTATGTTTACTTGTCTTAAACATCCCCAAAATTCAATTATACTCTCATAAGATTTTACAAAATTCTTGCAGCCTGTATTTTTCTCCACAGCTATCTTGATATCTCCATGCTTTCCCCAAGTCTTTTATTTAAATTCTTTCCTTATCATTTTTATGCACTTTCAGCTTTGTCCTCTAAACCATGGTGCCTGCAGAATTTTCACTTTATTTTTATATTGTACAGATCTTTTATGGGCACCCAAGCCAGCATTTTCTTCTGTTCCTCAAGTTGTATCACAAGTTTTTCCTTTTCCTATTTAATTCACAGAAAAATCATGCTCCTTCCTGCATGCCAAACTCTTTGACTCATAAACAAGGTGCAGCAGCAGAATAAAAGGGAAAATTTGGCTCAGAGTTCACAACTTCTCTCGAGCACATGACAGGTGTGTTAGTTCACATTAAGAAAGCTCTCTGGAAATTCAGAGGATTGTTCAGGTAATCACTGTTTGATTAATAATTTACCACACCAACAGGACAGAAATGAAAATTTGGGAATGACAATCTCCAAGCAGCTGTGGGCCTGTCAAAAATGGTAATTTTTTACCCTTTTTCCTGTGCTCAGGCATTGCTTAACCCCATGCTGAGCTGCCTTTCTAGAACACAGCCCCTACAACTCTCAGGAATAATTAGATACTCAGAAAGGAACAAGGAATGCCTGAGAATTAACTTCCAACCTCCTAGTGTCACTTGAAGATTAATTTACCTAGAAACTAATTACCTGACATACCACAAGCACAGAACCCCCAGTGAAATGAAGGGGAAAAAAAAAAAAGAAAAAGAAAAGAAAGAAAGAAAAGAAACCTCAGAGCTTAACCAGAATTTTCCATCTCCGAGTCTACACACAAGAAATCTCAGTTCTTCTGAGAAAAGCCACCAGATGGGACCCCCAAAGTCTGTTTTTACTGAAGAGCAAAGAGAACCGTGGGGCAGCAAGAATGGAACCCCTCAGCCCTTTCTTTTCCTGACAGCTGCCAGGAAAGGAAACATCATTACAAGGAATTTCTTTCTGAAGACAAAAGTTTAATCTGCCTTCAGGATTCCAGGGTTTAGGCAGCTGTGGGCACGTGGAGCCCTCTCACTGAGTTTGCCACTTCATGCCAGACTTGGACTGACCAGAACAGGGCTCTGGGCTTGATGCCTTGGGAAGGCTCACCTAGGACAGAGGCTGGGCAAAGCTAAAGAATAAAGCAGGGATTTATTAAAAAGCCTCCATGGATCCACCTTGGGCAGCACCAGAGCCCAGCCAGGGCTGCACCCAAGAGGAACCAAAATGGTCCCAAAATGCACGAGCGCTCCCGGGGGCTCTCACTGGGATCAGCTCTGCTCCATTTGCACCTTGCAGTTCATTGTCCCATTCCAGCTTTAGCCCATGCACTCCCATCCTGCTTGTTTTTCTCTCTCCAGCCCACGCTGTTTGTGCTCCTGGGCCTGAGATTTGGATCATTTGTCCTTGGTGCCCAGCTGGAGCAGGAATTGTTTTGTCTCCCTGCTCTGTGCAGAGAGCTCACCATCCCCTCATATGAACCCCAGATCCACACACTAAAGCAGCACAGAATGTGAAAAATATAAAAGCTAAATCCTGAGGCATCAGGGTAAAGAAAAGCTCCTCAGGTGTTTCCCAAATGGAAACATCCTGTGCCAGGCTGGCCCCAAAGTTCATGAGAGCTCAGTGAATGGCCCTGCTGGGCACTGCAGTGACCAGGCACCCTGGTGGCTCACAGGAACATTCTGCCCCACTCTGCCTCTTCTTATGACACTTCTGCACAGTTCTGATGGGACGTTGGAATCCGAAACGTAGGGAACTCTTAGAACTTTGGGCTTGTAAGTTAAAGCTTAGAATTAAACACAGGATTTGATTTGAGACTTTAGAAAAGGCTTCTAAACTTTAGTGCTAGAAGCAAGAAATTAGATTTATCGTTTAGAGACACGTTAAGCTAAGTAGAAGAAAGTTTAGGGTTTTAGAGTACAGTACTGTACGTTTATGTGTCATAACATGATTAGCTAAGAACGCTTACACTATAGCATGAGTTTAGAAGATGAAATATTTAAAGTCAAAAACATAACTTTGTTAGCAGTGTTTTATTAGTCAATAAATCATTAAAAAGTCTTGTAACTAGAAGTCTTGTGATCTTCTGAACTATGCAGTGAAGATGTGAGCTGAACTCACCCTTCCTGCTCGTGTAGAAGATAAAAAAAATAAACCACATTATCTAAAACAATTCAGAGGTCCCAACTTGAATTCTTTCAGAATTCCTCACAGTGGGAAAACATCCTCTTTCTGTTGTTAAGCATTTATGCACATTTATAAACGTATGTTTTTCAAAAGGTAACAGTTTTGGTCTGTGTTTGCTTTCTAGAAAACTTCCAGACAAAATTCTCTGTTCCATCTCTGTGCCTTTGAAACTGGAGATGCCAACAAAAAAAAAAAAAAAAAAACAACCCAACAAACAAACAAACAAACAAAAAAAACCCAAACCCACCTGCTTCAAAGCCTTGATTTGTGTCTCAGCACCAAGAGCAGCAGCAAATGTGTTCCCATGTCCTCAGAACTTGCCACTACTTTGTTCTTGGAAGGTTCCAAACCTGAGAACTGGTACCTTAATGTTATCCATCTCCAGCTGTGAGGCAGACACTGCTTTTGCTCCTCTCCATGTCATATGATACACCTGTTAATTACATTTTAAACCCCAGCCATGTTTCTTTGAATGCTCCTGCAGAAGCAGTATTTTCTGCACGTTAATTCCACTTTCTTTACGGGGTAGTTGTTATGCATGACTGATTAACAGGCCCCAAGCTATACTCAACCTGCTACCCACAGTAAATTGTTCTTTCTGTTGCTGCTGTCATTTCCTTTAAAATATCAAGCTGTTTTATAATTAAAGAGTCCCTTGAAGGTCTTGTTTCAATAAACAATCATTCCTTCCACCGTGTGAAGTTCTCGTGCTAATAAACAATTAAACAGCACAT
Source organism: Vidua chalybeata (assembly GCF_026979565.1). Lineage (NCBI taxonomy): Eukaryota > Metazoa > Chordata > Aves > Passeriformes > Viduidae > Vidua > Vidua chalybeata. The sequence goes on from NC_071540.1 coordinate 17,741,503, forward strand.
ATTATTTCTCTTGTCTCAAGAATCAACCTTTTATGGAGGACCCACTGAGGCAAAACCCAAGATGTGATGCCAGCTCCATGCTCAAAAATGAAATTTCAGCATGTGCTGCGTAGCTCAGGACTAGATCTGCTCTTAATCTGCACATGGGGTGAGTTATAGAAGATTAATTGCTCACAGGAGTGTTTAGAAGCTTTCATATGTCACCCAGAAGATGGCTGAAGAGTTACTTATCTCCAGCAGCTTTATCCTTAATTACCTTGCTCACTGATAATTCCAAATTTGGGATTCAACACGCAGTGAAAATCTCCTGTATTAATTAGAGATTGTAACTTTGTTATACAATGTGTTTTCTATGATAAACGGCTTTTCCTTGAACACTGGATATTTTGTGGAAAAGGCAACAACTTTAAAAGTTTTGCAATGTTATCAGGAAGTTATTCCAGAATTTTAACATTGCAGAACACAGTACATGGATGCTGGGGCTTATGCATGAGTGTACATATATTTTTTCAGTCACTCATAACATGGACTATAATTTCATTGTTCTGGGCAAAAATAAAGAGTAATTAATGTGCGGTTTTAAATTTTTAATGTAATTTAATTAAAGTGTTCCTTTAAAGTGATAAAAGATAACAAATTAGGAAATCAGATCAATTTATGGTCTTACATCACCTATGAGACAGGTTTTTAATCAGTGTTTTAATGAGTTACACTTTAGCAGCAAGCTTAAATTTCTAAATATTTGATCATAAGAGCTCTTTGCTTTAAGTATCTTTGTGCACCAGGATGTCTTATTTTTCTTTTCAGATGCTGCTTCCAGTACAATTTTAGATAAATTCCCCAGCTGATAGAGGATGTCATCATTTTTCTGAAACACTGGAGTTACAGCAATCTGTGTTAGATATGAATTTGCCCCAAAGACATCAGTTTTTCACATTTAAGAGCTTTCTCTAAGACAAAATAGATCAGACACTGCAATCACCACATCAGTATTTTTTCAAATTACTCTGGATGCTCACCTGCCTTCACCTCTAAATGCCACACAACCCCTATTTCCCACTGGTAAGTACATTCTCCTGATGGAATTCCCTGTTAGAAAATTCTGCCCTTTCTCCATTTTCACTCTCTTCTACATTAAGTAATCTATAAATCTGTGGCCTGCTTCACTATAAACACACATGTGACAAATTGCTGAATTCCAGGGGCCTTTGCTGTCCAGAAACAGCAAAGAAATAAAGAACTAGAGCTGTGCTTAAAATACTCAGTATTAAAAATACCCTTCAAGGACCGCATGTGAACCCTTCATCTCCTGAAAAATGATTTTTTCTTGTTTCATTCTCCTCTGCCTTTTCCAGTGGCTGTTGGCTTTTCACGTGTCCAGCATCCTTCAGTTTGGTGTGGTTAGACAGGGCTGGGCTGGTTTGAAACTGCTCATTCCACTTCAGGGTACAGTAAAAATGCAGCGAACCCCGGCTCAGGGAAGAAATGCTGATGTCTGGCTCCAGATCAGAAGGCTGAAGGATAGCTTTATTAAAACTATACTCTATTACATTCATATACTATTTAAAGAGACACTATCCTATTCTACACACTCACTTCTTACTCACCTCTCTAACTCAAACTCGGGACTCTGCTGAGAGCCCGAGCCACAGCTGGATCCCACTGGTCACTGACCCCAAACAACCTTCACCAGAATCCAGCCCAGCAATCACTGCAGGTGAACAATCTCCACACCACATTCCACATGGGGAAAACAGAGGGGCAGAGATAAAGATTGTTTCCTCTTCTTCTCTCTGTGCTTCTCCTGAGAGACAGAATTGTGTCTCTCTGTCCCAGAGAATGGGAATGGCACATCAGGGCTGCCTTGTAGCAATCCCTGTGGAGCATCCTCGTTCCTCCTGGTGGGATCCACAACCTCAGAGGGTCCTGCTACCCCTGGCTCAAGCTCTAACACAGTAAAAGTGTTCTCACAAACAGCCTGAGGGCTTTTTGCACTGGGACAGTGCCAAGCTGTGGGGCAGCATCGCTGTTCTCTGGGGTGGTTATCCAGGCCTCCAGGTTCTCAGGGTGGTTATCCAGGCCAATCTTCCCTTATCTCTGAATGCTAAATAGAACAGGCCTAACAGCAACACCAGCCACTGTATGATATAATTTGCATTTAGAGTGGATCTGAACCCTTCAAAAACTGGTGGAGCAGACCCAAAGAGCTGGGTGAAGGGTTGGGAGAAAATTTCCCCTGGTGTCATTTCCTCACAGTGGGTACCATTATTAAAGTAACCTCAAAAACATACAGTTAGAGTGTGGTGGCTTTGAACCCATGTGCCCACCACCCAGAGGAAATTAAAAATCCATGAATTCCTCACCTTATTCACCCATAAAGCAAACTGGATAACAGCCACAGTAGCCTTGGTTATAGGACCCATGTTTAGATAAGGGCCTGCAAATGGGAGAAATACAGCCATGACCATGTGCCACCCAAACCAGGCTAGGCTGGACCACAGGGTGACACCTAACAAGGCTTCTATAGCAGCACACAAAAATTAGGTTACTCAAGAAGTGTTATTCTTTTCTCACCCTTTTTTTCTCGATGCCCTCGAGCCTCACGTTGGGTGCCAAAATCTGTCTTTGGGATGAGAATTCAGGTAGTGATGGGAATTCACTTGGCCAGACCCCACGATCATGTTGCTGAGTGACACAGGTCATGAACAGGACACCTCATTTCTTGTTACTCCTCCCCCTGCTCCAAATTTTAGTTGCTTTATTCTCCCCTCATTTCCACTTCTTTGCACAGTCACGACAATAAATTTGCACCTCATTTCCTTAAAAGCTTGCCCACTCACTTTTCCGTCATTTTATATTATAGATTCCTTCCTGTTGGTAGTAGAGCAGCTTTTCCATAAACTCTCTAATCAATAGCCAGCACCTGAAAGCACATGCAATACTTTGCTGAACCCATCTCTGCTCAGCTGGTACATATTTTAGCATGCCAAACACATCCAACAGGATAATGGAGTTTTGTTTCTTCCCTCCCAGGAGTTGCATAATATTCCTGCACTCAGCAATGACACCCAGTTCTCACTGCATTTCTGTGTAATGGCAAAAAGGCTTTTTTTTTTTTTTTTTTTTTTTTTGATTCAGAGCACATTACAATTTTTCAATTTTTTATCCATTTTCTGTCTCCACCCAGGAGACACTGGAGCACTTCTCCCAAAGGTAAAGAGTTCCCCCAACTACATGAAAACCCCATTATTCAATGCCAGACCTCGTTCCTTCAGGTCTTTTTGTCTTTATGATCATAAACTTTTCATCCATATCTGTGCCCACGGTGTGAAATTCTGTCATTAATCCTTTACCTCCCCCTTTCTGATTCTCAGGATGGTTCCCTGCCTTGTTTTTGGCCAGAGGGATTTGGCAGAACGTCCAAAGCAGGGCAGACCATGGATCAGCAGTTCAGCAAGGAAGTAGAGTCAGCAATAAAGGACAGGTGACAGAAGTACACAGAGGTGGAGGCAGCTCAGGAAATTTGAATGGAAAGCTCTTTCTGGGAGCCAGGAAGGAGAAGGAGCCCAAAGCAAACCTTGGCAGAGTTCCCAGCACTGGGGAAGGGACAGCCCTGCATGGCTGAGCAGGCAGAGCACAGCATGGGTTAGACATCCTCTGATCCAGCTCCCCAGCCCTTGTCTGGCCTTTCCACCTCTGCAGTTTCTCCTTCACAGCCCTGCTGTGCCTAGAAAGGAGCAGTCCTTGGCACAAACTCCAGCACAAACTCCAGCACAAACCCCCACGGGGTGCTGCTGTCGGAGGCTCCATTCCTGTGCCCTGCACGCAGCTCTCCCCCAAAAAAACTCATTTCCAAACACACAGGGACTCCTGGCATGACCTCTTTGCTCCCTGTGCTCACCTCAGATTAGCCACCTTTCCCAAAAACCCACCCTAACCCCTCCTGATCTTTCAGTGGGGTTCAGCCCTGCCAGCCGCAAAAGGGCACGTCCTGAGCACGATGAAAATGCCTCTGCAGATGAGGCAGAAGCATCCTGCAAACCCAGGAGCAGAGCAGCCAGCCCAGGTCTCCAAAGCTGAGATTCTCTGGTTAGAAGATATGTGAGGCAGATTTCAGAGGGAGATCTGTGAGTATGTTCCTTTATACTGCCTCCAGTAAAGTCATGTGTGATGTCATGAAGGAGAAAAGCAGAAACACCTGACATCATTAAATTAACCCAATTCCAACAAAAATCAGTAGGAGCCCACAGATGAGGGAGTGAGTTGATGAATTTTTAACATTAGTCTCCTCTTTCAAAATCCATCTGAAAATGGATTTTTTATTTTAGTGGAGATTTTTGAAGGTGTACAGCATATTCCCTGTAAACCACAATGAAAAAGTGCCCTTCAACAGCTAAATGCAGTGTACTGTAAGTGAAAAAAAGGAGTGAGGGAAAGGATTTAGAATTCCTAACAACTACTGTAGAAAAAAAAAAAAAACTGCTATATTTTAGAAGAATGAGTCCATCTACAGCACATCCACGAAACATCAACTATTTACTTCACCTTGTCTAGAAAATGAGTTACCAAACTGAAAAAAAAATAAAAACCAAAGCAAAATCCATCCAAATGAGCAGTTTGGTGTTCTTAGTGTAAGAACAAAGCAGAATTTCAGTGGTGAATTCTCTAGAACTCTTTGGATTACAAATACAGCAGTTACAGAACAGTTTTTCTTTGAAGCACAGAGAATCAAATGAGTTCTCACAGACAGAAATATCACATCAGACATGAGGACTTCAACCCCTGGTTTGCGTCTCTGGGCTGATGCTGAGTGTGTTGGCAGAAACCTTCCAACCAGAATATTAGAGGAGATTTGTAATAACATCCTGCCAGGGAAGGGTTGGTCCAGCTGTCCAGGGCTGAGCTCTCATGAATTTTTCTTTCAGGGACCAAATGACAATTCAGGACCTCTGGGATCTCCTGTGCCATGACCTACAGCCAGGATTTCAAGTAAAAGCTATTTCTACCTAGATTGGAGGCTTAGAACTATCACTGGCAACCATTAATTCTGCTGACTGAGGATGTATAGATACACATTTATTTGTTTATAAAATACACATATATACTGGCATATGCACAATGCTTTTATGATATGGCAGAGGGAAATCCCCATGGCAGTATTTTTTTAGCAGCCTCATGCTGTAAAACTTCCCTTTTTTTTGTTTAAGATAAAAAAAAAAAAAAAACAAAAAAAACCAAAAAAAAAAACCACAACCACAGGGGGGAGAAACAGCAAGACCTTAAGCTAAAATTTACCTAAAAAAATATTATTGATTTAAATCAAGAGATCCGCTTCTTGCTACTCTGTGACATTTTAGGTCTTTTATTTTTCTTTTCTTTCTCACCCCTCCCTTTATTTTTCACCTTTATTCTCAATTTCTTTGTTCTCTTTAATTATAATCCTTCTAAACCTGGACATCTCTCTCTCCTGCTCCAGTCATTCCTTGAATACTAACTAGGAGAAGAGAGCAAGGAGTTTCTCCTGGCTGCTCTCAAATGCTAATATCAGAGAAGTGCTGAATCAAAGAGCAGCCACAGCAGAGCCCTGAGCCAGGAGGGGAGGATCAGCTCAGCTCTCAGGAGCAGCCTGGCTTGCCAAGCACAGGGGAGGCCCCACAAGAATGAGAAGGGCAAACATCACACCCAACCCCACAGAGAGGTGGAAAGGAAGACACAGACAGCTGGAGATGAGCTAATTTATCTTCAGTGCCCAGAAAAATTCTGGGACAAAATACTAGAGAATTAATGCGTCAGCGCCAGGGGAATAAATAACTGCCAAGAAATGGTGATGTTTTTCAGGAATCCATCATGTCAGAATTGTCTGGTTTCCATCTCTGGCAAGGTACCTTGAGCAGGGGACGCCACACATTTTAAATTCAGTAGGACTAAGTGAGATTAATAATTCCTGCTCAGCAGCAAATTCTCAAAGCTGCCTCTGAAGGATTTATGCTGCAGGGGCTGCGTGATGTGCACCAGGACAGGGCACCCTGTGACAGCCAGGTGCCACCTTCCCAGGTGCCCACAAGCAGAGCTGCTCAGGGAATCCCAGAATGGTTTGGAGGGACCTTAAAGCCCATCCAGTGCCACCCCTGCCATGGCAGGGACACCTCCCACTGTCCCAGGCTGCTCCAAGCCCTGTCCAATCTGGCCTTGGGCACTGCCAGGGCTTGTCTGGGCATAAACTGTAAAAGTGATGCAAAATCAGCAGTATTTATAAAGAAATACTTATTGGGGGAAAACGGTTATCCATTGAACTAGTAAAATAGAGAAATACTCCAAAGCTTATCAAATTTGTTAAAAAGAGAAACATTGATAGCTTAATTTTGGAAGGAAAAGTCAAATGGGCAAATACAGTAGGAGTAGGAGTTGAGCAGGACAGGAGAAATTTTGGAAAGGAAAAGAGAAGAGGCCACGAAAAACAAATTCATGTTGTGGTGTAATTTACAGTCCTCAGGTCAAAGCTCTGACAGGATCATAACTTTTAATTATGGATCATTTATTGATGAAAAAGTAATGGGTAGCTCCCAGTATACAATCAAAGCTGAACAGCAATTTTGAGAATCTGGAGTTTTGGACTTTCTTTTCTGCAGGAGCAGCACTGGGAATTTGCCACCTTATCCCTCAGTTGCTCCTATTTAATGAAACATTCTCCTGTAATCTCAGGAAAAGGGGTTTTTCCTTTTGCAATAATTGAAAAGTCTGTGAGAGAGGCTTTGGGGAAATTGATTCAAAATTAACAAATAGATTAATGAGTTTGCTTAGTTAGGTATACTACACTGAATATTAGCCCATAATACCACTTCAGTGCTCTATCAAGAGGTTTTTAGAGTTCTTTTATTAGATTATAAATCACTTGAGGCAGGGCCCAGCTCATGATCCTTTGTCACTCTGTCAATCCCTGTCCACTGGCACGTTAAGCTGCTACTCCAATAAAAACAATAATAATTTGTCTGCCAAAAAGCTCTCAGCCATTAAAGAGAGGAGCTGATCCAACAGAACCCTGATGGAACCAAACAGGTTCCATCAAACAGGGCATTTTTGTAATCACCCTGCTTCCATAACTCCTCCAGACTAAGCTCGCTGCTGCTGTATTCAATTCCCAGAGCTGAAGGAGGAGCTGAAACCCCAAATATTGCTGCCATTGTAACAAAACAAATCACTCCATCAATCCCCTTAGAGCTCCTCCAGCTGCTCCCAAAGTTAACCTGAGCACGGCTGTGGTGCTGAGAGAGGAGTTTGACCCACGGCAGCCAGCAGATTCCTGCATTCATTTCCAGCAGGTTTTGTGGTTTGTGAGTTATTTTATTCCCCATAAAGGCATAACTGAATGTGCCTCTGCCATGCTTTTCACTTAACTTATACTGAGATAGCTCAGGGTGCATCTAAAATGTTACATAATCATCTCTGAGTTCTGAGTCTATCCCCCCCCCTTCCCCTTGGCATTTAGCAAATGGCATTTTTGTTCATGTAAGTCACGTTCTTCCCGGCCACGGAGCCTTTTCACAAAAAAAAAATCAAATTAATCTTACATAAAAATCAGATTCTTGGTATGAATATGCCCAATTTCATTGAATTTCTTTTATCGCTTTCTGCTCAAGGGGCAAGGCAGTGAAATATAACTGAAATGTCAAATGAAATGTATGGCAAAGCGATTAGGAAGAAACTTTTAGCATTTGTTACAGATTAATATGTTAATTATGGCACATATTGTGGAGAAAGATTAAGTATCACCAAAGTAAAATTATTTTTAACCAGCTTTATTCCTCACACTTCATAAATTAACCAGCAGAATACATAATGGGGAAGAATTCCAGCACTGAGATTGCTGGAAATTATGCAAAACTCCAAAGCATACAGGGTTGCAATAGAGATAATGTCTGTGCTCTAAAATAAGCACTTCATCAAAGGGAATTAAGCCTCCTCCAGCACACCTAATTTCACAGGCTGCTTGCAGGTATCTCTAGCTTTGCCACAATGACAATGCCAAAAACTGATCAATATTTTATAAACTCTAGTTTTGGCTTGTATTGTATTAAGGCTAAATGTTGGTTCTAAGCCCAATGATGCAAAGGCCCACCTGATGTTAAAAAACTGCTGAGAGAAGCAGCTGCACCTGTAAAATTAATGAAAAAGTACAAGGGGATGCAGCCCTGAGTCATTGAACAGCACAGGCCAGGAGATGTTGATGGCTGCATCAGCTTCTCATTCATTCCTGGGTTTGTTCTGTATGGAAGCTGAACAAGTCCTCAAAAGCAGAGTCCAAAACAACACCCATAATGAAGAGGTTTGGGGGTTTTGCCATGGATTTCAGAAGAAGAAGGGGTTTGAGCCATTTTCAGAAAGTTCTATGGATTCAGTGGCTGCTAAGCCAACACGAGTTTTTCCTTTGGTTTCAGCAGATTTGGAGATTGGCTGATACAGACCATGGGGTGGGACCCAAAGTCTGATCCTCTCCAAAAGCACAGCTTTTTGTGTCTCCTATAACTCATCTGCTGCACCATCAAATCCCAGCCCTTGTGCTCAGGTGCTGCACAGGAGAAACCAGTGGGAAATACAGAAATGAGAAATATAACACTGTGTGATTTATAAAGCAGCCAGTGCAATTTACATTAAAACTCACATTTGGATGGTGTTTGGTTAATTCCTGTTCTGGGCAAATTTCTGGATATTTTGACACTTTGAGTATGACAAATAATTTCTTCATGTTAAAAAGTATTATTTTTATAACAAGTAAAAGAAAGTGCTACGCTAAATCACAGGTCCATCTGTCAAGAATAACCCTAACAAAATAACAGCAAATTTCAAACTCATTAATCCTGTAGCCGGTAATTACTCCAGTAAAGAATGATGTCCCTATCTTTTTGAGGGTTTAGAAGGCTATTTGTAGCCTTTTGTGGAAATTCCCTCATTAGATTCCCATAAAATACTAATTTTACTTTATTTTGGGGACATACCTGTAATCTAAACTTACAGGTGTGATGTCTGGAAGCACACCAAGGTGATGAGACCAGACAGGAACAGCATCTCTCTGCCACCTGGGGATCTGCCTCCCAGCAAAGCACCAGAGCAATCAAAATCCTGAGTTCTGAGTTCCTCAGCCACCCCTCTCTCAGTGAGGCCTCCCCTGTGTGCAGGGGGACATGTTCTGCTGTTAATTTTGTTAATTGTGTTTACTGGTCGTTAGATCCCTGGACTGAACCAGGAGCCTTTGGTGCTCTTTCAGCACATGGAACAACCCATCACAAATTCTAACAGAACAGACAAATTTTTCCCCATTTACAAAACAAGGAGAACAGGAAGGCCATGAAAAGCTCTGCCTGCCCTTGAACATTCCTGTGAGCAATGCAGAAAAAGAGAGACTTTGTGGATGATGTTCTTGTAATCACAATTCATGATGTGCAATTGCAACTCATTAAAGCACTGTCAGACCATCACGGAGGAGATGGGATGTCTGGTTTAGCAGCCACCACATTAACAGGAAAAAGCCTCAAAAACTTCAAAAAAACCTGGGTTCAGGCTGGCAGAAGTCCTGCCAATGACACTCCCTTTGCTGCATCTTGACCTAATTGCTTTTCTTCTCTCAAATAACCCATTTGGAGCATGCTGCTCCCACAGATGATCTATATCCTCCCTGGGACACTGCGAGGCTGACAATCAAATCTGCTCCTGGCCTCTTCAGCTGAGGCCTCTGGAGTTTCAGATTGCTGAACATATCTGGAAAACCATTAAGGATCCGTCTCCTCGGCTTATTGCAGGATATCAGGGGTTGTTCATTCTCAAAGTCCATAAACCTAATGTTTTCCTCAGCCACACAGCCCGGCTCAACTGTGCCTGCAGGAATTGAGACATATGCTGGTCATTCTCACGGCTGGCCCTTTCATAAAGGGTGAGGAGAAAAATCCAGAAAATCCGTGTGGAGTGTAGGTGAGGCCAGACAGGTTGTGAAAAACTTGTGCTGCCAAATGCAGCTGGAAGAGAGACTGTTATATCTTCATTAAAACATATTTTCAGCTTTCATTTCCAGCTCAGCCTTGTGTTTAAGGAGCCTCTCACCAATTCTTCCCTCCATGGAAAAGCAGACAAAACTCACAAACAACTTCCATAAGTTCTTTACACCCTCAGAGATTTTTAATTGAAATGCAACTCCCACAACACCTCGTTAGTTCATTGAGGTCTGTACTAGTTTAATTTACTGAAGGGTTGGGGTTTTTTTGCACCTGCCTCACATATTTACCCCATTTAGCATGTGCAGGTTATCAGGTAACTGCTCAATTAACTATTGTTCTAATTGAATATTTCATTAGAGTAACAAGGTAAAAAGCTCCTTGGCATGTATTAGCAAACATGGCTTGTGCCTCACTGAAACATGTTTCAGATTAAACTCATGATAAACTCAGAAAAAACAATCACATGTTTCAGATTAAACTGTGCCACTTGGACACTTCAGCCTGCACATGTCAGTGGGAAAAACTCCAAGCAATTCCAATTACCTTTGGATAAACTTTTAAATTTAAGATCACTTTAAGACTGCTTATCTAAGGGAAGCTAATTAAAGATTGGATTCAAATTAATTTGGTATTTTTTGCCTGATTTCCTGTACCTAAACCTCTATAGATACAACCAAAATTCAAAGTCGAACTCATCAAAACTCAAGAGTTTTGCTCTGTTCCATTTCTTGTGTTTTTGTTTGAAACTCAGCAGCACTTTGTAGACTTTAATGAAAATTCTGGTTCAAAGGCAGACTCAGGCTGGCTCACACATTACATGCTCCAGCTGGAATATCTCAGAACGCGCTATTCTGGGTGACAAGGGACGCTCATTTTCCTGCAGAAAAGTGGGCAAGTTGTAGGTAGTACAATTTAAATTGTGCTGGATTTTTGTAATTCTCTGATGGTTCAATTCTGTCATCCTTGTTCACTCCGAACAGCGGCTTAATTTAAATTTAGCCAAGTGATTCAATGGGGAAGCATTTGCAAGGGAAATATTCTTTAATGCAATGTCACAGCAAGATCAAGAGGCCTCACCATACACAGCTCCCAAGCTCAGGAGCTGTTGAGTTTTAATTTTTTTTTTTGTTAGGGTAAGGGTTAAGTGTGTGGGGTGGTATTTCTTGTTTGGATTTAGATGTTTATTAGTGAGAGGAAGGAGGGATTTGTCTTTACAAACAAGCTGTGGGTCTGCTGGTAGATAAAACTGGCACTGAAAGATAAAAGAAACAATGGGAAGGATTCCACTGATTGATGAATGGAAAAAGAAAGATATTTGCCTTTACAAATAAACTGTAGGTTTGGTGATAAATGAAATTGGATATTGACAGATGAAAGAAACAATGGGGAAAACCCATAAATTCCATAAGAATTAAAAATGAAAAGGGAGGGTTATACATTAGAGGGAAATCTTTGGTATCAGGTGTTCTGGGAAGTCTGAACCTCTCAAGTACCTCAGCCAGTGTGGAAAGAGGGAAGGGAAATGTGGGGAATTAGAATAAAAAAGGAGGCTGAGTCCTCCAGAAATTTGAAAGACCCCAGGGGAATGCCCCATGGCCTCTCCCTTTATTCAAATAAAGTTACAGGACGCCTCTGTCTCCTTTTTGGACATAAAGCTCTGGTGTTTATTGATGAATTTTCCTGACATTAGTTCTTATCCATGTTACAGTCTCACAAACCCTGAGTTCTACAGCACTTTACGCTAACAAACTAAATGGAGACATATCTCTCTCTCCAAGGCTTTTTAAGGATAAACTGTTCAATAAAGAAATGACAGCTACATTATTTTTACTTTTAATTTAATAACTACTCATGGCTCGCAGTGCGGATGTTTGATGGGATGGTAGGTTAAATTCTGTCTCTGCAAGTGAGAAAGACCCATGTCCATGCACTAACAAAGGGGTAACCAAGGTTCTGACAAGGAGCCTCAGCACAAGCAGCTCCTGGAGAATTCTTCAAAACACAGAAGCTGAACAAAGAGATCAGAGGGGTGAGTGGGGCCATTGCACTGAACACAACCTCGTATAGTAAAAAAGGCAACCCCGGACGCGGGAAGAGATGCTGATGTCTGCTCCAGATCAGAAGGCTGAAGGATAGCTTTATTAAAACTATACTCTATTACATTCATATACTATTTAAAGAGACACTATCCTGTTCTACACACTCACTTCTTACTCACCTCTCTAACTCAAACTCGGGACTCTGCTGAGAGCCCGAGCCACAGCTGGATCCCACTGGTCACTGACCCCAAACAACCTTCACCAGAATCCAGCCCAGCAATCACTGCAGGTGAACAATCTCCACACCACATTCCACATGGGCAAAACAAAGGGGCAGAGATAAAGATTGTTTCCTCTTCTTCTCTCTGTGCTTCTCCTGAGAGACAGAATTGTGTCTCTGTCCCAGAGAATGTGAATGGCACACCTCGCTCTGCCCCTCTCCCATCCCAAAGCAAACCCTCCCACCCCAAACAGAGCTCGGTGGACATTAGGGAAGTGTCTTAGGGAAGTGCTGCTGGGGAGATGGCTCAGCACAGTGGGTGCTGCCTTTCCACAGAGAGCAGGAGGCAATCTGCCCTGGTGAGTGTTATTTCCTCACTCCTGCCTGGGCTGCACGCCTGGGTTGTGTTTATTCACCATCTAAGAGCACACCCTGAACCTTGGAGCCTTGTTTTGCTCTCTCGCCTCAGCTGACACACTTCAATCAGCTGTCTTGCTGTAAAAGGCACTGGTTTTACTTTTCAGATACTTTTATTTGATCCAGCTCAATAGTGTGGAAGCAGAGAGGTGGAATCATGGACTGGTTTGGGTTGGAAGGGACCTGAAACCTCATAATTCCAAACCCCTGCCATGGGCACCTTCCACTAGATCAGGTTAGTTGGAGCCCTGGCTGACATACTGGCTAATGACTCTGCTCTAAAGTAAAATCTAAAGAAATTTTAAAATAAAAAGACAAAGAAAAGGAAAAAGAAGAGGAAACAAGGGAAGGAACAAAGGAAGGAAGGAAGGAAACAAGGAAGGAAGGAAACAAGAAAGGAAGGGAGGAAGGATGGATTTCTGGTTTGAGAAAGCAAATAAAAAAAATCATTATTACAAATATTTTGCCAAGTCTGAAAATACATTATATATATATATATATATATATATATATATATATATATATATATATATATGTAAATCTTTCCTGTATCCTCATGCACCAAACCTGCCTGGTTCTCAGGGAGAGCAGGAGAACTAACCAGTGTGCAGCAAGGCCCCTGTTCAGCTGCCACAGCCACTGGTGCAGAGCTCTCTGTCCCACTGTTTGCTCTCCCTCTGCATTGCCAGGTGACTGCCATCAACACCCAGCTCCCAGCAGTAGATTTCAGATTCTCTTGATTCAACAGCTTTGCTGGATTGCTGGGAATTAATTACTGGAATTATTCTGGGAATGAAACACATCAAACCAGAAGTTTGCCAGTGAATTGAAAGAGAACTGTGGTGCTGCATTTAACTAAATGGTCTGGAGGACTGGGGCTATCTTTCTCTTGGTGAAACAAAACAACTTCCAGATTATTATCAGCTGAAATTGTCTCATTAGAGATAAGGAGCCTATCAGCATGGACAAAATTAGCAGGATTTGTCTCCCCAGCACAGGCTGATTAAAGACCTTTCCCTGCAGGGAGAGCAGGGAGGGATTTTATCTGCCTGTGGGCACAGCTGATGGAATTGGACATGGGTGCAAGAACAAAACCCACCGACCCTTCTGCATTCACACACGACCAGAGCCTGCTCCTGACTGAACCCTGCTCTTGTCACAGGCCTGCAGCAGCCCCACTGCCCTGGGGTGACAAACACACCCAGGGGTGTCCCCAAGGCAGCACTGTGGCTGAATGCATTTATTTAATGTGCTGCCAGCCCTAAATTATTACACAGTCATTGCAGGATCCCTTAGACCATGATGATCCATGAGCATACCTGAAGGCAGGTAATTAACAATCTGAATTAGAATTTTTATTTCTGGCTGTTAATTTCAGTTCAAGTTGACAGAGGATAAGTTGCAGAGTTGAAAGTAGAAATAAAAACAAACAGTCCTCGTGAGTGAGCAGGCAGGAAACTCCTAGCTGGATTTTTTTGTTCTAACTTCTACAGAAATCCCTGTTGAAACTGCTAAAAAAATAATAATAATAAGGAAAAAAAAGGCAGATTTAGCATTAGCAATGTTAAAAATGTAATTGCTGAGTTTGCATCTTTTCATGTTGCCATTCCACACCTCCTCAGCCTTCCTCTTCATTAATCTGATTCTTCTTATCATTTCCACACTGCAAAGCCTCCAAGTCACTCATGCGTTGCTCCAGAAAGCAAGACCACATCTGTGTCATCTTCCAGCAACACGAAGCAGACAACAGAAATAATAAAGAATGTAATTCCATGAGAAGAGTGCACAATGAAAGGTACAGCAACACCCCCTGTGCTCAGGAGCTCCTCACGGATAACCTGGCACCCACTGACGAGTGGGATTGCTGGAGATATTTTTTTTGTATGTAAAGAGAATAACCCTGAGGTTTCCCCTTGCCATTCAAATAAAGATGTTGCTTTAACCCTGATAATATTAAGAATTAATTCACCCACAGCTCTGAAGAAAGCATGTAACTTAAAAAAAAAATATTTTTTTAGAGATGCAAGATATTATTGCAGATCACCAAAGAGAATAATACATTTAACCCATATACCCAAAATACTTTCAAATCACAGTAGAAAAGCATTCATGTGAAATCCTACTTGAGTCATTATTTTTTACTTAGAAATGGCACTTTTTCTTTGAATCCTGACTATTCCCTCTGACTTAATCAGTGGGTCTTGTGGGAAACAAAGAATGAAGCTGTGGTCAAGGGCTCTTCAGGCTGGGAAATAATAGAATTTATAATCTGAAAATCTAAGATGCTTGACACTCTCACCGTCTTTTCTTTGCAAAAAGAAACAGAAAATTTTAAACTGATGGCAAAAAGCAGAGCTTGCAAAGTGCCCCCCTTGCTGAAGTTCTGCTGCACCAGTAAAATACAGGATACAGGGAACAAGAGACAAGGTTCTTCAGCCCAAAGAAGAGCCCTGACTTTGCTGCAGACAACCGGGACAAAAATGTGAAAACAGCCCCTGGAGTAAGGATAGATCCAATGGAAATAGGGGAGTAACAGTAATGCACAGCTTCTGAGGAAAACTGGAGTTTATCCATTGAGTGATTCCCTCAGAATTCACCCCCACGCCTGCTGTACTGCTCTGTGGTCTGACAACCATTATGTTTCAGGAATTTGGGTCTCAAAATGCATTTTTCAGCCTACAGTGCAAAGATTCCTCTAGAATATCTGCCCTGACAAGCAAGGGCAGAGAAATTTCCAAGTGCAAATCCATCCCAGCCTTGTACTTTCACGTCAGTCAGCCTCTTCCTCAGCTCTAGGCTTGTCTGAAGTTCCTCCACATGTAATATGGCCTGGTAACTGCTGATTAATCATTTTTAAACCTTTTTTTAAAGGGAAATTTGAGCTTTAACATAAAGGTTTTTTACTCTTAATGGATCTTGATAATATTTTTTTTTCCCCAAGCCATTTAAGAAAGCTGTTCTGAAGCTTTGGGGATGTCAGCATCCCAAAATTGCCATTTGCATGCATTTATTTGAAAAGAACACTCTCACCACCTGTGGATCTGCAACTCAGAACTTGTGCACATTTCAGAAATGAGCTCATGCCTGTTTTTGTTCCCAACTCCCACAGACAAATACTGCACCAGGTTCAGAATCTCCACAAAAAGGAAATTTTGGTGCACTTTCTTCAAAGGGTGTTCTTTTCTAACACTCAGACTTCTACTACATTGTCAGCTCCTCTTGATGCTTCCCTGGAAAAGGGTGGTGGCAAATAGGAAAAAGCAACACAGACCCAAGGCAGCTGCATGGGAACAGGGATCTCAAAAACATCACGAGAATCTGAAGAAAGAGAGGGCAGTCAAACGAGCAGCACTACTGATAATCTGTATTTTGTCAGATTGTTAGCCAGAATCTGTGGTTTGTTCCACCTAAAATTACAGAGATGGCAGGAGGAGCCCCCACTCCGCACAAGACGTACCAAAATAAAAAATTCCAAGAATGAATTGGAAACTGGCCCAAAAATGAAAATTCTTGCAACTAGAAGAGTGGAAATTTTATTGTTGCTGCTAGGATCTGAAAGGCAATGGCTGTTCCTCCTTTCCACCCACTCCTCTATCATCCCTGCCCAGCTGGAATCAGAGCACGAAGCGCCACATGCCTTGGGACACTTCTGTCCCTTTGAATTCTTTCTGTGTGCCACTCATCTCCACTACTGAGCCCCTTCCAGAGGTGTATCTGCCTCAAAGCAGGTAGCAGCAAAAAAAAAAAAAAAAAAAAAAAAAAAAAAAAATTCTTAAGAAAGCTGGGAGCTTCTGACAAGTTTTGCAGCCCAGTCTGGCAGATGTAAGATTTCTCGATAATCATCAGAACACTTGGATCCTTTCAGAAGCTTATCTGAGCCAAACAGAACCTGGGGCCCTTCTGAGGTTTGTCCTGCTCTGGTGTGAATGGCCTTCAGACAGTCATTGTATTTGGAAAGCGATTTTCTTTGTTGTGCTGGGAGCAGCAGCCAGCAGAGTGAGGAGCCTGCGCTCCTGTGCCATATCGCCCAGGCTCATGTGTTTGCTTTTTCAGCCTCTGCTGTTTGATCCTCTGCGGTGGATTCTGTGCAGATACAAAAATTTACCAGTGGCACCGGGGAATTTGTACAAATGAAACAGAGGCGACGGGAAAAATTATTAAAAAGAGTAGCCTGGATGGGATTTCTCTGCTAAAGGCTAAATAATGTTAATTTCCTAGAAACTGATCCAACCTTTCTACTCATGGCTCAGCACTGCAGGCAGCACATCTGTTTGTCCTGGGCTTGGGAAGGACTTGGCATCCTTCCTCCTGTGGTCAGCAGGGTGTCTAGAAACTGATGCTTCGCTTGATGTGGCAAGCTACAGGGTTCCAAGAATAATGATGGCTGAAACATTACCCAGGGAATAAACAATTTTTTTTTTTCCTTTCTTCCTCCTTGTGATAAAGCCTATCTTGTGAAATTTAGGGCAGCTCTTTTATAATTTATAGATACTAGCCTTGTATCTTATCAGGGAATAAGATACATGAATGAGGGTACAGCTTGTCTTTCTTTCACTAATCAGCTTTTCAGCCTGTCCATCAGGTTTCAATCAAATTTGAGGGGGGAAAAGTTTAAAAGATACAGAATACCTGCAAGCTCTACAAGAAGAAGCAGAAAGAGAGAGAGGTTATGAAGGTTATCCACTGAGAAAAAGGCTGCACTCTGAGCCAGACCTCTCTTGGACTCCAGGTCATCTACTCCTAAAGCTTCTCTCACCTCCAATGGACCATCTAAAGCACCCCAAGAATTTGCTCCAAGCAGACTCTGATGTCTGATCAGGGCTCTGACCACAATGAAACATTTAAAATAAAAAAAGAAAGTCACCTAGATCAATGAACCATAGACACAAACGCATGGGAAGTCAGGATTCTCTATATTCTCTACCCGTGCAGGTCCCTGCTAGAGTTTTTTGGCCAAACTTTTGCAAAGAGCAGTTTGAGCTCATGTGGAACTCTGGCTCTCAGCCTCTGGCAGCACATCCCCTCCTGGAGTTTCTCTCTTTCCCTGTCTGTTCACTGAGAGCAGCACTGAGAGGACTCACTGCAGGAGAGGGCACAAAGTCCAGCCCTCACTGCAATCCAGCTGAAATCTGGCTTGTCAGAGTAAGGGGATGGGTCTGTGCCTCCTGAGAGAGAGAGAGCAGATTTCTGCTACTGCAAGAGACCAGAGGGAGCTCTGACAGCACCACCCATGGCCATCCACCACCAGCCCCGTTCCAGAGCTACATCAGAGTGCAGGGCAGGAGTGGAGACTGAAAGCCTGAGGTGGGATGTGATGGGAGAGGGGCTGAGTGGCAATTTCCTGGAGCAGTGACTGTGTAATTATCACATATCAGATGCACACTGGCACCCCTCACCCCCACGGATCAGTGGCTCCAAGGACAGTGATCCTACCAGTGAAAGGCACAGCACTTGGCAGCTGTCAGCTCAGCCAGTTCTGTTCTTCCTCCTCATACCAGGTATCAAGGAGCCAGCAAGCAACTATTTGATTGTGGTCACTATTTACCTGAGAAATGTCTGAAATGGAGGCTGGGACGTAGCTAGCTTTTCAGTTCACTCTCCATTCCCAAAGTCCACCCAATGGAAAACAATTTTATTTTTACACTGCCCTGACATCCAGCTGCCCAGCATGGGACACGCATTTCTCTGGCAAGAAGCTGATAAGAAATTTGTACACCGGTGCATGAAATGAAAATAAAACAAGGCTGAAATTCGCCCAGCAAAACAGGAGTCAGCTCAGGGGCTCTCTGTATCCATGTGACATTTGGAGCTTCGACTCACAGAAAAGCACAGATCACACGTAATTAAAATCTGCACAAGGGAGTTTATGCCTGTCAGACCAAAGTATCACCAGCAGTATATTCTGCACCTCTTTGAAGAGAACAAAGGGTTTCCTTCAACCTCAAAAGGTTCATTTTGAACTCAAAAGATTTCCTTCCACCTCTGAAGGTTCCCTTCGACCTCAGCCTACCTGGAGCAGCTGCTGTGGTTGGAAGCTTGTGGCTGCTGTGAAGCACATCGTTGTTTTAGAGGTGTGAACTATTTCTAGAGACAAAACTCACTCATATTGTGCCTCTTTGGGGATAATTGCTATTGTCACTGAGAAGACTGAGTCTGGAGATCATGAGTGGATGGAAAGGAAGCTCTAAAGTCTTGGCAGCAGCTTTTGAAGCACTGTGAGTGAGGACTTGCTGGGTAACTGCTGCTGGCTGCACGGGGGACAAAAATCGCTCTTCAGAACTGAAAGAGGCCCTTTAGCAGAGAGGCACTGGAGGACAGCCCAAGCAGCACTGCTAGCAGCAATTACCATCAGCTGCTGTACACAAATGGAGCTTGCAGAGGAGTTTGTTGGCCTGAAAAAGTTCATTTTAGACTGACAATTCATCATTTAGCTGTGGCACTTTTTTTAATCCCATCACTTTGCTTTTCCTGTGTTTTCAATTAATCCATCCTGTTAGTGGTCATCTGAACTGTCAGGGTTATCAAAAGTGGGGCTAGAAAGGATCACGTTCAGAAATAAAATCACAGAAAGTTTCAGAGAAGGATAGGTTTTACCACCTCTGTGCCACCACCCCACAGCAATTTATTCATCTTCCTGTCTTAGCCCATCTCCTGAAATACATGAGGCACAGCCTGGAATTGCATTTTAGCAGCAGGTTGGGGTAATAGATGCTAAAGGAACAGTGACATTCCTGATGCGTGATGCTCTGTGCACCACAGGGAGCTGAAATCTCACTTTGTGTGCCTTATGGCAAGCCATAAATTCCTGGCTTTATGTGCTGATGTAAAAACCCGTTTAACAAACGCATTGGAGCTGACTGCCTGGATCAATGTTATGACAGGCAATAGACTCCCAACAGCATTCCTGTGAGGAAACATCCACACACCCTGATTCAGGGGTGTATATTAATTTAATATGTTCATGAGAGCACCTGTTAGAGTGAAGGGATTCCTGTTTCCAGCTCAGGATCCATCCAGCAGCAAATGCTGTTTCCAGCACATCTGCCCTGAGCACTCTCCTCAAACTCTGGATGTTCTGGGTGCTTAATGCTGCTTTTTGTGTCTGTGTTGCACTTTTTTAAGAGTGGAATTCATCACTGCTCTTGTGTGCTCGGAGACACAAGGTGGAAATACAGATGAAATACACTGATAGCTTTGAGAGACAACAGAGCAGGACTCATCCTGCATCATAACTAAGTAGTACACTGGAATTTTATCACCAAATGTGCAAAGGAATGCCAGGAAAATCATCTCACTGTGGTGATTTTAAATGTATGCATGACTGCATGCACCAAAGAGGGCCTTTGATGTAAAGGCCCTTAGATAAGGAAAACATGAAGGATGGACACGCACTGACAGCTACACACACTGAATATTTAGATTATTGTATCACTTGGAGGAGGATATTATTAAGATATAGTTAGCTGCAACCCAAGTATTCAGGCCTCATTCTATAAATTTGGTAATTTGCATGCACAAAGTTTTATTGGCATTTGAAAATCCAGCACTCAGAAGGAAAAAAAGAAATTGTGAGCTTTGAGATATTCAGGTGAAATTACACATGTATTAATTAATAATCACTCAACAACAAGCCCACAGAAACACATAGCTTACATAAGAAGAAAACCTGCTCAAATTGGCTGAGTATTACAGTGTTTGTAGAAAAGGGATGGGAGTTACAGGCTACTCCCAAATGGGTGCAGAGTATCTGTGAATTTAACACAGATGCCTTTTGAGGCGGCTGCAAGGGAAAAAATAATAAAGTGGGATCTTTATCTTAGTGCTCAACATTTCTTGAAGTCTTGAAAGCCCTGGTTTTGTGGTGGATTTAGCTCTCAGGAAAAAGGCTTGGGGAGAACTTTCATCTTTGTCACAAATCCTACAAAGAGGTGACCTTGCAGCGCTGCTGCAGGAGAGGCTGTGCAGGTGCAATGGAAGCAGCTCTGCCGAGGTCAGAGTGCACAGGTGAGACTGTTCCCTCAGAAGAAACCATCTTGACCCAAAGCAACACCGAGTTCAAAGCCACGACTTTTCTCAACCATGTGAAATTCAGGAAGGTTTTCCAGCCTGAGAGACCGTGCACATTTTTCCAGCGACTTTCAGAGGTGCTGCAGTCACTGCCAGGACATTATCCATCTAAGCAAGCAGTTCCCTGCTTCAGATACCAGTTGGTTTAGCACACAAAACACTAAATGAGGCCAAGGCTCAACACAGGAATTAATGTACAATCCAGGGATAATTGTGTGCTGACAGCCTGCACTGAGATATGGTGTTAATAGAGAATATTGATGTTGTGGATGAAATGAAATGCCTTCCCCACCACCATTTAACCATTCTCCCCAGTGCCAGCCAAGCCTGCCCTCTGCCTGACACGAATTAAAGTCCTAAATTAATTGTCACAACGTTAATCCAGCTCTTTAGCCAATTACCCCATTCCTTGAATCGTTAGGGTTCTGATGAACTGGAAAGCTGCGGTGTGGAAGCCCCGAATTTCCCAGCTGCAGGTTCTCAAACAGGAGAGGAAAAGGAGACATAAACCAATTACACACTGCAGAATTATAGTGCCTTTCAGCCCTCAGAGCCTTTCCAGACCCAAGGATAGACAGCTGCCAGCCCCCAATTTCTCTCCTGCTTCCCTGTCTTCAGGAGATGAATCCACATGTGCAACCTGCTCAACCATACCAACCAATCTAGGAAAGTGAACAGCCACCTTCTAGTGCTTCTATTTTCTGCTAATGTATTCCCATTTCCTCTGCAAAGCAATTTATTCAGCATGAACAATTTGTAATAATATATAGTACGTGGTCTGTGTTACATAAGCCTTTTCATATGTAATTAATATTTTATTTAATTTTAACATTAAATTACTTTTCTTACCCAATAAAAGATTATATTTTCCAGTTCACGGATGCAAATCTACTGATAAATAATGTAAGAAAACGTTAAAATATCAGCAGATATCAGTTTACTACAAAATAAATTACTTCCTTCCCCAGAGGATGTTTAATCTCAATTATTGCTCACGGAAAGCACACACCGCTAACGAGCAAGCCAAGAACAACCCAATTCCTGCAAGCACATTTGATAACTAAACTACAATATGTTCTTAATAACCTCACCCCAACCCTGCTCCTAGGAATTGGCAACTCACAAAGCTGTTTGCTCCTTCATTGCAACAATTTCTGTGTTTCCCAAGAGGAAGAACCAGGGTGAACACCTGAGGGGATGCTGAAAATCCTGTGTTTATGGCCGTTTTCAGAAGTTGCACATGACTTACTAGCTCCAGGGGAAACATTCAAGGCCAGGTTGGACAAGGTTTGGAGCAGCCTGGTTTGGTAGAAAGTTCCCTGTCCATGGCAAGGGGATGGAACAAGATGATCTGAGAGGTCCTTTCCCACCCAAATTATTCTAAGCTTTCACAGACTTCTGTAACATGACTGGAGGTGATGAAAACTCAGATATGGGCAAGTGAAAACTCAAATATGGGCAGGATAAAGTCATGCTGAGCTGACAGTTATTACACTCCCCTCTCTTTTTAATATAGAAGAAGCAGCAGATAGTTTTTGGACAGCTACCTTACAGATAAATCATTAATCAGTGTTCAAAACAGGGCAACAGGATTCTAGGCCTTCCTTACTGAAAATGGGATTGACTCCACCAAACCCACAACCCAGAAGGGCTCTGTAACCATTTGATAAATAATCTGGTTACTCTCTTGGTTTTGATTTTTTTTTTTTTTTTAATATGACAAAAATGAAGGGAAGGTGCAAATTCTGATGAGTGGATGGTGGAGTGTGTCACACACTCAGAGCTAAGAGAATGTTCTGGCTGCAGGGTGATGCCCAGAAGCACAGCCCAGGTGTCCTGGTGGAAGAGGTGCTTCCATCAGCTCCACACTTATCCCAGAAGTGATAGGAGGACGTAGCACTCCCAGGGTTGGGTGGGATAAGTGCAGCCTGACAGTGTCTGACAGCAACATGCTTTATTTCCCATGTTCAATGGGATGGAAAATGAGAGCGTTGCTGTCACCAGAAGAGGAAATTAACAGCAGCACAGAGCAAGTGCCAGGTCTGTAATGGCTGCACACAGATGTTACCAGGGTAAACTTGAGGAGAATATGATAAAGGCTGAGCAATCAGCCATCCACCACTGGGTGGGAATATTCAGAGTAGCTGGTTGAGTGGGAACATGTGCAAAATGGATGAATTGTGTGTGGACCCCAGATGCAGGAGAACATCTGTGCTGATGATGCTGGCAGTGAGCACTGCTTGCATATTCATGCTGTCATTACCTCTCCTGCTTCTGTGCAGCTCCTTATTGCTCAGAAGAGCTGCAAGTCTCATATCTGCAGCCAACAGCTCCGAGGCCATCAGGACACCCAGCTCACAGCAACATCCTCGGGTTTGGCCAGAGAAAAACAAGTTACAAGAAGGCAACCTGACAATTCCAGCATTGCAACTGCACAAACTTGGTGGCCAGCTTGGGCACCTCTTGTAATTGTTTTTCACTCCCACCACAAGTAGAAAATGTCAGCCTTTGGGAGCTCCACAAGCTACACATCTCTAAGGGTAAGAGTTTGCACATTGGTGCAGTGTGCAATGTTGTTTGTACTCATGGCCAAAGATCCCCTCTGCTTCCAGAGCAGTATTCAAGGGAGTTATGCATAAACCAGTAAAACTCTTCCTCTTTGCAGCTGCAGCAAGTGAACTGCACTGGTTTGAGTGTGTCTCTAGGAAACTGAACATGGTCTGTGCTCAGACAAGGGCATCTTGTCCTAATGGCCACTTAAACCTGCACCACCAATAAGTGCAATCTGTTAGAAAAAGAATAATAAACCACTGTGGATATGGAGAGAACATGAAAGCCATTGAAGAGCTTGCCTGGAAATAAACTCATAATCTCTCCTATCCTATTGTAGAAGTCATTATTGCCTCCCCAGTGTTTTTCACCTCCCACTGCTTATGAATACCTGTGCAGGCTGCTTGGAGCTGTGGTTTTGGTGAGAGATGAAGAGCACAATGAGCTCCATTCCCCCCATTTGCATTTCTGCTATCTCTACTATTTTCTAGTATAAGCTGACATCAGGTATTGAAGGTGGAGAGAGTTTTTATTCCATCCCCACCTGGTCAAAACCACACCACATTACAAGTTTTTGTACCCTTCAGTTATCCCCCAGCCATTTTCTACCCTGCGCTGTCTCTGGCCCCTGAACTCCTCTATCTTTCATACACTTCCATGCTCTGAAAATTATATTAGAAATGTTTGACATGCAAGCTCACTGCTGCAAAAGCTACTGCACCTCCTAAATTAACATTTATGTACTCTGGCCCTAACCTTCTGACATAGGTAACTCACAGAGGCAGCCAAGGGGAGATGCTAATATACTGGAAATTAAGAGCTAAATATAACATTTAGGAAGTAAATAATCTATCTATATGAAAGCAGAGGTATGACCCTTCCTGCCTGATGCAGAAGAATGAGCTGCTATACCAAGTCTCTGATGGAAGATAGATTGCAGATTGATTATTTATTATTAAATAACTCCTTTCCCTCTAAACTCAAATGATATGTATTATGCAATGGCTTCTTTTTCCTTAAAGCTAATCTGTAAGGACATAGAACCAGTGCATATATAAAAATGACCACAAAAATTTGGATTTTTTATACCAGGGTATAAACTGGAGTAAAAGCAGCAGCATATCAGGTAGTTAATACAGGCATTTGTGTAACCTTAAACTGATTTCCAGCAGTTCAGACTTTCCTGTGCCGTGATTTTTGTTTACTTCTGGATTTCTGCATGAAGTTTTTTAACTTCTTACATGAAGGAACTTCATGAAAATGTTTTTTTATCCAAACACAGATACTGAGGATCCCATTCCACACAGACTGCCAGCCTTATCAGCACCCACGTTGCACAGCTGAATTTTGCCAGGCACTCTATCACAATTCACAGAATCTATCGCTATCCAGAAAAGAAAATTCATTTTATGTCAACTGCAGGCAAACTTGATGAATTGGAGGCTCCAAAGATTTATTTTTTTTTTTTTTTTTTTTTTGCCCCACTTTTTCATCCCCTTGCTTCTGCAGCTTCATGCAGAGAGCTGGAATGAGCAAACACTGTCCAGGCTCCACGGAGCCCTGGGCTTGGTCTGTGCAGGTCCCCAGCCCAGGCACCACCCTCTAAAGGTGCTTTTTTATATCAGGGGGTTTTATACAGGGAAACAGCTTGGGGAACACTGCCATGGGTTGAATGCAAGATAAGCAAAGCTGTCACCCTTCTCCAAGTGGCTTTGGGCAAGTCACTTGGCTTCTTAGCATCTCCTCTTGAGTAATGAGGGTAGGAGCAGGACCATTGCACTGATGGGAGAATGCTGGGGATTAATTGATTTAGCACCAGCTTGTGTTCTTCTGGATTAATCTGGATTAATCTGGATGAGAATCTGTGCATGAAGCTCAGAAGGAGGAAAGGAAAGGGAAAGGGAAAAAAGGGGAAAAAGAGGGGGAAAGAAGATGGAAAAGAGGGGAAAAAAAGAGGGAAAAGAGAGGGAAAAAGAGGGGAAAAAAAAGAGGGAAAAAAGAAGAGGGAAAAGAAGAGGGGAAAGAAGAGGGGGAAAAAAGGAGGGAAAAAAAGAGGGGAAAAGAAGGGGAAAAGAGGGAAAAAGAAGGGGAAAAGAGGGGAAAAAAAGGGGGCGGAAGAAGGGGAGAAATATGGGGGAAAAGGGCGGGGGAAAGAGCAGGGAAAAAAGAGGGGGAAAAAGAGGGGGAAAGGGGAAAAAGGAGGAGAAAAAAGAGTGAAAAAAGAGGGGAAAGAAGTGGGGAAAAAAGAGGGGGAAAAAGAGAGGAAAAAAGAGGGAAAAAAGGAGAAGGAAAAAAAAAGAGGGGAAAAAAGAGGGAAAAGGAGGGGGGGAAAAGAGCAACAAGGGGACAACCGTCGATGCCTGATCAAACTAAGCTGCACCTAATTTGTTTCCATACATCTCTCAAGCTGCAGCTTGTCAGAGTCACCTGAATAATCCTGGTATAATTCCAATCCATATTTCTACCTAAATAATTGAAAATCTTTAGCAGGCAATTAATACAGCTGGCAGTGACACAGCACATCCATCTGCCCCCTCACACCAGGCAAAGTTTAATAACCAATATGCCCGATGGGCTGAAATAATTTAGAGCCCATATTTATCCTCAGGAGTGGCTCTAGCTGGCTAAAGGTTTCACCACTTCCTCATAAATTTAAGGGCTGAGTGTGCAGGTCGGGGAGGGAGTGCCCAGAGGAGGAGATTTGTGGGAAGAATTCTGTGTAGGTGAGTGACAGCCTCTAATGACACCTTCTCATGAGGAGAAGTTGCTTTTGTGCAGTCATTTTGAAGTATGAAATTTTGATAACTCCTTAATCACTGCAGTCCAATGAGAGGGAGGCAGCAGGTGAAGGGGGAATCCATCATGCCAGCTCAGGTACCTGCCTCTCTTCCTGCTGGGAACATTCAGCATCACACAGTGGGGCTGGGGCTCTCCTCCTGCAGCTCGGAGAAGGGATTTTGTAGCCTTCCAAGAGTCCCTGATTGCCCTCAAGAGTCCTCTTTATGTGGTCAATAGTCAGCCATAATCCCAAAGGGAAAAAAAAAAAAAAAAAGCGTTGCTCAAAAAAAGTGCAAAGGGCATAGATTAAAATCTAAGCTGGTCTAATTTTAAAATAATTTTATCCATCTTTTATAATTTTTATCTATATTTTATCCATATTTTATAATTTTTACCTGTTTGTTGCAGGTGTCACTGCAGACCTTTGATGCAGTGTTTAGTTTTTAATTCACACTTAAAACATGTTAGCTAATAAAAATCTAAGTCCCCAATGATACTTGTGGCCTCTCAGGTGTCACTAGGAAGTTCTTGCTTCATTTTACCCCATGGAATCTCTAAATATGTAAATAAACAAATTATTTCCTGCAGACGGAAGAGCAGTCAGCACTCACAGATCCCATGAACCAGCAGCACAGAGTCCCTGGTGCAGATAAATTGCTTAAAAAATTTCAGGTATTGAGGCCCACAGTGAGGAAGGAAACACCAAAAATCCTTATTCTACAATTACTAAAAGAAATTACTTGTGCTCTTTCAGCAGGCATAAAGATATTGCTTGGTTATTTCTGTTCACATTGAAGTTCAGAGATTATTCCATGTGTAAAGCTCCCTGTCAGGTCAATATTGGAGCAGTTCTACCTTGCACCTTTCCCCAGGGCCAAACTGCGTTTTGGATTTGGACAATTTTCACTATGAGTTCTTTGAGGTGATTTCCACACAGCCAAAAACACTCAGCCAGTTCTCACCACCCACCCCTTTATCAGCACTTAAATCCCTTATTTATTAAATTGATGTTAAATTGTCCCAAGACACAGGAAAAGTCTGATGAAAGGTTTAAATCTGAATCATTCCTCTTTGTCCTGTCAGGTAGGACACCAGCAGTCTCTCAAACACAATCACATTTCCCACCACTTAAGGAAACATAACTAAATTTAGAGGTTTCACAGTTCTCACCATCAATAATAATTCTTAACCTATTCTGTTACTAATAGCCTTTGAAAAAAAACATATATTTATAAGAAAGGCAAATATTGTGACAACTGAAGCACAATTTTAGGGCTGCTGCTCTTGAAGTGGTCCTGTTATGAAGACAGATAATTTTTACTAATTGACTGGAGGCCAGTGTTGCTTCCTGCCTCCTTCCTAACCCTTACACAAAATATAAAAGGCTTCAGAAAATAAATCCCTTTCAGAATAAGCTTCCACAAAACAAAACCTGAAGAAATCTTGTGCTGATTCCTTTATACATCTTGAAAATACAAGAATCTCACCACACACTCTTCCTTCCTTCTTTCCCAGTGCTCCCCTTCTCCTGCCACCTGCCCACAAACCCGTGTCATGCACGGCTGCCACTGGTTCAGGGGACACACTTCAGCTTCAGGAGGCTTTAAAAGTGCATTTCAACCACCTGAACATCAGCATTCCCTCTCCTGGAACAAATATTTTTTATTTCTCAGAGGCAAAGCTTTTAATTGTTTCATCTCAACCATTCAAATGAAAGCATTCCTTCACGTAAAGTCAAACTTCCAAAGAGATTCTAAAAGCAAAGATGATCACCTTTTTCTTGTCTTTTACCTGCGTGTTTCTCCTTTTTCCTCTGTTGTCAGGAGCTGAAAAAAAACAGCTTTCTATGCAAAACTTCACCAGCAGTATCTCTAAAACGAATTAGAAGTTAGGCTTAGCGTTTCCAATCCTCCACCAACAGAAAAAAAAGAAAGAAAGAAAGCCACACCACAAAGGATGAGTGTTTTAACACTGATGACTTTTTCTGAAGAGGGGTTGAAGTGCCATTTAGAATACATATGCTCTCTTGCCATCATGTTACAAAGAATTGGTTTCAAAATGAAATAAAGCCTCTTGGGTTCTCAAAAGAGAGTGATTCTTTTTTTCTTTCCCCCTTCTCACAAACAGCAGCCAGTTCTGCATTGTTTTCCTGTGAAGTAAGTTCTGCTTAACAAGAACAATCCTTTCTACCTCACCATTTCTTAAGGCCACTTTTCCTCTCCTTTTATCTTTTTCTCAAAATTATTTGTCCCTCACACAATCTCTCACCTTTAAACCCTTTCAAAAATTGATTTCAGGCTTTCTGAAAACCTCTCCAGCTCCCACTTCAAAGATCTGGATCAACAGAGAAGCACAGAGACAGGACAAACTTCATTCAGCTTCCCCCCACTGTGGATTAGAAGGAGAAGCACCTCCAATTCTCCTCTCCTCTACATAAACTCCAGCCTTCACCTGAATTCTCATCTGCATTTAGGTCATTCCTCTCCACCTTACCCTCCAAGATTTTCAAGGGAAGATGTGAAGCAACACAATTTTCCAAACAACCTCTGAGCACCCCTAGGAGCTGCTGCCTGTCTCCAGGGATGGTTACAGCCAAAAACAATCCACAGAGGACCAGGAAAGCCACCAGGGCTCAGATCCTCCATCCTCTGGTGGCTTTTTGGCAGATCACATGGAACACCGAACTTCTCCTCTCACCAGGAGCGGGGCTCCCAGGGCATTGTTTGAAATCCTGCCTGAACCACGTGGTGACATTTCCCTCCAGCTTCTGCTCTCCCTCACTTTTGTTTGCTTGCAGCTATCAGGATTTAAAGTTCTTGCCTTCTGGCTCTTATCAGAGGTCTACATTTGCTGTTGATAGCTTTTAGTGAAAGTTATTATTAGGCAACTTTTCACTTTTATCTCTTATCACTTTCTGCTCCAGAAAACGTTATCACTCCTTTCACTAAGTGTATGATAATTGGAGCTTTGAAATTACAGGTACAACACACAGAGATTTAATGGATCAATTTGACAAGCTAAAAGAATTCTACTTCCCTTATCTATTTAGCATTTAAATAGTGCTTTTTCCTAATTAGTCTGTAGTTATAGTTACCAAAGTAATTGTCAATGGCTGTAACCACAAATAAAGCAGATCTGTCAGAGCAAGCCTGATCTAACACTGGATCAGGACCTTTTCCAGGAATGAGTAAATACTCTACAAGGTTTCACTCAGAGCCAAATGTCTCCTGAGATTTTAGAGGAGTTGGATTAATGAACAACCCTCAAGAGAGACCAGTGACCTACTTTACACCTACTTTCAGTCTTTTCCAGGAGTAGTTAGAACAAAAAACAAGTCAGGTTTTGCCATGCACCCTTTGGAATGTCCATTTGTGCCCAGAGCCCTGTGGTTTAAATCTCTGTGACAGCCTAGGAAATGTCAGAGTTCTGGGATAGAGGCAGCTGTGTCCCCACAAAAGCCTTCCCAAAGATCAGAAAAGTAACATAAAAAACAATGAGAAAAGAAACATCAAGGTTTTATCCTCTGCTTTGATGTTTGACCTAATGGATAAAAAATAAAAAAAGCATTTTCTTCTTGGTATATAAGAAACATTTGTTCTGTTGTCCCCAAAGATCTAGCTTGAAAATTAATTAAAAATGAGCAGAGGAAATTTTTCCCCTCCTCACATGAATCCTTTGTTCTCAGAAAGTGAGGAGGAATCTCACAGCTTGAGGGAACAGAAGTGTTTTCCCAAGCCCCAGGTGCTGGCACCAAAGCAGAGCCATGTTCTTCCAGCAGTGCAGAATCCAGAACCACAGATTTGTGTGGCCAATACCTGCACTTTTCTTCTTGGCTTCCTTCCCATGAAGCAAAAGTTGTGTGAGGATCACACATCTCACAGACAAACCTTCATCCCTCTCCCTCTCCTTCCCCAATCACCCAAATCTAACCACGGCCCTGCCGAACCCATCCCGTTGCACACAATTATTCAAATATCATTTATGTGAGTCATTTCCAAAGTATTTCCATTGCAAATGCTGCAGGATGTGCAGTGCATTCCCTAGAACAGGCAGTGAACCCCAACCAGAGCACCACAAACTTTAATGTCATTTGTTACTGCTGAAAAGTGGAATAGCTACACTGGAAACCTGAAACAGAAACATCTCATTCAGACCTCACCCTTCCTCTCCTGTCCTGATTGCACACCCTGCCAAGTCACTGAGCCTGAAGATTTGGAAATTCAGTCTGAAAATGCCATCTCCCTCACAGATAGCTTACAGATAGCTTTCCTATCTGTATATGGATTATTCAGAATATCCCCCTTTGTCACTAGGGAGAGTGAACACAGTGAAATTCTGATAATATTTTCCTCAGCATTTTAAGAAAATAAAGCCACCTTTACATTGCGACAGAAAAAAAAAAAAAAAAAAAGAAAAAAAAAAAGAAAAAAAAAAAAAAAGAAGAAAAAAGAAACTGTGCTACAACACAGAAAATTCGAGGTTTTTAGCATTTGGAAAATATATTTTCCAAACATTTCCCCAGCTTTATATAAGGTTGCAAAGGAATCTTGTCAGCTGGTTCCATGCAGATATTCATGGCAGGGAATCCCTTTGAGGATGAATATTTACCAAGGTTTTCCGCTACTCCCGGGCTCCTGGATAAAGACCAGCAAGAACTTTCCAACAATATACACATTCTGCTCCAGCCCTGCAACCTGATTTAGCTTCCTGTCAGGATTTTATTGCCTTTATACCCATGCAGAATCTTGCCCATTATTTTCCTGCATCTGCTTTACTGCCTCTGTCCATCAGAGGAATTTTCTGGAAAAATAGGAAACCATATACTTCCAACTTGATTTTTTTTTTTTTTCTGCAGACCCAAATTCTTTTTTCTGCAGACAAAAAGATGCTCAGCAGAATTTTTTTTTTTTTCCACCTCAGTGCTCTGCAAAGCACAGCTTTGTCCTTCTTCATCACAGAGAAGTTGGGCAGATCTGGATGTTTAAAATACAGAGCTTAAACAAGTCCAGTACTGGATATCTATCCAAAGCACACCAAATAAACAGGCAAATCCAAACATGCCAACGGCCTAAATTTGTAATTCTCAGGCAATGAAAATCTCTCTTCAGCTTTAATGAAAATTCACTTGCATGAGGCTTGAGGGATCATGAATGGAAGAGTGTAATTAAGGCCCACTGAGAATCTATACAGTGATTGAATTCCTCACTAATTATTCAATCACCCATTGGCCCTGCTGCAGAAACTCTTGTCCTCTGTGAAATCCTCCCCATCCAGGAGTGCAGGGCTTGGAAAAGTCCTTGGTTTTACATATTGAAATCAAATTTTTATCTTGTTTCTTTTTTTTTTTTATTTTGTTCTTCTCATGAAAGCTTTAGACTTCAGTGAAGACACGGGCATTTCTGTAAAGCTGCACATTTTCCAAGAGTGTTTATGTCTTCAAAGCAAAAGAGAGAGAGAGTGAAGTCTCATACAAGCTCAGGAGATGAAGGAAAATCAGAAAACAACATCTATAGGAACTTCTGATGAGGCTCAGAGGTCTCAAAAATACATCCCAACTTTCCTTAGAGGACAAACGTGGCTGTGAAGCCTGAGGAAAAAATCAGGTACTGATTGAGGAGGGACAGGTTTGTCTGTGACAAACAAAGGTATTTAAACTGAGGCAAGAAAAATCACATTATGTATCAAGAAATACCTTCCCAGACTAAGAGAAGTACTAGAAAAGTGACTTGGGAGGCTGCAGAGTCTGACAGACCCTGGAAATATAATATACTAATATAACATAATAAAATACACTTGACCCTGATGGAGAAAAAAATATGGAACAGTAGGATATTTTAAAAACTCATCAGGGTCTATAATTACACAGACACATCCTATTTTCTCTTTCCAGTAGTTTGAGGACTGGCAGACAAAGATTTTATATCAAATTTGTACAATTCCCACACGTTTTCCACTCTAATCAGAGGGAAGGTTCTCCTTACATCTCCTAGAGGCCCAAGAACTTCTCTTACCCTTAAATGAGCCCCAAACTCAGAGCATTTAGTTCCAACCACACATCATTCAGTTTGAAATATGATTTGGTTTTGTTTCCCAGTTGTTACACTTGCATTTAAAAAAGAAAATCTATTGCAAGAGCTGTCACTTAAAAATATAAATTTAAAAACTGTCAAAATATATCTTTTCTCAATTTTTCAGAATTGATCTCAACCTTTTCCCTGTCAAGACAAGAGACACTTTTACAGATCCAATATTAATTTATGACTTGTTTTGGATGACCTACATATGCAACCAAAAAAAAAAAAAATTAACCCTCCACAACACGATTTCTCTGATAAAAAGGATACACTCCTGTGCAAAAAGGAGCAGAAATAAAGAGCAGGGCTGTGCCAAACACACATCCCATGGCAGCTTTCTGTCTCAGCAGCAGCAGAGTCACACAGGAGTTCTGAAGGCATCGTAGGAAAACAGAGTTTTAGAAGAGAAATTTGTTTTAAAAGAGGAATTTAAAGAGAACCAAGCCGTGGCTCTGTGGTAAGCACGGGAATCTTTCCCCCAGTGATGAGGGGAAAACTGGAAGTTGCTTGCTCCTCATGTTCAGGGGTGGCATCAGATATGGGGGCTGGCTTTGGGTACCAGCCCCAAGATAAGGGCTCAGGCAAAGAGAGGCTGCAAATGGCTTCAAAAGTGAACCCCAGAGATTTGATTGGATGTGATAAAGAAAGAAGCAAAGAATGAATGTAAAGAGGGAGCAGAGACACGGTCCAAGGAGCAGATAAAGGAAAGGAATCTTTGTGAAAGAATGGATTCAAGCCTGAGTGCCAAGTGAAAATAAAAGGATGTTGCTAGAGATTCTGTAGAAATCTCCTTGTGAATGTTGGCTGCAAGGATGTTTAGGACCAGCTGTATATTCCAGAGACATTCCAGAGAAAGAATCTGAGCATTCAAGCTGAGCATGACTACAAGAATTAAGGAAAAATATGAAAAAAATCTCTAAAACATTCATTATTGCAACAAGTACTAAGTTTCCCTTACAATGTACAGCTTCTTTCTCTCCCTTTTCCATTAATTCACAATTAAATTTGAATCTGCAAGTGTTGCCTTGGGATGGAGTGTTGTGTTCACATGAAGAAAACATCTTCAAGTCGGTTTTTCATTTCAATATGAGGAATAATTATGCAGCCATCACAAGCGAGGCACGAGAAGCTCTGGGGAAAGGAGAACAGGAGTCAATAAAGACAATTCTGGCTGCCTGATGAATATTTCTTTACTGCATCATCAAGGAGGGAAGAAGCTGGTAGCTGAGTTCTCATTCATCTCCAAAGGAAATTGGTATTGGAACAAAGGACATTCCTCATTAGACATTAAAGAGGCAGAAAGCAATGTTCCCAGATGTGAAATAGAGCAAAGGAGGGGAAATTATTGACAGCTGTGCCCGGCCAGGGCAGTGCCCTGCTGGGCCCCTGGGCACTGCCAGCCCTGAGTGTCCCTGGGATTTCACATCCCAGCTGCAGGAGGAGCAGCAGCAAGGTTGGAAACAATACCAAGTTCAAAATTTTTTATATAACTTTGGTCAGGGGGTTGTTCTCCTTTGCCCAGAAGGAAAGGAAATGAAGTTCCCTCTCACAGGACTGTTTCAGCACTGGGGGTCTGATGAGTTTAACATTTCAGCAAACTGGGACTAGCACAGAAGATACACAAAAAGATAATTATCGGAGTCCAGGACATCCCTCTGGCTGCCCTGGCTGTCTCGAGGCCCTGGCAGGGGCTCAGAGACCTTGGCACGAAGTCAAAAACACCTGTGGCTTCAATTTCAGCCTGTGGGAGAGGCTGCCAACTCTGTATGAGGAATTACAAGTCACAAGGGCTTGAGCAGTGTGGTATTTGAATAAACACAGGGTGAAAAAGTAGAATTTCGGGGTTTTTAGAATGGGGTTGAGAGGGTACAAGATGGAGGGATTTGGGCGTGTCCAGGCCTTCTTCTTCTTCTTGCCCTCCATGTCTTGGTGTGATGGTGACACTTTTCTATTGGTTTAAGGTAGAAACACACTGTGTAACATAAATTATAGATATTGGCATATTTTTGTAAATATAGTACATGTCGTTTTTAGTATAAAATGTAAACGCCTCCCAAGGCGACACGCAGATTGCCATGACTTGCTAGACAGAGCTCAGCAGGTCAGAGAAAGAATGTTCTGGATAAGGGAAAATAAACAACCTTGAGAAGCCGATCTGACACATTCCAGGCTCCTTCTTTGGCTGCACAGGCTGGGAAACGAGGACTTTTCCAATCTCGGGGTCATCCCAACACCGCAGACCCCGAGAGATAATGACCATTAACGACCATCATCTCCAAACATCACCCCTGGCACAGTCAGAGACACCTGGTCTGGGAAAACATCCATAAGAGAATGAAAAATGAGAACTAATTAATATCAAACGTGAAGGGATCAATAACCAAGAGGAAACCAAACACTAAGAGCGGCATCACTTGGGCCCAGTGAACATGGATTTGGGGTTTTGGCTGCAGAAGTATGGGGAAAATCAAATGGAGATCATGTGGGATGCTCTCTGCACAACCCGGGCAGTGTGTGGATGAAATTATTTCTGTGGCACATCCTGACCAGAACAACATCAAGGCAGTAATACCTTAATTCTCTAACACTAAAAATGTTGTTGGAGGGTTTTTGTTGTTCAGTGACACAGGGCCCACCTCTCCAGGGACAGAATTTCCATTGCCTGAACCCAAACCATCCTTGTGCACGAGGCAGTTTTTGTAAAACAAGCACCAGCAAAACACAGAGAGAGCACCCCGGGGCCTCAGCTGCAGCTGGCATCTCAATGAAGCCAAAACCACAGCACAAACCAATGCAGAATAAATAAATAAATAAATTAATTTAAAGCTGTAGTTCTACTCAAAAAACCCCAGTGAAATGATTTTGTAATTCAAGTCCCCAGGGGGGAAAAAAAAAAAATCAAACAACATATTTGCCATATAATCTGCTAAAATGCTGGTTATACAAATTCATTCTTAAATGAACACTAATTTTTCCACAGTTATTTTCAGACATGGCATCATTAAAAGCAAGTTAATGGCTCAAAAGTTAATTTTACCTCCATACTCAAATTTTCATTTGAAAATGGATTTGTGCTTTCTCTCCCCATGATCTGAAAATCAGTTCTCCCTCTGAATCTTAAACAATTTTTAGATAGTTTCTTGAAATGTAAAAATTAAATAGGAACATTAAATTTGAAATGAAAAAAATGCAAAAATACAGTATTATGGAAATCCTGCAAAAAAACACTATTAGTTTATTGCAATTTCTGATTTATATTTCTAAACTAGATGTTTAAAATCAGTATATATTTACAGGAACATGTAATGTAAAAGCCAGCTATTGCCATTGTTAGATTAACATTAATAGAGCTTATTTTATAGGATGCTCAAACCTATATTTCAACATTGCCAGCTCTGTTGTCAATATGAGATTTTCTGAAAAGCTCAGCTACAATTTATCTATCTAAGGAAAAAAGAACATTTCATAAACTCAGGGTGTTTTCACTGAAACTCCGTGTCAAAAATGTCCTTGATGTGTTGATATATTCTGAAAACTGGGCAACTTTGGTTCTCAAGCAGGAGATGAGATCTTTTGACAACACAGCCTGAAGGAGATTTCTGCTGTAACATCTCTGAGGTAAAAAGGCACATGAAGGAGGAATTTAACCCTGCTGTGTCTAAGAAATATTGCCATCAGCTTTATCACAAACAAACAAAACCAGCACAGAAGTGAGGCTTTTCAGTGCCTTTCCAGAAGGAGAAAAGTCAGGTGTTCAAGATGTGACCAACAGAAATACCAAACAGGAGTTCTTCAGGAGATATATGGTAACTTTATGCACCAAAAGTTCTATCAGAAGGACATCCAGCATAATAATAATAATTTGTGTTTAAAAATAAAATGTAAAAAGTGTCAACCAACAGGTCCTGAGGCCAGAGCCTCAGCGTAGCTTGCTCTATTTCAGCAGGAAAATTAGAGCTAAACCAATCTCAAAGGCAAAATATCACAGCAGCAAACACAGGCACTGGGGTCTCTGTGGAAATGCCCTGACATCCACCAAGGCAGCTGAGGCTCTGCTGAGGAGCTCCCAGCCAGCACTGAATGCCCACTCCATGGCAAAACTCCAACTTGCTTTATTTTCTCCCTGCTTGTGGAGAAACTTCCACAGACACTGAAGAGTTTGATCTGCAGCCTTAGAATAAGCTTAGATTGATGTAAAAATATAATTCACAGGTGTTAAGCAGAAAAAAAAAATCATAAATTTCTATTTCTATAGTTGCAGGTGAGAATATGCTTTAAATAAGTGAGAAACTGTACTGAGAAGATGGTGAAGCGTTTATAATGCAGGGTGTGGTTGTATGGAATAAACTGAGAGTTTACAAATTATAATAGAAGCATGTGTGTGCCTGTGAGTTAGAAACCCATTGGACAAAAGTATCCACCGTGCAGCAAAGTAAAGGTGATAGGTCAGAAAAGCAGAATAAACCTTGTGGCATCTATCCTTTGGGTTAGAAAGTTCTGAATTGCCTTGTAACAAAGAACTTGTGACTATTTTGAGCTACGGCCGAATGCTTACTCATCTAAAATCTCGTGGCCTCTGAGATTGATGTTTATCTGAGCAATAAATCATTCTCAGCTTGAAAATAGTCCCATCCCTTCATTTCTAGCAGCAACAATGATAGCTGCTGACCTTTTCAAATTTAAGACATTAAAGAACTAGTTAGAGACACAAAAAGCCATCCCAGCCAAAAGTAACTATCTGAAAGTAAAGAACTTTAACTGCAGGTGGGCTGAACCGGCAGCAGGAGGCAGAGCAATCTGGGGAGATGTCTCCTAGGTTTTACTGCACTATTTCTATTCCAGGCCTGCACAAATCCCAAATAACCTCATGAGAATAAATTGGAATAAACAGGATGTTATGACAGAGCAGCCCTGGTGCCACACCAGGGCATTCTCTGAGGGCAGCCCCTGCTGACCACGATTTCTTCATCCTCAGGGTAAATGATTTGATTCACTCTCTGGCCTGTCCCTGGTAACACCACCCACCCTCCCAGTGGCCCTTCTGCTCTCCTTTGTGCTGATGAGGATGATGGCAGTGTTAACCTTCTGCAAGAAGTAAAGAAATTGTCTCACTGAGGAATCCCTGACTGGGTTTTGTCTCCGTCTACCCTTTTTTCGTGATTTATGATGAGGGCTGGAGCCCCTGCACACTGCTCCGCTCATTTCACCCTCTGAAATCTCCCTTTAATGCCACATGAAATTTGAGGACTTTATTTAAGTAAACTTGCAGCATGCCTGGCAGTGCTTTGAAAAGGCTTGCAAAACACTGTGGTTATCTCTGGAAGGGACTCATTTTGCCTTTGTACTCATCCTTTATCATCTTTAGAAAGCCAAGGGCTCACAGGAAGCCTGTACACAATCAGCACTATCAACACTCAAAAAGGAGGAAAAACAAAATACCACCGGCCCAGATGCTTGTTACCTTGAAATAAAGCAGGAAATGTAATTAAAAATTTCAATTACGATTGGCATTTCTGATTTTGTTGCTGCAGGAGGCCATCTTGCCAAACTTGGCAAAGGAAGACTCCCTAGGGAGAAGCTCTGAACCACATTTCAGACCACTTTATTAATTATTCCATCATCATCAAAACAGTTTGAGTTAAACTCAGGGTTTTATGATTAAATGTTACACATTAAGGGCTGAATATTCAAAGAGATTCTCGTACAGCTACCTGCACACACACAGCACTGAGTGCGCAGAGTGGCTCGGATGCACTCACATCTGAATATTAAGGCTGAGATGAATCCTGGCAGGAGACAAGATCCCAGCCCCATTTCCTCACACTGGAAAGCCTGCTGGTGCTTTGTAAAAACTGCAAATGGGCTCAAGTAACGTGGAGCCTGACATTTTATGTGCACAAATCTCACCACACACATCCGTGCAGATGCAAATTTCCCAACTTCATTTTCAAGCCTCATTGCTGGTTCTTCTTGGGCTAGGTTCTACCTTATTTATTGCTGAAACTTGATTTACATTTCCTTCCTTTTGGGGGTATGGCAGTGACAGAGAATAAGTGATTTCTCTTTCAGAGAGTAGTGGAGTTAGAATGCGTCACTGTTGTATTAAGGACAGGTGAATGAAGTGACATGACTCCTGTGTCCTCTCAGAAGGCAAAAGCTGAGTTTATTAGACTCTCATTCTTTTTAGAGATGGCTCCCAGAAGGTCAGACCTGATTGGTCTTTAACCAACACCCCTCACACCACTGGCTAATTAGGAACAACACCCTTCTTGTAAACATCTTACAAGTTCAAAACACTACCTACAGGATTGTCTTAATTCTTTCTCAAAACTTCCCAGAGCAATGCCTGGGAAAGTTTCTCTGACCCTCTCCCTCTGACCAGTCTGTCAGCCACCACAAGAATGGATAAAAGCCCGAGGAAACTGCTGTGCTATACAGGCAGGCTTTGTAAGGAGGGCACTCAGACCTTGCTGTTCCCAAGAACAAGTGTGTGTGTCACAGGTGCTGTGCCTCTGAGCATCCTTCCCTCACTCCCAGCTCCTCACACACCACCACAACGGGAGCTGTGCAGGTACTCCACCACCTCTGCTGCAGTTAACTCTCAGGGTTCTGTGGTCAAGATGACCCCGAGATTGTAAAAAGTCTTTTTCTCCCAGCCAAAATGTCATTAACACTACAATACAGAATTTGAACACAGAGTACCCAAACCTGGTCAGCTGAACACAAAACTCTGAGCAGACAGTGAGGTAATGTCCATAATACTTCTACACTTAGATGTGGAATTCATCATGGTCAGAGGCTATTTAACATTCCCAGATAAAACTTCTGAGGGA
The DNA here is from genome assembly GCF_026979565.1 of Vidua chalybeata. Classification (NCBI taxonomy): domain Eukaryota; kingdom Metazoa; phylum Chordata; class Aves; order Passeriformes; family Viduidae; genus Vidua; species Vidua chalybeata. Next base: position 17,780,467 of record NC_071540.1, read on the forward strand.
GGTTCTGAGGTGCACATTAAGAACAAAGTCCTGTTTCATCTTTTCACCAAATCAGCCACAAAAAAAAGCCCAAAAGGTCAAGCAAACCCTCAAAGCTGGTGTAAGACCACCTTACACAGACACAGAGACAAAAGCAGGTAACTGAGTGGTCAGTGATGATAAAGGATGTGTTAGCCTATATTTCATTTAACAGAAAAGCTAATGCTCAGTTAACAATAACCCTGGAAGTCCATTAGCAGTTGTTAGGAACTGATTTGGGCCGCACTATCTCAAAAGTACCTTTGGGTCCAGGAAAACAGCAGCTCCTTAAATCTTAGCTGACATCTGGTGGCAAATTTGGCATTTTCTGATACATGGGGCTTTGCAAATCTGAGTAGGTTCAAAAATGAAATAAAGGATTTATTATGAACTTTTCATAGGTGGATTTTTTTTTTTTTTATTGGAAGAGGAAGGACATACTTTTCATGCATTTTTGGGCAATTCCACATTTAGACCTGCTCATCAGGCAAAGCTCCAGATAGGAAGGCTTACTAAGAGTGCCAAGTGAGCTTGAGCTATCATATATCAAAATATAGAGAGGAACAATTTAATTTATAATAGCAAAACCTTTAATGCAGCTAACCAAGTGAACTTTCTCGATCCATTTATTCCCCAAAATCCGTAATTCATGTGTTTTATGTGACAGAAAACCATAACTACAAATCCATAGCTAATAGATTGATCATTTTGGGTGGTTTGTTTTGTTTTTTTTTTTTTTTTTTTATGACTGTAACAGCACGACAGGCATGCAAATAATTTGAAATTACTTTTTCAAGGCTAGCACAGTGTTTTAAATAGTCTTCTTTGTGTCAACCACCTGCCAAAACTTTAGCTGAATCAAGCAGTTCCAGATCATTGGAACTCTAATTATTATAAGCACAAGTGACTTTTGGAGCAGCAGCGAGCTCTCCATGACAGCGTTGGCAAGTGCTCTCCAGGCAAATGAATTAAACTCCACTTGCTGCTTCTGATTGCCAGGTCATTCCCCCTTTTCTGATCCTTTGGTTTCACTGGAAATTAGTGCAGAATGTTTCCAGCGTGAAAGGAAAATGTTTAAAATTAAAAAAAAAAAAAAAAAAACAACCAAACAAACCAAAACATTCAAATCAGGTAGAGACAAAGGGCTTTTCTCTATATGTGCCCCTGTGACAATGACAAACTCAGCTGATGCCCAGACAAAGCTGTATTTAGTCAGAATGCAATCAGCATTTTTTATTGCCTATTCCAAACGCAAAGCAGGACACATTAGCTGCAAACACCTTTGGTAGCTCTGGTCCCCCCTCTATTAACACCACTCACACGGTGTGACAGGAAAGCAACTGGAACATAAACAGTTCATTTTCTGCCTCCACGCTCTGATTAAATCTTTATTCTGCAATCAGACCACAGTGGTTTGTTGGGTCAGGACTTACCTGCTAAACAAGAGGTAATTCCCAGCACAGCAGCAAGGTGGGAGACAATTTTCAAAAGATGCCAGGATGAGGAGAATTCAGAATTATTATCATTCCTGCAACATTTTCAACAATATTTGCAATTTCATCTGAGACAGCATTTAGAAACAACACATCCACATTGCACAACGTAATTTCTCAAAATGAGATGTGGCTACAGTAACAGATTTGTGTTCATTCAACAAGGATCACTACAGCATGATAAAACCTGTTGTATTGGAAAGTAAAGAGTAGGTGAAGATCAGGATAAAGGCCACCAAACCGAGCTGTTGGCTTCCATTGCAATCAGACAACACCAGAGAGTCACAGAATATCACAGAATTAACTGGGTTAGAAAAGACCTTTGAGATCATCAAGTCCAACCTATGACCTAACACCACCCTTACAACCAGAGCGTGGCACTGAGTGCCACATCCCAGCTTGGAAGGGACCCATAAGGATCACTGAGTGCAGCTCCCTGCTCCTTGCAAGGTCAAATGATGCAGAAATTCATGTCCTGTGTCCTTCCAGCAGGTCAGGAACACTGCTCACACCATGCTGTAAATACTGACAGTGGTCACAGGGCTACAACGGAAATTGCAAATCTCACTGGGGCTTTATTTCACTCCTCAATTAAAATGCTGTGCCAGGCAATGCGTTTTGCTGGGATTATTCTTCTGAAAACTATGAAACAATACTTCCTCTCTCCTAAAATTCTCTGTCTGTCACAAGTCTCTCAGTGACTTTCAGCTGTTAAGCAGAGTGAAGGTTATTAAATAGTTAAAATCAAGTCTATAATTAAAATAATTCTGTACTGCAAATTAAGTGTTAAAAACAAAACCAAGGCTTCTGACTGAAGTTGTTTTTGGGGCTAGTCCATCCCAAAACCACCCTGCTGAGAAACTGCAACTTTTGCTGCTCTTGAGGTTATTTTTTGGGGCCAATCCATCCCAAAGATGTGAAACTCTTCAGCTTTTGCTGCTCTTGAGGCTGGTTTTGGGGTCAATCCATCCCAAAGCCACACAGCTGTGAAACTCTGGTTTCCTGTGAGTGGCAGAACATTTGTCTCCTGTACAAACCCCCTTCCTCCTCAACACAGGCACCACTTCAAGCGTTCCCCAAGCCCTTCTGAGCCAGGGCAGCGCTGAGAATGAAAAACCTCTCTCCAGTTTTGAGGCACAAGGCACATTTCATCTGCACACACCGTGCTTTATTCCTGCAGCTTTCATTCGGTGCTCGGTGCCTTCTGACGTGCACCTGGGGAGAGAGAGCCGAGTAGGGCTTCTGCTCCACTCTGAAAAGAGTTCCCGTGTGCTAATCCCCCAGGAAGGCTGCAATTATCTCCTCCCAGACAGGTGTTAAACGCTGCCTTCCAGGAGATTATCCCGTCCTCTCTCATCCCCTTCTGCCCTAGCTGTTCGAGGCACAACAGTAAATAGAATTTGCCACTATCTCAATAGGTAAAGAGGAGTCATTAGCCTCTGATACCATGACAGGGATTCTGAGAGAAGCGAGGATGAGCCAACTTCATACCGGCTCAGTTCTTTACTTACAGTAAGATGAAAAAGAAATTTTCTTCCTATGGAAAGCTTTTGAAGAGTTTCATTTCGTCCTCAAGATTTTTGTTATTTTCCTTGCCCTTTTTTCTCCTCCCATGTATCAAAATGGCAAAGTGGAAAAGAAGATGGATTGAAATCACACACACACACAAAAAAAAAAATAGAAGTAAAAACTGCAGAATAATAACTTGTTTCAAATTTCCAATAGTAACATCGCAGCGACATTCATATTAAGAGACCATGATCTATTAATTCACTGTTCAACAAAACACCTGTGTCTCCCTTTACCACTCAGCTTCTGAAAGCAGATATGAAAGAACTGCTTATTCAACTGCCATTATGAATTTTCAAAGTACAAACCCTTCCCTTAAGGCTCTCATGTCTCCTCTTTTCACACCAGTAGTGATTTCAGTGCTGCTCAGATACTTTTGCTCATCTCCCTGCGTTTTTTTTCCCAGAGCCCAAAATTTCCATCGAGCAAGAATTTAAAGAAACTTCAATTTATCTTGAAATGCCTTTGCTCTGCTGCAGTTACTGATGCTAAAGAAGGAACAGGTGAAAGTGAGAAAACAAAACCTCAATGAGACAGCACCTGCTTTAGTTTGTGTTTGCCACACTTCCAAAAGAGCCATGAGAAATATTCAATAGCAGAAACCCCTCCCAGTGTGACTCTCAATCCCAGTCCCTCATGGCCATATCCCTTAACACAGCAGCTGTTCCTCAATCCCAAGCACTCAGGAATGATGAAGGAAAGGATTTGGAGAGTAATCAGGAATCTGAGCTCGTGTCAGAAGAAGAACTCTTGATATTGGAACAGGCTTTGTGAGAAAGGAGACATCAAGTGAGTATTGGAGTGCTGCTGTGCAGCCACCTGTCAGCAGAGCAGGGAAAAAAGGCAGGGCCAGGGGAACGATGTGTTCCAACAAATGTGCATTTGTAATGTTTTTGTGGCACTAATGCTGTCTCACCTGCTCTGTGCAGCAGCCTAACCGTGGATGGGGCCAATTTGCTGCTCTCTAGTCAGGCACAGCATGCTCTCACTACCAAAAATAAACAGGGAGGGGAGAAGCAGTACAGAGAGATCTAATTAGTTCCTAAAAAAGCTCCTTTGGCATGGGTGCAAACCCACTTTTAAACCCACCTTCCCCTTAGTGAGCAACCCTCTAATGTGGAAACCCAGGGCACTGGGAATATTTCTCTGTCTGCTCTGGGGTGTCCTGACCCCCAGGGGAGCACTGACTTTGACCCTCACTCATGGAGAAAACTTCCAAAGCCTCAAGGTAAACGAGAAACCACAAAAGTGTGAAATAGATTGTAGAGATTGTGGATAGTAGTGTAGTGTGTCACATGGGTGAGAAATTTAGGTTTTAGGATTTTTAGTATGTTAGAGATGGGTTCAAGATGGAGGATATAGGGTGTTGTCTTGAGTTCATTTTACTTCCTTCTTCTTCTTGGGTTTGGGTTGTATCTTGTAATTGGGTAGAAAAATCCGCATTGCGGGTCTGTAGGGGTCAGTTATTGGGTTAGAAAGGAAAATAATTTAGGTGTGACTTCTTAATTGGGTAACTTAGTTTTTGATTAGACTTAAAAGGCCTTGTAACAAGAGATTGTTGGTCATTTTTGTGCTGTTTTTCCTGCACGCCAAGTCTGGTGCAGACAGTGCTGAAGTTTTGATAACAATAAACAGAAGCTGTTTAAGTCCAGTGCATCTCTGGTTCCTGACACAGAACTGCTACAGGAGGGTCTCCCCTGCCAGGGGAGCCCCCAGGGAGTTGCCCAACTTGGGGCCTGCAAACTCACACTCCAAGAATTCACAGAATGACCAGGTTGGAAGAGAACTTAAAGATCATCAAGTTCAACCCATGCCCCAACACCTCAACTAAACCCCTCAAAGGGACAGAAAACCTCTGAGATCCAGCACTGCTGCCTGCTCCACAGCCCCAAGACTTCATCTGCCACAGGGCCTGGTGCACAGCTAGAAATAACTCTCCAGATTCTCTTTTATGTTCACCCTGCCCTCTCCTCCCCACTTTCACTCTCATTGTCCAGAAAATCTCTGGCAAAAATCCATAAAGTCCCTTTCCAACCCCAAAATATTCCATCCCCTTGACTGAAGTCAAGGGACAAACCAGGGCACTGATGTCCTCACATCCTTCACTGTCACCACGTGCACCCTCCAAGGCCAGCAGTGACCTTGGCAGAGCAGGAGAATCACCCAGGTGGACACAGAGCATCTCCCTGCCAGCCCCAGAGGGGGGTTACAGTGGCCTTGAAAGCTCCTCTGCCCCCAGCAAGATGAAATTGTCTCACCCATCACCTGGATGTGCCAAAACCAGCGCAGGTCATGCAGCAGCCGCTGTACCAGACATCAGAGATGAGCAGCCAGAGGAGTTAGGGAACAGCAGGCACACAGGAATGCCTCTGGAGCTGCTCTCCTTCCACCTGTGTACACTAAACTGGGCTCACTGGGATTTACAGGAGAGCAAGAGTGAGTTTAGCTTCTGCCTCACCAAAATTTAAGGGAAGAGAGCAAAGGAAAGGTAGTTTGGGTTTATGGCTCTCTGCTCCTGCCCTGGAAGGAAGCAGCTGTTTATGGGCCAGGTGCAGGACCACGAGCTGCAGTTCTCACTCCCTTTGCACAGCCCTCACCTGCAGACTGAAAGGATTTTTTGTGTGAGCAAGATGCAAAGCCAGACTGTCAATCAGCCAGCATTATCCCTCTGGGTGCCATGTTCCCATGTGATGCCCATGAAATATGGAAAACAAGAGCATCAGCATCATACCTGCACCCAGTTATATTTAGTGGTGCCATCTTTTCTACAAGCTCAGCATCACAACTCCCTTACACACCTCACACCCTCTCCTGGTATTTATCTGCAATTCATGTTCTTCCCAGCCACGTCCTCCCTGGGGAGGTGCATTCAATCATAAGGATGTGTTTACTGCTTTTTGACCAGAACCTACTTTTGAATTAGCTCTGGCTATTTTTCCTGGCACCACTTGCTACTGCTGGAAGGATTCCCCATAGAAATGTTCTCAAATCTGCTTTGCCTCCTGGTGATAAAGGACTTTTACATCCCTTACCTAGCCAAATTTGTCCTTCTTTTTATGAAACCAGTTCCTGTAAAATTAAAATGGCTTTCCTACAATGGAATTAAAGGATTGAATTGTCCCTGATTTAATTTCCTTGCCCCTGCTGCCTTGACCTTCTGTCACCATGAGCACAGCATTAAGTAGGATACTGGACTATTCCTTTTTTACCTGTAACTTTCATCTTTTAATGATCTGGAATTTAAAAAAAATTAAGAGTTTTCACTGGAAAATGATGCAGCCAGAGTGGGGAACTGAAAGTTCCCTCCCAACCTAAACTATTCCATGGATCAAACCATTCCACAGCTGATCCTTGAGAGGAGCCCTGGGGCTGTGCAGGGCACCAGCAGGGAAGCACAGTCCCAGGAAATTCTCAGCTGCTCTACAAAAGATGGTGCATGGCAGGCAAGAGCCCATGAACACCTGAACTTTCCCATCAGGGGAGGGGGAATGGACAATGCCATGAGACCTGGAAAGTTTTTTCTTTAGAAAAAAACAGCAGAGGAAAGACAGGACAAGCACAGCCCAAAGTGAGGTCACTGTACAACTGTGAAGTTCTCCAATTCCTAATGTTTGCTTGAAAATCAGAGCTCCCAGACTCAGTTTATGGTTTTATGTAAAGACTAAAGAACTTAAAACCAGGGTAAAATTGGCTATTACCTATTTCCACAAAAAACACATTAGCCATTCATCCTCATTAGGCTTTCATAAGCAACTCAGCACAGGTTATAACATCTCCAGAAATCTTACAACCACAGCAGCAAGGAATTTACTGCCCCTTTTAATAACAAACCAAAACTCCAATAACTCCCAGGAGATATCAATGGCCTTGTTTGAACTGAAACTGAATCACTGGCCAAAGACTGGCTCAGGTTAAATCCTTTTAAAACAAAATTCCTCCTCTACTTCCCTCACTCACAACTCTCATGACTCATTTTAGGGCACACCATAAAGCCAGAGCTTTGGGTTTCCCCCAGATCTGTTATTGCCACCACTATAGATAAACCTTTAACGGGAAACTTTCTTTTCAGACGGTCCAGGACACGTCATTAAATACATAAATGGGGTTTTCTACTTCAGTACTAAATGCTGGAGAGCACTGATCCTATTAGCAAGTAAGACATTTCTGGAGAATCAGTACAAGCTACTCGAGGGTGGTGTGGGAAAAAAGCTGCTATGCAAAATTCCAAAGCTCCTGGAAGTTCTGCCACCTCCACATTTGCCTCTCATTTGCCCAGGAACAAGTGTCACCTTTTTTGGTATTTTTTTTCAATAAAAAAAAAAAATAAAAAAAAAAAAATAAAAAAAAAAATTGGTTCAGAGGTTTCATTTTTCTGCAAGTAACATAACACCACCTTTCAGAATGTTTATTCCTGCCTGGATTTTTCTCTCCAAGCCAGCAGCTGCCCCTAAAGCAAGGCAATATTCTCCTTTCCTTTCCAGAGGCTTCTGTGGCCTGAGCTGGCACTCTGGGTATGTTTCATTAATGCTCACACTGCACAACCCACTGGCATCCAGATTTTGCTCTTCCCATTGCCCCTGACGTCAGAAAACCCAGTATAGTAAAAGAGGCGGTGACCCCGGCTCAGGGAAGAAATGTTGATGTCTGGCTCCAGATCAGAAGGCTGAAGGATAGCTTTATTAAAACTATACTCTATTACATTCATATACTATTTAAAGAGACACTATCCTGTTCTACACACTCACTTCTTACCCACCTCTCTAACTCAAACTCGTGACTCTGCTGAGAGCCCGAGCCACAGCTGGATCCCACTGGTCACTGACCCCAAACAACCTTCAGCAGAATCCAGCCCAGCAATCACTGCAGGTGAACAATCTCCACACCACATTCCACATGGGCAAAACAAAGGGGCAGAGATAAAGATTGGTTTCTCTTCTTCTCTCTGTGCTTCTCCTGAGAGACAGAATTGTGTCTCTGTCCCAGAGAATGTGAATGGCACAACCCAGTGGTTAAGTACAAACAGTTTAAGCTGGGGACATGCACTGGCTGTAACGCAGTGACAGAAATGAACCACAGGGACAGTGAAATACCCACAAATGTCCCTGAAAAAGATGAACTTGGGCACACAGGACCTTGGACCCTGCCAGAGGCTCCTTCAGCACAGAAATCAGGGCTAGAACAGCATTTCCATGCCACCAAGCACTTTAGTTGGCATCAGCACATGTTGGGTTTTATTACATTTGGAAGGTATGGACTGTTTTTCTTGAGCTTGCCTTTAGGATTTAGACAAACACACTGGGCAAGGTTAACCCCTGAGCACTTCCCATCTTTGGTAGATACATTGGGGCATAGGAAATGCTATTCACAACTGGTATTGCAGCAGCAGAACTTGATTTTTAGGTGGCACCAATAAAATTACATCCTACAAAACAATAGCATCTTCTCCTTTTGAGAGAAGCATGTATAATTTTATTATCCAAAATAGCCTAGAATCTGCTAAGGAGCTCCCAGGCCTTTGATCACAGCTTTGCTCAATCTTTCCAGAACTTCAGCACGATTATATTAGCAATGGTTTGTATTAAACCTAAAGAATTCTGTCTTGTGGCATATCCCTGACTCAGTATTATGTCACCTTTTCTCTTGGGAGGATTGAATCCTGTGAAAGTCAACTTCAGTTCAACAGGAAAAGCACTCCCTTTTTTTTTTTGTTTTTAAATATACTTTTTTTTACTTATAGCCTGTTGTCAAACACCATATTATAAACTTAGGAACAATGTCTTTGGATTAGCGATTTCTGTCCACAAATACCGAGTGACACACTGTGTAATAAAATATTAATCTAGAATTTATTTTTAGAACTATCCTTCCCTCTGTCCTGCCCATACTTCACACCTCCTCTGAATGCTCTTCAAATCATTACTTGAAACAAAAGGATGACTGGATACAGTTGTTCTTGTTTTGATTTATAGATTTAGTATGTAATTACTCACTAAAAAAACACTGAACTGAATGAAGTGACCAGTTCAGGGTAGAGCTTTATAAAGCACAAGCTGCAGCATCAAAATTCTCAGGAGACGAAGGCAGAAGGACGAAGCAGCCACTTCAGACTAAGCAGGAATATTTAACTGTATTAACTTTCAAGACAGAAGATGTTTTCATCTTCCTCCTTGCCAGGGTTTGAAAGGCACCCTGTGCAGGAAGCTGTGCTGGCTAATCCAGATTGCCTGTCAAGCAATGGAAATTTGGAGAAAATGCCTCCAGGTAATCCAGCACCACCCAGACCACAGCTCAGACACTAAGGTGAGGAGCTTTCCAAATGAATTAATGCAGTTTCCTACTCCCAAGGATTTGCCTTCTAAACCCTTGGTCCAATGTTAGAATCCGAAATGCAAAGAACTCTCAGAATTTTACTCCTCTAAGCCAAAGCTCAGAATTTAACACAAGATTTGATTAGACCTTAGAAAAGGATTCCAAACTTAGATACTAGAAGTGAAAATGACAGAGACACGTTAAACTAAGTTAAAGAAAGTTCAGAGTTTTAAAATATAGAAAAAATAAAGTAACTGCAAAAGTAAACAAAGAGATTAGAATACAATACTGCAAGTTTGTGTATCATAACATGATTAACTAAAAAAGCTTACACTGTAGCATGAGTCCATAAATCAAAATATTTAATAATTAGATCAAAAACATAAATATCCTTATTTACAGTGTTTTATAGTCAATAACTCCTTAAAAGGTCTTGTAACCTTCTAAACCATACTACAAGAATGTAAACTGAATTCACCCTTCCTACCTATGTAGAAAAAAAAAAAAAAATCATCAAAAACAATTCCAAAGTGCCATCTCAAATTCTTTCTAAAATTCCCCACAAATAAATTATCACAGTCCAAAGCAGGAGTCCCTAGAACTGATTCTGCCATGAATTCTGCGAGGCCAAAACCCAGTGCAGGATGAAGGACAGTGTAGGAAAGAGGTTTAGGTTTAAGCAGTGACTTATGGGAGGGAACACGATGCTCTGTGAGTTAAGAGGGATTTTCAACATTGCTACCCCTGTTAAAGACTTCAAACATCTGTGATGAGAACCACCCCAAAATCCCCCAGTGTGGATGAAATCCTGGCCTCTGCAGAAGGGAGCTTTGCATTTGTCCTCAGCTGCTGGAGGATTGCAGGCTGGCTGCTCAGAGCACGGAAATCCCCCTTCACAAGCCACTTTGGATTCCTCTGTCAGACCTTTTGGGCTTTAAAAACCTGCATTAGAAAGCTTTTGAAGTGCTGTTGAGGAATTAATTTGACTGAAAATGACTTCACTGAATCAGCCAAATCAAGACCATTCCTTTCGGTTTTGTGTTCTTTGGAGCATCAACCCTTTCCTTCCATGGGATTTGGGAACAAAATGCTTTTCAGGATGGCCATGGGTCAGCTGTAGCCACCTTGGATTTACAGATGTGAGTGAAAGTACACAGAGAGCTCCATTATTTGACCTACAGGGAAATTATTGTGTCATTCAACAGACAATAACACCCATTTCAACAAATACATATATATATATATATATATTTTTATGTGAATATACACATATGTATGTAAGTGATATCCTACCTAGCAATTCTTTAATATTAATACCTTCACCAGGAAACTCTGGTAGTAAAGAAGCTGAAAAAAGGGCAAGAAAAATCTCCCTATATTCCCAGATGTCATTTTAACAACGACTGATATATTACAATTGCATGCAGTTTTTAACTGCGAGTAAAACAGCCATTACACTTGTTACATTTTATGGGCAGTGTTATTGGAGAGAAAACGGCTTTGACAATGTATATTTGAGAAATTGTTGCTCTTATTCACAATTCATGAGTGCAGCCTTCCTGCAATATATCAAAGCTACAGCCAGGCTTCCATCATGGCACATTTTAGGCAACAGCTCAGCTGTTAGGCAGTGGTTTTATAGAATAGAAAATCAAAATATACCCCTCAGGGGTGGGAGCAGAGTGTTTGGCTGGTGGCAAAAAGAGGGATTGAATTAAAGCTTTTTTTAAAGCTTAAGTTTTTCCTGAAGCCCTGAGATTTAAGGATTTCACAACTGGCCTGAGCAGAGTCACAAAATCCAGAGAGTGGAATGCATTAGCTGCAAAGGAGGAAAATTGTAACTGCCTGATCTCCATTTTGTCCAGCTGATATTGCTCTTTTCTTGATAAAAAAAAAAAAGTTCAAATTCACAGGTATTTAGTAGAAATCAATAGCCAGGGCATACAGAACAAAAGCAATAAGGGAACACAAGTAACTTAAAATGCAAAAAAACCTTCTCCAAATTGGGCTTATTAGATCATCATTAATTGCATGATTCTTTTTTTTTTAAGGCAAAATTAAGGTTAAGAAGTGGAAAACTCCACAAGAGCCTTGAACCTGCACACTTCCAGTGTCTACCCAAAGTGTATCTCTGCATATTTCATAAAGAGACACACGCACAGTGCATGTGGAGGATTTGGAAGCAGCAATTCCCATTTAATGCTCACTTCCTGTTACCTGCTCAGGAAATGGAACATCCAGGATGGCTGTGAGTGTCAGCACACAGTGAGAGAAAGTGCTGCAGATTTGAGCAGAGGTGCTGCCCCCAGTTCCAGGGGAAAGGGACATTCAGAGCTGACCCTGGCTGAAATAAATCTCTACCATCACTTGCTCACGAAGCTCAGTGGAATTTTCCACATCTGCCCAAAGCACATTTCTCACACATACCAAAGGCTTGATATGTCCTACAACCAGCCCCTCCTGCACCCCAGAATGCTTTCAGAGAGGTGGCAAACTATGAATGCACAGCCTGAGCTACCTGAGCTCTCTGTGACTGCAAAAAATCAGCAGAGGAGAAATAAATATGTGATTAATGTAGAAATTTTTAAAAATGCATATCTAACTCCGATGTGTAGAAAGGAAATTCAGACCTTAGTGAAAGACTGAGTTACTCAGACTGAGTCTTGATGTTCTGTGGGATCAGAGCAGTGGTTTTATAGTGGAGAAATGTTGTTATCATCACAGTTATTATTAACAGCTCTCTGATGGAAAAAATTTTCACACAATGTCTACATGCAAGATCAAAAGGGGTTCTAGGGTTGGCTTTTGTGTTTTTTAAATTAGCATTATATTTTTTTATATGTCATTATATATAATTATATATTTTTTATATTCCATCCTGCTGGCTGTGGGATGTGTTCACGACAAAAGCACTGCCAGGGGAGGCTGAAGCAGAAATTAAATGGAATTAAATGGAATTGAGAGTGACAGGTTCCATGTGCCTCCGGGAGCACACAGGCAAAGGTGCACAGACCCCAAACACCATCACCAGCAGCTGTTGTACCACCTTCCAAAGAAAGCAAAATAAATCCTGGCAAATAAATCAAAGCATCAGTAACTCTTTAAAAACAACAGGGGGAAAAAAAAGTGTTTCAAAATATGTGTTCCATAAATAAAATGTGCAAGTGGAGGCTGCAGATGCAGTATTGATCCCAGTTGTGAGTTGAGGTGTAGAGAACTGCAGAGCTGGCACTCACAGCCCTCTGAACTGACAATAAATCCCAGCTTTGCTATCACCAAATTACCATTCTGCACCTCTCCAGTTGGAGGGAAGTCATTAATTAGGCTGGCTTCCTTACTCAGGAGGTAAAGGTAGAATAATTCCACAATTCCCTCTGGCCAGCTCCTTATTTACAACTTGTTTGGGACCTTCTGCAAACCGATGGGTAAAAATCACCTCTCAGCAAATGCCATGCAAGGGAGGTAAAGCAGAGCCAAAGAAAGAGAAAGATAAAATTGTTGATGAATTTGTGGTGCTGATTACTGATGCTGGAGAAAGATGAGTGCTGCAAAGCTACGTAGGGAGTGCTTTTGGAATGTGCAATAAATCTGAGTTTGTTTTCCACTGTAGTCAAGAAAAGTCATTCAAATGTGGCACCAAGGGAACACAGTTCCAGGTATTTCCTTGTGTTTTCGAGCACGGTTTCCTACAAGGGGGTTAGGAGCAAGGTTTATAAATTCACCTGGGAGAGGGACAAATGTAAACCACATCCTCTGGATACCCCTGAGAACAGCAACTCAGCTGAGGCACGTGTGGGACAGACAAAGTGTCAACCTTTTTTGGCCAGGAAAGCATTTTTTTTTAAATTTCTATGATAAACACATATTTATTTCTCCTCTGCTGAATTATTGCAGTCAAAGAGAGCTCAGGTAGTTCAGGCTGGGCATTCATAGTTGCCACCTCTCTCTGAAACCATTCTGGGATGCAGGAGTTGCTGCTTGTAGGACATATTTTGCAGTTTTGAAAGCAAACAAATCGACATTTAATGGGTGACTTTAAAATCTGGCTCAAAGCAAACCAAAGTTTTGCAGCTTTTCATGGCAGAATTTGTTTTGATGCAGTTTAATTTTTGACACCTTCCTGCTGCACCAGCAGAACACCTACAGGGAAGTGGGCAGGTGGGGGAACCAAACCTGGGAAAACACCAGACTTTTGGAACAGTTCAGGAGATAGATTTGTAAATTCTGGCACAGCTGACACCTCCCACAGGGACATTTATTTCCATTCTGTCAACATTTCCATAGAATGCCACTAAAACCTCACCTACCCCTCGTGGTGGAGAGTTGGGTTCTAAAAGAAGCCACCACCAAAACAAATTAGGTCTCTCTAATCATATATCAAACAAAACTTTGGTCAAGCTGACGGGAAAATTCAAGCCTCAGAACTTTCTGATATAATGCTGCAGGGAACGAATACTCACTTTCTTGGAGGTAAATTAGCCACAGATTGGATCCAAACATCACCAGAAAATCCATCAGCTTGCCTTGATCTAACTCTGATGTGTAGAAAGAAATTCAGGCCTTAGTGAAACACTGAACTACTCAGACTGAGTCTTGATGTTCTGTGGTTTAGAGAAGTGGTTCTATAGCACAAAAATGTTCTAATCATCACAGTCAATATGAACAGCTCTCTGATGGAAAAATTTTGCACACAAAGTCTACATGCAAGATCAAAAGGGGTTCTAGGGTTGGCTTTTGTGGTTTTTTAATTATCATTATATTTTTCATATGTCTCTTTTCGATCCCTCTCTCTACCACTCCTTGTTCCTCTTTATTAAAGCCATAAACATACCTTAAATGCATTTCTCTTAAGACTTCACACCATTTTTAGAGAAAAGAAAATGAAGGGGGAAGCAGCATCTCACAGCTCAGATGCCAAGATGGGGAGCAGAAGGGCCAGCAGCACATAAGATTCTATAGCATTCACTTCACAAAGGTTGGAAAGAAAATAAAAAAATATTGGGCTACATTTACAAGTGTAATGGGTGAGATTCCATGAGCTGTTCTACAAACCTGCTGGGACAGAAGGACCTAAAAAAACCAAAAAAGTGCTTTTAACTAATTCTGTTCAACAGGTTATCAAAAAATATCATGGGGCTACTGCAAAGCCAGCTGAAACCCCCATAAATCTTTTGTCAACCCAATGACTTCATGTCAAGTTTTGCTTGATAAATGTACAGAATAAATAAGGTGTGTGCTTTGCCAAGGCATCACAGGAACCCCCAGCTACAGGCAACATGGAAATACTGCAAATCAGCCTGGGCAGAGTAGATTTCTGTCCAGCTGGCTTGTGGGAAGTGCAGAGTGCCTCACAGTAACACAGAGGGGGAAAAGAAGGTCATTCTGAGAAATATTTTAAAGGAAAAGGAAAAAAACAACCTGCAATATTTAAAAAGAAAATACTGTGTTGTACTGATGTCCTACAGAGGCACCACCAAATCCTTACCAGCCATTAATCTACTTTTATGAAAGCCTAAATGAAGTCATGTGGACATCTCACTGAGGAAGCTCTCACCCAGCTGCCTGTGTTCTTGCTGGAAGGTACAATTTAATTCACCTGCAGGACATGCACACCTCAGTACAGTAAAAATGCAGCGACCCTGACTCAGGGAAGAAATGCTGATGCCTGGCTCCAGATCAGAAGGCTGAAGGATAGCTTTATTAAAACTATACTCTATTACATTCATATACTATTTAAAGAGACACTATCCTGTTCTACACACTCACTTCTTACTCACCTCTCTAACTCAAACTCGTGACTCTGCTGAGAGCCCGAGCCACAGCTGGATCCCACTGGTCACTGACCCCAAACAACCTTCACCAGAATCCAGCCCAGCAATCACTGCAGGTGAACAATCTCCACACCACATTCCACATGGGCAAAACAAAGGGGCAGAGATAAAGGTTGGTTTCTGTTCTTCTCTCTGTGCTTCTCCTGAGAGACAGAATTGTGTCTCTCTGTCCCAGAGGATGTGAATGCCACACCTCAACATCACCAAATATATTCTGTTTCCTTCAAAAAATCCACACACTTATTCCAGAAGATTTTGGTCTTGTCAGAGCTTGGACCAAGCTCAGGAAATCGCAAGGACAAAACTAAACTGGAATTTATCCCAGTCTTTCTTCAGCAACAAATGTAAAAATAAACCCAACAATGCTCCATTTTTCATTGCCTCAGCCAAACTCACTGACTTCACTGCACCTTTTCCTGATATAAATATTCTACAAACATAACCGACAAAGACAACCAACTTCAGCAGATTCTAAGGACTGGCAGGGCATTTAGAGAGCTGTGGATGCACATCCTTATCCAGCACAGACAGAGCTCCAGGGAGCACTGGAGGGGAATCCATCCATGGCACTTCCCAAACTCTGCCCTGGAACTGGCTGTGGGACACCAGGGCAGCTCTTACTCCAACTCCTCAATCACTCAAGGATTGGGAACCCAAAGAATAAAGCTTTTGGGAAAAAATAAAAACAGGAAAAAAAAGCAAATAAAAATTAACATTCAAATACCCATAGTGTGAGAAAATTCACTTCTCCCATGTTTCCAAGGAAGGAGAAAGTTTGACTTTCTGATACTTGTTCAGGCATACCAAGATGCTTAAGCACTAATGGAAAACAAATACAGATAATCCTGCTGCAGACCATTAATGGAATAATGAGATGCCATTAACATGTAAAAAGAATTTAAGGAGCTAAGATAATTTGAGAATGATTGACATGTGGAAGAAAAATATCTATATAGTATTTGCTCATTTCATTAAACTGTTTAGAAAAAAATCTTAAATATTTAATCCAAATTTTCAGTCTCTAGCTCATGAATTACCCATAAGTAACTTAATTTTCTCTACTCTCAAGAAAAAAAAAATAAAACTACAAAAAAAAAGATGAGGGAAACGAGGAAAAAAAAAAAAAAAGCCCTGCAGACAGTTAAAGGATTAAGCTGTATTTTGCCCCTCACTCCAAAATTTGTGATTTTGGTGATCAAATATAGACTGAGAATATGTAAAAGTTATGAGTTCACATCTTACCTCTAAAAGAGAGATGGGCAGGAAATCCACACCCCAGCCTGCTTCATCACCCAGGACCTCCAGCAGCAGGAAACAGGAGTGTGCAGTCCCAGAACAGCACAGAAACTTCTCAAAAAAAAAAAAAAGTGTTTTTATGAGAAAAATCCTTAGCAGCCTTTTTCTTTTTCAGGTTTGCAGCTCTTCCATCCTGCTACAACATCCCCAGCCTGGAGTTATACCTGCAGCCTGTAAACTACCCCAGAGCCATTGCCCACCAGAAAATATTCATCGGACTCAGGTGCCTGATCCAGGTGTTCTCCCTTGGGGGAAAACACTTTTTAGGAAGCCTTAATTAAGGTCTGCAAAGCCCTTACACTTATGGAGTGTGCTGAAAACCCTTCTCAAAGTGTGGAATCCATGAACTGTTGCTGTGGGTAGTAATTCATGTGGAAAAATATTATTTTAGACAAAATAATTCTCTTATTTTCCTCAGGGGAGGTCTGTATTTGTTTTCTCTATACTTAGGAAACAGCTAAAAGCAAAACATTTATGAAGAGAACCATCCTGATGGAAAAAGAGTGAGCTCAGGAAGGCAGCTGGAGTGTAACTAATATCAACAGATAAAAACATGGAGTGAACCAGTTATCCAAGACACTCACACTCATTAAATTAGCATTCCCTTCTCCATAAAAGCAGAATTCAGCAGTTTTACCCCATTAAGTTGTTCCTTCCTGAACACACCCAGGAGATCTGCAGTGCTGGCCTGGGGGTCTGGCTGTGCTTTAGGGACTGCAGCACAGAACAAACCATCCCAGCCTCCCTTCCTGGGCTGCCTGCAGGAAAAGTGTTGTTTGTTTTTTTTTTTTTTCCTGGAATTAAAGCTCCCATTCCTGCCCACCTCACTGGGCTCTCAGCTGGTGCCAGGCAGCACAGCTGCACATTCCAGTGGAACAGCACAGCTCCACCTGAGCCTGGCTCTGCAGCTGATGGGCCCATTTAATCTGCTTGGGGGGTGATGGTACTTCAGGCAATAAAGGGCCTGGGAAAACTTTTAAAAAGTTCTCCTAGCTGCAAAAACTCTTTGAAGAGACCTGTTCTATCTTAAACCCTATTGGGACCTGAAATGCAGGACCTGAAAAGGAAACTTGCATGAACGTCAGCTACAATGAATATCTGCTCCTAGAAAACTCCTCTGACTTTACTACAGATCTTGCCCATTAACATCAAATTGCCAAGGATTAAATATATATATTTATAGATTTACTCTAGGAATGTGCTCAAAGTATTAATCAAAGCCAACAAAGTAGCATTTGTTCCCTGTTAGCTCAGTTCCTTTTGGGTTCTGTGTACTATGAATGGCACAACTGGAGTCCAGAGCCAAAGCATCAGGGAGAAAAGTGCCTTTTCTGGGGCAGTTCTGGAGCAGGCAGAGGATGCACCTGCACACAGGAATCTCACCCGTGTGAGCCCCCAACAAAACTGCTCCCCTCCCTGCCCTGCCTGTTCCTGCTCTCCCCTTTTTCCTGGCAGCAGCACTCACAAAGCCACCAGCAGCACAGAGCAGGGCTGGATTCCAACCAATAAAGAAACAACCAACCAACCAAGTGAATAAACAAAGAAATAAATAAATACCCAAGGTCTAATGGGCAGAGGAGGTGCACCAGGAGCTCTTGACAGCGCTGTCCCTTAGTGCCAAGTTTTAGAGTGGCCCATTCCTGGATAGATGGATGGATAAATGAATAAATAAATATCTGTTTGCCTTTCCCCAAACCTGTGCTTCTGCTTTCCCCACTGTAGTATCTAGAGTGTTTGTCCCCCTCAGGAATCCCCTGGTGCCTCAGTGGATCAGGAGGAGCTCAGACTCTCAGGAGCAGCTCCCTGAGCTCTCAGGACAGATTTCCTTTTGATTTCCATCCTCTCTGGGAGGATGGTGTGGGAAGCATTCAAGTAAATAACTCAGCCATGATAGGGGGTGGGACAAGTGACATTTCTGGCTTTCCTTCACAGCCACCTGTCAAGGCTCAGGGTGCAGAGAATTAGAAAGCTCCAAGTAATAGTGGCTCAGTGTCCCTGTAAGACAGAACTTCTCACTCTGACTGGCTCACTGTCAGTTTATAACCTGGAGCATGAAGTCTTTTAAATCCTCTGTAATTTTTGAACTGCAAGGGATTTGGGGATCTTATCAGTGAAGAAATAACATTGTTAAGGTTTCTTTCTCTCGAGTGTTTGAGGCTCCCTAATAAATCTGTGAGCTCCTTGAGTTGCTTGGATTTGTCTAATATTTGAACATTTCAAAAGTTGCAGAACTGAAGGTGTAAAGTTTGTGTGCTGCCAGCACACCTGGGTCACAGCTGGATGGACAGCTGTGCACAAACTCTCTGTGACATTAATTAGTTGGCTTTATTAAAGGGTAACAACACTGCTCACCCAGAGTATCTAAGAAAGAAACTGCTGTGCAATGGAAATATGAAAATATTGATATGCCAAGTGATGGCCTCGCTGCCCTGTCATTCTGCTGAGAGCCTGTCACAGCTGATATTCCAGCTCCAAGGAAGGCTCTGATTCCACACTCAGAGCTGGGAATTCTCTCCACCCTGGCCCTGTGCTGAGGCAATGCCTGCTCACCAATTGACCCCACTGTACTTGCAGGTTCCCAGCTCAAACTGTGCACAGGAAATGTGATCATTTCCTCTCAAGACATTTTCACACCTGATCTTCTGTTTGGATCCACCCCATGGCAGCTGATTCCTGTGCCAGAGCTCCCTCAGCCAGCCACGTCTGTGAAGCACACAGAGCACGGTTCCCTCAGTGCACAGCCACATTAAATCAGAATTTCAGCTGGAAAGCCAGCCCAGATGAGCTGCAGTGCTGCTGCAAGGCATGCAAGGGAGATTAGTCGCTGCAAAATGCTAAATATGATTTTTGCAGGGAGTTTTTTGGTGTCTCTGAGCTACCTGCCTTGGCAGAAAGGATTGCTGCCCACTAATTTAGAGTCATTTTACCGCCTCAGCACCTGAGGCATAATAACCTGTGCTGCTGCCAGAACCACCCTGCTACTGCTGCAAAGAGATTTTCCTGCAGCTCATCAGCTCAAATAGAAGTCCACATTTGTGTGGCCTGAGAAATGCAGCATCCAAAACACCCCTGACCCAGGAATCAGACCAGCAGCCTCAGAAATGGATGAGAATAAAATGCCAAGCACGGCATCTCAGCCAGGAAAAAGGTTATTATTAAATGTTTTCATATATATATTTATACTCACACACACACATATATATTTAATCTAGGAATGTGCCCAAAGTATTAATGGAAGCCAAATTCTGGCTTCTCTCCCAGCCCTGCTCTCTGCAGTTTTATTCTGGAGCCATGTGCAGAAAAAAAAAAAAAAAAACCCACAAAAAGTCTTGGCATTTGAATGACTGAGAAAACTTAATTTGTAATTTTGTCTGATAAACACTTCAAAACGTGGGGGAAAGAACCATCAAGCTCAAAAAACAATATGGTTAAGGTCCAGTGCCATGGAAATCCAGCTTACTGGGAATGGCATTTTCCAGAAAATTCAGGTGTGACCCAGAGTTCCTAATGGCACTGAGAAGACTCCAATTCCTGTTAATTTTCAGGCAAGTAAAACTTAAAAAAATTAAATTAAAATTTTAAAATTTTAAAATTTTAAAATTTAAATTAAATTCCAGCCAATTTTCAGGCAGCAGAGTAAGGACCTGCTGAAATTATCATCCTATCCTGGAATCCTTGGGGTTTTTTTGGTTCCTGCTTTATTCAAAGGAGGATGTGGGGAAAGGAGTGAGCTGTGTTTTAGAAAGCAGTCCCAACGAGTGAGTGGTGTTAAATGCTGTAATAAATTGGGGCTGGTTTGATTTGATTTTACTTCCATGATATCTGAGGGAAATGAAAATAAAGTCTGCAGGAAACGTGTCAATTTTTCACACGAATCAAAATAGAGTGATTGTTTCTGTAACAATAATAGAGTTTGCCATAAACATTTCTACAGGGAAAGCATTATTGTACTCTGATCACTGCAGCAAATGGCATTAGGAAATATTCACATGGCAGGATAAAATGATTTGATGAAGGTGTGGGGGGAGTTGTCTGTGTGTGAACACAAAGCTGTGTGCAGACATATTTCTAGTTAAAACATAAAAAATCAAGCAAACAAAAGAAACCCCCCCAAAAATGGTAACAAAAGAAATCAATTTCTTCGTGGAATGAGAAGGGAAACAAAGAAGCAAAGGAAAAGTAAGGGGAAAAAAGCTGTTAACAAAATCCAATCTTTAAGATCTTCCTTTTTTGTGTGTCTTTGTAGAGAATAAAGAGAACATTTATCTTCATTTCACCCATTTCTCTGGTTTGTTCTGCATGTCTGTATAATGTGAAGCCTAATGAAACACATTAAAAAGAGAAGAAATAAAATTGTCCAGGCTGTAGTTATGGCATAATTCTGTCAGGCTTCTGATTTTCCAGGAGCAAAAGCTGGCAAACACTTTTTCCATTTCCATTGCACATTCCACATTGATTAACAAAGCCTTCTGGTCTGCTTGGTTTAGAAATATGCAGAAAACCAATTATTTCTCACAGAAATATGAATTTAAAAACGGCCACTGCACAGACAAGACAGCAGTGTCCTGAATGGCAAAAATGGGTCAGCTGTGTGTCACCTGGGGCTGGCAGCCCTCAGAAATCTGCACCCATTTCACGGGTCTGGAAAGCCCAGGAAGCAGAGAACAGGGTGGACAAAATGCTGGATGAACCACTGAAGTCTGTCCCCAAAAAAGAGCATTCGGGCTTTCTGCATCACTCACCTCTGATATAATAATGAACTTCAAAAATAAGTGTTTCATTGTGGGACAGTAAGGAAAACCAGGATGGTTTTATGGTGTACTGTGATTATTGAAACCAATTTAAAATAACATCACTTTATCACATAGCCCTCAGATAAACACCCAACCACAGATAAAACACAAAAATAACCAGAAACAGCATCTGTTGGGTGTCCTTTTGTTCCTCTGACGTGTCATAAAGTACAGGACATCTCAGGAAAACCAGGAATATTTCCCCAATCAAGCACAAATCTGTCTGTCAATATGGGAACCAGACACGCAGGCTAAAGTGCAACACAATTCTAATTGAATGGCAATAAAATATGCCATTAATGTACTGCAGCACTTGAGAGTGACAGCTGTTTATTATCCAGCCTGGACTGCACGCCTCACAGAACACAAATGTAATGTTTTTTTCCTCTTTTCTTAAGAAATATTTAGGGACTTCCAGCCTTTCTTGGATCAATTGTGGGGACACACGTGGTTTATTGGCCAGTTGTTGCATTTCCCTGTGGCTGAAGAGATGATATTTATGAGATTAAATCCCTTACTCTCACAGTGTGTGTGTCCATGATTTTTTTCTTTTGCTAAGGAGAGCAACAAGTGATTTTAAAGTGTGATTTATTCTCCATCTAATTATCATCCTGTTGTTGGCCAGTTTAGTCATGGAGAAAAACCACAATTCCCAGTTGTGGGATTCCCTTTTGATATTTTTGCTACTTTGAAGGCTGCTGTATGTGCTCAAGTGAGTAAAAAATCATCAATTCTGTTCTACTGGGCAGCTCAGCAGGGTTCAGCCGTGCTGAGACACACAATTATCCTTAATAATAACAGCCACAACCTCAGGTTGTGCACGGGGAGGGCTAAGTTGGATGTCAGGACAAATTTCTTCACCTGGAACTGGCAGCCCAAGGAGAATGGAGTCACCATTCCTGGAGGGATTTAAAATCCATGTGGATGTGGCACTTTGGGGTTTTGGGGTTTCACCACCTTGCTCTGCCAAATTCTTGTTATGTTCCCCATTTTAAAATCCAGTTATCTTTCCTTTTCCCAAATCTACTTATTAATTACATCACATAACGATTCCATTCATCCCTTCCCTTCAAGAATTTACTTCCACAGACATCAGTTTGATTTTTGAAGCCATCTCCATTACAGAATTCCAAGCTGAAAAAGTCACTTTTTATTTTCTGAGGTAAAAAAGGGTCACTATTAATGCTGAGACAGAAAATTCATAGAAAAAGAAACAAAAAGTGCCTGTCACCTCATTTATCTTCAAAACAATCAATTCCACTGTATCAATATTTCTTTAAAAATAAAAAGCTTTCTCAAATTATGACCTTCTGCTGTCTCAATGCTATTTCATGGCTGCCTGATAGCCTTGAGAAGAAAAAAGAGATAGAAAGCAGCTCATTAAAGACAAATAGGTAGGGCCTCAGTACCTGCAGCACAATCACTTGCTCCAGCCTTTATCGTGACTAATAATCACATTATTGTGAATGAAGAGGGGCAAGAGATGGGTGGTGAGCAATGCAAAGAAAACTGGGCACAGAAATATCCATTACTATCAGGGGATGCCAAAAAAAAAAATTACAAAAAAGTATCAAATGAGGGACAGAATTGTGTTTGAAAGGCTGAAAAGATTAATTCCTTTTCAGCTCAGATGGACAAACATTGGTTAAAACTCCTGGCTAACACAGAGGTGACTCCAGCAGAGCCCACCCTGGGCTGGGCATTGGAAATTTCTTCTCTTTTGCCTTTGGAATGGAACAGAAAATAGCAGGGCTGGAGGGAATTCTGGGTGCCACATTTAGAGCTGCCACAAGCAGATTCTGCCCAAGGTCAGATTCTGCTGGCCTAGGCTGGAAATATTCTGCCTTCAGTATTTCCCCACTTCCAGACATTGAGATATCTGGCCAGACTGGGCCAAAGAGTTCAGGCTATTGAGAAAAACCCTGATTTTTTAATCATCTTACACCTCTACACATCCACCAGCAGTGGGATGTTTAAAAGCTGCTCAGAACTCGCTGTAAAATCGAAATTTTGGATGCCATGCACAGGTGTTCTCTGCTCCAAACAGCTCCTACACTCCCAGTACACAGAGAGAAAGAAATCCTGAATTCCTTGTGTTCCCATTCCCAGGACATCCACAGACAAGCAATCAACAAGTCCTGCACTTGGGCACAAACTGGCAAAAAGACACCAAACAACTACGAATTTTTAGCTAATTTTTCTTGCATAAACTGCACTTTGAATGCTAAAAAAATTCATATTCAGTGGCTGCAGTTTTCAGAAATTATGGGTCAATTTTCAATTCAGAATGATTTTTCAATTAGAAATGTCAATTAGTTAAGATTTGTATAATTGCTTAAAGGTAAAGTAGATAAACTACAATGACTTTAAATGATACATTTTCAGTTTACCAAGGAAATGTTGAATTTCCTCTAACAACATGGCCCTTTTAGAAGGCAGTCAAATTCCCTTTTTCTTTCTACTTTTACAATATCAAATAATACATTTAGAAATGCATTATTTGCATGTTTGAATTCAATTCAATATTTTATTTCAAAGGAAAACAAAAACCCAACAAGAAAAAAACCCACAGAAAACCTGGCATTAAATATAGGTCTCCTTAGATCAAAAGAATTCTGGAACAGAGCAACAATAAAAATAGAAAGACACAGGAGTTTTATACATGCTGGAGTTCTGACCTGATCCAAAACTCCTTCAGTAAATGGTTAATTTTAATGCACAAAAAGGGCTGTGAAATTTATTTTTTATTACAAATTTGCATTCCAACTGCCTGCATCTCACACTGGTAAAAATAGACTTTCAAGAGCTTCTTATTTCCTTAGAAATTCTGAGAATTCCCACAGCACTGGTTTGGGATTATCAGTGCATGAGGTTTGAGAGCTCTGGCACTGCATAATTCAGTAAAAACAAAATCTCAATTGTGTGGATAAGTTTATATCCTGCCCCTGATCCCCTGCCCTCACTGTCCTCTCTGGGGAACGTTCATTCCTCTCTGCGATTTCAGTCCAGTTTTGAAAACTGAAAAACTCAGACTAAAGGGAAAAGGAGGAAACCTGAAAACACTTGTGAGCTGCAATTAAATTTATAATTTAAGTAATTTATAATTTATGTAATAAAGTATGTACATAAACACACCTTGTGTAATATAGTATAAGATATGCATATAATATATATATGCATATAATATATTATAATATATTATATAATTATATAATATATTATAATATATTATATGACATATAACACATTATGTATGTATATATGTAATATACATATTATAATATATAATACATTATAATATGTAATATACATAGTATAATATATAATACAGTATACGTATGTAGGTGTAATATTATACCATATTAATTATATTATGTATAATATATAATCTATTATATGTATGTATAAAGTATGTATAATTTATGCAATTAAATGTATCGTGTATAATTTATAACTGAATTAAGCACTAATTAAATTAAGTTAATTTGTGAGCTATACAGAGGTGGGGAAGCATTTCTGGGCATTGCAGTCCCCAAAAATGCAGCTTTTCCCTGCAAAAACGCAGTTCTCGGGTAGCAAGTGTTGTCACAGCATCGCCTCACCTGATGCTCTCCATTTCTTCCGTGTTTTTCCTTTCCTCCTACAGCTCTCTGCTTTGCAATCATTCCATAGCCTCAGCTTGAGGAATATTGCTGATAAAAAGAGAAATCCTGATTTTAGCTTGGCCCTCTCTGAGTCAGGAGAAGCAGAGACCCTTCTTTGCCGAGCTGCTGACAGTGGTGGGAGCAAAACCCAAGCAGGGCTGTGTCAGGGTCAGCTGGCAAGACCCCAACAGTGTGAAAGTCCTTTTTCCCCTCGCCCGGCAGCTGAAGAAGAGGTCTGGAATGTGTGAGGCGAGTTTTCAAGGTTGTTTATTCTTTCTTATCTATAATAGTTTTTCTCTGACCTGCCGAGGTCCAGCTAGCACAGAAGCCATGGCAGTCTGCCCCGAGCATCTCCCACATAATAAACTCAAAATTACCTGTACCATGTTTACAGTTCCCGTACCAATACCTAAAATCCATGTTGGACAGTGTGTCCCTATCCTAGACCAACAGAAAAGTGTCACTATTACACCAAGGCATGGAGGACAAGAAGAAAGAAGAAAAGGCTAGGGCACGTCCAGATTCCTCCATCTTGTACCCCTGAATTACATTCTAAAAACCCCAAAATTCTACTTTTCCACCCTGTGTCAATTCCCCTATTACACTACTTGAAGCCTTTTGGCTTGTAATTCCTCATATAGAGTTGGCAGCCTCTCCCAGGGGCTAAAATGGAAGCCACAGGTGTTTTTGACTTCTTGCCAAGGTCCCTGAGCCCCCTGCCAGGGTCTCGAGGCATCCGGGGCAGCCAGAGGGATGCTCTGGACTCCAACAGGACTGCAGAGCACGGGTGGCCTTTGGGACACTCCAGTCAACCCCAGCCCACGTCTGTGCTCTTTCCAGGGAGATTTTTTACTGGAAAATCCACTTCAGTTCATAGCAACCCTGCCTCTTTTCCCACTGAAACCCCCCTCACGTCACCAGCTGTCCCAAAATATTGGTCAGTGCCAGTCACCACACACAGCCAGGATGGACAAAACACCTCAGGTCATTAACAACAGGGTCCTTGATGAGGCACAAATGAAAAGCCTCTCACCTCAGAGACACCAAGGAGCTGCTCTCTGCTGCTTCTTTCAGCTCAGCCAAAGGGAATCACTCAAGGCCCAGGTGAGCGATGCTGGGAAGGAAATGCTTTGTTATGTGGAGCAGCTGTTGAGGATTGTCATAACCCAATCCAAGTTAATAACATTCTAATGAGCAGTAATAAAGAGTCAAAAGCAATAAAAAAAAAGAGAAAGTAATCTCTGGAGTAATCAAGCTGTATTTAATATACCCAGAGGGCAAATGACTTTATTGAGAAGGGGAGGAGGAGGGTGCAGGCAGGGAAAGGTGTGAGCACAGAGTTGCTCTGTTGGCTCAGTATTTTCACTGAAAAACAGAAAAAACTGTCACTCTCCAGGGGCCTGTAAACCCAACGTTTTGATAAAGTGGTGAATTTCCTAATACCAGCACACAACATATTTGTGATCCCCAAAGCCTCTGGTGTTAGCTGGTATAAACAAAAATAATGCAATACCCACTGCTTGTCTCCTTTCATGTTTTGTTCAAAACCAAACAACTTCCCAGACCCTGAGCCCAACCAAGCATAAATGCACATCTTCAGAGCTGTGTGTCTGAAACACCTCCTGATAAAAATCACAGAGGAGGAACCAGGGGTGTGTGGAGAGGCTTTGTATCACTAAAATCTGTGTACAAACCAGAGTAGGGATTATTTGGGTAAAATATCTTCTACAATAATTACTTCTTATTCACCCTAAACTCAAGTCACTGCTGTGTCTGGTATTGAGGGAAAATAAATTTAACAAGTGCTACTCTATGCACACAACCCAAAACAACACCTATTCTCTCAAAGAATTATGGCGTCTCAGGATTGAAAAATGTACAGAACCTCGTTGTACCTGAGAATTAAACTTTTCTGTAAATCTTTGAAAGGCTTCTCTTGAGAAAAGGTTGTGCTTGAATGGGCTTTTCCAACAGTGAAACCACACAGAGGCTGGGCCAGCTCCACACCACTTGTGCTGCCAGGTCTCACACTCTGCCTGTCACAGGCACTTTGTGGTCCACATATATTTAATTTTGCATGGAAACCCATGCAGAACACATGCACCATATATTCATCTGGAATACAAACACAGAAACATGTTTATTAAAAAAAAAAAAATCTCCAATTTATTTATGCAGTGTGATTAGAAACTAGGTTGCAAAAATGGTCTGTGGGCTTTGGTGACAGGTTTGAATTCAAGGTTTTAATTCACCATTGCTGTGATCCACCAGATAAATTCTGTGCCTTGTCTCCCTTTTATGCACATCATGAACAAAAATTCAATTTGTCATTAAGGCAAATGTAACCTGTCCTCAGAGGTTCCCTGCAGGGTCACAGAATTATCTGCTCTTGTGGAGCACCCAGTGATTTTCAAATAAAGCTTCATCCAAACGTTATGGAAATCACTGGAGGTATTTCATGGATTTGAGCTGGGTTTGGATCATGACCTATAAGAAAATATTCTAAATAACTCTAAAAGTGGAAGGAAGGGAGAAGCAGAGAGGCTCTCATCTGCCATTGCTCATTTTGTGACTCTCATATTTGTACCTCTGTGAACAAATATTCTGAGGTCTCAAGCAGTGGTAATAAATAACCATTTCCCCCTGTAAATCTAAACTGGTCCTTCTTTCCTGCTGCAGGAAATTCGTTTGGTTTGTATGTTGCCTGCACATTTTGAATAGTGTTAGAAAAAAAATACAGCAGCTTTTTCACAGAACCTGGAACCGCTACACATCCTGTTAGAAAAGTTCCACACTTCTGTGGGAATTAATGTGCTTAATATTGAACATGTATCTGATTCAAACCTTCCTCTCAGCTCTGATTTCTCCAGAAAGTCCTCGATGTGTTTCTGGCAATAACAACAAAGAAATTACTGCACTGATTTACTTCTCTGACTCCTGGCTGCAGTATAATGTAAGGAACAGCTTTTATTCTGTGCTATTTTAGAGTTTTCCATATCAACTGCTTGCAAATGTCTCTAAGCTTTCTCCATCAGAGTTTTGATGTCTGGAATAAACATCTCTCTCAGAAACTTCAGGGAGAAATCAAGGTGACCACAACTTCTGGAAATCAAGATATTTTGTTTGTCTTTGACTTTTCAGTCTGATTCCTCAGGTAAGCAACGGGAGCCAGAGTGGCCCTGCCCTCATCCCTGCCCAGAGCCAGCAGGGCAGTGCCACTGATGTGCCACTGTCACTGTGCCAGCCCTGAATCCCTGCTGGGAATCTTGATTTCCCCATGGAAATGCACAAATCCCAAATGCCATCTGAGTCAGAAGGGCACTTTCAAGCCCTTGTTCCAAATCCTATTGGCTTTATTA
The DNA here is from genome assembly GCF_026979565.1 of Vidua chalybeata. Lineage (NCBI taxonomy): Eukaryota > Metazoa > Chordata > Aves > Passeriformes > Viduidae > Vidua > Vidua chalybeata. Next base: position 17,808,779 of record NC_071540.1, read on the forward strand.
CTCGATTTTAGCTTGAGGGATGTGAAAAGAAACCTAAATAAGGATTCTGGGTTCAGACAGCAACTGTTTGAACAGAGAGGACATGAAATTGCTTGGAAAATTTTCTTAACTCTTAGGTCTTTGCCTCTGCTCAGTGAACTTTACTCTTGTGATTCAAAGTGTCATTAGACTGCCATTATCATTACAGCTGAATACTTCTTCATAATTGAAGAATGATTTAGGAACTAAGTAGCCTGACATGCTGGCATATTTTATCCTAACAACTTCCAAACATGCAAATGTACTCCACTTACTCCTTTTCCAAGAAACTCGGCAAAAAAAAAAAATGATAGCAAAAATATTTTAAGAGAAATTAATCCACTAGAAAAAGCATTAAAATACACTGAAAGTAAATGTAATTGTTTTTAAGCCCAATGTTTTCGTAAGATAAATTCAGCATTGGATAGGCTCTTTAAAAATCAATTTGCACTCGCTTCCTCTATAAAGATTTATCCCAGAGAAAAAAAAAATCCATTAGTATTAAAGTGCTTAAAAACTTGGCAGACTATCTCCAAAGGCATCAATTTCTACTGCTAATTAACACTAATTATTCACTCAGCAGTTGTAAGTTGCATTTGGTCCCTGAGGGTAGATGAGAGATTTGTCTCTCTCCCTTCTGTGTGTTTGTTCCAAGAGATTTTCCCATTCAGGCATCACAATGGTGTGGGCTTGGAGACCTGAACTTTCCTCTTCTGCTGCCAGGAGTGCAGCAAGATTTTCTGGTGTAAAATAAAAGGTCCATGTTGTCCCTCAACGTCCTGAACATGGCATGGAAGGTTTATCTCTCTCGTTTCTCTGTGGGACAGACTCCACCTCACACGTTCTCTCTGTGTCCATGTGGGTTTAATTTGGCATTTTCTGATTGCTCAGGCTGGAAGTTCCAACCTGGCTTTTAAGCAGCTCTGCAAAATTCTGAGCTTATTGCTCATGACCACAGTTACCAGAGAGCCCTTCCTTATCCCAGTCCCCATCCCAATCCCACCCCATCTCATTTTGGATTTGGCCCCATCCCAGGCCCCCCCCTCCTCATCCAAGCCCCCTGAGCAGCCAACAGCCTTGGACATCCCCCCAGCGTGGGCCAAAACAGAAACCAGAAGAGGAAAAACATTTCAGGGAATTGCATTTCCAGTAATGTTTATTTAGAAGCAGCAAATCATCTCATTCTCATAATGTTACCCCAGACTGATTAAATGAGTGTTCCCTAATCTAAAAGTTTGTCTTTCTGATGCCAAATTAAACTGAAATGAATATTTTATTCCCTCCCCTCCTCCAAAAAAAAGTAGTGAGAATAAGTGCTCTGTATTCTGGCAATAAATGGTATGGGGTTTAAATATCCAAATTCCCCAGGATGCTTTTTAAAATAACTCTCATATCCCTATATTTTGTTTCCAAAGCCAATCAAGGTCCAGCAAAAGAAAAAAAAATTAAAATATTTTTTAAAAATTCAAATTTCTTGATGCAAGAAGGAAAGAAAATGGGGCTAGCTAGAAAAGCTGCAGAGAGGAATATTAATGCAGCACAACACCCCCTGTGCCCAAGAACAAAAGATAGATAAAGATAGATGTGTGTGTGAGAGAGAAGCAATAAAGGGTCAGTAATAAAAGAAATATATCACTTGTAGAATTGACTGGGCTTTACTTGAGATTTATAATCCATTCTAACTGTAGTAATTTGTGACTCCTGCAGACACTCTGCCTATCAGACCTGGTAATTTTGGAGAGCACCACCCAGGAGTGAGAGACATGAAATGTGTGGGCTTCAGGCTCTTCCCTTGTTCTTTTCAATAATATTCCTTTCACTGGATTTTTTTTTTTTTTATTTTACACCATCAACCATCAGCCAGCAGGTGACAAAAGCAGCCAGAAGGGGTTAAGGGTCTTGCCCTGAAATTACACAGAGTGTCAGAAAGTGAATTTGTCTGATTCCTGAAGGCTCCTCATTCCTGCCCTGAGCCCAGCACATCCCAGCTGGATCCAGGGATCTGCCCTGCCCTGTGCATCCAGAACACCCTGCCCAGAAAAGGGGGATTTCAAACTCTTGGCACTCTGTTCCAGTGATGTCTGGGCATCATTTGAAAGCTCGGATTCATTGCTTATTCACAGGTTTAAGTACCCAACAGTAGCCTGATTTTAATAAGAAAATGAACAAATAAAATGGAGGTGAAAGAGCAGGGAAATGTCTCAATTTCCAGTAAATGCTAAAATTTAATTCCTCAATATAACTCTTATCACCCTGCAGAAATAGGAGTTGCACGAAGATGTCGCCTTCAGGTGGGATTTGCAAAGAAAGAATTAAAGAATCCAATATCTCAGTTAAAGAGGGCTCGGGTTTTGGGGTTTTTTGCTTTTAGTTTGTTTGCTTGGTTTTTATTTCCCTCTCTTTACCTCTCAGTTGTTTGACCAAACTTTTTAGAATAATCCTTGTTTCACTTTTCCCCTTGACTCTGAGGGAAGTATGTCTTGCCTTGTTAAAGAGTAATTATGATGTTCTATTAATCATTTCATTAATAGGAAAGGACCAGAAGTGACTCTTCAGGGTTTTGAAAGTCCTTATTGAAAGCAGGAAACTTGGAATAATAATCCCCTATGGAGATCTTTTTTTCCTGCATTCTGAGGGACTGTTATTTAATTAAAAGGACCCCGTATTTCTGTTTCTGGTCAGTATGAATAAATTAAGGTTATTAAATTTAAAGCACTGCATTAGTTGAACTGACAGTTCCATTGTTGCCAACTAAAAGTAGGAACCTGCTAAAAATAGCAGTCAGCCATAGGAAGTTGTTCTTCTGTTGTGTTTGCAGCTTCTTTTGTGCAACACTTTATTTTTCTATAGGTACTTAATTTGTTTTCTCTGGAAGGTAGTCTACTGCATGTTTTGCCTGCCCAACAAATAAAAAATAAAATAAAATTTAAAAAATAATAATAAAAACGTTGTTTTTTTTAAACAAACTTGCTTCCTGCTCTCTTGAACAATCTAAAGGAATTACTAAAGGACCAAACTTATAGAAGTAAAGAAATTTCACACAAACTGTAAATGTAAGAAAACAATTTAACTTTGTGTTTAGGGACAAGGAGAATTTCTCCAATAAGAGAACATCATTTGACAGCACAAAAAATGCAATTCAGCTGACACCAACATGATGAGCAATCAAATAAACCTTCTTGATGGCCCAACTAAAACCCACCTGAATTTCTTCCAGGAGATGTAGGAGATTCTGGATTTGGGATCTGCAGATTCCTGGCTGGGTTTTGTGGGAAAGGATGAAGAATGGGCCCTGAAAAGTCCTGAGCAGTGTTTGTGTGGTGCCTCCTCAGCAGATGGGTGTCAGATGAATCTGGGCTTCCAAACAGCCTCTAAATTGGCCTATTTGAAACAAATGGTGTTGACAAACACTCACAGATGGGTGTAATGATGATTTTCATGGCAGCTGAGGAAACAACCTTGTGTATTCCACTTGTATGGTAATTTTTTTTTTTTTCCAGAAAACCTGCCGTGGTGAATGCCTCAATTGCCCTGAAATAAGCACTCTGGGGATTCTCACAAAACTTTCTGTGATTGAGCAAATATTTACTGAAGTATGCAAGAGTCCTCTAAAAAACAAATGAGGAATTCAAAGTACTGCAGTCAGTATATGCTTACAGAAGGAATTTCATTAATTTGGATCTGTGTGATAAAAAAGGAGAGCAATTTATCCAAATGGAAACAGGTCCCACTCTCAGTCTATGAAAAAAGTTTGAAAGACTCCACTTGACTTTACGAGGCTTGGACTTCTGTCCCTAAATCCCAAAAATGCTCCTTGCAGTCCTTTTCTCTTGGAAGCGCCTAATGGCCAGTAATGGTGAATTGAATATTTTTTTTTTCTTAATTTCCACTGAATTCATGGAAGAAATTGAAGCTGCAATTCCTACAGAACAACAGTGTTTACACAGAATCTATAAAGATCTGTCAAAACAACGTCCATCATGTCATTATATGGAATTAAACTCCTCTCTGAGGCTCCTAAAATTTTACCAGTGGCCTGAATTTGAGAATAAAAACAACCTAAAACAGAAGGGAATTCATCAGGGAAATACTAAACCATGAAAGAGGTAATTCAGGAGATGGCCAAAATGCCAATATGGGCAGCATTTCACCTGGCTAGTGATGAACTCGAACCTGTGAGAAAAGGTGTTAATAAGGGCCAGCAAAAGGTAAAAACTCATCTTTAAATTATCTTTTTGCAAAGCTGACTCCAAACCATTATCCTCCTCCCCTTCCCTTCTTCATTTTTATGAACAAATAACAAATTACCTATTTTAGTTCCGTGACAACAGAAAAATAGTTAAATAGTTTTTGCCTTGGCTGCCAAATATTTCTGGGGTGTATTTATGGTCGGGAAAAGAGTCCACCCCCAGGGAGAAAAGCATTTTCACAAAGATCACAGCAAAGACCTCAAAAATCCAAGGAAATTCTCTCCACTGCAGGGCTTGGCCCATGACAGCAGCCCATGCCCTTATGACAAGTCATGAAATAAAATAATAATTTTTTAAAAATAATTCAAGAAGTCCAACTGGTTTAACACCAGCAAGAACTTCCTTCCAATCACAAGCTCCTCAGGATAAGCTGATAAAAATAGATTTAATTCTGTCAGAGGGCACGGAGCTCTACCCTCACCCCAAACATGAGCCATGGGCATCCCAGCCTGGGGCTGTTCCAGAACCTTCTCCCTGCCCCAAATTAGCCCAGGCAGCTGATCCACAGCCTCTCCACTCAATCAGTGATGATGTTCCACTGCCTGTGCTCAGGAGGGGCCAGGCAGCTGCTGCTGCTGGCAGCAAACACCTGAGAATCCTTGGCTCACCTGAGCTCATCCATATTCATGCCTCGTTCCCACAGAGCAAAACTCAGGTGCTTCCTGAAAATGCCCTCAGTGTCATCACCTCCTAAACCTTGTCAGGTAGCTCACTCCAAACATTTATGACTTGCAGACAGAGAAGATGCTCCCCTGTGTCTTTATTTCAATTTAAATTCCATTTGTGCTCCTTTGTCAAATTTTCCACGTTGAGGTATGAATAATGCTGACATTAGCTCTACCATTACAAGGTTTGAGCTCTTTAATTAGATTCCCTTATTCCACTTTTTTTTTATTCTGAGGTTAAGGTTTTCAACTAATCCTCTTTCTTTTAAAGCTGAAGGCAAAAATGTCATTGCTTCACTGTCCTGTTCCTCTTCATTTTCCAAGCACCACAATATTCCTTCCCAAGGCATTGCCTGCAATTGCCTGCTTTGACTGAGGGCCACTCACAACGACAGCCATGACAGAATTTCCCCCAGGATTCAGATTTGCCCTTGGATTTGTCCCATTTTGGGTATGAATCCTACAAAACAGCCTTGTTCCTGCCTGCCTGAAAGCCAGCTCTGATTTCAGAACATCCTTTTCCAATGCTGACCCCGCCACAAGGATGCTCCAGAACGTGAACTCTTGGATTTGATTTGTTCCTTTTGCTTTCCCCATCACTTCTGGCTCTCCTACTCACAAACGTTGAAAATCCTTGCCTGTGTCTCAAGGAAAGAGAAGTGCCAGGAGTTATCACCGTGTTCCTGGGCCTTTTTAATTCCTTAGAGCCAGCTGCAGCTTGAGAAGCACCAATAATGATTCTCCTGTGCACATCACCAAGTGCTCTTGACAAGAGTCCATTTAGGAGTTCACCCTTAAAATATGCAAGTTCTGCTGCTTCTGCGAGGAACAGAAACTGAGCCTTGGCTTTGAAGTGCTCAGGAAGAAGGAGTGATACATGAAGGGGAAACTCTCCATCCCTGACTTCTCTGCTTTGCCCCCTTGAGAAGGGAGCACCCCTGAAAACACCAGCCCCATTTGCTGTCCCTGCTGCCTCAGTGCCAGGGATGTGTTCCTTGCTTCTGCCCTTTTTTTTTTCCTGGAAGTGAATTTTTGAAGCTCTTGGAACAAATCATTCTTGTCACAGGGAGATTTCTCAAGGACACCTTAAGATGTAGACAGCCAGACACTGATGTGTGCTGGGAGTATTGCACAAAAATTTCTTTTTATGGAGGATATAACAGAGTCATTTAACTGCTGTGTCCATGAGCTCTGGCAAGCCATTCCTTAACCCCCCAGTGCTTTATATCTCGGGAAGTGATGCTAAGACAAGATAATGTCCAGCCTGTAAAAGATTTGATGATAATGATTCTAAATGCTGGGTATGAAGAACAAACTCCTTAGGCTATTTTCTAAGTTTTAAATAGATCTGGGGGGAGGGAGGGGGGTGGGTAAACTGTACTATCCATTGTTTTTATAATGGCAAAATTACCGAGGAGATATCAGTTCAGTATGTAGGAAAGAGATTACACCAAAAATCAAATCGCAGTATATTGTCTATTTCAAAGCAACTTCTGAAGCAAAAATTAATTTCTCACTTTTATTAAGAGGATCCCTGACAGTTTGAGAGAATGGGGAAAAAGCAACAAAAGCAGTGTAAAATGAGATGCTAAATCCCCTCCAACAGGCATTAACAGCAATGCTAAGGGACAAAGCACATTCTCCAGGAAGCTGCAAGTGTGGTGTCATCCCTCCAGTGGCTGCTGCCCCAGGATGGATGTTCCAAGTGCTGACACAAACCAGAGCAGGCATGTGCAGCCCCTCTGGCAGCTGGAAAAGCCAGGTGGAAAAGAGGAGTCTGTCTGTGTCCAGCAGCCTCAATATGTAAACCCATTTGTGTTCATTAAATCCTAATTCTGCTCCTTACCTGCCAGAAAAGGAAATAAATCCATCAAGGAGGAGCAAGAGCCAGGTTATGTTTTCTTTCTAAGGAAAGAGATGATGGGCTAAACTCCCTTTTTTGTGACTGTGAATGGAACTGTGGCAACACCTCCAGAACTGCTCCCACCTGGGACAGAGCTGGATTTGGCCCTGCACAAATAATCAGGTGTTACCTGTGCTCCATGCAAGGTACAGGACCTGTTTGGAGGAGCATTCTGAGGGACAATAATGGAACAGCAGAAGGGGGACAGCCTGAGCTGTAACAGTGGTGTTAAACTGGTAAATTACTGTGCAGGAGCTGGTTTAGCTCCCCTCAGCATCCAAAAAACTCTGTACTGTGTGTTTGGACAGAAGCACACGTGGCTGCTCCTTGCAGTGTATCCTTGGACACACATAAAAGAAGAGAAGGACACACGGAATGTGAGTGTGCATTCCAGTTTCACATTCTCACCAAGCTGAAGAGGTGTCCTGATACTCAGCCAGGATTTACAGACTTTTTTTAAGGACTAAATGAAGTGTGCCTGGCATTAAATTGCATCCCCGAGAAAATAAATGCATGCAGTGATTACAGTGGAGAAAAGGAAAGCAGTGAGGGGAGAAGGCTCAGAATGGGTGGAGGCTGGACACAAACCACCCCCACACAATCATTTTTTGCTAAGCAAGGCCACTTCTTAAGCTGTGCTTTACTCTGCCACCTTTTCTGAAGCTTTACTACAAAACCAGCTTCTTTTTTTTTTTTTTTTTCTTTTCTCCTCTCTTTCTCTTCCCTTCTTCCTCATCTTTCTGGTAAGCTGCATCTGAGAAGGTGGAACCCCTCGGGGGTGGCAGTGGCTGTGCTGGAGCCCTGTGACCCCAGCAGTACCTCTGGGCTGGGCAGTGTTGATGTGACACCGAGCACTGCTGGCAGCAGAGCGTGCAATGATTTAACTCATCAAATGTTTGCACTCCGTGCAGTTTTCTTGTAAAGGAAATTTCCTTGGACAAGGAGAAGAAAGATTTGATTTTTCACTTGGTGCTGGCTGTGGGGAGATCACGGTGTCTTCTTTGAGAGGAAACAAAGGAAACCACATAGAGCAGTGCAGGATGATGTGGGCAGGGAAAAAGAGACACGGGAAGCAGGGAGCTGCAACTTCTGCAGAAGGAGAGGGCTGGGGAAAAAAAATAGAAGGAGAGGAGACTCAAAACAAGTTTTAGAGGGAAAGGGGAAAAAATCAAGGTGTGAAAGTGGAGTGTATTGAAATTGTGGCAGTCCAGGAAGCTACTGGAGACTGTTGGGCTAGAGTGTACCTGAAAAGCCACGAGGTAATTGAGGGATGAATGCAGGGGGTGAATTTTTCACCTTGCTGCTGTCTCATCCAGACCTGTTCTCTGTTTCTAAAAGCTCTCGGTTCCAGGCTCCCTTCTATCCCAGCTCTAGGATTTGGAAAGTCCTTTTGGATTTCTCTTGGAACATTTGCATGAAGGACCAAAGGCAAAGGGACCCAAGGCAGAGCCTGTCACCTCATGACAAGTCATGAAATAAAATAATAATTTTTTAAAAATGCCTCAAGAAGTCCAACTGGTTTAACACCAGCAAGAACTTCCTTCCAATCACAAGCTCCTCAGGATAAGCTGATAAAAATAGATTTAATTCTGTCAGAGGGCCCGGAGCTCTACCCTCACCCCAAACATGAGCCATGGGCACCCCAGCCTGGGGCTGTTCCAGAACCTTCTCCCTGCCCCAAATTAGCCCAGGCAGCTGATCCACAGCCTCTCCACTCAATCAGTGATGCACAGAATCCCTGCAGATCCAGGCACATCGTATTTGAAAGTATAATTCCCACAGCAAGACAACACAAACTAGAAACACTAACAAATCTTATTCCTTCACATCCCCCCCTTCTAATGGAGAACCTGAATAATTTACTGTGGGTTGGCAGCTCTTGATTACATTTTTTGCACCTTTTTAAATTGTCTGAATGAAATTTTAAGGCAGGCAAAGATGGCACATCCTTGTGTTCTGTTTGTGCAGGAAATAATACTGAAAGTGCCAGTTTTTAGCAGCCATGAGTCAGAGTCTCCAGGATTTTTCTGCCAGGATAGCAAAATTCCTGACTGCTCCTGGGTCCAAGGATGAAGGCTACTGAGGGGAGTGAGGATTGCAGGGCTCAGTCATCACAAAAGGAGATTAATAATAATTTTTAAACCATGACAAGCTGGCTCTGCGTCAGTTCATTTGGTTGATGGGTATAATAACATCACACAGCCCAGTTAAGGGTGAATTTTATGGAAAGACAGGACTTGAAGAACCATCTCTATGTCATGGGTTATTCAGGCCTGAGTCTTGTCTTCTGTCCCTGCTAAGGACGTGGGAATCTATGGGATCATATGAATGAAATCTTTATAATTACCCTTTACAGGACTTTAGACTATGGTTAAATTAGGCAGAAATCTTGGGGATACCGAGCTTGACTGGAAATCTCATAAAATTAAAAAAAAAAAAAATTCAAAATGGGACCTTTCCACCTTAATAGTAAGCAGATTTCCTTGTGCTATTTCAAATGCACGTTACTGAAAAGTTAATCTGACACATTTTTTGTGCTTTTTTTTTTTTTTTTTCCTACATAGGAGACCCATTAAATAGGATAAAAGAAGTGCTGCTTTCAGTGTGCAGGTGAATTTCACTTTTCAGCTTCAAATGCAGGGGATACAGAGGAGGTTGCAAGTGCTAAGCAGCTCCCAAAAATAGGTCCCCTGCCCTTCACAGAAGGAGGAAGCAGAGGATTGTGAGGGAGTGAATGCTGGCAAGGCCTTTGAGCAGTTTTAAACCTGTTCTCCCAGATCCATCTCACATTCCAGGAAGAGTTGGGTTCCTATTTTATCTTCCTCACCAGGTCACATATCCATAACACAAGCTGGGGATTTGTGTAATCTAAATTGTCCTTCTGCTTAAAAGGGAAATGTGTAATGTGGCTGATATTTTTTACCCTGTTAGAAGTGGAACTGTGCAAGCCCAAATAAATCATTTGTATGTGACAGGCCCAGAGCAAATGAGAAAAATATTCTCTTCTCCCCATTATGCCTAAAATTGACAGGGTTTTAATGATTTAATGAAATGGAGGGCAGAACCACTGAAGAATTCTAAAGGAACTGGAGGAATATGAGAATGCTTTGTCCTTGCTATTGCCTATTGATTAACAGTGGGAGAATTTTGGCTGAAAAACCCCCTAACATCTCTTCTGTAAATCACAGAGAATCAATGCCTCCTACAGCTGCTCCATGGAACTGAACTGTGGGGAAAATAAAGCCTGGGCAATTTCTAATAGCAAACAAAGGGTCCTGGCAATACACTCCTAGACATGCATATGATGCTATTGGAAAATAAATTCTAGAATAGAGGCATAAGTTTAAAAGTAAAAAGAAACTTATGAGGACTGTTCTTCATCTCATTTTGCTGAGGCCCCAACTCTTCACACAGTGAATTAATACTTGGTGTCAGTGTAACTTTGCAAATTGCAGCTTCTTTATAATTTGCCCTCTTGGAGCACCTTTCATTGAATGGCTTCAAGGCCCATCATTGAAATGAGGCTGTGGAGATGCTGGAAGGCACTTA